>NC_071118.1:2775000-4235000 GCF_024256425.1 Clarias gariepinus | reverse complement strand
AAATGGTTTGCATATTGATGTTCAGCAGCTCTTGCTGGGAGCAACAGTTCAGAAGAAACACTCGGAAAGAATGCCTTTCTGGAGACAACTGCAGACTGATTACTTGTGCCATCATGTTTAACTAAATGAAATGACTTTAATATACTGTACGTCAGCTTTGTATTTAAGTTTTTTATGAATATATAATATTATGGAAATAATGAATGCAGATGCATTGGATTTCTGTTGGATGGAGGATACAGTATGTTTTCTTTTCATCTTATTCTGTCTACAGAGCTCCAAATGCAAAAGCAACCATAAGTGGCACAGAGTGGAATGCTTTTGTGCAAATGTGTACAAAATACTGATGATATACCTCATAAGTTAGATTTGGTTTGACGCTGGTTTGTAAAGTGCAATTTTTGGCATCAACTCTGAGTCTAAGTCTTGTGTTATAATTAATGCGAATAAAATGGCTAGATACGAATCCTTCCTGTTCAAGAGACACAACCCACTTAAAAGAATTCCAGTGAAACAAAGTGGACAGAACTACCTTCAAGTTCTTTTCTAAGCTGCTTATCTCGGCTTGTGCTAATTAAATGTTGCCACGCGTTTTTCTAATTAATATTGCGTCTGCATGGACACCTTTGGTTGCATAAGAATTTAAAGAAGTTAAAACAACAGAGGATGTTAGAAATGGAGCAAATAAAGAATCCTCTATTTCCAACACACATTCTTTTAATGCTGCAAGTCTACCTCAGTAGTTTCTTGACAAAGAATGATTTTATGGAGCACCAACGTCCACCAACGTATTTCAATGTAACTGGTCCTGAAATAACAAAAATGTATACTCTTCTTGTTATTATCATAACTGCTTAGGTTTTTTTTTTTTTTTATGTTTTTTTTTTTTCATTTTTAACACAATTTGTGATGAGTGTTTAATGCATTTGTTTACAGGACATTTGTCTTAACTTAGTGTCATTTTTACACTTTTAAAATAGTTGTAAATGTTTTGAGCCACACCACAAGTAAAAAAATAAAATCAAAAAAGTCAAAAAAAAAAATAAAATTGTCCATCCAGAAGCCAAAGGAGTAGCTCAGTGGTTTAGCGGATTGGATTACTGATCCAGGTTCCCAGCTCCCAGGTTGAAAACCCCAGCACCACCAAGCTGGGCCCTTGAACAAGTCCCCAACTGCTCAGATGTACAATGAAATAAAAATATAAGTTGCTCTGGATAAGGGCGTCTGCCAAATGCCATAAATGTATGTATGTGGAAAGGCTGGCTTTTTTCTTCTCCTGTGTCAATCACAACAACAGTAGGCATTCTTGGAGCTCATGTATGCATAAGAAGGCAGACAGCATGTTTCTCCACATGTGATGAAGAACGAGCACCATGTTCTTGCTGGCTTCACGTGTCTGAAAAGAAGCATGTCTTACCTTTCACCATTCCCATTTGGTAACTGTTGTATGATAGATAGAAAAACAATAGTGCTCTGTCAAGCCTATATTACTGTAGGTCCGAATACACGGGAGGATATGAATGTAGTGTTGCATGGGACATAACGTTTTAAATTATTTTTAAATTATACTTTAAATTATTCTTTGTTTCTCGTAACATGAAAAAAACAGAATTTGTAGACGCCACATATTTTTTTAAACGCACTCTTTTGTCTGTTTGTTTTATTTGTGTTTCACTTAAACTCCAGCTTTTTTATCAGACTTTAAAAGTTTCTTTTTTATGAGTTTTACCATGTATAAGCATTAAAGATGTACCACAAGGTCAGTCAAAATCCAGAGAAAACGGGTACACACATAAATCTTTCAGTACAGTAAAAAGAAACCAAGCCTGTTTAAACTGTACTGTCATTTTTCTCAAGAATGAAATTCTTTTGTGCGTGACAAATGAACAGAAGCTGGTGGCTCTCTGGTGCATATTCCATTGGCAGACTATGGCTCTACATGTCCTCTTCAAATGAAGGGTTACTGCAAATGATTCTGACTATCCTGTGATGAAACATTTGTACAATCCTCATAGTTTTCCTTCCAGGACTCCTCTGGCGTATGAAGTATGAAGTTGAATGTTCAGATGAGGATGAAAACGATCATATGCTTAAATGATATTTGTGACATGTTTGTGTTTCGTTTCACGCCTGTATATTTTAAAACTGGGGAATAAATGAACGTCTGTCTGAGCAGTTAGTTTGTATTTAGTTTATAATGCAAAAAACAAACAAAAATACTTCGAAGATAATCCTGCTAATATACAGTAACTAAAAGCCAAAACACAGTATTGCTGATGATTTTATTATTTTTTTAATGTTATTCATATCATTAAAAAAATGTGTGTGCCAAATAAGCTACTTCTAGAAGTGACCAATCTCTGAAGTTGCTAACTTCATCCGTTTTGAAGAGTTGATTTTATATGTGCCCCAAAAATGAAAATCATATTTCTTTTAAAGTATTGATACTAAAATTGGTGTAAGTTTCTAAAAGCATATGATCTGTAAAAATGCTGCTTAAATTAAAGCATTCCATTCAAAATTAAGTATTTTTTCCCCCCAAAAAAATATGTAGTGTCCGTAACCATGTCAAATTCATGTTGCGATATGTTACCAATTAAGCATTTTAGAATAATACACTTTTTCAGGTTTATGTCTTTTCATGTGAAATCTAAATTGGCCAAGTTTCAGTAACTTAAAAAGTCTCTTTGTACAGTATATTTCTCATTTGTTAAAACACAATCTGACTGATGCATTGCCTTCCCTTGGCCTAGAGTGTCTAAAGAAGCAGAGTTTGTCTTTGTTTAAAGGTGCAGAGACTACAGGGCTTTAGAAAGTGAACAAAATGTTCGACATGTTCAGAAGCATTAAAATAAAACCATGAAGAGCTACAGTATGTTGGCTTTTTGATCTGTGATTCTTCAATCATTTTGAATGAATAATAATTTCCCACAACAAAGATCCTTCCGCACAATTAAATCCTTCAATCAAAAAGCTTTTTAAGGAAACCAGAAATAACAAAGATCCTTTCACAAATCCATCAATCTAAACTTTCCTTCCAGAAATAGTTCTTCTACAGCATCACTATTGTTTTATAATAATAATAATAATAATAATAATAAAAAGGTGACAACATTGTATTTTAAAAAATGAACTACCAAACTCTTACATGCTTATAAAAACAAAAACACCTGCGATTCCAATCCGCCCCCGAAGTGAAGAGTTTCCTCTCTGAACGCCGTACTCCATAGAGACTCAGACGTAACAAGCTTAATAGATGCTTTAGCACGGCTGCTTGTTTGTAGCCCTGTCCCTTAAAAACAAGCACACAGACGCAGAGAGTAAATTTAGCATTGGAAACAGTATGAGACTGAGAGAAGAGGCAGCTGGTTCACATGCGGAGCATGAATAAAGTGCTGGGAACAGGCAGAAAATATCACATGAGAGCAGATAAACCCTGCTTTTCCTGAGAGAGAGACAGATCGAGGTCAGGCTGGGAGGATGACCGGCCTATGTGCTACACTAATCGGATGAGGAGCAGCATTGTCTGGTACTCAGAGAGAGGATGTACTCCATCCTTTCTATCCATTTTTTATAATCATTTAGAAACAAAGCACTTTCTCGCAACGATCCTGTAGACCCGGGGAATGACCCGGCATCGAGAAGTGTAGTGTAATGCTTTGAACAGAGAGCAGGATTTAAAACAATATCTGATGGAAAGAATATCCAGAGCTGAGCTCAGTGATACAAAACACAAAACTACTGTGTAAGTGTTAATAAGTCTTGGGAAATTATTGACTCATGTTAACTACAGTGCGACTTTGTTCTAGTAGTAGAGAATAATTGATTAAGCACGATTTATTTCCAGCCAAGAAAATCTCTCTAATATAGAAGTATTAAGTTCGTTCTTTATTAAACTGAAAAAAAAAAAAAAATATATATATATATATATATATATATATATATATATATATACAGTGGAACCTTGAATTACAAGCATAATTCGTTCCGGAAGCGGGCTCGTATTCCAAAACACTCGTAAACCAAATTTTCCCATAAAAAATAATGGAAACTCAAATTATTCGGTCCACAGCCCCCAAAAAATAAATACATAAAAATAAATAACACAAAATATAAAGTAAAAGTTAAATAAATTAACCTGCACTTTACCTTGAAAAAAAGTAAAAATAAATCCTGACAGAAGTGTTTCTGTTTGTGCACACAGGCGCTGTGTGTGTGTGTGTGCGTGTGAATCCAAAGTAAGCTCCCCTCTTATGGAATAAGATCAATGTCAAAAATATTTGTGCGTAAAAAAAAGATTTGTGTGTAATTCTGTCTTTTGTCTGAGTTGGATTTCAAGATCTACTGCCACGACAGGTTACAGATGCGAGATTTTGTGTGTTTGTTACAATACAACTCTGAAATATACAAAACTTGTTTTTACAACTCCTCGGACGAATTGCGAAATTTCACGGACGAATTGCGAAATTACCCACACAAATGCTGTGTGTTAAACAACTGTCAAAAATACGGCATCAAGGCCACATGCACAGGCATTACTATCCGAGGGAAGAGGAATCGATTTGGTGCATGCTCCCCGCCACTGTTTTAAGCTCCTAAAATCTTACCTACTATAGTTAAAACATCTCTGTAATTTTACTTCTTATAAACATGTCCGAATCTGTGAAAAAAAAAAACGTACCTAAGACGATGAGAGAGCGCTCGGCTGCTGATCTGGCATTTTGGCGCCAGTGGTTTAAAACGGTGGCGGGGAGCATACGCCGAATTGATTCCTCTTTCCTCGGATACAAAACAAGTTTTGTATATTTCAGAGTTGTATTGTAACAAACACACAAAATCTCGTATCTCTAAGCTGTCGTGGCCGTAGATTTTGGAATTCAACTCAGACAAAAGACAGAATTACACAAATCTTTTTTTTACGCACAAATATTTTTGACAGTGATCTTATTCCATACCCTCTCCCCCTTCTCGTCTTACACAGTTACACACGCGTACACAATGGAAGCACTGTTTTATCTGGAAAATAAACAAGAAATCTCTCTATAGACACTCGATTGAGCGACACACTAATGGAATCACTGCTGTAAAGTCAAAATAAAACGAATTAACTTTTGAAAAGAATTGCGACAGAGCAGTAATAGTAAACAGTACACGCGTGCACGGATGTTGATTAAACCAGTAAGAGACGAGCTCTAAGACCGAGCAGGGGAGACGATTACCCACAATTCCGCAGTGCGAGAGAGAGAAAAAACATTGGCTCAGTTGTGATCACGTGACGCTCGGCATCAAAACAAGAAGCGCATGCGTGATACGTGATACTCAGTACTCGTAAACCAAGACTTGTTCGTTTTCCAAGTCAAAATTTATTAAAAATCTTTGCTCGTCTTGTGGAACACTCGCAGACCGCGTTACTCACAATCCGAGGTTTCACTGTATTAACTGTATCAAATGACCCTAAAGAGCTTAAGTATACTCACTCACTCATCGTCTACACTGGTTTATCCTGTATACAGGGTTGCGGGATAGTGTGCCAGTCTATCCAAGGGCACACAAATACGCTTGGGCAATTTTGGAAACGCCAGTTTGCCTACTCTGCTTGTCTTTGGGACGAAACCGGAGCACCCGGAGGAAACCCACCAAGCACGGGGAGAACATGGCAGGAATCAAACCCAGACCCTGGAGATGCAAGACAACAGCGCTAACCACTAAGACATTATGCCACCTGCTACAAAGTGTCTTATAAGGGAACACAGTCTTGTATGGAAAGACTCAGTAATAGAGTTCTTTATACTGTAGAACCTTTAAAGGTAAACTTAAAGACGATTAAGGGTTCTATATTGAGCTTACACACAATGACTTTAATTCAGATCAGTATTAATGAGGTCTTGTTTCTCCTTTAGTGTCCTTTAAGGCGCTCTGTACAAAGCAACGTTACGGGAATCCGGATGTAGATTCAATTTATTAAAGGCATAATTTCAATTATAAAGTTGTATAAACTGAGCCAGGTTTGCAGCTTTGGTCAAATTCTGAATATATGCACACCAGCGACCGCATCACATAGTTATATATTACGCCATAACACAGCATGGCTGAATTGTTACATTTTATTATTGAGAAAGTGTCCTTGTCATGATACGCTATTCGCTGATAGATAAGGATTTGAACAGTGGACATAAAAAGAAAAAAAATTGATGTTATTTTATTTAAAAGTCTTCAGGAAGAGTTTATGCACCATGATGTCCTAGTAAGAGAGAGAGAGAGAGAAAGAGAGAGAGAGAGATGTTGATGAGGTTACAACTGTTTTCTGTGATTATAACATAAGTGATAACAGGAAGAAGGAAGAAGCTTGTCTCTTATATGCTTCAGAACATTAAATCTTAATCATAAATCATTAAAACAATATGCAACATGTCAGTGTGTAATTATAACTGTTTGAAAAATTGCTCTGGATGAACAGAAGAACACACTCCAGACTGTGCCGTTGTATGAAAATAATGAACTTTCACATTGTTGATTGGCGCTGTACGATATCACAACACGCCGTCGTGGATTAATGTTCTGTTGTTGTGTTGTTCCTTACTCAATATGACACGTTTATGTACCAATAAAACACCATCGTTTAATTGTGTAATGTCCTGATATTTGCCAATTATGTTGCCTTGCAATCAGAGTTTACTGAGGGACATTGCATGGTGGGACAATCTTTTTTCTTTTTTTATAACATTTTTTATTTTACAATTATTATTATTCGTTTTTCTTTTTTTTTTGCAAATACTAGTAATACCAAAAATGAAATTCTGAAAAGTATTCTGGTCTTATAAGAGCAATGAATCACCGGAGGGGCTGAGTGTTAAAGTGACTGTATTATCCATAATAAAGTTTTTGTATTAAAATGACTTATTGCTTTATTAGATCATGAACGAGCGAGACGAAATTCCTAGAGACGCCACGAGGAAAGAATCATAAAAGTCTTAAAAAAGGAAACACAGTGAGATAATAAATCACCGCTCTACAAGTCAAACATCAGTGTTGAGCATGAGCGTCACAGTCTTTGTGATGAAAGTTACAAATTTACAGCATCCAGGTGAGATTATTCACTGTTTTTGAAAAAGTAAAACACATGTGGAACCATCCACAGAAACAGAAAGCTCTAAGAAGATGTCACGGACTGGAGGACCAGATGAGCCGCAGCACTGGAAGTAGAATAATTATCTCTGCATTAAACACGTGACAAGTGATAATTATTACACTAGCCTAAAGCGCAGCATCGAGAAATTTGTAAGGAGGAAATAAATAGTCGCTTCAAGCAGTTACAGTAAAAAGTCATTAGAATACATCCTGGCGGAAGAGGAGAAAGAGAATCGTAATAACCCAATAAAGCAGAGGATTCTAATTAAACCCGGTACCTTACAAAACCCAAATTTGACTGTTCTGATTTTTGGACAAATCTTGTAAAATCCTCATCCGATTGAATTTATTCATTTCATAAATCCCTCAGGTTGTTCATCCTGTTCCTGATCTCCTTTATTGAACTTTTATAAAAAGTGATGAGATATGGGTTTAAAGAACACTAAAGCTCAGCATGAGGCCAGGCAGATGTTTTTTTTTATTTTTTATTTTTAAATAATGACATTTTCATATAAGAGATGGGGAAAATCGATTCAGTTACATACTGCGATTCCTTTGTGTGATGATTTATGTGTGGCCACGCTGACTGAAATGGATTATTTTAAATTCCTATATTTTTCCATTTGAAGTAGTAAAGTGTTGCTGTTCATCTACATCTTCAGCATTTGGAAGACACCATTAATTAGAGTGCTATCGCATTATACTGTACATCTGAGCAGTTGAGGGTTAAGGCCCACGCTCAAGGGCCCAGTAGTGGCAACTTGGTGGTACTGGGATTAGAACTTGGGCCTTTAAAGTCTTTGCATAGATTCCCAATTGGACTTAGGTCTGGACTTTGACAGGGCATTCTAACACATGAATATGCTTTGAGATAAACCATTCCACTGTAGCTCTAGATGTATGTTTAGGATCGTTGTCCTGCTGGAAGGTGAACCTTCGCCCCAAGTCATTTGTAGACTCTAACAGGTTTTATTCTAAGATTGCCCTGTATTTGGCTCCATCTATCTTCCCATTAACTACGACCAACCTTCCTGTCCCTTCTGAAGACAAGCACTCCCACAACATGATGCTGCCATCACCATGTAAAGTGTTAGTTTTCCGCCACACATGGTGTTTTACATTTACGGCAAAAAGTTGGCCAGCTGTATTTATACTGACATTAAATTACACACTTTTTTTTTAATAAAATCCCCCCCCAAAAAAACATTTACAGTGGTGTGAAAAACTATTTGCCCCCTTCTTGATTTCTTATTCTTTTGCCTATTTGTCACACAAAAATTTTTCTGATCATCAAACACATTTAACTATTAGTCAAAGATAACACAAGTAAACACAAAATGCAGTTTTTAAATGATGGTTTTTATTATTTAGGGAGAAAAAAATCCAAACCTACATGGCCCTGTGTGAAAAAGTAATTGCCCCCTGAACCTAATAACTGGTTGGGCCACCCTTAGCAGCAATAACTGCAATCAAGCATTTGCGATAACTTGCAACAAGTCTTTTACAGCGCTCTGGAGGAATTTTGGCCCACTCATCTTTGCAGAATTGTTGTAATTCAGCTTTATTTGAGGGTTTTCTAGCATGAACCGCCTTTTTAAGGTCATGCCACAACATCTCAATAGGATTCAGGTCAGGACTTTGACTAGGCCACTCCAAAGTCTTCATTTTGTTTTTCTTCAGCCATTCAGAGGTGGATTTGCTGGTGTGTTTTGTGTCATTGTCCTGCTGCAGCACCCAAGATCGCTTCAGCTTGAGTTGACGAACAGATGGCCGGACATTCTCCTTCAGGATTTTTTGGTAGACAGTAGAATTCATGGTTCCATCTATCACAGCAAGCCATCCAGGTCCTGAAGCAGCAAAACAACCCCAGACCATCACACTACCACCCCCATATTTTACTGTTGGTATGGTGTTCTTTTTCTGAAATGCTGTGTTACTTTTACGCCAGATGTAACGGGACACGCACCTTCCAAAAAGTTAAACTTTTGTCTCGTCGGTCCACAAGGTATTTTCCCAAAAGTCTTGGCAATCATTGAGATGTTTTTTAGCAAAATTGAGACGAGCCTTGATGTTCTTTTTGCTTAAGTGGTTTGCGCCTTGGAAATCTGCCATGCAGGCCGTTTTTGCCCAGTCTCTTTCTTTTGGTGGAGTCGTGAACACTGACCTTAATTGAGGCAAGTGAGGCCTGCAGTTCTTTAGTTGTTGTCCTGGGGTCTTTTGTGGCCTCTCGGATGAGTTGTCTCTGCGCTCTTGGGGTAATTTTGGTCGGCTGGCCATTCTTGGGAAGGTTCACCACTGTTCCATGTTTTTGCCATTTGTGGATGATGGCTCTCAATGTGGTATGCTGGAGTCCCAAGGCTTTGGAAATGGCTTTATAACCTTTACCAGCCTGATAGATCTCAATTACTTTTGTTCTCATTTTTTTCTGAATTTCTTTGGATCTTGGCATAATGTCTAGCTTTTGAGGTGCTTTTGGTCTACTTCTCTGTGTCAGGTAGCTCCTATTTAAGTGATTTTTTAATTGAAACAGGTGTGGCAGTAATCAGGCCTGGGGGTGACTACAGAAATTTAACTTTTAACTGTGATAAACCACAGTTAAGTTATTTTTTAACAAGGGGGGGCAATTACTTTTTCACACAGGGCCATGTAGATTTGGAGTTTTTTTTCTCCCTTAATAACATAATCTTCATTTAAAAACTGCATTTTGTGTTAAATTATGTTATCCTTGACTAATAGTTAACAGTTTTTGATGAGCAGAAACATTTAAGTGTGACAAACATGCAAAAGAATAAGAAATCAGGAAGGGGGCAAATAGTTTTTCACACCACTGTACGTTTGTAGTTGTAACTTGACAAAATGTTAAAAAGTTCGAGCTGGAATGAATATTTTTTCAAGGCACTGTACCTGCAAATGTACCTAACCATCTGACAGGTCCTCTATATCATCTCACTATAGATGGTGGGCACTTACATTTAGCAGACACCCTTATCCAGAGCAACTACATTTTTAAAAATCTCATTATACATCTAAGCAATCGACTGTTAATAGCCTTACTCAAGGGCGGTAACATGACAGTTGGGGGGTTTGAACCTGGCACCTTCTGAACCATAGTCCAACGCCTTAACCACTGAGCTAACCCCACCCCAATCAGCCACTGAACTGAAAAATAAAAATAGGTAAAAATACAAAGCATATTGAATAATGATCTCACCCACTCTGAGTTTTCTTAACAAAACACAAAAGCACATTCAGTAACAGACAGAAACAGGTTCACTGCCCTAAGGAGCATAGTGGGAGTTCGTTTATACCTGCAGGCATTAGGCTCTTTAATAAGTCTCTGCAGGTCCGGTGTATTGTCCAATTCAATGTTGGTGATAAGGAGTGAATGTATACAGGTTTATTATATATAAAGTACTCTCTCTCTCTCTCTCTATATATATATATATATATATATATATATATATAGTATTTTTTTTCTTTCTCTAAGTACTTTTGTATAATAGAAATGTATTTGTTTAGCACTTGTTACAATGGTAATTGTCTTAAAGCAGCTTAAAGATAGAGAATCAAAACGTGAGAAAATGTGTATAAATCAAAATTATCAGATTGTCCCTAAAAGTCGAGGGTGACAGGTGCAAGGCAATAGTAAGAAACAAGATTAAGAGCAACCAGACTCTACAGGGAGCCCATCCTTATCATTTGGGTGGTAATGGATAGCAGGGATTGATCTGAAGTCATACTGTGTGTTAGGCAGCAGGAAGTTCAATATAACAGATGATGTCTTTAAGTTAATATGGAGTCCAGTTTGTTATTGGAGGCTTAGGTTAACTGTACAGTAGAAAACCCCAGTCCTGAACTATTGAGTGACTGCAGTCACAAGACATGGTCTGGATCACTGGTGGCTCAGGAGCGACATGTGTAGCTCGACAGAGAGGGATGGAGAGGGAGGAGAAGAGAACTAGAGATAACAGTTAGGTACTGTATGGTCACAGTCACATAATGTATATATGAGATGAATGTATATATTTTTAATGCAAAGTGCAAACAGGGACTCCGGCAGGACTAAAAAGTAAAAGAGGAGAGGCAGAAGGTAAATCAGACATGAGGGCTTCCTGGGATGTAAAGCAACCAATCACTCAACACTTGCATTAATGCAACATTAATTTGACCTTCGCAAACTACAAATGCTCAAGACTTTACAGCACTTTCCTAATCCATTTATTATCTTTACAAGTCCATGTGAATGAGCTGTTCCTATAGAAACAATAACGTATTAAGATTTATGCCAGAAACTCACAGCCAGAACTCCTCTAATAGACGCGCTGTTACAGAATATTACTCAGCACCATCTGATTCTAGCCTTCAAAAGCACTGTGATATAAATCCTAATACCAAATCCAGATCTTTTATGTGAAGTCGATGTACTTTAGGAACTTGCTGAAATGATTGATGAAGGTTGAGGACACCAAGCTCCAACATCAGATCTGCTCTCACTGGAGATTTATAACTGTAGGCAAACCTCTGACTGTCAGGGGTGTAATCATCTATCACCGCACACACTGTAGCACCCACAATAGGAGCCTAATCAAATGAGAATGCAACCACACACGGGTTTGATTTGAACAGCGTCAGAGCTCCTGTTCCTCCATGAAACACAGGAGCTAGAATGACAGGTACGGGTTTGGCCACTTAAATCATTCTGTTCTCTGAAGTGTTCTGTCACGCCTTCTGGATGGAACGTGACCTGATCTGTGGTTCAATAAAGACCCGCTCTTGTAGCACTGATGGCATCGTGTCAGAGAGAGAGAGATCTGTAATGAAGTCTGTAGAGAATGGGCGTAATTGATGCAAAGGTAGAAAATAGAGAAAACAATTTCACGGGTATTTCATGACTTTTTTTTGTTGTTGCTGTAAATCTGTCTCATTCAGTATTAAACAGGCTTTCAGGAGGGATGCGTCAGAAGGTGTTTTATAATGAAATGGCTTCAAACTGAACAACAGTCTTGAGAACCCTTTATCCTAATCTGCACAGGAGTATACAATTTGCATGCAATTATAGCATAAAAGCATTTAACATATTTATTAATCATAAAAATTTTTTTTGCATGCATTATATGAAAGGCCCAAATAAAGGCGAAGTTAGATATATATATATATATATATACACACCATTGCAATAACGAAAATAAAAACACCATGGAATTCTCTTTTACTTGAACTCCTTGGGTCTTGCCAAGTTCAACAAAGTTTAAACCCCAATAAAAGGTTTGTGACCACAGATCTATTTTCCAGTTGCCCTAGTAATAATCTCCACCAATCTGGCAAAACTTATAACTGTACGGATTTGTCTGCAATGCTACAGCATACAAATACAGGGTGGGTGAAAATGAATTCGTGCATTCCATACCCGGACGTTTGAGGAAACCGGTTGACACCCACATTGAAATTTAAAGATTTGCTTTTATTTTTTTATCTGATGAAGTGCATGTACAATTTCATTTAAAGAATTTCAATAGAAATATGGACTTTCTTACCAATTTTTAATGCCTAGTTACTTTTCACCTACACTGTATATTACACAAACTTTCAGCCATGAAGTGTTTCTTCTTTTTTTTTCTTTCTCCATATTAATTAATTAATTAATAGATAAAAAAAACATACCACCCTAAATTAATAAGAATTTTTGCCAAAATGTTTTTTCCACAAATTTGATTAAATCGTGACGGATTTTGGATCACCATGTTGTAACCCTAAACCAAAAAATACTTGATTCTTAGTGTTTAATACTGTATAATATTTTATTTTTATAACATTGTATGTTATGTACAGTATATTGTATAAAACTCAAAGAAATCACTAATTTTTTTTCATTTATTAATTTTCTATACCACCAGGATGCCAATCCATGGCAGACATTGCACACTATGGGCAATTTAGGAATCAATTAACCTAATCTGCATGTCTTTGGACTGTGGGAGGAAACTTGAATACCAGGAGGAAACCCACCATGCATGGGGAGAACATGCAAACGAAACCCTCAACCCTGCATGAGCAAGGCTACTGCACTATCCATTACATCACCATGTCGATTGAAAGTTGAAAATTAAATTGTCAGAGGATTCACAAAAAAACTTATACTTGTATTTTTGATATTTAACAATGTTTTTCCTGCAGGAACCCCAACACTGAAAGTTAGAATGACTTTGATAAAATGGCATTAAGATAACGCCGCTGACCCCAAACGACCCAAGCACAAGGTTGCTAATACAACCTAAAAATAACAAAATTATAACCTTTATTTGGAGCATTTAGATTGATAAAGATCCATTCTCAGAACATCTGACCACATCATAAGTATATAAATAGCCAGATTAAATGCCAGATTAAATGTCACCACAATGTTTTTGACAACCAAAAGTTCCTGCTGAAAACCAAAAGTTCCAGCATTGGCTGGAAATATTGCCATCGAATTAATTATATATTACTACTGTATAAATCAACACATAGCCCTGAAACATCACTTTTTTTTTCCTTTAATTCTTAAGCCTTCTGCAAGGGTTTGTGTCCTTTGATTTGAACTGAGAGATGGAATGCGTCCTTTCTGACAACATCTGTTTGTTGCATGTATGATAAAATAAATGTCCAAGTGATTCTTCTAATTGGGTCTATAATAGTCCTTGCTTCATGATTCAATGCCTTTTTCCTCTCTTTTTTTGGGGGGCTATTGAAAGAGCTTTGCAAATAAACCAAACTTGAAAGTATCCAGAATAAAAGGCTTATTTCTTAAAATTCAGTTCTTAAAAAAAAGAGGAAAAATAGCAAATCACCAGTTTGAGGTGTATTTCCTCTAAATGCTTTTCAATGCATGAGAATGCTTTAAGGTGACGTTTTATTTATTTATTTATTGTTCTCAATCTCCCGACTTTTATTATTCATTCTCCATTTTCCATACCCCTAAGAATAGCTCTTTTACTTTGGTTCAAACTGTTTCTTTAGGCGTCATCACATCAGTCGTACTGTAGGTTGAGTTGTCCGATCACCTGAATGATGTACGAAATGTGACAATTAGTGGAGCTTGATTGCTTTGGGTTTGTATATCACTTTCTTTGTCCTCTCATCCAGTTCATAATTGAATTCATTCAATCAAAAGTTCAGTGCATCATCATTAAATCATTTGCAAAATCCTTCAGCAGGAATATTAAATAGGTTTATTGTTCACATTGTAGAAGCGTACAGGTTCTCATTAGTATGAGGCTCATGAGTACCAACGATTTCTATGGAACCATACTGGAGTTAAAAAGTTCGCTGATTTAAAAAATTAGTCACATTGCCTTTTTTTTTTTTTTTTTTACACTGGCCATCGACGTTAAAATAGCGTCTGTACACCTGCTTATTCATGCAATTATCCAGGGCAGCACTTCAATGTGTAACGGCATTCAGACACAGGTCAAGGGCTCTAGTTAATGTTCACGTCAAACTGCGAAATAACACTGTCGGAAAACAATGTGATCTCAGTGACTTTGAGTGTGGCAACATACTTTTCCTGATGCCAGACAGGCTGGTTTGAGTGTTTCACAAACTGCTGATCTTTTGGAATCAAACACACACACAAAACAGTCTCTAGAGTTTACACAAAAAACATCTCGTTGAGGAAAAAGCACAGAGGAAAATGACCAGACTGGGTGAAGGCAAAAGGAATGTTATAGTAATTTAAATAACCACCTTTTACAACCACGGTGAGCAGAAAAGCATCTCACAGCATGTTAAAATCTGGGAACGATGCGCTACAAGACCACGCAGGACACCACATCCTAATGGAAGAGAGTTCAAACAGCTCAGACTAGAAATCTAAGGCTGTAGTTTGGACAGAGTCACTGCATTCATTTCCCATACCACTGATCTTGGAGTCTATCCAAGGGAATTCTGGGCAGAAAGCAGGGAACATCCTGGGAACAATCCTTATCCAGAGAAAATCCAAAAAGCAAGGGGAGAACATGGAACCTCAACCCACAAAGACCAGAGACAAGATTCAAACAGTTACAGCGGAAACTCGATATATGAATTTAATCCGTTCCAAAGGCGGGTTTTTAATTTGTGTTGAGAAATGCAGATAATCCGTTCCAGCGACCTGAAAAATTTAAACCTCACTTAACCTTAATTTATGATTCCTCTTGGCACCGGCTGCTTTAAAAAACAAACTGAAAATGGCTCCCTTTTCTTCTAAATACCATCCTTGCTAACATTCTTCTTGCATAAATCTTGCACAAAATGCAAAAAAAAAAAAAAAACACACAAAAAGATGTGAACTCGCTTCACTTGGCTTTCCACTGATGCAAACAAGTTTTGAACAGTTCCCGGATACGCAACTTAGCTGGCGTTCAGTTCGGCTTGGCTCGTTTACTCATATACCAGAAATGTCTTGTATGCCGAGGCAAATTGCTTGCAAAATTTCAGGTCTTAAAGAGAAAATTCATGAGGCGGGGCATTTGTACGCCGAGGTACCACTGTAATTCTCGAGATGGGAATCAACAGCGTTACCTGCCGTGCAATGATTAGCTAATTAGATAATGACAATAGCCATACACCAATCAGTCATAATACTGTATTATGATCATCATCATGTGAAATGTACAACATTGATCACCAGCTATCCATAAAATCCAACTGTAGACATGATAATGGGCACCCAAGTCTCACCCAAGGGGAACTAAGGTCAATCTGATCCCATCTGATCCCATGGAAAAACCAATGCAGCACAAATCCCGGAAAAAGGTCAATGCTGGCCATGATAGAAAGGCACCAGAACACCTATTGCACCACCTGCGGAGGCACATCCTGACAGGCCAGAGTGGCTCCGTGGCACAAGGGGAACCCAAAACCTGGATGGTTTTAATGTTAATGTTTATTATGTGATAGCGTGAATGGTGCATGTCTTACACTGTAGAATTCAAACCAGATGGTATAAAAAGCTGTTTCACTCATCACGACTTGATATGTAGTGCTTTATCTGTCACACAGCACTGATTGGCCTGATTGTAGTCTTTTAAAAGTCTACAATATTACTGATTTCAGACAATTACCGCAGCGCTGATATCTGATGTAGGTCACCTTGGTCTCTGCTATTCAGCTAAAAGTATATTGGCAGATATTAGCTCTGAAAGGCAATCTCCCTTCCCTTTTTCAAGTAGCCTATGCTCTAAAAGCTGCCTATTAAATCTCCTAATGAAAATGGCCATCATTTGTAATTCAATGCAATAACAATTATAAAACACATACAAGATCAAAAGAATAAAGAAAAAATTTCAAAATGTTCCTTTTCTACTCCAAGCTCTGGGTTTACAGAGAGGATCTTAGACATGTTTCGGTATGAAATTTCTGAAACCAGCAGCATCTTGAATCTCTTTACAAGTAAATAAATGGAATAAATGATTTTATTACACCAGTGAATCATGTTGTAACCTTAACTAAAAGCACAGAAATGATTATATAAAGTACTTTTATGATGCGTCACTAACTATGAACCTTCAAAAATCAGGATTAGTAGTCACGCCAAAGACCGTGCTGTTCACAATCTTATGCATAATCAAAAAGGTTTGCATTTATAAAAAGGAGACTGAAGGGCCTTTTAAAATAGAAGGCAATCAAAACAAGTGAAAAACTCTGAGCGAGGTAATAAAGGAGAGCTAATCAAGAGACACGTCACCTAATGCTGGCACTGCCGATGTGTTCTTTTGCAGGCTTTTTCCACCCAGAACAGGGCTTCACTTACGTGCTGTCACTCAAACACGACGGGAACATAAAGGACAGCAAGACATGTGGAATGAAAGAAAAAAGGAGGCAAGATAGATGAAAAGGCAAAATGGATCCCACATGGGAAGTGAGCTCTTATCTTGAGTGGAGCTAAAGAAAAAAGATGGAGCTGGTGTGATAGAGAGAGACATGAGAGATGTGGAATAGTGTGAGTGATCTGTGTCACTTTCTAATGAGCATCTGCAAATTGCTTTTTTTTTTATTTAATTGCAATAATAATAATAATTATAATAAAAACCATCAATCATGTTGCAGGTTAAATATGCAACACATTTTGCATCTTGCATTGGAAACCAATAAAAATGGCCTCCATTTGGTGTGCCTTTGTTGGAGATCACTAAATAAATACATAGTGTGTTTAAAAAGAACAAAAAATTAAATGCTGAAAAGGCTTTTGACAAATTAGAATGGAGATACTTTTTTGAAACTCTTAAAAGATTTGGCCTTGAAGAGAAATGTCTCAAATGGATGCAATCAAATTTCAAAATCCATCAGTCTTTGCACCAGAGATGTCCATTGTCTCCTTTATTATTATTATTATTATTATTATTATTATTATTGTTTGCTATTGAACACCTAGTTATGGCAATCTGTCAGCTCTCTGAGATTTCATGTGTCAGGTTAGGTGACACTTAGGTGACACTTAGCATTATACTATTTAATACATTCAGGAAATTCTCTGGATATAAAATAAACAAGAAAAAAAGTGCCCTGAATACCAGGACAGAAAATTTCCCCCAATATTGACGCAGTTTCCCTACACAAGGATTTCACTTAATTAGCCTAATCTGCATATCTGTGGACTCCCTGACACACCGAGGCGAGAATTGAACCTGGAGCAAAGCGATAGTGCTAACCACTGTGACGCATAGACGAGAATACTTAAGTGTTTAGAGACATGGAACTCGTCACTCCTTTCACTAATTGGACATGTTAACATCATTAAAATGTCAATCCTGCCAAAGTTTTTATATATCTTTGTTAGTCTATCCCTCTCCTACTTCCGGAAAAAACTTTGGAACAATAAACAGGCCAAGACTTGAACAATGAATTTAAACCAGGAAGAGCTGATATGGGTTCGAGATTTTGGTCAGATAAAAGATAAAATAAAGGATTTATATACAATAGTGAGGAAATTCTAATGTCTTTTGAACAAGTATCAGACAAATATAACCACCCTAGAATTTTTTTTTATAAATATCATAAAATTTTATCGAAATTTTATAAATAAACACATTAAGTCACCTCTTGTACCCCCGTTGTCCTCTATTTAAAATTTCACCATGAACCGTTTACATAGCAAAGGTCATATATCAAAGTTTTACAATATACTCATTACAGGTTCTAATGAAAACGCTCTTTCATATCTATCTGCATTGAAATACGGGAAGTAGACATGTCATCTAGTCCAAATTCAACACTAGATTCAGGTTGTTACAACATAAATGTCTACTTGGAACAAAACCACCAGCCAAAACATGGTATTGGTGCTAAAAAGTGTTTTTAGACAAGATCATGTAACACCATTTTTCATAATACTTCTTATCTTCTGATCCATGCTCGGTTTTTTGTAAATATGCATACTCATAATTTTTTTTATTAGATAAAAAGAAACACGTTTGATAATACAAATTCATGCCCTTTTATGTCCGTAGTGTTCGTAACTTTTTTGAATTCAAATCTTTCAATGAGCTTAATTGTCATCCAGATGAAACTTGGCCAGTTCAGATTTCACATAAAAAGACATAAACCTGAAATGCATGTGTATTATGCTAAAATGCTAAATTGTGAAGATATTGCAACATGAATTTGACATGGTTACGGACACTACAGATTTCTTAATTTTTTAAGATCATATTCAAATAAATATGAATAATTTGCATTTTAAATTATTATTGTTTGAAGCGAGACAGTATAATACTAAAATAAATATCCATTTTTGGGGCACTTATACAATCATCTCCCCAAAATGGCTGAAGTTATCAACTAAAAATTTTTAGGGAAGCAAAATTGGTCAGTTCCATCTTGCATAAACTTCAGAAGTAGCTTCTTTGATGCACACATTTTCTGTATGGTATAACATTTAAACAAAAAAAATGAAGTCAGCACCAATCAGTCTTTTGGCTGTGCATAAGTTTAACCCCAACATTCCTGATAACTATGTTAATGAAGTAGGTAGATGTTTCATTGTATGTGGACATGTGAGAAAACAAAGAAATTTTGTAACGAAATCTTGCAGTTAATTACAATTCTCATAGAAAGTGATGTTGTGATGTAATGTTACTGTAAATGCAAAATTGTTTATTTTGCATATCTTTCCTGAAAATCTTATGTTGAATGAAGAGAAGAAAAAGCTCATGCATATCTGTTTGTTGCAAGTCAAGCATGTTATTGCCTCAAAATGGAAAGACATTCAAGGATCTACTCCACATCAATGGATCAGGGAAATGCCTTGTAACCTGGCTTTGAAAGGGATCGTGATCTACGAGATGACCCTTTTTAGTGTATTTAATGTTTGGAATTAACACCATCAATTCAGATATATATATATATATATATATATATATATATATATATATATATACAGTGGTGTGAAAAACTATTTGCCCCCTTCCTGATTTCTTATTCTTTTGCATGTTTGTCACACAAAATGTTTCTGATCATCAAACACATTTAACTATTAGTCAAAGATAACACAAGTAAACACAAAATGCAGTTTTTAAATGATGGTTTTTATTATTTAGGGAGAAAAAAAATCCAAACTTACATGGCCCTGTGTGAAAAAGTAATTGCCCCCTGAACCTAATAACTGGTTGGGCCACCCTTAGCAGCAATAACTGCAATCAAGTGTTTGCGATAACTTGCAACGAGTCTTTTACAGAGCTCTGGAGGAATTTTGGCCCACTCATCTTTGCAGAATTGTTGTAATTCAGCTTTATTTGAGAGTTTTCTAGCATGAACCGCTTTTTTAAGGTCATGCCACAACATCTTAATAGGATTCAGGTCAGGACTTTGACTGGGCCACTCCAAAGTCTTCATTTTGTTTTTCTTCAGCCATTCAGAGGTGGATTTGCTGGTGTGTTTTGGGTCATTGTCCTGCTGCAGCACCCAAGATCGCTTCAGCTTGAGTTGACGAACAGATGGCCGGACATTCTCCTTGAGGATTTTTTGGTAGACAGTAGAATTCATGGTTCCATCTATCACAGCAAGCCATCCAGGTCCTGAAGCAGCAAAACAACCCCAGACCATCACACTACCACCCCCATATTTTACTGTTGGTATGGTGTTCTTTTTCTGAAATGCTGTGTTACTTTTACGCCAGATTTAACGAGACACGCACCTTCCAAAAAGTTCAACTTTTGTCTCGTCGGTCCACAAGGTATTTTCCCAAAAGTCTTCATTCAGGCAATCATTTAGATGTTTTTTAGCAAAATTGAGACGAGCCTTGATGTTCTTTTTGCTTAAGTGGTTTGCGCCTTGTAAATCTGCCATGCAGGCCGTTTTTGCCCAGTCTCTTTCTTTTGGTGGAGTCGTGAACACTGACCTTAATTGAGGCAAGTGAGGCCTGCAGTTCTTTAGTTGTTGTCCTGGGGTCTTTTGTGGCCTCTCGGATGAGTTGTCTCTGCGCTCTTGGGGTAATTTTGGTCGGCTGGCCACTCCTGGGAAGGTTCACCACTGTTCCATGTTTTTGCCATTTGTGGATAATGGCTCTCACCGTGGTTCGCTGGAGTCCCAAGGCTTTGGAAATGGTTTTATAACCTTTACCAGACTGATAGATCTCAATTACTTTTGTTCTCATTTGTTCCTGAATTTCTTTGGATCTTGGCATGATGTCTAGCTTTTGAGGTGCTTTTGGTCTACTTCTCTGTGTCAGGTAGCTCCTATTTAAGTGATTTTTTGATTGAAACAGGTGTGGCAGTAATCAGGCCTGGGGGTGACTACAGAAATTGAACTTTTAACTGTGATAAACCACAGTTAAGTTATTTTTTAACAAGGGGGGGCAATTACTTTTTCACACAGGGCCATGTAGATTTGGAGTTTTTTTTTCTCCCTTAATAACATAATCTTCATTTAAAAACTGCATTTTGTGTTCAATTATGTTATCTTTGACTAATAGTTAACGGTTTTTGATGAGCAGAAACATTTAAGTGTGACAAACATGCAAAAGAATAAGAAATCAGGAAGGGGGCAAATAGTTTTTCACACCACTGTATATATATATATATATATATATATATATACACACTGATAGAATCTGAGCACTAGTGAAAAGTGCATTAGTGATAATTTATATTACAAGGACGTCCCTTGTAAATGCCTAATATGTATATATAATTACTATTTTTTTTCTTCTTAAGTATTGCAACCACTTAAAAAAAAAACAGCCCTGCTCTGTGTAAACACTCTTGGCATTTTGGTGTGAGCTGAAAACATGTCAAACACTTTGTAAAGAAGACTAAATGGAGACCTTTTAATGTAAAAGTGATATAAAAAGTAAGTATAAGTCTGTACTTGCCACATATGAACAGTTTGATTGCAAAATGAGATATCTCCATATTGGCATATTTGCTTTTTCTTCCTATGAGTTTTATTTTTTTTTTTAAGAATCAAGGTTTTTTAAAAGTTAGGTACAGGGACTGAAGTGAAAACGGGAGACAAAACTTGAGTCAACAATGCGTCCTTCAGGAAGCCTGGAGAACTATTCCACAAATCGACATTAACAATACAAGAAAGTCTAGCTTTTTGTAATGAGAATATAAAAAAATGAAAGTGGGGTTCAAGACTTCTGCACAGCACTGTATACAAACTCATAACTAATTGTGTTTTAGTTGTGAGTCACTGGCAGGAACTTTAAATTAAAGAATTGAGTTTTCTTGCACAAAAAACATTTTTAATTACAAAAATTGTGAAAGACAATGAGATCTTTAAAAAAAAAATACAAAAACAGGTTTATAGAATCATCAGCCTTTTTCATCTACCAGTTTCAGTTTTATTTAAAATTTTCAAGGCAGTGCCTTATAATAGTGTACAGGAAAATGCTGTATAATGTTTATTTGTCAACTGCATATGATCCCATAGGGTTGTAATAGAGTTCAGAAAGCCATTGTGTGTAACGTAAATAAAAACAGAATGCAATGACCTGCATTTTGCTCTTGTTGACCCATAATCAATTGAAAATACCAGGACAACATAATATGAAATGTTTGAACTGATAAACTTGATTGTCTTTTGCAAATATTCACTTATTTTAAATTTAATGGGTCTGCAACACATTCCAAAAGAGCTGGGACAGGGACAACAAAAGACTGGAAAAAAAGAACACCTGTTTGGAGCATTTCACACGTGAACACGTTTACTGGAGATTACTAGGCACTTTCCAGTTCTGATTGGGTATGAAAGAAAAATCCCCGAAAGGCTCAGTCATTTATAAGCAAAAGGGGGGGGGGCAGCCACATTCTGCAGGTGTTATTTATAACATTGTGGCTTCGTAGTAAACGAGTGCGGGTACTAGACTGGCCTGGCTGCAGTCCAGATCTGTCTCAGATTGAAAACGTGTGCCGCATTATGAAGCGCAAAATACAACAACACAGACCCCCGGACTTTTAAACAACAGATGCCATACATCAAGCAAGAATGGGAAACAATTCCATCTACAAAGCTTCTATAATTAGTGTCCTCAGTTCCCAAACGCTTATTGAGTGTTGTTAAAAGGAAAGGTGATGTAACATAGTGGTGCTGTCTCAGCTCTTTTGGAATGTGTTGCAGGAATCAAATTCAAATGAGTGAATCAAAAACACTCACTCACTCATCCTCTGTACTGCTTTATCTTGTATGCAGGGTGACAGGGGGCCTGGAGCCTATCCCAGGAGACATAGGACATGAGGTGGGGTACACCCTGCATGGGGTGCCAATCCATCGCACGGCACATGCACACACACACTATACTATACTACACTGAGCAATTTGGGAACGCCTACTAGCCTAAGTAGGGTCTTTGGTCTGTGGGAGAAGTACCCGGAGGAAACCCCCGGAGCACAGGGGGAACATGCACACTCCATGCACCCTAAGGGGGGAATCGAACCTGGAACCTGGAGGTGCAAGGTAACAGTGCTGACCACTACACCACCGTGCCGCCTAAAAAATAGAAAATTTGACCATTTTTTTTATTTGATCACCTTTGATTTAAATCACTGACCTCAAATGGAAGCCAATCGTGCTGAGAGCTAAAACAGTTTGTGCAATTTTTCTGAAATTAGTTGTTTGCACAGTTAAAGGACATTCAGAAGCATTCTACAGCGTGACAAAAGCAGAAAGCACTGCACAGATGCACAGTGACTAAAGAAGAAGCAATTAGCTTTCAAGGCTCACTTAGAAAGGAGTTTGACAGCTTACAGAAATTACCGGTTTCTTACGCATTACTCTGAGAAGACGCTCCACTGATTCTGTAATCTGGGTCGCCTTGGCTGTGGAATATTTTCTTCATTAAAGTAATTCATAATACAGATGTGATGTGTCAAAGCAGGCCAGTTTCTAAGGCTGGTGATTTACATTTACAGTAATGTAGATATTCTGGTTTGTACTGGTTGAATCTCTGAAATGTGTGTAACAATTTATGGAATGATGATGCAATTAGTGTCTAAACATTACAATACAATACAAAACAATACATTTACTGTAATATTTATGACAATATATTGTTTACATTACATTTCTGTCTTTACCCTAAAATCACAATGTGAATCTCAAAAAACCCTCGTTAACTGTTTCTCACATTCTATGTACAAGGCAAGTTCAAATTAAACCAGGATTGTGCTGAATAACAGAACACAGTTAGGAGAGCAAAAACATTTATTTCTCTATATAAAGAAAAAAACTAGGGCTGACAATATTAACTATTTTTGAAGGCAAATTAATCCTATTACTGTTTTTGATAAGCGTGGTTACCTTATAAAAAGCTTCCAGATGGAAATTTGGATAAAACCAAAGCCGTGTCCTCGAGCTACCTTCAAGGGGAACTATTTTTACAAGAATACATTAAACTGACACTGAATAAGGTTATTGAACAGAGCCAGTTGGCAGAAGATACTTTCATTGCACTTACTGGAGTCCACTAGATATAAGTAAGTAACCATGACGACCTCGGTGTAGCAGGACATCTAATCAATGACAAATGGCAACTACACTCATTCACTCTAGTCGTTAACAGACAAGACGAATAACAGACACTAGAACTATAAAAAGCACTCACAATAGGATTGCTGCTGCAAGGAGTTTACCATTCAAAACATTTTAATTTAACATTTGTTAGACGTTAATGTTTGAGATGTTATAAAGCTCCATAATCTGTTTCCTTTATTCCAACATTGCACGTTTATTATACAAGTAAATCTGAGTATTTTAAAATCATGATTAATCACGATTAACTAGATCAATTTTATGAATCAATTAGCAGCACTAAAAAAAAAACTTTATGATCTATAATTAATGATAAATTGGATTTAGTAAATTTGTTCGCTTTCTTGTTTACACCTCACGTAGTGATTTGGCAAGTAGCTTTACCTGCTTGACCCTGGATTACATCTGAGAAGATTAAGCAGGCTGTTCATTTACCCAAACACACACACACACACACACACACACACACACACATGCACACAAAGAGATGTAAGACATTCACATTTTCATGATAAAATATGCACACCAAATTTTTTTCTCAATATCATAATTATTTATTATTTACATAACATAAGGGTTCACCCAGTAATATGATCAGATGAGACACATTCCATAAGTGGCCATAAAGAGCATAACAGCACTGAGATATTAATTACATTATCAACTGTTGGTCGTCCTGGAACGAGGGCAGAGAGCAGCTGCCCGCCAAAACCCACATTCAAAACCAGGTGATGTTACATAACACATTGTCTCCTAAGTCGTTCTGAAACACCTCTGAACTATCGCTGTTATCCGGTTCACAGCTAACGTGAGCTAAAAAGCTAACTAGCTTCTAACGTAAGGCTGAATCCCAAATCCCTGTCTAAGTCCTGATCAAGAGCGTACTACTGTATGTGTGTGTGACAAGGGATTGTACACCCTAGCACACTAGCTCTTCATTTAACACATTCCACACTGGAAACCCAGAAATTAGGTGATATTCTACAGCGGAATAAGTGGAAATATAAAGTAAATCTATAAAGTAAACCTTTTTTTACGAGTACTGATAAGAATTTTAAGACTTCACCCCTGTTAATTACACTAACTGTCAGTCTCCAGCTCAACTAGATGCGTTATTAACTAGTTAAAGTTTAAATTTTAAGCTAGTTAAGCAATTTTAAACTAGTTAAGCAAATTAACTAGTTAAATAAATAAACAAATTATAGATTCATGAATTACAGATTCATTGGTAGGTCTGATTATTGAGAGCGGGCTCTTCCAGTGACAAATAGCTAGGAATTTTTTTACAATTTTTTATCTTGCCTTTTGTGGTGCAATAATATTTTGGGAATAAACAAAGTCTCAATGTAAATGCAAAAAAAAAAAAAAATAATAATAATAATCTACCATTTGGAACATTAGATGCCCTTAAATAAAAATATTTATAGATCTGTGCCCGGGAACACAGAATAGATCAATAACGATTAAAAAAACAAAGAATTTAATCGCTGGTGGTATGTGTTAACAGGAAGACTTATGACATCAAACTGTGTATTTGAGTTTTCAGATGTCAGGTAATAACAAAGTCATCATTACTTTAATAATGTGTAAATTTTTACCACCATTGGAGTGATGACATCACAAATACATCTCAAAATTAACATATTATTATTATTATTATTTTTAAATCATAGAAACAACTGAAAAACAAATAGAAAAACATGTGATCACGTGAATGTGCTATTTCTATGTAATCTGTTTTTATTTTCTGCTTTTTTATTTATACAGTATAGTTGGTTCAAAAGGAATAAAATTCAAGTCATGATCTTGCTTATGCTGCGTTTAAAAAAAGGATATGTCGCTCTATACTGCACAATCCTGAGCCCTATAAATGTTTAATAATAAAAAAAGTAATAAATAAAAAAACAGCAAAAAAAAAAAAGCTAAAATGCTGAGTTTTAAAAATGGTAAAACATTAATGACCTTTTAAAATACATCAGTTTACAGTAAATAATTTGGTGTCTATGTAGTTTTTGCAGGCCTGTGTACTGGTATGTACTGTATGTATGAAGGAAAGAAAGTGTGTGTGTGTGTGTGTGTGTGTGTGTGTGTGTGTGTGTGTGTGTGTGTATTTGTGATTGAAAGTGTGTTTGGTGTTCAGATGACGTGTTGCTTGATGAAGAACTCCGAAGGGACAGGAGACTATTTCAAAGCTAATCCTCTGCTTACTGACCCAGGGCTAAGCTGGTGAACGGGGAATAGCAAACAACACTGGTTAAAAAGAAACAGGAACACAGAGCTTTGATAAAGGAAAGCATACCCAAAGCCTTACCAGGGGATATGTACTGTACACCAACGTTTTGTGCATATATATAGTCACTGAGAAAATAAAAAAAGTAAAAATATTTTGAATATAGTTACATTTATCTCCATTTCTTTACATAAGTTTATAACAAACCAAATATGAGATTATTAACCTTACTTCTAATCAAATTTTACAACAATTTTAAGCCAAAATGTCTTTAATAGATAATAGCAGATAACTTTGCAAGTTTAAAGAATAAATGTTTTAAAAGAAACACAATTATCTGCCTTTAGAACAATAAAATTATTACTTATTTCATAAATTTTTAATAACATTTGACTATAAGTTTAATAATCTTATATCTGCTTTTTGTAAACTTTTCATTCATCCCTTCATCTTCTATACTGTTTATCCTGTACAGGGTCATAGGGGGCCTGGAGTCTGTCCCAGGACAGGGTGCCAATCCATTGCAGGGCACACGTGCACGCTCACACACACACACCGACACACACACACACTACGGGAAACTTAGGAACACCTATTAGCCTAAAAGATCAATATGGCTCGATTGAAGTATATGTGACTTGATAAGATGTCATTTTTTGTTGTATAACTCCAGAACACAATATTCGTTTCGACTGAGTTACTATAGGCGAATGGCTTAACGGTTAGCACTGTTGCCTTGCACCTCAAGGGTCCGGGTTTGATTCCCACCCTGGGTCTGTGTGCGTGGAGTTTGCATGTTCTCCCCGTGCTTGGTGGGTTTCCTCCTGTTACTCTGGTTTCCTCCCACAGTCCAAAGACATGCAGATTAGGCTAATTGGTGTTCCCAGATTGCCGTAGTGTGTGAATGAGCATAAGAGTGTGTGCATGTGTGTATGCCCTGCTATGGATTGGCACCCCATCCGGTGTGCCCGCCTCGTACCCTAAGTCTCCGGGGTAGACTCCAGGCCCTGGAATACACACTGGGATAGGCTCCAGGCCCCCTGCGAGCCTGTATACAGAATAAAGCGGTATAGACGATGAGACGACAACAATCACTGTGTGAATAATAGATAGCAAAGCGAAGGAATGAAATGCAGCTTTAATCTGATTGAAAACAATACAAAGAAGTCTGTCATATCCATGTTAGAAAGGTGAGAATCCTTATCAGTCATCTCATTTCCCCAAAAGTGTCTCTGGGGCTTTTCGGATCATTTGCATGTTATCTACTGCTGTTTTCTGCTCCTGTGATTAATATTATTATTATCCTTGTCTGAGGAGCGAGAGAATTTCCAGATAAGGATGATTCAAAAGATAGAAATACAGCTGTAAAAAAAAAAAAAAAAGGGAGATTGAGCTTTGCAATTTTTCCTCGAAGCTCCTTTTCCTATAGCTGGAACATTATGGATTTGTCAACTTTATAGTGTTGAAACACCAGCTTAAGCAGGTGAGGCAGAACATAACAGCTGTAGGGCTTAGAAAGCAAAATGGGAAGGTATGAACTTTGCCCTGGTGTCTTTTTAAGGGATTTACATGCGTGTGCTGCTGAACATTCAACAGGCTGAGGATAAAACGGTTTCTATCTGATCATAAAAACAAGTGCATGTTGGAGTGTTAAGCGTACACAATGGTCCCTGAAAGCGCTGGAAATGTGAGATCATGTTATCCAGTAGAGAAAGTGTTCGGTGTAAATCCTGGCTTTTCCATTTAATGAATAATTTTTGTGCATGGATGATTTTAGGAAGCCCTCAAACCTTGGATTATTATTAAATTAAAATGTGTATCTCAGAGCCACAGGTGACACGATGTTAATGCGATCTCGTTTTCTCCTTTTCGTTTTTTCCCCCAATTATTTATTTTTCTTTTCAAATAATAGTACAGCAGCATAATGTACAACACAACTAGACCTAAATAGGACATGAATATTGCTAGAGGTTGCATGTCATATCAAATTCGCTTCTCTTTAATCCTTAGACATTTACAGATTAAAATTTAGTAATTTAAAATGGAGCATATACAGTAGTTTGTTGGACAAAAATACAAAAAAATAGGATCACATTTATATCATTCTCACTCACATGTGTCTCCATGCAGCTGTGTTTTATGACCCAGAGGTCATGAATTATACAGAACATTTTTAAAGAATTTATATCTATTTGCCATCTGTTCAAACAGTGCAGCGAAATGTAAAAAAAATAAAAAATAAATAAATAAATGCTTGGAATAATAAAAAAATGAAGAAAAAAAAAAAACACCGTGTTTAGCGATGTAATAGCCAGAAGATGTGGAGGTGAGAGACCTTGAGCAGAAAGGACAGGCGATGAAATGTATGACAGTGAGCCATTGCTAGATCAAGGCTAAAGCGTTTACCCCGGCTAATTTCTTCACTGGAATTTGACATGCGCGTCGTGTTGGAATGTGGGCGGTAAATAATCTGCCAAGAACGGTTTTTCATAGTTACAGTGATGAACTGTACCACCTACATCGGCTGGCTATTTCTTTAAAAATAATATTATTGATTTCTTTCTCTACAAGCAGTAATAATATTCTAATTTTATATTTAAAACTGAAATCGCCATCGCTAACCTCAACCAAATGGACAACCAAAATCGAACACTTTTCCTGTCATACAGCTGCAACTTTGGATCCTATAATACACAGCTACAAATGGGATTTACGATATCCGGTATCACCCTAAAGATAACAGGTTCCACTTTAAATCTGGTTCTTCTCAGGGTTTCTTCCTGCAAAGTGTCTAAAGATACAATTTAAAGGTTGCTTGTTTATGTAACGCCTCAGCAGCGACCTCATTTCCCCTCTCGTCTGTTCCAACCACTCAGAATTCAGTATCACCAGTATACTAATCACCGACCTGACCGTCTGTCATGATCTGCACCTGTTTCTCCATTGGTCCAGAACTATTCCTCAAGAAAGGACATTAAAAATATAAAAGTAGTCGGGCAAAACACAGTATTGGAGCTGATTTTTTTATTTTTATTCTTATGTTTTACATATAATACAGAAAATGTGTGTAGTTACTTCTGAAGTTTATGTAACATGGAAGTGACCAATCTTGTTTCCTTAAAAATTTAAAGTTGCTAACTTATATTTGCCTCAAAAATGGTAATTATTCAGCCTTGCTTTAAACAATAATCATTTAAAATGCACCATATTCATAATTTTTTGAGTATTGACACTAAAATTAGTGCAAGCTGCTAGAAGCATATGACCTGTAAAAATTGTTGCTTAAATTGGTTTTGGGTAAAAGTTTTAAAAATAATAATAATAATAATAATTCTGTAGTGTCTGTAACCATGTAAAATTTATGTCTGCATTTTAGAATAATACACTTTTTTAGGTTTGTGTCTTTTTATGTTTCATCTAAATGACAATTAAGATCATTGAAAGATGTAAATTTTAAAAAAAGTTACAGACACTACACAAAAATGCATAAAGCTGTATTAGCGAATATGTATGTATTTAGCAAATATGTTTCTTTTTATCTGAAAAAAAAAAACAAATGTGTATGCAAAAAAAAAAAAAAAAAGCATGGATCTGGAGATAAGAAGCATTAAATATTGTGAAAAATGGTGTTATATGATCCTGTTTGAAAATTTTCACTTTTTAGCGCCAATACTATGTTTTGGCCGAGTGTATCTAGATTTTTTTTTCTATAGAGCTGCATTAAGACATTTCCCATTGGTAAAAGTGCTATACAAACAAAACTAAATTGAATTCAATTATACTTCTTTGCGGGGCAATAATTCTTTAATTACTCCATTTAATTAAAAAAAAAACGTGAGAATAAAACAGTACATTGTACACATCTTTTCAAATATGTCTTCGAAAAGCTCAGCATCTTGAAGTCTCACTCCTGATAATTCCTCATGACATTACTGAGCTCTGTGTTTATTAACTTGCATCGCCTCTACTTCATTTTCTTTATTGTCTGTCCGCTCCTCACCTAACCCATGTCTCTTTCACATTACGCATCCGCTTTGCATTACTATTTGTTTGTCTTAGCATTCAAACTTGCACGAGCCTGACATTAATGAAAATGCAGTGCACGATCAGGAGGGTCAGAAAATGTGGAAAATTTTTCCCTTTCATCCTAATCCTGCTGCTTCCAATGTTCCGCTAGGGTCTTGTTAATATCGCTGCTCTATATCTAAGTGGTCAAGCATTCTCTTAAAAGCTGACAGTAAGATGGATTTGAGTAAGTGAGGCCGAAGGAATTCAATCCATTTGGATGAGGTGCTCGATATCTCTGTCAGGAGAAACCACAAGCGAATCAATCAGCTCTTGGAAATGCAACAGGAGTTATTCCGAGAGATGATAAGGACTTGAAAATGAGGTATTCTTGAATATAAAGCAGACGCTCGGTATGGTCAAACTGGGGAAGTATTTCAAAACAATGTAATAGTTAAATCTGATATTTTCCCATTCAGTGAGAACTTGATAATGGATTTGATTGTCCTTGGGTGGCCATGGAATGATGTCGGAGTGAAGATGCTCTCCTAAGTCCACTTAGTTTGAAACTGTAATAGGATTTTACCATGATAGGAAATAACTCAGAATTGCTAAGTTGGATTTTTCTTTATAATGCTGGCGTCCTGTATGTAATGTGAAGTTTTTACAAAAGGCTAGTTTGCAGAACTATATCTCAAGATTTCACTCTGAAGTGAGGCTGCCCCCACGGCGCATACTGTATGACTCCTGTGTAAGTCATGGGAAAGCAATACTCAAATACACCTTCTTAGAAATTTAAATTACTAGTGTTCTTCAACATGCAGCCATCTGGGGACTTAGCACAAGTGACGAGCTAGCAATATTGAAATGGAAATGCATATATTTATTTTTATCTCTGAGTTCCCGAGTGCTTCTTTTTATTTATTTTTATTTTTACACCAACGAGATTCTAGAAAAGAAGGACAAAATCCATTTACACAGCATATCTATTTAGGTAACAGGGGCTATTAATATTGTTAAACGAATTAAAACCCATATTAGTCAAGGACAGACTATAGATGTAAATACATGTTTTTATTTAAACTTAAAAATTTGTATTAATGCCTGTGAATCTCCATGAATGTAGCTTTAATTTAAACAAACTGACTGAAAATTGCATGGCTCGCTCCAAAACATGTTGACCGAACAATTCGCCCATGACCCTGCGAACTTCTACATTTAAGTGTTTTTTTTTCCCAATGGGATTTTTACTAGTCCTTGGAACAATTCCTCAGGGTCAGCTTCTTGGAAAAGTGTCTTACTTGGTTTCCTCTACAGTGAAAACAAGTATTCTTAAGTGTATCTCTGGAGGTTTGAGGGACGACATGGACATTTTTTCAGCTCATGGAAAATAATGTTATTGCTCACAGATACAGAAATGAGTAGATGATCACATTCCAACATTCAGCCATTCACTTTCTGCAATTATCCAATCAGCCAATCATTTTTCAATCTTCAGCAGGCCAGGTTTAGTGAGTTTGTTCCCATTGTACACTATTGTTCTTGGCTCACTGTGGTGTGTTATGCTTTTCCACTCACCGTGGTTGTAAAGAGTTGTTAGTAGAGCTGTTTCTGTTAGCTTAAACCGATCTGGTTGTTCTCCTTCGACCTTTCTCATCAACAAGGTGTTTCCACATGTGGGACTGCCGCTCAACGTTTTTTCTTTTTTCTTTTTCATTGTTGTTTCAGTTCATTAAAATACATGGTATTGGATTTTCTTCCCTATTCTGCCATTTTAATTGAAGCATTTGTACCTTTAGTTACATAATGCTATGCTTTGTTTTACAGGCAACACTAAGTACCCCCTTACATCTTTCACAGGATTTAAGAAGGTAAGTTGCAGCCAGGTTTTGCTAATCATCGGCCATTGATTATCAGCAAGTGTGTAGACCTCGATAAAAGCAGAGGTTTTGGCAGTTTTCTGGTCTGGAGGATTCAGGTATGTGCTAACACAGTGCCAATAGAGGAAGACATAAGCAATGTTCATAGAGAGCCAATTGCTGCTGGTTATAAAACCATTTTTGAAGCAAAAATGAGAAACAAGGTGAGAAAAATTATTTATTTATATTTAGGCAGGCGCTCCTATCCAGAGCGACTTACATACATATTTTTTTATCGCATTACACATCCGAGCAGTTGAGGGTTAAGGGCTCAAGGGCCCAACAGTGGCAACTTGGTGGTTGTGGGGGTTTGAACTTGGGATCTTCCAAACCATAGTCCAATGCCATCACCACTGAGCTACCCCTGGCCCATTTGTAAGTGGAAAGAATTAAAGACCATTGCCATTCTTATGTTTGCTAAGCCATTGTGCGTTTTTAAATGAATCTGGTTTCCCAGGGGCCCGCCCCCTCACTGGGTTTTGTTCCCCACTGTTCCATCCCACTTACAAAATCCTAGAACCGCCCCAAAGTAGTGGAAGCTGCCTCAAATACTACTTAAATACTTCTGGTCATTTTTTCAGAGCATGAGCCTGATGCATCAAATTGTATGACTACAGGTAGGAACTAATGGACACACATGGTACAAAACAGACCCTCAGCACTTTTTTTTTTATCCACTGTGAAAAAGGAAGCATTTGCCGCATCTTGCTCGAGCTGGCCTCTCTGAAGTAAGAGCTCTTTAATCTCGGAGTGTTTCAGGAGAACCCTCAGAAGCACACTATCTACATTTCTTTTTTTCAGTTGTATCAAAGGGGCCTGGCCTTTCTCTTCTGTGACATTCTCTGTAATTAAAAAGAAAATCTGTGCTCCCGAGAGGACGAGAGCCGAGTGTCATGCAGTGAGAGTGGTTCACAGATGGAGCTACTTAAATAAATTTCTGCTTACGGCAGTGAAAAGGGCAGGAGAACTAACCCTTGAGTAAGCAGTCTATTTTCAGCCATTCTTCACCTTTCTGTTCTGCTAATAAACTCACCAGAGAGTTTAATTATTATTATTATTATTATTATTATTTTACAGGGTCACAAGTATAGAGATCTGGAACGCTAATTAAGATTCACGCTATTATCATGACAAGACCTGGCTCTTGCAACTGAACAGTTTACTTTACGCAATATCTAATGTCTAAACACAAACACAAACACACACACACACACACACACATTTTCTATAACGATATGGTACAGAGCGCAATTAGGCTGGATGGCTTAAGATACTGCACTGGGTTCTATAGTAATCACCTATGGTGGCGTTACCCTTTTTAAAAGACAGATGGCAAAGCTTTGTTTCCACCAAAGGAATATATTCAAAACACATTTGCAATTCCTCTTTCTTAAAAAAAAAAACAACACTTCAGCACGTGCTATAATAGAAAACATACATCTTTGATGCTGTAGAGCAACATCACACCTCCCTGTTGTTAATTAGCACACCCTGTCATGTTTCATTCCTTAATTAATTATCAGAGAAACGCTCATGTGCTGCTTCCTAAGTAATCACTCTTCCACAGGCTGGTGACGTGCCGCTCATAGCAATGCAGCACGAACAAGTTCTTCTGTTCCATAGTTCATGAAGTTACCACAAGCTGAGTTTGAAGTAATGTCTATCTTAAGATGGACATAAGGTCAGGGAGGTGAATGGTCTGCATGAAAGATGAGGCGTCTGCTGGGACGATGCCCTCCAGGTGCCGAGAGCTGAAACTCCTCCACATCGGCTCAAAGTCCCAGTACTGAGGGTGCGAAACGCTCCTCCACAGATCCCACAGATTACTCACACGCTTTTACAAAACCTCTGCATCCCTGGAGGAGGAATATAACCTTATATTATTGCTCTGAGGTGGTAAGCAGTGGTGCTCGCTGGCTGGTTTGTTAAAGTTGCAGTGAACAATTTAAGTGAACAGTAATCGTTTTGTAGTCAGTTTAGGAATCTGTAAGAGGGCCCCAAAAGGAGCTGCAGTCGTCTTAACTTGATTTGGAGGGCTTACTTGGAATTTGCCTGTGCACCAGACACTTATTGCTCTAATAGGAGTGATTCATTTTGCTCAAAACCAGTGTGAAAGGTTGTATTTTTTATGCATGTGATCGTGAATCAAATATTTAACGTTTAATTTCTAACTTTGACTGTTGGATTGACTGTTGCTAATCAGTGTTGGCAGACGCAAATAATAAATACTTCAGCTTACGTCAGACCGATATTTTACTGTTTTAGGTCTATTGAAAACTGCTGACGGTTTTAATTAATTACACACCTTAAAGAGGCACTCATTAAAGCAAAGATCTATAAGACTGTCGTCCACTAAGTGGCTTTCTGTGGACCCAAGCGCAGGACAGGGTCATTGTTAGTGCTTTCTGATATTTTCCCTTGACTTTCACATGCTTCTCCATCTCTTTATTTCCTTTGAGTTCTTCCTGAATCCTCATTCAAAAGGCTCATTACAGCATTTGGCAGACAGTCTTATCTAAAACGCGTCACATTTTTAACTCATCTCATTATATATCTGATGAAGAGCCTTGCAACAGAGGCAACTTGGTGATGGTAGGGTTTGAACCTGGGACCTTCTAAACCCATGGTCCAAGGTCTTAACCGAACATAGTTTTGCATGGTGGACTAATCTAGTGGTTCATTTATCAAATTTTAAACCTAGCAGTCATAAGGTCATGAGCAGGTCCCCCATGTCATGGAGATTCAAATTATTTGGTGGTTCCTTGCGACCATTATAAATAAGTCAATTTGAAATAGCCTGTGTATGCGGACTTGGTGGCAATGACAGCATTGCGACTTAGCCGTTACAGGCTCTGTGACAAGATGTAAAGATCGTCAACACTCCCCCTGACACCGACTTTAATTACTCCAAATGTCTTTGTAAAGGAGCAGACCCTGCATTTAATCAAGGCGAAGAGGAGTGAGACACATCCATGTCAAGCTTTCTCTTCAACTGCTTGGGTTACAGAGATGCATTTTTACAACAAGGAACTCAACAGTAGCTATTCTATCCAGTACACACCAAAAATATGCCAAAGCATCACAGTGTCACTGAGGTTTACTGAACAACAAACAGGTTAAACTACAACATGGCTTCTGATTGGTACCACCCACCTGGAGCCTATCCAAGGGAACTCATGGGGGGTGCACCATGAAAGGGGTGCCAACCCATACACTGGCCACACACAGGTAACAAGCAGACATGCACACTTGATCATATACTATGTTCATTTCTGGAAATGCCAGTCCGTCTTTAGTGCAGGTCTTTGTACTGTAGGAGGAAACCGGCGTTCCCAAAGGAAACCCACCAACTTGGGGGAAAACATGCAGACAGACAAGAGATGAGATACAAACTGCCAAAAAGTCAGCCCTTATTTTCACCTGTTATCCAGTTATTCTTCAGTACTGTATATATTTAAGCCATAGACAATATACAGTAGATAAACCGATTCGAACCACCATGTGCCAGTCAGTCAGTCAGTAATTCTGGCATTTCAGGTACTTTAGAGATTAGGGGAGTCATTCATGCTGCAGTTCTCTATTTAGTGTCCACCAGTGATTCACATTCCTGAAGGACTGCACCAAAAATATTCTCGCTAGTGCTATGAGAAATGAGTGGGTAAGAATCTGAAAGTTGAATTTAAGAGCAATTCTCATGAGTCCAGAATAACATCGCTGCCCACAGAGACAATTTTTATTTCAAAGCAGAGGGAAGCCTTCGTATGAGAGGACGAGCAGTCTCAACAACAACACAATGGACTAGAAGCGGTGTACACTTGAAGTGAAATGTCCTGAGATTTAGGAAAAGATACACTAGTGTGGGCTCATGTAGAGTCATGTATGATGATAAATTGATGTGGGGTTGTTTTTTTTTCTTAGAAGATTAAGAATTAAATGCTGTGTGTCTATATCCTCAGCTGATGGTCCACATGACTCCACTAATGTAACTGGTCGATTAATCAAAGGTCATGATCATGGCAGCACACTTGAGGGTGATTTTGACCCTACCATTTTAAATTTATCACAACAGCATGACCTCGAGTGTGATATTGCATTTTATACTACAGTTCATAAACATCATTTATTAGCACCAGATTTTTATTTTTTTCTGTTTATTTAACCAGGTATTTTGTTCCGCTAACACGTATACGTACCTCTACACCTGGTCGAACTAATGAACCACATTTAGCGGAGCTAGAAACCGAGAGTTGGTGTAATTAACAGATGTGAAAGGAATTTTAACCAGTACTATACAGCCATAAGTTGAGGGTCATAAATCATGAAGGTGGTGAAGAGTCCTCTGAGACTTACTTTATATTTCCACTTATTCTGCTTTAGAATATCAGCTAACTTAGAGGGTTCTGCGGTTAAATCCCAAATAGTGTTAAAGGGACAGCTAGTGCACTAGGGTTTAAGTGCAATATACTTTCATAACATATAATGCACTGCATATTTTTTTCTTCTTGACATTTTTATATCATTTTTATATTCCAGTCAACCTTGTTAGTAAAATATGTGCTTTGAAACCAAACAACTGTTTCCTCATGCAGCAGAGGAACTCTCACAAGTTGCTTTGCAGCCAAATGCAAATTGCTTAATGATGGTTGTTTTTCTTTTTCTTCTTCTCCTCCTCATTAATACAGTATATGCAGCCAAATTCCCCGGCTCACTGAACTTCACAAGTTGTATGGAAGTATAACGGTGCCAAAATCCATGAAGCTAAATACCATGTTGAATTACATGAACCAAATAAAAATTTATAACAAACAAAAATGTTTGCATTGCAATTTGATCTAAACAGAAGGAAAATATTAACAGCATTATCAATGTTTGAAATTGTCAGTACTGCAATTTATTGAGGTTGTTTATTTTAATGAAAGTGTAATTCTAGCATTTAAAATTCAATGCAGAAATTCTGACACAATTTTTCCGCCAAATACTGCCAAAATTCAGGTAGATTAAATTTAAGTATGAATTAAATTATTAATTTAATTAAGGTCAACAAAATTGGGGTAGAAGAATTGCAGGACTTTACAGACAGGAAGAGCAATGGATTGAAATAGTTAGATGAAAAGTTACATTAAAAATGAAACTTTTTTAAAATGTTAAATATGCATAGCATGTTATAACGTACTGTAGAAAGGTAATATTATGAAGACATTACCCTAAAGCATGAGAATTGCTGCAGATCATTTAAATATTAACCTAATCCTGTCTTTTTATAGTTATTCTTTTTCATCATTACCTGCTGTATCTACACGTTTCAGTGGACTAGCAACCAGGTCATTTCAGTGGATTACACAATGCTACAATTAGACAAACTGGCGGAGATGCCAACTCCCTGTCATTATCATGACTTGGATAAATCATAACTATCAACCACGATATATTCAGACTTAATTATTCTAATAATGAAGTAATTAATTAAAAGATTTTTTTTAAAATTATTTAACTTATTCTCATCATTTTTATTATCCTACTAGTGTAACATTTTTCGAAGTGCCTTTGGCTATTAAGATAAATCATGTTGTAATTGACAGCAAAAATGTAATTATCTTTTTTTTTTTGAGGAGGGCTTAAAGGCACGTGCTTATTTTAAAGGCATGGCCTAGATGCAATTAAAGTCACCACTGAAAGGTAATCTGAGGTTGTCAAACTCTTTCACATTCATTTCCAGAGCCCTAGACAGACAGATCACTTAATGTAATTCCTGTTGTAATTCATATCATTTCCACTGACATTGCTGTGATTTATGTAATTTTTGTTATAATTCCTGTCATTCCTGTTCTTGTTAATTTTTATTATTATTATTTTTTTTTACATTTGCTGTCAATTTAATTTCTGTCAACACTGTGGCTGAAACTGTAGTCCGGTATGGTCTTGTACTGTGTCTGGCTATAAGATTCAGCGTTGTCACACAGTCCTGGGAAAAGGGTAGAGAAGTTCTCTGTCAAAACACACATTCAAAACCAGCAGCACTTTGAGCAAGAAAACACATCTACAGTAACAATGTTATATCATCTTCAACAACACTTGGTCTCCTTATTAATCTTTTCCAAATCATTCTGAATTACATTTGAATCGTTTGTATTCTGTCTTGTTTTTTGTTTTTTTTGAGCTACCACAGAGCTAACAGGAGCAACAACGCTAACCCTACATACTGTATTATGCACTCTACATAACGCACTAGCTTTCCATTTTATAATATTTTAAATTAACATAAACAATTCTGGAATAGTTAAGATAAGATACATTTCTCCTCTGCCGCAGAGGTAAGTTTTGGTCTTGCTGAGAGCCAGTTTCATCATGGAGCTTGAGGGTTTCGCAAACGCACTTGACTCAATACTGTTCTAGCTAGAACTATTCCAGAAAGGCTGACCCTTATGTCTCGAAATAACAACTGTTTGCTGTTGTTGTTGTTACATAATTACCGAAGTCCAGGCGGTTTTTATTTCATAGTTCCACTAAAACAAAACAAAAATGAAAAAACTTGCAAGTGATCCCAAACTTTTGAGCTGTAGTTCACCTTTACTTGTCTCACAGTTGGGATTTTTTGAATAATTTTTATGTTATAGCAGCAAAGAAAAATTTGCAAATATAATGTAGGGAGAGAACAGTGTAAAAATACAATAGAAAAACAATGCAATAGTTACACTTCCAAACAAATTGCACTAGGATAATATTGCACAGTTTAAAATGGTTTTATTGTACAATTGCTATTGCACAAAAATGTAAGATATTGTAACATTATTGTAAGATATTGTGACCATACTTACAATATAGTTACAATAGTTACAATATTTTAAGATTTAAGATATTGTGACAACGGTATATAACAGTAATATCAGTGTGCATTATGGAGACTGATTCACTGGGAGCAGCTGTGATTGGACAGTCTAATAGCAGCAGGGAGGAAAGACCTTCTATATCACTCTTTAAGACACTTGGGACGTAGCAGTCTGTCACTGAAGGAGCTGCTCAAAGATGAAATTGTTTCATACAGAGGGTGAGAGTCATTCTCCAGCAATGATGATACTGTAGCTTAGCTACCGTCCTCCTTTCTCCCACCTCCTGTACTGTGTCCAGGGGAATCCCCAGAGCTGAGCTGGCCTTCTCTATCAACTTAGTTAGTTAGCTTTAGAGATTTACTGGACTGTCCGCCACCTCTGTGATTTATTCTCCACAACTTCTGGCGACATAGTACCGGTGAGGATGTAAACCTACTTTCACCCCTGGGCAACACGTCTTTAATTCAGGTCAATTCTATTGTAATTTATGTCATCTCTGTTAATGTTGCTGCTCACATAATTTCTGTTGAATATCCACTTTGTTAATTCATGTTATTTTATTGCAAATAATGTAATTTCTCTTCACACTAATGTAATAAACATGTTAATACTGCTGTCATTTATGTTGTTATTCGTGTCATTTTTTTTAACACTGACCAAGGTTTTTATAATTCATGTAAAGTCTCTTAAAAGGTTAAAGCTAAAACTAGATCAGTGAAATCAGTTATATTCTGATCATTTCAGGTTAAAGTCCATATACATGACTGTCTGTCTTTCTGTACTGCAGAACTCCGACACTCACACATACATTTCCTGTACGGTAATCGGAGAGTGAGAAATTGAAAACGTAGATTGGATTAAAACGACTGCAGTGCGTTAAAATTTACTTATACCACTTCAGCGCTGTTATTTTGGTGGTGAAATAATTAATTCATGTGGAAATATTCACTTGAGCTTTTCTAATTAATATCTGTTGGTGCAAGTTGTTTACATCGAGCAAGTAATTCATTAGTAGCTTATTTTAAAGTAGATTATTAAATCCAGCACATAACTGTTCATAACATCGCTTTTACTCAACATTTAGATTTCACTTATGGCTCAAGTTTATAGTTCTCAGTTGATCAGGTTTAACTAACGCAAATAACAAAGTACTGTTAAAGTTTAAATTAATTTTGAGGATTCAGTTTTCTGGGACTGGTTTCGGGTCTTCTGTATGAAATATAAAGATATAATTGAAAAAAAAAATGAGTCCTAACCAATGTACAGGCAAAATTTTCTTTTTAAAACCTTCATGTAATTTCTTTAAGCTTCTCATTTCTGTATTTTATTGCTAGCCTAATATTAGCCTGGCATTATACACTGTTCCATGTTTATTTGATTATTGTTTAGGTCTTTCACGCTTTACTGCAAACTGCAAAAAACAGCTTTCAGGGAAATTAGCATCCCTATATACTCACTGCCAAAATTGACTGGTTGGTCCATTACCAAGCACAAAATTAGCTCTCAATTAGTGGTAGAATTCTAGTGCGGAGGCTAAGCAATTAGCAAAAAAATATTTAGCTAAAGTGAAAACACAACAAACCAATTTTCTTTAAAAAAAAAAAAAAAAAACTTTTAGTCGTTTCAGTTGAAAAGAGCAGCTTCAGAAGCAAAGCAAACAACTTGTGTTCAGCTTTGTGTGTGTGTATGAGATCATTGTGTAACAGATCTTGATATCAGGGTTGTGAAGGATTGAGTGGCGCCAGTGGGTTTTATTTGTGCTGTAATATATAGAGTTATTAGCAAGCTGGAGATCAAAGAGATAAAACGGGACTACATCAGTCTGAGCCGAGACACAAACACTAGAGTAGCACTAATGAGTCATTGTGTAGACAGACACTGAGATGGAAAAACGATAATTGAAAAAAATGTTTAGTGACAGTAGCATTGTGCAAATGGCAGATATTTTAGTTTCAAGGTAACAGATGACGTTAAGGTGGCTCATGTGGCTAATGGTCTGGGAAACTGAGGATCCGGAATCCATTGCCACTGGATGCAGTGGCAATAAAATGGAAGAGTTGCGTCACGAAGGGCATCCGGTGTAAAACCTGTGGCAAGTTGTGTGTGGATCGGATGGTCCACTGTGCAACCCCTTGACAGGAGCTACCGAAAGAAAGAAAGATATGGTGGCTGTCACGTTGCACCTTCAGGGCACCTCCAGACTCCCGGCCAGGTTCGAGTGAAAGTTGAGTGAAATTGGCTCATTTACAAAAGAATGTTTGATTATAACTGCGTTCTGATTACATTATTATTTCTTAAAATCCAGCTGATTTTAAAAATTCCACAATTAAGCAATATCATGTAAGGAAAATCCATCCATTGAATGAATAATAACCCATAGTAGATGTAGTAACTTTATTGTTATTGTAACATACTGTTCCTGAAATCAGTAATTTATATTTATTTTCTGATATTTCTTTCTGGCATAGACAAAAGGAGTGATTTACCAGTGCTACATTCATCCAGCCCACTTATCTTGTGTTGGGTTTCAGGGGAGGTGGTGCCCTTCCCAGTGCGCAGGATGGCGTATACTCTGGAGGGCGGTCACACATCACAGGGCACAAGCACACACACTCACACACCCATTAATATGGCCAAATACTAATCATGTCTTAGTACCCAAAGGAAGCCAACCCATTACAGGGAGAAGATTTAAACCCCCAACTTTGGAGTTTCTGAAACATCGGTTATTTATTCAAATAAGTAGACCGGGACTAACGGAGGTGCCGTATTCAGTGAGATTGATGTAATAAAAATATTTGTTGTCCATTAACATTGTTGTATTGTTTTTTATGTCGAAGCCAAAGCTTCTATCACATTTTATCATTTCTATGAGTTTCTATGCCAACCTCACGTTCGTGGTTTTAAGAAAAGTGTCATAGAAGCACTCTTTTTTTTCTTTTTTCTTTTTTCTCCCCTAATTAAGTCGCAGCCAATTCACACCCGTCACTACTGATCTCAATTCATTCTTGACCTAAAGGATTGGATTAGACATTCAGCTGTCACCCTCCAGAACCTGAGTTTGATTTTGAAGGTTTTAAATTATAGATTTAAGATTCCGTTTTTTTTTTTTTAATATTGTTATGAAGCAGGATGTCAAAAATCCAGTATGGTATCTGACTAGCACAGTCATCAGTAAGATTGGAAGCTCTTGCAGTATATTGTTAACAGTAAAGGTCAAAGTGTTTTGTGATTTTAAGATTTTAGAAGAAGATCACATCAGTAGAAATGGGCTCGCCAGGAGAATTCTGCGTGCATCCAGAATACAAAGGATACGAAATGAAGTCATCAGGAGAGAAAACGGGGACACAATAAACATTGTGTGACAGAATACAAAAGAAATAACTTGGATGGTATGGTCACGTAGAAAGAATAAAAGACAAGAAACAGCCGAGAAAAGTGTAAGTGAAAGTGTAAAGAGAAATAGAGGAGGACAAAGGAAAATGTGGATGGGGAATGTACATAAAGAAGCATTTAGAACAGAAGGAACTGAGCATTAGACGGACAAATCTTGTAGAAACCCTTTGTCGGGATAGCTGATGAATGAGAGAGGAGAAGAGTGCCTTAACTGTGGATCTTTTTTCAGATTATTAAATGTCATGATTATCACAAAAAATCTTATATTATCACAAAAAATGAATATGATGATTATAGAGCTATTGATGTAAAATCAAACCAGCACCCAATTTGTCAGGCAATCTGTCTGCAATTTTACAAAACCAGACAGTTGTTGTGCATGGCAGTGCCACACCATACAAAATCAAAAGACGCAAAGTCTCCCCTTGAGAAAAAGCCAGAGATTTGTGCTTATCAGCCATCCAGACTGCCTGTTGGTGCTTACAGTATGTAGTGACCATAAAAAAATCCTTATAATGAAATATCATGAAATTGATCATTTTAAGACTATATCTAATATACCTGATGTCTTTGTATTCTGTTTGCTAATTGAGAACACACACAAGGGTTAAATTGTGCTGGGGCTGTCCTTATGTTTTATTTGCATTATTAACCTTCTCATGGTGTTCAATTAGCATTTGCTACATATTTAATGTTAAATCACTGTTTTCTCGAAACTTAAATTAGATAAGGTTTTTACCAGTCTAATTTTTAAATTGCCACAGGGTTAACATATGCACATATCTAAACATCAGTTGGATGTGAGTGCACGCGCAGCGATCTCAGTCACCTGTCTGAAACATCCATTAGCACAGATAGCAGTGTGACATGTGCATGGCAAGGGATGGCGAAAAGCAGGAAAGAAATGAACATGTTTAATAACACAATATAAAATACGCTTAATTCTGCTTGGACAGTGTTTCGATTCTGATACTTGATAGTGTAACATTAAATCGTACCTAATGACATAGCTGTACATATTGCCATATTATAAATCTGGCAGTTCACTGTCTGCAAACATGCTGTAAAGAACAGCTGGAGTTGATAAAAATCAGTAATATCCAGTGACTGAGGTTTCACCACATACAGTACACTGTTATCTGCTCTTTCGTCATGTGTTCAGTAAAATCCATCTGGGTAAATTTAGCCAGCGATTCATCAACGTTCGGCTTAGCAGTATTGTCTGTGGCAGGCATGATCACCAGTGTATTTGCTCATATGAAAAGCATTAATATTATGGGTGTTTTATGTTAATATATTAAATGTAAAACTATACTATTATATTATCATATTATACATTAAATAGTAGCAATTATATAGCACATTTTTGTTTCTTATGTATAAAAACATTTATTTCTCTCTTTATATGCCACGAGATGTTGAAATAATCATTTCTGTGAAAAATGTTCATTATAGAAACAAACCTGTGTGCCACTAAAAAAAATAATAGAATGAGTAATTTTCCCCCTTACCAAACAGAGAAAAGTAAAAATAAATAGAAGTGCAAACAAAGAGAGTTAAATACTTAGTTTTAATGTATGTCAAGTCGATATGCAACATTCATAAGAGCAGTTTCAGGCTTATCATGGATTCGAGCTCCATATGGGGCCTGCAATCTCAACTCTCATTTGTATGCATCGTGTCTGGCTAGAATATGTTGTAGTCATTTACAAAATCACCCAACACCTTCATCAGGGATCACCAGAGCAGAACAGTTCCTTCATCCTGTCTTTACTAAAAACCTACAAGACACTGAATCTTTTAGACAGGTTCAACTTCTAAAGAAAAAAAAAGTCAACAACAAAAAAAGCAGTTTGGATATTCATTTAAAGCCACTCACATGGAAAGTATCATGCTGTGAAATGACCTTTTAACTTTAAATCCATTTAAATCCCATCATTTCTCAGAGTTAAAGCTAGTAATGAACCAAAACAGCTGTGAAATTGATAGGACCAAACCACCCAAGTTTTCCATTAAGGAAATGCATTCAGTGGCAAATTAAGACTTTCATATGGAGCAGGTTTTAGACACAGCACAGGATGTTATGAAATTCATGTAATTATTTACATTTAAATATAGCACTTAGAATATCCTATTTTGTTATTGCCTGCTGTTCCGGTGGTATATAATGGTATCGTGGAAACAAGAAAAAGGTCATTAATAAACCTTTAATAAGAGGAGTATGCAGCATCACTCAGTGGTCAAGGTTGTGGACTATTGATTGGAAGGTCTCTGTTAAGGGCCACTTTCGGGCCCTTGAGCAAGGCCCTTAACCCTCAACTGCTGCCAAGTGTAATAAGTCACTCTGGATGAGGACATCTGCCAAATGTAAATGTAGGTTTTATCGCTGCTCAAGAAATTGTATCCTTTACAAGTCCTCGTTCACATCTCTCTCTCTCTCTCTCTCTCTCTATATATATATATATATATATATATATATCAATGATTTTTATCATTAGTCATTAGGTATTCCCTGATTGCAGTGTCCTCGTTTAGAAGGATAATGTGCCCTGACACGCTGTAAACATTGTTCAGGAACAATTTGGGCAACATGACGAAGAGTTCAAGGTTGTTGGCTTGGCCTCCAGATTCTCCGGATCTTAAACCAATCGAGCATCTGAACAAACCAATCTGAACAAACCAATCCAATTCATTTAGGACTCACACTCACTACTTAATGGACCTAAATAATCTGCTGCTTGAGTCTTGGTGCCAGATACACCTTCACAGCACACCTCCAGATGTCTAGTGGAGTCCCGGTCTTTATGGATCAGAGCTTTTGGCACAAGGGGAACTTACATAATATGTGATAGGGTGGATTAATGTTAACGCTGTGAGCTTGAAGTTCATATTCATCAGGAAATCCCTACGGAATTTTAAACAGAATTCCGGTCAGATTTAGGTCAACGACACCGCTAATGAGAAATTTTGAAGCTTCGATACCATACCAGCATCAACGTAGCATAATTAATTATGAAGATCACCATATTATGATCAGGAAATGATGTTTACTGAGGAGTGGATGATTTGAATGTAGTGTGCGGTGTGGGATGAGGGGAAGTGATAGCTGAGACTGCAGGCACCAGTGGGTTGATTCAGCTCAGTTGCTAATCCAATATTTAGCATGCTAATCCTTTCTGCCAAGAGCCTTTCCAGGGCAGTCACATGGATACAGACATAGAGATTAAAAATAGGGAAAAATCATTAATGTGGTATATAACAGATAACAGTGTTACAGGTAAAGACATGAAGAAATCTGAAAAGTTATTTAATTGTAAACAACTTTTATAATGTATATTCTGTGCTTTTGACAGCTTCGTTTAAAACTGTGGCTTTGAATGAATCACAGCCCACATATTGATTTCCACAATTTCCGTTAAGCCCCTTTAAAAAAAAAAAAAAAAGCAGAAAAGGAAAGATATTACAATATGATTTATTTCTTCACCCTTTCATTCGTCCCAGTCTATTCAATGCTACATTGATGGAAACGTTTTAATACGATTGCCAGGCAAAGTGTAGATTGATTTAATTTTTGATCCCATCTGGCATTCCTTGTGTCGTCGCTATAGATAAGAGCCGAGAAGCCTTTCTCATCATAGTCACCAAAAATTTCACAGCTGAGCAATTTTTACATTTTCATTTCTCATTCAATCCTCATCTAAGACTTATCAGCGTAAGAAAATGAATTATAAAGGGAGCCATTACATACAATTAAGTTCCACAACCGAGTGCCAAGACTAAATGCAAATTTGATTAGATTATTCAGAGTTTAACCAGCTTTCTGGTGGGAGCCTCTTTTAAAATTGGACAAGATGGCTTTTTAAAAGGACAGCTTTCACTAGAAATATAACAGGAAAATGTCTGGGGACAACATTTAATATCTGTCAAATGCCTGAAATGTTTTTTTTTTTTTGTAAATAACTATCATTTGCCATTATCTGCAAATTGACTTGCTGCCTAGCCAATTAATGCTAATGCTAATCTAACCTGACATTACATGTAGCAAAAAACAGGCTTGATTAAACTTGGTTAAATATAACTAGTTAACTTTAGAAAATTAGCAAAACTTACTTTAATTTTGTTTTTTAATTACAGTGGTACCTCAGCATACGAATGACACGTCTAGTCAATTTTTGCATTCAGAACTGAACTTTTGCAAGTAATTTTCCTTAGCATACAAAGCATTTCCAGCCTGCGAGCGAATGAACCAAGTAGTACTGAACGCTGGCTAAGTTGCACATACGTCCAGGAGTCGTTCAAAATATTTTTTGCGTTAGTGGAAAGCCTAGCGAAGCGAGGTTACATATTATTGTGGGGTTTTTTTTGCATTTTGATCAAGATTTAGTGAAGACATAGCACCATGGGTCCCAAGTCAGCAAGAACGGTAGCAAGAAGCAAAAAGTTTGGTTTTTAAAGCAGCTAAGAGGAATCATAAATTAAGGTTACGTGAGCTTTAATGTCCTTTTTTTTTTTTTTTTTTCTAAATGTTTTGATTGTTTTTACATGCAAAAATATGATTATTGTGTTGAACATTGGTTATATTTTTGAATGGCTGCAACGGATTATCTGCATTTACATTATTTGCTATAGGAAAATGCATTTCTTACCTCCAGAAAGAATTAAATTTGTATGCTGAGGTACGACTGTATATGGGCTTCATTTCTCCTAAGGTAGCTTCTTTTTTATATGGAGTGTACACTATCAATTTTAAGGCTCTTATATTTGTCCATACCACAGTACTGTATAGTATGGTCAATTATATACAGTATGTTTAGTTGTGCATGGATAACTACTGTATAACATTTACCTCTTTGTGGAGTGTGTGAGGTGTAAGGTCACCGCAGATGAACTCCACAGCATTTTATGGGGTTTTTTCCACATTGATTAACTTGACTTTATGATTTAAACTAAAATGTAAATAAAATGCATACCGCTATTGACTAGATTAGATTAGAAGAAAAGATCCTAATAGAAATAGAAGCAGAAATTCTACTGGTAGAAGTATTGAAGGCCCAAACAAAATGGAGCAAGCAGATAAAATGTTTTTTTCTTGGGCTTTTCCCCTTTATCCTAGGATTCGCCATTTCAGATCATTTGACCTGCAAGATCTGCCACATGTTTGACACCGGAGGCTCTTTCTGGAACAACCCACCAAATTCTTCCAGACTTGAGACCAGCCGTGAATCTCAGTGGTTGGATATGCATTTGAGCAGTTGGGGTTAAGGGCTTTCCTGAAGGGCTCAACAGTGGCAACCAGCGGCCCAGAGCCTCAACAGTCCACCATTGCCCCAGAACAAGAGTGCAAGTATTCAGTTTTAATTACACTCAATTCAAGTCAACTGACTTTTATTTGTATACACTTTAAACAATATATATTGTCACAAAGCATCTTTACAGGAAATAAAAATTCTTTATAGGCTTTATCTTGGCAGCACGGTGGCTTAGTGGTTAGTACTGTCACCTTGCACCTCCAGGGTTTAAATCCCGCCTTGGGGTCTGTGTACAGTACATGGAGTTTGCATAGTCTTCCTGTGTTTGATGGGTTTCCTCTGGATACTGTGGTCTCCTCCCACAGTCCAAAAACATAAAGACTAGGCGAACTGGCATTTCCAAATTTCCAGTAGTGTGTGAATGTGTGTGTGTGAATGTTGACCGGAGGTCCTACCATGGTCGTAAAAATCGGAACAGAGAATAGATGGGATGGATAGATTTCTATTATTTCTTTGTTTTAAAGAATACATTTGTAGCTTGACCACATTGTCACTAATGACCAAGGAAAAACTTCCTGTAATGACTTAAGGAAGAAACCTGGTTAGGAACCAGACTCAAAGACGACCCCATGCTCATTGAGTGATACTGGATAACATGACCATAAATAAATACATTATATGTTCACATGAGCATTTGTATAAAAGGAGATGTATTTTAGTCAGCCCTTTTCTTGCAATTTCAGTCACTGAACCACCAGAGAAATTGCAGTCACAAGCCAACTGTTTCAATCAATGCAGTCCTCATGGGTTTTTAAGTGGAACCCTTGTCAGTTATCAAATCAATCTTTAGGCAGACCATATGAGTTCATCCTCGGCAGCAGTGACTGGTCTCTGTGTGATGAGAATTCCAACCAGAAGTAGTGCATCAGAATGGATCAGGCAGGTCCGGAGGTCAGAAGGGGTCAGGAGCATCGATAACAGATGGCCTCATGGCTCGCTTTACTTTCCTTTAACACGTACATCTCTAGATTTTGGTCCATCAGTTTTAATTCCACCAGTAGCACTTTGAGTGGACTGTACTTACACCCTTATTTTTAGGTGTTAATTTGTGTAACTTTTTAAAGAACACAATTTCCTGTAGGTTATTCCTCCGAGGCCCACTTTATTAACATCTTCCAGAAAAAAAAAGAAGAAGAAAAAACGTCAGAGAGCAATAAGGTTGACCTTATTTCAAATTACAGTAGAGCATCAGGATGTAACATATAAATCCATTTAATTGACTTTAATGGTGTTTAACCTGACATGTATATAATGAATCTAGCCTTTTGCTTTCCCCTATTGTAATGCCTCCCGATGTTTTTATTGTATAGAACGCTCCATATGGATAGTTAATTGTGACATAATCTATAAAAGGACAACACAATAGCTGTTGCAATTTTTTTCTTTAATTATCAAGAGCCAGTTATTTTCAGGCATATTCCTTCTCAAGCCCATGTTCTGTGGCTGCTACTTGATTTGGAAGTTGTACAGATTTATCACTGTTCAGGGTTGGGTGGTAATGGAACCTGGAGTCTGGTGACACATGCTATTTGCTTCATTCGCTGGGAAAACTCGCTCAGTGCACCAGCGAAATTCGTCCAGCTTCATTTCACTAGCACTTATCGTGTCACCAGTTGCAAAAATGGATTCAGGAACATCACGTCATAGTTAAAAATGCTGCAGTGGAGCACCAGATTGCCCCTTAAACCACCGGTGCCAATAACTCTGTAAACATTGTGACTCCACGTGTGCCTGTACAGAATGTTTTTTAAAGAAAACCTGTACTGTATATATTAGTCTTTTTTATTTTTATTTTAATGGAATGCTTTACTGAAAGTTTTAAGAATTAAGCCATCAAGACACAAGTTTTTCAAGACCACCATTGCATGCAACAAATGTTAATCTTCATTAAGTTCTTATTTACAAAGGCATATTTTAAATTGCATTAAAATATGACATGCACATTTTTTCACAATATTTACTGCTGCTATTTTCTGCTGCTAATACGACACAAATTGTTTACTGCATCTACAGTACCATTTCATGAACAATTTATGAGCACTACCCTAATTCTGCTCTGTGTACTTGTCGGTGCTACATTATCACAGTCTACTGCATCATTTAGTGTTAGTTACTCTTTGAACATTTGCACAGGTGTTCCCTATGTTGTCTCTTTGTCTTTTTGTATAGTTCTTAGCTAGTTTGGTAAAAATGTATGGTGTTAATTTATGTTGTATGTAGCACCTTGGTTCTGGAGTAATGTCGTTTCGTTTCATTGTGTACTGTATACAGTCGACCCCTAAAATTTGCGGCGGTTATGTTCCTATAGCACATGTAAATTGTGAAAAAACACGAATTTTGTGCTCACAAAAATGCCAATAAATTAAATTAAATATGCTCCCAAAACCCTTTCATATCATTTCAAACTCAGATTAATACATTACCCTTAAAAAAATGAATGCAAATGTAAACCGGTATATTGTACAGTACTGTATTGCTGTGTCTCCAACCGTGCTATATTGTAAAATACAAATGTTCCTATAATCCTATAATTCATGCAGGCATGTTTTCTTTGGTATGCGCTTTTGTTTTCTTTAGTATAAGTACTGTAGGGTAAATACGGTATTAATTCACCATCGCAAGCCACGTTTTCCTCTACGGTCGCTTTGTGTTCTTTCTACAGTACTAAAAATGTATACGGTATTATTCTTTATATGGAAATTTAGCTGAATTGACGTTAAAGATTATTTTATGTTAAAATAATAACACAATAAATAACAACAATATTTATTTTATTGTTCTTAATATTTTAGCATTAAAATGCATTTAAAAATAGTATATTGCTATGAAAAAAAGCCATAATAAAACTCAGGAGGATAATATGCGGTTTTTGCAAAGTTGTGGGGGTTTCCACTAACAATTATTAGTTTGAGGCCACAAATTCTGAACAGCGAATTTCAGTATGTATAATTGAAATGGCAATATGATCGAAATGCCAATAATATCCATTTAGCACTTATTGTGTTAACTTGAATGAACTCTTCTGAGTGACAGTTTTCTTCTTCTTTTAAAAAAATGGATCTAAGTATTTAAGATATTCTATCGATTAATTTGTCTTTGCAAATTTTGCACAATTGCAGGGTTCCCTATTAAACATGATGCTGTTATTATTGCACCTAGTGGACAAAAATAGGAGCTGCAGCAACCACTAATAGAGGGCAGTTATGGCAAAACTAATATTCCCAATGCTCAAAGGCAGAGCAAAGGACAGGACAGTTAATAGCAGGTTTACATTTTTTACTATAAATTGGGTCAGTTCAAAAAGTGACATCTATCCCCAACAACATCTTTGGCTATGAGCTGCTTCTGTGTCCAACCCTAAAAGTGTTGCACTGGCAAAGATCATCTAAAAAACTTTAAAGCTGCAGGAAATTGAGTTTGTTCAGGCATTCACTTGACAGTTTTTATCATTGCTTTCGGCTGGTCTATTCCTTGCATACCTTAAGACTCAGCAGCCTTTCATATCCTGACATCCTCTTCATATCCTTTGGTTGCATAAAACATCTTTAGCAAAAAGTTGCATCCAAAATTTGTTCTCGCAGCAGGAGCACACCATACAGGAAACTCATTTACACCATACCGGGACAACAGATATGTTAAATGAGTCTAATTATCTACAAGCTGGACTGCATGCTTTCTGAAAAGTCCAGCAATTAAGCGGGGATTGGCGTGAACTTGGAAGTCTTGCTGTTAAAGACCAATTTGTGAGGTAGTAGGCAGTCTGTCTCTTACGGAGATAAGAATTCTGTCAAGCAATTCATCAATGCTCAATGCTAACCAATGCATTATAATAGAATGATTATGAATGACTGAATCCTATAAAGGATCTCCTTTAATACAGAGCATTCCGAGTGCAAGAAAAAGATTAACTTAACATAATAATATACTACATATCGCATACAGACACTAGGAAGGGGAAGTACTGTACAGTATGTTAAAATTTTGTTTGTTGACTACAGGTAAGCATTTAAGACTATAATTTTCTCCATACATACCACCATACTGGAGAATTTAGCCTGTCTCTCGGTGTCCAATTTCCTGGCTGGTAGACCACAAGCAGTACAATTGGGCAGGCATGACTTATTCACCCTCACGCTCAGCCTTGGAGCCCCCCAAAGTTGTGTCCTAAGTCCCCTGCTATATTCACTGTACAGTACATTTATGTCTGCATGGCATCTCCAGCTTGAGATTAAAACCTGGAGAACAATGTCAGAAAGACAAAAGGAGATGATAACGGACTACAGCATGAATCCGGAGAATTTTTACCAGCCCCTTATGATCAATGGGTGTTGGTACATCATGCAGGACCTGTCATGGTTCTGTCACATCAACCCCATGGTGGAGGATGCCCGTCAGCTGCACCATCCTGATGGGATGCTCGGCCAATCGAATAATGGAATTCTCTCTCTGTTGCACTCAGGGAAGCTCTTCTGCCACTTTCCATCCTACAACGAGGACCATTTATGGGTACACCTGGATCACATTTAATCACACACACAATCACAATACTGTAAATAAACTCTGAATTCTAAAGATCACTGCGATGTGCAGTATACACTGTTTATATATTTCCGGTTTGCTATTTCTGTGGATTTTTTTTTTCCAAGAACATTTTCCAATTACTTCCTATCATGTTCATGCCTGATTGCATATCGCCTGACCCTAGCCTGTTTCTGACATCCCAGCTTGATATACACATGTTAGTTTTGCCAGTGTGTTTTAATAAAGTCTCTCTTACTATCATACTGCTTTTTAACAGTTAATAAACTTCACACCATGCCAGCATCCATCATAAATGCTAATATTTGATAGTGGGTTTTAATCACTATGGTAAAAAAAATAAATAAATTAAAATCCATATTCCCATCAGGAAGGACATGTAGGGGGGCAACCAGCTGCATGGAGTTCAACCAAGTGAACCTTAATGTATGTGTTTCTTTCTATTAATAGCCTTACAACTAGTCTGTGACATTTAGTTCTAAAGCGTTCAACCTTTTCTTTATAGATGACCGACGATCCAAAGGTGACTATTTTAAGACTTTTAATAAGAGCAAGTGTTTGAGTAGCAGGAATCAGAAGCAGATAAGCTACAGTAACACAGAAGCAGCTCTTAAATCAAGACAGATAACAAAATCATGTACATAGACTGTGCAAATTAACTTTAAATCTTAAAAGAACTTCAGTTCAGATGTCATGACAGTTCACATGTATAATAACAAGCATCTTTTATTGTGGACACGCCTGTCCTCTGAAATGGCACGCATGCGCACATCGATACGTCGTTGCTTTGATGCTTTGAAACAATTGATGGCATTATAGCCAAAAAAATCCATTCACTGTGGAGGATGGCAAGCTTTCAATCAGCTGTTTTTGTTGAGGTCCAGAAAAAGGAAGAACGCCAGACACCTCGCTTTACCTGCTTTAGCAGCTATTGCTAGCGCTGCTATGGAATCCCCGCGCTGCCGATGCTGACTGACGTCAGCGAGCACCATACAAATGCGCAGAGACAAAATGTCACGTGGTCTCTTGACCAGGTACCAGATTAAGGACTACAGTACGAATGAAAGTGTCTCAGATCTGATTAAAAAAAAATTAATAAATAAAAAAACAACATTAGATTTGTGCATTTAGATAGTCATAAAATATTCAGATCTGTGTTACATTAGTTTAAAAAAAATCTGATTTAAGTCACTTCAGGCTGTTAATGTAAATGTAGAATAGAAGTGCACTATTCACTTTTGTATTTTTTTTGTTTGTTTACTTATTTATTTATTTTCAGAAAGCTTGCAGGAGGATTTCATCAGGCATCTGGTGGAGACTAGAGGTTTCCATTTGCAATGGGTCTCATGGGATGCAAAATAAACAAATTAATTAATGAAAGTAATAATAAAAAAACTAATTAATCTACATTTTTAACAATTAATTCCTTTTCTGACAATTAATGATCATTGTCAGAAAGCAGCTCGGTGGTTTATGGGTGGCGTAGTGGTTAGCACTGTCACCTTGCACCTTCAGGGTCCGGGTTCGATTCCAACCTCAGGGTCTGTGTGCATGGAGTTTGCATGTTCTCCCCATGCTTGGTGGGTTTCTATCAGGTACTCCATGCAGATTAGTCTAACTGATGGTCCCAATTGCCCTTAGTGTGTGAAAACATGCGTAAATTTTGTCCAGAGGCCCTACCACGGTCGTAAAAATAAGAATAAATACAATGGTCACCATTGGCCTCCACGGTTCCTAGATAAATGGATGGAATGTGTTTATACTCTTGGAAAACCAAATTCATTCATATTTAAAAAATAATAAATAAAAAAAATCAATATCCTAGGCAGGTTAAAACAAAAGTAATATCCACACATCCCCAGTTGAGACCAATTATGAACTCAAATAATGTAGCTGAGATTGAGGAACTGTCAAAGGCAGAATTCACACACCATGCTCCATTTCAAATCCATTTACTGGCATTTCCATCACTTAGTGGTAGCCTTTCCATTCACTCACTTCTGTTCAGTAAAAGGTCAGGGTTGCTGTAGATCCAAAGCCGATCCTGGGAATACACCTTATATGACACACTTGTCCATTGCAGCGCTTCATGAGTACACACTGGCAATTTATTTTTGCCAGCCCTGCTACTGGGACATGGGAGGAATCTGGAGAAAAGTCACACAAACAGTGGGAGCTGCTCTTAGCTGCTCTTCCACCATGTTAGCTTTTTACCTTGCCATTTACCTTAAAATTCTTGCCAATTAGTACAAAATGATAATTCAATTACTCGTCAAATGTACCTTACAGCACAGTGAAATTATTTTTTATTACAGTACATCCCAGTTAGGGTCAGAGAGGATACAGCACCAATGGAGCAGATAGGGTTAAGAGGTCAGGGTCAAGGGCTCAACTTGGCAGTGCTGGGCCTCAAACCCCCAACCTTTCAATCAATAACCCAGTAACAGCCTTAACCGATTGAACCACTACATTTACATTTAGGCATTTGGCAGATGCTCTTATCCAGAGCGACTACATTTTTAAAAAAATCTTATTATACATCTGAGCAGTTGAGGGTTAAGGGCCTTGCTCAAGGTCCCAACAGTGGTAACTTGGTGGCTGTGGGGTTTGAACCTGGGATCTTCCGAACCATAGTCCAATGCCTTAACCACTGAGCTACACCTGGCCCTAGAGCTACTAGAGCACTCTGTAGCTACAACTACCTTTTAAAAATATTTGCTCTAATTATTAAAAAAACATACTCAAACACACATCTCATTGTTCAATATGGCTTACAGTTCCTGAATGTGTCAGTCACATGATGATTGGCATTTACCATGTTTTTGGCTGGTGATTGGTTATTATCTGGTGATTATACTCTTATTATTAGGCGACACCATTCAAAGCAGCAGTCGAAGGATTTTATAAATTAATTTTTTACATTTCATGCAGTAAGCTTTAAATGAATGGGAAATCCACAATAATGGGGGATTTGCTCCCAACAGAATATCGCTGAATTCACATGGTTCCTTATCTGCAAGTAATCCAGTGGGAAGTTGGATGGAAGCGTATTGTTCTTGGACTGTCAGGTTCTCCTTTCTATAACAATGGCAAATTAATCTGTCCGCAAATTCTGTATAGGAACACACTGAAATGTCTGCTGTTGCAGAACAAATGCCCACATTACGCTTCATTCCCATGGGTGGTTAGTCACACGCACGCACACACACACACACACACACACACACACACACGGCCTGTTTAATCAGAAGACATCTTGGGTTAATGATACATTGTAAAGTTTAATCAAAGCACAGTGGAGTGAAAATATAAAACATAAGTCAAACTGGGTATTTATAATGGACTCTGAGGAATATAGCTCAGCTGAGGTTATGGAAAAAAGAATACATGTATTATATATATATATATATATATACATGTATTATTTTTTCCATAACCTATTATATTATTCGCTGTGGCGACCCCTGAAAGGGAACAGCCGAAAGACAAAGAAGAAGATATATATATATATAAACTCAGCAAAAAAAGAAACGTCCTCTGACTTTCAACTGTTTTTACTTTCAGTAAACTTAATGTGTAAATATTTGTATAAACACTAAAAGAGTCAACACCATAAGACATAAACTAAAAATGTGTCACAATGTGTCCCTGAATGAAGGGAGGCTCAAAATCAAAAGTACCAGTCAGTATCTGGTGTGGCCACCAGCTGCTTGAAGTCCTGCAGTGCATCTCCTCCTCATGGACTGCCTACTGCGGACAGTCTGAGCACTGATGGAGGGATCGTGTGTTCCTGGTGTGACTCGGGCAGTCGTTGTGACCATCCTGTACCTGTCTCGCAGGTGTGATATTCGGATGTACCGATCCTGTGCAGGTGTTGTTACACGTGGTCTTCAACTGCGAGGATGATCAGCTGTCCTTCCTGTCTCCCTGTAGCGCCGTCTTAGGCGTCTCACGGTGCGGGGACATGGTGATTTATTGCCCTAGCCACATCAGCAGTCCTCATGCCTCCCTGCAGCATGCCTAATGCACGTTCACGCAGATGAGCAGGGACCCTGGGCATCTTTCTTTGGGTGTTTTTCACAGTCGGTAGACAAGTCTCTTTAGTGTCCTGCGTTTTTAGAACTGTGACCTTAAATGCCTACTTTCTGTAAGCTGTTAAGGTCTTAACGACCATTCCACAGGTGCATGTTAATTAATTGATCATGGTTAATTGAACATGCATGGAAAACATTGTTTAAACCCTTTACAATGAAGATCTGTAAAGTTATTTGGATTTTTACAACATTATTGTTGAAATACACAGTCCTGAAAAAGGGACGTTTCTTTTTTTGCTGAGTATATATATATATATATATATATATATATATATATATATATATATATATATATAGTGTTAGTGAGAATTGTTTTAGGCTGAGAGTAGTAGCAGGGAGGGAAAAGTATGCTTAACAATAATAAAAACACATTCAGTCACTGCTATTCTCATAGGGACTTTGGCAGTGTTTCCTTTCATGGGTGAAAATATGTGGAGTGAGTACACTTAAGTAAAAGTATAGGTAGTAAAGAAACATCCAGGGATAAAAATGCACCCAAGTGCAAGTTTGTAAACAGGCTGATACAGTATTTAATAAATATCTGTAATATGAGCTGAAAGGACATACAGTAAGTGCAAACTCTTTATCCAAAGCTGCTAACTCTTCAGGTAAGCTTGGAATGAGATTCGGGCAATAACGACACTGGTTCTGCACATACTGTACACACACACACACACACACACACACACACACACACACACACACACACACACAAACACACATGATGCTAGTATTGTCCATACCCTGCTGTTTTGGCTAGTACTAATCATATACTGTACCCTACCCTGCATGTCTCAGGTTCTATACATTTTGGCATTACAGTGTTAAAGTGATGCAACAGATGCATGTGACTATATCTATTTTGGTACAAGTGACATGTAGGGCAGCAGGGGGTCTAGCACAAAACTCTGGGGTCTATGTATTTCTTATATTTAATTCTACAGTTACAATGGCCCTGGGCGGTCAGTCACCCTGAAGGCAGTAAAATTATTTACACACAAAACAGAATAAATTACAATACTTGCATAGATTTTTAAAAATAAACAAAACAATGTATCACTATTTATATGTATAAAAACACTCAGGGGGAAAAAAGAAATTTATTAAGCTTAAAATTCAAGCGGCACAAATCCACGCCAGCAACACAGAGTAGATCAATGACAATAAAAAAAACAAGTATATGAAAAAGGTGTATGTAAAAAAAAAAAAAAAGGCTTTCGTATATGGAAGCCTTGCCAGTGTGTATTAACGGGAGGCTTCAGACCTAACCCTAACCCTGCGTTTTCAGATATGTCAGGTACAACCAAAGTTATCATTACTTCTATATAAGGTAAATTTTTGCTACTACTAGAATATGGGAGTGATGTCACAAAAATGTCGAAATGTAGAAAGTATATTATTATATGTCATAGAAACAACCAAAAACAACCATAAAAATACATGATCATGTGTACCTGTGCTATTCTTATGCCTATGTGACCCATTTTTCAATGTTTGCTCAGTCATGTTTATAGTTGGGTAAAATGAACTAAAAGTTACTTCATCATATTGCCTGTTTTGTGCTAAAAAGACAAGGATATGTCCATTCCCTTCAATCCTGAGTCCTATATAATAATTATAATAATTATATAATTAAAAAACAGCAAAACAAATAATGGCTAAAATACGGTGAGTTTTAAGGGCTACGAGACAATACAAACCTCGGCCATGCAGAAACAGATAAAAAAAAAATCAGGAGATTATAAATTGCAGGATAAAACGTCCACCAAACTGAATCACCCACTTGAGAGAGAGAGAGAGAGAGAGAGAGAGAGAGAATCAAAGATTTACAGTGTGCTTTAGTGGCATGACAAATGTGGACATTGGTATTGACAAAGCTCAGAATCAAATTACAAAATAACAACTGAAATATCTCAATAACTCATAACCTATCCGCCTTATCCTGTATTCGGGGTCACAGGAGTCCTGGAGGCTATCCCAGGAGACTTAAGGCACAAGGAGGGGTACACCCTGGACAGGGTGCCAATCCACCACAGGGCACACACACATCCTCATTCACACACTATGGCCAATAGTGGGACCCTGGAGGTGCCAGGCGACGGTGCTATCCACTAAGAAACTGTGCCACCCCAATAGAAAGATATTAATTAATATATTATATTAATATATTGTAAATATAAACATACATATACACAAACACGACACTACTAAAAAAGAAGGAAAGCAAAAAGCAAAAGTAATAATGACCATAATCATCATAATAATCATAATAATTAGAGGAGAAAGTACATTTAAAAAAAGAATCATTATTGATACAATGAAGAGAGAAGAAAAGGAAAAGTGTAAGTGTATGTATGATTGCGAATCTCTCTCTCTCTCTCTCTCTCTCTCTCTCGCTCTTTCTCTCTCTGCTTATCTCTTCCTCGCACCCAAAAAGTTTACTTTAAATCATGTTTGTTAACCTGTGAGTGTCCTTATGAATATAAACGTGCTATATGATTAAACTCAATACAAATATTTTTATGTCATTGAACATATTTAATTTACAGTTTGTAAATGCATTTCATTTTTGATTTATTGTATTAATTTTCTCTATTCTGTGTTTTTGATTATTGCCTTCATGCGTCTATAAATGAAATTAATTTTAACTGGATTATGTGAATATTATTTTGTTTCACTTGGAGAGAACAAAGTGGTGGTGCGCCTTGGGCCCAGTACACCAGTGTATCGAGGGCACCTGAGCCGTGGTTTATACAGACATCTGACTCATCAGAACAAGTACTAGAGCTCAGTGATTTTGCTCATGTCTTCCACAGACAGTTGTTTTGAATATGAATATGAGAGAAATTGGCATGAGAGTGTGTAAAAATTAGTTATTGCGTAAGTCTCACGCTCAATTTGTGAGATTGTGCAGCTTTGTTTTTATCAAATTAACATGTTCAACACAAACTGCTAACCGAAACAAGAACATAAACATTCAACCTTCTCAACAATGGCCAAAAAAATTAACCATAGCATGGGTGGCACATGAGAAAAGCCAGACGAGGAAACACCATCAGAACTTTAATAGAGTGCTCAACCAAACCAAACAATATACAGTTGAAAGTGAACGAGGATATGTGACTTGCTGGGGTTGATGAGATCATTTGTACCTTTATGGTGGTACCATGAGGGAACCCATCCCCTTAACATGTGGCTCCAAAAGCGCAAAACATAATCAGAAAAGGTCTTGGAAGGCAGAGAGACTTTCTTTTTGAAGCAAGGAGACTGTTTGATCTCCAAGTAGAGCAGGGTGACAAAGCAAAATCTGAGGTGTCACGGTCTTAAGGCAAGATCCTGAGCCAAAATTATGTAAGGGTAGTGGGTTAAAGACATCCACTCAGTCAAAGTGGGTTTGTAAAAGGAGGATTTGCCTGCACCCTTCAAACGTTTCTCTTCTTTCTCTGGCTTGGTCATGGCTTGCATGGCCACCCTTTCAGGCTCAGGCTTGGGATGGGAAAGAAAGCCTGCCCCGTCAGCCTCTGGCTTGGGCTGCACTGGAGAGATCCCTTCACTGCCATCTGGTTTGAGCTCTGCTGGATTTAGTGTCTAGTCACTGGGCATGTCTGACACACCAGCTATCATCATTTTCATCTGTATCACTTTATCATGTATAGAAGGTTGCGAGGGGCCTGGAGCCTATCCCAGGAGACTTTGGATGTATTGCTAATCCATTGCATAGCACATGCACATACACACAGTCACATGCTCATTCACACACTATGGGCAATTTGGGAATGCCAATTAATCTAATCTTCATGTCTTTGCAAACAGGAGTAATCGAAGGAAACCCACCAAGCATGTGGAGAACATCCATGCAAACTCCATGCACAGAGACCCTAAGGTGGAAATCGAACCCTGGAGGAGCAAGGCAGTAGTGCTAACCACTATGCCGTGCCACCCACACCAGCTATATCCCCTCAAAAATTTTACTAGTTGAGTGCGGACCCAATTAATATGCCTTTTTTTCTTCTGGATCTGCTTTTCCTGGGATCACATACATAGCAACATTCCTGCTGCATCCATTTTTCAGTCTAGCCATTTTTCAGGCATATAAGGTGGATGCAGATGCAATTGAAGACTTTTTATTAAATTAAAAAGTGAAACACAAACTGATAACCAAAACAAGACAATAAAAATAAACTTGGATTGTAGACAATGGCCGAGGCACAAACCATAACATGGGTATCTGTCAGGGATATGAGGTGAAGGCGGGTGCAGAACTTTTATTAAATTATCAAGTGAAACACAAACTGATAACCAAAACAAGACCATAAACATAGCCTGTGTAGACTATAGCCCTAGATTCTAGGCATTGACCAAGATACAAACCGGATCATGCTTGGCACATGACAAAAGCTAGACAAACCCACAGCCAACAGAACATAAATATAGTGCTTAACAAGATTTATAGGTGAAAGTCATTAAGGATGTGTCTGGCTGAGACTGGTAAGTTTAGATGATTATTTTCTAATTGAAACAACTAAACTGTAATGCCTATAAACATCATTCAACATCTTTGTAAGTTTTCTAGTAACACACACCTCGTATTTTGCTAATGAATGTATAAGAAGAAAAAGCGTGAATAAAGAATGCATATTTACTATGGACTCAAATGTGACTCTTTATCAAGCTACCTTAAATTCCTGAGGTATGGCTAGGGGCACACGTCCCCAAGTTCCACATGACAGGCTAGTGGCTTACCCAATACAACGTAATGTGGACTGTAATAACATGATGACAAGTTGAAATGATTCTTGACTTTTTTCTGCTTCAGTGAACATGAGTGGATGCTAAACTGAACCCAATCTATTATATAGACGTATACGTAGCATATGGTCCCTGGCTGGATGAGAGAATAAGTAGAAGAAGAGATTGCAGTGATTTGTACTACTTTGAAGATCTAAATCAAATTTGTATTAAAAATGTAATTAAGAGTATTCAATTAATAAAATATAAAATTCAAGTTAGCGTTCAGTGTTGAACAATTCATGTTAAAAGAACGAGCAACGTCTGCCATCTGTTCTTACTAACGTCCTTAAAATAGTGGTCGAGCTTTCTGTACTATATGAGCTGATCGTTTCAACACCGTATTTGACCTTTATTCCCAAATGTCTATTTGAAACAAGTTTCTTTTTCCCTTTTTCTTTCAAATTTTCCTTTTTCTTGTCTGAGCCTGTTTCTTGCAGAGCGCCAGACCCCACACTGCCCTTGTGCACATACGCATTTGGGGCCAATTAGCCTCAGATAAACCAGTGATGATCAATAAAAATAAATGCACTGAAAAGTTGAAAAACTATATATACTCTTATTACAGTACTTGGAAGCATGTCTTGCTGTAACAGTGTAAAATTCATTTTCTTTTTCCATATCAACCTGCTCTTTGTACAACACACACTCTTTCTCTCTGCTCTACACAGAAACACTGCTCTGTCGCGATTCTTTTGTGCACGCGTGTGTGAAAAGAGTTGAGGAAGGGTAACTGGGTTAAAGACATCCACTCAGTCAAAGTGGGTTTGTAAAAGGAGGATTTGCCTGTAACTGTTAATTTGTTTTATTTTACTTTATATTTTGTGTTAATTATTTTTATGTTTTTATTTTTTTGGGCTGTGAAACGAATAATTTGAGTTCCCATTATTTCTTATGGAAAAATTCGATTTGGTTTACGAGTGTTTTGAAATACAAGCCCGCTTACGGAACGAATTATGCTCGTCATTCCAAGGTTACACTGTATACTGTATCATGACTTGCACTATAAAGATGATCTTAACTGTATAACCTGACAATAATAATACATTACTAATTACCATAATTTCAGTGTACATCTGTGTATATCTCAGTACATCTACAGTGTAACAAGTAAACATCTTATAATAATATGTATATTATACATATAATATAATGTGTATTTTGGGTCCTTTTTTTTACACTGCATGAACAAAAGTATTTGGCTGACCCTGTTAATTATCGAATTCAAGTGTTTCAATCAGGCCACTTATCCCCAGTAAAGCCCAATCTAAATGAATAAGTATATCAAGACATCTTAGACAATGCTATGCTTCCAAAACAGTTTGAGGAAGGCCTTTTTCTATACCAACATGATTCTGCCCCAGTGTACAAAGTAAGTACTATAAAGACATGGTTTTATAAGTTCGGTGTGGAAGAATTTGACCTGACCTCAATCGAGCACTTTTAGGATGAACTGGAATGGAGATTGCGAGCTTTCTCGTCCAACATCAGTGCCTGACCTCATAAATGCTTTACTGAATGAATGGGTAGAAATTCCCACAAAAACACTCTAAAATCTTGTGGACGGCATTCCAAGAAGAGTTATGTCAAATCTTTTAGAAAATAAGTTGCAATTTTGACATTTGTCAGAATTTTAAGAAGTCAAAATCTAATAAGAAATCGCTAGTCAAATCTTTTCATGTCACAATGTTGAGATAATAGATCCTAATTTAAATATAAAATCAGATTTTTTTGTCACAAACTTTGGAGATTAAGTCACAATTTTGATATAAGAAGTAAATTAGGAGAACTTGACTGGAGAACAGAGTGTTATGTGTTCCGTGTTTGTAGGCTGCATGGTAGTCTGGAAAATTCAGTTCTCTGATGACACACTGAATGTGTGACAATAAAAAGTCAGATTTTTAAGATAACACGCCAAACTTTTTAGGAAAACATCAGATCCAGATACATTAATACATAAAAACATTATATTAACATTTGCAAAACATTAATATAATAAGTCAAAATCTAATTAATGGGCCTCCAAGTGGCGCAGTGGTAAAGTGCCCGCCCTATCATCCGGAGATTGCTGGTTCGATTCCCGGGTTACCTCTGTTACCTCTCACAGCCGGAGGCCTAGAGAGACCTGATTGGCCGAGCTCTCTCAGGGAGGGGGGGATAGAGGTACTTTGTGCTCCCACATTAATCACAGCTCTACAGCCAATCAGGGGTGTCTGTGAGCTCGCGCATGCGGAAGGAGCGACTAGGGCTGTTACTCCGCCCTTAACGGTTCGAAAAAAGATGCGGTCGGCTGGCGTCATGCAGTTCGGAGAAAACACATGATAGTCTTCCCGGCTGAATGGTAGTAGTAGCTTTAATGTGGGAGCCCTCAAGTGACGCAGAGGTATTGGCCACGACTAAATTAGGGAGAAAATCTTATTTTATCTTATTAATTTTATAAAAATAAAACTTTCTTCTTAAGTCAGAGGTTTTATAGAAATACAGCAGAGTTGTAGAACATTTGTCTTGTGAAATGCAATTTCCCATAGAAAATAATGTAAATGCAGGTAAACTGTTCCAGCCCCAAAATATTACCAATATTACCAATCTCCAATACTATAATTATATTATTTAATATAAAAACAACCTAAACATTTTGAAAAGACATGTAAATAAGGTAAAATATAAAATAAATAGACATTAAACCTCACTAACCTCACTTTATGATTCCTCTTGGCACCGGCTGCTTTAAAATTACACTGAAATTGGTTTCTTTTTCTTCTTGCTTCCATGTTCTTGGGACCCATAATGCTTTGAGACCCATTTAGTGTCTTCGCTAAATCTTGCACGAAAGGCAAAAAAAAAAAAAAAACAACTCAGTTTGCTAGTATGACGAAAATGCTTTATGTGCCAAGGCAAATTTCTTGCAAAATTCCATTTCTTATGGCGGAAATACTTAATACTTAAGTTTATATGCCCAGCTAGCACTGTATAAAGGTAAAAATTTTATTACAAAAAAAATCAAAAGATTTGGCAAAATCTTTCATTAATTCTGGTAGCAACAATAATAAAAAAAAAAGTGTCACATGTTTTCACAATTCTTTTTGTTTTTAAATCTGGATTTTTAATATAATCATAAATTGTGTGGTGTTTTTTATTGCAGGTTTAAATGAAGAACAATCCAGCAGAAATAAATTCTGTGAATTTAATTATTACCTCATGCATATTAAAAATCTTGTCATGTTTCCCATCGCAGCAGAATCGTAACCTTGGGCCACCATAATTCCTAACCAGTGGTTTCTGTCACCTAAGTGATAAAGTTTTGAACTAGTCTTATATGAGCCTTTAAAATAATTTCATTTCAAGCACCAGATTTTTCCAAAACCTTGCAGTTTACTCATTGAGTATTTATGTATGCCTTGTGTGTTTATTGACCTTGACTTGTCTCCTTGTTATTCTGCTTTGCATTAACTCATCTCTCTCGTCTCCCTCTGAACACCTGTGTATCAGATTTAAAATGTTTACACGGTACAGATTCGAGTTTGTGCTTGGACTTGTTTGTGTAAATTTCTGTGCATGCTGCTGGGTTCTGCCCCACCCCCGTTTTTCAATATACTTTCAGATAAGTTGCATTAAAAATGCAGACCATACTCAGAAAGAGCTGTCCAAACAGGGAGACAGTTGAATCAATTCCATGATGTATGGTGATAAATTATGCAATATAACATCTGTTGGAATAAAACTGATTACCATTATTATCCCAATTTAATGCATTTCCTCCATATTACAAATAATGTGCGTTGAAAGACTTAGATCTGCTTATTAAAGCAAAACTTATTCATGCAGTGTGTGTGTGAATACAACTATTTTAAATAAGGGATCTTATTTACCCGCAAAACATAATCAGCGAAAATACATTTTTTAACATAACTTGATGAAATTGCATAGATTAGGATTATGCCGGTTTACAACAAATCCACACAATATGTTTTGGTGACAGGAAGCACTCTTGTGCATTTTCTGCACTAAGTCACCATCATTTTCTGAAACTAAAGAGGTAACTAAAATCTGACCCAAAGTGGAGACAGAAATGTCCCTATATGCTGTTTTGATAATATCTCGGAAGCATGCCTAATTCACTGATGGACCAAAGAAAGTACAAGAATCCAAAGGTGCTTAATGTTTAGATTATTACCCTAACAAAGGAGTTTTAAAATGGAGGCTTGTTTTTTTGTTAATCTGAGGCACTACACAAATGGAAAAGTAATGCTACATGTATAAGGCTTATTTAAATCCTTTAATATATAGAGTACCATACAGTTGAACCTAGGATTGTGAGCATAATTTGTTCTGGAAATGTGCTCTTATATCAAAGTGAATTTCCCCATAAGAAATAATGGAAACTCAGACTATTCGTTCCACAATTTAAAAATATTCATATAAAAATATAAAGAAAAAATAAAACAAATTAACCTGCACTTTACCTTTAAAAAAAAAAAAGTAAAAATAGGTTGTATTATCTCAAAAGTTTTTATTAGTATCTTGTTTTTTTTTTGTTAAAACCTATTTGTTTAAAAATATTTTAGCAGTTTTGTTAATTTACATTGTTAACATGTACAGTACATTGTTTTGTCATCTGTAGCACCTTGGTCCTGGAGGATTGTTATTTCTTTTTATTGTGTACTGAACTGTATATGGTTGAAATAACAACAAAAGCCTAATTGACTTGAAATGTAAAAAAAAAAAAAAAAAAAAAAATAGATTATAGGAAATTAAGTCATATTTTTACATTTAAAGATTTCAGACAATTTTCCTGCCAATACACTGTGGCTAACTGATAATTTTTGGTTGGGTTTTGGCAGGCAGATGTTTGTTGCAAAATCTCCGAAGTAAAGCGTGTATCATTGTGGTGGTTTATAATATTCTGTTTTATTTCAGCAACACAGACAGCAGCTCAGACAAGCCGATGTGTGTTGCTCTATACACTGTCAAGAGTTTCTTATTTCTGTCTGCTCCATTCAGGTATTAAAATATTGAAACTTTTTTTTTTCAAGGATGCATGAAGCTGAAAAGAAGTAAATGGTATGAAGCAATGAAGGTTATGGTAGCAGAACCAGCAAGAATTTAAAACTGCTTTCAGCTCTGGTCATAACTGTGGCAAATTTTATTTCAGCGTTTTGAGATAATAATAATTCTGAATTTTTTTTAAGTACTGAAAGAAAAAATTCTGAGATACTAAGTTAGAGATCAGTCAGAATTTTAAGATATAAGTAGCCAGTGGGTGGGCAAACAAGCCCTCGGGTCATCTGGAGAGATCTTTAGGTCATCTTCATGAAATAAAGATATTATTAAAGAGGAAGACGTCTTTATTAAAGAAGACTTCATTAAAATGCTTTCAGGAAATTATGGATACAGCTTTAGTGGGTCCTCAGATTGTCCTGCCTGCATCTGTGCCATGTATCTTGGGATTTTAAGATAATAAATAAAAGTTTCGAGAGAAGTCATAATATAAGATAGATCATAAGAACAAGAATTCTAACATACGGTTGGTGTCAAAAATAGTCTGGTGTCTTAATACCAATACTTTTTTCTCTTCTTTTTGCAGGTGGTGGCGAGGGAACAGATGCTTAAGCCTGATCATCGTTGCTTTGCAACTATATTTGTTTCTTATATTTTCAACATACAAATCATGTAATGTATCAAAAGCAATAGACAGTGTAAACAGTATTATTTGTGTAATGATTTTTTTTAAAGCATTGTGTGTTTAAACAGGACACCAGAGTGAATCATGTAACATGGTTAAATGATAAATGGCATCATAGTTGTACTTTAAGATTGTTCCATAAAAGGTGCACATGCTGTGTTTAATTAATGTACATAAAATGCGTTGGCACTGAGAAGGGTTGGAGAATTAATTTCACATTTAGTGCTGTCACTGTCAACTTCAGGGTTAGGAGGTGCTCGAGTATTACTATAGGTTCGGGAGCTGTAAGGCTGACTACTATTTAGCTCTATTTCCTGCAAATGCTATTTATCATGCATAAATGCACTTGTGGTATAATGTCAAGTTTCCTTTCAAAGCCACAGGTAATGCATTAGCATTTCTCATTTTGTCGATGTATCTGTAATCATGTCTAGACAAATGTGCACTGTGGAAAATGGTTTTGGTGTTTTGTTTTAAAAGCAAGCTAATACTAATACTCAGTAAATTTACTGAGTAAATCCCTTGTCGTAATGAATCTCTGCAGGCCATAATGAATACTTTAGAATAATGAGTTGGATTATATGCCACCTGTTTTTTTTTTTTTTTTTCCTCTTCTATTGCCCTGAATTTCTCCTGGTTTCATTTGGAAATGGCACAGTTCAGAAAGCACTTTACTTAGAACGGCGTCTGTGAAAAGAGATGCATACGTTGCTGTCGTGACCTCATAGAGACTCGAATTTGTGAGCTTGACGATCTCATTCCAATCAGCCAGCTTGTAATCTTCCAGACAAGCTCGATTTGAGGAGCAAATGGACTGAGCACATCAAGTCAAGTCAGTTTAGGCAAGTTAATGTCTGACTTTCTATTAGGATGATAACAGATAATGTGTGCTTAAGCAAAATAGGGACAGATATAAGAAACTGCAAAAAAAAAAAAAAAAAAAAAAAGACATTTTGCAGTTTTCACGCAGTTTTTGTTTAAAAAGCTAGATAAATATGGGGCATGCATTTGATTTATACATACAGCTGCTGATGCATAGAGTCTACTTAAACTATCCACTGTGAGCATTATCAAAATAATTGCAGAAAGATTAACCTGTACCTTCATTTCATAGCCCTTAATACCTGAACATTTTTAGATTTTTTTTTGCATTGGTCAGAGTTGTGCAACATACAGTACAGTGACATATCCTCTCTAGGATAATATGATGAACTGAATTTTATTTCACACACACACACATGACTTAGCAAAAAAAATGCAAATGGGTTACACAGGTCAAGGAATAGCAGAGATACATACATTACTTTATCACACTCGCTGCTTTCTATTTCTGTGCAGAACCCAGGAACCTACATTACATATGTACCATTTTGCTTTCTTTACAGGCATGCAAATATTTTTCTGTAATGTTATTTATTTATAGGGTTTTTTTTATATATGATTGAAAATAGTGAGAGGTTTTGTTAAAGACATGATAAACATATTGTGGCGTGGGCGGGGCGGCGGCTGACGACCAGCATGCCTTGCGGGGATGTCGGTGTATTCACCATGATGGGGAAAGGTGTTTTGGTTAGTGGCTTCGGCCCTGTTTGTGTGAGGGGGTGTGACGTGTGAAATGTGCTCCAGTTCAAGCTAGTGGTGAATTGGATTTAGGCTCCTGAGTGAAGGTGCTGCTCATGCCTTACATGCTGTGTGCTTAATAAAGTACTCCCAGCCATTGCATTGGGTAGCAAATAAGCTCACTCGTCTCTCCAGCATTCTTCCCGGCGTAAAAACGCTACAATATTAACCAACAATTGTACTATAAATAATATTTGACTTTTGCACATTACTGTATGTTTACGTTTTTCATCATTGTTTTTGTTTTGTTTTGTTTTTTTATGACCAATAATAATAATAATATGAGTATTTGGTGAGTTTGTCATTTTTTTGCGGTATGATTTACAACTTTTAAAAGTAACGATAACTTTGGTATTACCTGACATAAACCCAAATGTCCAGGTTAACGCTTGAAACCTCCCCCTGTCGACACACACTGGCAGAACTTGAATTTAAGCAGTTTTTTTTTTTAATTGGTCATAGACCAATGCAGTATTGCTGCGTAATTTTTTCCTAACCTGCCAGAATGTCCTACCAGTAGCAGGAATTTATAGTTAGATCAGTAAACTCTACTTTCTCAATATATCATTATATTGATAGTTTGGAAAGTTTGAAGTGCTGCGATAATGTAGTACAGTTTTATCAAAGGTAACATCCCCTGACATACAGGTAGCACTTTTATGACATGTTTTTGACGTTATCAGAATATATACCGCTTCAACACTAGCAATATCGTTGCTTGGAGTAGTAGCATGAACCGATGGTAGGAGAGAGTGAGAGGTAGAATGAATTTATAGAACACCGACACGGATCCAGTTTTTGCCCCTAATTTGGTCATATCCAATTCCCACCCGCCATGCGTTTCCCCATCAAGGCTACTACAGTACTACCAGTCAGAGAGGGCCGAAGACTCTCCGAAGCTTCTCTGCCAGCTGCATCTTTTCGAACTGCTCGCTCATGCACCGTTGGGGGCGGCGTAACACACTTGAAGGACAGTGCTATTCTTGCAGACCAAGTTTTTAGGGTTAAAAGAAAACCTTTCTAGAAAATCATACAATTATTATAAAAAAAGATGCCATTTTGACTTGCAAAATAGTAGTGACCTTGAATTTTTCAAAAGCTGAATTAAATCTAAAATAAATATTAATACTTGGCTATTCTTTCTCAAATATTATAACCAAATATTGACGATTTAAAATGTGCACATTTGAACATTTAGACAACACTGAACAAACAACGGTACTGCAATGTTACAAATACAACTTCAAAAACCACTTTTATTTCTAGTGTTTTAAATGTATCAACTCAAATACATCTATGTAATGCTTATCCTGGAGATGATAGGTTTATTTCTTTCTTTCATGCGACCAAGCCAATGACCCAAGTGGGACTTAAACTCCGGTGCTGCTGTGAGAGGGTCGAGAGAGCTTACCACTGCACTGCTAGGCAACATGGTGCTGAGGCTGTTAAATCCACATATATTGCCGTGTCAAACAAAGACCTCTACAAAATAACTCATCCAAGTTAAAAAATACTAGATGACTTCAATTTACCAAAACATTACATCAGACAGCAGCAGAATAGAAAAAAAAAAAAAAAAAAACTCCTTCGTGATGCAGTTTGGATGTAGTTGGATGTGAACATCATATTTCAGTACAGTAATTTGGGAGCTATGATGCACTTCATGGTAATATATCTGAAAGAAAATTAAACCGAGAGGTATCATTACAACACTCAGGAAAACTAAGGACTGGTATTAATTATGCCCTGCATCCAGTGAGTGTGTGTTTGACCACTGGTTAGGAATCAAACGTGGGCCTTCTGCATGAGCCACCAATTCCCCCATGAGATATAAATAAGACGATTTTCAGTGGTTATGGTTTATTCCATAAAAGTGCTTAAAGGCAGCCGTGTTGCTAGGCATAAAGCTCTACTGGGGCTCGGATCCCTCGTTACTCAAATCACACATTCATTTGTTTGTTTTTTTCTTGAATGTCTGTTGCATGTGTGAAACGTGCGAATGCGAGATACAAACTGAAGACTTTTCTGAATTGTAATTAGAGGAGGCAATAAGGCTTGAGTCGAAAAAAGTCAATTGGTATTATTTATAAACTTCAGTCCCATCGAGGTATCACATGGTTAGGTGTGATTGTGTGATTGTGTGATTGTGGATTGCATTTCACCGGTTACAACATCCACACTGCTGTTCCGTGGTGCAACGGGCCGATTTGTTTGTTTTTACATTGTAAAAGATACACCATCATGCAGCTTTAAAAAAAAAACAAAAATTTGTATAACAATTTACATTTAGCAGATGCCTTTATCCAGAGCGACTTAGATTTTTATCCCATTATACATCAGAGGGTTAAGTTCCTTGTTCAAGAGCCCAACAGTGGCAACTTGGTCGTCATGGGGTTTAAACCTTCTGAACTGCAGCCTAATGCCTTAACCACTGAGCTGCCACAAGACACCTGTTGTTACGTCAACAGGAATGTGGTCCAGCAAGTGATGCCCCATAATGGTCCATTTAGAAATGTATTTATCTATGATTTTGGTGATGGTAAGCTTGAACCCTGACAATACCACAGCCCTGTCAGTGGGAGGACTTGCAGTCTTTCTTTTTTTAAAGTGGAGCTTAGCTGTGTCCTATCTTCACGTATCTTGACAGAAGTATGTGTTACCTTGTGTTAAATGTAGTATGATAAAAGAGCACTGGATGATGGCGTGGCATGCTGGTAGGGTACCAAATTGGAGCAAAAATGGGAGAAAACTGCATATACAGTGCATGATATATAGAATGATTGTGGAACTGTAGAAACTGGTGTTTTGAGCACTTTCTGAGTTGCTCCAGATACCTAGAGACCGCCGCCGCCGCCCTGTAGGGAGGAACTGGGGATGTTGTACTGTAGGTGTGGAAATTCCGTCAAAACTGATGAAAGAGAAATGAAACTGAAGTTGTAATCATTTTCCCAAATACTAAATTATTTAAGAAATCCATAATCGTTTTTTTTTTCTTACTGAACCGATCAACCTAATTCACGTCACACACTTTTTGTAATATTGAACCGGCAGGAATGAATCCCAACCCCACAGGTTTCTGAGTTCCCTGCTGTCAGTCTTTCCACGTCCCAGTGATAAGAGCGCCACCCACCTTGCTCTCTCTCTCTCTCTCTCTCTTTCTCTGATTGTGTGTGTGTGTGAGACTTGACAGCCTGGGCTTCACAGCTTCGCTTACCTCCTGTAGGAGCCTCAAACTGCTTTTGTCTTGAAGCGGCGCTGAGCTCAAAACAATAATGCTTCCTAATTGGCTATTGCACTCGACCAACGGGGCAGATCAAGCTTTAAACACTTGATCTATCAACATTTTCGACATCACTTTTTCTAAACTAGCATGTGAAAAGATTAAACGAAAAAGAAAAAGGCGCACAGGTTTGTGATGCAATTCTTTATCCATCATTCCAAGCACAGATTTTATGCACTTCACATTACAGACAAACATTTGACAGGATCCAGCGATGACTGTTCTCCTCATCCTAATAAATAAATAAAAAAATCATGGCTACAATAATTTTAGACCAGGGCTAGGATTTGTGCTGGGTGCAGGAAACTGTTTAACAACAGAGTTGTGATCTAATTGACTTTTTTTGACTAATGCATGTGGAACACGTATCTCACGACAGAAGACATGGTAGGAGATCCAGGTGTGTAAACAAGATGTGTTTTGTTGTTTCCTATACATCTTCCTATAACCCCAGTCTGAGCGGTGCCATTATTTTAGCTCCTCGGATGAAGCGCTAAGCTCTGCTGTGTCCGCCTGCAAGACAGACACATCATTAGTCCTGAAGCACACAGAGAAACAGAGCAGACAGACATCAGGCTCAGAATAAATCAGCTCCAGGCTAAGATTGAGAATGCTGAAGGCGTGTGTACAGAAAACCAACAAATCCAAGAGCAGCATGGTTGTGCAGGTGTGATTTTATTTTATTTTTTCCTTTATTATTATTTTTTTTTCTTTAAAGTAACAGAAATGCATCAATGTGCGGTATCTTACCTCCAGCTTCTCCGTCTCCGGTTGAGCTGGAAGAGACTTCTGCGGCGTGTGAAAAGCCTGAACCGAGAGGTTAATAAGAGTAAGCATTAAAGAGACTTAAAGAGAAGCATGCTCTGTTGCAGTGTCTCTCTCTCTCTCTCTCTCTCTCTCTCTCTTTTAATTTTTCTTATATACGCATACAGTACACACACAGCATGGGAGGTTTGATGTAATACACTAGGTGGTGCTGGACAGCCGTTGGAATTATTCTCACACACTGCGTGACCACACACACAGGGTATCTTAAGGGAACGCTCGTTCAATTTGTCTGAGAGCAAAGTAAAAACGTAGGGCTATGCATGTAAGTTAAGTTACAGTAAGATGTTAGATTGTACGTAGGTGGAAGTGAGTGAGTTTGCATGGAAGATAAAGTCTGAGGTGGAGTGGAATAGCGGACGTTGTTACCTTTTTCGCTTGCTGGACCTCATCCGTTGATTTGGACCTGTTTTTGACCGTCTGCTTTTGTGGCGAGGTGGTCTGTTTCATAAGAAATAATAATAAACAATATAACAACATAATAAGGCTCTGATTTGAACTGTTTGTGTTTTTTTTATTTATTTACATAATATACTCAGACACTCAACCACTGACTTTATTCTCAGCTTGTTCCATGGCTTCTATCAAAGTACAGCTCAATCAGTCGAGGGTCCGGTGCTCCCAGCAGGCAGTTCTCTGGAAAGAAAGGAAAAAAGAAAGAAAAAAAAAACACATAGTGTACATAAAAAGCAGAACTCTGAATAAATGCATGATGTAATGAATGTTTTGTCACTGATGCAAACTCATTATGAGCCACTCCTGCGTCATATCCCGGCGTTGCCTTTTTGACCTGAACGATTTGGTCAGGCCAAAGGCGTGGTCTGGCTTTTCTTGCATTGCAGTTCAAGAGCTTTGAATTTGTCTAGCGGAAATATAAAACCCTCATCAATGTTGCATGGAGCAATAAATCAGAATGATATCATTTTATAACCCGGGGAAGGTTTGAAATGGGAACTTCTTCAAAGCTTCAGTTTTTATGAAGAGTTTTTAAAGTTCAAGTTACATTTACGAAAGGCGTTCAAGTCAAAGTGGGACTTTTGATTGTGCAGAATAACAGAATGCAGTTATGAGAGTAGGAAAAGAAAAACTCTGTTTATTTCTCTATATTAGCCCCAGCTACACTAATGCACTTATCCCAGTGTTTCACTAGTGCTTAGACACCATCAAGGTAGGAGGTTTTCTCAGTACACCGGAGCCTCGATCGGACTGCCTGCTTGATGTCCGGAACACTGGCCTCCCAGGAACTCCTTTAATAGCACAAATATGTGGAAATGGCATGGACCGAGTGCAAGTGGTGTTGGTGAAGGATGCAGACACGTGTGTTTTCCGTCAATCAATTTTCAAAGATCAGGCGTTCCACTCGCTGAATGTTCACAGGAACGACTGCAGTGGGCTCTGAGCCACCTGGGCCAGGATTGTTATTCACGAACGTACATCCTTCTTTAAAACATTCGAATCTTGACTCTAACCCTGCGGCTAAGAGTCTCATTATTGTGCTGTACTTCAGTACATGTCAATTTCTTTTACATTTTTATCACAAGTCCCGGTTTGACTTGAACGCCCCTTGTATATTTAAGTGAACTTGGAGTGAAATGTTTGATTGCATACTTGGGTTGATGTTATCATGCTCTCGATTAAAACCTCCTCAATCTGTGACAATGAAAATAATAATAATAAACGTCCATGTGAGATCCTATAGTCTAGTAACCTCAGTACCAGGTAGGGACCTATGAGAGCAAAGTAAACACTGGCTCAAAAATCAATATCTATAAGGAAAATATGAGTAATGACATTTACAAGACAAACAAAGCGGACGAATACCACAATGGTGGTGGGTCAGTAGGTGCTGATAAATTTACTATGGTAGCTCTGAACGTGCCAGGTTTATGGAAAATGTAAGTATACCAGTGCACTTATTTAAATCTTATTAATGTGAAGAGAAAAAGAAATATAATCTGGTAAGGGGAAGGACTATTTATAGCTGCTATAATGTAACCTGAGAGTGTTTTACAATATTAATGGCAATTACAAATGAATAAAAAAAAGCCTTGTCTTGGTTTAGAGAAATCCATCCCAGTACTGCTGTTGAGTAATAAGAGGAATAAAACATCTGGGATGGTGCGATTAATGGAAAATAATGAATTTTATAGTTTTGATTATTTGCACATCCTGTCATGTTTTATTTTTTATTCACATCTCCACTCACTATTGTTGTTTGTACTCAAGGTCTTTGGATCAGATAAACGTACCACGCACCACAGGTCTGGCCTGGTTTTCGAGATAGTGCGTTTATCACACCTCTTTCGTGCACCAGTGTGGTACACACATTACGATTTGCTGACAATTTTCAAGACATTCCTGCGCCCCGAATATTATCTGGTCCCACCATCATCTTCAGTCTGATTCCGTTTTATTTTCACAATGAACCTTTTGAAAGTCTTTCAAAACCAAGAGATATGAATTTTTCATTCATCTATGAAGGTGACAAGGAAAAACTCCCCGAGAGCTCATCTTCACCTGGGCAACTTTAAATGATATATATCAATTCAAGGTTGCTTTGTCGTAATTACAACTGCACATTAAGGTTGCACTGAATTTCACTTCATTTCACTTATTTATTTATTTATTTATTTATTTATTTATTTATTTATTTTACGTATATATTGTAGCTTTTTTTTTCTTAGCAATGCAGTAGTAACTTCTGGTCGGTTCTCACAATAAACTGTATCTACTGACTGTATGTAAGATATACAGTACAGTGTCTGATCACATGGACAATCTGTCTTTGTGTTACTGTCTCCGTAGCTGCTGGATATCTGGAATTCCTGGAATTTCGATTCGGGATCAGTAAAGCATCCATCCATCCATCCATCCATCCATCCATCTATTACCATCAGAGTCACATCACAGTAAAGTCATCAGCAGTTCTGTGATTGAGACTGTGTGGTATAGTACACTACCATTTCTGTAATATTGACTCCCAAGACACAGACAGAATAAAGTCAAGCGACAGGTGGTTATATGATCATTAGTTGTAACAGGAGGAAACCAGGAAGTAAACAGAAGGATCATGTGACATTAGTTAATGTCGTAAATGAGTCATTATTTGTTTAAATAGTAGACTTGATGGTACAGTTTTCGTGCCATGTCACACTGATCGGGTTAAAACAGTGACTGGAGGTGACTAAGTATGTCAGCATTCAAAAAAAATAATAGATATATAGGAAATGACTCATCCGTCCATCACCTCCTCATGCAACACACATCTACTGTAGCATTCATTAGTTTGGTCTCTGTGTCGGCACAGCAGGTGCCAAGCAAACCATTCAGTGGGTATGTCAGGTTAACGATCAATACAAAAGCCAACCAAGGAACAGAGCCAGGCGCTACTCCACCACTCTCCGAACAGTCTGCATTACCAGCCGGTATCGCCATGGCAACAAGAAGGCAATGAGAAACTGACAGATGAAGTGGTGGAAGTGTCAGGCATGGTCCCTCCGTGGCACATTTAGATACCACCTGCCTGATCTTAAAATATGATTTTCCTGCGTAAACATCAGTTCATTCGTAATGGGGGAAAAATGGGGAGTTTTGAGAACTCGTAAAATGGTTTTGTATTTGTTTTTGTTTTAGTTGTCTTTTTATTTACTTAATTTTTATCTCTTATTATGAAGATATAATACATTTATATACTTGAGTGATGTAGGTTTGTAGCTTCTTAAAGCTATTTTACATTTCTAGTTTTAAAAACATGTATGTTCGAGGAATCTACAAGGAGTTACCATTAAGGGTTCCTCCAGTCTGGCAAACTGAAGAACTGCCTCTAGGCTGCTTTAGGTCCAGAGTCCAAATTCCTCCAGGATGGGTTTGCCACCAGAATCTGACAGTTATATCTGTCTGTTTCTATCTCTCAATTCGTGTGGAATTATTTTTAATTATACACTGTATACAGTAGCTCCTTGAAGCAAGGGCAAGCTCTCATTCATTCCACATTTCATATCAACAGGTCATCATCAGGCATTGTGGATGATTTATAAAACGGTTAACCCAAGTGATCAAAGGCAAGCATCGATGAAAGCTTCAGTGTCAATTCGAAATGTCCTTCTAAAATAAATCTTATATATATATTAGAATTTTTTTTTTCTTTTAAGAGTAACAAAAAAAAAGACTTTTCACTACTGGAAATTTACTTCTATATGTAAGTAAGTCCATCCAAACCCAGGTTTAGTTAATTGAATCCATTTCCAGATTTTTTACCCATCATTGATTTGTCTGCTAATTAAAAACTCATCCCCATGTGATTTCTCTGCTTCAATATAATTAGTGGTTACAATTAACCAGTAGCTTGTTTATGATACCCCAGTATCCCAGTATCCCAGTAGTTAGGATCAATGAAGCCATTCCAAAGCTCAGAGTTTCTTCAGCGATAGGAATATAACATCATTTTGGAGATCTTCTGCATTCTGTATTCTACAGCCAGTAAAATAGTTTTGATTTCCACTAAAAAATAAAAACGCGGTCTACGCTGTGACCAGCTAGCAAGACCAGCATCAACAATGACCCTGCTCATCCTCACGTGAGATTAAAACATGTCGACGGTTTCCATCTCTCAACTCTCTCCGTGAACTTTGAGAAAAGTGAGGCAGTGAGCAACGTTGCAGAAATCGGTTCATCTCAGCGTGGTTCCACTCAATGCAGCAATTATAGACAAGCAATTATGACAGTAAACATATTTGCTGGAAAACACTCGAAAGTCTGCGTCTTACAGCAGGAACAAATCGTGTAATTGCATCACACAAGGGCTTGAAAATGAACCCTTACCTTGCTGAGACCGAGGATGCTTGTTAAGTCTAGCCTGCCGCTGGTGAAAAGTAAATGGAGGCAGCAGAGTAAACAGGAAAACCCCACTGAGTATATGCACGCACACATATATATACACACACACAGACACACACACACACACACACACACACACACAGACAGAGCACCAGATGGTTTTATAAATGTTAGATTTCCACATAAAAAAGATGTCTAATGATAAGAAAGCGAAGCCCCACCTTGTAGACACTCCTTTCCTTCCTGTACCTCTTATTCTCTCTGTCCTCTTTCCCGTTTTCTACTTTAACACCCCACCTCTCTCTCTCGCTCTCTCTTTCTCTTTTGCTCTCCCTCTCTCGCACTCCCCTCACTCTCCCCCATCTCCATCCCTCCCTCTTTCAGCTTGGACCTCTAAGCTGTGATGGCTGATTCTTGCTCTGAATTTGATTAAGCCTTACCTCCTCTTCACTGTCTGTTCAGGAGGTTATTAATACTGTACGTCTCCTGGAAGCGACTTGCCCAAAAGAATGAGAAAGAGTAGGAGAGGTGCAGAGAAAAGGATGCATCCGTGTGAGTCTACATTCCTCTATTCAAGAGCCTGTGTTTGTGTGTGTGTGTGTGTGTGTGTTTTTATGCATTACGAGGCAGGAAAAGCGCCACAGGCATCCATCAGCGTCAGGAGGCCAAACAGATCACACACCATCCATTATCTCATCCACTCTCTTCATTCTCATTCCAAAGTCCTTTATCAACCAGACACTACAAAGCACATGAAAAAAACTATATGTAAACCCTTCCTCAAGATTTTTAGGTTTGGGGCACCGTTCAAGATCTCAATAAGTAACCTGATCACTTTGATCTTACAGTAAATTAAGATGGATCAGGCCACTTTCTTAAATATTAAATATGAAAAAAATACAAATAATAATGCAGTTAATGCAGAAAGACAGACTGGAACTTAATACGTGTGAATACAGTACTGTGCAAAAGTCTTGACCCTCCCTTATTTCTTCATACCCCCCCCCCCTCCTCAAGGACAGACTTTCTTAAGAAATAGTTCTTCAGACATCCATGTGTCTCATTTTTGTTCCAGTCCCTAGATCTGAGTTTTTCGTTTCTTAAGCCACACAGTCATCTAAAAAAAACAAAAAAAAACAAACATCTAACTTAATGCATGAACCAGTTAAAAACAGGTGCAGATGATGATCAGTGATCAGGGAGATCAGTACAGTATACTGCTGATGCTTAATGCTGAGTGGCTGGAACAGATGAGAGGGGAAATGAGGTCGCTGCTGATGTTGGTACATAAATAACTAACTTATCTAACCTATTTACCAAAGTATATTTAGACACATTGTCCAGCCTGTTACATTAAAACATTTGTTCACATCATTTCATTTCATTTAATATAAAGAAATGAAAAAGAGACTCAAGACTTTTGCATAGTACTGTACAGTACACCGTATAAAGTTATTAAATTATATTTCAAAACCCAATCAAAATAAAAACAGTTTTCTATTCAATGTGTCCATACTCAGCAGCAACGTCTGAGACTGTGGAGACAGATTTTAAGCATCAGAGCTCAATCAATCTGGTTTATAATGCTTCAAATGAAAGCATGTGTAGCATTAACTTAAGAATTCAAACACCTGGGGACGTATTTGAAAGTACTGTCGGATTTCTTTTTTTATGATGATAATTTACATTATGAAAGTACAGCGTAGCACTAAACATTGATGGACATGTGTGTTTATGTGTAAATAAAGTAAAAGCGACATTGAGGATAATGTCTAAGAGGCATCGTTGCTAGATAACAAACTATACAGTATGTGCAACCAGATCAAAAGGATGTGGTTAGCTGGCTTCCTGTATCTCGGAGGAAGCACATTAACCTCCGTTCTCCCATTTGGTAGCCTTCATATAATAGGGAAGAGCTGGCTGGTGAGTGGGAACCAAGTCCAAAGACCAAATTATGAAAAATTAATTAAAAGTGAAAATAAAATGTGCACATGATAGGAACCCTGGGTCTTTCTTAAAGCATTTAATATATATTTGAGATTCGAGGATCCATTTTCAAATAAATAAATTTCGCTGAACATTAACACTGTGTTGATCCACAAAAACTGTAAACATCTTGTTCAGTCCTTCATTTTAACTTATCAAGTCATAAAAGGTCTTTGAGCCGAGTGTCGTCCATTTTACCCCCGAGCAGCCTTCATGCTCTGTGCAAGCACTCTGGAAATAGAAATACATCCATTATGGAAGAGCTCCACTTCAAACCACTGTTTCCCGAGCTGGGTTAGAGCACTCTTTAGTTAGATTCCTGTCTCCAGGCTCTGTGGAGCAAAGTGAAGCCGTGGAAGAATCCGCTTCCTCGTTTCCTTCCGTGTTCGACTCGGGTTCTGTGAGATTTTCTGTAGACCTCACTGTCTCACTAGTTTGCTCCTCCTGATCTTCCTCTTCCTCAGTAGGTTCCTCCAGAGGCAGCTGCAAGAAGTTAGGCAGGATCAGGTCCTCTTTTTTCAGAAGGCCACGTTGGTCATCAGCATTGCTCCACTGAGTTCGGTTCAACAGCTCCACCAGACCTGGAACAGTTTCATCCGAAAGGATTAGGAGAGTAAAACATCACAGCCTGAAGTGTGTTACTGTGCTACTCCACGAGGCAGTTAACGAACACTAAACCTTTACCTTCCATATCATATGCTCTTCTCATGACAGGGTTTTTCTGTTTGGGATTTGATCGATAGAGACCCGAAGCGCTCAGATCAACATCCACTGCGCCTCGGCGTGCCTGGAGAAAAATATTGCAAGCTGTCAAGACATATTCCATTTATTTATCCAGTTTCCTATACTGTATGCTACAAGTCAAAAGTTTGGACACAATTTTAAATTCCATGGTTGGTCCTGATTTTTATTTCTTTCTGCAACGCTAAAGCCGTCTAGAATACGCAATAATCTCTTCTGAACAGTTGATATTGAGATGTATCTGCTGCTTCTGCTCTGTACAGTAAATCCTTCATAACGGCTCTAATCTGAGGTGCTGTTTGTTAATTGGTGATTTCTGAGGCTGGTGACTCTAAATGAACTTCTCCTCCGCAGCAGAGGTAACGTTTTTGATTCTTGCTTTTCTGGTATGGTCTTCATGAGAGACAGTTTCATCATTGTGCTTGATGGGTTTTGCAAATGCACTCGACAATATAGTTCTTGCAAGAACTTTTTGGAAAGGCTGAGCTTCATGTTTTAAAATAACAGTTGACTGTTTTTGTTGTAACTTAATACCCTAATATCATATGTGTTATATCAGAATTTTTTAATAATCCATTATTGTTCTATAATGTATTAAAAAAAAACTTGTGTCCAAACTTTTGAATTTTACTCTGTATCGCATAATGAAAGATTCTTTTGCCATGTTGCTTATTACAGTGGTACCTTGGCATATGAACTTAAGAACTAAAATTTATCAAGAAGTTTGCTTTGGCATGTGAAGAATTTTTGGCATACAAGAAAACGAGGTCCAAACCGAATGCCGACTAAGATGTGCGTACGTCTGGGCGCCGTTCAAAACTTCAGTGGAAAGCCAATCGAAATAAATTTTATTATACGTTGTGTGTGTGGAGGGGGGGGGGCAGGGGGGTTTCAGCATTTTGTGCAAGATTAAGTGAAGACGTAGCACCATGGGTCCCAAGAATGTTATCAGTAGCAATAAAAAAAATGGAGCTGCTTTCAGTTTGGTTTTTAAAGCAGCCGGTGTTAAGAGGAATCCTAAATTAAAGTTACGTGAGGTTTAAGGTCTATTTATTTCATATTTGACTTCATTTGCATGTCATTTCTAAAAGTTTTGATTGTTTTTATAAGCAGAAATATGATTATAGTGTTGAAAACTGGTTATATTGATATGATACTTGGGTGGCTGAAATGGATTATCTGCTTTTACATTATTTCCTATGGGAAAATGTGTTTTGCTAAACGAATTTTCACCATAAGGACCCCCCCGAACAGACTAAATTCATATGCAGAGGTAACGCTGTACTTATAAGAAATGTCTGTTAGAAATAAGCATAGACACACTATTAATTACATTAATGAGCATTGGTAAGGGAGTCCCTATTAACATGGCTTTACATTTGGAAATGAATTTTATATTTTTAATAACAGTCACGAGTACTTTTCCATTAATACAATATCACCTGTAATGCAGAAACTGGAATCTTCGAGGCAAGACTCTGTTCCAAACCTGATCATGAAAGATAATTTCATTAATATATTAGATATAAATAGATTTGAATTGTGTTTCATTGTGGAAAGATGTGTTTGAATTCAAAACATTTATTACAAAGAAAATAATTTTTACAATAGTACAACAGCATGCAATAGAATCCACTGGACATTTAAGTGTGTTTAAGGTTTGAGAAACAGTGGCAGAGCCCCAGATGACACAAATTCATACAGACATGATCTACACAGACACTTGACCTCCTGCATGGTGGGAACAATCCAGTCGTTGTGTAAGTGGCGCACTCACGCAAGAGATGAAGAGAAAATGTTAAGAGACAACGCAACCCAAGTAAGTGTGTACTGTATGTGTGTGATGATAAAACCTCAAAGGATCCATGTTATGTTGTGATTATTCTCAGAACTAGTCATGCCTGTGAGTAAGACTTCTGCGAGAAGATCATGAGATCACGTTGCAGATATTAAACAGATTCTGTTGCATCGAGCGAACAGATACCTTTTACTTTGTCCAGGATTAGTGTCTTGTTGGCCAGATTGGTGACGATTGTGTTCATGTTTATCAGCTCTTGGCTTTCTTTCTGAAAGAGCACAAATGACAGGATGAGATGTAGATGAATTCACATATGTGTATACTGACATTATTTAATGTAAATTACAAATAAAATACATATAGTTTGTTTCATATAGAAGCTCTGATATCTAATAAGCAAAAAAAATATACAATCACTAAACAATCTTTTTAAGCTGTATGTAGACTGACATGCATTGTTTTAGAAGCTTCAATTTAGGACTACTCAGGTACAGTAATAAAGAGGTTGTATTATGCAACATTAACTTTTTAATGATTTTTAGACATTCAGTTTGGTCTCTAGTGGGCATTTATGAACATCTTATTCCATATTCTTTGGGGCCAATTAGGGTTTCCCCTTAATGTGACCTCATATAAGAAGAGCCCCACCCCTGACTTTTTGCTCATCATTCCTGCTCTATAAAAAAATTATATTTCACTCTTGTTTTGGACATATTATCACAACATGTGGGTGGTTTGATGATGATATTTAATATATAGATATGACATTATGACTTTATTAAATATTTATTTTAATAGTCCCTGTAGAGATCAAAGCTTTTTTTTATGTCAAGTGAAGACAGAATTTCAATTAGAAGTTCCTGGGAGGCCGGCGTTTCAGCCATAAAGTGTGCAGTCAGATCGTGGCTTCGGCGTACTAAGAAAACTTTCTACCTTGATGGTATCCAAGCACGAGTGACACACTGGGACAAGTGCATTAGTGTAGCAGGAGATTATATTCAGCAATAAAGGAAGTTTGTTAACTCAAATCTTATCTCAAGTCTGCTATATAATTGTATTTTAAACTGTTTCTTTTTGCTTTCTTGCAATGTTTATTAAATTAAATTATGCTATTTTTATATTTTATTAAAGGAAACTTTTCGCTAAAGGATGTGCAAACTGCACATTGGCAATAGACTGAAATTCAGGTTAAGCACAAATAACATTATGAATATGGATGAATATCTTCCTCACATAAAATATTGATAAGCAGACTGCGTTTCTTTCAACAACAACAACCAAAAAATCCTAAGCAAAGAGACTCATTGATAGAGGCAGCACTCACCATGGTGACACAGACATCCTGGGGCCGGAGACGGTGTTTTTGGAGAAGAGAAGCCAACGCTTCCTGTAGAGTCTTGCTGGCTTTCACCACCATAGCCACAGTTTTACCTGTGAACACTACCTCCAGACTGGATGAGACACACACAGTGTGCAACATTAATACATAAAAGTCATCAGTGTAGATATTCATGCATATATTATAGCATTTACATGCATATCCTTTTTTCCTTTTTTTTCACTAAAAATGCCATTATGGAAGAAAATAAAAGTTGTCCATCAGTTAACAATAAAATAAATAACATTATAATAATAATAATAATAATAATAATAATGAAAAACATTTGTAACATTTAGGTGTAAAATACGTCATTTTTAATTTAATATAATTTCTGAACATGAGAAATTTTAACAGTTTGTGGATAATAAGGATATTTATAAATGGTTTAAATAAATATATTACACACACATACACTCACTCACACACTCATTCACACACTACGGGCAATTAGGGAACGCCAATTAGCCTAATCTGCAGGTCTTTGGACTGTTGAAGGAAACCGGAGTACCCAGAGGAAACCCACCGAGCACAGGGAGAACATGCAAACTCCATGCACACAGAGTCTAAAATATGTAAGTAATTTTTATCTGAATGTAATTTGGAACATAAGAAATGTTTACAGTCTGTGGATAATGCGAATATATTTAAAGAGGTTTAAATAAATAAATAACACAAAAATCTATTTTTAAAATCTAAGGTAATCGATAGAGTCCAGAACTTTTCCATAAACTATCATTATAAGTATTTCTAAAGTAGAAATTCAGTAAAGAATGAAAAAAAAAGCTACAGAAGCTCTTATGTGATTTGCAGTTGATTTACATATAAAAAATTTATTTCATTTATAAAGAGCCATTATTAATTGTTTGTGAGGGTGAACAGGGTTAAAAAGATTATAGAATTCAGCATGTACTTCCGAGTGCAATGAAATTATTATGCGTAATAAACAATTTCTAGGACATACAGGCAGAACAATACAGTAGGTATAACCATGACATAACGTAATGAAACGTAAAACATGACTTCTTTGGTCATGCAATGGTCAGTTGAAGCCAAGCGTGTTTACGAAGTGCAGTGTTACGCTCCTTTAGAGGCATCAGAGAAAACCTTTTTGGGAATCTGCCGCCTCAAATCTTCACCCTTGTGTAGACAGGAGCGGAGCACTTGTACTACGATGTGCTCTCTAAATGGCAGAGACATTCTGTCATCCTGTCAATCACGGTAGCCCTAGCCAATCAAGGGTGCCTTATTGTTCATGTATGTGGAAGATGACAGAGAGCGCAGCTCTCTCCTGAGTGTGTTACTCTGCCCCTGAGGGGCGGGTGAGCCGGCTGAAAAGAACTGAAGGATGATGAGAAAGAAATGGCGTGTCAAGCAGCAAGAAGTGAGTCTACCTCAAAGACATATCTATTAATCTAACTTTGCTAACTGGAGAATTTGGCATTTTCATCATGACCTGGCATTTACTTGCACTTTGACTTAAACCGCAGACAGCAGGTGGGTTTTGTGTAGGTGTTGTTATTTGGCAACAGTGGGTTCTTATAAGGCGTTCTCGCCAAGTTTCATTTTGTGTTTGCTGCCTGTGTTTTCTGTTGGTCTACTATATGTCACAAAACTGGTTTTTGAATTGGCTGCTCTTATTTTCTATTGTCTGGTCACTGCTTGGTCCAAAATTAGGATAGAAAAAAAGACAAAAGCAATTCACCAAATTTTCCATCTAAATAAATTTAGGGTAAAAAATTTTAAATGATCTAAAGAAGTACCTGGGGCGTAGTTAATAACCCTATGATCCTAACGATCTATACTGTATAGGACTATAAATGATCTATAACAGTACCTGGAACGTAGTTACTAACACTATTGTTCTAAACGATCCATATACAGTATGATTAGAAATTACATTTAACAGTATGTGGGACGTTAGTAGTTTCATAAATCTGTGCACAATTATTATTATTATTACTAGCAGTAATAGTAGTAATACCAGCAGGAATAGTAGTAGTAGAAGAAGAAGAAGAAAAAGTAGGACAAGCATTTATTTGATATATCAAAATAAATGCTAGAAGAATTTCCATAGGCAAGCATAAATGTTCCGTATGTGAAAATAAAAAATAAAAAAATTACTCAACTAGTGTGCCAAATTGCTAACTAGTATTAACTAAATGGCTCTTAAGGGGTACTAGTGGCTTACAGGCTCACTAGTTAACAAGTAAGGCCAAAATGGAGTGGCTATTTTGGCCTTTACTAGTTTATTAGTTAAGCATTTTGGCTGTTAATAGTTAACCAGTGCATGCCAGTCGTCAACTAGTTGATCACGAAATGCTTGATATCAATATCACATATCAATATTAAATAAATGAAAGCTTTACCTATTTAAACTAGTTAGGGCCAAAGTGCCCACTAATGTACCTAATAAACACTTTGAGCTTAACCAGTAAAGCCAAAATGCTGGTCATATCAATATCATGACACATCAGCACTGAAAGGGTCGTAGCTCATTATTTACCTCAACCATAAATCAGAACCATGAAAATCCTTGCACACGGAGCACACCTGCACTTACACCCATAACAAGTCTAATCAACAATCAGCTGCGTAAACATTAAGGTAACACGGCTAAGTTACTTACTTAAGTACATTCATGGAGGTTAACGTGCAGTGAATTCAGCTGCTGTGCACATGGGCACAAATAAAAACTAAATAATGTCTAAAAGAAACTTAAAGAGTTTAAGTAAAACTGTACGATCAGCAAAGATGGTGGTGAGAGCGATAACGTCAGGCCTTTTTTCTTTTATTTCTTTCACCGCACACATGGTTGAAACTCTGGCACGGCTATGAGACAATCTGCCATCCAGATCATGATTTGATGTTATCCCATATGTGCACTGGAGTAGATATTAGCATCAGATGCTCTGTGGTGCAGTCTACTGATACAGTGTGACGCATAATTAAAAAAATATAATTTAGGCTGAGAATCCTGGCTTACGCCTTATAAAATCAGTCTCACAAATTTATTGAATAATGATCTAGTCGGTAGAGTACACTGCAATAAAACTACAGGCTGGTGAATAGATAATCACTGCCCTTAATTTCCTTGAATGTTAGAAATACAAGTGTTTGCATTCAAAGCCTTTTTGCAAGTATTTATTTAGTAAGTGAAATATTAAATAACAAGGTTTTATATTAAATGATATGCAGTATACAATTTGCTGTAGTGCATCGACAATGGCCAATATCCCTGATGTCCACATTGTGCTGTTTCATTAACTATTACACCTTTAACACTACCTCAGTACTGGTATTTAATAAAATTATCGGAATAATTATCAGTCAATGTCAACACGTTACGTCAAGTCCTAATTAAACAGGTGCTTGCTTGATTTCTACCTCTTTAACATGCGATGATTCTGAGAGCTGGAGATAGCAGCTTTACTGCAGAGACACAATGTTCCCCAGATGGAACATTTCTGCCCTAAGGCATTTCACTTCAGTGAACACTCACTGTCGTTGAAACGGTTACCCTGAATTAGACTGGATGAGGAAATGTGTACCTCTATCCAGACACACAGAAGTTAATATGCACATGTGGACAAAACTTCAGTCTTACTGTAGTTACGTGGAATACCTCAGGGATTGATTTTAGGTCTGGTGTAATTTACAGTACTCTATATGTACATGACATAATAACTGTATGTCCTAATGACTTTTTTACTTAATAATCATCTATTTAAAAGTTATGGATTTTGTGTATATTGTGTATAAAGTGTATATTGTGTGGTGGTTTAATTTTTCAATAAATGGCGACCTATATTCTGGATTCAGTAATTTACTGCATAAGTTAAATATAATTTTCTGATATAAATTTTATGGTTTCATATTGGAATTTTTTTTTTCCATCTGGACACTAGATTAAAGTTGACTTGATTTGATCAATTACTCACTCACACATTCGTTCTCTATACCACCTAACCCAGGAGATTTGGGACACCAGGAGGGGTACAATTTGGAAATGCCAATTAATCTTCCATGCGTGTCTTTTTAATGTGGGAGGAAACCAGAGTACCCAGAGAAAACCCAGCAAGCATGGGGAGAACAAGCACACCCAATGTGGGAATCGAACCCAGACCCTGGAGACATAAGGCCACAGTACTAACCACTACACCACCATGCCACAGTTCGATCAAATATGTCGATTTTTTAAAATAATATTTTATTAATCCTCTTGTTTGCGTTGCACTCATGCTACAAATCAGACAGATTAAAGATGCCTTCGCAATCTTGGTGGCATTTGCATTTTCACTGTCAATAAGGTAGACCTGTCAATCAAATAGCATGTGGGGAAGTGTCAAAAGAACAGAGAGGCTCCTGAGAAAGTGACATTTAGCACTGTTCTCTTGCACCCCCAGGGTTGGCGGTTCGACTCTTGTCTCTGGTATGTGTCCATGTTCTCGCTGTACTTTGTGGGTCTCCTCTGAGTAGTCTGGTTACCTCCAACAGTTCAAAAGTATATGTTGTGGGCTGTTTGATGTTCTCAAAGTGTACAGTAGGTGTGTGTGTGTGTGTGTGTCTGTGTGTGTATGTACACTACAATGGGTTAACACCCCATCCAGGGTGTTACCCACCTTGTGTCCTCAGCTGATTAAGCGGTATGGAATATATATATAAATTTAATATCATTTATTTTATAATTAATTCCAGATTGAATTAAATACCAAAAGACTGGAATTTGCTGCTGTAACAGATATAGTCATATAAAGCATAAAGTAAAATAGTCTAATGGACATGCAGTATAAGTGGCATCACAAGTTAAAACCCTGGCAATGCCACAGCCATTCAGGGCAAGATATCCAAGGGAGCAACTTTGCCCTGGTCGATATGTGGGGATGGATGGCATACGCTCTCTCTTCTGTCCATTAAAGTGACAGAAACCAATCATAGGCATGCAGGAGAAGACAGGTAGCACATTACTCCGAGTGCATGTAGCTGTAATATAACGCAGTGTGAGCATGAACTTAAAAAGATGTTTTGTTGCATGTGTTTGTGAAAATGTGTTTGTTTGGTAGCAGTGTGGTAAATGTGGTTTAAAAAAAAAAATCCCCCCAAAAAAGACATAGCCAGGATGTTTCACTTTCAGACAACCAGCAGGTTTAACTCACAACGATCTTCTTCAATTTGATTGCTCTGTAGGAACGGCACTACGACTTGGACCAGTGCTACAGAAGCAGCAGCTGTCTGCCTTCTCTCGTTGATCTACTCACTGATCTAACCTACTAGCTCAATTAATAAATAATTGTAAGTTAAAATAGACTTACGCAAATGTCACCCGCAGCTCCAGAACAACCTGCTGATCCTTTAACACCGAGCTGTCTTGTTCCAGAGAAAGTGGTTGCTGTGGAATTTTAGATCATGTGTGAGAAGTTGGCAAAACAATGAGACATTTAAAAAAGTAAAAAAAAAAAAAAAAAGTAAAAAAAAAAGAAAAGAAAAAAAGGAAGGGAGCAGCTGAGGATAAGTTGCACAAAGGAACCACCTTGTCTTTCCCCTGGAGGTAGATGATGATGTCGGACAGAGGAAGCCCTCGCTTCTCGCACAGGCCTGTGAGCATACGGCGAATAGTGACACCAGGTCGGGCGGGGGTCAACGAGGCTGTGCCATCCGGCAAGAACACGCAGCAGTACTTATCAGCTGTGGTCTTTAACTCACTTGCAGAGTCAGCCGAACGAGCAACTAACTGTTCCCCCTGCGCCAACACACACCCACACACACACTCATAGCTGTCACAGTGTATAACGTCTCTCTCAACAAACAGGTCTGACTTTTAGAATGCCTGACATCGTTATATGTGACCCATCATATTAAATAAGTCACATAAGTCAGATTAGTTTCGCGCCACGGCCAAAAGTGTGTAGTAGGTGAAATTGATCAAATTCGCAATTTTGGAAGAAATTGGTTGATAAATAGCCTATCTTCCTGATCCTTCAACTGATTTGAGAAATTTTACAGCCTAAACTTTGTTTTAAAGCACTTTACAAACTGGTTACTCCAGTTATGATAGAATGACACAGGTTGTTTTCATTCTAAACCCACGCAGCTGGCGGAATTATTTTTAGGGGTAGCGGGGGAAATCCTTGTGTCGAAATGAGGCTGAGGGTTCCCTCTTTCTTACTACAACACGGAATCCTCATTTAAATACTCTAAAGATAAAACTCAGACTGAGTCGTTCCCCGTAAACAAACTCACACTGGCCATATCTCAGCATCTGGGCATGATATGGTAATCAACCTGCTATCAGAACGGAGCCAGGAATCTGAAAACATGCATAACTCAAATCCCCCAGAATGCAATTTAATGTGATGGGTCACATGCATTGAGAAGTTCATATCAGGTCACCTCTCCACTGTGAAAAGATCCAGGTCTCCCAGTCATTTGTGGCTCTGAAATGTAAAAAACAGACGAATGAATATTATTTAATCTCGCCTTGATGCTCTAGTATGTCATAGGGACTCCTTGGCATTTTACAGGATAATTCACCTCCCCAGGATCCTCTCTTCTCTTTGCGCTTCTCCCAGCTCATCTTTACTTGCCCGGGCTTCCTCCTCTCTACCACATCATCTGACTCTCCTCCTGCACTCTTCCCAAACTTCACCTTTGCCTTCTAAAAAAAAAAAACAGAGAATTTCGCTAATCTGTGCATCAACAAAAAATATCCAGTGGTGGCCTTTTCATAGGACCATATGAGGCCAAATTTGTACAAAATCATTAAATACATCCTAATCTTCATGCAATCTTCAAGTCCTCACGCATAACTCCATAATGTGTAAATACCACTTGAATACCACTAACCTGTTTTGATTATAATTATTTTTTATAAAACATTTTTTGACTGGGATAAGTTGATGTAAGAACTACAACAAGCACTTAAAGATCCCCACTGGGGCAAGTATCATGCTGCCCCTTGGTAGCTCTAGAATGATTTATTGATGAGTTAGCAAGGGACATTACGCAGGACAGTTAATAATAATATCTAACAAATATATTTTGTGTTCATTTCACATACTGTGTCGCTTTATGTAATGTTGAATTTCTTATTGTAAATTAATTTTATAATTCATTGGAAATGAAAAATAAACTGATTACATACTTTTAATCTGGACTGATTTCTAGGTAGCTACAGTGCTGTGAAAAATGATTTGCCCCTTTATAATTTTTTTTATATATCTCAGAAATAAATGATTTAGCTTATCAAAAATGTTTAAATTACAAAAGAATAACTTAAGTAAGTACAAAATTGTGGTATTGTTCTTTAGTTTTTAATGGTGATTTCATTTATTGAGTAAAATAAAACTGTCCAACCTGCCTGGCCCCTAATGAAAAAGTAAGTGCCCCCCTTATTAAATAATGAATAAACTGTGATTAATTTTAAGGCATATGTAAATCAAGTGTAATAACATCTGGACTTCCAAACAATAGTTTTCATGACAAGTTATGTTATATATCACTGCCAACAATCTGTGTCAAACGTAAAGTTACTGAAATATTTACGTGAATGTTAAAGTTATTATTTGCCATTAAATCTATTATAAGGATCCTTTTTTTCAGTGTGATTTTTGTGTGCGTGGTCCAACTGTATGCCATTTGTAACATCATCCAGTTTCACTAGAATCTACAATCATAAGCCACTCTAGCTATATAAAAAAATCTAAATATTATATTTAATTATATTACTTATAATTTTATATAATTTTCCATTTACTTGTGAATCAAAATCCATGCCTTTACCAGCAGTGTTGGTTGTACAAAGTAGAGTACTTGGATTACTTTCTTGATGTAATCTAACTTGTTAGGTCCGCCATTTAAGTACTCAGTTATTTAGTAACTTTTTAAAAAATGTAATCCGTTAGCCAGACAGCAGTCATTCCCAATCTGGTGTGTGTGTGTGTGCGTGTGTGTGTGTGTGTGTGTGTGTGTGTGAAATGTAGGTTAATTTGTTTTATTTTTATTTTATATTATGTGTTAATTTATTTTGGGGGCTGTGGAACGAAAAATTTGAGTTTCTATTATTTCTTATGGGGAAATTTGATTTGGTTTCTGTGTTTTAAAAATACGAGCCAGCTTTTGGAACAAATTATGCTCATAATCCAAGGTTCCACTGTACATACGGCCACATGAAACCACATAGGTGAGATAGGGGTATTAGTAGTTAACAGATTAAGGGCCAAACTTTGCTAAGTGATGATTCTAGAATAATTATAAAGGTCTTGACTAAAACAACATACATGAGGAATCACAAAGGAGTTTTCATTTTCTGCAATGGAAAAGTACTTTAACTAGTTACTTTTATCAAAAAAATAACACTGTAATGTAACTAATTACTGTCTAATCACAGTAATTTTGAAATATAATTAGTTCTTTTAAAAAGTATTGACCCCCAACACTGTTGACATCTCACAGCTCATGGCTTTATCTTTTACCTCTTTTAATTTCGGCAGCTCCCTGGTTGCAGGGCTGCTGTGTCTAGCAGTCAGCGGAGGTTTAGTGTACTGGCCGAGCTCTGGCAGGGATCTTCCCTCCACATTAGCCAGCATGCATTTCTGATAGAGCTGTGAGCGGACGAAGCGAGTGTAGCTGTCAAACTTCATCAGCTTAAAGATCTGTGGGTAGAAGGAGAGGATGGAGAAAAAAAAACAGTGGTTACCTCGGATAATGTCTAGCACAGTTTCAGTCTTTTTATAGCAGAGACACTGAGTTAAGACTTTTATATTTGTATATATATATATATATATATATATATATATATACAATGCAATCTAAGTACAGTATGATTGCATGAATGGAAATGCTATAGAATATATTAGTGCCAAATGTATTCCCTTTAGTTTAATGTTTAGTATAGGTTTTTCAGTGTAAATTGACACTGTATGCGTGCTGAGTTATTGCAATCATAAAGGAAGTGGTGGTTCAGTGGTTAAGGCTCTTAAATTAAGATACAGAATGTTTTAAATTTGCATCCCCAGGACTGCTAATCTGCCAAATACAGGCAAGGCGTTTAATCCTAGCTGTAAGCTGTAAATTGCTTTTTATATAGAGTACATCTTAGTTCAGACTTGATAATGATCTGCTTTCAGGTCAAACGGGTACTTGTGATGAAATTTCTCATGTAAAACTAATTTTACATTTACACGGTACTGTGATGAGACTTGTACATTACAGGAACTCGGCTGGGAGTTGTTGCTATACTGTACTGTCCTGACCTCACTCCAAGTTATTTCCACATGTTTGGGTCATTGTAGAAGTTCCTGGGAGTCCAGCGTTTCAGACATGAAGCAGGCAGTCTTACCATGGCTCCGGCATACTGAGAAAACTTTCTACCTTGATGGTATTCAGGCACTAGTTAAACATTGGGATAAGTGCATTAGTGTAGCAGGGGATTATATAGAGAAATAACTGTGTTCTGTTATTCTGCACAGTAGAAGTCCCGGTTTGACCTGAACGCTCCTGGTAGAAATCTACAAGATAGATTCAATTGCAAAAAAACTATGTAAAATCATCTTTCCAAACCATGCAGAAAAATAACATATGTATATGAGGCGGACCACTCAATGCGCAAATACAACTTGCTACAGGTTTTACAGCGGATGCCCTTCCTGATGCAACCCTTCCATTCTATCCAAGCTTGGGATTGGCACTAAGGATCCCCCTTATCCAATGGATTGGTTTTGGGCATTGGCTGAGCCACCAATGCAATGATTACTGTATTTACAATTATTAAGGCTGTTGCTCTTTGGGAAAATACAGTATGTTCAGGATGGAACTTAAAAATCTACAAAAACATGGTATTGAACTACCCTATTAACACAAGAGACTGATAGTCAGAGTCTTATCTAACCCTGTGTATTAGTTCTACAGCTGCTCTGTTCTGATCATATCTCTGTTATCTGACAGGTTTAAGCAGTCAGACGTGATAAAAGCGTTCAAAGCTTTGAACAGTTCTCAAAAGGAGCAAATATTGAAGAACATCAAAGAAAAGAAAAGAAACATTATAAAAATGAGACAAAGTATCAAATATGGGCTTCAAATATGGGAGTCCTGAAGAAATAGTAGTGTATGCATGTGTGTGTGCATGTTTGTATGTGTGTGTGTGCGTTATGAGCATGATTAAGGGTAAAAATGATTAAACCTTTCTGTTAATGTTCTTTGAGAAACTGCAGCTTATGTATGAAACGATGTACTGTATAAGAGTCTAGGGTACTTCATCTAAAAGAAATTTACCTGTGTCTGAGCTTTTTGAAAGATTTCTGGATGAGGTTGCTGTATATCCTTTTCTTCGACTCGAACCTTGTCGTCAATGTTGATAGGATTACAGGCGGATTTGGACAGGTAGATGTTGTAGATTGACGTGGCCTCCTTGGTCAACTAATAAAAATTAAATTAAGCAAATTAGTCGATTTATTGCAGTTTTGTAATACAGTACAGTGGAACCTCTTGCGAGTAACACGGTTTGCGAGTGTTCCGCAAGACGAGCAAAGATTTGTAACAATTTTGACTTGGAAAACGAGCAAGTCTTGGTTCACGAGTACAGTATCATGTATTACGCATGCACTTCTTGTTTTGACGCTGAGTGTCACGTGATCACAACTAAACCAACGTTTTTTCTTTCTCTTGCCCTGTAGAATTGTGGGTAATCAGCTCCCATCTTCAATCTTAGTGCTCGTCTCTCACTGGTATAATCAACATCCGTGCATGCGTGTACTATAACACTGTGACCACATGTGTGCATGTAAAACATCTTTTATTTTGTGTTTGTATGCGTGTGTACAGTGCGCATGTACTGTTTATTATAACACGTGTTATAAAAGAAAGTCTCATTAGAGAGGTTAAAGATTCATTTTCTTATCTCTCCCTGGGTCAGCATGCTGTTATGTGTGTGCGCACATGTAATTTGACACTGTGCCCTTTCACACACACACACACACACACACACCCTCCTCCTCTCGCCTTCACACCCCACCCCCCTTCTCGTGCGTGGTTCCGTGGTTCTCGTGCACTCACACGAGAGTTGTTAGCAATGCTCCCTGCTAATTTTTCCGATAAAATTGTCTTTCCGTTAGTGTGTGTGTGTGTGTGTGTGTGTGTGTGTGTGTGTGTGTGTGTGTGTGTGTGTGTGTGTGTGAAACTCAAATGAGAGGAGGAAGTGTTACTGTGTATGATGAAAAGAAGGGAAGGGGTTGATTTTTTCTCTCCTCTTACTTTAGCTTCACATACATACACACACATACACACAGTGTTTTGTTTTTCAAATGGTCGCTCATAAAGCATGGGTGAAAAGTATGGGACACTCATAGAAAAGCGCTATCCACCTTCTTCTACATAAGGAACTGTACGTGATGTCAGGGTAACGTACCTTTTCAGTATTGTTGGGAGGTATTTTGCGGAAATTCTCACACGCCAACCAGAAAAGAATGTTCTCCACACTGACTTCAGACTTCAAAAACTCCTGCAGAGAGTTATAATAAACCATACTTACATTATACATGATTGAGTATATACAGCCCTAATACACGATCTGTAAATAAACCTAAATAAATAGTGCAGCAGTGTATAATCAGCTTCAACAGAAATAGATTTTAACACACTGAAAAAAAACTAGTCTTGGTCGTTCTCCAGACTCAAGACTTGAACACCAAACCTGTTTTCTGCCCAACAGGTGCCCCTGCAATCTGTACACCTCCACACACCTCGACAATTAACATGACTCATAATGTGGGCTGATTCTTCTTCTCACTGTTTGAATTGGAAAAAAAAAGGCTTCTCATCATGTCCCTAAGGCGTGAGGCTCGGCAAGCAAACGTGCATTAATGTGCAAGCTGAAAGAGTTGCTGATGAGAGTAGCAGGGAAACCAGCTACTCTTAACATCTCAGCTCTAAACTAACACACCATCAAGTGGTAAAGGATGGAGATGTGCATCATTTAGAAATCCAGTATTGACTCACTTTGAAGAGGAAGCTTTCTTGGCAAGTGCCCCGTTCACCTCTAATGCTTACTTTAAAATGAATTAAGCCGATCGATCTCCACTTCCTGCTCATAAAGGTTTTTTTTTTTTCAGCCATAAAATTGCTCCACTTTATTGTATTCAAAGAACCCAGGCTTAGCTAAACCTACACCACAGAGTACCATCTTTTTTTGATACTTGAGGTTTTAGGGTTCTGAAAGATCCCAGTTACAGGTTCACTGTAGATCCAAGCTCTACTCTAGGAATACTGCATGTGAGGTGAGGATATGTGGATATCTGGATGAACCAATCCAAATCCAGCTCTCAAAGTGTTCTTGTGAAGTGAGAGGAAACTGAAGAACCTTGAGGAACCTCATACAAATGCTGCAAAAAATGAGACCATGCAAGGTTCTACCCATTCATCATTTCATCCATCCATCCATCAAAGGAATCAGAACAGGATTCTGAGAGCTGTGAGTCAGCCAGACAACCCCCTCGTGCTTCCTTGACAACCTTGATACAAACCTGCTACAACGTTTATGCTGCATGAACTGATATGCATTCGTCAACTTGAGAGACCACCAAGTGACAGTGAATGACATACATTTTTGTGTTGACGTAAGGATGTGTTATACCACAGAAACCCGTGAGCACTGACTAGAGCTCAGAGGAAGCGAGGAACAAAATGCTGACAATCTTATAAAACGCAAACCAAAGTGAGTGTAAATGTTTTCAGTCCTGGAGCATCTTCTGAACCAGGCGCTTGGAGGGAGTAAGATCAACCACTAAAAACCTGCTCTGTAATACTGTATGTAGTTAATGTACGTGAGTTTGAACAATAACAACGATGGCTCATTTGGAAATATTTGACAATGGCGATAAGATTTTCAGGGTCTAAAGTAAAGTGCATCACAGATTCCTGCTTAGAAGTTCTGTTTTTAAATGAATCAAAAGGAGCACAGTATGAAGTGGCGAATTGTAGGCAAGTGCGTCATTTTGAAAGTCAGTACTGACTCACTTTGAAGAGGAAATGTCCTTGGCTGAACGCTGAGTTAAAAGATAAAGTGTATTTCTTATTCATGTTAAGAAGATTTTTTTATGAATACTTAAGACTCAATACTATGACACAGTACTGTCACGACATAGATCATTTTTTCCGGTCCTAATTTAAAGTGCATTAATTTTCCCTGCATGTAAAATTTTAATTTTAATTTTAATTTAGTTTTAATGTTATGGCTTTAAATTAAAGTACATTCCCTTTCTCTTGCATAATGACATCCCGGGCAATGCCTTGATACTGGAATGACAGGGCTATTTATATTTTATTTATCCGCCTCAAAATTTCTTTACATTTTTGACATTCAAATCATCATATCCTATCATATATAATATATGGAAAGCATTCTGCAGCACAACATTACATCAGCACCAGGATTTGAGAAAGTCAGATTTGTTGCCAGCTTAACATTTTATTAACGAAATTGCTGGTAAATTATAGAACAGGCCTTTATCTGGAGCCACAGAGCCTTTTGAGGACTCCTGTTAAGTCCAGTATTATCAGTTCCACTGTAACCACTAGAGATTCAGGTAAGTATCGTGATTCTTTTGTGTGGCAAATCATGTATCACCAAATTGAGTCCAAAATCTTTTTTTTTTTTTTAATAAATTAAAATGTATATACGTTTGCATTTGAAGCGGTAAAATGTTGCAGTTGGTGCAGTTCCTTTATAATCCTACAGGTGGTGCACTCTAAAGTCCTGATAGGAGCAAATTATTTGCTAAGTTTGTTTTTATCGTGATATTTTACAAAAACGCAATACAAAACCACTCAGAACCTTAATATCACAATAATATCATATCAACCGGTCCCTGGAGGCTCACATCCCTTTTTAACCACTAAGTTACTGGAAAAAACGTACAGTAGTAGTTGCGAGATATTCTTCATAGCACACCAAAAAAAAAAACAATCAGAGGTCTTGGACTCACTGTGAAGTAATGGACTCCCAGTGGATCTTCGAGCAGCCTTTCAAAGCTGACAGCCCAGCTGGCCACCCGACCCACCCCGCTGGCCCCACCGCTCGGCACGCTGGGAAGGCTGGAGTTGCTGTTGGAACACTGTGTACCCGAGCGCTTTACCAGGTCTAAGACATTCAGATCTGGCGAAAAAAGGGAGAAAGGTCAACTCAGTGGGCTTTTTTTCAACGTAGTTCAGACATCATTGTAAAATGGCTCTTATTTAAAAAAAAAAAAAAAAGCCCTTAAACCCCATTTGGTTTGTTGTTCAGTTATTTATTAATAACAACAATGACTTAATCTGTAATTATAGTGAATCTAAACAGAAAAGGAGAAATGAAAACCTAGTCTTCCTGAAGGCTGTGGTTCTCAAGTAGAGATCTATCACGCGTGGCCATTTATTTATTTATTTATTTATATATATATAAGTGGTTGAGATCAAAGTGATTTTAATGGCAAAAAGAATATAATGACAACTTTAATAAATTGTTTAACAGCAACCTAAGTGTTTTTTTTTTTTTTAGATTACAGTACAATTTTTAGATTTTTGATTTGGCTTTGATGTCTTACTTTCAAAGGATTTTATTTTTATTTTTTAATGTGCGCCGTATGCCCTTGTTATACAATTCTCTTCGCCTCTTTATTTTGATATTTCGATTCGAGCATGCTAAGAAAGCTTGTTTACGATTTCATTTGGGGAAGTAATGATTAAAGCCGACAGCTGTTAGAAAAAAAAAATGAAAGAAAGAAAAAAGCATGCTTTGATAAGCCTGACGTTAATAGAGGTCAGTATGTCAGATTCATTGCAACAGAACAAAAGCTCTTTATTCAGCAATGTGATTATGTATTGCATGAGAACCTCAAACTGTAGACGTACTTTATAAGTGAAATGATAGAGTGTCGTATAGTACAGTAACGTCAGCATGGCGACTCAAACGTATGAATCCATTTCTGGGGAGTCACGTGGTTTCCTTTAGCTCTACCAGACTTCCAGTCTTTCTGCTATACGGTCCCCTACATTCATAATGAACTAACAGAGGAAGTCTTTGTGGTAACATCTGCACCCCAAACAGGATGTAAACAGGTCAATGACAGACTAAAAGGCTCATACTGTGACTTCCAGCATGTGAAACGGATGTCACATATGAAACACAAAAACACTGTGTGTTATCTGTGCAGTAGAAAGAAGAAAAAAACACGTTTATACAGTAGTCTCTTGGAAAACTGACACCTAGGTTTGAATGATATTCTCCAAGGTTTGAAAGGTTTCCTAATAAAATTCTGATGGTTCGAATCTATACATTTTTTTGTTTACTTAAGATCGATTCACGTCATGCGGATGTACAATGCTCTCTCATGAACAGTATTAGAGTTAATGATTCGCTGATGATTTTTTCCTAGTGTAGTGGAAGTACAATACAGGGTATTCATGCTGTTTGTTCTCACTGCTAATGCATTATTAATTCATAACTTACCTCCATCCGAGACTGCCAGTGTCTGTAGGTGGGGAGAAAATTACAGTGGATAAAATGAGACGAGATTAGATGAGTCATAGCTGTATGTCAATGTAATAATCATAGTCATCAATCTCATACAAGCGTCACGCACTACTGTTGTGCTCAGAAACACCCAGGAGTTTAGAGACACTTCTAAAAAAGCACTGCATTGTTCTTCATAACAGATTCTTTTAAAGTAGCAACCACAAAGTATATGAATGAAGTGACAGAAAGCGAGTGAGACGTAGTAGAGCGAGATGTGGTAGAGATTTTAGGGAGGATTAGGATGAGGATTAAAATAGGTTTCATACCCAGAGTGAAGCCTGATTCAGAAATACAATGGCTTATATGGAGCTTGGAAGCTGATAAAAGTGGATATCTGAATATGAAGTTTGTTTACATTTGAATTGATTTTTATTTATATAACAGTGGTCATTGTTGCAAAACATCTTTACAGAATCGAAAAGTATGGAAATGTGTTATTGTTTGAAATAACATTTGAGTTGTAGTAAACGTAAATAAAAACATCACAGCACACTTGTCCTGTAAAATTATCTCTTTTATTTATTTGTTTATTTATTTATTTATTTAATTGTTTCCTTTGTTTTGATCTTGCTACAGTAGGTGTAAAACTTGAAAAGGCTTTTTTGAAAATATGCATTACAGCTTTGACGTTTAAGAAAGAAAATAATAACCCTAAATACAAACCTAATACAAAAGATTGCTTATCCTCATACTGTATACAAGGAAAAATTGATCTAAACATTGTAACTCCGGCCTTCAACCAGTTACACCCAAATTGACCAAATTGAAACTTGTTAACTTTGGGTAGTCTTCTTATCTACAATATAAGTTCTTTCCCTGTTTACCAATCACTCTACGAACAGTGTAACATGTCTCTTCTCTGTGTTCAGATCAGTTTTGGATCTGTTAATCAGTTAACTTTGACCACTACCTAGCCAAAAAGTTGCTGTTTGGAGGAAAATCTAGAGAGGTGGAGGTACACTCTGGAAAGCAGAGGAACGAAGGTCAGTCACAGCAAGACAGAATACATGTGCATGAATGAAAAGAACCCAGGAGGATCGGTGAGGCTACAGGGAGCAGAGGTAAAGAAGGTGCAGAATTTTAAGTACTTAGGGTCAACGGTCCAGAGCAACGGAGAGTGTGGAAAGGAGGTGAAGAGGCGGGTACAGGCAGGTTGGAATGGGTGGAGAAAAGTGTCAGGTGTGTTGTGCGATAAAAGAGTATCAGCGAGAATGAAAGGAAAGGTGTACAGGACAGTGGTGAGACCAGCGATGCTCTACGGCTTAGAGACAGTGGCACTGAAGAATAGACAGGAGGCGGAGTTGGAGGTAGCAGAGCTGAAGAGGTTGAGGTTCTCTTTGGGAGTGACAAGGATGAATAGGATCAAGAATGAGTTTATCAGAAGGACACCCCACGTTAGATGTTTTGGAGATAAAGTCAGAGAGGCCAGATTGAGGTGGTTTGGGCATGTTCAGAGGAGAGATGGTGAATATATGCTGTAGAAGGATGCTGAGGTTGGAACTACCAGGCAGGAGGTCTAAAAGAAGGCCAAAGAGGAGATTTATGGATGCAGTGAGAGAGGGTTAGATGGAGACAGATGAAAGTACAAGAAGAAAGAAGAATATGAAGTGCCTTTTGATTGGCTAATTACTGCAAGGATTATGATATGTTTTAGCTAGCTTTTAGGGCATTTTAACCCTAACTGTTGCAGTGAGTATCAGAAAAGATGTTACTGTATTACAGAAACATCAAATAATTAGTTTGAATCGAGCAAAGACAACAACTAAGGAGTTTATTTAAATTACTGGAATTAGGTTAAAAACTTTTTTAAAGCCTGGAAGGATAGTACCGATTTGTCAGATTTATGGAAAAACGGTGGTACAATAAAAAAGTCATGAATGACCATGTTTGGAGAGCACTTAAAAATTAATAGTGAAAGTAAGAGCATTCCACACGCAATGTGATGAGAACTCACAGGATTGGGACCGAACAGTTGTGTTGCCATAAGAAAACCACGAGTTAGTGAGACTAATCAGTATAAAGAAAAAGCTTAAATTTGTTAGTTTGGCTCTATTCCAGAGTGATGGGCGCGTCAGGGTAAGATGGGAAGTGCATGAAGCAGTGCATCCTTCATGTACCAGATAATACTATACAACTAATCAGAATGTAACCATCAACATTAGCGTTACTATTAATAATTAGCAGGCTAGCACTACTTATTAGAGTCTTATGGTCCACTGTTGTTACTGGATTGCAATTTCTTTTGGTCTAAAATGAAGCGTGAACATTTTGAAATTCTCTATAGATATGGATATATAGTTCACTATGTAGAACAATAAGAATTGGCACTTAGAATTGCCTATAAGAGCTTGTTATGAGCTTTATATGCCACAAACAACTGCAAACAAAAGACATGTTTTTATGGTCCAGTTTTTGTTGTTGTTGCTTTCAGTGTAAAAACTGCCAAGATAGAAAATAGTAAGTAAATTATTATAGCTGGCACTTGCGACTTAAAAGTCACCATAAATGCATCCTAACTAGCTATAATGTTACTGAAAAAGTTATCGAGTGTTGAACATCAATAGAATAGTGTTTACGTGAACCCTAATATTCCACTAATAATGGAAGTAACAGTCCAGTCAGAATAAAAATGCAAACATTATGTAAACCAGACCAGACCGACCTGTTCCAGATGTGGAGTAAATTTTTAATCAGAAGGAGAGGGGTGGTGTAAACCTTTAATAATCCATTGATTAGAAAAATATTAGACAAGTAAAGGCTTCATCTAATAGTTTTAATGAATATTTTTCTATTTAAGTATTTTTGCCCCATGTTGGGGTAAGATTACGTGACATGACAAATTGTCCATTTCCATTCCTGATTGGAAAACATTATGAGAACAACTCTGTCCCACCAGTCTTTGGGTCTTTGTCTGGAGAAGTGCACTGATTGGCTCACATTTCACAGCATCTAACCAATCACAGATGAGATTAAGTTCTTGTAACCACTTATAACACAGAAGGTGGAATTAGTCAGAAAATATGGGAATCCTAGCTTCAGCTCAAAGTTGGAGAAAAAAAACTTTTCTTCTTCTTCAGTTATATTATCAGAAGATTAAAGTTGAAGTCTGAATAAATGTTTTTTTGAGCACGTAAACACACATCTTACCAGATCAGCGTGTTAACAGTTAAGCTAGAATCTCTAATCAGAATGATTTCAATCGGATTAAAGAAACATTGTTTAAGTAAACACATGTATTTGATTTGTTGGCCCATTTTAAAGCATCTTTTCTTCTTTTCCCTGGGAATCCTGGATGATCCATTTCTTTTAAAATCTTTGTTTCTGAGATCAGAATTTTTAAGATTTTTGTATTTAGAGTTCTGATAGTTCTTTAGTGTTAAAGCTGTAGACTGTAATTGTTTTACTTTTTTTCTTTAAAAAAATTGACAAAAGTGTAAATTTGTTAAATACAAAAAAGAAAGTCAAATAATTTTATTCAATGTGACCTGTCATCGTCTCATCACCTATACCTCCTACTCCGGTGTCCAGGGTTGCTAACAGCCTGGAGCCTATCCCAGGACACTTAGGGTTTGAAGTAGGGCACACCCTGGACAGGGTGCCAATCTATTGCATAGCATAGCAGACACACATGTTCTCACTACAGGCAATTTGGGAACGCCAATTAGCCTAATATTCATTTATTTGGACTATGGAAGGAAACCGGAGTACCCGGAGGAAATCCACCAAGCACTGGGAGAAAATGCAAGCTCCATGCAAACAGACCCCGAGGAGACCGTTCTAACCACTAAGCCATCGTGCCGTCAACGTGACCTACATAAAATTGAAATAAACTTTTTCAGCTTCCAAGTTCCAAGTTGACAAACTTCTAACTTGTAATTTATATAATTAATGTTTTAAGTGTTTGGGTTAAAGACAAAACAGCTAAAGAAACTGAGAACTAGGCCAAAAAATGTAACCCAAATAATGTCAGTACATACTTGACCGAACAAAAGCATGGAATAAAGCTATGTTATAAGATGCATTGCACAAACGCTGTTTATCCTTAGAAAGGTGAGCAAAATATATGGAAAGACATTATGTAATGATTAAACTGTGTTCCATATGAGCACCGTTCCTCATCATATAACTATTTGTTCACTAATCAAGTTCTATTCTTCCAGACAGTTATTCTTCGTGCTGAATCTCACGCATGGTGTGAGAGAAGAATTTTCATGCACGAAAACGTTTCATATTTTCACAAAAAGGAACAAAAGAGATGGGACCTCTCGAATCCTACCTGATGTCCACCAGCTGCGCCGGCATCGCTCAGTTTCAGAGACATAGTCTTAGCACGAAAAGAACGTTAGGTACTTTACAAAAACATGAGTTGTCTCTGATATATGTCTAAACTCTGTCGTCTATGACTAAAGTGAAACTTCCTAGTAGACCAGGAAGTCTTGCTATAGCAACATGCCACAGGAGGAAGTGTGCGTACTTCACCAAAAAAAAAAAAAAAATGAGAATAAGAATGCTGAGGGGAAGCAACTTTAGTGCTGATCATTTTAATATATGTATTATTAAAGGGAAATATACAATATATGATATAACTGAAGCTGTACAAAAGCTGTCTTACATAAGGTATAGTGAACGCTAAACAGTTATGTAAATAAAAGCATCAAGGAATTGAAAGTACTGTGGTTTACTGCTGATTAGGACAAAAAAAACCATAAAGCCCAGAGGTTCCCTCTTTAAAATGACTGACGCTAGCTCATCAGATGGTAATGAAATGAGCAACGTTAAAGCTGAAGGTTTACACCAAGGCTTCTTTACCTTAGTGAGGCCGAGAGGCCTGCTCGGTGTCAGCACACTCTGTCTTCCCAGACGTCTACGCAGAGAAGCCCGCAGGCCAAAGTGGGAGAACCCTCGGGTGATCTCTTGGAAAGGCATGGCTCTCTGTGGGAAAATAGTTTAAGGTCAAAACTATAAAGCTCTCTTAGTTTCATTAAGAGGGGTCAGGGGTTGCTCAGTGGTTAAGGCATTGGACTACGGTTCAGAAGATCCCAGGTTCAAACCCCACAACCACCAAGTTGCCACTGTTGGGCCCTTGAGCAAGGCCCTTAACCCTCAACTGCTCAGATGTATAATGAGATAAAAATGTAAGTCGCTCTGGATAAGAGCATCTGCCTAAATGTAAATTAAGAAGTCATGAATTTGAATTTGTGAATCATTATAAAAATGGACTCAGACATCCTAACATCTTTAACCCTAAAAAATCTAAGATCTATGGATTGTTTAACATGAAGCTTGACCATCTTGATTGGCACAGATTTTTCCTTTTATATGTATTGTTTTTATACACTTACCCACCGCTTTATTGTTCTTCAATGAAATTATACAATCAGCCAATTATATAAGAAAAATTCAATGCTGATTTTTTTTAAACATATACGTCAGGAACTTTTTAACATCAATCATTAGACACAGAAAAATATGATCTCAATTACTTTGATTGTAGCATCATTATTGGTACCAGGTGGAAAAATATTTCAGAGTATTTTTGAGTACAATAAGTCCCCAACATACAAACAAGTTCTGTTCTGAGAGCTTGTTCGTAAATCCAACTTGTTCGTAAGTCCAACAAACAATTCTTTAGGTACCAGGATACTAACACAAATGGCTATACACAGTATAAAACTTTATATAAAGCAAGATCATGTTTCATGTTCTTGTCTTTGTTCTTTAGAATGCCGATGGTTGAATGATTGATGTTAAAAGAATGACCAATATCCGTTGTAAGACCATTGTTCATATCTTTGAAAGTTCGTCACTCGAATGTTCCTATGTAGGAGACTTAAACAGTATTTTGAACATGATGCAAGAGTATTAACATTTTTGTACAGAATTATATATGTGTATTGATATTATACTCACACCTGCCCCTTTTCATGCATGCATTGTTCAATCAGCCAATCATGTGACAACAGTGCAATGCAAAATGTCACTTACACTCCGCTCATGGAAACGCAATGACGCAATGGAAACATGTTCACCATATCATCCGAGGATTGCAAGTTCAATTCCCAGGTGACTCTACAGCCATTCATAGCCTAGAGCCTAGAGAGCATATTGGTCATGTTCTTTTGGGGGAGGACAAGTAGTGTACTTGCATTCCCACATCAATCAAAGTAAACCTAGCCAATCACGGTCGCCTGTGAGTTCATGCAAGCTGCTTAGAGTGTATTACTGTACACCCTAATGAGCAGCAACTCAAAAACATGCAGTTGGTGGCTTTACATGGCTCTGAGGAAGCAGGCATTAGCCCACGCACTTTCTGCTTGGTTGCTGTTGCTAAATGGGAAGTGTCCTAACAAGACAAGTGGGAATTGATTACGACTAAATTAAGGGGAAAAAATGGGCGGGAAAAGTCAGGAACTTCAGTAAAAGTTCACATCAATTCTCAGGAAGAGGGAAAACACCTTGTGTGTGCTGGTTTAAGTATCTCAGAATTCTCTTGTCTAGCGGTCACCAGGTTTTAAACAGAACTGGTTCAAGCTGAAAGGAACGCTATAATAACTCAAATAGCCACACTTTAAAAAAAATATATTTAAAAAAGCATCTCACACCAATACTTTTTTATGTTGAAACTAATTTACAGCATGGTGTTGCAGCTGAAAGCGTTGCCATTTCACAACTTTAGGGTGCCTGGTTTGAACATTGAGGTGTTGTCGGGGTTTCCTCTGGGTTCTCTAGTTTCTTCTGATCTCCCCAAAACAAGCATTTAGTTGGATTAACTTTTTTAAATTGCCCCTAAGTGTGACTGACAAACTATGTTAATAAGACAAAACATGGCATGTTACCAAGAAACGAAAGGTGAGAAGACTAGAAACTTGCTTTGGATTGCACTGGAGACTCCTTCTATAATTACAGAAACCTTGACTCTTGGATTACATGGAGTGTCTGTGATAGAAGTCCCTGTGTATGAGCTACTAGACTATATGAATTACTATAGAAACTGTGCCTATTTTTCTAACAGCTGGCCCTTGTTATAGATTTTAGAATTCAATGCTACTATGATGTGATCAATGGCAGATTTCAAACAGAATTTATCGCACTGTGCACAGATACAAAGATCTGCTTGATGGATCAATAAAGATTGCTGAAATTCATAGATCAGAAAAAACAAGCTTGAACTCTTTTGAAGAAATGTGAAGGAACCCTTATGCGAACAAATCGTTAAAAACCTTATGGTTATGATGCGGCAATGGGAAACCACGTACCTTGTCTCTGGAAGTTGGCGTAAAATCTGGTCTGTGTTGGAAGGAAACAGATGTGTCCATGCTTGCGGAGTAGGCTCGTGCTGTGTTGAAGACCAGGAGAGAGGTATGGCAAGTTCCTCAGCTCACATGAGCCGCCTATCACTGTGTAAACACCAGACCTGTTGTAAAACACAGCTCGGCTGGGTATAAAAGTCACTCAGTGGGAAAACATACTGATCGTGCAACTGGTGACCTGAGAAACCTTGCAGACTTTTCAAAGCAAGTGATCCTGTTAAAGACCGTCATGGACAGGTTAGTGGAAAACGCAACATTCTTCCTTTCCTTTCATCTTCACGTTCTGAAGTGTCAATTTTAGAAATCATAGCTGAGACTCCAATATTGTATTTATTACATGCGAATCTTGAACTGTGACCTTTTTGTGTGTTTATATATACTGTACATTAATTAGTGAAGGCCTGTATGTATATTTTTCTGAAAATGCTACCCTCCGAGAGCATGCATAAAGGTCTCGAGTGTATACAGCACTTGGTGTGTAATTCCCTTACAACACATGAATGCTTTCCCTGAGTGCGCCATGGAGCTGAACCAGCCTCCGCAAGTCAAGACCGGCCAACCAACCAGAGGCAGCCGGATTCTTCTCACCTCAGTTCCTGTGTCCTGAATTTAACACCTGTTCCTCAATGATCATATGTGCATTGGGCCATGTGTGGAGCATTAAACCAGTTTGCCATGCCATATTGTGTTTCAGTTAGTGCACCGAGGCTGGATGGTAACGCAAGCATTTGCTTTCCTGTGCATTTCTGGAGAGCAAATACGGTAATCAATGATGCTGGCGCCATTGTCATCACTGTGGCTGTGGCACAGAAGCTCGTGATGTGACCAGTGTTAAACAGAATTCGCACCAGTGCCCCAGATTCTGAAATATGTTTAATTGTTGTTATTGTGATTCAGTATTTAATTCCAAATCCACATACAACAAGAAAATTTGATGAAGAATAAGGCAGAGGGATTACAAATAATGATGGATGATCTTATTAAATTTAAGTTTAAATGTTTTTCTTAGCGCTAAATGTTTGGAAAATACACATATAAATTGGCTGTTCAAGTCAAACTGGGACTTTTAACTTTTGAATTTTTGAGAGAGAAACTCTCTGAACCTTTATTTTTTTGTATAATCCACCACTTTACCAATGCACTTATCACAGTGTTTCACTAGTGCTTGGATACCATTCAGGTAGAAAGTTTCCTCAGTACGCTGGAGCCATAACCGGAGCTTCCCAGGAACGCCGGCCTCCCAGGAACTCCTCTAATGTCCTCTAAGTGGCATTGGTGAATGATTGTGTCTACAGTTCCTGGACAGGTCTCTCTTAAGTCACAAAATATCTGTCGATTTTTAAAGTTCAGGCGTGAATGATAGATCACACAATAGAAGAAAAAAAAACCCAAAGTGTTGTTATGTAGTTACAAAGTTGTTATGTATCTAATGACTAATACACATGGGTGTGGCACAAAAAAGCGGTGCTAATTCAAGAACACTATATACTGTAACTATATTGCGTACACTATTATGTTGCAGCTTTAAGATAGCGGCAAAGACTGCCAAGCAATAATTATTTGCTGAAAAATAGATTACATTTCAATACATCTGGTATTCTGTTTCTCAGATACTGTAAATTTAGTGCTAAAAAGTATTTTGTCTTCGCTTCGACTCCTTTCTCCAAGTCTGGCTTGTTTTACTGAAATCTGTTTTTGTTGGCTGCGTATTAATTAACTAAAAGGACAATATTGGAACCAGAATGTGAGGTTGAATGTCAGCTTGCTTTGCTACTACATGTGCATGGGTCCATTATTAAATTTCAGTGATTTTTTTTTCTGCCTTTTTTCTTTCTTTTTTAAACTGTTGTTCAAACACAATGGGTCTCTGCTATTTAATGCTATCTTGTATTTTCAGTTAAAAACTATAAATTAGACTCTAAATTAGCTCTTTAAAACAAGTTAATAAAATTATTAATATTTACAATGAATTAAAACTACATAGGAAAGGATATAGGCAGTACAATGGTTTAGTGGTTTTAGTGTCAACTTGCACCTTCAGGTTTTGGATTTGATTCCCACCTTGGGTCTGAATGTAGTTTGCATGTTCTCCCCGGTTCTTGGTGGGTTCCTCTGGGTACTCCAGTTTCCTCCCACAGTCTAAAGACTTGCAAATGAGGCTAATTGACTCTCAAATTGCCTGCCATGTGAGTATGTGTGCCCTGCAATGGATTGGCACCTCATCTAGGGTCTACCCTGCCTTGTGCCGTGAGTCTTTTGGGATTGACTCCAGGCCACACCTGACGCTGGGATAAATGATCTCCTGCTTCATGCTTCTGTTATCAAGTTCCAAAGATACCAAACCCCTGTATATCTTCCACTAACTGTCATTAATAAAAATAAGATTCCATCCATCCATCCATCCATCCATCCATCCATCCATCCATCTATCCAGCCATCTATCCAAGCTGTCATCATGAAAGATGGTCGGCTGCAATGACCTTTGAGTTCCTTCCATCGGTTTTTGCTGTATGTTTCAAGAGATGTTGCTAAAGGCCGCACGCTTCTTCCAACCTCCAGGGACACACACTTACATGCTTACTCATACACTATGTGCAATTTGGTAACACCAATCAGCCTACAATGCAAGTCTTTAGACTATGGAGAAAACCGGAGTACCGGTAATTTTACTTCGAATTGTTTACATGTTTGAAGTAACTGAGGCGTCTGACTTCCCTTACACACAAGCCTCTCAATCCTAGGACTAAAAACTCCAGAAGTTCAAATTGGATGCTATCGCCCTCTGCTGAAAAGGAGCAGTACTACATCTAAGGCAAATTTGTAAATAAACAGGCATGGCAGAAGATAAATCCCAAACCACAGAGCCAGGAGATGGGGAAAGAAGAAAGGGTGAATGGATGAATGGATTTCTTGCACTTGAGAGCCAGAGATATAGAGAAACACAGAGCAAGACTGAGAGAAAAAAGTCTCAGGGCATTCCTGAAGCAGGTGGTGAGGAGGGATAATCCAGGTAAGACTTTAATGCAGGAGAGAAGTCTGGGGGAAGGTGAAAGGAACAGGAGAGATTGCTAATTGTGGAAGACTAATCCAATCCGTGTCCCCCTGTCTCCTACACTGAAGACAAGCGAGCCAGAACAAAACTCCACTTTACTAGCTAAACAAGCGTTAGAGGTGAGGTTAGACTTGAGGATGGTGAGGATCTGCACTTGACCTAGGCACTTCTGCTTGGATTCACCTGGATAGCATGTAGCTGGGGTCTTTTTCCTCGTTCTCTCTGTTCTGCCTGCATAGTCACATCATGGGTGAAATCCAAAAGGTATGTATGCCTAAATCCCAGGGTTCTGCTATACTGCCATGCTTCTGTAAGTGTTATTTCAGGCATAGAAAATGGCAAATTAATTTAAATTCAGATTTACTTTTTCAAAAATTTCATCTTGCCACATCTAAGGCAAATAAGTGACAATTCACTTCCCACTATTTTAACTAATGAGCTACTGTAGTATTTTGGATGTAAGACGACATCATAGCAAATGAATGTGTTGAATCATAGTCAAGTCTACCTATAATAATAATAAAATGAATATAAGATTAAGCTTTAACATTTTAATATTTTATTGACAGATTATTTTCCTTTTCTCGAGCTTAAAATTAGTGAAGTTTTCTGCCAATACGACTAAACTAATTTAAGCTTGAAAACATTTTTCCCTTAAATACATTTTCTTGTAAACTGGAACAGGTTTTCTACAATAAGTGTCCTACAATCCTTCCTCAATCCTGACCAATTTCCCAGTTCCTGGTAAAGAAAAACATCCCCACACCACGATGCTACCACCACTGTGTTTCACTGTAGGGATTTGCTCACAGGTTAATGAGCATGGTTGGGTGTACTTCAAATGTAGAGCTGTAAAATTAATACATTTGGCGAGGAATAGGCTTAACAATATTTTGGTTAATATTTGGTTTGGTTTATTGGGATCTTTATTGGGATAAAAATTTTAGTAGGTTCTGAACTGCATTTGGAAATCTACAGGACACAGAATTTTTGTTGGCAAGTAAAAATATTCAGAATATTTTATGAATATATTTAATATACATAGTGTATATGTTAGTACATTAATTATTTAAATCAAATATAAATATATAAGCCTATTCTGTAAATATTTACATGTATACATGTATTTTTTGTAGCTTTATTTCTTTATTTCTATTATTATTTTGGGTTTTATATATATATATTTGATAGAGATATATATATTCAAAAACATCCATCTTATCCTTCTATTAACCAATCAGACCGCTGTCTGTTCCAGGGTCTATTTTCCATCATTGAGAAACTAAAGGGCACGACAGAGCAGGAGCTCCGGATTATTCTTCTTGGTCTGGATAATGCTGGGAAAACCACCCTACTGAAACAACTGGCCTCAGAAGATGTAAACATGATCACACCAACTCAGGTAAATTCGGTTGCAATCAAAAATTGTCTAAGCTCTGGTTTCAAATGCATTGTACACCAAACCCTTGGGTAATACAATTTAGCTTATTGAGATACAGTACATAAGGCACATATTAACACATATATGGCATAAGTGATCTATTCCTTTATAAAAAAAAAAATTAAATTTATATTTTGGGAATGATTATTCTAGCAGAATAGTTAGCATAATTACACAAATATATTACTTTTTAGACTGCAAATAAATGCTGTTGAAATATCTTGACAGCCTGTGCAGCACTTGACATCTACAGTATGCAATATTTTTAACTGTAATATTACAATAAACCAAATATCTAACTATTAAACCTCTTTCTCGACATCTACTAATTTCAACTTGGAACTAGTATTTCTCGTTTTAAAGTGGAAGGTAATAGTTACTGTGATTAAGACGAAAAAAAGGGGGCCTTCATTGTGATTTGAATTAAAGCTAAGTGTGAAGAGAACATAAGCTCAGCACTTTTCCTAGACATGCAAACATTTTAAACCTGCGGAAGAGATGCATATGTCCTGTATGCACTTGCACATAACAGAACCTCAGCTGGGAGTTATTGCCACGTCCCCCGTACAGTTCTGACCTCACTCCAAGCCATTTTTGCATGTTTGTGCCATTGAAGAGGAGTTCCTGGGAGGCCAGCGTTGCAGACTTGAAGCAGGCAGTCCGATCATGGTTCTGGCATACTAAGAAATCTTTCTACCTTGATGGTATCCGAGCACTGTATTGTACATAATCGGGTAGAAAAGTGATACATGTTGCCATGTGAAGATACTTTGAAGATATAATGGATATACTCTATCGGGCACGCTTTCACACACTTAGTTAGACATAAAATGAGACGAGTTGCTGTCTCAAAATACTGTACACTTCTATATTTCTCTATCTGAAAGACTTTTGCAAATAAAATTCATCTACTTTAAAGAACGTCCAGACTAATCCTTTAACCCTTTGCATTTAAAGTGTAAACAACAAGATCATAGACACACTCTGTTATCTTCATGCTGATGACGGGCCTTGAGGTCTATTTATGTCGTGTTCTGAACCAAAGTACAGTCAGCAAAGGCCATATTTAGCTGACCTAATAATGACTTCCGTATGGCTATTAATAATAGTAGACGGTCCACACTAACTGGATCTTTGTTACTCGGGCGATTTGGTCAGATAGCACCTTAACTTCTATTTCAGACCCAATTTCAGGATTAAATATAACACCCAGTTATATAATGAGCAGGATCCCTGCTACCACACAGGCACCTAATTATGAGGCCAGTGTATTATTAAGCAGTGTCTTTAGTTCTGTGTATAGTCATTACTTAACCAAAAAACTGATGCCCGACTATATTTCGGTAAATATACAATAGTTAGCACAGTATAGTATAACTTCTTTGAACACTTTTTGTATGAAAACAATTGTATGTAACAGTACAGTATAACTGTTTTATTGTCTGTTGTATAATATTCTAGGGCTTTAACATTAAGAGTGTCACCTGTCATGGCATGAAACTGAATGTCTGGGACATCGGGGGACAGAGGAAGATACGTCCCTTCTGGAAAAAGTATCTGGAGAATACGGATTTGTTGGTAGGTTGTAACAGTTTTTTTTTTTTGTTTGTTTTTTAACATTTTTAAGCTAAGATAGATTTAACATTAAGGCTATTACAGAGGATTACATACGGGTTTCAGTATGACTTTCTTCTCAAACCGCCCAGCTTTTTAATGACTCCTTATTATAATAGTATAATAGGAATTTATACATGACTCTTGTTACTACCCTGGAGTCTCAGTTATGTCATATTTAGGTCATGTGACTCTGGATTTTTTTAAACATTCAATTAATTATGCAACTTCTGAATTTATTATTTCTGCTTTTGGATTTTGAAGCTAGTGGAGTTTTGTTGTCGGTGGTGTTTATATATATATATATATACTCAGCAAAAAAAGAAATGTCCCTTTTTCAGGACTGTGTATTTCAACAGTAATGTTGTAAAAATCCAAATAACTTTACAAATCTTCATTGTAAAGGGTTTAAACAATGTTTTCCATGCATGTTCAATTAACCATAATCAATTAATTAACATGCACCTGTGGAATGGTCGTTAAGACAGCTTACAGAAAGTAGGCATTTAAGGTCACAGTTCTAAAAACGCAGGACACTAAAGAGACTTGTCTACCGACTGTGAAAAACACCCAAAGAAAGATGCCCAGGGTCCCTGCTCATCTGCGTGAACGTGCATTAGGCATGCTGCAGGGAGGCATGAGGACTGCTGATGTGGTTAGGGCAATACATCGCCATGTCCGCACTGTGAGACGCCTAAGACAGGGCTACAGGGAGACAGGAGGGACAGCTGATCATCCTTGCAGTGGAAGACCACGTGTAACAACACCTGCACAGGATCGGTACATCCGAATATCACACCTGCGTGACAGGTACAGGATGGCCACAACAACTGCCCGAGTCACACCAGGAACACACAATCCCTCCATCAGTGCTCAGACTGTCCGCAATAGGCAGTCCATGAGGAGGAGATGCACTGCAGTACTTCAAGCAGCTGGTGGCCACAACAGATACTGACTGGTACTTTAGATTTTGAGCCTCCCTTCATTCAGGGACACATTGGGAAACATTTTTAGTTTATGTCTTATGGTGTTGACTCTTTTAGGGTTCATACAAATATTTACACATTAAGTTTACTGAAAGTAAAAACAGTTGAAAGTCAGAGGATGTTTCTTTTTTCTTTTTTTGCTAAGTATATATATATATATATATATATATATATATATATACTTAGGCTAGGACAAAACGGAGTGAAACAATAAAAGCTTGTATAAGCAGATGAGTATTGTTACGTGACTGCACAGAGTTCAAAAACATGTCAGAAACCCTGATGGAAAAAAACACACCTATGTAGGACAACATACAATTGTTTTCATACAAAAAGTGTTCAAAGAAGAAAGACCATCCTGTACGCAATATCTGAATCTTTTCTCTTCCTGACAGATCTATGTCATCGACAGCGCAGACAAGAAGAGGTTTGAAGAAACAGGGCTGGTGAGAACAACCAATTTACAACAGTATATGTACATGATAAAGGTTAGGCATAGTACAAAATGTTCCCAGAGAAACTGAAAACCATTTTGGAGAAAAACAAGCTTGGGAGGATGTGGGAGGTGAAACCGGTAGATATCTGAAATGGCATAAGGTAAACCTTATCAATTTTGCATGGACAGCTGTCCATGGTTCTTAAAATGAGCACAGTCATTTATTACTCACTCATCTGACAGATGGTTTAATCCAAATCATCTTATGATCGAAACAGGACACCGTCCAAGCCGAGATGTCGAGGCTTAAGGGTCTCACTCAAGGCCGTGATTCTGTTGCTGATCTAGAATTTAAACTTACAATCTAAAAGCTATTTATTTTTATGAACCCATGTAGGAGCTCTCAAAACTGATCGATGAGGAGAACCTCAAGGGAGTGCCTGTGCTTATCTTTGCCAATAAGCAGGATCTGACCACAGCGGCTACAGCCAGCGAGATCGCCGAGGGGCTCAACCTGCACACCTACCGGGACCGGGAGTGGCAGATTCAGGCCTGTTCGGCTATTTCTGGCGAAGGAGTGTGGGTGAGTCCTTATAGATCTACACCAAAAACTAGGATTGGTATACTTTGTGACAACATTATCCCAGCATGTGGAGTAATTTTATTGTAGTCACTGTACATAAAATTAACAACAAAAAAGTGAATAAAACTGTACGAAACTTTTCTTAACCTAAGCTTGTGTTCAAAACAGTGTTCTTTTATTTTTCCTTTTTTTTCTCAGGATGGAATGAACTGGATCAGCAACAATATTGTAAATAGGAAGAAATAAAGCAGCTCGAAAAATATCTTTTGTATTTAAAAAGAACAAGTAAATAATGCAAGTTCAGATCAGATTGACGTTCTTCAACGATAATGTTTTGTAATATTTTATACATTATGCAGTACATATAGTGCCTTGCAAAAGTATTTATATAACTTGAGCTTTTTGTCACATTACAACCACAAATGTCAGTGTTGTTTATTGAGATTTCTTTTTATGTGATAGACCAACACAAAGTGGCACATAATTTTGATGCAATGATGCTGCCACCACCATGTTTCACGGTGGAGATGATGTGTTAGGGTGATGCACAGTGTTAGTTTACCGCCACATGTAGCGTTTTGCATTAAGGCCAAAACTTTTAACAGTTGTATTTATACTGAGATTAAATGACACACCGGTGGACTCTATTTATTAGTAATTAAGTGATTTTTAAAGATGGTTGGTTTCACTGGATTCTAGTTAAGGGTGTCAGAGTAAAGGGAGCTGAATACAAATGCACGCTACACTTTTTAGATTTTTATTAGTAAAAAATATTTAGAAACCATATATCATTTTCCTTCTACTTTACAATTATGTGCCACTTTGTGCTGGTCTAGCACATTCAAACCCCAATAAAATACATTTACGTTTGTGGTTGTAACGTGACAAAATGTGGAAATGTTTAAGTGGTATGAATACTTTTGCAAGGCACTGTATACTGAGTTTATAATGACTGACATCAGTAAGTGTTCTGCTGTTTGATATACAGTATACAAACTCTCCAGACACTTCGGGGAATTATTACAAAATGAAAAGCGAGCACAGGAGGAGGGGGGAAGCAGTGTCTGCTTGTTTCTTTTCTTCTCCTTTTATTACTGCTTTTTTATGGTTTTTGATTTTAGAATTCTTTATAACAGGATCTCTGTGACTCACACTAGCAGCACATTGTGATACAAACAGAGCTGCAGCCTAAAAAGGAATGAGTCATTTGTCCAAGTGTGGCATTCACTAGAGAATACATACATTAGTTAGAGTTTTCTATATAGTTTGGTCTGGATAAGTTGTGTGCTAGAGGAACCGTCTCAAATATAGAACCTCCATTCGTGACCCGAATTCTTGTTCTCTGAGTTATATTTGTTAGTTCTTGTACTGTTTTTAATAAATTGTGATTGTGTCTGTATTGTTATGTCATTAAAGCATCTTTATTCTGTCAATAAATGAACAGTTGTACACCTTATTATCCAATCAACCAATCATGTAGCAACAGGTTATTAATCCATGCAATAGGAGATCACGTTAAACGTCAGACCAGGGAATATGTTCTCGACACTTTTCTGCATTATTATTATTATACATAGTGCTACTGCTGCGGCTGCGACATGACCGAATGATTTAAACTAACACACATTTCCTCACATACAATTGCAGTTTCAACCTTGTAGAACATAGGTCTAAAGCAAATTGATTTATGATCATGCATAATTGGATAACTGAATGAAAGAACAGATATTCCTAATAAAGTGGCCAGCAAGTATGTATACCTTTTTTTAAACATATGTTAATATTTGGAAAGTGTTACCAAAAAAAAAAAAAAAAAAAAACTTTACCTGCTGAACAGGTTGAAGTAGAAGGTGTTCGAGTCAAACTGGGACTTTTTATGCGCAGAATAACAGCATACAGTGACCCTGCTACACTAATGCACTTATCCCAACATTTCATTAGTGCTTGGATGCCATACATTTTTTTTCAGTACGCTAGACTGCCTGTCTGATTCTAGTCTGAAACCCTGGCCTCCCAAGAACTCCTTTAATAGCCCAATCATGTGAAAATGGCTTGGGTCGAGGTCAGGACTGTACAAGGGGGGGGGAGGTACGGCAATTACTCCCAGCCGAGTTTCCGTAATGTGTAACTGGTGTTGGTGAATGATCCTGTGTACTGTTCCCAAACCGAGATGCTTCTCTTCTGTAAGTGAGTGACAAGTGATCTGTTGATTTTCAGGGATTAGGCGTTCCCCTCGGAGAATGTTCACAGGAATGACTGCAGTGGGCTCCGAGCCATTTCAGCCAGGATTGTTATTGACAGACTTACGGGCTTCTTTAAAACATTTGCGCTATTCAAATGTTACTGAGGCTAGGAGTCTCATCACCGTTCTGTGCTTAAAGTATTCTGTAAATGTCAATCCGTTTTACACCTTCATTCATGAGAAGTTTCACGACGAGCCCTGGGTTGAGTTGGACACCCCTCATAAATAACAGACAGAGCTTTTCGGTTTTCCTTTATAAACTTCAGATTTTTTTCCATTTTACTATTTCATCTTGTTACTCTGGAAATGTTAGCAAGATTAACTGAATGATTTGTGATAGTTTGCCTCACAAATGACCCTTGGTTGGTTTGTAAACTGTGATTTATACAGTATTTGCTGTATTTATTGTGTCATATTTCGTTACAGTATTGGCATCGGGTAGTGTAGAGTCTTATTAAACAGAGTGCAAATCTATTTTTACAATACTACATCACCGGAAAACAGTATGTTACTATAAAATTACCACCAACGGTTTTACCGTTACAGCTATTTTATTGCCAAATATTCACATCAAATATAGAATTCGAAAATTGAGTTAAATGCATTAGGCAAATAACCTAATAAAATGTCTTTATTAAAGCAAGCATTCTTTTCATTACAGTAGCTTTTCCAAGAACCTTAGCATAGTACTGTGCAAAAGTCTTAGGCATGCACAAATAAAAGTTGTAAAGCAAGGATGTGTTTGAAAAAAAAGAGTGATTAATGATACAAATCAGTATTGAGTGTATTTTATGAATATAAATAGTGATAGATAGTTTTGTGTATGATTAAACGCAATGCAAATTTTGTCATTTTGTATGTCTTGTGGGTAAAAAGATTGTATTGCCCTCATATTGATGTGGGGGATGAGAGGGAGTGGGACTGACTACCGAGGGCCCCGATGACGGGAGGGTCCTCTTAGTTCTGGAAAGAAAAGTGAGAGATGTGGATCAAGAAAGCAAAGGCCTTAATGAGACTGCTTAAATTTATGGCTCAGAGTTCAGAGCTGCTGCCCTACATTAAGCTGGTGGAAAGCATGTAGGTGATTTGGATGGTGGGTAAGGTAGACTGTATTTTATTCATTTGCTTGGATGAATATTTCCAATTTCAATTTGTAAAAATTTAAATAAATACAGTCACACTTAATTGTTGTTTCATTTTGTTGAATTTTAATTAGTTTGTTTTTCATTTTTGCATACACGTGTATATTTTTATCAGATAAAAAGAAAGACAATTGATAAATACAATTTCATGCCTTTTTTATGTAGTGTCTGTAACTTTTTAAAAATTTAAAACTTTAAATGATCTTAACTGTCACTCAGATTAAACTTTGGCAATTTAGATTTCACATAAACAGACATAAACCTGAAAAGTGTATTATTTTAAAATGCAAGATTGTTATGATATTACAGCATGAAATTGATATGGTTACAGACACTACAGATTTTTTGCTTTTTAAGCTTTTACCAAAAACCTACTTAAGCAACTATTTTTACAGGTCATATGCTTCTAAACGTTACATTGATTTTATTAACAATACTTTGAAATATAAAGTATGAATAATTTGCATTTTAAATCATAATTGCTTAAAGCGAGACAGTATAAGGCTGAAAAATGGCCACTTCTGGGAGGCCTATAAAATCATCTCTCCAAAATGGCTGAAGTTAGCATAAACTCAGAAGTAGCTTATGTGGGACATAAAGTTTCTGTATTATATGTATAACATAAAAAAAAAAGCCTCAATACTGTGTTATGACTGTTTAACATTGCTTAAATATGCAGAACCCGTGGCATGCAGGGTAAGAGGAGTCATATGTGTGTACGTGCAAAACCAACGCCCTTATCGTCAGAATCTCACTATAAGCTATTCTGAAAAGTTGGCAGCCCTGGCAAAATGCTGTGATATCTAGGTTACTAACTAGAAAGTCTAGCTTAACTTCTGTTCTAAACCTAACTGGAGGAATAGCCAGAAGAGACAAAGTTTTTTGTCCTTTCTTTCTTCTTCTCACATAAATGCTGACAATACCAAAACCTTTGTAAAACACCTAACAGTTAGATAAAGCAGGGGGAAAGGTTTTAGTTCCTTGCACTTTTTGAGACCCTCCTCAGGCATAATTACAAACTCTGCGAATGCCAGACTGGGGGATGACTCAGAGTACAGAGCTGCCTCTCAAATTTACTAAACCATCTGTGAGCGTGTCTGAGGATCATGTTTTTATTAGTGTGGATACAGAAAAACAGTCATGCTAATCTCAGTCCATTAGCTCTTGCACCCACTTCTCTATAATAAGCCTATGATCTAAGCAGGGAGAAACTCAAGGGTCCATTTCTAACCCTGGCAAATATAAGAGTTCCCTGCTTTGGACTTTGATTCAGAGGAGATTGCTTCAGTCCCTTGTGTATATAGGAAAAGCCATTTTCTCCATAAACCGGTAAGCCGGGCAAGGCTCGGTACAGCATGTAAAACTCATATATACTTTTCAAGAGGCTTTAGAAGAGCTGCATGAAATGTTTGCATGTGTCATTAATTCAAAAGATTTGTGCACGTAGTGAAAGACAAACATTAAGCTGTGCTGTGTGTCTAGACGGATCGGATCATCATGCCTGTCGACCTTGCTAAAGAGAGACAGCAACAGTCTGTGGCGATGTGCTTAGAGGCTCGAGGAGGTAAGACAGAACGATTGCAAATTAATTCGTTTTTATAATAGTTTTTCCAAGTAGGAAACAAATCTATTATGATTAACCAGAAACATGTTTACAAAATCTAGTTTAGGTTGTTTTTCTCAATAAAATTGCATTAAAACATTTAATATTCAAAGTGTTCACTGTTATGGAATTTAATTGGTGAAGAAAAATGACTGTCTGTAATGCAATATCCCAGCAAGGTTTTAAAAGCTTTTTTCCATCACGCATGACCAACTGTGCGAGAACAAGAGCCTTTACAGACATACACTTAACGTCTAACGTCTGGGTTGGAATTCATCCAGTCGAATTTATTGAGTGATTGAACCAATACTTTATTGGACCTCATCAATACCCCAGTGTCAAACCTATTGATTGAATGATTAAGTTGCTCAGTTTGTCAAAATTCATCCAAACCTAAGTGTCAGATCTGTTGATTCAGTGAATCAGTTGCTCGGTTCATCAAAAGTTTATCCAGAGCCCAGTGTCTGGTTTACTGATTCTGTGATTCAATTGCACAGTTTGTCAGAAATCACATCACAATTAGATTTAAAGAAAGCTCTGGTAATTAGAATTTATCCGAACACTAATGTCAACTTTACTGGATCAGTAAATCAATTGTTCAGTTGATCAAAAATCTGATTCAAATTTACTGATTCGTTGAATCATCGTGGTTAGCACTGCCTTCTTGCACCTCCAGGGTCCGGGTTCGATTCCCGCCTCCGGTCTGTGTGCATCGAGTTTACATGTTTTCTGCATACTTGGCTCCGGTTTCCCCCCAGAGTCTAAAGACATGCAAGTTAGGCTAATTGGTGTTCCCAAATTTCCATAACGTGTGAATGAGCATTTGAGTGTGTGTGCCCTGCAATGGTTTGGTAATCCCAAAGGAAAACTGTATACAGGATAAAGTGGTGTATATGATGAGTGAGTTATTTGATTGCTCATTTCCTGAGAATTAATCTCCAGGGTCTGGATTACGGATTAAGTTACTTAATTCATCCAGTTTTACCTACTCAGGGTCGAATTTAATGATTCAGTGAATCTGGGGCTCAGTTCATCAGAATTAATCCAAACCCCAGTGTCAAATGAGTCAGTGTATCAGTTGCTCAGTTTACTGGAACTCGTTCAAAGCCCAGTGTCATATTTTATAATTCGGTGGATTCATTGCTTCATTTAATTAGTAGTTCCCAAGATTTCAACCATAACTATTTGAGAGTACATTTATAGCATATTCATGATAACGTACTCCATAAGCATACATTCAGGAGTATATAAAAAACAATTGATGTTATATCAAACCTTGCAGTACAATCTGAAATAATTAGGGCTACATGCTGTACAGATGAAACCCTTTAACATCCTGTTGATTTATGCTGTTTTACAATTTTATTCTTCCTGCACAATTCAAAACCAACCTACAGAGTGTGGAAGAGGACAAAGAAGTGCTTCGGGAGAACCGCGGCTGTGGTCAATATTAGAGCAGAATTATTCAAAGTCTGTCTCGGGAGGGATGAACAATAAAATCTCGGCCACGCTGATAGGGATGTGACGCCACATAAACAAGAAAGCTGACAATAAGCACATGGAGCACGAGGCCAAAAATGATTTATGCCTTCCTGACCCTCATTAACTTCACACAGCTTGTATGTATGAAGGGACTGACATTTGTAAAAGCCTTGTTAAGAAAACAAGCCTGTGTATTGAGCAAAACCTCTAGACACCTTCGTGCAGAAAAATAATATGCTCTTATATTTTTTTCTAGTTTCTTTTATCTATTTTTTTTTTTTTTTTTTTTTACATGTGGGTGGATTTCCTTTCAAAAGGCATAAAAACAACACTGCATGTGTATATACTGATTACAGAGAAAGCTGATGTATCTTCTAGGTACTGTACATAAACCATACCATGAACACACATAAGCAATATAGGCAGTCATGAAACGTGTATAAAGCACCCGGATTCATAAAAGTACTAATGTTAAAGTGGGAATGCAGTAATAATTCATTAGAAGTAAGAGTGAAGAAAATTCCTCGAAAGCAAACGCCATCTGGTGAAAAACTGCTTGAGCGTTTATTTTACAAATTATTTTTTTATATGTTGATAAATCACACAATAAGTCTGGAAAAAAACAATTATACCCATAAATGTTATCCATAAATGATGCAAAAGAAAAGAAACATTAAGTGATTAGCTAATGTAAGTTATGCAAATGCTGTTGGGGTTTCTGTAGCTTGTTTAATATCAGGCTAGCTGGTCTAAATTATTCAGCTTGGTTTACTTGTACAAGTTTCAACAGATTGGATTATAAGCTTTAAAATGTCCACGGATTATGATGTATTATACATTTACATCAATATCTATATCTATATCTAACTACAGTATACCATAGGTATGTATATAAGTATGTACACCAATCAACCACAACACTACCACCACCGCTAGGTGAGTTAAATAAGTTAATAACATTGATAATCAATGATACATGTGACAGGATCACAGGCACGCATTGCCCATGAGGACCAAAGGCCAGCCTACCTGATCCGATCCCACAGAAAAGCCAATACAGCACAAATTCCTGAAGAAATTTCAATGCTGGCCACAATAGAAAGATATCAGAACACCCAGTGTATCACAGCCTGCCATGACAAGCTTCTTGACTCCCCAGTGTCCAAACTCCTCGGATCTTAATCTGATCGAGTATTCATGGGATGCACTGAACAAAAGACCGATCCATATTGGCCCCACCCTGTAACCTACAGCACCCACAAAGGATTCACCACAAACATCCCAGTGCCACACCCCCAAAGATCTTGTGGAGTCATGCCACTAGGGGTCAGATCTGCCCTGGCGGCATAAGGAGAATCTACACAATATTGGACGTAATATTTTTTATTATAGTTTTAATGTTATGACATGACAAAGAGGTCAAGGTGTTGACTTGGCTTCCAAAATTCCCAGATCTGGGAGAGATGTGCACCAAACTGATCCAAGTCTGATCCATGGAAGCCCAACCTCACAACATACTCTATAGACAGACACCGTTAGAGGTCCTGTGGAGTCCATGCCTCAATGGGTGAGGGCTGTTTTGGCAGATTAAGGTGGACAGATGATTGCAATGCTATAGCTGATTAATGTACATACACCACTGGTGTGATCTGTCAATCAAATATCTCCATGTCTGTTGGAGCCATAGCCTCTGAAACTTCTAAATAATCACACAATGAGTTGCCTTAAATTTTTAGTCAATTATAAAACCCAAAATAACCTCAAAATCATGCATTAGTATTCAGTCATCCTGGTTAATGGTTTTCGGGACGTGACTGATAAAAGCGCTGTCTTTGTTCAACTCGGGCAAGTTTAATATAGAAAGAGTGCACCCATGTAATTATATATGCTTACAGTGTAATCACAATGTACTCATCAATTATGCATATGTGTGTCTGCGCGTGACAGAGTGTCTGGATCTGGGAAAGAAGATCAGCGTTCCTCAGGATGTAATGATGGAGGAGTTGACCCTGCTTTCAAACAAGGGTTCCAGAATGTTCCAACAGAGACAAAAGAGAGTGGAGAAGTTCACACTCGAAGGTGCCGGAAAGCAAGCTGACAATGTAAGCCAACGCTGTAGTGTGTCATTATCACACACTTATGTAATGCAAACAATGAATTGAAAAACCCATGCGTTCAGTTAAATTATACGGTTCCTGAATGCATTAGTTGTGCACAGATTTGAATCTGAATAACAAATACAGGCCATGGAGGTGAGATTTTACTGCTCGCATCATCCTCATGATTCAAAGGATATATGTGACTAGCGTAAGTACTGTACACGTTGTTGATGGTTAAAGTGTTTGTAGAAATGGTTAAAAGGTTAAAGCTAATAATCTGATCAGCTGTAATGTAATAAGTTATATTATTATTTCAGACTGAAGTCTTTCTGTATGGCAGAACCCATTGTTATTAGTACGAAGAAATAACATTTTGTAAGGTTGAGTATCTTACGCTTGTTTACGCTAAGTTTTTCTTTCGTTGCCACCCAAATACGCTCCCTGTCCGGTAATCACAGGTGAGAAATCGCAAAAGTTGACCAGTTTTGTCTTAAAACGATTCCAGCATGTTCAAATTTACTTGTACCACTTCAGCACTGTTTTTTCAGCGAAAAAAAAAAATAATTAACTAATCCCAATAAAAATCTTCAGTTTAGATTTTCCAATTAATATCTATTGGTGCAGGTGTTTGTTTACATTGAGACAGTAGCGCATTAGTAGCTCATTTTGAAGTAAGGTATTGAATCCGCCAAATAACTGTTTATAACATCGCCTTATGGTGCAGGTGAAACTTCGGGCAGATATCCAAGTACTGCAAAAGTTTCATTCAATTCTGTCCAGTCAGTTTTGTGTGATGCTGTGATAAAATCTGGCCCTTAACTGCTCATAACTTCACTTATAACATTTAGACTTTAGAGCATAACCCTGGGCTCTCAGTTTGGAACATATAAGACAAACTAGTTTTAAACTTCCCGCAGAAAGAATAAACATACAATCTGTCTATTCCATTCATCTTTGAAGGTACAGCTTTCATAGTCTACTTGCCTTTTTCTTTTTCTTTTTTTTTTGGAGACGCGCTTTTATTTGTGTTTCGTGAGGATTCATGTTTTTGAGACTTTTGTGTTTCTGTGTCTTCCGCATACTCTGTATATACACAGAAGAATATCTTGTTGATTGGCTCTGTTGAGTGCCATGTATAGCCACGCCCTCCTTGAGAGAAAAAGTGCTATATTCATTCAAAAAAAGCGTAAAATAATCTGGCGCATAACTGCTCATTACTTCACTTCTTCTCAACTGCATTTCGTTCTTGCAGTTTTAACTTCAGGCAAATACCAAAGTACTGCCAAACTTCCATTCAATTCTGTCTAGCCAGTTTTGTGTGATGTTTTGACTAAATCTGTCTGAACAAAAAAAATTCCTAAACTGGTTTCTGGTCCTTCAATGTATGAAACGTATCATTGAAAGAGTGAGTCCTGAATGATGTTCCAACACCTTTCTTTTATTTATATAGATGATGATTTCTGTCTTCTTTAGGGAAGTGAGACTCTATCTCATCAGGCTACAGAAGGCCTGACAGATAGAGCTCACTACGACACGAAGGTCAGCCCTGCAGAAAGAAACACGCTGCTGGCCAAACTTCAGCACACCGTAGCCAAAAAGGGAAGCCCGGGCGTTCTGGCACCAGGTGACTACACCAGATTTCAGTCTGTGCATAAATATTTGCAAAGAAAGACAGAAAGAAGAGATAAAATCTGATTAATAATGAGGCTCACACAATCTTATTGCCGCAGGATATTCTGGGCCGCTGAAGGAGATTCCTCCTGAGAAGTTCAATGTTACAGTAATCCCCAAGTCCTACTGCTCACCATGGGAGGAACGGAGCAATAATGAAACCTTGCTGGCTGACATCAGCTCCCGTCTGCCCGAACCTCCTTTCAAACTCGCCCCTGCCAACTACAAATGTTTTAACAGGTCAGCGTTCAACAATGTTTAAAACTGATTTATCTCTTTTACATATACCAAAAATGGGGCGTTCGTGTCAAACCGGGACTTGGTGAAATTTCTGGTGTATGAAGACGTCAAAGCGATTGATATTTACTCGATTTAAACACTGCAAATGGTTTAAAGAAAGCCATACTTCTGTGAATGACGATCCTAGCTGAGGTGGCTAAGAGCTCACTGCAGTCGTTCTCATGAACATTCAGCTTGAGGAACACCATCATCAGCTAACTTGTCAACTTGCAGAAGAGACGTATCTGTCTGTGGGAACCGTACACGCAATCATTCGCCAACATCACTTGCAAATTACAGGAACTCGGCTGAGAGTTATCGCCGCATCCCCCGTACAGTCCTGTCCTCGCTCCAAGCCATTTCCACATATTTGGGCTATTAAAGGAGTTCCTTGGAGGCCAGCGTTCTAGAATGAAGCAGTCAGTCCGATCATGGCTGAGAAAACTTCCTACCTCGATGGTATCCAAGCACCAGTGAAACACTGATTTAGATTAGTGCAGCAGGGGATTATATAGAGAAATAAACAGAGACACTCATAACTGTATTCTGTTATCAAAAGACAATCAAAAGACCCGGTTTGACTTGAACACCTCTTGTCTACAAATTTTATAAAGAACTTTTTTTTGTGTGTGTGTGAAATAATTGTCTATTGTTTTGCTGTATTTTAATCTCACACAATGAGCATTAGGAAGCAGCACGATGTGTTTAAGTCAGTGATTCGTATAAATGGTGTAATAAAGCACAAGGTTTTGGTGAGATAAGCGGCAATCCTTAGCACCTCTAGCTAAAACACGAGCAGTCGCTAGGAGAGAGGCCACAGACGAACCATGATCGTCAATGTAAAGATTAAATAATAATAATAATAATAGACTGTATACATCATACATAGAAAAGAGGATATTATAGGCATGTTTAATAAACGGAAAAATATATATGAATAGATAATGAGAAAAGTTCATGGTTGCAGTCAAGATCCAAGAGGAAGAGACACCAGTTAAGTCTTTCCTGTCGTGTGCTGCCACCAGGTGCAAGCTTGAACAATAGCAAATATGTTAGAAAGACCTAATATACATATGAACTAAAAATGTAAAAATGCAAGGTACATACTGATTTTGAAACTATTGAAATGTCAGAATAATCAACAGAAAGAAAGGTCACCAAATATCTGCATTTCAATGAACAATTGATTTCTTTGACACAAACAGGTTAAATGTCATTAGACCACAGTCCACCTGACCGCTCCAGTAGGAATAATCAATGTTGTAATTTTCTTATATGTAAACACATATTACATATACTGTACATACATACACACAGATGTGTAGGTTTTCTGGCATGGCGGTGTCAGAATGGTGGACTTTGCAGTTCCTAATTTAGCTTAAACTTGCCAGACATCATTTAATTAGTTTTCTATTATGATTTAGCATTTTTTAAACTTAAACATAGGAGAACAAAAAGTGATAGGATGGTGGCAAGGCTGCTATGATGTATGAATGTTGTGTTGGTCTAATAGTTGCAATGTTGTAATAGATGCAACAATAATAATAATCCAATAGATGTAATAGTTTTAGATGTACAACAGCTCAATGTACAATATAAATTAATAAGAGGTTTTGGTGTAACATAACACCACTTTTTTTATTATTGCTCCATAACATTTTGTTTTATTTTATACTTATAAGGGAACAGAAATCGTTCAATAAATATGAGCTGCCAACATTGTTTATCCATTTTATTTGGATAAACACACAAAAACATACTTCAACACAGTGTAGCCTATGAGCAATAAAATCTAACATATAATGAAATACAGAAGAAAGATGGTTGCTGGCAGAGTTTATCAAATTAGGATTAAAACTTAGCCACCTTTCTCAGAACATTGCGACTGCGTCGTGCATGGGTGGTGCAGATGAAGCCCCGATTAAAAATTTTAACCAGCATGCATTGTGGCAATCCAAGTCGCAACAAAGTCCAGTTGATATAAAATTATTGACTCCACAGTTCTATGTGTGAGAAAGGCTTTTTTTTAAAAAAATTTTATGTAAACGAGATGCTGAAACACACCCTGATCAGAACACACTGCTTTCACAGAGCCCCGATTCCATTCGGAGGGACAACAGGTAGTACCCGGACGCTGCCTCTGCCTGGCTTTGAGCTCATGCAAGCCTACACTGAGCCCTCCCTTAACTGGGAGAGAATGTGCCATCGACCCAACTTTAACCGCATACCGACACCCTGGAGGGCTTAAATGCACTGCTGAGACCCTAAAACAGTCAAGCATCAGTGGTCTGCATTTAAACATCCCTACAGCCACATCAGCATGCATAAAATCATATAAACTGCAAACTGAGCCAAAACACTGAGGATTCTTCTAACTAAGGTTTACAAATTTACAGGCATCAATGTTAAAACAGAACACGATAAACATTACAAACAATGTACATTTTATTTCTCGTTTGTTGCCTCTTTTGAATTCATTTTTAACACTGGTCACTGTTTGGGTTGGTAACACGGACTACAAGAGAGGTCCACAGTGGCCTCATGTGGTGTTTATTGGTCATTTTCTGCTTGTTACAAGGACTATAAAAAGAAAAACACATTCAAAGAAAAATAAACACTATCCCTCTTTGCAATCCGAAACCTCAAATTTAAATATAAAAGCGTTACAAAATGAGATGCGTACTATCACTTTAAACTAGCTATAATTCGTTTAGATGTTTAAGTTTATTTAGTTGTATGATATCAGGAGCACTACATGTACACAGAGTTCTTTAAAGTTTAATGAAATAAAAAGACTCCAGAAATTGGGGTGGGGATATTGTCAAAAAAAGAGCAGTCTTCTTTGCTGTTGTACACAACTTTATATTCTGAGGTAGATTCTTCCCCGGTCTAGGAGCCTCCATGGCGACTGGCGTGGGCACCCATACGCAGAGGATCCTGGGAAGGATAATGCACCTGGCCTGGAGGCCTCATGGCCATTGGAGGTGGCATAGGAGGGGCCATTGGATCCATGGACGGGTACATGGGTGGAGCATAACCTACGGAGCACAGCAGAGACAGTGTGAGAGCGTAGTAATAGAGGGGTTTTTTTCCTTCACATTTTTAAAAATCAGGAGAAACTGCAATAAAGAATGAAGTCGTACCTGGAGGTGGAGGCATGGCTACACCAGGAGGAGGGGGGATCCCTAAATTCATGACCGCAGGACCAGGGTTGGGCGCCAAGTTGAAATAATTGGCTGAGATGTCATCGGTGGAGACGGGCGGTGGAGGCAGTGCTGTCGAGAACACGCTTGGTTAGATATACACCAACAAATATAGTGCAGACATTGATTTAGTCATTAAAGATCTGTATTTCTCTCCATGTGGCACTTATGACACATGCACATACTATACACGCAAGCCTCACAGAAGTATCAGATCTTTCCGTCTTCATAGTAAACCACTTACGAGGCACAATGAAATTTATTCACTACATTTTACTGGCAGGCTCAGACAATTTTTTTCTTAACACCCTGCGCCACAGTTTGCTGTAGATTAATAAACACATTGCACAAACACAGCAACAGAGGTTAATAATAAACCTGTACTGCGCGAACACACAAACACAACAGATGGACTGATTTATATAAAAAAATTAAATGAAAAAAAAAGAAAAAAATTTAAATATAAAGAATAAACTAGAAATGAATTAGAGATTGATCTGTGTTTAACAGTCTTTGCGTATAATTTGTGCATATTATCACATTTTATATATCTGATATTGATCACGTTTTAAATAGCGTCAGGTTATTAGAAAATTTTTAAAAGGCGTAAGGAGTTTTAATAATCACCCATTTTACAGCAGACCGTAACAAAGTCGTGACCAACATGCAGTCATGATCATTAGAGTAATCATTCCACTGATCACTGGAGGTGCATAATGCAGGCTTTTAACCTTTTTATGAATACGCTATTTAAATTAGATTTTAGACTTTAGATTTCTTAAACAAATGATTCTAAATAGCACTTATTTTAGAAAGCGAACAGTATGAATACTGTAAATTTGTATGCAGATTTGAGCAGACGTCTTTGAATACAATGTTTTGAAGTTAAATGTTTGAATACAAAGACCCACTGCACTAAGAAAGGCAAATAGCCTACAGAGCAAAAGAAATCAGCATCTTGATTTGCATTCAGTACCACTTAAAAGGTGATTTTCATGTTATTTTAATGTTTGTCTATACATGTGGACACCGTGCATAAAAGGTTCTGAAGAAAAATTTACTTTTGTGCAGCATGTCCATCGTTTCCACCTAGAAACGCTACAAAATACAGTAAGTACTAGAATTTGCAGTCTGTGCTGTTGATCTATTTAGTATTTGGATCTATAATCAAAAAGACGTTTGTAATACCCTGGTGTCATTTGCTCAATCCATTGAAGAAATTTGCCACAGAAGTTTGCAATTCACTTGACACCTGCCACATGTTTATTTTTTCCATTATCTAAACCAGCTGATCCTAATTATTAACACCACTCTTCAGCCAGACTGGCGAGAACTTATTACTGACATCAACTGTTAAGTGCACAGGGAGAATTATAATACATGGCACATGTCTTAAAACTTTTGGCCACCGCTCTATGTATTGTTGCTGCTTAAAAATCTAGACTTTTAAAAATTCACATGAAGCCACACAACTCTAAACTAAACAAACTGTTTATGTGACCAAATATAACAATGACGCATGTTTATAATATTAACGAGCACGTTATATATTTACTGAACTGGAGCAACGAGGGAAAAGGGATGAATGCACCAATCTAGGACACACACTCTTGACGAACATCTTTTTTTTTTTTTTTTTACTGGGGGCATTATTATCTAGTGCCCTTGTGTGCTTTAAAGAATTTTAAGGTAGAGATGCCAGCTTAATTCTCCTAAAATGTACCTCCAGGGAGTCCGGGTACAGGCTCCAGTCTGATTCCACTCTCAGTCACTCCTTCTTTTTCTCCATCTTTTCCTCGTGCTGCCTGGGACCTATTACATTAAAAGAAAAAAAAAACAGTTAATACCGTGAAACCTTCCGAGTAAGGCAGTTAGCGAGCGTTCCGCAAGACGAGCAAAGATTTTTAGTATCCAAGTTTTGACTTGTAAAACTAACAAGTCTTGGTTTACAAGTACCGAGTATCATGTTGAGGAATTGTGGGTAATCGTCGCCCCTGCTGCCGTTAATGTTAATTATTTTTATGTATTTATTTTTTTGGTCTGTAGAATGAATAATTTGAGTTTTCTTTATTTCTTATGGGAAAATTCAATTTGGTTTACGAGTGTTTTGGAATATGAGCCCGCTTCCAGAACGAATTATGCTTGTAATCCAAGGTTCCATTGTATACGTATGTATCATTTATACATGGACGTTTTCTCAAAGACAACTTTGAGTGCTTTAAACTCTTACCTGCCCCACTTGACGTTGAGACGGTGGCCGTGAACGATGAGCTTGTTGAAAGATTTCTCCGCGGCCATCTCGGCAGACTGACGCGTAGCAAACTGGATAAAGGCACACTGTTGTCTCTGCACTACAGTGATGGTGCGAATCTCCCCAAACTGATAGAAATGGTTCCTTTAAAAATAAATAAACGAACAAAAATGCAAGTCAGGATTCAAGTTTTAGTAGGAAAGTTCACATACACCATCTCTGGTCGCCTCGAGCAGGCAGGACGGGAAGTAATGACCGCGTTAATGGCGTTATTATAAATTCATCATCTTGTGTACCTGAGGTCTGAATCTGTGATGGTATCTGCGAGGCCTCCGATGTATAGTGTGGTGATGGACTTGTCATCGGGTGGGTCTAACCTAGGCATGGTGGAGGCTCGCTTCAACAGCTTATTAGCCACCGGGTCGTTAATGCCGTAGTAGCGGTCTTTAATGTTCTGATCAGCCAGCGGGTCATCTGGATCTGTGGGCTTCTCATGCCTGTAGTTATTACAACAATCTGTTGGCAACAACTCTGAGAAGATTTCCTAAATGACTCTAATAAAAATTGCATCTTACCTGTAAGGACACTCCTCTCCTCTACGGCACTCTCCTTTTACCCAGAAAGAGCAGATGTGAGGTCTGTTCCTCTTGTAGTAAGGAGTGGTGCGAGCTAGCTTCAATAGCATGTCACTAGAGCTGGGGGCTTTACCCAGCGCGCCGACTGGCCGTGTGCCATCCGAGTTCGCGATCTGGAAACAAGACATTTGTGTTAGAAATTATATTCTTCTCTTGTGAAGTTGAAACTTACAGAAATGCCAGCAGCTGTACACACACAGCCTTGACTGAACAGAAAGGATGGTAAAGAGGACAAAGCCGACAGGAAAATAGAGGACAAGAACGCTTGCTGTCAAACGTCACTTTTTTTTTTTTTTTTTTTGTAAGGAGGCAATTTATCAAAACACCTGAGCACAATGGAAATTTGTCTTTGAACGCAACACACACACACAGCCCCACTGTTCTCACAGTCAAGCCTACATCAAGGCTGCTGTATGCCGGAGTGACATCTTATATGTGAATGTCATCGTGTTGCATTTTGTGGAAGGAATAAATAACGACAAACAAGTTTTATTTAAGGGTGTTAACATCTTCTGTCAACGTCCTAGAGACTGGACACAAAGACATAAGGCTTTATTCATGATATTCGCTCTAAATAACAACAAAGGGAAAAGCGCAGTCTGCAGATGTGAGACACGAGCTGGTGAAGGATTTGTCCAAAGTCAAACATAAGAAGAAAAAAAAATTATTAGTCCTTTCTTGATTATCCCAGCCATACAAGGTGAAGTCATTAAACCGATGAACTGAGCTTAAATGATATATTTCTAAATTAATATTATAACAAGGTCGTACAAGGTTGAGTTTTTTCCGGTCAGTGATTATCTCCACAAACTATTTTAAGTAATTTACCACTCCGCATTCCTTTCTTTAAATCGTACACAGACCACTAGGGGTGTGGCGAGACGCTTTTTCCACGAGACGAGACTGGGTTCACGAGAACGAGACGAGACTTTTAGACATTTTTTTTTAAAAGAAATCCTCAATGTTTAAATATATAGCAAAAATAGCATATAACACAAAAGGCGAAAGAAATGCGTTTCCATTTTGAAATCAACTTTATGAAATAAAACCTCTATTTTGATGAATGATATGCAATAATAACATGTAAACATTGCAAAATATTTTGCCACAAACTGACAGGGAATTAATTGCACCATCAAATTAAATAGTATAAATAAAAAGAAATAATAAACAACACAAATATCCCTTTACGTGCAATTAACCATAATTAGTGTAACTATCAAAGTAGTGCTGTCTTAAAACTCAGAGTGCACAACAATGAACAAAATTTTCTTAAGCATGGAAAAGGAGCTAAGACCTAGGTAATGAGGTAATGACCCATAAAGAACCGCCTAAAATATGATCATGTTCTTTTTTTTAAGAATAAGGGATGGCGTACTTTGGTTCCAGTGTGTGGATGAGTCGCCGAAAGCCCAGATTTTCCACCACAGAAAATGGTCTCATATCGGCTGCAATGAAAACGCCAACGTGTCCTGTTATTGCCATGGCTCTTGCATTGTATGGTGGAAGTTTAGCTGCAAAGGCATTTGTTATGGTTGTTTGCCCTTTCATGTGAACTGAAATGCTTTGCGTTTTCTTCACAGACGCAGCTTTTAGTAACGAGCTGTGGTTGTTTTTTAAATGCTTTTGCATAGTGCTTGTGTAGGCAGAGGTGTACGGTATTAATTTCTTGTTTGAGTTTGCAAATTGTCAATTTGAGCTTGCAAATTGTCTTTGTCTTGTCTGTCATTTTTTCGCTGTTTCTTCTTTCCACAAGGAATCCAAAATATTGCGACACCAACGATTTAAATGTTGCAGGCGCATCTTCTATCCTTACTTCTTCCTCACACTCAATCATGCCAATAACGCAAGGGTATCGTCACGTTTTCAAATCTGATCTCGCGAGATCTCGTACCACAAGATCTCGTCACACTCCTACAGACTGCAAGTACTTCCCTCACAGCGAAAGCTGACGGAGTTAGAAATCAGGTCCGTGTGCTCTAAAATAGTTTAACCTAATTAGCATTTTGCTATAAACACAGCTTTAAGGTATTTTTGTCTGATAAAAATACCTAAAGAATAATGAATTTAAAAAAGAGATTTAAGAAGAATTTATTGGGATTTTAAAAATGCACCCCAATATCCACCGAGCAACAAAAAAAAAAAAAAACTAAAACACACACACAGCCCAAAGACACCAGGAGCTTGAAAATTCACAAGACACACCTTTTTAAAAAAAGATAACTTAAAAGCAAAACAACAGACAAGATAAAAAATCAAATTTGGTCTGATGCTGCTTTATCTATATTACCATGACAACAAATTGAAAATTATAAATACTACAGATATACTGCAGGTGTTTAAATGTCTGGATTAAGACCGATATTACCAATATTACTACTACTACCGATTATATCAGTGTTTAAACGTTCGGATAAAGTCGAAATTAAAACTGGTCTTAAATTACATTTTCAATCAGAACATATTTCTTGACCATTTTTTTTTTAAATACATGTCAAATAACATAAGACCTAACAGCAAGAACTCATAAGCCTCACCTCTCGCTCCATGTTCTGGGTGTAATACTCCTTGTTCACGTCTGATCGTGGCATCTCATCTTTAACAGACAGTCCTGTGTCTCTGACCTGAATGGGTAAACCTGCAGAGAGAGAGAGAGAGAGAGAGAGAGAGAGAGAGAGAGAGAGAGAGAGAGAGAGAGAGAGGTGGAAAAAAAACAGCAAAAGATGAGCACCTTATTAGGGCGAGTGTAAATGTGTGTGGAATGTAATCAACTGTGTAATCGTGTTTCAGTGAAACTGAAGGATGTTCAGTACCGTACTCCAGGTCCAGCAGGCAGGTCTGACAAACGTTTTTCATCTTACTGCAGGTCTGACACACTTCAGTCTTCTTAAAGCGCATCCTGACCCCGGGACACCAGCGGAACACGGTGAAGGGACGGGCGCAGATCTGGGACAAAACCAGAGCCAGAATCAGAACCAGCCACATTAGATGTGCTAAATATTTTATATTGAATAAAAATAATAATGTAAACAAGGCAATAAGCAGTCGATTATCTTACCTTGCACTCTTTGCCATATTTTTCTTTGGTCTGTCAAAATAAAAAAATAAAATAAAATATAGCTTAGATGTAATATTTTATTTAAAAAAAAAAACATTCTTTTGCATTTTGCTTTTGGTATTAATACTTGATCCCATTGTCTCATTTTTACTCCCCAACATGTTCACACTGGAAAGATTAAATTGAAATCTTTAAATCAGCGACAAGAGACCTCTCGATACAGTATCCTTCATGTGCCGACTTGATTTGTATTGACATTCTGCAAGTATTGCGATTTTGAAAAAAAATCTGATTTTATATGTTTGCATTTAAAGTTATGATAAACCATGCTCTTCATCTGTAATCCTTTATATATGTATATACACACACACACACATATAAAATAATTTTTTTTTCTTTTTTACAATTGTAAACAAACTTAGCAGATAATTTGCTCCGACATTAGGATGCTGTGCTATGTGAACAGTGTACAGTCACCACCTGCAGGATTACAGATGAACAGCATCGTTTTTTACGACTTCAAATAGATTTGAAAAAAAAGATCTAATTTTGAGTTGGTGTGGCGATATTAAACTGAAATTTTAAACTGAAACATTTTAATCTTATTCATGTCGCATGGATTTCATCCACACCACAGCACTTTTTATTAAAAAAAGGGGGGTGGGTTGCCTAATATTCAAAAGATTGCTGATATGGGGTTGGTGAAACACTGAAGATAAGGAGGCTCGACAAATACGACATTTTTAGTTGTACATTTGTGTCTATTTAGATTAACTCTTAATATAATGATCTTACTAAAACTTAACTCATTTTTCTTATACAGTATGAAAGCTTTAAAATTCCCAATTACATGAAAGTCCAGCGTTTAATTGCTTACAGAATTAAACAGGGAAAGGTTAAAAAGAAAAACACTGAAGAATAATGACTTGTAGCGCTCTACTGGACTAAAGTAACAGTTAAAACGGATGTTCTATATGTGCGACATATCTATAAGACAATGAGATCAACATCTTACTCATTATCAAAAGTAATTAAAAAACATTTTCTGAGAATAGATCTGTGTATACGTGTACAGCTTTTGGCCCTTTAAGTGCTCACAAACCTGTTGAACACGTCTGTACAAAATACGAGGCAGAAAGAATCTTGTATATCAAATAATCCACAGAAAGTTAGTCAGTTTGTGATCATGTGCTTTGTGACTTTCAGCTTAATATTGAAATCTGCATACTTACCATTCGGATGTATGGATTCTCTCCCAAACATGTCTGACACAGAATAGGGAAGTCCTGTTTAGGAAAAGACAAGAGATAGAACGTTCAGTGATTAAACATGCATTTTGTTGTTAGCGGGTTGTTAGGGTAAGCAGAGAGGAGTAATCTCTACAAATTTCTATCTACTGGATATAGACACTGCGCATGTGATATAATTAGTGATGTCGCCCTGTTGATCCTGTTCTCATTGGTGAAAAGATGGTCGTCAGAGTTTCAGGATTTGTGCGACATGTATAATAAACAATAGAGCACTGAACAGGAGGAATTAACTTTGTACACGATGCCTGGTCTAGCAAAATTTAAATCAGATACATGCACAGGTGTTCAAGTCAAACCGAGACTTTTGACTGCGCAGAATAAAAGAACACAGTTATGACAATACAAACTCTTTATTCCTTTACATAATCCCAGCTACAATAATGCACTTATCCCAGTGTTTTACTAAGGCTTGGATGGGTAGAAAGTACTTAGTACATAGGAGCCATGATCGGACTGCCTAATTTACTTCACAAACGCTGTACTGAAATGTTGTAATGACATTCACAACTACAAGCGCAGTACGCTGATGAGACTCTCAGTCGCAGTGAAACATATTAAAGTGCAAACAGTTTAAAGAAGGAATGACGATCCTGGCTGAAGTGGTTTAGAGCCCACAGTTGCATTTCCTGTGAACATACAGGAAGGAGTAGCTTAATGTTGGACTATTAATTGGAAGGTCCCAGGTTCAAACCCCAGCATCACCAAGTTCTCACTGTTGGGCTGTTGGGTAAAGCCCTTAACCCTCAACTGCTTAGATGAATAACGAGATAAAATTGTAAGGGTGTCCTAATAATATACATGTGAATGCGGAAGACACACATTTGTTTGAGAACCGTACACACAAGCATTTACCAAAACACAACAAAAACACTTTCACATTACAGTAACCTGTTTTAGAGTTATTGCCACATCCTCCGTACAGTCCTGACCTCACTTCAAGTAATTTTCACATGTTTGATATCTAAACGTAGAACTTTCCTTCCCTAGGAAGAAAAACCTGTTTGTTTACCACTCACAGAAAACTCTTGTGCTGGGTAACTTGTGCAGGATTTCCTTGTGCAAAGATGTTCCAGTCAATCTGGGATTTGTGATAAAATGTTTTATGATTGAAGGCGTAAAAGCATGGACATTTCCTGTAACTTCAGTACATTGATAAGATTCTTAGCCGCAGTAAAACACTTTAATAGTGCAAACATTTTAAAGAAGCCTGTGTCCATAAATGAGGATTCCACGGCAGTGAACATTCAGCGAGTGGAACATCAGACTCTTGGAAATCTACAGTTAATTGTCGCCAATGTGTGGTGCAAGAGACGCATCCGTCTGTGGGAACTATACACACAATTATTCAACAAAAACCTTTCCAAATAATCAAAGGTCGTCTGGAAGTTATTGCCAAATCTCCCGTAAAGTCCTGACGTCACTCCAAACCATTTCTACATGTTTGGGGCGTTAAAGCAGTTCCTGGGAGGCCAGTGTTCCATACGTGAAGCAGGCAATTAGATCATGGCTCAGGGTGTACTGAGAAAACTTTCTAACGTGATGGTATCCAAGCACGGGTGAAACACTGGGATGAGTGCATTAGTGTTGGAGAGGATTATAAGGAAAAATTGAAGGTATTTTGACTCCCAAAACAAAACACAATGTTCTCCTGCTACAGATAGCATATTTCACGGTAACTACAGGTTCATTACGCAAAATAACAAACATATTTAAATTAAAACAAAAATATTATTACTATTTAAAACTAATATTTTTTTTTACTGAAATTAAATGTTATGATCAAATATATTGCTCATTAATGATGTGTTATTTTTGTTAACTAGCTAACTAGCTAGCTTACCTAGCGCTACGTTAGCATGCTAGCACAGGAGGCCACCTGCAACGGCTAGCCTACACAGCTAAAACACACCCATGGCCAATTATCCTTGCAATTTTGACTTAAAAAAAACAGTATCGCTACACATGTAACAATAATTTCACATTTTATAATGGAAAATGTCCACTATTAGACTTACCGAGTCCTCCCAGTTCTGTCTGTTATACGTGTTAGAGCCTAAGGAAGTCGCCATTTTAGATCAGCGCGAGCGCAGAATACGTGACGTATGAGACTGAAGCGCCGGAGCTCGTGCCGACTGCCGAGCGGAAGAGGCGGGGGTTCTGTGACGTGTTTCTGCGTGTGACGTAACCAAGGGCAAAAAAAATGCCGCGCGTTGGTCGGGATCACGTGACTGACTGAAGTAAAAGCCCGTACACATGGATTCGCGGCTTTTTTTTTTTTCGTTAAAAAATAAACTTAAAATGCATTAAAAAAAGGAAAAAAACGCACCCCAAAAAAATATTTTACATTGACGAGCTCAGTCTATCTGTTTTATTGTGTTTAGGTTGTGTTTTTTTATTTCCCTCTTCAGTTAATTTTCTTGTGTGTTTAATCATTTGATTTGTGTGCTGATTCCTTAAATATATATTCTGTTTCAAGATTGCAAACAGTTGCCTGTTACATGGATTAATGTTCATGTTGTTAATAAAAAGAAAGAAGGGAACATTTTAAAGTAATTTCTCCTAACAATTTTGTACACACATGGACAAAATTGTTGGTACCCTTCGGTCAATGAAAGGAAAACTCACAATGGTCACAGGAATAACTTTAATCTGAAAAAAGTAATATTAAATAAAAATTCTATGAATGTTAAACAATGAAAGTCAGACATTGCTTTTCAACCATGCTTCAATGGAATTATTAAAAAATAAAAAAGATCATGGAACAGGCCTAGCCAGTAATGATGGTACCCCTAGAAAAGACTATAATGTGACCAAAGGTATTCAAGGTGTGAAAAAATCACAGGTTTCTACAATCTTGTAATCAGTTAGTGGGCCTATATATAGGGCTCCAGGTAGGCACTGTGTGGTTTTATTACTTGGTGTGTACCACACTCAACATGGACCAGAGGAAGCGAAGGAAAGAGTTGTCTTAGAAGATTCAAAAGAAAATTATAGACAAGCATGTTAAAGGTAAAGGCTATAAGACCATCTTCAAGCAGCTAGATGTTCCTGTGACTACTGTTGCACATATAATTAAAAAATTTAAGATCCATGGGACTGTAGCCAACCTCCCTGGATGTGGCCGCAAAAGGAAAAGTGATGTCAAATCAAAGAGACGTATAATGCGAATGGTAACAAAAGAGCCCAGAAAGACTTCAAAAGATATCCAAGGTGAACTTCATGCTCAAGAAACATCAGTGTCAGATCGCATCATCCTTCATTGTTTAAGCCAAAGTGGACTACATGGGAGACAACCAAGGAGGACACCGTTGTTGAAAAATAAATCATAAAAAAGACAGACTGGAATATGCCAAACCTCATGTTGACAAGCCACAAAGCTTCTGGGAGAATGTCCTATGGACATCAGCTCTGTTTGCAGATGGAAAAATGAAGCATATCAAGAAGAAAACACTGTCCTTACTGTGAAACATGGAGGAGGCTCTGTTATGTTCTAGGGCTGCTTTGCTGCATCTGGCACAGGGTTTCTTAAATCTGTGCAGGGTACAATTAAATCAAAGCTATCAAGGGACTCTAGAGAGAAATGTGCTGGCCAGTGTCAAAGCTTGGTCTCAGTCGCAGATCATGGGTCTTGCAACAGGTCAATGACCCAAAACACACAGCTAAAAACACCCAAGAAAATGAATTGGACTATTCTAAAGTGGCCTTCTATGAGCCCTGACCTCAATCCATTTGAGCATCTTGGGAAGGAGCTGAAACATGCCGTCTGGAAAAAGCCCTGTTGAAGCATGTTTAAAAAGCAATGTCTGACTTTTACTGGTTAACATTTCCTAGGATTTTTTATTACTTGTCAGATTAAAGTTATTTCTGTGACCACTGGAAGTTTTTCTCTCATTGACCAAAGGGTACCAACAATTTTGTAGCTTACAAGAACATCTCACTCTCTTCTATCCATACCGCTTCACCTTGTATTCAGAGTCGCGGGAGGTCTGGAGCCTATCCCAGGACATTTGGGGCACAAGTTGGGGTTCCATCGCAGGGGGTGGCAATTTATTGCAGGGCACACACTACACACACTATGGGCAATTTGAGAACACCAATAAACCTAATCTACATGACTTTGGAGTGTGGGAGGAAACCCACCAAGCACGGGGAGAACATGCAAACATAGTCACACAGAGAGGGGTATCGATCCTGGAGGTGCAAGGTGATAGTGTTAACCACTATGATTTAGAAAAGGTAGTAATGTGCATAAACATTCCTTTGCACAGTTGATTTTTAAACTACAGCACACACACATATACAACTGACAAAATGTCAGTAATTACTTCAATAATATTTGGAGCTTCAGGTCCATGTTAAGTATTCCACGGGTCTATTTGCTATATCAAATTTGTCCACTAGATGGCAGTACAACAAGCTCTTAAATGAGGCTTCATGGAAACTTTGAGTGAAACCTAAACGAGGCCTAATCTCGCCATCACTATGTTCTTCCCTTAATAAGTGCACTCTCTATTGTCTACAAATGATAACTTAACACTATAAATAACGCACTCCAGTTTTCAGTACTGGTTGTGTTTATTTTATTTTTTTTAATGGGATGTCACGGTGCCATAGTGGTTAACATCGTGGCCTCACACCGTCAAGGGTTCGATTCCCGCCCTGGGGTCTGTGTGCATGAAGTTTGCATGTTCTCCAAATGCTTAGTGGGTTTTCTCTCAGTATTCTGGATTCTTCCCACAGTCCAAAGACATGCAAATTAAGGGTTAATTAACATTTCCAAATTGCCTGTAGTGTGTGTGTGTGCATGTGTGTGTGTGCCCTGAGATAAATTGGCATCCTTTCCAGGGTGTACCCTTCCTCGTGCCCAAAGTCTTCTGAAATAGGCTACAGGCCACCCGCAACTCTGTATACAGGATAAGCGGTAAAGAGGATAAATGAATGAATATTACTTAAGTTTCAAGATTTTTTGTGATACAGATTAACAATATTTTAAATACTTATTCATGTAATGAAATTTGGCCTGCATTGATTTATAAGTGTTATTACAAGTGGTTATTTTAAATCAGTGACACGGTGGCTTAGTGGTTAGTGCTGTCGCCTTGCACTTCCAGGGTCCGGGTTCGATTCCCACCTCTGTCTGTGTGTGTAGAGTTTGCATGTTCCTTCTGTGCTTGGTGGGTTTCCTCCCGCAGTCCAAAGACATGCATCTTAAGGTAATTGGCGTTCCAAAATAGTGTTGACTGTTTGTAAATTTATGATTAAATACAATTTTGATCACCTGTTTTGGCTTCCAAGCTCAAGTGATTAATTAGTACATGATGCTCAGAATTAAGTTCACATGTGTTTTGGTTGGTCTGGAAATCATAAGAAGATCTGTGTTTTTTTGTCTGGTTTTTTTACATCTAAATATGTAGAGAAGTGATGCATACTTCAAATCACACAGTCATTTCCTCCACTAATGATACAGAGGTATAAAATAGCCCGATGTTCCTTCGAAACTAACAAGAACATTTATCAGTACAGCCTCAGCTTGGCTTGTTTTTATATTGTAATAAGTTCACATAATTTAAAGGACAAAACTGATAAAGATCAAAAAAATAAAAACACAGTAAGAACCTTAGCTACAAGGTTAAAACAAGAACCTGTTATTTCTAAAAGAACTACAAAGTTAAAGATGTACTTTATAGTGACGGAAAAACATTTTGAAATGAAAACTTTACATAACGCATGATGAAAAAGGTTAGCATATTTTATTGTATATTTAAATAAAAGAATTACAACCAAATTATACGATTAGAGAGAAGTTACGGTCAATGTTTAGATTGTATGACTTGAGAATTGCATCCCAAATTAATAGCTGAAATCTTTTCCTTATTTAGTTTTTCTTCAGAGTGAGCTGTACTGTAACACAGTCTCACCAGCATTTGTATTTTTTATTTATTTTGCTCTTATACCCTTCATGACGTCTGAAATGTATAGTTTTCCTCAATTGTTATTTAGTTTTGAGATTTGAACGACTCAAACCTGAACCTCTTTTAATCAACCACGGAGTTTTCTAATATCTTGCAAAATCATATTTCTAATGATTTACTTAAAACTCAAAAAAAAAGTCTCACTATGGTGCATGAAGAGGTGTGGGCAACACCAGTCATTTTCTTTTCCACCCAGTCACGATTCCAAATACAAAGCAGTCTAATTATACTCTGCAAGTTATTAGAACGTCTTGACAGTAATTAGACCTGACGTGAAATGTAGGCTAACGCATGCAAACCTGCTCTTTATTATTAACACATTTCCAGCTGGTGAACTACGTCTCAGTACCAGAATTGAAAAAAAGAAGTAAAACAAAAAAACAGTGGTCAGTTTGTGCATTATTTACATCTGATCAATTTGAATGAATTAGACTTCATTATTCATAATCATCGTTCATTTGTTTATTTTGACGGAAGGGCTTCATTCGGGTCAGGGTTAGGGTGAACCCAGAGTCTAGCGCTGGATCCACCATGGCACTTTACACACACACACACACACATTTAAACACTCTTTTAATTTGTCCTCTGTAATTTGTAATATTTTATAATGATTAATTTACAGAGTTAAAATGCTTATTTCTGAATCGGTATATTTTAAACAAAACCCAATCAGGTTTCCTCGCTCTGACTTCCTACTCTAAAATTCCCCTAGGTGAGAATAAGTGTGTGTGAATGTGTGTAAATGGTGCCCTGTAACTGAGTGGCATCTCATCAAGCGTCAATTCTTTTACAGTGAAAACCTTTGCATTGATTTCTGGACGTTTGGAAAGATACCACAGACCACAAAAGAAATCCCTTGTAAATGTGAGTCGAACACCTAAGGGGGAATTTAACACAGCCAGTGAGCATGAGTACCTCAGTGGTTGAGATATTCTAGTAATGATTGGAAGGCTGTGAGTTCAGACCCCAGTACTGCCAGGCTCTCGCTGTTAAGCACTTGAACAAGGCACTTAACCCCTAAGTGCTAAAGTGTATAAATGCCTGTATTGGATTGGTCCAAGCAGTTCTTATCACTGCAGTGGTTTGATAATATAATTATTTTACCAAGTGGCATGGTCTCTTAGTGGTTAGCCCTGCCACTTCACACCTCCCCGGATGGGGGTTTGATTTCCGCTTCTGGTCTTGTGTGTGTGTAGTTTGCATGTTGTCTGTGTGCTTGGTAAGTTTCTTCCAGGTACTTCAGTTTCACAAGACACATCCCATTTTGTGTGAATGGGTGTGTGAGTGTGTATGCTTGTGGCCAGTCATGAGTGAGCAGGGTGTACCCTGTCTTGTGCCCTAAATTCATTGGGACAGGCTCAAGTCCCCATTAAGAAAAGAAATCAATTATGGAGACTTGAATTGACTTGAATTGGGAAAAAACTGTTCAATACATTATTAAAACCTGGAAGGATAGTGCTGAACCATCAAGTTTGTCAAAGAAATATGGTCCAAAAAAAAATTATAAATGTAAATAACTTAAAAGCTAAAAGTTAACATCATAAAAATTACGTAGGGAAGAGCACGAATCAATGCACTCATCATCCATAGTTTCCACTGTACAAGCCTCTGGAGACAGTGATCTGGGGTTGCTTCAGTTGGTCAGGTCTATGCTCAGTAACGTCATGTGGCAATAAAATGAAGTCAGTTGATGACCTGAATGACACGGCCATCACATCTATGGAGTTTTTGTGTTTGTCCAGTTGAAAGCAGAAACTGATACTTGTCAGTGTTGCCAGCTCATAATCAAAGACATCAGAGGCTCAGTGGTTAAGGCATTGGAATATGGTTCAGAAGGTCCCAGGTTCAAATCCCATGACCACCAAGTTGTCCCTGTTGTGCCCTTGAGCAGAGCCCTTAATCTTCAACTGCTCAGATGTATACTAAGATAAAAAATGTAAGGGTGTCTGCCAAATTTACTTCAATATAAATGTACTTCAGGGTTTGTTGAAAATATAATTATAGCACTCCCAGAACCTAGTTTGCAACACATATATACCTACTGTATATCTACTATATAAACTCCATCTAATCAAATATTTTTGAGCGTAAATATTATGCCTACACTGTACACTACTAGGTAGCTAGAAGGTGACTATTACAAGCAACTGCCTTACAAGAGCTTATTAGAGATATGGATTGGCTCATTTATTATTTCTTTGACAGAGTATATATAAAATTAATAACCAGACTGGTTATTCCAAACCAGACCCTAAAAAAAAAATAAAAAATAAAAAAAACTCACTCACTCATTGTCTATACTGGTTTATCCTGTATACAGGGTTGCAGGGATCCTGCAGCCTATTCAGGAGACTTAGGGCACTAGGAAGGGTACACCTTGGACAGGGTACCAGTCCATTGCAGGGCACACACACATATATGCTCATTCACGCCAATTAGCCTAATCGGCATGTCTTTTGACTATGGGAGGAAACCGGAGTACCCAGAGAAAACCCACTAATCACAAGAAGAACATGGAGATTTTATGCACACAGATCTCAGACTCTGAGCGGGCACTAAGCCATCGTGCTGTCATGTATACAAATACGTCTACCAAACAAACTGCAATAAACTCCACTTATTTAATCAAAACATAGGATACACTGTACACCACTACCTAGCTAGGAGGCAAGATCTCATTAGAGTAGTCTGGCTCATCTACTAGGCATTGATGGCACAGTGGTAGATTTCGATTTCCTCCCAATGCCTGAACCCCAGGCAGTGGTTGCAGTGCTGGTTTTAAGCCTGGATAAAATAGTAGTTGCGTCAGGTGTAAAACCAGTAGCAAAGTGCCTTGTTGTGGTGATCGAAAGACTAACTGGCTCGTTAACTACAGATCAGTTTTGTGATGACAGATTGTTTTCAAATTAGACGCATGACACCAAAAAAACTATGACTTGAAATGAATGTACATTTATGGATTGAAAAAAATATTGATTGTAGATCGTACAGAGCAACATTGAAAAAAAAGTTGTGCTTATGCTAAAAAACAAGAAAAAAAAAACCAACGATGGTCTTTCTGACTCATTGTCTATACCGCTTTATTCTGTGTATCGGGTTGCATCTCAGAAGACTTAGGGCACAAACACACACACACACTACGGGCAATTTAGGAACGCCAGTTAGCCTAATCTGCGTGTTTTTGGACAGTGGGAGGAAACCGGAGTACCCAGAGGAAACCCCCCAAGCACGGGAATGCTATGCACACAGGGCCAAGGTGGGAATCGAACCCTCGTCCCTGGCGGTACAAGATGACAGTGCCACCCACTACGCCAAACCCATATCATGATCATAACAATATTATAATTATGGTCAATCTGGCAGCACTGATACTCGTGGATTTGCTGAGAAACTGCAAAAGAAAAGACACACAAGTCTGCAAAAGAGAAAACAATTTATAATGGTTAATAATGGGGGTGTGATCGCCCTCTAGCGGCGGATATAGTGCACTCAATGTGGATGAAAGAGAGAGAGAGAGAGAGATAGAGAGAGAGAGTGGGGGAAAGACGAGTTTATCGTGTGCTCCTCCAGCAGCACGGAATCAGCTCCACGTTAAAACCCGGGACGCTGCACTTCGGCTCGGAGTCTGACGCGCAGACGCTTTATTAATCAAAAATCCAAAGTAAAAATAATAAGAACAAGGAGGGAGACCGGATCGATCATCTTGCATTACTACATTCCTGCGTTGAATGGGTGAGTGCACGGGGTGTTATTTTTATACGGATTTTCATCATCATCCTAACGTTAGCTAGCCTTGTTGCTAGCCTTGTTGCAGCTAGCTTATGTGAGCGGATCAGATTGTTTCATGTGTCGGTAGATCAACACGTCCAGCCTGGGGTTCTTATTAGTGAACTAACTAGCGACTAGCAAACAGATTCCGCAGGAACCGGAAGGAATCCATGTGGAGAGACAGAGACACAGAGAGAGAGAGAGGGAGAGAGAGAGCTGGATCTCAGGAGCACAGGAGAGAGCCTGGAGCTGCTGGAGCACTTCTTACACTACAGTTAGCTGTCTAGCTGCAGCGTGAAACAACCAACTTCAGTTTAATAAATACACAAATGAACTAGCGAGCTGTCTGTTATTGTTACTGTTTGTTTTACCTCCATGCTGTAGCACTAACCGGTTAAATGGCTTTGGTTACTGAGCTAACACTAAACACTAAGCTAGCAAACTCTCTACTTTTACAAACATAAAAAAACCACAAGTAATGAATTAAGTTTATAAAAACCCAAGACCTTCAGTTCCTCTGTTTTGGACTTGTTTCACCTTTAAACCCCCTAAAAACTAGTTTTCTAACTAACTTAAGTTGGATTGTTTCGAATGTTTTAAAATTAATTACTTATTCAAATAACCGCATAAATATTCAGCTAGTTATGAGTTCATTTACTTCTTACTGTCTGTTTGTTTTTAATCTCCATGCTGTAGCACTAACTGGTTATATTGGATCTGGTTATTGAGCGAACACTAAACACTTAGCGAGCAAACTCTTGATTAAACTCTTTAATTTTACACAAAAGCAAAAAAACATCATGTATGTAATGAATTTAGGTTATAAAACCCCTATACCATCAGTTCCTCTGTTTTGGACTTGTTTAGCTTTAAACCACCTAATACCACCTAGTTTGCTAACTAACTTAACTAGTTTTGAAAGGTTTTTTATGAACAGTTGAACAGTTAAAACAGGTAAATAACTCCAGTTACATAAATACTTAGTAAGTAGTAAATGAACTAACTTGCAGTCTTGTACTGTTTTTAAAAAATATATGTTTTATCTCCATGCTGTAGCACTAACTGGTTAAATAAATCGGATTACTGAGCTAACACTTAACATTTAGCTATCAAACTCTTGATTAAACCTCTAATTTTACAGGCATAAAACAACACAAAAGTAATGAATATAGGTTATAAAAACTCTATACATTCAGTTCCTTTGTTTTGGATCTTCGAACCTGCTAGTGCCCCTAATACCTAGTTTTCTAACTAACTTAAGTTAGATAGTTTTAAAAGGTTTTCATGTTTCAAACAGATAAATAACCACATAAATACTTAGTAAGTTGTAAATGAACTAATAACTAGCTGTCTGTTATTGTTACTGTTTGTTTTTATCTCCCTGCTGTAGCACCAACTGGTTAAATTGGTCTGGTGACTGAGCTAACACTACATTTAGCTAGAAAACTCTTAATTAAGCCTCTAATTTTACAAACATAAAAACAACACATAATTAATGAATCTAGGTTATACACCCTATAAAGCTATATGTTCTGTTTTGGAGTTGGAGACTTGTTTTAGCTCCAAACTCCTAGTACCTAATTTGATAACTAACTTAACTTAAAAAGTGTAGATAAACTTTCATATTGAGCAGTGTTTTATGACATTTTTAATGTTAAATGAACCCCAGCAGTTATTTAAACACTTAAATGTTTTAGTTTGTTTCCAAGTCTTTGCTATAAAGTACCACAGGTTCTCCTTGTTGCCGAGGTGGTTCTTCAGCTTCACTTCTTGCCAAAACCTTTGAAGGTTCTCTGTTCAACTTTAGAGCTAGGTTTCTCATTCAGCAAGGATAAGAACTTACCTTTTTTCCTACGCTTGGAAATTTATGCAAAAGTGTACTTTCTGGTTAAACCTATAGTCTGTGTCTATCAGATATTAGTTGTAGTGTAGAAAATAGCTCAAAGTTGCTTAAAGAGGTATTCAGCCTTTTTTATTTATTTTTTCTTGTCAAAGAATCACAAGACTTTTAATTTGTTCCTCATTTATTTTGTCACTGAAGTTCTTTACAAAATAAATATTAAATGATTTAATAATTTACAGGTGCCATAATTAAATAGAAGTTCAAATATTTATTTTGTTAAGTATTTCAGTGACAAATGAGGAACAAACTAGAAGTCTTTTATATGCAAATGTATGTAGAAGTACACAAATGAACTAGCTGTCTGTTACTGTTTGTTTTTCTCTCCATGCTGTAGCATGAACTGGTTAAATGGGTCTTATTACTGAGCTAACACCAAACACTTATCTAGCAAACTCTTGATTAAATCTCTAATTTTACAAACTTAAGAACAATAGGGTGTTATAACCACCCTATAAAGTTATATGTTCTGTTTTGAAGTTGATGACTTGTTTTAGCTCTAAACCCTTAGTACCCCTAGTACCTAGTTTGATATCTAACTTATTTTAGAAAGTGTAGAAAAGCTTTCATGTTGAGCAGTGTTTAAATAAGTGTTCAGATTCATTTTTAAAAACCTTAGATTTTTTAGTTTGTTTCCAACTGTTTGCTATAAAGTACCAAAGGTTCTAAGATAAGAACTTACCTTTTTCCTACGCTTGGAAATCTATACCAAAGTGCACTTTCTGGTTATTCCTATAGTCTGTGTCTATCAGATATTAGTTGCAGTGCTTATTTAAAAAATAGTTCAAATATGCTTAATGACGTATTTTGCCTTTTTTTTTGTCAAAGAATTAAGGGATTTCTAGTTTGTTTCTCATTTATTTTCTCACTTAAGTTCTTAACAAAATAAATATTGAATGATTAATAATTTACAGGCATCATAATTAAACCCCCCAGTTTCCCTAGTATGACTAGTACCTAATTTGCTAACTTACTTAAGTTAAATAGTTTAAAAAGGTTTTAATGTTAAGCAGTTTTTAAAAAAATTAACATTAACTAGCACTTATTTAAACACTTCAGTTTTGTAGTTTAGCTATATTTTATCCTCTCAGAAATAAAGTTACAGTACCAAAGGTGTCTTTGTTGCTGAGGTGCTACCAGGGAAAGATTTTGATTTGTAGATATTTTATATAATATTTAACCTAAACACATCTTTAAAGTTGATTTGAAATTAAATTATAGTGGGGCCTTGGTATAAGAATGCCCTCCCTTAGTAAATTTCACCTTATAAGTTGAAATTTTGCATAAAATTTGCATCAGCATATGAACGAACCGACCGCCGGCTATAATGCGCTTACTTCAGGGAGCTATTTAAAACTTGTTTGCATATCATATTTTACATTGTTTACCTGTTTTGCGAATGGCATTTACATTTCCGTGTCTTCTCGAAATTTTGGATTGTTTTTATATGCAAAAATATGATTATAATGTTGGTAAGACTCTCAGTTTTGTAAGTCTTAGCTATAATCATATGCTTTCAGAAATAAACATAAGTCTTTTCGATACACTTGACAATAAGAGAAAAATCTGAATTTTTAAAAATACGTTTTTAATTTGTACATGTTTGCTTTTGAGAGTTTTAAATTGTTGCAGTTCCTCAATAATCCTACAGGTGGTGCACTTTAAACTACTTGCACATTGGCCGGCAGCGTAGCGTCCCGCGTGGTCGGAGTGATTTATTTGTGTGTTTTGTTTGTTTGTTTAGAATTGTCAAGAAATCTGAGAAAAGGTGTAATATTGAATCAGGATATTTATAAAATCATATCAAAAATAAAAAATAATCATATTGACATTGAAGTATTGTCATATCGTATCGTGTGGCCCCCTGGTGATTCTGATCCCTACTGATTTGGCAGGAGGTGTGTTATTTTCGTGTAACAGCACACCTCAGAAGGTCTATCTGGCTACAATAACATGAACGTCGGGTTACGGTTAATGCAATCATTCTAATACGTTATGGTTTCTATAGTAACAGCTCATAGGCAGGGACTTTAATGCTGGGTGCTTCGGGTCAAGAGACTGAAGTGTACGCTTTCTGTTTTATTGGTAAAATTCACTAACTGTGCAGAGGGAGAGAGAGAGAGTCTGGTGAGAAACTGACTGTTTATCTAAGCTATAACAAAAACGAGAACAGGAAATAACTTAAATGTCTCTCAGACATTCCACGACATTAAGTCTAACTATAAACGCTTAAGATGCGTCGCATGTTCATTAATAAATGAAATATTGTTACTGCTTTGCCCCTCATTGTAATATTGGGCTAACACTGGAGACTCCTTCCTCGAAGAAAACAAATGAACCATTAGATTTTTCATCATGAATCAGTTCACTGTACACATTACTGTATTCATTTTTACTTTAGAAACAATAGCATACCACAATATGCTGTGTTATTAAAGGAGACATAATCGCCACCCTCTGACCAATCAGCACAGAGCGTTTGGCAGTGCTGTGGTGTAGCATTTCAAGAGTGAAACTCTTAACACACAACGGCTGCTGTGTGTGGTGTGTTTAGAGCTAAATCAATACTCTAATGGTTTTTTTAGGCTAATCCCCTATACACAGCATCTGTAGTCTACCCTTGATTGCCACAAGATCAGACAGGAACCTTTTGCCATACGCAGGACCAAAAATAAATAAAAAAATGACGACGATGACAAATACACTGTGTATTTGAGACTTGATTATTTATATCGGATAAAGGGCAGGAGCTACAATATTAAATTATGTTATGTTTGATATGATGAACAAGAAAAAAGAGAAGGAAAAAAAACATGTGGAAGGGGGATTGATTAGGGAACTGCGAACAATGAGGGTTGCTGTTTTACCACAAAAAAGAACTGAAACTATGGTGTGTAAAAGTGCCTATTTTTGTTACATTAGATAAAAAAGCGTTATTCATTTACACTTCAACATAGATGATAACCTGGAATTCAGGGATCAGCTGCGTGTGAAGCAGAAACGTTAATTTTTCTTATTTTCAAACTCTTATTTGCTGTTTAACACCACTGTTACTACTACATGCAGGAGGTTCACAATACAGATTGATCAGACCAGATTAGATTAGATTAAACTTTTATTTTCATTGTACAAAGTACATGTACAAAGCCAATGAAATGCAGTCGGCGTCTAACCAGAAGTGGATAAGTGGTCTATTTATAATAAATAACAATGTGGTAAATGAGGGTGTGGGTCCATATGTACAGAGGTGAAAGTGATTTATGTATAGGAGGTGCAGTAGGTTATAAGGATATGGTATACATGGTAATATACTGTATAATGGTGATGTGCAAAACCTTGTGCATTAGATAAGACAAGTCAAGAAGATAACAGGCTCAACATGATAAACATATGTAGATATACGAATGTCTATGATGCGGTATACAGAATAAAGATGGGTGGAATATAGAGTAGTTTAAACTCATACAAATTAAAATTTTATTTGTCACATACACAGTCATACACAGTATGATATGCAGTGAAATGCTTATACGACCGACCATCGGAAAAAAATAATATATGACATAAAATAAGAAATATAGAAAAAACTTTAGCTATACAAAATGTAGCTATAGAAGATAGGAACATAAAATAAAATAAAAAATTAGCTATAGTAATATGGAAAAATTAAGTCTTACATTATGTACAGTGAAAAAAAATGGAATTTAAATAGAAATGTTCAGGGTGTCTGCCACTGTGCCTAAATGTGCAGATGTGCAATGTCTATAAATTTGTAATGTGCAAAAATAGTTTAGTCCTGTGTGGTGTTATGATTAAGAGATTGTATAAATTGATCATTAAATTGATGATTAATTTGATGATTAGTTTTCAACGTATATATCAATATCTAGGGGTAGCAGCCACCAAGTTGCCACTGTTGAGCCCTTGAGCAAGGCCCTTAACCCTCAACTGCTCAGACGTATAATGAGATAAAAATGTAAGTCGCTCTGGATGAGAACGTCTGCCAAATGCCTAAATGTAAATCTACCACACAAACTTCAATGGACTCTGACTATTTAAATAATTGTTTTAAACCATCAGTTATTATGTTAACATGGGCTACACTGTGCACCGCTAGCTAGCTAGGAGGCAACAGCAACTGCCTCAGGAGAGATGTGGATTGTCTCATTTACAAAAGATGCAGTGTGTATGTATGTGTATAAAAAATGAATAACCAGACTGGTTCCAAATCAGTCCCATGCCGTTAAGCAAAAAAAAATTTAAATTATCGTACGTATGGGAATTTTTTCAATTATTGTTCGTACCTGGTACACAGACTGAAATTATCTTACAAATACGATAATTATCATACACTGGCAGGAACAAAAGTGTATCACTTTTATACAAGGCAAGACATTTGAACAATTTACAAACCAAATTACACAGCACTTAAATACTTTTAGTAGTTGTTTCATTCTTAAATTCTGTAAACAATATAGCTGCTCTGGACCAAGCAGACAATAAACATTAGTGCTACTGAATCGGATTAAAAATGGAAATGGTCCATTATAAACTTAATCAAACATGAAGCTACAGTATGATTCACAGATCTATCTCACAACACACCGTCCATCACTGAGAAAAAACCAAACATGCTTGGAAATGCTTCAGCCTCGTGTAGGAATGGGCAGAGGGAAGTCGGAGAGGGCCAAAAATAATTGCCGTCTGGGAAATCGAGGCAAGAATCATTTCTGGTGTACGCTAGGCTCCAGACTCGGAGAAGGGAATTTACGTCTATAACCAGTAGCTTTTACGTGATCATCTCGTCATCTGTCAGTTCAGGTGTAGCATGATGCGAAGCGGATAGCTGTATTACTGTGACCTAAATCGCTAAACGTACATTTTGGAGTGGGATGGGGCTGACATAATGAGGTCACTGAGGTGTTTATAACCAAACGAAATGAAACCAAAGAACGTGGCTTAATTGTTCTGCTTATGAGGCTGCCTGAGAAATAAGCCTAAGCTGTATTAGGCAATAAACGGTTGAAGTGCTGATGAAGTAAGGAGAGTGTTAACGATTCTTAAGTGGCTTACAAGACAAAGAGGAGTTAGTTATAAGGTTTGAGTTTTAAACCTGCTAAATAAAATAGGCCATGTAGGGCAGACAAAACAAATCTCATCTCTCAGGCGTTACATTCCACAGTGTTTAAAAATACAAAGTCTAAACAGGCTTTAAAGCTTTTTTTTCCCCCCACATAAACCAACTTTGGACAACAGAAGCTCTCGCGTTTCTTTAAGGTGGAAGCTAAATAAAGGTTAACAAACTTCATGGTGAGAACAAACCAACTCTTTGAATAGACGCATCAGGCTGTAAATCTTCCCGGTTAGGAAGGTGAACGAGTGAGACCGAGCCTAGAAATGAATGCCTCGACTCTGAGGGGGAAAAAAGGATGTCAAAGGTGCCAGGGGAAGACCCCGAGTCAATAATGGGAGCTTCCATACTGCCTGAGGTTAGTATCACAGGCCTGTGAAAGGTTGAACTTTGAGCCCGCATGGTGTTTTTTTTTTTTTTTTTTTTTTCCCCAGGTCACGCCTGTTGCTTCTGAACTGCATTGATTCGGCTTTAGGTGGGTCGATACTTTGCTTTCCTGTCCGTTTTATCCCGCATAGTACATAAAGCGTCTCAGGTACAGCACTGCGATTGTTTTGATCACATTTCCCCAAGGGTAATGGGTAACCCCACCGTGTCCCCTCCTCTTCTCTGTCTTTGATAGCGTATTGAAGTCGGATGACCTCGGGCAGCCCTGCAATCTGTAGCGCAGCTAATACTCTTCAGCTCGTGCTGTGCTGCACCACGGGGTTCAGCCCTTATGATAACAGGGGGAAAGTCCGCCATGAGCAATCAGACAAATTGGACAGGGCATCGGGAATCCAAACGCTTCCCGAGACTCCCGCTGCTCCCTTTATAACTCCCGATCTATCTCTCTCTCTCTCCCTGGCTGTCTGCTGAACAATCTATCGCACTGAGATTATTTATAAAAGGCTGTTGCGTAAGAGAGAGACAGGAAATCATCTGAATCTGGATTGCTCTTGTGACAATTGAGACCCTGCCTAATGAGCGTTCGTTCAGAAAACGGAAAAGTTTATAATTACAGATTTTACATAACTCTATAAACGGTAATCATCCAGTTACAGTTTTCTCACTTTTTCTTTTTTTTTTTGTTGGTGAGTCATTCTCAGAGGCTCCTACGGATATAATTACTTGTACTTAATCACAAAACATGCGTCTTGTTGATTTAGCTAATATTTTCAATGTGGCAAATGCATGACATTCTGCTGATATTACTCGCTGTAATAGTTTTATAGATGCACATCCTTTTTTGTTTTAGTTTTTTTTTTTTTATTTGAAAAGAAAACCGTAATAACAGTGGTGTAACGGACCATGATTGATCCGTGATCCGTGGGATTTCTCCTCACGGTTTGGCGCTGCGCACGAACCACAGATTAATTTTAAGTTTAATCATCATACTGAGAAATATAGTTTTCATGCTGCTCTATGTCGTTATACTCGGTCTTCGTTACTGAGCGGAATCTCCGTTTGGATTTTCGATGATATTTTTTGCTTGTTTAAACCTTCTGTGCTCATCACGGTTGCCAAATCACACGGTAAACAAATTGCTAATTCTAAAACCCTGCCCATACCATAGCGCGATCATTTATACGCATACATTCATTGAATAAAATTAGCCTAAATTTGATTACCAGCCCAAGACACATTTTCCAGCCAAAGGGAATAAAAGGAAACCAGTTACTGGAAATCTGCCCAGTCTGGCAACCCTGCCCGCTTATACCGGTAAGCTGTTGAAAATATCGCTACTGTTTCTCTGTCCTTATTTCAAACTAAGGCTTCTAACAATACAACGTCAAAATGCAAGTGCGCACCCTTTTAGGGTGCGAGTGTTAATAGCGATGTGAGCTACAGAGAAATATTATGCCGAACAAACTTTATCGGGTTGCAATACTAAAATGTTTGTTTAACAATGTGTTAATAGTGTAATTGGTATAAAAAGTTCACTAAAATCACATTTAACGATGCTCTTTTCGGGGTTAAATAACAAACTGTTGATCCATGGTAAAGATTCTACCCTCCAAAACAGCACAGAGAAGCTTTAGTAAAGCTTTATATCTACCCATGAATCTATGATCAGTCTTCACGATGTCAGGGTAGATGTTGGATCCTCCTACATAAGTTATAGGTTTTTGGTTTCATCAGCGTTCTGCCCATCAGTTTTCTTCCGGTGTAGGCAGATGAACATGTTCTTGCCGGTTTCTTTTCTTTTCCGACATAAAATATTAAAAACAACAACCCGTCGGCCCATTGCATAATGCAACGCTTTCTTTTCTAATTAATATTCCCTTTTTACTGGCATTCTGATTAGTTGTGGCAGAATGCTGACATGATTTAATTGCTCATCGGTAATTAAAAGCAGCTTTGTACGAGCGGGGACTTTCAGCCAAGCTGAGATCTGAAGTCTCACTCGAGCTCGACTAATGAATGGAACGGAGATCTGATTTTGTACAACAATTGCTGTTACATCAAACCTTCTGAAAGGTAAAACAGGCGCTGAAGAGATTTCCTAATTAACCGTTGTTGTTTTTTTTTTCCTTCTTCAGGTCTTTCTGCAACCTGAATTCTTGCAGAATGTGCAAAACCCAACCACAGCACGGCATATTGTTATAGATAAATAAATAATTTGTAATGGATTTGTTTGTCATCCTTCCATCTAATATTGTATAACTAGGATATTTTACTAAAAGAGGTGGAGCTGGTCTCTAATACAATATCTCTTTGTATAGCGAGACAGATTTTTCATTCTTGTGTAGTAACTGTCCAGTTGTTTGAGTCCGTGCCCGCTGGAGTATCATATTCCTGGGGTGGAACCTGGCGTTTTCTTCAGTTGCTGTTTTCCGTCCTCCTTGAGTTTTCTCGTGCATCCTGAGATGCTTCTCTGCTCATCACGGTTGTAAAGAGTAGCTGTTAGACTGCTTTTTGTTCGTCGCACCAATCTGTGCCATCTCCAGAGATTTGTTCGTCATTCTGACGTTAGATGTCAAGATTTATATAAATAAGAGCAATAAAAAAGGAAAGCTGTTCCTGTGTAAAGTAAATTCTAGTGAGCGTGTCAGGGTGCAGCACTGCTTAGCCAGGAGTAGGTATTGTAGATGTTGTGTTCTTTTTATCAAAGCCAAGATTTTCAGTGTGTTTGCCAGGTAATGAGTATGATGATGTTACAGAGGTTGCAGTGTGCTGTGTTTATACCAATAGAAGATTGTGTTCTCGTTCTCTTCACGAGAGGTTTCTCCAGAACATGATCGATCTGGGATGGAAATCTGGCATTTACAGAAGACTTCAAAATGAGACTCATGATGAGATGGGACTCGCGGTGAAACACATGAATGTTGCAAACGTTTTTAAGAAGACCGTACGTTTGTAAATGACGATCACGGTTGTGGTGTCTCGGAGCCCACTGCAGTCGTTCCCGTGAACGTTCGGCGAGTTAAACGCATGCGAAAGAGACGCATCTGTACACACAATCATTCACCAGCACCACTTGCTTGTTACAGGAATTCGACTGGGAGTTATTTTTGCGTCAGTACAGTCCAGACCTCGCACCAAGACATTTTCACATCATTTGGGTCGTTAAAGGAGTTCCTGGGAGGCCAGCGAAGCAGGCAGTCTCCAACGTACAGAGAAAAAACAAACAAACAAATGTTCTACCCTTTATGGTATCCAAGCACTAGTGAAACACTGGGGTAAGTGCATTAGTGTAGCAGCGGATTATATAGAGAAATAAAGATATTTTTGACTTGAACAATTCTTGTATTTTAAAACTGAACAGGGAGATGTAAATGGACAGAAACCCGTATTAGTCGGTCATCACCGAGGTAACCGTCCGTGACTAAATATCTCTTATGAATATCTGGTAACATCCACATACTGTTCATTCCAAAGCACTTTGTAGATCCTGTGCTGGCTGTCATCATTTCTCGAGCGCACCTGCTTGTCTTACTGGGTCACAGGTGCCCGAAGACCGGCAGCGCCCGTGGCTGGTCCTTTACTCAAGCTCACGTTCTGTTGAACAAGTGGAAAGAATAATTAATCTTCAAGAGGAGCATGCCAAACCAAGGAAGCGTAAAACAGTTTTTTTTGTTTTTTTCCCCTTCCTTCCGTGGGAGCACTGCTTCTAAATCCTGTGTCCCCTCCCTCATCCACACGTTCCAATGGCATCCAAATGATGCCATCTGGTCCTCAGGTTTCTTTCCTCTTGTTTCCTGCAAGCTCTTTAAAAGCACAGCTTCAAATCAAATTAAAATGATCTATCCTTAATATTCATGGGTCAACATAATATAATTTTTTTAATTTTTGATCTGGACACCGGAAACCCACACTAGGTCATCTTCGTCATGCTGGACTTCCATCAATTTTCCCCGTGATTTATTATGCGAATACCGATGGTATTTGATCTCTGATGGAAAAGGGTGTTTGATTCAATTTGTCTTGCGTATCTAATGCAGTAAAATGTCTCCACTCCCTTTTTTGCAAGCATTAGTGATGTGTTTCCCAGCTGAAATACGAGCCCCCCCCCCCCCCCTTTTTCTTTTTGTAAATTTCTCATGCATGCGCATTTCGTTTAGTAACGATGCAGTCAGACGTGTAGGTTCCAGAAGAGACACACCCAGGTTAGTCACAGAAACGTTTATGTTCAGACGCCTGGCCGAGACATTATGTCCTGGAAAAGAAGTGTGGAGGAAATATTAGGCATTATAATGGGACAAATAACAAACCGTGTGCTGCTGTAGGCTGTACATTGTAGCTGCTACTGTTTCTTGTCAGAATTTGATGGATGGTACTCGAACGCGAGAGGAAACTCACCAAATGACACAAGCAACCTGCAAGCAGTGAGTTGGAGCTAGACTGTTGAGTCAATTAGATTTTTGGGACGTTTTGAATTTTGAATTTCAAGCCTTATTTGTTTTAAGCAGCTATAATTCTTATATTAAAAAAGGCCCATTAAATATGTTTCATAAACTGGAAAAAAGTGTTATATCTGGTCATAACTGGTGTAAATTGTATTGTTGATTAATCTTTTATTAGATTAACTCCAATCCAGTAGGTGGCAGTTTTGCTCTAACCTGCCTATAATTTCAAAAGAAGAAGCAGCATTATTTTTGGAAATAAACAAGTATTTGCAGAAGATGAAAGGGGCTTATGTTTTATTCACATATTTCCTAGTATGTTTTTTTTTTTTTTCACCTGGAAAGTTCATTTACATCGATCAATTAATCGTATTGACGACAAAAGATCAATTAAAATGCGTAATCAATCCGATCATAGCTAGCTGGTTTGTCCTAAGAGCACTTTCTTCTTCTACTTGAGTTAATACGCTAGCATCCTAGCATTCCCCCTACGCATTCAAGCTAAATCTTGACGTGAAACGCTAAGGGGGGAAAAAAAGAACATTTATTTACAAAAAAAACTCAGTACACACACCCTTTCATTTTACACCTTTGCCCCCCCCTCCGCCATCATCCTCACTGACAGGTGTATAATAGCTCCCCCCAACCCCCCCCCCCCCCCCGCTTGCTCCTCCACCTTCTCCTTCATACTGCTAAAGGCTTTATTCAGAGACTTGTTCAGACTCGTTTTTTACATTTGCGCCGCGATATTAGATCTCGAACGAGTCGTCCGTCGTTAATTTGAAGCTGATGAAATATTCTCAGGCCATTTGTTGCCAGTGCTCCGATGGCGGTGACTTGTTTTCTTACCAAGGGTGTCTGGAGAGGCAATATCTCAGAGATCAGCATGTCAGATCTCTGTATTTGCTTCCGTCCGGTGTAGCAAAGAAGCATTTTTAGATCTTATAAATAAAAAATAACTAACAATAAAGTGGACTGTTATTGGAAAATAATCCCTAAAGCAGTGCAGAGTCCTTGGTACTGTGGCGGGGGGGGGTTACCTCCTGACGATGACACCGGGGACTCCTTCCTCGTCATAATACTTACTTTCTGCTAAAAACTACATAATTAGCACAAAGCTAGACTCTTTTCTAAAACTTTTTTGTCTATGTCAAATAGCAGTGTGTCTTTGGATAGACACAGGTTACGCAGCTTGTCTGTGCCCTGAATAATCTGTTGCTGAAGAAACGGTATAGTTACTAGAACAAGAACAACTGTGATTTGAGTCTGAGCTTTTTTGACCAATTAGATTCAAGAATACATCAAAACGGGACTTTTGATTGTGCAGAATAACAGAACACAGGTATGGGAGTAAAAACTCTATTTCCTTTATTTCTCTATATAATCCCCTGTGACACTAATGCACTTATCTCATTGTTTCATTAGCGCTTTGATACCACCAAAAAGGAATATTTTTACTGCGCCGGAGCCATAATCGGACTGCTTGCATCACGTCTGACACGCTGGCCTCCCAGGAACTCCTTATATATATAGGTAGTCTGGTTAATGACCAAAGGCATTCAGTAGACCTCATTGTGCTCACTATGGCAACAAGGCCATTCCTGGGAGGCCGGCGTTTCAGGTGTGAAGCAGGCCGTCCGATCATATCTCCAGCATACTGAGAAGACTTTCTACCATGATGGTATGCAAGCACTAGTCGAACTCTAGGATAAATGCATTAGTGTAGCAGGGGATTATATAGAGAAATAAAGAGTTTTTACTCTTGCTCTACTTGCTCAAATCAAGTAGGCCTTTATTGTCATTTTGACCATGTACTGTATAGTTTAGTACACAGTGAAACGAAGCAGCGTTCCTCCAGGACCAAGGTGTTACATACAACATAAACTAACAACATGCGTAAATTAACAAAACTAACTAGCTAACTAAGAAACCTAATTAGCTGACAAGACGAGACCGATTGACATTTTTAAATCTAAGTCTTATACGAAAGAAACAACATAAAGTGTACGTGCAAATGTGCAAACAAAAGCGACAAAGTGACAACATGATACATTTTATTACTTCGTGGCGATGAGGTAATGAGTTGAGGTAGCAGGAGGAGGAAGAATACACAGTAAAACATTCCTTGTAAGTAGCAGCGAAGGTGGAGAAGAGTTTTGTGCAAATAATGAATAATAAATATTGTGCAAAAGAGCAATTATAGGTTATGTACAGCTGTGTCCTGTTATACTGCACAATCTACTGCACAAGTCCTTCTTTGACTTGGAATCCATGTGTGTGTGTGTGTGTGTGTGTGTGTGTGTGTGTAGAGCTATGAGGAAGCATCCCAAGCAGTGGTGGAAAAGGTCAATGGACTTGTTGTTAAAGTAAGTGGATATTGAAGACCAAATCGAAAGGACAGCGCGCCAGATCTCCAGCGGCTTGTTCAAATATTTAATAACCCAATAAAGTGTAATGCGCATCATTATTCTCAAAGAGCCCGGAAAAAAAGCAGTCGGTCTTCTCTTGCCATCGAAAAAAAAAAAAAAAAATTATTTATTTTTTTCTTTTCATCGTTTAGCATTTCCCCCTGCTCGTCAGGCCAAGTGTCGAGACCTCTCGCTTGATCTTGGCACGGACGCACTTTTGATTACTTTGGCACAGGGGAAGCTTGAAGTTCAGATGTCAAGAGCGCTGGCGAAACTAGTGGCCTGTTTTTCTGCCTTTCCTCCCGATGTTTTGCCAGAGAGCTGACAAGTCGCTGAATTGTCATGCTGAGCTGGAGCACGAGATGAAAGGCGGTTCGAGTCCACTGCTCTTTTCTGCAACGGAGCTCCTCTGGTGTCTCTCCCATGCCGCTCCATAACCTACACCTCTCACTTTAACGCCGGGTAGTTTAAAAGCTGTGCAAGCACCGAGCACAAAGAAAGCCGGTTGCGAGTATTAAAAGGGACGTTGCTACAGGCGCGGGGCATTTCAGAGCTCCCAATAAGGCTGGATTTAGCAGGACCTTCATTTCCACTTAACTCCTGGCGAAATTTTGATTCAAATCACGCAGAGGTGATCTCGATCTCCGGATTATATCGCTACAACTCTTTTTACTGCTATCACTTGAGATTTCCTGTTGGCTGAAAATTTCCTGAAAAGGAATTTCCAAAATTAGACTATGGGAGGAAAAATAACAAAAAAAAAACAACAACAAAAACTAAGAAAACATTCCCGTGAAAGGCATTAATCTTAGATCAGATCCTGTCAAAAAGGCCGCTAACAGTGCCAAGCAAATATTATACAATATTTAATTAAATCTGTAACTTGGACAGTTGACTGTTTGTATTTTAAGAAAGTAAAGCCATCATAAGCTCAGTTTCAGTAATCTTACCTGGCCAACAAAGTGCACGCTTTCACCAAGACATGCATTATTTATAAAAAAAATAAAATAAATTGTAGCTGGAATGCGCTCAAAATTCCGTGTTCAGATTTCCAAGATTGTAGAATTTGAATGTTAGTTGCTTTTTTCGAATATGAAAAAAATTTTTTTTACAAAAAACACCTTACATGGGGTAACCTGATTTATTTATTTATTTTATTTTTCGGGTTGAGAAACATTTTTAACTAAACAAAAGTTTAATTCGATTATTTTACAGAATAAATTAAAAGTTACAATTAAACGAAAACTGTACTTGCTATTTTAGTCTTTTTCGCTACTATAACACATTGCACTAGCATTATAGCCTGATTCATACTTTTCTAAAAATGTACCTACACATTGCGGCGTTGCAGATGGCAACAGCTGCAATGCGAAAAAATGATATCTTAGCAAGTCAGTAAAGTCTTAAATCTACTTAAATTTATCTGAAATTTCTTAATGTGAGATACAACAAACCTAAAATCTAATCATTTAAATTTATCTATTTATTTATTTTTCTTATTCTGTTGGCAGATAATTTAGGTAGCTAAGCATTTATTCCTTGAAAGTGGCACTCTAGCGTCCTGACGTCGATCGCGGCTCTAGACAGTCACGGGTGTCTGTGAGCTCACGAAAAGATACGGTTTTCAGTTTTAAAGGAAACATGTGCTAGTTATCGCCCTCCCTGGTTGGTAGTTGTAGCCTTGATGGGCGGGGCGGGGCGGGGAAGGGGGGGGGGGTGGCCTAATGAAAGGTGGGAACTGGTTACAATTAAGTTAAGTAAGAAAATCAGGAAAATCCAAAGGAAAAAAAATATTTAAAAAATAGTAAGTTTTGTCAAGAAATAAACTGAAGTATTAGACAATATATTGTTGTATCATACGTTAAGAAATTTAGAATAAATTGGACTACATTTAAAATATTCTCACTTGCTAAGTTATTTGCTTAATTTTTTGGGTCACATTTAAATGATCATCCAAATAATTTTAATATTATTTCATTCAATTTTTTTATTTATTTATAAGTTCATTTAAAAAAAAAAAAGCTGTACAAACCTTGTAAAAATTATTTGCCCCCTAAACCTAATAACTGGTTGCGTCATCCTTGACGGCAATAACTGCAATCAGGTGTTTGTGATAACTGGCAATGAGTCTGTCACATCACTGTCCAGGAAAACTTGATCCATTCTTCTTTGCAGAATTGTTCTAATTCGGCCGCATTGGATGGTTTTCAAGTATGAACGGCCCGTTTATGGATTTAATCATATTTAAACCTGGACTTTGATAAATACAGTAGTGTGACAAATATGCAAAAAAACTAAAGAAAAAAAAAACAGAAAGGGGCAAATACTTTTTCACGGTGCTGTACTCCAAAAAGATCACAGCAAAATACTCACCAGAGGATGGCGAAGAGACTCGGCACTGTGGCCTTGTTAGACCTTCTATGACATCACATGAGTGAAACGTGCTGAAACACGTAATGAAATATGGATTTATTGCAAAAAATATATATATTGTATCACTGCAAAATCTAACATGCCAGTTATTTTTTTTACGTTAGCTGTCTGAGTCACTTTTTATCCCCTTTTTCCCCCCTTTGTCTGCAATGTGTCTAAAAACCGCTGAGGCGAGAACGGTTGTCTTTCTCACACTTGAAGTTTTACATTTTTTTTGTCATTGTTGTAACACCATCAGCATGAAACGCTCATTTATCACCTTCCTCCACTGCCTGTTCTTGTTACAGAGGGTATAAATCTGCAGAAAAAGGAAAAGAATGGGCCTGAGATATGAAATGTGTGGTCATTGAATATGTGGCAAGGAAAGGAGAAAAAAAATAAAGGAATGACTCATTTGCAAGGGCAGACATTAAGTCCGTATCTATAACTTCTCCATGAAGCATTAGCTAATAGAAGAGCGCTCGCTGGTCTTGGCCGTTCCCCAGTGTCCCGCGGTGCTTAATCATACCGCACCGCTGTGATCCGGTGGAAAAATTTCTGCAGGGACGCTCGGCGTGGGCGGCGAGCCGCTATTCTCCGAGTCCGGCGCTACTGAAAGCAAAGTCGTTCGGGAACGCGCGTCCAGGCGAGGCTTTTAATTTACCCGTGTTTACGCGTATGTCTCCGAGCCTTTTGCCAAATGTGCTGTGAAAACTCGATGCAACAAAAATGGGAAGCTGAAGATGGAAATTCAAGTGAAACTCTGATAGTGTTTGGTGTAAATGCCACGGCGTCTTCGCCTGCTTGGCCAAAGAAGAATGGTCCGAACTGTCAGACGTCCTTGCATTAAAGGGAAGGAAACAATAAGTCAGATAGCAACTCTTTAAACCCGCGGTGAGCAGAAGAGCAGTTCAGAATGCATAGAAACCTGACGCAGATGGCTTGACATCTACGCTGGGTCACATCCACCAGCAGCATTGCCAAATTAGCTATTGGCTATAAATTTTACTAGATGAAATCCGAAAAACGAACAAACGTTACAAATAATTCGCTTCTCCACACAGGACACTGTGCCGACTGCTGATGTGTGAATAGTTTTTTCTATCTTTTTTTTCTATGCTGAATATTAACCTCTGTTCAGCAGGCTGGTTGTGAGTGCTGTTTCTTCCACATCCCCAGTATAATAAACTAAACAACCGCCCTATTTTATGATTATCCTTTGCTGTAGTAATACACTCACGGGATGCTGAGGCCCTGTTGACGTGTACGGCACTAAAGTGACCTCCGCCTGGGTGCGCCTCAGAGCTCGGGCTCGGCATTTTGTCGATGTTCTCATATCCCAGAATGGTTTTCAACACCTGGGTAAGGCAACGTGCGAGGCTTCTTAGGGGAAAAGAGGGAAAATATCATAAACGAATTCGGGTTTGACGGAGCTGAAATGGAGCAGATTCCCCCAGACAACTGGGAAATGCATTCCATACTGGCTTTGGGGGAAGAACCCATTAGACCTTTTCCTACAGCTGATATCCGAGATTGCTATTTGCACCGGGAACAAGTTACCATACGCCACAGATCCGCGTCTGTCTGTATTCCCATGCGCGTGCTTGCGGACAAGTTTCTTACCGCAGGAATAATATACTGTATATAAAATGAGTATTTAAAAAAAAATAATAAATAAAATGAAATAAAATAAAAAAATTGGGGGCGCTCGCTGTGAATTTCTTCACGGTCCCCATTCTGCAGCGCTGTCCTCTGGTCATACAGTAGGTAATGAAAAACGCGGCCCGCTGCGGATGGAATTTCAAATCGTAGCCCGAGGACACCGTTCATGACAGTTTTGTCAGTTAAAATGCCTTTCTGATGTGCAAAGGCACAGTAAGTCTTGCTGGAGGCGATGCTTTTGCTGATGCCGTTGTAAAGAGCGCGGTGTAGCTTTTGCACCCAAACTAGTTTTTTTTTTTTTTTTTTTTCCCACTCCCCTCGGAGACATCTGCCAGACTGCCTTTTCAGCCTCGGTTCGAACGAAGCAGGGGAAAGCTGCGCCTTCGAAATGCTGCATGAGTAATAAGGGGATGTATTTTAAGGAAATGATCAGGCGTGATAGCTTCGATGGTTTTACTTTGGCTTTGTATTTAAACTCCTTGTTCTCAGAATCTTCGAAAACATGCACGGGTAAACAGGCGGTTTAATCATTCGCTCCGAGAGACGTTGGATTCTGATTCCAGCGTCCGTCTTACAGTAAATCAGTACGGCAATTTATCGGCATGTTTGTACAATCAAACAATAATAATGATGATTGTAAATAATTAAAAAGTATTGGCGTCTGTTTTGTAAAAAGTGGGTCATATTTTTCACTTTTTTGTTTCCTTTTTTTATGGATTGTACATGCGCTCATCCAGCATTTCCCTTATTCGAGAACTTATGTATCTGTCTGTCTGTCTGTCTGTCTGCAGCATGGGCCAATTTTTTAAATGACAGGTTTTTTTTAATGAATTGAAGTAGATTCTTTTTAAAAAAAATTATTTTATTAACGGATGGTGATAAAATCTGAAAAATGAAACAACTTTGTGGACTTGCGCATTTAATTAAATCTTTTGACTCCTTAAATCTTTTAAACATTTCTTCTGATTGTAGTTAAATATCTCTTCAACCTGTACAGGTCTCCTGCCGATTTATTTATTTATTTACAAAAAAAGGCAAAAATTGCGTACGATTTACTGTTTATTTAAATAAACTCATTTTCCATAATGTAAATGCAGATAATCAGTTCTAGCCCCCCAGAAATGATCCCCAATATTTCCAATTTCCCACACTATGATCATGTTTTTGCATATAAAAATAATCAAAACATTTAGAAAAGTCACTGAAGTAAAATATGAAATAAATCATCTTTAAACCCTAATTAATCTCAATTTAGGATTCTTCTTGGCACCGGCTGCTTTAAAAACCAAATCGAAAACGTCTCGGTTTTCTTCTTGCTGCCGTCCTTGCTAACATTTTTGGGACCCATTGTGCCATGTCTTCACAAAATCTTACACAAAATGCCAACAAAAAAAACACACAAAATGTATAAACCTCCAAAACAATAATTTTCAAGGCTGGGGCTTTTATATGTCGAGGTATTTATTTTAATACACACTTGTGATTTATACTGCACTATATTTAAAATGTTCCATGATGTATTAAAACATTTATCTAGACTCAGAGAAAATAAAAATGGCACAAATGATCTCATTAAAAGGATGTTTGCTAATATTTATTTATAAACTTTTTTATAATACCGTTTTTTTTTTTTAAAAAAAGAAAGGAAGGAAATTATTTTTAAAAAGCCACATAAGTTTCTGACTGTGTGTGTGTGTGCGTGTGTGTGTGTATATCACTTATAATAAATTACAGAATTTTGTGATTAAATAATTGTGCAGGTCCATACTGTGATTTTGTATAAGATTAATTGTGCAGCACTAGCATGCCCCCCCCCCAAAAAACGTGCTTTTTATGTTTTTAGCGATAAAGTTATTTTTTTTTTAGTTTATTTTGGAATACATTTTTTTTTTATTAAGTCCTTGTTGATTTGAATAACGTATAGAAAAACACACAAAAAACAATATGTATGCAGAGTATCCAGTGTGCATCCACAAACTCTGCATTCTAACAATCCTCCTTGAGCGAAAGAACATTCCGTATCCCAGGTCTAAACTCTTAATCTGAAGCTGTAACACGAGTGAAGTGCTTTCTCTCATCTTCTGCTCATCAATAGCTGATAACGCCAACGCCGTCGCGCGGACCCACGCGTGATCTGATTGTGGCGTTAATTCTGTTCCAGCTTCTTAATTTAACGAGAACACATCTTGCATTTTTCAGAACATCCATGTCCAAGCTCGTATTTAAAACGACTGTTGCTGTTTGTTAGGAGTTTAGTTTTTGCTCATCCTCTTAATCTCAACTTCTCCCGGGGATTATGTTTAATTTGTTATTCGGTTTCTTTTCTCTCAGCCTTAATTGCTGTTCAGCAGTGTCCCGATTAACGACGCATAGCCCGACTTAAGTGAGCACGAATTCTCCTGGGAAATAAAAGTTGTGTTTAATTTCATTACCTTGGATAATTTTTAGACTCTGGCGGACGAGACGAGATTTAGCTCAGACGTAGTGGAATTTCAAAGCTGACCTGCATTTTTGGTCCTTGTGCTCAAACTGAAGCAGCTGCATTGCTTTGTGTGTGTGTGTGCATGTGACTATATGTGTGTGTAGGATGAAGGATGGCCTCAGCTGTTCAGACAGGCACCAGTGAAGTGTGACTCTGTTTTTGTTGGCTGTCCTCCCAGCTCACCTTCACTGTTTTCTGAAGCTGTGACACATGCCAGCTGAAGATATAAGACCCTTGGGCAGCTGCAATAACCATTGACCGAGCCTCTTCACTTTTATTCGAACTTCAGAAAAGGGGACAGAAACGTCACTCCAAATACATCAAACACTGAGCTGCATCCTGAGGCACTGGGAGAACTGTATTAAGAGTCGTACCGCGTGCAAAGCACCTCATCAGGACGGTAGCGGTGTAACGATATGCTAAATGGAAATCCGATTCTGTTGTTTGCTAGTCAAAAATCACGCAGCTCTCTGGAGCACTATATGTATTTTTAAATCTTGTGTTTTCTACTATATTTAGTAAAGTCTAGTATCTACAGCTACGAATTTTCCAATTTAATATTTTATTTATTACGTTTTTCTTTAAACCTCTGGAACAATTTGTACTTGCAACTTCCACCAATATTTGCGGTATTGGTGTCTGTGTTTTTCTTCTTCTTTTACTAGGCTGAAGCATTTGGCTTTGTGTCACAGACCCCTGAACCCCACTGGCTTCTATCTTACATTTTTTCCCCCGCTTCCAAGTGGTTTACCCGTAAACCCGCAAAGCGGTCATCCATATCACATCGCCTGTGCAGCAAGAATTGAAATCCCGATCATGCCACTGCATTCACATCCATGGTCTCTGGCTGGGAGGGATAGCATACCTTCTTACCCCTCAATAACCTGCTGGATCCGACTGGGCATACAGTCAAAAAACCGTTTAGAGTTCTCTGGGGTCATTTGCTCAATTCATACCTGCTTGTTGGCTTCCTGAAGAACATGTACAGAAGACAGAAGTTTCTTTACTTCTACTACCTGCGTCACCATTGTCCAACAGGTTTCTATCAGGTTTAGGTCTGGAGATGACCCAGGCCATGGCTCCAAAAGCTCAGTACCATTGGGATTTAGACAGTTTTTCACTAGTTTTCAGTCAAGTAGAAACTCTTCAGCTAGATGGGCTAGAACTAATTAGCGACATCACTGGATTTATAAGACATGGCATATGTAGTCTTGATACTTTCGGCCAACACTGTGTGTTAGCTCGTGTATGCGTAAGGAGGCAGATGGCGCTTTCCTCCAAGTGTGATTTTGAAGTTAGTTTGAGCATGTATACCACTTATTTCATGTAGGGCCATGGGGGACTGAAACCTATACCGTGGAACTTATCAAACAATGGGGTTCCAATGCACCCATTCCATTGTGACTTGGGGCTATTTGGAAACCGCAGTCCACCTACACAGCATGTGCAGGTGGGAGGAAACCAGAGTAACAGGAGGAAATCCACAAAGCACATGCAAACTTCATACACACTGACCAGGGAATGAAATTCTAAACCCCTAATCCTTGGAGAGACACTTGACTGCTTTAATAGTTGTGTCAAAATAATGTCCCCACAAGGATAGTAAATCAAGTGTGTGTTTGATGATCTTACCTCACTGCCAGATTCCATGTGAGAACAGGCCTGGCTTTTCTCCAGAGTCACCGATGCTACAGTGAATCTGCCAATCCATCCATGGCCCTGATCCAGCAGCTCGGATTTGGCTTTTCCCTCCTTTTACTTGTGTGTAATGCGGCCCGTCTATGATGTATCTTTTTCATGATAAACGCTCCTCCCTCTGGAGATCCAGCGTCTCGCTTTCATGGCTGGAGAAGGAAGCCGGCACTGAAACCGTTTCTAGATGGCAGGCACGCTCGCTCGCTCTCTGGGAAGGGGAGAAATTGACCCGTCGTTGTCGCTGCTGTTGAGCATCAGAGCAAGACACAAGATCTGAATTATTAACCGTTCCTCATGTCCCGGGTCCTGTTTATGTAGTGCCTAGATCTCGATGAGATTCGGAGGTGCAAATCTGCAGCGTTCGGTCTGTAAATGTCAGCATGATTTATACGCCGTGCCGTCGTTTTATTTGATCACCAACAGTTTCTCTGTTTCAGCTGTTAAAACAAAGACAGGGGCATCGCCGTGATGCCTCATAAATACATCAGTATTACAGATCTTTTCATGCTTTTTCAAGTCCGTCCAGATTTTCCTGCGTGTACTCCTGTAGTTGCTTGTTTAATCGATGCCCTGTGATTTATTTATTTATTTATTTTTTTTTTTTTTTCTGTTGCAGGAATGCCTGAGGAGGCTCCCGGGGCTCAAGTACAGAGCCAGGACTCCACAAGCAGCCCTTTTTGATGAGATCTGCAAAAAAGAGAAGGACCTCCTAAAGGTACGTATTAACCGATCCGACGTGTAGGCGACTCTCTCAGCGACAAAAATAGTTTTATTGGTTTGGGATAGCGCTGAGGGGTATGATATTTGAGAATTAGTTTGCTGAGAGTGCTGTGGATTCTTTTTATTACTGTGGCTCACGGTAACAAATAGATGATCGCGCGATACGAGACTTAAATTTGATGATACACACACACACACACACTCTCACACACACACAAATACAGGGCCTTATGGAAGCACTGTTGAATTTACCTTTTTAATGTTTTAGCCCAAACTTACTAAGGATTAGAGATGTATTCAATAAAGATTTTACCAGGATCAGGGCATGATGAGGTTTCCTGCCCATTGCAGACCCAACCACATCAAAATTTAATGTCTTGTGAGATGTTTTCCTGCTCACCATGCTTGTAAAGAGTGGTTGTTTCTGTTGCTGTCAACTTGAGTCAGTTTCTACTTGCAGAACTGCTGCTGTTTTTTGTTTTTTGCACCATCTGAAAAAGAAGGAAGCATTTATTTATTTGGTACGTGTGAATTATACTACAGAATTTTTGGGTCAGAAAAGGTTGGACATGATGGTGCACCCCTGAAGCAGATGCCTTCAAGGGCTTTGCTCAAGGTTCTTGACAGTGGCAGTTTGGCGGTGTTGGAGCCTGAACCCAACCCTTGACCCTCTCCTTGGTAACCTCAGCATCTTCTTGAACTTCTGAGCTCCCATTGCTTCATATAAGAAGTATAACTTTTAAATACCTGTTGTGCCTCAAAACCCATAATCAGCAGTTTCTGAAAGGGTCCAAATCCAACTTAAGACAATCACGTGTTTTTCCCCTCGTTCTGATGTCGTAAAGCGCTTGAACGATGCTGAGCTTTAATACTAAACTACATCTATTTCTACATACGATTTCTGCCGCTTCCTTGACCAACCCCAGACACAACAGCAAAGAGGATGCCTAATAGGCCTTGTAGGCTAATGCACTTCTTACATGTTTCCTGTAACAATGAGAAATAATGAAACATCAGTAGATTTGTTTTACATTTGTATTTGCTGAACGGTTGTGAATCTGTAATGAGAATTCCACGGAAAGTGACGAAAAATCCTCCAGCGATGTAATCCGTCCCCACAGAGTTCCAGAAAACCAAATGTGTAACCAGGTGCTTTCAAATTTCACACGGGGCTGTGTACTGACGCGTCGGCGTTAAGGTCTGTACGAGGAGTGCTATCTCCTAAAAGGCTTTTCTAAGATCTTTCGCTTTGGTGTGCCAGGGAGACGGTAAAAAAAAAACGCACAGCCGCTCGTCGTTCTCTAGCTGTGAGGTTTAAAGCATTGCATGAGAACAGAACGTGCAGGAGAAGAAATGTTCGCGACACTTGATGGCTCCTGTATGTGTGAAAAAATGGTTTGCAGTTATATATTAATATTGTAAGAAATTAGAGGAACATCATGCTTTGCAGAGAAGAACATCACCCAGGTAGGCATGCCATAACAGAGAAATAATCAAAGGCAGGTCGAAGTGTTTTGTTTCTTTTAAACCATCGCAGTTCTCTAGCAAAAATTATAGAATTGTCATTTTTAATCCATTTATTTATTCATATTTAATGTTATGCTGTTATACAGCACTAATTCAGACCAGAGTGGAACAATTAAGCCCAATACATTTTTTCTTATGTTTTTCTTGTTTATTAATCAACGATAAATTGTGCTTTTTAATATTTTGGAATGGTTGCAAAACTAGTTGCAGTTATATACTGGTCGTGTACTTGGAGTTCCAAAAAAAATTTTGTTTCTATTATTATTATTATTATTATTATTAGTTAATTATAGAACCATGTAAATAATAAATTAATAAAAGTTATCTTTTTTATTGTTCATTTCATTGAATAAAGTGAGTTTAAAAAAATCGATTCACATTTTACAAATTATTTCGCTAAAACTTACAACACAAACAGTAGTTGCTCTAAAATTGACTAATTCCTTAAAAATCTTTTACAGCTTCCTATAGACAATACAAATTGCTTGCGTTGTTTAAGTATCACGTCTCGTAAAAAGCAAAAACCTTTTGTTAATGCTTCACACTCCAGTCCTGTAGCAGGCGCTACTGCACCTACCGGCCATAAAAATCAAAAGAAGAAGAAACTTTGCAGAAACAAGAAATAGAACCATGATAATGTAAGTACAGATAAAATAAAATAAAATATATAATTTTTTTTTCAGATCCCAATAAGGTTAAATTTCTATTAAGCAGAAAAAAGAAAATATTTAACATAGCCTGACTATTTAGAATGTCACCCAGATAGTTAATTGACTACTTTTTTAATAGTAAAATTGACTTGGATTCATACTTTGATTGTAGCTACATAGCACCTGACCAGAGAATGAGCTAAGACAGTTTTAAAGTCAAAAGTTTTAAGTTAAAGAAGAAAATTAACTTAATTTTTAAATTAATGATCTCAAAAATGCTTTTAATTAGATGCTTTAATTGGGTCCTAACTTTGCATAAAATCTGTATATTTTTTTTTTTAGATTTGCATTTAGAGTGCTGTTTTTTTTTTTTTATTATTAATTTTGTGAATCATCTTTATCAAAGTTTACCAAAATGGAAAACCAAAAACACTGATTAAAAAAGAAAGGTTATTAAATTTAATGTATACATATTTTAAACATATTAAATTCCTTTTTAAACCACATATAATCTCCTAGGTACATTAAAGGTCAGGTATCAATTCTATGTTAAAAAGATTACGCCCCAAACAGATTCTTATTATGCATCCATGCAGCGTGCCAAAAAACAAACAAACAAAAAAAGAGCAACAAGACCTGAATGTTCATTCCTTCAAAGTGATTCCAGCCAGGAGGATGAGATGCAGATTACACCGTCAGCCCAGCGATAAGTGACGCCTCTCTCACCTATAAATAATTCAAATTGCACCGATTGCTTTGAATTATTCATTTAAGTTTATAATTCATCTTCTATTGCAATTTCCCTCCGTGAAGGGAGAAATAGAAGAGGTTTATGAAAGATAAAATGCTACAAGCAGAGACACAGGATCTCGGCGTGCTGCTCGGTGTGGGTCGGCCGTCGGCTCTCGAAGGCCCCGAGGGGGAGGTGATGATTGTTTAGAAACATGTTTGCCATTAGATGGGTGACAATTATAGGAATATAAAGTGGCTTTGTTGTTTTTGATACATTTTATGCTGGGTCACTGCAAAGCAATGCAAAGCTCTGATGGGCGGAGTCAGGAGACGTTACAGTGCACTGAATGGATAATAATACGGAACAAACCAATAATATGCCACGGCCTTTACTCTCTCCACATCTCAACTCCTTTAAAGTTCTACAGGGAATTTGAAGCCAAGGATCCGGCAGTGCTCTCTTTACCACCACGATCAAAACACCACCATCACAATGTTCATCCCTCCAGTACATGTCCAGGCAGTTTTATAATCCACGCCGACGTATACCGAAGCTCTCCTGGTAGCACACGATGACTGGACGCATTATTAACACCCTTTATTCTGGTTTTCCTTTTAATTGTTCACCAGCCTGTTTATTTCCTGTAAATCAATCAAACCACCATTCGAAGTGTGTAACGAAAGCACACGAAAGCAAAAAGGAAGTGACTCAGACGCTGTTTCCAAATATCTGCACGTAGTCATTTTTTCCTATGGACATGCAAGCAAATTCATTAAGGAAAAAGCGTGAGACTAAAATGTGAGTCATGCAGCAAAAATGATCATGGTGCAATTTTCTGGTATGCTATACAGCCAAAAGTATGTGGACATTGCCATACTCGTAAATGCTTGCTGATTGACCAATTCCAGACATAGTCCATATCGTGTTTATAAAAAAGGCCAGTTTTCCCTGAAGCTGGTAAAAAATAAATACATTTAAAAAAACATACTAACCCAGATAACTGACTTCTAGAGCTGTAAATCATGGGTAGACTCCTAATTAAATTAAATTTGATTTTTGGGATTCAACCCAATAGTACAGATGTTTTTCAAATTTGTCGCAAGCAGCTATCTTTTTTTTTTTTTTTTTTTTTTTTTACAGATTTGCAGACTACTAAAAGCATTTTATTACTATTAAAGTGCAAAAGTTAAATTGTTAATTGTTTAAGTATCACGCCTCGTAAAAAGCAAAAACCTTTTGTTAATGCTTCACACGCCAATCCTGTAGCAGGCGCTACTGCACCTACCGGCCATAAAAATCCAAAGAAGAAGAAACGGTGCTAATCTTAAAAAAAAACTTTGCAGAAGACAATCATCACAACACAATCACCAACAGAAAAGTGAAATATTCACCTTTTGGCCTAATTTACATTACTTTCATACTTTTGAGATTAGAATTTTACAACATTTTTATTTTAAATTTTCTCCCCAAAATGTAAAAACCATCACCTATTATGTTAACATAAAAAGCTGACTTTTTCCAAGTTAAAAACAAAAAATTAAAAAGATGCAAGCAAAACACGCAGCAAATGTATTTAAATTTCATTCCTTATAATAAAAAACGCATGTTGAGCAATAAACCATAATAAACTAAAAAATAGTCAGCATTCGCGGTGAAAGTTCTTAGCTCTTATAAAAGTTTTGTAGTTTTAGATACAATTTGTGCAGTTTATGTAATGATTTCACCTGGTAAGTTTTGGAGAATTTGCTCTAATATTTCTGGAGACTGAAATATTGCCACATTTGGTAATCTATTGCTTTCTTACAGTAAGTAACAAAAAAAATGTTTTATGTTCCATATTTTTCTTTTTAGACTCACTAACGCAAAATCGAAAAATAAATCTGTATAACAAAACTTACACTCTAAAGAAAAGCTTGTTTCCACACTGTTTATGATTCAAACATAAAGTCATATAAAGAAAGCTTTTATTTGCCATGTATACATTGCAGTACTTGAGCTTGTTCCATTTGTTTGAGATTTTATGAACTCCAGGCTATAAAATATGAGTTAAATGATAAGTACTCTTGGTAATAAAATAACAAGATAAAAGAGCACCCCCCCCCCCAAACAAACCCCCCTTCCCCATTTTTATTATAAAGGTCCTGGCATTATGCCTAGATCACCAATGCAGCTACACTGGGTGTTGTCCTCTTGTTTTAGTTTCATCTTTTTTCTCCTGTTTTTAATCACAAAAATGTAATGAAGACTCGCAGGTGTTCAGGGGCAGGGAGCAGGGCATGTCCGTGAATACTAATACGGCGGCCCTTTCAGAAAATTGATGGCGCTTGCTTTAGGAGCGCCCGCTGCTCCTGACAGGTGGACGCAGATTTATGTTCTTTAGTCTTTAGTCTTCTTTAGTTGTCCTGACACCTTCAGTATTATATTTTTCCTTTTTATGTCCTCTGTTGTGTAATACATGGGCAACCTGTATTTATGAAACGTGTCTTCTCGACCTGGAGGCTTTGAAGGTCTAACGGCGGGTTCGGGTTCGTCCGACGTGACTCGCCTGTCTGGTGCATATTGTCCTGCTCATCAGACAGATGTACCTGGTTGTCTCTCAGTGGTGTCGTTCAGCCTTACAGATTCATCATCACCCTACGCACAATATACACACACTCTCAGTCTTACACACACACACACTAAGATGTTCTGTACGAGGAGCATTTTGACAGGACGCAGGTGGCAACAGTTCTCTCGCAGTGTGACGGTTGTAAAGTGCAAGGCCCAGTGTGACGCTTCCTGCTGACAGCCCAATACCCGAGCTGACATTACTGTCTGAACAGAAACCTGCCTGTGGTAAAAGGAGCACCAAGTTCTGTACCCCTCTTACCAACTGAATCTTGGCTGATTTATTATTATTATTTTTTTTGCGTAGTTGGACCAAGTAATGGATAATGAATAGGTTTTCAAAAGTATACAGGTAGCGATACAGAGCAAGGAGCAATGTTTACTGCAATAGAAGACCACGTCAGGAAATCTAAGGATACACTGAGAATTGTACAAGAAATTTAACCCAATCCAGCTCAATGTTCAGTCTGTTCTAAAATGCTTTTCTACCCACTACGGTTGTAAAGAGGATACAGGTGGCCCCCAACTTGCGAAAGAGTTCTGTTCCGGGAGCACATTCATAAGTCAGATTTGTTCTTAAGTTTGACCAAGTAAGTCTTATACGCCTTTGACACGAATATACAATGTAAAGCATAGCAATTATACGTAATCTCACCTAAGAAAATTAATTTCACATATCAAAGATAACGGTGTTGTCTCTGCGCCTTTAAATCACGAGGGGAATTCCTGGTGCCATTTTTGTCTTGGGGCTGTTTTCCACTGTATTGGACTGTGAACTCTGTTTTGTTGAGGATTTTCCGGAATTAGGATTATTTACTATCATAGCAGCTTTACAGGGCAGCCATATTCTATCATCGTGCTTCCGGACTGAATTAGACCTCCTCATTTCTTCCACACACATACAGTACAATATACCAGACTTTAGACATTTTATATACATTCACGTACAAACTGAAAATATTGTATATAATTGTAAATATTGGTATCTGGTGCACTGCAGTGTCTATTTTTTCTACAATACACATGAGCTACTTTGCCGTGGTTTGTAGTTGTGGTCCTTTTTGCATCTTGGAAAACTTGCAGCTCGTGGACTACCTGTATTTGAGTTACAATCGCACTTCAGTGACACCAAAAACCTTCATCATCCTCACATCTCTTGCACAAGACTTCCTGTTTTTGCTCTCAGAATAGCCAGACAGGGAATTGCTCAAGTCCTTTTATGGCCCGCATCATTTTGGGTGGATCTCAGGAGCACTTCTGACAAAGCGTAAACCTGGCTGAGCCTCAACCATCGTAGCAACTCATAAACAAACACGCATTTGATAATCCACTGGCATGTGGCCCATACTTAAAAAGATACAGATTAAAGAGATCATCTAAGAGATGGATTGGATTACACGTTAGCTGAATAAACTAAGCTGGAAGTGGAGGGGGGAAAAGTATTGCAGTTGTACGAAGGCCATTTCATGAAGCACTGCTCGGAATCTGGCTTATGCAACCGTCTGAGATGTCCTCCTTCCACAACCACTGACACATGCACATGAGACCAGAGAGCTCTTGAAACACGGCCTGTTAATCATCACTGATTTTATTGAGCAAACTTACATCTACAGCGAACTTTATGGAATGTAAGCAAGATGTATGTCGGCTTTGAGTGTAACGATATTCTGGAAGATATTGAAAAGTGGAATCAGTGAAAGATGTTTATTTTTGAACTCTACAACATCGCCAGGAACCCCCATTCATCTCAGATGCTCTCAGCTGGACCTATAGCTTGGCAGCCTTGCTGACTATCAAGGTAGATTGGTAGTCCATCTATATGTGTTAACTTGGATAATATTAGATAAATATAGCGTTAACAAAGGTTGGATATAATACAAAGGCTTAGATGACAAGTCGGCACTCATCATTAAGCTCTTTTCATCTCATCATTGTTCATATAAGCCAGCTTGAATAGCGTAAACATACCAGGTCGTAAATATAATTTTATAATTCCACAGCATATGATCAATAAAAGAGAATGAATGTATTTTGACTTGTTTAAAAACAAAAAAAGGAAAATTGACAATTATTATAAACCCATATGCCACTTGGACCAATCATGATTGATTGTAGCACAACCGCTGGTCTTGAATAAACTCATCACCGTTTCTTGTTTGTCATCGTGCTGCAATTAAGCGGCTGACAACCTCGTCAGCCGAGCATCTTAATCACACAGCCGAAGAAGTACCGTTAGTTGTTCTATGAATGAAGAGTGAAGGAGAACGCGAGAGGAAATGAAGATTTTCTTTTATCTGAGCCAGCTACTGGAGCTGCTCTGTATATAAATCACAGCACTTTCTGTACAACAGACAATTATTTAAGTGGAGTTTAATAGACTTTTCCACACCACATCAGTCCCCGTGACGTTTATTTAAAACAGACCAGGATGACGGATGGGCGAGATCCCAGAGCTTACGTCGGGCGGCAGCATTCTAGATACCCCAGCCAGCTTACTCCAGTCTGCCAGATGGTCCGTTTCCATGTGGAGCGTGGTTGTGACAGGAGGAATGCCAGCCTGTGCCCACTGCTGGCGTCTGCTGGCCTTTGGCTCCCCCCATGGCCCACATCATTGATCGGCTCCGTCTCGAATAGATCGGTTTACTTGTCCTGAGCAATACCTGTGGGACAAGGGACGGTCCAATGCTCCTCCAGCACCTTTTATTTTATTGTTTTGTTTTGTTTTCTACCTCAACTGGCCAGGTGCTGAAAACCAATGGGACTCTGACCTACTTTCAAAAGTGCTTTTACTTGTTTTATGTCCATTTTTGGCTCCATAAATGGAGCAAGCACCTGGTATTGATCAGACTCCTATTAAAATTTGTGGACCTGCCTGGTTTCTCAGTGCAGCCAATTTGTTACCGGCCAGCATTGCGTAAGTACAGAATTATTTAGTCCAGACCCATTGACTTATAATTATAGTGGGTTAAAATTATATTTCATTTGGATGATCATGAATGAAAGATGCTTTTTTTTCTTCCTTCACTTAAAAAAAAAAAAAAGGCGTCTGCCTTATTGCATCATACTCTGATTCAACCGTTCTGTAATATAAATCATTTGTTGCACGAACCTGAACAGGAACTAAAACGTTTGCTCTTTCGGTAAGGAATCAAAGTCAGGCTCTCGGGTACTTTCCTGTCTAAGGCTTTCTTATATGCTCTGTCAAACTAACCGAGACAACTCCACCAAAGACGGCGCACGGAATAAGCGACGCTGAAATAGAAATGAAACGCAGCTGCCTGACTCGATAAGGAAGACTGGTGGCATTTGAGTAATGCAGATTTCACGAAGATCTGCTCAGATTAAAACCCAAGCCGTCAGAGGCAGGCTCGTAAAACCTGGCTGATTGGAGGAGAGGAATCTTTAAGAAGTGCTGTTTGTGGGGAACGTGATGAACTGACCCCGTGGTGTTGAAACCTTTCGGAGCCGATGTGCGAGTGCTGGTGTCAAGATTTGCACATTGACTCGCACATAGTCATTCACGGCTAAAAGTACCTGATGTTCAATTTCCCGATCCGGAACAAGGAACAAGATTACAATTTCTGACTCGAAACATTTTATGCGTTAGCATTATGGACCCCAGCATGATGATTGGGTTCTGATATCAGGAGTCATCAGCGCTCACGTTAATGAGTAAATAACGGAAACATTTTTGTACTTTTTAATTTTTTCTCTTATTAATGATTTTTGTGTGGAAGGAAATTGAATTAAAAAAAAAATTGCTTTTTTATCTGAATTAGTTGGATAAAAAAATGGAAGAAAGAGAGAAGGAAGGCAACCAAAAAGAGAGAAAACAACACATAAAAGAAACAAGGGATGGAAAGAAAGAAGAAAAACCATGTGTAAAATAGGGAAATATGGAAAAATAAATACAACAAAATGAACAAAAGAAGGCAATCAAGATGTAAAAGAGGGAAGGAAGGAAAAAAAACAAGAAAGACACTGAAAAAAATGCAAAAGAAGGGAATAAAAGGAAAATAAACGAGGAAAAGACATGGATGCAAGTGAAAGAAACAAGTAAGGAAACGTATAAAGGAAGGCAGATAAAATTTCGAAAGGAATGAGTAAAGAAGGAAGGAAAGGAATCAAGGAAAGAAAGAAAGAAATGTCAAGAAAGGAAAGACAAGAAAAATAGGTTAAGAAAGGAAACCTGGGGATATTTGCAAGGAATAAAATGAAAAAAGTTAAGGAGAAAGAAAAGATGGTTGAATTAAATGGGAAAAGGAAAGGCACATTTGAGGAAATAAATAAAAAGAGGAAGACAAGCAAGAAGGAATGAATGATTATGGAACATAAGAACCAGGCGAAGAAAGAAATGGGAAATAAAGAAAGGAAACAAGAGTTGAGATGGGGAAAACAAGGAAAGAAGCAGGAAAGAAACGAAAGGACATCCATGTTGCACTGCTTAATAAAAGTCCTAAAATGTTGACCAACTTGAAGAGGGTGTGGAAGCGTGTTGATCCACCCTAACACACCAACACAAGGGTAAACACATTTATGTACAGAATTAAAAGGATGACCTCGATGTTATTTCAGCGGTTTAAACAATCAATTCCACTCCCTTCATAAATCACTATAGTGGCTGGCAGGCCACATGTAGATTTTGAGAACTGCGCCATTCTTTATGTAAGGAAGAAAAGAGGCCATGACAGGTACAGAATAAAATCCTCCTCCCCCAATCATTTTTCCTGCAAAGTTCAGTGAAAATGCTGCTGCTCTTTCTCTCTAAACCTCTCTGGTCCCAACTCAATCATCTGATTCGCTGAGTAACCTCTTTTCCCTCTCATAATGGAGTTGTGCATTAGGTATTCTTGGCATGCCGCAGTAGAGCGAGGTCCTCGGGCCTGCTCGCCGAGAGCCATCCTTCACCTGCGTGAGCTCTGAGCATTCACGAGAGGAGCTGTTAATTTAATTTCCTTCCACCGCTCTTGCCGCATCCTCCTCTGATATGATATAGCCCGAATCCCCGGTTAGACATCACAGCACTTAGTCCTTCGACCGCATGCTTTTCTAAAATCACTTTCCCAGGAGTCATGGCCCGACTTATGAAAAGCTGACCACTGGGTACGCGGCGATCCGGTAATCGAGGTCATGCATGCAGATCAACGAAGGCGATCCATCATGCATCCTGATGGGGATAAAAAAAAAAGTATGAAGAGGTGTCAAAAAATGTGTTGGAGGACATGTGCACTGACGAGCCTCGTTATACAAGCGACTGGCTTTGTAAGTGTGAGAAATCTCATGCGTTTCTTGAACGGTGTTTATCGTTAAAAGCTTAGTCAAACAGAAAATGGTGTCTGACGAGGGTTTCAAGGCACCGCTGCATAAATGAGGCGAGCTGCTAAAGCCTTGATTAGAGTTGTATAATCCTAACCCATATTGAAAATGTGACAAATCCCTGAGGCGCTGATGCAATTCCTCAAACTGTTGCTGCAAATTCGGAAAGCAGACATGGACGCTTTTGTGCTCCTCTGGCAATTGTGCTCTACTGACATATGGATGTGATTGTCAGGTGTCCAAAAACTTTCAGCCATATTGTGTAAAAGCAGTCCATTCTTCCGTCAGTTACAGTATGTATGCTGTGTATCCTGTGTATGATTGCTGGGGGTGTGAAGCCCATCACCTATAAGTTGCAAGGTACAGGCACACACACCCAGTCATACAGTATGCTGTGGATGGTTCGGAAACGCCAACGCATGTCTTTTAACTGGGAGGAAACCACAGTACCTGGAGGAATCCCACCAAGCAAATCCACGCACAGACTAAAAGTGAGATTTCCTGGAAATCTTTCTCCTTCACTCCCAGTCCTGGAGGTCTGAGGTGACGGTGCTAGCCACTAAGCCATAAACACACACTCAAAGCTTTCCTCATGGAGAGGTTTATACCCCTGACTTTAACCATCTGGTGCTGTTGGCACTGCTGGGGTATCAGAGCACCATGCCTTTCCATTTGCCAGCGGAGTCAAGCAGAGTGGTGCTGTGGGACACAGGTGACGATCACAAGGCCGAGTTTCACCCTGAACAAGTCCAAAAGTCACCTGCTGGCAACCTCTGAGACCGTTTAACCCGGCATTTACTTCTTATCTTCCCGTGTCAAAGCTGAGATGAAAGTGCAGCGCGTTCACTCTGAAGGCGAAGCTAATCAAAAGCCTTTGGTACTTTGGCCTGCTTCGGGGCTCGCGAGACTCGCTGAACGTTTCGTCGAAAACAGATTAGCAGCCAAGTTCAGGTAGACATGCTAATGTTTGCTCCATCTGCTTTACTACTGATTATTTCATTTCCCCCTGAAAACATGCTGAAAATGCGGATGTTGGCAGAGCTCTGAGAGCATGGAAAAACAGATTTGACATTCCTAGCATGAAAGCCAGACAGGAATAATTGCATCAGAGCTAAACAGGAGTAATAGTGCCTATTCGTGCAGAGACGTCCATGCCACATGTGTCTGTGGACCAGACATGAAAACTAAATAAATAAATAAATAAAAATGCAGTAAGAACTCAGCAATCACAGGATCTTCAAAAGACGAAGTTCAGACACATGGACAAATTGAGTGATCCTGTTTCAGCCCTAGTAAGTAAAGTGACTAGTGAGGTACTTTTTGTTTTGTGTGTGTGCCTGAAACGTAGACGACATATTGGGATCAAGTAGTAGTCTATTGTCCCGTATCAGTCGTCTGCGTTGTCTCACTTTTACTGCTTACTTACTACTTTACTACTTAGATTTTTTGCTATACGCAACTCTTTGTAAATCATACGTGAGAACTTGTGCAGTACCTTTTTTTTTTTTCAAAAATGAGAGAGAATGATGTCAATATAAACTCCTTGAAAAGTATTTAACATCTTGATAGTCATGAATGACATCATCAAGCAAAATAACTATTTTGACTACCTCTGACTTGAATAAATAAATAATAATAAATAATAATAATCAATATTTCTTTGAAAAAGTTTATGTAACATCACTTTTTCCCTTTTATAAGCGTTTAAAAATAAAGAAAAAGAAAAGGCGTACATTCAGTGGTCAGGGGACCATGATGACCTTGATGGTGTACCCTTGCGCCTGACCCCCTTAGCGATTGACCCACTGGACGACTCTGCCTATGTAATTGGTAGTCGATGTGATAAATCTCAGGGATGGTGAATTCTGTTTGTTTCCACTGAAATCCAATAGAGTAAATACACCTTCCCGTCCTACTCCTCCCTGCTAATGTCAGCGTGATGCATTATGCATGGCTTTCATTTCGCTTTGTTTTTTCGCTCCTCCCATCTTTCTCCTTCACCCCTTGTTACTTTTCTTTTTTCTTCCCTACCCCCCTCTCTTTCCTCCATTCTCATTTTCCAAGAGCCATCGGCCATATAGAATATGCCAAAAAGATTGACACTAGTTATTTTTGCCCTGCTGCGAGGCTCCCTACTGAGGAACTTGGCTACGTTTTCATCATCTTATTCCAGCCTGGTTACTTAGTCCAAGCCTCCAGTCATGTGCTCCATACACTCGACATTCTTTTTTGAATCCGTGTCATCTCTGTTCTCGCATTACGTCAGAGAGCACTGGATTATTTCAACCCAAACGAAGAGTTTCTGCGCTACTTCTGAAAGGACGAGACGTTTGTAAGTAAATCATAGTATCTCAAAAATGATTGTTGCTGTTTTTGCTGTTAATAGCAACCGTTTACGTATCACATGCCAAAAAAAAAAAGATTATTATAGAAGCATTTTTATTGCGTCTACATCTTGTCCTTGGCCTTGTTCTCTGATTAGTAGATGATAAACTGGATTTAGGGATCTTCTGCGCGTGACAACAGACTGAGTTGATTACGTCTCGGACTCTGATTGGCTCGTTGTTGTTATTACTATGCAAATTAATTTCGAGGAGGCCAAGCTTTTTGGACGCTCTGAGAAAATCTCATTAATCAGCCAATCATATTACACGAGCACATGGAAATTGAGGCTAAAATCCTAAAATAAATCACTTAATCAGTTGACCATAAAAACACAAGATCTGTTCCTTTAGTAGGTTATTTTACAAAGTTAAGTCAGCTTAATATGGAGGTGGGGCTTATTTCTTTGTCCTAGTCCTATAGTAGATGGTTTTAGTACAGCAGGTAGACTCTTAGACTGATGGTGTTAATTTATTAACTTCGACCAAACCATGTCATACACGTGCCTAAGGTTTCTGAAATTCTCTTTCTCAATTATGGCATACAGATAATCATCCCACTACTAGCTTACCATGGGGCATCGTTTTTTTTTTTTTTTTTTTTATACTTGACATTGGTGACAGGCCATTGCCAAGCAAAAAAAAAAAAAAAGAGTGTTTGTCAGTCAGACAACTCTAATTGGCACGCCAGAGCAAAACCACAAAAAACAGGCCAGTCTCTGTCTCTTAAGCAGAGCTTTTATGCAGCCATCCTATTAGGCAGCAAACTCTGGACAGCAATTCAGATCTGTCATCCCTCCACTCCATCACTCCGAGTGCAATCCAGTTAGCCTCAATCATATTATGTCTAATCTAATCACACCTAATAAAAACCTGCACTTCTCGACATTTAAACCGACGGTTGTGCAGCCGTCCTGGATCAATAGTGCACCGGGCTGAGCTGAAGATTACACATCTGTTACATCCATCTTGATGGAACTATAGCAGCATGTTTGCGATGGCCATACGAGGCAGAGGTTGGCACGCGGCGCAAGCCACAGAACAGCAGTGTGGGCTATGTCTGTAAGGAATGAGCTGGCCTGGAGGAGGAGGAAGAGGCAGAAGGTTATGGAGATGAGCCCAGAGAAAGCTAATCCTTGTAATAACTAGTGTAAAAGTTTGTACGTTCTTTCAGTAACCGCTTTATCCTGGTCAGTGCTGTGGTGGATCCAGGGTTTATCCCAGGAATGCCGCGCACAGGACAGGAGAATTTATCCTGGATGAGATGCTAGGCCATTGCAGGGCCCTATACATGGACATACTGTATATATACAAACATTTATACCTGGAGAACATCAAGGAAACCAAAACAGAGACAGACGGAGAATGTGAATCTATTACAGATTGTAACCCACACTCAGGATCGAAATAGGATCCAGATTTTTGTTAATATTAGGTTAATTTTAGTTCATTTTAATATGTCTATTTCTCAAGATAATGACTTCATCGGACTTGAGGTAACAGGCAAAGTAAATCTCCAAAAAGACCAGAAAAACTTCGACTTCATAAGAAGAAATACAGCTTTTCTGCTCCAAATGCCAACATCTCATCAGCAGTAAGAACAGAAAGGCCAGACTGGAATTTGTAAAGTTTTATCGAGCGATGAGGTGAAACCTTTAGCCGATTGATCGCTGGGGAAAAGTTCAGAGAAAAATCAGACCGCAAATGATCCTTATCCTAGGATTCCAAATCCAAATAGCTGCAGTTTGCAGAACATCATACACTAGGTTTACCTCGCGTCACATGGTCGTACACTTAGAGCCGTGAAGCATTGATGGACTGTGGAGGCGATTTGATTTTGGGGGGCATTATGATTTGAGTCCATAGCACTAATATTTGTCTTGATCAACTATGTCCCTTGCAGTTTTTAAAGTATTCGCAACTACTGAAAGTATTTAATAAACACTGAAATTCTGCGTAATTTCAGTTTTATTTTGTTTAGCTTTTTATTTTTAACAATAGACAAAAGTGACACAAGCAAGCTTTGTAACTTTGTTTTGTGTTGTTGGTTTAAACATCATGTTTATTCTGTCACGATCATTATTTTTTTTCGTCTTCTGGTCAACACTCCAGTCCAATAGGTGGTGATATTGCATTAAATAGCCATAAATTTCAAAAGAAGGAGTGGCGGAAACGAAAAAATGAAAGCAGTCCATTTTCTGCAAAAAGCTTTGGGGGGAAAAATGCAACAATTTCAGATGATTACGAGCCAATTCTGAATCGAAAACAGACCAAGAATTGTCGAATCAACCAACAATAGTAACGATTAACTTGCCAAAATCGATTTAATCTTAACGCTCTAAAAGTTCTGGGGCATAATTTACTCAGCGTGAAGCAATCGCAGAGACTCTGATTCGGTTAAGCATGTTTGAACAGCTCTGAGAAAAAGCCAATGAGGGGTCTAAGAAGGAATCACATTCATTTGCTGTGACGTGCAGCAGATCCCTAAATCCAGTTAATCGATAGATAGAGTACTTTCTTAGTCCCAAGGGGAAGTTGTATTAGTTAAATTGTTAGTCAGCTATCTGTGTTTGTGGGAAGCGGGGATCAGCAGAATAATATCGTTTTTATAAGAAAATGGTTTTAGGTTTTTTCTCTACCTAAAATGCTCACAAAACCTCAAGAGATAGACAGCCATCAGGGTTATTTTTGTAACTAATCAAAGCTCTTGTAGCGCGTGACCCTCGTCTGTGAGCGCCTGTGTAGTTCACGTGACCCCATGTCCACCAGACAACCGATCAGAAAAGGTTAAAGTCGTGTAGCATGAGCGGGTCAGCGATTCTGAGATTTTGAAACTCGTGTAGCATGTGCTCGGCATTAATCAGGGGAGGGGGAAAAATATGGAAAATTTCAAACCGGCCAAGTGTTCTGATTTAAATCCAAGTAGGCACACGTTTCGTCTGGCGAAGGGGAATCTAATGGCACCGGGCCTTTAAACCGAGCCGCAACCCGACGGCGACTGCTGTCCGGGTTTGGCAGAACATTTTAACGGGATATCAAGGATATCGGCGCCTTGTGATTCTTCATTGGTTGCAGATTTTAAGCAGATACTGTGCAACCCATCCCGAACAAACTTTTCACACTTTTAAAAGTCAAGAAAAACAGCTGTCATTTTATACGCTTTTACTTTTTATAACATATTCCATGAATCTCCAACCGAAACAATTCATCTTTTAATTCATCCTGTCCCAAAAAATCCCTCCTAGGCGTATTTTCCACATTGAATGGAACAGACGACGTTCCACTGTCCTCTAAAACAAAGCCTCTATTTCTCTCTTTCTCCTTATCTTTCTCTCTCTCTTCCCCCACCCTTTTCAGCTCTTTGTGCGCCTTTGGTAGCCTGAGAGTCTAAAAATAGTCCACCGTGTTGTGCAGCCTAATTAAGAGGAGAGGGACGAAGGTGCTCCCAAGCATCTGGGCCTAGTATGTAAGTGCTGCCCTTGTTCCCAATCGCTAGCTGATGCACACCTCTGCCAATTATCCTCTGGCTGTTTCACAGACTTGTAGAGGAGCTGACTGACTACAAATCAAAACTTTTCCCCCCCGTTTCTTTTTAATAAACTCCTGAAAATGCTTGTTGCGAGAAAGCAGACGTTGCATAAGCACTTTTGTGTTTCTCAGAATGCCACCATGAAAACAAGGCTGCATCGTTTTATTTTGGGAATTCGCGCTGCTGGGTTGGCACTATTGGAAGGAGGGAGGGATAGGCACAAGTTGTAGGAGGAAGCAGGTGCAGACATGCCATGGGAATACAAGGAAGGGGTAAGGGCCAAGAGTCCCAACATAACAGCGAACAGTTTCAAGTTTGTATACACACCATGGAAATCAGGATCAGTAAATAAGAAAGTTAAACACCTAGAATTAGCATTCAGTAGATTATTCTGAGCGCCGGTTAAAAGTAACAAGAGCAGGGTTGGTTTAGTGGTTAAAGAACTGGGCTGCCTGACAGGAAATCCGTTGTTCCAAATTCCACATTTTCAGCTTTTGGCCCTCTCGGTGAATTTTGAATGATAGACTTTGATTAAAACCTAAGTGCCAGCAAAACAAAATGGTGGGTTGAGTATTGGATAAGAAAGGAGGAATTTCTTCCAATCCAGCAAGAATTGGAAAAGAGTATAATTAGACTTGGAAAGATTTCTTTTGGACCTGGAAACATTCACTTTTAAACGGGTTTTACTGTAAGAAATGACTTGTGTTGTTATTTACACGTAATATTGAATAGGTATGGTTGTCAGCTGATGCTTCATGTTTCTGCATCTAAAAGAAAAAAAAAAACATCTTAAAATCTTCATTTTTTACAAGCAAAATCATGATCATTTTATCAAACACTGGAAAAAGATTTGCGTCTTAACAAGTGAAATATTTATGAATCTAGCCAAATGTATCTATCATTTCTAAAAACGTGTTTCAACAAAACAAAAACAGTAAAACCTCAGATTCTGAGTAACACGGTTTGCAAGTGTTCGGCAAGACAAGCAAAGATTTTTAATAAATTTTGACTTAAAAAACGAGCAAACCTTGGTTTACGAGTACAGAGTATCATGCATCACGCATGCGCTTTTTGTTTTTTATGCCGAGTGTCACGTGATCACAACTAAACCAACAGTTTTGCACACACACACACACACACCTAGATATAGCTAGGTTTCGCCAGATAAAAAAAATATTTCACTTGCTAAGATGCTAAATAGGGTACTTGTTGCTGTAAGATGCACAAAATTAGGTTTGGCTAGATTTACGAATATTTCACTTGCTAAGATGTCATTTTTTGCGATGTAATACGGATGTTTAATCTTAAAACAACTAGTTAAAAAGTTAGCATATCAGCATCTTAGCAAGTGAGCTATTTTTAAATCTAGCCAACCCTAGCTATAATTTCTTAAAATACATTCACAACAAACCAAATATAGAATAATTAAACTTATTTTATAGGTAAATGTTACTAAAATTGCATGTGAACAATGTCTTGTTTTATTTGCCAGGGAATTTTCCTTCTTTAAAAAAAAAAAACCCTAAAAAATAGGTAAATAACTTATAGAAATAAGCTTAATAATCTTATATTTGATTTGTAATCTTATTTTAAGAAATTTTAGATGGTTTGGTTAGTTTCAAGAGTATTTCACTCGCTGAGATGCAAATGTTTTTTTTTTTTTTTTTTTTTTTTTTTTTTTGCAGTGTAAACGCTGTTTTGGCTTGTCGGGTAAAAGAACAGCTTTATAAGCATCCAAGCCCAAACAAGTGCCGTGTTTCTCGCCGCTGAACTGAGACGAGATTCGCTGCTTCAGGTTGACAGTTCAGCGATTTATTTTTATTCCGCTGCCAAGCACCTACACAGCAGCACCTTCAGACTTGACGTCTAAAAGGTGTTTTTGCATCAAACCCGCGTCTCCGAGCTGACCCAAGCACGGCCTTTTTACAGAGCTCCTTGTTCGCTTTAATCCAGCCTGGCTCTCGGTAACTGAGGATAAAAGTTGTGGATATTCATATCTGTTATGAAATGAATACAAATATGCAATCTCTGCCGCATAGCCGACACATAAAGGTTTTTTTTTTTTGTTGTTGTTGCTTTTTTTAGATTCCCCTTCCATCTGTTTATATCTTGTTCTGCCAGGAGTCTAAGTGATGGGTTAATCTTGGATGATTATAGACGCCTTCGGGCAACACCTGTTAAATTTGGGTTTAGCTTTTTAGAGGTGTTTTTTGGTCTTTGAGGAAAAACATTTATAGTGGGGGTCTGCTTGGAAAATCCGACTCGGTAACATTTGAATAAATTCATGTATGTGAATGCTGATGATGTAATTAAATTATGATGATGAAAAGAAAAATAAAGGTCTTTACATTAGTGGTCAAAGACTCTCGAACCCAAATTTCGTCTTTCATCGCCTCAATTTATCCTTTATACAGATTGGATGTTATGAGACACGAAGCGCTCTGGATGGGGTGCCGATCCATCGCAGGGCACACACTCACATGCTCATTTATACAGTATGGATAGTTTGGGAACGCCAATGAGCCTAATCTGTATGTCTTTGGACTGTGGGATGAAACCGTAGTACTCGGAGGAAACCCACAAAAAACATGCAAACTCCATGCAGACAGACCCCGAGGCGGGAATCGAACTGGAACCTGAAGGTGCAAGGCGACATTGCTATTCACTAAGCCACCCTGCTGCCCTCTGTATAAATGTAAATTTTTTTTGTATTCTTTTAGCTGTTTTTTTTTTTTCCTCTACTGCATTATTTCACCCTCATTTTCCAAATTCAAGTAGAACACCTGTCTTTCTGTTTTTTTTTCCCCGTAATCCACCATCCCCAGGGTCAGGTGATCTGAGATTTTGGGGCCCAGTGGTACCAGCGCAACACGAGATTGAGATGAGAATGGACATTAGATAAGCAACGTACTGAGTACATGGCTCAGGCTGAATGCTGTCCATGTTGTGCGTGGGGGGTTTGTCTAAGCTCCGTGCCAACTCCGCCCATCCCAGAGTTAGCCGCAGATGGCAGGGCGACAGAACGGTGGAGGCACACTGTGTGCAGGCCGGCGAGACTGTTTACCAGCACACTGGACCGAGTGCCATGTGTGTAGAAGGCAGGGTGTGAGAGCACACAGACGCGCTCAGGATAAAGTCCAACACACACACACACACACACACACTGACAAGCCTGCCAGAGTGAATATAGGCTGATGCTACAGAGACTTTCTGAGCTGACAGGGGAGATTGATTTCCTCCTCCGGCTCCTGCACTCCGTAACTCGACATGACACGGCACCGACTTCAGATCTTCCTGATTTTTTTGGGTGTTGTAAGCTGCCACACTTTGGCAGGTCACTAATATTTGAGATTCTGTTCACTCTTTAGTATTTAAACACACACTATTATTTTTTTTTTCCCTACTTTAACACCAAGTCACGATATCTTAGCTACTGAGATACAGTAGATATGCGTACAGTATGTGTCCACCATTTGTGTGTGCATTTGGTCCAGGCGAGATAAACAGGATTAGGGATTTAGGATTACACTCCCCTGACCTTGTCCAGATTGTCTAGCGTCTAAGCCGTTGAGCATGTAACACTTGAACCGGCAGGACATCGTTTCAATCGAACAACGTGGAATAAAATTGCCAGTGTGAGAGCCAGGGACGAGCCCAGGGGTCAGGCTTAATTTTAACGCTTACAATATAGCCACGTTGAACACTATAGTCGTCTTTCTACTTAAAAGAAGCTTTTATTTGTGACAACACAGTGACCTTTTTTTTTCTTTTTTGCATATCCTAGCTTGATAGGGGTCAGAGTGCAGGGTCAGCCGTGATACAGCACCCCTGGAGCAAAGGGGGTGGTAATTAGGAACCTTGCTTAAGGGCCTCGATCAGGGCTGGTTGGCATGGCTGGGGCCTGAACCCCTGACCTTCTCATTAATAACCCAGAGCGGTAACTGTTGAGCCACTATTACACTATAAAAAAATGTGAAAATGTCTTAAATATAGTCATATTTATGTACAATATTTATATATAAGATTATAGCAATTCAAAATTAAAGGTCTTTCTACACACAAATTTTTAATATTTTTAAGCATAAATCTAGTTCTATTAGCAAATAATTTACTGTATTAATTGATAAACCAACATTAGTTGCCAATAGAACAAGAAATTTATGCTTTGAAACTAGTAAAATTTGTCTGGAAATAGACTTAGAAATCTTCCAGTTGGTTTATTTTATTCTTATACTAAATAATTTTAATAACTTTGACTAGATTCTCGATATTTTCACTTGCTAAGGTATAAACCTTTGCTGTGTACCCTGTTCTTCTTGCATCTCTTATGAACAAAATATGACACTACTACAATGTAAATTTGTCTACTGTATATTTTATCATTTATGTTTAATATATGAGCCGGGTTTTACTCTACACAAGCAAACATGGTTCATCGGTGTGTTTTTGGCAGCATATCTTTCTAGTCGGAGTCTTTCTAGTCTTTTTACCCTTTAAACTCTAAAGAATGTGCTGAATAAAGTGATTTTGTGTCTGGCCATGCGGTCGGTTTATGACTCCCTCTCTGACTTTATTTGATAAACAGTCCTAATCTCATGAACTTAAGTGTACATGGAATTAGTTATATATTTGCCCGTTCTTTATGTCCTTACTTTTTGTTTCGCTGTCCTTTCCATGTGAAATTTTTTCAAAATAAGATGTAACCGTCTAATTATGTAACATTTCATTTATTTGATCTTTTAACAAACCACTAGAAATTATTATTTTCTTGAATCTAGGCAAATTTATCTATAATTTCTTAAATAAGATTCCAATAAATATAAGCTGTTAAAATAATTATTAAGCTGTTCACTAGACTTTAATTTCTTCTTCTGTTGGTAGATAATGTCGCTTGTTTCTAGAATGAAATTCCTAAAAATTAGCAAAATTCTTTGTCAACAGAACAAGATATTTTTGTCTGCAGCTTTAGTTACATTTGACTAAAAACAAACTTAAAAGGCTTATATTTGGTTTGTTGTTCTCTTATTTTAGGAAATTATAGAGTCTTGCTAAATTCAGTATTTCGCTTGTGTGCCACTATACTGAAAAAATTAAATTTTAAAAGTGAAATATTTTTGAATTTAGCAAAACCTGTCTAATATCTAGTCAAGCATTACTAAAATTCAAAGCGGAAAATGTATTTTTCTACTGGCAGAAAATGTTTTTTTATATTTATTATTTATTGCTCGAAATTATCTTCCAGTAGAACAAGATATTTTTCACTTTTAATTTAAGTAAAGCTTGACCAGAAATAAATTTAATAAACTTATTTGTGGTTTATTTTAATCATATTTTAAGAAATTATCGCTAGATTTGTCCAGACTCAAGAATATTTCACTTCCTAAGATTTAAAGATGCTAAGATTTTTTTGTAGTACCTCAGCATATGAATTTTATCCGTTCCAGAGGCGTTGTCCCATAATGTAAATGCAGATAGTTCGTTCCAGCCACCCAAAAATATTGCCAACTCTATAATCATATTTTTGTGTATATAAAATTAAAAAATATAAAACCAATCAAAACATTTTAAAAAGACCTGTAAATTAAGTAAAGTCTGAAATAAAGAGACAGTAAACCTCACTTGAAACTTTAATTTATCTTGACACCGGCTACTTTAAAAACACAATTGAAAGCGGCTCCCTTTTCTTCTTGCTACCGTGTTTAATAAAATTCTTGGGACCCATGGTGCTACGTCTTCTCTAAATCTTGCACAAAAAAAGTTAACTTTCTTCACTAAAATTTCTTGCTTAATGTGAAAATTCTCAAGGCAGGGGCGTTTATATGCATGTATTTATGTTAATACACACAAGGTACAGTATTAATGAGCTGTGTGTTAAGAACCTTCCATTATCATTCTGATTTAGTTATTAATACAGTAAACCCTTATATTCTGAATGTTACCCAAGCTAACTTGTCTAGCAAACATAATCTGCTCAAGACTCTGAAATGCTTGCTTTATAATTTTTAATATTTGACTAATAGAAAAGCTTCAACTTGTTTAAATTCCGGTTAGACCTGTAGTAACTGATTTCCCAGAAAATAAGTTTTAAATGTATTCCTCTGTAAATAGATGATTTTTTTGTTGTTGTGGAGAAAAATTGCTTCAATATTTGGAGCAAGTGGACAACAGTGAAATCCTGCAGCAGACCCAGCGCTCACACCTTACTCTCACACCCGACACCGCCTGCCCCGAATCTGTCAGCAATATCTCTTGTGTAGTCCTTGAAAAACAAAAACCGTTGTGCATGAAAAGACCTTAAACCCCGTAAACAAGCAAATACTTTGAAATGACTAAACAGCGTGATATTCACTGAGCCAACATTTATCATTTCAATAATTTCAGCTTTTCTCTAACATCTTTCTAGAAAACAATAATCCCTTCTAATGATGTTGGCATTGTCTGTATGAACAGAAGTGTAACCGAGTACACCGGCGCCATGTTCCAAATGCTGGCCTCCCAGGAACTCCCCTAACGTCCCAAACATGTGGAAACGTCTTGGTGCAAGTTTAAGACTATATGAAGGCGAGTCCCAGTTCACAGACGGATGCGTCTATCCATCGATTTTCACGACCAGGCGTTCCATTTGCTAAATGTTCACAGGAACAACTGCATTGAGCGCCAAACCAGCTTGACCAGGATCGTCATTCACGGACGTACAGCCGTTTTAAAAATGTTCGCACCGATCAGATGTTTAACTGCGGCTAAGATTCTCATTGCCATACTGTGCTTAAAGTCTTCGGTGAATTTCAATCACTTTTACAATAAAAAATTTCATCACAAGGTTTGGCTTAAACGTCCATCGTAACAAGATACATGCTTCTTGTTGTTTTTCCCACTATTATAGTCTTGTGTAGAGGTTGAAAAGCTCATCTACAAGCCTTGTTGATGAGCAGAGTTCTTCGTTTTGGTGAGATTTCAGGTTGGTAGACACAACAATCTGCTTAAACTAAAGTGCCGAATGCAAACCAACTGCAAAATCTTATTAAATAGAGATTTTTTGGACTTATTTCTAGCACAGAATCATTTTATTCCTTGGATTAAAAGTCTGCGGAAACACTTACTCAATCGGAGTGTAATGAGAACGATTATGGATTACTGCTGAGGCTAATAAATTAATCTGTAATTTACAGGTCTTTCCATTCAGAGATCCACTCACTGTGTGGATGTAACCCTAAGTCTGTGAGAACATCGAGACCAGGACTAGCTGAGAACGAGTGTTAAAGTGTTCTAGGTCGAGTCAAAATCAAGTCCCCACCCCAAAAAAAAAAAGCGAGGACTGTTTTACGCTCAGGAGTGAAAATCAAATCCCTTTCTGTCAAATCCTTTTCAATTCTAAGCCTTTATTCTCACTGATAATTATGCTGTTTTGTAGAAGAAAGAGTTACTTCTTGAAAACTTTGTGAAATAAATAATTTTTCCGCTCCTCAAACTCAAGACCTAGACACGTCCAATCGATACAGAACATATCTCGAGACCAGACTCGCATCCCTCAGCACTGTAATGTTCTCCCCTCAATAGTAACGAGGTATCGCTTTATATACGCCTATTAAAATGAAAAGCGGTTTGAAAACAGCGGCTCCATGATTTGTGGTTTAACCTGAGCGTTTATGACTTTAAGCACTTTTTATGGTGAAATCCAAACACCGTGTGAGATTTAGTTCCTTTTTTTTCTTCTTCGCTGACTAAAGCAGCACACCAGTGAGTCCACTTCAACCAAAGGAAAAAGCAGTTTGCTAAAAGGAAAAGCACGCTACTTGGAGTCTTTTTTGTTGCACTGGTAAAGCACTGATAGGTGGCATTGTTAATAGAAATAGAGGGAAAATCGATTGAGTTATGAATCATACACTGACTCAAATTTTTTTCAATAACATTTATATTAGAGATGCACCGGTCCACCAGCCAGTGACCAGAATTTTCTGGTTTTTAGCTTGATCACCGAATCAGCCTGAACGTAACCGATTATGTGCCGAGTGCATGAGCTTCCGAATGGTGCATCAAAAACACTTTATTATGGTTTTATGGTATCAAAAGTTATGGACCCACTCAGACCCACTCATTACATTATAAGTTTGTTTAGAAATAATAAATATGGTGGATGACATAACTGTGATGCATGCTGCTTAATAAAAATTTAAACTCTGTTGAATTTAATTTTAGGTTAAATGTTAAACTCCTTGTATTTGTAGTTAGTTTGCATTGTTTAAATGCTCTGTGTTTTTCTCACTCACTCACTCACTCACTCATTGTCTATACCGCTTTATCCTGTATTCAGAGTCGTGGGGGAGCCCTTCTATCCCAGGAGAATTGCGGCATACAGTGGTGTCCACTCCATTACCAGGCACACAAACAGACACACACTCACACACACACTACGGGCAATTCGGGAACGCTAATTAGCTTAATCTGCATGTCTTTGGACTGTGGGGGAAAACCGGAGGAAACCCACCAAGCACGGAGAGAACGTGCAATCTCCAGGCTCGCAGAGACGGGAATCGAACCCAGACCCTGGAGGTGCAAGGCGATAGTGCTAACCACTACACCACCCACTTGGTTTTTAAGTGAGAAAAATTAGTGTGTGTGCAATACACGTGAGCTACTACCATGATTTGGTCGCATCTATAAAAGTTTATAGAACCGTAGGCCGTTCGTATCTATATTAAGATATACAGTTATCCGACTATTTGATGATCCACCCATAAGGACACATCATTAATAGTGCATTGATATGGTCAAAGTTTGGTTTGTCCTTGATGGTTGGTGGTTCCCGGTTCCAGGCTCCAGGAGTACTTTGTTTTTTGCCAAATTACACCTGATCTGATCTGATGTGTTGGCTAAAATGTACAGTACAGCATGTGGGTGTGGTTGAGCAACATGCCGGGCAGCAGGCACAGGGACGGGTATAACCGGACCAGGTTTCTTTTGAAAGCGCAGAAATCAAAGTCACGGTGTGAGTCCTACACCTGCTGCATCATCACAGCTCCGGAAAAATGTGTCGCTTTCAATTCAAATTTGTTAGTCTTTGATTTTTAGGTTTTCCCCGAGGCGAGATTTGGGAGAAATCAGTATCACTTTGGCAAGGTTAACTTCCAGCTGCTGTCACATTGGCGCACACATACACACACGCGTTCAGAAAACGTCCATCGGCTTTGAACGGCAGCGAGATATTCTCAGCCCCTCGGGCGTGTTCCATTTCTCATTGAATCTTTTTCCCTCCGGTCACTCCGTACCATCTCTTCACTTTGAAATCAAACAAGAAAGGAAAGGATCGGGATAGCGCAGGGAAGCTTTGACGACTCCAGATCTTTGTGCGCTTTTTCTTTTGGACTTTAATTGCCAAAGCGGTGGTTTAACCCATCGCCGAAAAAAAAAAAAAAAAAAAAACTTTCTCTTTTTCTGCACTCTCTGGGAAATTCATTTTGTTGAATATGTGAGTTCCTAATGTCCTGTCAAGTGTGATTTGATGGCGGGTCACACCAACTATATAGCTGCGGCTTCTCAGAGCTGTTACAGCTGTTTTCTCCGTCACCTTATAATTGGAGGAGATGGAGCACAAACCTGAGCAGCTACGAAACAGATGCCGGGTTTTTACTGTAACTGATGAATAGTACAAAAAAAAAACACACGGTCTACAGGGTTTTCACGGATTTTTAAAACAGACATAATTAGCTGTTTTGCACAATTTTATTCCAGCTTATTATTAAATATAAGCTTCCACACACCACAAACTGGTTTTACAAAGAGAAGGAGGGTAGACTGGGTTTAGCAGGTCTGCATTACTGTAAAATGCCCTTGTTCTTACAGTGCAGGTGCAAAGTAGATCATGTTTTTAAAGTTCAGCTAACCCTCGCGGTGTAGAATCAGCTGCACGAAGCGAAGGTATGCCGCAGTACGCTATGCCCTCGAGACGGAGCTAAAGAGTTAAAGCTATTCTGCCATCGGAAAATAGGTTTCGTATCTCTTTGCTGGAACAAAAAAAAAAAAAAAAAAAAAAAAAAGGTTCTGGGACGGAAAGAACTTTAATGGAAGATGGGGGACGGTCCTGTAAATGTCAAGGTTTTCGTTTTTTAAATGGCTTTGGATTCAGCATATATTACTTTTTTTTTTTTTTTTTTTTTTTTATATAGCCACTGATATGCAAAGAATTATTGTTATTTTTTTTATGCTGTATTTTAATTCAACATTGAACTCTACCTGTGCTTGGTATCTTGTTCTGCCCACCGATCATTTCCGTCTAATACCTCTCAGAGAAAAAGAAATAAATCTTTATTGCCTATTTTCTAGATCAAGTACAGATCTAATTTTTTTTTTGAACCCTTTAGTGTGTTCATCTTTGTTGTTGTTTTTTTTTTATTTATTATTATTATTATTTTTTAATATGGCATCCCTTCTCTTGCTCACCATAAATTCCTCTTGCCTTCCAAATCTTACCGTTAAGACGACGAGGAGCACAAAAGACCGGCTCTGCCGTCTCAGCTTGAGGTGGCTGATGCATATTAAAGAACTAGCCTGTGAATAGGGAAAGTTCTGGAGCCGTAATCCGACCTCTGACGACACTCAGGCTGCTGTTCTTGTTCCTCTAGACACAATAGAGCTCCAGTGACAGGCATTGTGGTTTGGAGATTAAGCCTGGGGTGGAAAAGCAAGGGAATACCGAAGTCTGGGGGTTCATACATATACACACACATACACACACACACACCATCCAGACTATCCCTTGTGAAATTTAGTTTTTTTCGAGTAGCCGCTTTGCCTCCACCTGATGGAGATGTATGAACGATCAAGCCGTCGATTTTCAGCTTGCGAATCTGAAAGGTTACAGGGTCGTACTTTCTTTTGAAGTGATAAAATAGCTTTTCTTATCCTTGTCATCTTTGTTGCCTTTGCTTTGCTCTTGTATTAATGCTTTTTTTTCTTCTTCTTCTTTCTCCGTACCTTTTGATTCTTTGTTCCATAACCCACATGTGACGTAGATATTTGCGCCGCCTTTGAAACTGGACCTATATTTCGCCTGAAAACAAGCCCTATCTTGTCGCTGCACCATTGTCGACACCTCTCTGTAGTTAAACGACCTGCAGGCCTCTTATGCGACAGTCATCATGTGTGCATAAGCTGTGTATACCCGAAAAAAAAAGAGTCAAGACCTCACAGGAGCTGAAAGCACTAAAAGGTTTACCCAGCAGGCATTTTATATTTTGATTAGAAAGTGGTAAAAAGGGATTGATGGAGGGTTTTTTTTCTTCGTTTTTTTTTTTTTTTTTCCTTTCCATCCTTTAAACCGTATTTTCGGGTAGGACTGCGGAAACACGTTCGTAGTGAAAAGAAAGCGTGTGACACCGATATATCGCAGGCCTGTCTCTTAATGGCTGTTCTCTGCGTCGCCTTTTCTTTGGTCAATTTATTAAGCCTCGTCTGCATGCCCTCTCGGAGACCTTTCCATTTCACGACTTCATTCTTTTAGTCAGTGTCGGTCTAAATCTCTCTTTTTTTTTTTTTTTTTTTTTTAACTCACCTACGCGACATTTTGGTATTCAGGACTTCGTTTGAGATGAAAAGAATGACTTTTGCTCTTTGAAGTGCATAGAGAATGAGGATCAGTCTTAAAGCCACAGCTAATCAATGCAAGCCACAGCCATTATCCTGTAATCCATTCATTGCCCGCATAGATCCTTTTGCCGTTTAATGAAAGGATCCATTGTCTACGGTGCAGGTTGTGCAGTGGGTAAAAATCAGGTGGCCTAGCAACAATATTTCTCTTAATGATTAATTATGCACTTCACATGATTTATGACTGCGTCTCATTATTGGAAAACGACTTGTAATAAGCTGATCCTTTTTTTTCCCCCTGTTTGTTTCTTCCGCAGACCAAATGAAGACCTGGTTGACGTTTCCTTGGGCATGACCCATGCGAAGATCTCATCCCAGGAAGACGAGTTTGTCCTTCATAAATCTTCCTCACCCATCCTCCAGTTCATCATCTTTTCCAAACTGGCTCAGAAGATAAGAACTTAGAGGGGGCAGAACCGGAGGGGTGTAAGGGTGTTGGGCAGGGGGCTGCTGGTGCACGGGGGGCGGGCAGCACACATCTTCGAAGGTGAGTGAAAGCCCAGCCTCGCCCATGCCGTCCCCTGCCCGCACCAGTCCTCCTGCCCTCTGCAATGGTGACGTGATGGTCCGCGTCATGGAAGGTCTCCGCTTCGTCGCTCCCTTTTCTCTGCGCTGTTGTTTGGCGATTTGTTACTGACTCGAGGGCGGTGTGTGTATATACTCAAAACAAGTGGCCGTAGGGTGACGATGCTGGTGTGTGGACGCGTAAGACGGCTCTACAGGCAGCTCACGCTGCAGACCAGCCTACTGCTGCTCTTTCTCTTCTGCATGGTAAGTGTCCTCATCTCGGCCTACTTCCTGTATGGGGTCAAGCGCGAACTGGAGCCTGCAGGCGTCAGCGGTTCGGAAGGCGTCGACGACGGCACCGCCGAATGGGAGGATTCGCAAGCCGCCACCCCTTCCCCTCCGTCAGCCAGGATACTTCCTGCGAGAACTGCCAAGCCAGCAGACACTTTCCGCACGGACCCTGTGGTTCTGGTTTTTGTCGAGAGCCTCTACTCACAGTTGGGCCAGGACATCGTGGCCATCCTGGAATCGGGACGCTTCCGCTACCAGATTGAGATCGCCCCCGGAAAGGGCGACATGCCCACGCTCACCGACAAGAACCGGGGCCGCTTCACGCTGGTCATTTACGAGAATATCCTCAAGTATGTCAACCTGGATGCCTGGAATAGGGAACTTCTCGATAAGTACTGTGTGGAGTACGGCGTAGGGATTATTGGTTTCTTTAAGGTGAGGATTTAACGTTACTAACCATCCTAAATTACAGTTTTTTTTTTTTTTTTAAGGCAGCACAAAAAAGAAAAATATCTATGCATCTCTGAAAAATAGTATGTTTATCAACCAGATAAAACACAACTTTTTTTTTTGCCGCCCGACACCTGAATCGAGCACAAAGAAGAAGAAGAAAAAGAGAGAAACAACGTCTCTAAGTAAATTTTAAATTGACCAAAATGCCTATTTTTGCAGTAAGAATGATGTTTAACGGATGTCAGGGTGAGTTTATCAGGTTTAGGGTGTCCTTAGGCATGACCTGAAATCTATGTTCCGAAATATCTGATCTGGTAACAGGTCTAAACAGCGAGTCAACTGCAGGGCAAATTCATTCTGAATGCGCTATACCATCGCATGTTTTTAGATGATGCTAAAGTATTTTTTTCTATCATTTTGTTCATATCATGATGTTATAAATACGCCGATTCGATATTAAATTTTTTCCAATTTTGTTACAATTTTAAGACCTTGAACTGTTAAAAAAAAAAAAAAAAAAAGTCGACTCCAAAGTTTTAAACCTTAGCTTCATTTAACATCGTCATAACTCAGTAATTAAATGTAGCCCGTTCCTTATAGCATTAAGACTGCTAGACTAACTTCAAATACACGAGTTTAACATTTAACTTCAAATTAAACAAAAACAAACAGCTACATCATTACTGAGCAGCGTGAATTTCTGTCTCATATCCGCCATGATTAGGATTTTTACCCAACTTAAAATAATTCAATCCTACCACAAGGGATGTGCCAGTGTGTGAGTAGTTCAGAGTAGGATTGAACCACCTGTAGGATTATAAAGGAACCGTGACGTTTTACCGCCTCAAGTGTCTCCACAAGTGGATGTTGAGTGTTTGTTAGTGCGCGGATGTGCGCAGCTTCTTACAAGACTAATTAACGTGTGTGGTGGTTCGAGACTAATTCGCTATGCGAGTTTGGAGAAAAAGGCTGATCAGTGACTTTTTAATGCGCGCAGCTTTTGATAATGTAACGCCATAAAAATGCGTTTGTGTTGAACCGCTCGCGAGTGCAGAATTTTTGCGTTTGTGATCGGTCGTGGCTGATCAAGCTGATAAACATCCAATTCCGGTCACTTGCTGATTATGATTAAAAATGTAATAAATCATTTAAACATCGATTTTGGAGTTAATATTGCGATACATTATTTTTTCCCCCCCCCTCTCTTGTCTTTAATAATAAACACGTTTTCATACACTTTTAACAGCAGCACTTTTACCACACATGAAGGGGTAGGCCATAAACACATGATGAGTAAATTACAGTATGAAATTAATAACTAAGCTACTGAAGAATGTAATTTATAGTTAGTATTAATTATTAAACTATTATAAAAATTCCTCCGGTTTGTTTTAGCATTTTAATTAAAGTTAAACTGCACCGAGAATTTTCTTTTGAACTTTGGAAGGACATACTGCCCTTTTGTTCCCGTAACATGATGTAAAGCTTGTTTTAGCAAATCTATATAGAGTTCTTCTACAAAAAAAAAAAAAAATGGAAATAATGTTCCTGTTTCAAATAAATATTTTTTAACAGTACTCCAAATCCTGCAATATTACAGTAGTGTATCCTACTTAAGATCTTCCTTCTTAATGGATGTGCAGCGAGAGCGCTTGCATCAACCAGACTTAAAGGCGTATTAGAAGAGCATTTACAAAAAAAAAAAAAAAGATGAAGCTTTTCTTCAAAGCTCTGCTTCTACACGACCTCTGGTTGGCTGCTCGTCCTGTCTTTTCTGCTTGAGAACGTTCTCTGCCGTGTCCTGTTCTGCCTCGGTGCCTTTAGCTCTGAGCACTTCTAATGTTACATCCTGGAGAAACATGGCTCCGAAAACCAGGTTCCCATGAGGGAGAGCAGCGACTGCAGCCAGCCAGGACTTGGCTCGGTGCAATCTCCCGAGGCTATATTAAGCACAGTCTTCTCGGCATCCTCCTTCCTCCGCTCACTCTCCTCACCTTTGGATCGTTTCTGAAACGTTTTCCGTGTCGCGTACAGGGTTAAACTGACTTGGGAATATAAAGCAGAGGAGACGGATAGGAAGGTTAATATTCTGATATATGGCGTGATCTCGTTTATTGCTGTTTATTTACAAAGCAGGTTGGTAGTTTCATTTCTTCTTGGGAGTAACTCGATCGCAGGGTTGCAAAGCCAGGTTAAGTTGTTCACGTCAGGTACTTTTAAAATGCAACAAAATTTTTTTCAGAAAAAAAAAAATCTTTGTTTAGAAAGGTTTCGTTCTAGCATTACAATCGACTACTGCTACTTAACTAAGTAACATCTCGCTAACTACAATACAGCGCTACTGACCTCCTCTTGCTGTGGCATATAATCTGTTATTGAACTTTTTTATTTTGCATGTCACGTGTCATCTCCATGACGACGTCAGTAGATGACAGAAGGACTGTTAACCAACATTAGGCTACTATGTATTTTCATTGATGATTGCATTTAAGGTCTATTTCACCTTGAACGCGGGTAGCAAGGAATCGGACTACAGTCTGGAATGTCCTGTGTTCGAACCCCACCACCACCACTAAGTTGCCCCGGCTCATGTTTTTTTTATTACATAAAACTTCAAGTGTGTGTGTCTTGCAACTTGCATCCTGTAACAGAATTACATGTTGAAAGGTTCAGCCACATCCCTGTACTGGCAAAAATAAGAGTCATTAATCAAGTTTAGGTTTACTGATAGTTGCAAAATGTTTTTCCTCGATTTTACAAAAAAATCCCTGGGAATCTAAGGCTTATTGTTTTCATTCCAAAAAACATTCTAGCACCTTTTGACCCACACTGTCCGTCTGCCAATGAAGGGAGGAATGCGAATGAATGGTGAAGGCTGAAGTCTTCGTCTTTAGGGATTTAAGGGAAAGTCCATTTTAGCTCAAGCTCAATGATTTAGTCATTAGGACTTTCAATGAACGTTCTTGGTTCACTCATCTGTTCTCACTCATGTTCAATAAAGCGATAATGAAATTTCTTGTCTCTGTCTCTCTCCCTCACTCTGTCTGTCCCGGTCTCTCTATCTCTCTCTAATAAAGGCAAATGAGAACAGTTTACAGAGTGCCCAACTCAAGGGATTTCCCCTCTTTTTACACTCTAACCTCGGCTTAAGAGACTGCAGCGTTAATCCCAAATCGCCGCTCTTGCTCATCACTAAGGCTCGCGAGGTGGAGCGCGGGCCCCTGCCCGGGGACGACTGGACCGTCTTCCAGTCCAACCACTCCACCTACGAGCCCGTACTGTTGGCCCGGGGCAGGACGACAGAAGCCGGAGGTCCTCCTGCACCCCTGCACGCCGCCGTGGTCCAGGACCTCGGGCTTCACGACGGTATCCAGAGGGTACTCTTTGGCAATAACCTTAACTTCTGGCTGCACAAGCTGGTGCTGGTGGACGCCGTGAGCTTCTTGACGGGCAAGCGGTTGTCGCTCGCACTGGAGCGCTACGTCCTGGTGGACATCGATGACATCTTTGTGGGCAAGGAAGGCACGCGGATGAAGGTTTCCGACGTCAAGGTGGGTAGCTGCTAAGATTCTGTCAGGAGTCTGTAGGTGCTGGGTGATGTTGGGCTGTACTGGAAGACTTTTAACGCTTTATAAATGTTGGGTAAAACCAGGATGTTGTGTATAGAGGGTAGAAATGAAGAAACAACGGTACTTGGAACATGTTATAGTAGAAAACGCATATAATAGAGTTATGCATTTGTACATTATTTTGCTAAAAGTAATTAGTTATAATTAGTTACTACAAGTACCTAGTAATTTTTCTATGAGCTACTTAAGTCCCATCAGGGGTGAATTCTCCTGTTTTGGCCCACTTTTCCCAGATTGACTGAAGTGATCTCCAGCAAGACAAGCAATTACTCAAGATGCGTGAATAATTGAAAGAATGAAGTCCTGAATAAACTGTATAGCTGGTGAAATCATTTAAAGATTGACATCTTGTTTTAAACAACTAGATGCTTCTGTAGAAATTTAAAGAAAGGCAGGACAGAAGGATTTGCAGATAACGGGAATGTTGTGTAGGTCAAAAGTGTGTGGAAAAGTATAGAAGTTAATATGATTTGCCAAACATGAATACATCAACAATGGGAAATAAGGTTATGCATACTTTTTTTTTTTTTTAACTCCAGGTCCGAGGTCAGATTGTCCTCATTCATCATATTAACCATTTAAGTGACAAAATACTTCTTTGTCAGTGATCTTCCCCTTAAGCACAATGCTGCAAGGGGCGTTGTCGAGACAAACCTGGACTTGTGCTGAAAGTTCTTATCAGTGAAAACCGATTGACATTTACAGAAGACTTCATGCACAGTGCGATGATGAGACTCTTAACAACAGAAACATTTGAACAGTGCAAACATTTTAGAGAAGGCCGTACGTCCGTGATTGACGACCATCCTGGCCGAGATGGCTCGGAGCTCGCTGCAGTGAACATCCAGCGAGTGGGACCACAATCATTCACCAACAGCACTTGCACATTACAGCAACACAGCTGGGAGTTCATGCTACATCCCCCCGTACAGTCCTGACCTCGCTTCAAGACATTTTCATACCTGAAGCAGGCTGTCCGATTAGTACGGCTCCGGCGTACTGAGAAAAGTTTCTATCTTGATGGTGTCCAAGCACTAGTGACACACTGGGATAAGTGCATTAGTGTAGCAGATAATTATATAGAGAAGTTTTTAATCTCGTAACTTCACTCTCTTCACTTGTTCTGTGCAATTAAACGTCCCAGTTTGACCAGTTTATGCCGTTTGGTATTTGTTTCTAAATACTATGCGAATGCGTACTCCTCATAGGGTTTATCCAACGAGCTAAATAAGATTTGGATTGTAGCCAACTTTTCTAATATCAAAGTTTATAAGTTATATAATGCCAGGGGATAAAAAACTAATTTCCAACTTGTTTTATCCATTTAATTGGCAAAATTTTCCGGACTCTCCTTCTTGGAGTTGTAGCCGTAAGGCAACAAATCAAAGAAACATTTATCTCCACCCAAATATGCTGTTTCACTTGGAAATCGGTCAGAAGAAAAATGAGCTTGAATTTCCGTTTCATGTTGTCTTAAAAGTTTTCAAACTGGGAGTCGGCAATTCGACAGGAAGAAAAAAAAAAAACTCATGTCAATACTTCAGTTTCTCAGATACATGCGCAAATATGGAAGAAATGTGTGGACACTTAACCATTGCACTCCTGCAATTTGTTGCCACATGATGTTGAAAGCATGATTATGTCTTTTGCCTTTACTCGAACCAAGGATTTCAAACCGATTCCACCAAAACAACACCTTCTGCACACAACAAGCTTCTTGATGATGCGATTTTTTCCGAAGGTTGCAGTACAAGAACTCGAGTTTCCCGCACAAAGCCTTAAACTCGGCCCCACAAAACATCTTTGGGATTAACTGGAACACTGACTGCACCCAGACCTCCTCCTCACCCAACCCACGCAAATCTCCACAGCCACACTGGAGGTTTTATTGGAAAGCCTTCCCAGAAGAACGGAGCATATTAAAACAGTAAAAGGAGGAATAATGGATGCATTGAATGGACGTTTTAAAAGTACATATACTGTAGATGCATAATGGCCAAGCGTCCACAAACTTTTGATCATATAGTGGATGTGTAAAGATGAACTGGATATTTTTATCATGGTTATAAAATGCATCACAGTCAAATAGCAGGCCTTCAAGAGCCTTTTCCTTTTTCTCAGTGTGCCAGAGCCGAAGTCTAAAACGCTGGCCTCCCAGGAACTCCTTTAATGGCCTAAACATGTGGAAATGGCTTGGAGCGATGATCATGGCTTGGAGACTAAAACATTCGTTCTTTATTAAGGAACATAAATGAAAATGATGAACTTTAAAATTAAAAAGAGATTTGCGATTTCCATGTGCATAATTGATGAATACAATAATTTATATCATATCATTATGCCATATTGCCAAACCTTTTTCTCAACCGGAACAATTTATTAATTAACTTATTTAAAATAATATTATACAAAAGATTAAGATCCGAAGTATGATCATATAATATGACTGCCAATTTCTAGGAAATATTTGCTGCTTTTATTTTTTGGCCGGTGGGCTAAGGAGGCTGTGTATGCATGTGCCATGTGCGTGCTTATCAAGATGAAGAGGTGGTGTGAAAAAGGAGAAGAAGAAAAAAGAGAGAAAAAAGGCCCCTCGTTGCTTTCATGTGAAGATCGTATGACATCATACTGCTGTAGCTCCTGAAAAGAAAAAGCGGGAAACAAAGAGCGATATGTCCTTGCGTCTATATTACATTCCTTGCCTTTTCTGCCCGAATGTCTCTTTCTTTACTTCTTTACTTCCTTCTCCCTTTTTGTCCCCCTCCCCACACTACTTTTTCTTTCTCGCTCTTTGCGTCTGTCTTTTTCCTTTCACACTCTTTCATGGCCTTCTGGCTCTGAACCTGCTGCATACATAAATAGAGAGACAGATGCACTGGGGAGAATGATAAAAATGTTCCGAGTGAAATATGGATGGACATCGGAGGGGTCGGGGGAACTGAAGCCTGGGAGACAGCCAAGCGTCAAGAGAATGAGTCTGTCTTCTGCTTAAAAAAAAAAAAAACTAACTCAGAAAGAGCAACTGCGAGATGCGGAGAGTGCCGGCGTCGCCATCGATCAGTCGCTGCATCGGGTGACAGCCCTGTGTTGCTGTCGCTGCTCCTGCTAGTTAGCTGCCGTCTCCAGATCCAAAGCCTCTCTCTCTATGGGGTGACGCTTCTCAGTTCAAACAAAGTACAGACCCAAACTGCATTTGTGTGTCGTTTCTTCGCTCCACCCTCAGTCTTGCTCTCGGGGTTTAAAGGAAGTGCTGTGAGATAAAAGGGAAATGGAGCAGACATAATAAAATATTTCCTGTTTTGCTGTAGATGTAAAAATCTCAATCAGCTTGACAGAAGGTAGGCAGTTAAAAAGTCTTGTAAATATTAAGGGCGTTTGTGCAGAATGATAGAACACGGTTACGAAAGTGAAAAAACTTCCTTTATATCTCTATATGATCCCCTGCTACATTAATGCACTTATCCCAGCGCTTCTCTAGTGCTTGGATGCCATCAAGATAGAAAGTCTGAAACGCTGGCCTCCCAGGAACTCCTTTAAATGAGCCAAACATGTGGAAATGGCTTGGATCGAGCTCAGGACTGTACTGGGATGCGGCAATAACTTTCAGTCGAGATCCTGTTATGTGCAAGTGGTGTTGGTGAAGGATCGTGTGTACGGTTCACCCAGACAGATACGTCTCTTGCACAGTTGTTGACAGGTTATCCGTCAGTTTTCAAGGCATCAGGTGTTCCACTCTCTGAACGTTCACGGGAGCGACTGCAGTGGACTTCTTTCGTCTTGATCGTCTTGCATGGAAGTACAGCCTTCTTTAAAACATTTGTACCGTTCGAGTGACGAGTCTAATCACTGTACTGCGCTTGAATTCTTCTGTAAATGTCAATCGGTCAATCGGTTTTCCACCTACACGCGTCCCGGTTTGACTTCAACTATTAAAACAAAAGCTGGTCTCATGCTACTTGACTTTAGTAGATTGCAATCAGCTGCTTGATGAGTGTAAATTCCCAAATCCTGTTTTGTTTTTTTTCCATTGAAAATTACAACAACCGTCTCTCATACGGGAACAAGAAAAAAATGAAGAATTGTGAGAAGGATTGAGAACTGGGGGAACTTTGGGCAAAAAAAGCATTTTTAATACTTTAAAAGTTTTTTTTTTACTTTTTAAAAAAGCATGTTTCTTACTTTATTTTTTGGCTGGATTGAACACCAACCAGTCTCTTACACAAGCAGTCTTGTTTTGCCCTCATCGCCCTACATTAATAGATCACTGATTAACTAGGCTTATGGATCTGCTATCTGTGACATGCTTTCCTCACAGACTCTTATTGACTGGTTCTCTTCGTCGTTCTCGTTGCCTGTCGCAGAAACCCTGAGCAAAAATACGTACACAAAAGAGAAGTTTATGTCTTGGAAGATGAAAGACGTTCCATCGCCTACAGAATGCATTCACATCACCCAAAAAAAAAAGCCTTTTTGTTCACTTTGATTTTGTGATTGTTTCAGCAGCGTTCGAAAAGAAAAGAAAAGAAACAACCTAGAACTGAGGTTTTTGAAATACTTGCCCACCAGGATTCCCTTTAACTGTAAAATAAATTCCTTTCAGTGCAGATTTATTTCATGAACTTAATCGCACTGTTCAAATATTAGACACGCAGTATTTTTTCCGACGTTTTTAATAGAGCCATAGAGCATTTTATTTTATTCCCCAGCATATTCAATTTGACGTTGGTGTTATTTATACAGCACATCTGCTCGTTTTGGAGATTTTGAGATCAGGATTAAAAAATCGAATTCGAGTCAATGATGCAGGCATATTAGATGTTTGATACCGGTGTCTTCCCAGACTTCCTTCCTTCAAGCCTTGACCCTGTAGATGATGTTAGTCTGTAGGTTTACTGACAGCTCATCAGCTGTTAACGATTACATTCAGAAGGAGAACGCCAGATGCCTTGCCTTTTGTTTGCGCAGCCGTTACTGCCAGCTTTCTCCTCTTTCGAGTTGGCTCCGGCTGACGTGTACAGTACTGCTGACACGAGATACTGTAATGACGAAGGTGATGTGTGCATGCACGCTGGAGCACATGGAAATATACGGGACATGAATTCCGCTTTTACTGTACTGCATGAAATCCTGGATTCGGGCCAGTCGTGATCTGACATTCATGTATCGGACCACCCTGATAAAACAGGCTAGATTACAAATGTGTGTTTATCTTCAGTGTTCTGGTAGTCTGTATTTGTTGGATGATTGTAAATCCTTTCTCGTTTGTTCTCCAGGCCCTGCTGGAGACGCAGAACGAGCTCCGAAACCATGTACCCAACTTCACCTTCAACTTGGGCTTCTCTGGAAAATTCTTTCATGCTGGTAAGATCGGTTCCCTCAGCTCCTAATGGCCCGCACACTAAATAAAGATTAATGTGCTGTAATTTGGCTGTAATAGATAGGTTTACAGAGAACTTATATGCATAGTCCGAGCAGTAAAATTAAATGGGCGAATTTCTTACAGGAGATAAGAAATGCATTACATAATGAAATCACCTCCTGCAGCAGCCCGATGTTTTAAAAACTATATAAAATGTAAGTTTTATTCGGTCTCGACCGTCAAGACGATCGTGTTCTTCATATCACAAAAGCTGAGAAGTGTTTAATATCCACCATTTACACTTAAATCTTACTTCTTTTACATCTTTGCAGGCTTACATCGGTCAAAAGTATGTGGACACCTTATCAGCACGTACATATGTCCTTGTTCAGCATCCCGGTCCACTTTTAGTTCCAATCCCATTTAAAAGGAAATTTGCAACTATTATGTGCATACAGTGTGACAGTGGCCATTATCATTTATGATGCAGTTATGTCTCGGGATTTCTTTCATGTCAGTACAGCTGTGCTCTGTCCTCAGTCATGCTTTGGACGATCTCAATATCATGTATCGCTGTTACTTATCTAAAGATCGCTCGCACATGTACTGTATGTTTAAAAATAATAATAAAACAGCATGATATAAGGCAAGGCCATAAAAACATATAGCACACATCTGATTGTGTATCTCATTCTGCTTGGATGCGGCAGTACTGTAATTATTTTGCACCGTTTTTCAGCTTATGAGGAACTTCGAAATGTGACCAGTGTCGTGTTTGTGTTATTCCAACCAGCCTTAACCCTGTCGTATACGGCCTTCAGACCAAAGAAATAAGACGGGCTTAAGCAGATATTCCTGAGAAGGAAAGTGATTAAAAGTGAAATATAGTACAGTATATGTAATTCTATGCTTTATAAATGAAATGTTGCAAATGTAAGTTATGTAAGCAGCGTGACTGGTAAATATATATATATATATATATATATATATATATATATATATATATAGCATGGATAATATAGATTTCACCAAGAGATACATACTGTATATGCTATAAGGGGTAGATTTTTTTTTTTATATATTATTTAAAAAATATTTATAAGCCTAATTTTTTAAAAAAAGAAAAATGAGATTACGATAAAATTATATCATTGTGATTCTTTTGTGTGGCACAACCTGCATTGATTCCAAAATCAAATATTTGTAATATATTATTTTGTTTTATAAAAAAAATTTGGCCACACTTTCTAACTCCATGGTCGTTCTGATTTGTATTTCCTTCTACACTGTAAAGCTAAATGAAGCTAAAGGCGTCCAAAAATTGCAATAATCTTCTTTAAAAGGGGAAATGTGTCTGCTATTCATGCTCTGTAAAGCTTCATAACGGCTCTAAACTGAGGTGCTGTTTGCTAATTAGTGATTTCTGAGGCTGGTAACTCTAAATGAACTTCTCCTCTGCGGCAGACGTAGGTTTTAGTTTTGCTTTCCTTTTCATGAGAGCTAGTTTTACTGTTCTTGCAAGAACAGCTGATCTTCTAGTCATAAGATAATACCTGTCTGTTGTTGTTATTGTTGTTACTTCATAGTATAAAAAAAAGATCCTTTTTTTTTTTTTGAATCTAGAAAATAAATCCATATTCGTGTCCAAACTTTTGACTGATCCAGTATGTTTGCATTTAAGGTGGTAGTAAGTTGCAGTTCCTCTATAATCCTACAGGTGGTGCACTCTAAACTATTTACACTGACAGGCGGCACAGCGTCCTGTGCCATAGTAACCAATATTTGTCAAGTTTGTTAACAATTTTAATTAAATCTAAAAAAGTATATATATTTATAAGAATCTGAATATTTATAAAATTGCAAAACTTATAGAATCGTAATACAAATCGAATCAGCACCTAGTTATCGTGATCTCGTATCAGGAGCTTCCTGGTGTTTACGCTCCGTAGTACCTTGTAAGATTACAGGCTTATAAATTTCTCAATTTTTTTTCCCTTAAAATAGAACATATGTGTACTTCTATCTTAAAAAACATGAAAGGATTTTATTAGTATGTTCCAGGCGGTTCTGAGAACACTACATTAGTGAAAACTCTTTCAACCCATAAGCTTCTACATTGCATATTATAATATTACTTTTGTCCCACTAAGAAGGAAAAAAAAAAAGTTGAAAGAAACTCTAAGATTTTGGAAACTAGGATTCTTTTTTTTTTTTTTTTTTTTCTGAAAAACTCACTTAAATGGAAACCACTGCAACTTAACTATGTGTTTGTTTGTGTGTATGCGCATGTGTTTCCTCTTCCTCAGGCACTGATGAGGAGGATCTGGGGGACGATCTGCTGCTTTCTTACAGTAAGAAGTTCTGGTGGTTTCCGCACATGTGGAGCCACATGCAGCCTCATCTCTTCCACAACCAGTCGGTGCTGGCCGAACAGATGCTGCTCAACCACAAGTTTGCGGAGGTGAGGCTGAGGACTGCAGGCAGCGTAGTAGGAATAGATTCATTCCTATGAGTGACACCTTCTTTGATCAGTTCAGATCAAACGAACTTTTGTTGTTGATCTTCTTTTTGAACTTTTTTTTTTTTTTTTAGAATGTGTATTTTTCTTTTAAACTGCTTGTAGTCCCGCTTTAACCAAACTCTAGTTTTACTTAACATGTCAATGAGGACTCTACACACACGGCCTTTTATTACTCTGAGATCTCTCATACACATTTACTCTATTAGGCTTCATTATCATCTCTCTCTCTCTCTCTCTCTCTCTCTGACTCTCAGGAACATGGCATTCCCACTAACATGGGCTACGCGGTGGCACCGCACCACTCGGGCGTCTACCCCATTCACTTGCAGCTCTATGAGGCCTGGAAGAAGGTGTGGGGCATCAAGGTGACCAGCACGGAGGAATATCCTCATCTCAAACCTGCACGCTTCCGCCGGGGCTTCATCCACAGCGGCATCAGTGTAAGAGCACATTCCTGGACAGATAGACCTGTACACACCTCCGAACTAACTCAGAAAAGCAAGTAGTTTTGTGTGTGCGCGCGCACATGTGTGTGTGTGTGTGTGTGTGTGTGTGTGTAGTGTCAGGGTACAATTATGCATGTACAAGCTGTGTTTCATTGTGAACAGACTGCCTGCTTATTAACCCAACCTACACATTTGTACAAATACGGTGTATTTAAAGAGTCTCTAGGATCATCATCTGTGTTTCAGACCTTTTTCCTCATTCATTTTTCATTCTTTTTTTATGAATTTATAATATGGGTTATATATCTAAGGGACAATAAACGTAAAGTAGCTTTGCAGACATGCACGTTTTTTTTTTTTTTTTTTAAGTGTTGATAAACCCCTCCCTAGATTGGGTCTGCTCCGTCCCTAGAGGCGTCACCACAGTCTCCACAGTCACCTCTTGAACAGCACACACAGTTAGACTGTTTACATGTTTAAGAGAAGAAATAAGGTTTGCAGAAATGCAGAAGCATCCGCGGATATGAGGGAGACAAAGAAGAAGTGAGAGCAGCTGCGTTTCCTATAAGTCTGCTTTTTTTTATAGAAGCATGTACCATTTTAATCTATTCTGTCGAGCTATTCATCCACAACTGAATACTAACATTTTAATATCTGTAATACGCAGAGTCAAAGTTTAACACCATATATGGAATTATCTTCAGAATATCTTGACTATATATATATATATATATGTATACACACACATTATATACTATATATACACACACATAATATACTATTATATACTATATATATATATATATATATATGTACACACCCCTCTCTCCCCCTCTCTCTCTCTCTCTCTCTATATATATATATATATATATATATATATATATATATATATATATATATGGGGAACATGGGGAACAGTCCCAGATTAATGCTGTGGATTAATGAATGATCAATATAGTTATCCATTAATAAATTAATATTAATAATGTTAGTTATGAGTGTATCTTCCAACTTCAGATGCCAAGTAGTGATGCCTCATATAAACTGATCAGCCATAACAATGAACCCCTTTTAAATTAACATCACATTGGGTTCTCACTGGGTGGCTCAGGCCCTCTGGGTGTGGATCGGCAGGGACTCGGGGTGCTGGGTGTGCCGTGGTGTCTGACACCAGAACATTGACCATGGATCCGTTGGGTGCTGTATGTTGCGGGATGGGCCCTTCGTGGATAGGACTTATTTTTTTTCTGTGATTTGTGCTGCATCAGATCAGTGTGGCTGGCCTTTGGTGCCCACGGGCATGGGTGAGTCTTGGGTGCACATGGTTCCATCACCACTGTGTGATTGTGTATATGTAATGATGAGCGTTCAGTTGTTCATTCCACATGAACATGTGGTGTGTATACACTATAACACTGATTAGACTCTTCTATGGTCTTCCTATGGAGTTATTAAAGCTACTATCAAGTTTGTTTAGATACAGCGGGGGGGTGGTCGTCATGCTTCACTACATTTTGACTTTCCTTTACAAAATGAAATATATCATATCAAATATATGGAATCATATCATTATGGCTCTGGGTTTATTCCATCAGGCTTGGAACGCAGTGTTAGGAGACATACTAGGTTCATACTTCCCTCCTTTTATATCCTTAATTAGGAACAAAAATGTTGATTGCGGCAAAAATAAAGCAGCAGCATAAAAGGAGGAAGGTGAGGGAGAAAAAGTTAAGACCAAGGCAGCAGTTTCCTGTGAATTTTTTCACACCAGCACATTAACATCAGGTTTACCATCGCGCTCAGCTGCCGCGCATTAAAAAGATGTAATAAATAGATCTGTTGCATACAGTACAGCTTTATGAAAGGTAAAAAAAGGTATCACTGGTCTGGCGCGGAATAATGAGACGGGTGAAAAATATCACGGCAGCTTCAGCTACTGTCTAATTGTCCGGCGCTACAATAGACGGCGAGCTGCTTACTATTTGACTTGCAGATTAGTCGAGTAACCTTTAGGAGAATCTTCTGGGGAGACGCTCCACTTTGTTCGAAAAAGGATTGAAAAAATATTATGTCTGTCTCTTGCTCTGTGTTTAGGCCTTGCTTTCAGATGCATCCATTTAGCACAGACATCCTTTAATCCCTAGATGCAGTTTAAGTGCCCGGGCCTGCCAACAAACACACTCTCATACACTCCCTCTCTCTCTCTCTCTCTCTCTCTCTCGCTCTCTCTCGCTCTCTCTCTCCCCTCTCTCTCTCTCTCTCTCCTCTCTCTCTCTCTCTCTCTCTCTCGCTCTCTCTCGCTCTCTCTCTTTTACACGTACACACACATTTTTTAACTGTCTTTGAGGTACTTTTATTGACTTGACATTGACATTCAGGCTAACCTCAGTAAAGAACAGGATTTGTATTTATTTTCATCAGAAAAACTGTTTATCCTGCTAGATGAATAGAACTGTTTAGAAGGAAAAGAAAACAGTGTGGAACTGTATAATCATTAGGTGGATATCTTGATCCTTGGAATAAAGAAGAAAAGAAATAAACATGCACAATCTTGGGTGCGTGTAATATTCAGCAATTGTCTCTCTATATATGTATATTTCTCTCTATATATTTTTTTTTTTTTTCTTTTTTTTTTTGCCTAAAGCAAAGAAAAACTTTGCACTTTCATATCCTGCTTCTCTTTAACTTGCTTTCAGGATTCCAACATCAAATGGTAAAAGAAATCACTGCCTAAGCCAAATAACAACTTTATGCGTTTTAAAAAGCTAAAAGTGCACGGGTAAGACTAGGGGAGGATCTCCAAAAAGAGACAGAGGGAAAGAGAATAATGTGTGGACAGAATTATAGAATGTTTCAGCTTTGCATGGGAGGGTGTAACTGTGTGTCATAATGTGCTATAACACACTGTGTCGTTGGAGTATAAGATCCAGAATCCAAAACTTTAGCGTTGAACATAAGCACAGATCTAATTTGGAATTTTATTGAATTTTTTTCTTTCTTTCTTTATTTTTTTATTGGGTTGGGTAGTCACTATAAATTGGGAAGAAATGTATTTAGTCACAATTTTTTTTTACGTTGCATTTCATATATCAACTCCAAAACAAATTTTTTGAATATTGTTATTAATTTGACAATTTTATACGTTTGCATTGGGTGCCAATGTGGCCTTGCACCTCCAGGGTCGAGGGTTCGATTCCCACCTTTGAAGGTTTGTTTCCTCAAGGTGCTCCAGTTTCCTCCCACAGTCCAAAGACATTCAGATTAGGGTACTTGGCGTTCCCAAATTGCCCTTAGTGTGTGAGCCATGCGATATATTGGGTGTGTACCCCACCTTGTTCCCAAAGTCTCCGGGTGTAGGCATCAGACCCCCACGACCCTGTATACAGGATAAAGCTATATAGATTATGAATAATGTAATAAATATATTTGCATTTGAGGTGGTAAAATGTTGCTGTTCTATCTGCAGGTGATGTGATCTAAACTATTCACACAGCGCATCATCCAAATGATTTGCCTTGTTTGTTTAGAATTATAACAAAACCTAAAAAAAATATATATATATATATATATTACAGAATCGTAATACAAATTAAATGGGCACCTAGGTATCATGATGTCATTATATCAGGAACTCGTGGGTTTCCCATCCCTGGTAATCACTATTTATAAAGCATCTTCATTTTATTAAGGTTGCTAAGCAAAAATCAGGACAAAAATACGATATAGTAGATGGTGTCTGGGTGGGATGGACGGCGTTACACTTTCTCCTGTCAATCACAATGACACTATCCAATTGTCGGCTCTTCTGAGCATAAGGAGGCGGTGGCTAGCACTTTCTTTAGAGGGGACGTCAAAAATGTGATAAGATGACATGTCCTGTTGGTAGGTGGGTTTAGGTGAAGGCTGGCTGGAGAAGGAGGAATTAGTGGCAGGGGACTCCAAAAATTGGGAAAATGTGACTGTAAAATTGTACATGAATATTTGGCTGTAAAGAAGCCAAAACAAAAAATAAAAAGCAATGTTAAAGGTGACCTATTATACAAACTTCATTTTTTTGTAATTTTTATATGTTCAGATCGGTCTCCAGTGTGAGTCTACAAAAACAAATTTATTTCCAGATTTCGTGATGGAGGACTAACAGTCCAATTTTTCCCCCTATTGTGATGTCATATAAGAAGATAACCTCCCCCAACTAGTTATTTAACTCTGTTGTCGTGGCTTTACAGGAGCTCATTTAAATAAACACTAAAATGGCACACTAGAAGAAGGAATGAAGCAAAGGGAGATTGATGTACAGTACGAACTGATTGGATATTTTAGTTGGAGCTGAAACAAACGAACTCTAAGACTTGTGTTAAATTGGTGGAAAAGAAATAGTCAACGCATTTAAGAGAATCGCACCAGTTCAAAATCAAGATTGTATTGCCGAGGCACATAGAAAGGATGTGGCTACAGGTTGGAGGATGTGCAACTTGTTCAGTATTCGATTCTTGAAACCCTTTCTAATGTAGGAGTATGCTGAGGAACCACTGCTTCAACCTAATGTGCAACGAAATCAGAAGAAAAAAAAACTTTGATCAAGTTTCTAAAGTTTGATTTCTTGACAGCTTTCAGTGTTTAATATTCTCTCGCAGTCGTCTAGACCTGAGTTTAACTCTGGCCTCTCTCTCTCTATAGATTATCTCTAGTGGAGCGGTTTCTGCTCCCTTTATTGTGCTAAGGCCACATTTTTCTAAGCTGAGGTCACTTAGTTTCCACTTGGTTTCCAGAGCAGCCCAGGACAGAGTTTAAACGTTACTGCATATTGTGGCTAACCGAATATGTTCCCCCCCTCTCTAATTTGTCACTGTGAATATAAGACACGGGAGCTTTATATGTCTCAGGTTGCACCGTTTGGTAGAATCTCTGCAGGCTTTCCAACTACAGTGTTTAACCTATCATTTTGATGTGCATCAATTTACACGTCGTGTTTATCCTCTCCTCAGGTGTTGCCCCGGCAGACGTGCGGTCTCTTCACACACACCATTTTCTACAACGAGTATCCTGGAAGCCCAAAGGAGCTGGACAAGATCATCAACGGAGGAGAGCTGTTCCTCACCGTGCTCCTCAACCCTGTAAGCTGAAATGCATCTGAAATTAGGTACGTGCTCCAAGAGATCGTCTTGTGATTTGTTTATCATTGTCCAAATCCAGATCAGCATCTTCATGACCCATCTCTCGAACTACGGAAACGACCGCCTGGGCCTGTACACCTTTAAGAACTTGGTGAAGTTCGTCCAGACGTGGACCAACCTGAAGCTGCAGACGCTACCACCCGTGCAGCTGGCGCAGAAATACTTCCAGATCTTTCCCGAGGAGAGGGACCCAATCTGGCAGGTGAGAGTACAGCACGTCTGGCTAGAATACATCACATCTTGACCAAGCACGCTGTAAATCGGAGCGGGAAAGGACTTTGCACTTTCGCGCTTTGCCCCGAAACCGACCACGCTCTATCTGAAATTGTATCTGCCAGGAGAATAAACGAAAACCACCCTTGTATATCTCTTTGTCTTTTACTTCTTCTTTTATCATTCAGTTTATCCTACTCCTTATTTCCGCTCAACTCTCTCTCTCTGTCTGACTGTCGCATTTTCTTTTACCCTCTGAGAAATATAGAGACTGCTTCTTAGAGCCCTAAATCCTTTTTTGATCCTCCTTGTTTCCTGTCAAGGTTGAGATCCCATCCTTTCACTCCGCTCTCCGGCGTTCCAGCGGTTCCCTCCGGCTGTGAACAACGCCTTTTTTTATGTGTACTTGCTCTCCCAGAAAGTCCGTACAATACTTTTTGTCGTAGGACACTATAAGTGTCAAGATTCCCCCCCCCACACACACACACACACACTTTTTCCATTTTAGAAAGCATAAGGCGCTATGAACTTGCCATTTTTGTAAGTCACTCTGGATAAGCATGTCCGCTAAATGCCGTAAAAGGAACAGAATACTTGAAGAAGCGCAGCTCCCTGCCCTGGATTGTTAAGGCAGACAGATAGCGATCGTAAAGGAGGCTGATGCGTGACCGTTATCTTGAGCTACCCCTGAGGCATTAGGAAGAACTTACAGGACTTTTCATTAATCTGGACAACTCGATCCAGATGTGCCGACCTCAGCTTGAGTGACTAAGTTCGGGTCAAGTCTTCGAATGGTTGCGGATTACTGCTCCTGTCCACATCTGACGAATGGGACGAAACGGAGACCTCCTAAATACAATCTACTTGAAATAACCGTACAAGTTAGGAAATACATTGGTTTGGTAAATATGAATATATTATGAACTCTAAATTATTAATAATGTTTATTTGTCATACACAATATGATATGCAATGAAATGCTTATACGACTGTCCGTCACCTAAAAAGGAAAGATGGTATAGAATAGAATGATGGACAGACTTTTCATGCAGAATACAATTAAACTAAAGATATTTATAAATAAATAAACATTTTACAGACTAAAATTTGTGATTCAATGTACAAATTTTAAAAAGTACAATAAAATATAATGAAAATAGTAATGTATGAAATATCCCAATTACACGTAATGTGCAAAGTCTTTTGTTATTTGTAATAACATCCGGAAAGTATTCAGGACCTCTTAAGCTCCATCAGGTTCCATGGGGAGCATCAGTGCGCTCTCCTGAGATGTTAAATCTGGGCTCTGGCAGGGCCACTCAAGGACATTCACAATTCACCACCATATTATTTAGGCGGCGTGCTTAGGGTCGCTGTCCTGTTGAAGATGAACCTCATGGAAGATGAGGTCCAGAGCATTGTACATTGCTGCATTCATCTTCTCCTCTATCCTGATTAGTTTCCCAATTCCTGCCACGGGAAAACACCCCCACAGCATAATGTTGCCACCACCGTGCTTCACTGTAGGGATGATACAGTATTGGGCAGGTTTTTGCCAGACATGACGATTGGCATTCAGGCCAAAGAGTTCAATCGTTGTTTCATCATATCAGAGAGTTTTGTTTCTCATGATCTGAGAGTCCTTCAGGTGCCTTCAGCCTCTCTACCATCTGGCTACTCTACCATACAGGCCTGATTGGTGGGAGAGGCTGCAGAGATGGTTGTTTTCCTGGAAGATTGTCCTCTCTCCACAAAGAAACACTGGATCTCTTTCAGAGTGTCCATCAGGTTCATGCTCACCTCCCTGTCTAAAGCCCTCCTCAGTTTAGCCGGGCGACCCGCTCTAGAAAGAGTCTTGGTGGTTTTAAACTTCTTCCATTTATGGATGATTGAGGCCACTGTGCTTATCTGGACCTTCAAAGCAGCAGAAATTTTTCTGTAACCCCAGATCTGTGCCTCGGTACAATCCTGCCTCGGAGGTCTACAGACAATTCCTTGGACTTTAGGCTTGGCTTGTGCACTTAACACATGCACTGTTAACTTGGGACCTTATATAGACAGGGGTGTGCTTTTCCAAATCATGTCCAATCAACTGAATTTACCATGGGTGGACTCCAATTAAGCTGCAGAAACATCTCAAGGATGATCAGGGGAAACGGAATGCGCCTGAGCTCAATTTTGAGCCATATGACAAAGGCTGTGAATACTTATGTACAAGTAATTTGTATATATATAATAATTTTGCAAAGATTTCAAACAAACTTCTTTCACATTGTCATAAAAAATGGAACGCTGCGAATACTTTCTGGATGAGCTGTAAATCAATAATAAATGTATTTGCTTTAAGATAAAACTATATTTTAAAACGGCTGGAGTTTAGTCCCCCCCCCCCCCCTAATTACTAAACAAGTCTCTATTTCTGTTTTTCTTGACTATATATACAGGTTTAATTAGATGTTATTTTGATCCCACAATAAAACCGCTGCCCGATTTCTCCGCTCTGGCTGTGAGCGCTCTATTAGCTCGGGGAGTTCGGGGGCGGAGGGAGTGGTTTTATTTAGCTTAATAGAGTAAGATGGTCTGTTTAACAGCAATAACTCTACAGGCATTCTTGTTCTCTCTCTCTCTCTCTCTCTCTCTCTCTGTGATATATTAACGTTTAATAGCGGTCCCTCTCCCCTGCCAGACTCATGGTGCGAAGGATTTAAATAGCAGGGTTTGCGAATATAAATGTGCCTGCATGTGCATGAGTTATGCCACCATGTTGGCTTGTGGTCGCAGGACTCGAGTCTGATCTGACGTGCCACTGTTTTGAGAGTTTTTGTAAATCTGAGCCTCTCTCTCTCACTTTTTCCAACAGGACCCCTGTGAAGACAAAAGACATAAAGACATTTGGTCAAAAGAGAAAACCTGCGATCGCTTCCCTAAGCTGCTCATCATAGGCCCGCAGAAGACCGGTAAGTTTAGGGATTTGCCATATGATTAGCAGTATACAGTAGCGCCATCTAGCTGTTGTGGGTCAAACGACTGACAGACTACTGAAAACAATGCTCGGAGTCTTCATCCCTGTAGTTTCAATCAGTCGTCAGATGCGACCTGGTCCAGAGCTGACGCTGTATCACAAAACCGTTCCGTTCCATAACCCGGATCAGTACGTCAGCAGTAAATGTGGATTCCAGGTTTACTGCGCCGACTAATTAAACTTTTAAACCGTGTCTTGTGGGAGCCATAGCCCAGTTTTGCAGGCGGTACTACAATGTCAGCGTTAATCCTTTAAGTTAAACCCTTTTTTCTGTAAACAAATAACATGTTGTAACCACCGCGGTTCTCCGACCTGTCCATTTATTATTGAACGTCTATTATTAAATAAATAAATGCACAGATAAAAAAAATATATATATAATAAAATAAATGCAAAACCTTGCCGTGAACTCTTCTTATCTGCTTTGTTTCCAGGAACGACGGCGCTCTATCTGTTTCTGGGAATGCATCCTGACCTGACCAGTAATTATCCCAGCAAGGAGACTTTTGAGGAGATCCAGTTCTTCAACGGTCGTAATTATCACAAGGGCATTGACTGGTGTGTTTCTAGCATTTCTTTCTCTCTCTCTTTCTCTCTCGATGGCTTCTCCTCCCCCTCTTTTTCAGCGCTTTTGGAGGCAGCATGCATGAGTTAAGCTCAATAGCCCCTGCAAACCGCTATGAAAGGCAGAGATAGGGAAACCTTGGAAAGCTCTGAAGTCTGGCGCGTGAACCGCCGATGTTCCTTTGACTTGAAACGAGATTACAAAAGAAAAACAGTAACTATGTAGCATAGTTAGTAAAAAGCGTGCATGGAGTACACTCACACACACAAGGAGGCTGTGTCTGTCACTTTTCAGACGTGTTGTGAGTAACGTTCGGTATACGAGGCGGAGTGTTGTTTACGGTGTCGAAAGCGCACAGCCGCTAGACGTGAGACCTTCGGCTCGGATCTGCTGCTGTTCTACTTAAGTGACCTCAATTTTCAACTCATCTCATGGTTTGTGTTTCTCAGGTATATGGAGTATTTCCCTCTGCCCTCCAACACTAGCTCAGATTTCTACTTCGAGAAAAGCGCCAACTACTTCGACTCGGAGGTAGCGGCCCGGCGAGCCGCCGCGCTCCTTCCCAAAGCCAAGATCATCACCATCCTCATTAATCCTGCTGACAGGGCGTACTCCTGGTACCAGGTCAGTCTCTCAGCAGGCACACAACAACACGGAGCAATCGTTCATGTTCGGCTCGGGAAGAAATCGGCTCTTACGCCATAATCATGACCTTTTTTTTTTTTTTTGCTTTCTTTTTTTAATGACCATCATTAGCTTTATTGTTGCAGGAGGCGCACTGGGCTTTGCAGCACTAAACAGGAAATAGACGTTTGGGTTAATGGAGTGGTTCATAAAATCAGCAACGCTCCACAAGATTATTATTGTTATCGTCATCATATTCATAAGTGTTATTATTATTTTTATTAATCTGGGCCAGGGAACAGTCTTCACACTCAGTTGGCATTTTGAAGGTTGTTTAGAGACTGAATCAAATGAGTGACTGCTAATTTTCTTATAAATATATAAAAGTAAGCAAGTAAAAACTCTATGGCCAAAAGTATGTGGACACCTGAGCGTCACACCCATGTGTGCTTCTCCCCAAAACCTTTGCCTCAAGTTTTTAAAAGCACTTGTACGTTGCCCGAGAGGCTCAAATCTGTTGCAGCATGATACAAAGCACAAAGCAAACTACTGTACATGAGGACATTGTGAACCAAGTGTGGTGTGACAAAAAGACGGGTAGGCATACAGACAGAGAAAAAAATGAAAGAAAGAAAAATGAAAATAGATGCATGAAAGAAAAAAAGTAAGAAATGTTGTAATGAAAGAGAAAGAAAAGTTTAAAGAGGGAAATGTAAAAAAAATAAATAAATAAAATGAAGGAATAATAAAATAATGGCCAATGTAAAAGAAAGATGAAAGAAAATCAAAGAACTAAATAAAAAAAAATGGAAATGGGAAAGAAAGACAAAATGAAGATGAAAGAAGAAAAAATAAACGAAAATGACAAAAAACTAACAAAAAGACCAGTTATTTAAAGACCAATACAGTAAATGAGAGAAAGAAATGCATAGAGAAAATAGACAACAGTATAATAAAAAAAAGAGGAGAAAGTGAAAGATATGAGAAAAATAAAAAAAAGAAAGAGGGAAAAAATAAAAAAAATGAAAGGGAGAAAGAGTAAGAAATAAGAGAAAAGAAAGTTAGAAAGATTTGAAACAGACTGGAGGGGAAAAAATGACATGAAGGACAAACAAAAATAAGACGGGCGAAATGAAAAAGGAAAGAAAAAGACAGGCGTGAAGTCGTAAATCAATAGACGTGCAGAAACGAGAAAGAGAAGGAATGAACGCGGATCATGTCGTGTCTGGTGAGTGAATGAGGCTCTGACGAGGTAAACTGGGTGAGGCTCAGTGTGTTGCGTTCATCATGGTGGTGTTTGTGTTCTGCTCCAGCACCAGCGAGCCCATGATGACCCCGTGGCCCAGAAATACACCTTTCATGATGTCATCACCGCCGGCCATGACGCGCCGCTCAAACTGAAGGTGCTCCAGAACCGCTGCCTCGTGCCCGGGCTGTACGCCACACACCTGCAGCGATGGCTCAGCCACTACCACCCCAGCCAGGTGTGTGCACATGTTTGTCTCTGTGTGTGTGTGTGTGTGTGTGTGTGTGTGTGTGTGTGTGTGTGTCCATGCACATTTACACAGGGTGTAAACTCTCTCTTCACTCAGATCCTGGTCCTGGACGGTCAGATGCTGAGGACGGAGCCGGCTGCCGTCATGGATAAGATCCAGAAGTTTCTTGGCCTCACAAACTCCCTCAACTACCACAAGATCCTAGCGTGAGTGTCTCCGTTTATCTGACGTCTCCTCCCTGAACTTCACTTACACCTGCCTTCCGTCTGTAACGCACAGTTCCCGTCAGCGGAGACCAGTGATAGCTGTGGGACTGATTACTGGGATCTCTGGATTTGATGTGTTTCACGTTGTGGATCTTATTCACCTCTCTGCCTCTCGTTTATTCTCTGTTCCGTCAAGTCTTTTTATTTCATTTCCTTCTTTTTAAACCTGTTTTCATTTCTTCTATTTTCCTCTCTCTCTTTTTTTTTTCATCTGTTCTGTTGGAATGGACGGTTTATTTCCCTCGTCTCTTCCTTCCTTTCTTCCATCCTCTGTCTAGCCTTCATTTCTTTCCCATGTCCCTACCTCTGTCCTTCTTTCTCTCAATGCCTCCATTCACCCCTTCATTCTTCCTCCCCACGCCATCTTTGTTTCCTGTCCTCCATCCTTTCTTTCTTCCTTTCCACCTCCCCTCTGTCCTTCTTTCTTTTCTTCGATCCCTCCATCCATCTTTCCTTACATCTTCTTAATAAATCCTTCTTTCTTTCCTTCCTTCACTCCATCTTTCCCTCCTTCCTGCCATCCGTCCTTCTTTCCTTCCCATCATTCTTTTTTTCTTTATTCTTTTTTTATTCTTACTGTGCCTCTTTTTTTAGTTTATTATTTTCGTTTTGCTTTTTTCCATGTTTTCTTGTTTTCTACACCTGCTACAAGACTTTTTTTTTTCATTTATAATTTTTACTCTCACTTCTTCTTGTATGTCTTTCTTTCTTTCCTATTACTTTTTTTTTAGTTTTCCTTTCATTATTTCCAGTTTTACACCTTACATTCGCCTTTCCCCTTTCTGTCTTTTTTTTCTTTTTGCTGTTTTTTTTGTCCATTTTCCTTCTTTGTCATTTCTTTCTTTCCTCTAATCTCCTTTTACTACCTCCACTCTGACTCACTCTCTCATCCCCCGCTCTGCCTTTTTCATTCTTTCATGCCTGACCACATAATCACTACACCAGACTCATAAGCAGCAACATCTGTTCGTCCCATCCCCCAGTGGACAATAGGCCCGGTTTGTCCCATGTTTGTTTCTGCAAACAGACCTGGCTGTACACCATCTGTCTACCATATTCCACTTCACTCTCTCTCTCTCTCTCTCTCTCTCTCTCTCGGGCTGATGTGGAAACTTCTTCATCTCGTTCCTGCTGACCCGCCTCCATTTTGTTTCTCCTTCTTATTTTACTGCAGGTTCGATCCCAAGAAGGGGTTCTGGTGCCAGCTGCTGGACGGGGGGAAGACGAAATGTCTGGGGAAGAGCAAAGGCAGGAAGTATCCTGACATGGATGTGGACGTGAGTGTTACTTTAGATCATTACTTTTTTTATAAGATTTAAGGTTTCACGATGTGGCGCTTCGGTTGAGGTGAGGCCCGACCGAGACCTCAGGCGCGATAGGTGTCGAGTGCTTTACAGAGACTGACACTGACTAGTGCGGCGTTGATGCCCTTGACGACACCTTGAGGCATCCTGGCAGGAACATCAAAGCTAATGAGGGGTGCAAGGACATGCTGATGTGTGTCCTCTATGTACTGCGGTGCTCTGAACGGCAGCACTCGTTCGCTCCAAAAACACACACCCTTAAATTAAAAAGGGTCTCCATGAGAAAACGACCGGGACATTCCTGATCACTAGTGACCCAAGAGATTGGGGAACGCTATGATCTCAGGGAGTTGTTCATCTGGGTCTAGTCATTCAGAAGGTAATTACCTTATTAGTTTATAGAGTATGAGCGTTTGATAATCAGAGAGCTCGATGTAGAAGAGCTAGATTGTGTGTGCGATCCGAGAGGAAGCCTACATCAATTCAAATTACCACTCTTTACAACCATGGTGTGCAGAAAAGCATGAAAGCTCATTTTGTGCAGGTTGCATTTTATCAGCTGCAGCGTAGCTACAGAAGGCTTGAAGACATTCAGCAAAAATACAAGCTGCTATTAAACCTTGTTGTTATCTCATAAAGATAAATTTTAGGCTTAGGAGCACAAGTTCGTTTTTTTTTTTTTTTACGATTTTTTTTCTAAATGATTTCCATGCAAAAAGGAGCTGAATTATTGTGAATTATTATTTCTATTATTATTATTATTTGCACTCCCTTCCTCCCTCCCTCCCGAGCCCGAAATCTCCCTTTCCAGCCGAACCGAATGCAAATGCACAGTAACCATAGCAACCAGAACCGTCACACAGTCCTGTCATATCGCATCAGATTCGTGGCTATAAATCTGCATCACCCGTGCCTGCCGCCTAATAAAAAAAAAGTCTCGATTTATTTCCTCTTCCCTGACAGTCACGACGCTTTCTACGAGAACACTACCGCGAGCACAACATCGAGCTGTCCAAGCTGCTCTACAAGATGGGTCAGCCTCTGCCAAGCTGGCTCCGTGAGGAACTGCTCCACAGCAGGTAGCCGGAAAAGAAAAGGAGAAACAAAAAAAACCACGAACAGAAAAAAACCAAAACACGGGTGCTGGGGGGCGAACGCAGCTGACACACTCGCACTGCTCCGGAGGAGACTCGACCTCTCCGATTTCCTCAAGTCAGCTACGGCAGCTGGATAAAGGCACAGCGGCCCGGTGAGGTCTCGTTCCAGAGGTCTGGGCCGCGAGAGGAAAAGAAACGGAGAGGGGAGGAGGGGGGCAAGGTGCGGGGCGGCGGCGGAGACGGTGACATTCCCTTGCTTTTTTCATTCTTTGGAAGAGCGTGGGCACCCAGGGATGTTTGTCAGTACACACACACACACACACACATAAACAAATGCACGGACTGCGCTTTTCCTGTGTTTGTTCTTCTCAGACACAATATCGGAGAAGAGAACTTTTGAACACAGGAGAACGATTGAACACAAACCAGGAAGGAACCTTTAGCTCTGATTTATTTTCTCCCATCCATCCATCCATCCATCCTTTAATTCATTCATTCATTCATTCATTAAGTCCTTCTGTCTTGTGCGGAACAGGACTCAGTCTCACCCTAAAGTCACCCTATTTTTGTTCTGTTGTACCTTTATTTTTTTTGTTTTTCCCGCTCATAACATTGTAGGTACACACCCTAGGACACGTTATTGCATCTGCGTATTTATGGTGTTACAAACTACACAAACGATGGTACTATTTTTTTTTCTTCTTACAAATAATAATAATATTAACAATAATAAGCTACATCCAGAGTAAATGTGAGTGTAAATATGGACATGGACATGTACAGTACACAGGGATCCTGATACTCTGTATTATGTGCAGTAAATTAAATATCGCCTTAATTCGCCCTGACCGGAAGAAAGTGCTTGGACACGCCTCGACGATCCGAGCTATTCATTAGCCACCGTCGAAATGATCCCAGGACGAAGCAGTGTTCCAACAGTAAGAGTATTACTGGAATGTTAACAGTAAGGGTTTTTTTGTTTGTTTTTATTTCATATTCGGTAAATCATTTTTTTTTTTTACCCCTTTGTGTTGTTTTTTTAAGTCACATGATATGCCAGTGTGCGAATAACTCAAGTCGAGACGTATCGGAGAATGTATGGCGTATCGCTTCCTTTGGCACATAAGGACTGTTTTTGAAAAAAAAAAAAATGATGAGCTTTAAATACACCCCTGAATGTAAGCACAGACACCATAGGCTTTTGAATACACAGTGGGAAACCTCCTGGTCTTATTTCCCATAATGAAGTGAGCAGTTCTTCCCAGCTGCAATTCGAATAATAGACAAAACCTTTTTTTTTTCTTTACCGCTTCCCTTTTTTTATTTGGTGCTCATAGTATAAGTGATGTATTTTCAACCCATTCTAGCCTCAAGCACATTACTGAACGATTACACCGTCACGTCTTCCATATGGTCTGATTCGTTAGCTAAACCACGGGGCAATATTGTGGTTGGGTCTAGGACTCTACCTGGTAGAGGGGGTGGTGTTGCCATCTCTCAGCTCCAGGAGTTTCGTATGCGTTTTCGCCAGATTCTTCGGTTTCCTGTAACATCCTTAAAATATCCCAGTAGAAAGAATAACTTGTAAATGAATGTGTATCGGTGCGTATGTGTGTTTGGAGCTCTGACTGGCATGGACAACCCAGTGTTCCCAGGATAGACCCCGGAGCCAGTGCATCCCTGACTGGAATAAAGCTCTTACTCGGTGTGAGCGAGTCGACCCTAACTGACAAAACTACAAAAAGACAAAAGCTAACATGAGAATAAGCTAGTTATGCGTTTGTGCATGGGGTTTAGTTGCAGTCACGGAAATTGAGCTAGAAAGCTACAGCATTCTAAATAAGTGTGCTATTTAAGATTTGTTGCAACAGTTTGCAGAGGAACCACATGTGGCTGTGATGGTCAGATGGCCACAACGTTCTGGTTATACCAAGGAGTAGGTTTTGGATGCGTGTTTAACTACGTGGTGGCACTGTGTAGTAGTCTGGACTCACACCTTCAAGGTCGAGGGTTCGATTCTCGCCTTTCGGGCCTGTGTGTATGGGGTGTGCATGTTCTCAAAATGCCTGGGGTTTCCTCTGGGTACTCTGGTTTTCTTCCACAGTCGAAAGACATGCATCTTAAACAGTTTCGCATTTCGAGCGAATATGTGCGAGCTTGTGCCTTTTGATGGATTGGCAGGTTGGAGGCTCCAGGCCTCCAGCAACCCTGTAGAAGATAAGCGATATAGGGAATGTATTATTTAAAATTTCTGAAATCATTCATCGAGACTAGAGACTATTTTGGGGGGATTTGGGAACACCAGTTAATCTAATATGTATGTCTCCGGATTGTGGGAGGAAAGCGGAGAACCCGGAGGAAACCCACCAAACACAGGAAGAACATGCATGCTCCATTCACACAGACCAAAATGGGAATCAAACCCTCGACCCTGGACGCACGGGGTCACAGTGCTAACCGCTACGCCACCATCCTACAGCTAATAGCCAAGACACTAATCTAACCAGCTTAGATTTAAATTAATAACTCAAATGATGAGATAAATTAAAGACCAGGAAGCCTGATCACTCCGTCTTTATCTTGTGGAATTCTTTTCAATTCTTAAAAAAACTCTAATTTGATGTTGGAGGAGAGTCAAAGATCATTAAGAAAAAAAAAGTAGAAAGGTCAAGCTTATGATTCGCTTTAAATTTGACATGACAGTATTGAGTTATTTTTTTTGTTTTTGTTTATTTCCCCACGTATTACAACCCAAAATGTACGAAAACATTTCTGCCAGAATGATGCCTAATAAGCACAATTTTTTTTTTCTTTTTAAACATTTTTCAGTTCAAGGAAAAAGGACTTTCGGAAACGGTTACATGCATTCGGTTAAATGTATGCTCGATCGTGAAGGTTCTGTATTAATAAACAGTTAAAGTATTCGCTTATGATTTGTGTTCTTTGAGTGAAACGCTTGTCCGAGGGATCTGATTGAAGCGCACACTGTCTGTAATACTGATCCACACACCTTGCACACACACACACACACACACACACACACACACACAATCATGCTGCTCAGATCTCCATCATGATATTGACGATACTGATTTTGTTTTCCTGTCCTGATTTAGTATTTCTAACTGTAATAATAATGCAATAATATATTTTCTTGAGAAAGTCTGACATTTTGCACCAAGCACAAAATCATGTGGGTGTTTTTTTTTGTTGTTGTTGTTGTTTTTTGTGCGCGTGTGTTTAAAAAGAAAGAATAAGAGGACAGAGACTAAAGACATTTTCCCTCTTTTTGGGTTCCATACTTGAGTCACCACACACACACACACACACACACACACACACGAAGCGGTTCCCATGAACTTCACACTGCCAATCTTGTGCTTTCTGTATTATAATGTAGGATATCAGTAGATAGTGATGTAAATGAAATAAATTGTAAGGTAAAATAATCATCTGGACTGTACAATCAAACCTATCATTGTTAATATTTTTTATTGTTGGTAGCCAATATTTTTGTGATTAATTTGCAAATAAAGAAACCACTGTCTTTTTATGTCTTCGGCGTGGTCACTTTAGTGCACATTTATTAAGCTTAGTGTAATGAGTGTGTTTCAAGCATGATCTGTACTATATTGCCAGAAGTATTCGCTCTCCTGCCTTCTCATGCATATGAACTTGAGGTACATTCTGTTCCTAATCCATAGGGGTAAGTATGATATGATGTTATCCCCGTCCCCTTTGCAGCTATAACAGCTTCAGCTCTTCTGGGAAGGCTTTCCGCAAGGTTTAGGAGTGTGTTTATGGGAATTCCTGACCGTTCTTCCCGAAGTGCATTTGTGAGGGCAGACACTGATGTTGGACGAGAAGGCCTGTCTCGCAGTCTCCGCTCTAATTCATCCCAAAGGTGTTCTATCAGGTTGAGGTCAGGATTTTGTACAGGCCAGTCAATTCTTCCACAACAAACTCACTCATCCATGTCTTTATGGACCTTGCTTTGTGCACTGGTGTGCAGTCATGCTGGAGCAAAGAGCATGAACCTGTCCAAATGTCTCGGTACGCTGAAACATTAAGAGTTCCTTTCACTGGAAGTACGGAGATGAGCCCAACTCCTGAAAAACAACCACGCACCTGTTCCAACATGACAAATCAAGGTCCATAAAGACATGGATGAGTGAGTTTTATCCTGTATTCAGGATAAATCAGTGTAGACGACTGCTGGAGGGACAACGTCTAGTTTTGAGAAATGAAGCCGAAATTAAAGTCCCAAAACATGCTGTTCTTTAAATGTCGAATGTCTTTGGGTGACTTCAAAAGTTTGTCAATCCCCATAGATCCCCCCCCCCCCTCCCCCCCAGTGTTAAAATGCCCAACTTTACAACCGTAATAAACATCTTTACAGCTTCCACACCTGGAGTTCCTTCTCAAGACAACTGTACTGAATCGTCAATGGTGCATTTTTATCTTGCTTATCAGTTAAAGTTATATTAGGCCGTAAAGCTATGCGTAAATTGGGACATAGCCAGTTTAAATGACGGCTAAAACATGGCAGGTTTTAAACCGTTAGCTGCTTGCTATTTATAACTTAAGCTAACCAGCTAACTGGAATCATTGTAGTTGACCTTATCACAATAAATGTAGGAATTGCCACAGAATGACATGTAGAGTATGATGATGAATTTCAATCAAATCCATTAGCATACAAGTTAACTTTGGCTACCATAGCATTTTAGCAAAGCCTGTGGGTGGTAAGGTACACTTCATTAAGTAGGTGTGTTCCAAACAGCCCACTGTTCCGCACATTTGCCCATTTATGGATTAACTAAGGTGTTTAGGTGGAATCAGTTCCTGCCAAGATAGCGATGACCAGAGCGCCTTCATAAAACCTACTGGTGACATCACGGATGTCTATGGCCACAGTGGGAAATTAGGGAGAAAGTCTTATCCTTTCACCTGCCTCTGTAGTTTATAAGTAAATTTTTGCAACCAAATCCTTCAGATATACCGCACTTCGAGAGAAATAAATGCGTCTGCGCATGGAAATAAATCTTGATGTTGCATAAGGTTGTTGAAACAATGCCACTGGGAATGCATGCTGTAATACAAGCAAAGGGGGGGTTCAATGAAATATTAGTGTGTGAGAACATTTTTGTTGTTGTTGTTGGGCCAGGCAGTATACAGCGTACAGTTTTTTAATTTATTCATTGAATTTAAACAACCAATTGTATTATGAATGCAGACGCTAGACTATTTTCTGAATGTATTTCGATGGTGGGTGAAAGCTTATGTAGAGATTATATAGAGAAATAAAGGGAGTTTTTACTTTTAGAACTGTGTTCTGTTATTCTGTGCATTTAAGAGTTTTGTTTTTACTTGAACACTTTGTGTTCTTGATGCTTACAGTTTTAAACGGTTTTTAAACATATGTTTGGTGCTTATCTCCACTGTTAACAATTTTTAAAGAGCACATTCACTCAGTCGGGCCGATACAGGAAGACCTACACTTGCATTAACTTTCAGAAGTGGGCAACAGTTATGCAAACCATACAGAACACTAGAGAATGCTAGTTCCACGTTCTGATTTTGCATTTAATACACATTTATAGGCTTTTTTACATTTACGCCATTTGGCAGATGCCCCGTTATTAAGGCTACATGTGTCATTGATATTTTATTGTGTACAAGCCTATGTTTCAAGCCTGGATAAAGTTGGAGGGGTGCATCAGGAAGAGCGTCTGTCTGTGACCATATCATGACGAGTCGATGTGCCAAAAGACTGACAACGACTGCATGCCTGTATCTCTGCTTGGTAAAAAATTGTGTGTGTGATGACGTGCAGTGTTTCTCCAGAAGGTTGCACGTTATGAGACGGATTGAAAGAGTACAGCTAGGTCCACTTCGAATCTGCAGAGGCATCAGATTGGTGGTGGAGAGGCTTAAAGGCGAATGTGTATGCCAGGTATAAATGACTAGGCTGGTAAATGTTTAACATTTGTTTTTGTTTTTTTTGTGTTATTAGTTGGTAATTTAACATCAGGCTGTAAATGCTGTGCTGTAGGAATCCAGGTACACTGGATACTTGTCCTCTGAGGAGTTCCCCAATAAGCAAGTACACCTGTTTTGATCACGAACTAAAATACAGAGACAGACCACACTCAAAAAGAAGACTGACTATACACACACACACACACACACACACGCACTATGCTGACTCTTGCCTGCTCCAGGGTCTGAACCTTGATGATGGTGTAGATCAGTGGGTTACCACCTGTTTTACTTGAAAACCCCGCTGCTAGTAACTGAGGAAGGCTAACCACCCTCTCACAACAACTCACTCCACCTCGACTTCTAATTATACTGTAAGTGTGTAAGTATGATCATCTTTAACATGTCCAAACCTAATTCAGACAACTTTACAGCCTTACGAGAGAGAGAGAGGCTCCAACACCGCTGATGATCTTTGGCGCCCTCTTGAGGGCAGCGTGGACGCAGAGGTGTAGATGTAGACTCGTACATGAAATGTGCATGTTATAATAGTATGTTATATATAATAGTATGGCAAGTTGAAACACAGAGTATTATCTGAATTCTATATCGATGGTTGATGGTATAGATTTGTTGACCTCCAAACTAGCCTAGAAATAGCATAGCTCGACATGTTTTAGGATGCAGCCTATAACTAAATGTTTTTGTTTTGTGTGGTTAATACCTTGCTATTAAAAGCAATTATTATTTTTGTATTCATTTTATTTGAATATCATTTTTTATTTATTTAGATTTACACTAATAACAACACGCAATAATTACAACCATGTAAATCAGTAACCAATGCCCTCAGATGCTAAGTGTAAATAAAGTTCCTCTCTGAAACTCTTTAGGTCTGTCTGATGCTTTGCTATAAAAGCACTTCCATCTCAATGCAAGAGTGAACTGAAACAGTACAGAAGCTTTAGCTTTAGCAAGGGTCTAAAATCACCTATGGTTCTGAATATGCCTCATGTGTTGCAACCTCCAGACTGATAGCACCATCACACTTGCAACTGCTTTATAAGAGTTTATGAACATGACTACACCAACACCTGCACATAGTGTTCCTGTGCAGGCACAGTTCCACTTCCAGCTCTTATATCTAAAGTAAGAGTCCCAGCTGCAGACCCAGTTTCATCACTAGATATTGTCCCAGTTTTGATCCAGCTGCAGATGAGGTTCTAGCATCAACTCACACTCCAGATAAAGAAGAAAACTGAATTATTTCTAGAAATTATTTGTCAAGGACTTGCAGTAATGATTGTATTTATGCAATATACCAAATGTTTTATGTTTTATTTGTGAAACTGTTGATATTACAGATATGAACACACACACATTATATTCTGAAAGTTTCGCTGTTGAAACTTTAACAGAGCCTTTATTAGAAAGTATAGATTTGCACTAGTTATTTCATTCTTTATTTTTTCAGTTTCTTCACAAAACAAGGCGGCACGGTGGTGTAGTGGTTAGCACTGTCGCCTTGCACCTTCAGGGTCAATTCCCGGCCAGGCTTGATTTCCGTCTCTGTGTGCATGGAGTTTGCTTGTTCTACCTGTGCTTGGTGGGTTTCCTCTGGGTACTCCGGTTTCCTCCCACAGTCCAAAGATATGCAGGTTAGGCTAATTGGCGTTCCCAAAAAAATTGCCCGGAGTGTGTGTATATGTATGTGCCCTGCGATGTATTGGCACCCTGTCCAGGGTGTACACTGCCTCGTGCCCTAAGACTCCTGGGATAGGCTCCAGGTCCCAGTGACCCTGAATACAGGATAAAGCGGTATGGAAGATGAGTGAGTGAGTAAACATAACAAAAGGAGGGTCATATCTGCTATCCGCCACTGCTCCTTAACTATTTAGTTGATTTTGACGTAATTTGCATAGTTCCTTTTCACAGAAAGTGTAGATGTGCACTAGTTGTTTAACTTTCTAATTTTTTTATGTAATACCATCCAATAGTTACACTCATGTTACTTCCCCCAAAATTACCTTTTACGATTTTTTTTCAACCAACTTCACAGTTTCATTATATGTATAGATAAATAAAATATTTGAAATATCTTGTTAGTCAGCCTGTTGTTCCAATTAACAGACATTATGTGATTTGTAGTGTTAGGGTTATCAGTGATAATTATTCATCTTCTTTGCAGCTTGTCTCGTTACAGGATTGTGGTAGCCTGGGGCCTCTCCCAGTATACTCTGGGCACAAGGTGTGGTACACCCTGGACAGGGTGCCAATCCATTGCAGGCACGGACATTATGCCTGTAAGCCTAATCTGCATGTCTTTGGACTATAGAAGGAAAGCGGGGAGAACATGCAAACTCCACAAACACATTGACCCGAGGCAGGCATCAAACTCTCACCTCCTTATTAGTGATAGTGATATAAAATAATAATTAGTACGTATTTTACTTGCCATTACTCCATTTTCTATTCTACCTTTTAGAGTTTAGGTGTTGTTCAGCTGGTGAAGTTGTGTTTAAGAAAAGGAAACTGCCTCACCCTAAACACAGTAGTGAAGAATCTTTTAATTAATAAAAATAAATTAATTATATTTCCCTCCATCATGTGCAATATGTTACAGCTGTTCAGGGTACTTAAAAATTAAATTAGACAATAGATAATATTACAACCACCCAAATATTCAGACTGAGAATAATCCAAAAGAAGAGTTTATTGCAAACATTCATCGCACTTGGTGTTATGTGAGCATGTGCTGTCTGTCTTCACTATATAAGTAATCATATAAGTTATGGAATAGCCTTTCAATTAATGCTCGAGAATCCGAAACAGTCTCAGTGTTTAAGTTTAGGCTGAAAACGTATTTATTTAGCTAAGCGTTTAGAAAGCAAGGAGCAGATCCAGACCCTCTCTTGCCCCCTGGTCCTGTCTGACTGGTTCCCCTGCTTCTGGTTGCTGATCTCATCGCATGGAGGACCATGTGGTCTGTTTGGGATGCGTGTGTTAACTGGGCCGGGTTCCACTTTACCGTGAACAAGGTCCTGCCCCTGACTGATGCAGACAGCTGTTCTCTAAGGACATGTGACTGCAGTCACTCAATAGTTCAGGACTGGAGTTTTCTACAGTCTACCTCAGCCTCCAATAATGAAATGGACTCCATATTAACTTAAAGACATCATCTGTTATATTGAACTTCCAGCTCACACACACATAGTAGAACTGCACAACAATTCCTGTTGTCCGTTATCACTTAACTTATCACTTATCACATCCGTTATCCGAAATCATTTTGATTTATACACATTTTCTTACAGTTCATAAACATTTCCCTCATTTTTCTTTGATTTTTCTAAAGCTGCTTTGTGACAAAGACAATTGTTTAATTGTAGAATTAAATTGAATAGTGGTTCAGGTGGTCGAAGCTCTATAGAAGATATAAGATATATTTAGTGAATATTTCAGCAGGTAAGATTTGGCTTTCTGCAAGGTCACGTGATAGAATTGGGTATTACAATCGTGCTGAGTTGATCAAAGTCTCCAGAACTTCATGTGCTTGTGCTTTTGGACCTAAAAGTTACCTCCCACAGGGGGAGAAAGTAGGCGGAGTCTGCGGGCAGGCGGAAGTGGTGTTGCCCCCCAGTGGCTGACATTTGTCACTACATTTAATCTATTTTAGGTCATGGTAACGTGCTCCTCTGTGTGGTAATACCACTATTGGCCACTAGAGTGCAGCACTGCAGTGGCTTCAGTGTCTACTCAGGATGAACGTCCAGTAATCTGCTTTATGTCCTTTTCTTTTTAAAGGTTTTTGTTTATTGCATTGCATTTTGACTTTGTCAGGAATCTGTATTTAATTGAAAAAAAAACAAACAAAAAAAACAATTGTACTTAAATGTAAAATGCTCTGCACTCACTCCTGCTGAAACCTTCAAATCCAAAAGTGGTAACATCTGGTGGAGCTCAGTACCTCCTGACTTACATGGCCGGGCAGCTGATGCAAAGGTCATCAAAATGACCCCTGGAGTCACAATGTTTGCTGTGACGAGAGTAAGTGACATCCAGACATGTTTTGATCTGTTTATGCCATTGTCACTAAAGAAAGTCATGATTGCTATGACATTGCTATGACCTTGAAGGAAAAAAGATTCATGGCGACATGTGGAATGACATTGCTGAGAAATACCTGAATGCTTATATTGGTGTTCTTCTTCTTGCTGGTGTTTACAAATCCACTGATAGTCTCTGGGATGCGTCGACAGGCAGAAATATTTTCCAGGCAACAAAGTCACTTGAGTCATTTCGAATGATATCAGGAGTCCTTAGATTGGACAACAGAGAAACTAGAGAAAAATCTGACAAGCTTGCTCCCGTCAGTGATGTCTGGGAAAGGTGGGTGCAGCTCCTTCCACTGATGTTCAACCCAGGGTCAGAGGTCACAGTAGATGAACGTTCTATCCCTTTCTGTGGAAGATGCCCTTTCTGGCAGTACATGCCTAGTAAGCCAGGGAAATACGGCATAAAAATTTGGGCAGCCTGTGATGCAAAAACCAGCTATGCATGGAATCTGCAGATTTACACAGGCAAACATGCAAGTGGCATTCCTGGGAAAAATCAAGGAAAACGTGTAGTCCTCGATATGACTACTGGACTGCGGGGTCACAATATCACATGTGACAATTTCTTTACCAGCTATGACCTTGGAAAAGAACTTCTCAGGTGGAAACTTACCATGGTGGGCACAGTAAAAAAAAAAAAATGTTGCCTGCCGAAATTTTGCAAGTGAGGGACAGGCCTCCACTTTCTTTAAAGTTTGCTTTTACAGACACCACCACGGTTGTTTCATATTGTCCAAAAAAAACCACCAGAATGTGATGCTTATGTCTACTTTTCACAAAGACGCAGCTGTGTCATCAGCAAGTGACAAAAAGCCCATAATTATCTTGGACTATGATAAACACAAAGGTGGAGTGGACAACCTGGACAAGCTGACTGCCACCTACACTTGCCAGAAAAAAACAGGAGATGGCCAATGGTTGTGTTTTATAACATTCTAGATGTGTCTGCATAAAATGCATTTGTGTTGTGGACCCACATTCACCTAGGGTGGAACTCAACCAGAAAAAACAAGCGGAGAATGTTTCTTGGCACACATTGAGCGAAGGGAACGGGTGCCCCGGGACCCAGCCGCTGCAGCCTTGGTCAGACAGCTGCAGAGCTCACGTAGCACTCCTTCCACACCATCAGCAACACAAAGAGCATCAGTGCCAACATTCTCTTGGGCCAGCACTGCCTCAACATCAACCTATACAGCCACAGTCACAACCCCACTGAGGCCACCTGAGTCTAAAAGAAAGAGGTGTCAGGTCTGCCCTAGCAATAAAGACAGAAAGACAAACGTACTCTGCTTCTACTGCATAAAATATATTTGCAAAGGACATACTAAAAGTGTCACGTTTTGCCACACATGCATCTAAATGCTCATGCATGTTCATGCACACAAAGAGGTTTTTTTGGAACTAGTGCCTCATTTCTATTGGTTTGATTTGCTTGATTGTTCGTTGTTTGTTTGACCTCGCAAATTCACATTTTGAGATTTACTTGTTTAGCTTTCTATTTATATTAAAGTTATTTTTGCTTTTTTCTTTGAAATGAATATATATATGGGTCAAATTTGACCCTTAACACCATAGACATTACTATAGTTATTAATATTATAATAAAAAATATAACAAATGTATTTACGAGATGTGTTCTAGGACCCCCCAGTAATAGTCAGGTAACATAACAACCTTTTATTTATTTTAAAAATTCTCTTGAGGTTTATTTAATATTTTTTTTTTAATTGAAGGTATTCTGTTAAAGTAAAAGCTCATAAGGTCACAGCAAAAATATTAAAAAACATTCTTTTAATAGACAAGGAAGCGTAAAGTAAGCAAGAGGTAAGGAAAAAATTGGATGATAAATAATGGTTTTGAGAGTAATATGGCTGATTAAAGATACGGGTCAAAACCAACCCATTAACATAAGAGATAGGTTAAGTACAAGGGATGTTTTATGAAATTACATAAATGACGAGGCGAAAGTGCTAAAACAGGACTACAGGCATCAAAAAAGCATGTAAAAAAACAACAACAATATAGTTATTGGAAAATCTTGTTCTTAATCAGTAGCAATAGGTTTCTCTTTCAATTCTAATTAAATTGAAAATAAACAAGACCCAAGGCAAATTTATGGTGATTATTTAATTATTAAATATTATGGTGATTAAAATATTTTGGTTAAAAAATAAATAATAATAAATTCTAAAGGTTCGTTGGAAAATCCAGAACAATTTATTTAATTAATTTATAATGTATTATTACACTATATACATACAATGCATATACTCTATATACAATATAGTTAGTTTTTTTTAAGTGCTGATGAAATGTTAGTTAAAATAATTCTTCTTTTTCTTATTCCTTCTTTTCTTGTTGCTGTTGAAAAAGTTATTCTGAAAGAAAAATAAAGAATGGGTTTAGTCTACATACAGTACATAGTATGTTTGCGTTTGTGTGTGTGTGCGCGCGCAATGTAGAGAGAGAGAGATTACTCCACAAATGTAATTTTTTTATATATCTTTTGTACTTTTTATCCTTAAACTATCCCAGGAGACTTAGGGCATGAGGCGGGGTACACCCTTGACAGGGTGCCAATCCATCGCAGGGCACACACACACACAACAGGTAATTTGGGAACTCCAATTAGCCTAAACTGCATATTTTTGGACTGTGGGAGGAAACCGGAGTATCCGGAGGAAACCGGGGAGAACATGCAAACATGCACACAGAAACGGGAATCAAACCCAGACCTTGGAGGTGCAAGACTGAATACACATCTCATGTGATGTGACTTCTGCCAAAACTACCTTCTTCAGACAAAAGTTGGAAGCGTCTGCACATGATCCTGGCAAACTCCACAACATCTTCTCCTCACTACTCAACCCACCGACTCCTCCTGCCTCTTCCTCTCTGACTGCTGACGATTTTGCCACATTCTACGATGGGAAGATTGCAGCAATCCGCCAGTCCTTCGCTCTCAACCAAACTCCTACGGCAGAACCTCAGGACCTTTCCTTCCCTCCTTTAGCAGAATTTTCCAACTTGTCATCTGACGAGATTCAACAGATCATCTCGTCATCTAACCCCACCACCTGTTCATTAGACCCAATCCCTTCCACAATGCTCCAGGCCATCTCACGAGACCTCCTTCCCTTTACCACAGTCATCATCAACCAATCCATATCATCTGGTCATGTTCCTGCCGCTTTTAAGAAGGCGAGGGTTATTCCCATCCTCAAGAAACCCTGCCTGGACCCATCAGAAGTTACCAACTATTGCCCGGTATCACTGCTCTCTTTTATTTCCAAAATTCTTGAAAGAATGGTTTATAATCAAATGTCTCTTTATCTCTCACAGAACAACCTTAATGACCCAAACCAATCTGGATTCAAAGTGGCACATTCCACAGAGACTGCCCTTCTGTCAGTCACTGAGAAGCTCCATGCTGCTAGATCTGCTAAACTTTCATCTGTCCTCATCCTCCTGGACCTGTCAGCTGCATTTGACACCGTGAACCACAAGATTCTATTATCTATTCTTACAAGCCTTGGAATTTGTGGAACAGCGTGGCAATGGTTTGCTTCTTACCTTAAAGATAGGTCATATGAGGTAACATGGAGGGGATCTACATCTGCCCCACGTAGACTCTCTACTGGTGTCCCGCAGGGCTCAGTACTTGGTCCTCTTCTGTTCTCCCTCTATACCCGGTCTCTTGGTAAGGTCATATCATCGCATGGATTCTCATACCACTGTTATGCAGACGACACCCAACTTGTCCTCTCCTTTCCTCCCTCTGACACTCAGGTTTCCACCCGGATCTCAGCATGTCTGGCAGACATCTCATTTTGGATGGCTGCTTATCAGCTGAAGCTCAATCTCAGTAAAACCGAACTGTTATTTATCCCTTGTGACTCATCTCCAGGTCAAGACCTTGTGATATCCATGGACAACAACCAAATCACTCCCTCAACCACCGCCCACAATCTTGGGGTAACCGTGGACAATCAACTGTCATTTTCCCCACACATCGCTAACCTTACTCGCTCTTGTCGATTTCTTCTTTACAATATCAGAAGAATTTGCCCATTTCTTTCTTCACAGGTTACTCAGGTGCTTGTTCAGTCCCTTGTTATTTCAAGACTGGACTACTGCAACTCACTCCTGGCAGGCCTGCCTCTGTCCACGATTCGTCCTCTGCAACTGATCCACAATGCAGCAGCACGACTCGTTTTTAACCTCCCCAAGTTCTCCCACACCACCCCACTCCTCCGCTCCCTGCACTGGCTTCCTGTAGCTGCCCGCATCAAATTCAAAACACTGATGCTTGCCTACAAAGCCAAAAATGGCCCAGCACCCACTTACCTCTCTGCGCTAATTACACCACGCACTGCACCACGTTCCCACCGATCCTCCAGCACTGCTCGCCTCATCCCACCATCTCTCAGGGATCGAGGGCGGCATTCATCCAGGCTCTTTTCTGTTCTGGCACCTAGATGGTGGAATGAACTTCCTCTAGATGTCCGTACATCAGAGATTTTGACTATCCTTAAACGACGACTCAAGACGCATCTGTTTCTCCAGTACTTGGACTAACCCCCCTCCCCCCGAGGGGGAAAAAAAAAAAAAAACTCTTCTCAGTTGTGTTGGACTAATGGTACTTAGTTATTAACCTAGTTAACCCAGTGTAAGTATGTATCCAATGTTGTAAACATTAAAGCACTTTTTGTAAGTCGCTCTGGATAAGAGCGTCTGCCAAATGCCTAAATGTAAATGTAATACAGTATTAAGCTAATCAAACTGAATATTTCTCAGGTTTATTAATACAAAAATGTTCTGCTTTAAACACACAAACATTAGTATAATTACACTACAAAGTACATCTCACTACAGAAATCAGAGGAATCTTCAATAAAATCACAACAACTATAAATTCCTAATCATTTTACCACTGATGTAAGTAAACCACTGCTAAACACTCTCTGTCACTGTTTATCGATGGTCTGAAGAGATTTCTCTTGTGCATGTTCTGAAGCTATCTTTGATGATGTCACTGTGTTCTAATTCAATTTTTTTATTTCAAACACCAAGCCAAGCCTGTAATCATGGCAACAGCTTGGACCCCGAGTCCCTGAGTGTTAGTAAACTACAAGCACAAGCTCTCACTCCAAAAATAAATAATGTGACAGGATTGCATTTTACATTAGTGCTGTAAGTTGAGAAAAGTCTTCAGAACTTCTTGTGTTCAGCACCCAAAGCTTCCCTCTCTCATAGGGGGCAGAAAATAGGCGAAGTTTGCAAGAAGGCAGCAGTGATGCTGCCCCCCAGCGGCTGAAATATGTCACTACATTAAATCTATAGGTCTTTAGGTCCAACTTAAAATTTCTATAAATGTATTAGTGCTGTGAAAATATCGCGTTAATACTTTTAATAAAAAGTGAGTGTTAAGCACCACGGAAATATGAACACTGTTAATTTAGCGGCCATTTTCCTTTTTCCAAAGCTGAGCTTTTGTGGTTGTCCCCGTCATCGTCATGGCAACGTGCTTTTCTGTGAGGTAATACCACTATTCGCCACTAGAGGCGCGCTCAGGTCAGAACAGCAGTAGCTCCATTGTCTGCTCAGTGTTTCTGCCACTAAAATGTTCATTAATCTGATTTATGTCCTTTTGTTTATAAAGATTTTAAATGTTAACTATTTATAACGTGCTTAATTCTATTACTTTGCTATTTTAGAGCACTGAAATTCAGTTTGGCTTTGCTCATATTGTTTATTTTTATAAGTGAATAATTGTATGTCACAACTTATAGTTAAAATAGTAATTAAAATAAAATAAAAGATATTTGCACTAGGGCAAACATTGGTAAACCTTCATCTATGCATGGTGTGCTATTCTGCACATACAGTAATATTGTCCCCAGCCCTAATACAGTATTTGTATAGACATGGTTCATTTAGATCTGTTATAGAGTCGGTGTAGTAACATATTTCAGCCACTGGGCGGCAACGCCATGCACTAGGTGGAATGTGTACCTAGATCAATTGAAAAATAACTAACCACTGCAAACCATAAAGCAGAAAACTGAATTTGTTGATATGGTCATTGACAAAATTGCATGAAACCTAAAGAGATTCTTTCCTTCCATCCAGTCAGGATGCTGGGTGTTACATACTCCTGAAATAATTCCACTCAATCCACCAGATGGTACCTGTACACTTATTTTTTGACCCAATTCTTTTCGTTCTATCATTTATGTTTAGCATTTTTTCATCCTGGGTTCTGCTTTATCTGGTACTTCTACATACTTCTTCTTAACACGTTTCCTTTTAGTACTCATCTAGTTGGAGTTCTGTAAGTTGCATCACCGCTACCTACAGATCTCTCTGCTCAGGTTCGCTGTCCTTAAAAGCCACCTTTCCAGTCCAGTCTTCCTCAAAAACATCAAATGCTTCATTCCCTGACCAGTCACTCTTCATTTTAAAGGATCCTTAACATTAAATTCTACTCTTCCTAGTTCTTAAAAATGACAGTTTTAATTAACAGTTGTTAATTTGTCCTATTCTCCTTGTCCCTAAAATGTGGGGGACCAAACGAAAAAGTACTGTACATCCTACATTGTTGAACAGATTATTATTATACAATTACAATCTACTGTAGTCATGTTCTACTGTAGACATATACGTAACACAGATATAGGACTATTTTATTTGGTTTTAAATTAATGTAAAATTTCAAAAGGGTGTATTGTTTGTAAATTTGCATTTATTTATTAACGGATGGAATTATTATTATTAATATTATTATTATTAAACGTTTAATCAGTATTCGGTTGCATGTTTTTGGACTGTTGGAGGAAACCCACCAAGCACGGGAAAACAAGCAAGCTCCATGCACACAGACCCTCTGGGCAGGAATCAAACCCCTACCCTGGAGGTGCAATGCAACAGTGCTAACCACCAAGCCGACTACTTAATAAATAAGTTAAAAGTTAATTAAAACATTAATTTCTACTTATTTTAAACGCTACACCTTAAAGTTATTTGGAATTTTTCCTTGGTTTGTTCTAAAAATATATGTTTTTTTTAGTCAGTTTGCTGTCTTTGATTGTTGCATATGAAAAAAATTAAAATAATCGCACAAATGTAAGCCGCCATTTTGAAGATTACCGTTAGACTTTTATTCTATACAGTTTCGAACACTTCCGTGTTCCCAGCGTAATCTTTCAACCCGGAAGCGCTTTCTTCTTCCTTTCCTGTTTCGGCCTCGATAGGAGCTATACTGAGGTATTGAATCCCAACTTGAAATCCTTACGAATCCTTGTTTATTTTGTTAAATGTGTTTAAATTTGGGATATAAATTTGTTCCTTAGGTTATAATAAACCATTCTACTTATGTATTGTTAAACAATAGCGTTATTTTTGCGGGTAGTTTAGGCGGATTGTTGGTGTGGAGCTAAGCGGGGTTTAGCGACTCAGGGCCAGGCAGTGTGGCTCTCAGAGCCCGCTCTCTACAGCTGTTTATTACACACGAGCTAAAAAGCTGAAGAAGTGAGATTATTATTAGTCTTATTTAATTTACGCAGTATTTTTTTTCACTGTGAGGTGTGTTAGAGGTGTGTTAACGTTGGTGATTTTAACGCTGCATGAATTCCTTGGTAACGGCGTGTCTGGATTTAAAGCTGAAAAGCTTGTAATGCTAATGTTGCATTATATTTCTCTTTCGTAGATGAGGATTCTGTTTAATGTAAATCTGCTTAAATTAAGACTTATTGTCTAAGCATTTTAATGCATATTGTACTGTGTATGACTGAATGACATAACATTTGAATTTAAAATCTAAAAGAGACTCTAGTATTAGTGGATTTTTTTATCACTAATTTAAGTTTGTCCCAGATTACATCCTAGAGGATGTAATAAAGGTATTGTTTAATTTGATAAACTAGATTTGTGTTCAACCTAATTGTGTCAGGAAACTGATGCACAAATCGTCCTTCATAGGTTAAATAATGAATTAGACTATAGATGATCAAGCACACATCTGGAATGTCTCATGATCCATTCATCAATCTAATTATGAATGTGATTTTGTTTTTCCTTTCCAGCAATGGCACCACGCAAGGGTAAAGAAAAGAAGGAGGAGCAGGTGATCAGTCTGGGACCTCAGGTAGCTGAAGGCGAGAACGTCTTCGGGGTCTGCCACATCTTCGCATCCTTCAATGACACCTTCGTGCACGTCACTGATCTCTCCGGCAAGTAAGTGACATTACGTACTCGCAGACATCTTCTGAAGGGAAAAACTGTTAGAAAAACAAAGGAGGAACCTCAAAATGAGTGATGCGGTGGTCTGCATGGACAGCCTCTGGATGAGATGTTGAAGGTGTTGATGAATTAAAAACACAAACAGTGCAGACTTATTTGACTGAAAGATGTAAATTTTATATATATATATACTTTTTAATACTGTTTATGATACACAATGTGTAATATGTCCACTACACAGTGCAGTATTTGTTTAAAAATGGACCAACTGAGGAATAAGAACTTTGTTTCTTTGGTTTCACAAAATACTTTGACGTCTATGTTTAGTGGACAGACTAGGATATATAAAGCTATGAAGTTCACTTACTGATCTTGCATCTCATCTGCTTTTGCTCACAGAGAAACGATCTGCCGTGTGACTGGTGGAATGAAGGTGAAGGCCGACAGAGACGAGTCCTCTCCCTACGCTGCCATGTTGGCCGCTCAGGATGTGGCTCAGAGGTGCAAGGAGCTCGGCATCACCGCTCTACACATCAAACTGAGGGCTACTGGCGGAAACAGGTAAGACCCCTGAAGAGAGACTTTTTTCTCTCTCTCTCTCTCTCTCTCTCTCTCCTGTGTGTGCTACGCAAGTGAGCGTTTAGCATGTTTGCATGCTCATGTTCGAGTCGTGTTGTCCTCTTGGTCAGTTACAGATGAGAACGTTTGCCACTGAAACATCACAGTATAAAACTTACCAACAATCTTATATACTAAAAAATCTTGACCAGGATTGTTTCGGGAGTATCGGCCATGACGTCTTTATCAAGATGTTCGGACATTTAGAAATTATTTTAATTGCATATTGTCTTTTGGGATTAAATTGTAATGATGGAATAAATTGCTTTTCCACTAGGGGGCAGCATAGAGCAAAAAAACTGACTAGAGCTTGTTGTACAAATAACCACTTTAAGGTTTTCACAGCATTTGGTGCGAGGGCCTTTTTTTGGGGGGTTGATGTTTTTTTTAAGTTATTTTGTGCACTATATTGATTATTCCTCCAGGATTTTTATTTTGTAGATATTTGTTGATGCCACAAAATGTAAATAAGTACTATATGGATAAATATTTATGCAGGTTAAGCAACTTTTCCGCTATGTTTTTAATTTGTTTGCTGTGTGGTTTTGTTTTCTGATCCTCTTAACGTTAGCCTGGTGGTAATGTAGGCTTTTGACGTAGATACCGTCTAAGGACGCTGTAAGGATTAACGTTTGGCCTGCTGTGTTTTATACATTTATTTCTATAGTTCTGTTTTGACAGTCTGTTATAGTCCTTAAAAATGTTCAAGTACTTGGAGAGATTTAAGGTTTAAATAGTCGCTGTGGCATTCTGTTTGACTCTGGTCCTAATTTTTAAATCATCCCCCCGCAGGACCAAGACTCCAGGACCCGGTGCTCAGTCTGCTCTTAGGGCTCTGGCTCGCTCTGGCATGAAGATCGGCCGCATCGGTAGGTAGAAGTCTCTAACATTTGAATCTGATGGTGTACTAATTTTCATTTATTTGATTGCAGTGTTGTTGTGAAGGACACAGTGTGTGGACATCCATGTAATTTTTACACATTTTGTACTGTTGTGTTAGAAGTAGAGGCAGTAGGTTACAGCCAGGGTGGTGGGATCTACTCAAAATAATTGTAAAGGTGTAGAAGTAGCTGTGTATGTGGTTTTGGTGTTTTGTTAAGCTGCATGTTAAAGCACAGGAGTAAATTTTCATTTTGCCTCTTTGCTTTGTTTCCTTCTTCCAGAGGACGTCACCCCAATTCCATCAGACAGCACCCGCAGAAAGGGAGGTCGCCGTGGGCGTCGTCTGTAAACTGTTATGGATTTTTTTTCAAAATAAAAAGTCAAATAGTGCTTTTTGACTCCTGTCTCTTATGTTCAAGCATTCAGAATAAGAGGTTTCATAATTTCTAGTTATCTATGGTAAATTTGGGATTTTTTAAAATACAAATATTACATGACTGCTTATTCAAATAAGACTTCAGTATGAACAAAAATGATTTACTTCAACATTTTAACATCGTATCTTGGTCTATTTCATTCGTGTTAAATGTAGAAACGTCAGTACTGCGCAAGCACAATTTTAACCATAGGAACCAGAAAGTGTTTCTTGGTCTTGAATGGGTATTACAGGAAAAAATATACGGAACAGGAGTATGTGGGATGGGGAACATTTACGCATGTTTGAGACTTTTACTTCCTCTTGTCACTTCATCATTTCTTTGAGCAGTGGGGCAATAAATTTGGTTTTGATCTGGTTCAGACTTCATAAATTAGTGGAGCGAGATATTTCTATTAAATGCTTGGTTACAGTTTTGCCTAACTGGTTTGACCGTGCATTGTTTTCATGGATGCTTTAAATGGTTTGGGGCTAGGGGAATGCCAGAACGTCCATACACGGTTTCCTGATGACTGAATTGAGAAACAAAAACAAGTATAACTCAACTACAATAATTTAATTACAGAATATATAAGAGTATTTGTGTTCCACGAAGTTGCATGGACAGTTTTTAGCTTATGTGATTTAGTTTAGTGTGCAGTATTTTTGTAGTAAGCAAGCAATTGTTAAAAAGATAATTAATATTTCAGTGAAAAAAAGGACAAAAATTTACCTTTCCTTATCCATATGCATTTGTTACTGTATGGTCAAAAGTATGTGGACGCCCATCTGCCTTAAATAAACATTTATTTCAGTCACATCTGATTACTGGGAACTTTTTGCACTGGCTTTTAGAGTGTATCTGTGGTAAGGTGTATATTCAGCCATAAGGGTGTTGATACTCGTGTCTGGAAAGGAGGCCTGGTCTGCATTTACTGTTTCAATTCATCCCAGAGATATTCGATAAGGTTTACATCAGACCTGTGCAAGACAAATTCTTCCCCTGTAATTTTTGCTAACTATGTCCTCTTGGGTCTCGCCTTGTTCACCAGGGCGTTGTCGTGCTGAAACAGGTTTCAGCTGGTCAGTTGTAAAAAAGAAATTGTCATGTTCCAGCATACACACACACATTCTGTTCAATTGTGTTCTGACAATGATTAGGAGAGGAATTGCACATGGGTGTGTTTAGGATTCAAACTATTAGCCATATAGTATATTGGTTACCTGTGTATACCTGTTACCTGTGTATTTGGTCACTCCTGACTGCTTCTGGCAACTGATGACGCAGCACCCTGACAGCCAATTAGAACAAAAGAATCTATATGTAGGTAAGTGTATGTTTAGGGTAGATTAAATGACTAAATAGATCTGAGATGTGCACCTTTCTAACTCAATAATAAAATCTAAATCTATAGAAGTATTATTCTTGATAGCATTTGTCTGGAAATAAAGAAAAGTGCACTTTAGTACTCTTTTCTCTTCCCAATGTTTCATCAGTCTGTATGTTAGAACAGGGAAAATGACCAGGAACATGTTACTTAAACACTCTTTTTGGTTCTATTTTGTTACTTTTATTGTTTTTATATATGTTGAATATATAATATTGGTGGCTCAGTTGTAGGTTTCTCGCCTCCCATATAAAAGGCCCAGGTTCAATTCCCAGCTAGTGGCCAAACCCCAGGGACTGGATGCAGTGCCGGTCCCAAGCCCAGATAAAATGGAAGGGGTTGCGTCAGGAAGGGCATCCGGTCTGAAACCTGTGCCAAGCTTGTATGTGCGGACCGGATGGTCCACTGTGGCGACCCCTTGTCGGTAGGTGCCAAAAGACCAGAAACAACAACAGTGGTAGGTTTCTCGCCTGCCGTGTGGAAGTCCCAGGTTTAATTCCCACCCAATGCCCAAACCCAAACCCAAGCCACTGGATGCTGTGCCGGTCCCAAGCCCAGATAAAATGGGAGGGTTGCTTCAGAAAGGGCATCCGGTGTTAAACCTGTGGTAAATTGTATACAAATCGGGTCTGCGTGTGTGGAGTTTGCATGTTCTCCCCATGCTTGGTGCGTTTTCCTCCCAGAGGAACGTGTGTGTGCAGGAAGTCTCCTGGGATAGGATCCAGGCCCTTCATGACCCTGTACAGGATGAGCAGTATAGAAGATGAATCTAAATAAACTCCATCATCCACCACCCGTACACACAACTACCTCTAAAAGGTTTGCCTCAAAAAAGAAGTTATTTCTATATCAGTACTACAGTTTTCCACATGTCTAAGCATAAATCACATTTAAAAGACTTTTACATTAGGAGTTGTTTTATTTTTTTCCCGTAGAACTAAACAGAAGTGAAAGTGTAGAAACTTGCTGATGGTAAACAGCAGCGCTGATTCAATCCAGTCTGCTCCTGGCAACTGATGACGCAGCAGCGCGACAGCCAATCAGAACAAAGGAATCGCTCATGAATATTAATACGATTCGGATTTGGGACTTTTCCTCTTTTGTGTTGCTCAGTTCTGCTTCAGTTCTGATATCTCTGTCTGGCTGTGGAGGTTTTTCACTGAGAATTGTGCAGAATGTCTGAGGAACATCTTGTTTCTGCTCCAAGTGAGCAGCCTGGCATCACCATGAGATCAACAGGGTGAGAAACTTTTTGACTTTTATATTTTCATTATGTTTCTATTTTTATAAAGAGTCATCTGTTTTGGTTTTACTTTAGTTACTTGTAAACATAAATGATGTTGACAAATATTTTTGTATTTCTTCTGTTTTATTAAAGTGAGCATTTTAGAAAGCTTAAACAAATAAGTTATTTAAGTTTACATAAACAGCTGAGAAAAATATAATAATAATAATAATAATAATAATATCAATTATCTATATAGTATTATTTATCTTATTTCTAGCATGTATGTAAACATATAAGCAATTCAAGATGAATTATTTTTGCAACCATAATTTTCTGCAACATTGCTTTTTTTTAATGTTTACATCAAATCCTTATGTATTTTAGACAAATTGTGGTGAAAACAAAAACTAATGTACATTAAGACAAAGTCTGGAAAATTACCTTTAAACCAGCATTTATTTCTAAATCATAAAATATTATGTAAATATGACAAGATAAGTTACACCTAGAGCAGGTTTTCAATATGGCTGAAGTGAAAAAAGAACGAAGGAAAGAAAAAAAGATTTCCGGTATACTGAGAATCAGTTTATTTACGCTCTAATTCTCCGTTTCTTCGTCTCAGGGGTTCCAACAAGCAGGCGCTGAAGGTGGCCGGACTGACGGTGTTGGCTGCCTTGCTGATCGCAGGTCAGGCCTTCACTGCCTACTCAGTGTACAACCAGAGCGAGAAACTCAGTCTGCTGGAGAGACGCTCGGACCGCCTGCAGGAGCTGACCATCAAGGCCAGAGGTGAGACAGCTTTGTGAGACACACACTGTATACAGAGACGTGGTTTTTCATGGTGTCAACGGATCGATACACAACATTCCACAACTCCTTCATTGTGATTTATGCAGTGAAATAATCAGATGTTACTTATTGCCCCTTTAATGCATTTTGGTATTTAATATGACACAAGCACTTTTAGACGTAATTATTATTATAGGTAAAAAATATTTGTATATTTTTTCAAATACCAATAGACAAAGCTATGCCTGTTTTAATCCTTTCACTTCCCTTTTCTGTATTCAGCTAATCGCACACCAATGAAGATGGCCGTCCCAATGAGGTCCTTCCCTCTTCTGGTTTCTGCTGATGTCTCAGATAAGAAGGTACAGATACTTCACCCTTAATGTGCAATGAGAAAATTCAGCCACCATGTGGCAGGATTGAACTAATTCTCACTCCCTATTGACAAAACAGACTGAATCCCAAAACACTCTGTCTTCTTATTTCAACATAATTATGTAAACACTAGACTCATTATTTCATCTTGTGTGTAGAATTTTTTAAATGTGGGTTTAAGTTATTAAAAAAAAAGGGTTGTTTATAAAAAACAACATTCATATTTTATATTTTATTAGCTTTGATATTATATTTTGATGATTTTTTTCAGGTGGAAGACGCACCTCCTACTAAAGGTAGATTAGAGCTTTCCTTCATTCACTTTCATTCTTCACTTGATGGGTGTCCTTTAAATAGTCAGTCATGTGACTAGAATTGTTCAGATATAAGACTGTAACCTGGCCTCGGCTTACATAATTACACGATTTAACTTTTTAAACATAATTTATTAATTCCATAACCTTTGGATTGTTATGTTTGGTAATTATAATACTGTTTTATATAGAGAGCGAGATTTCCTTTCACAATTTTTCATATTTAAAAAAATAATAATTCCGGATTCAATATATTTTTCATAATTGATCACTTGAAATGCACAGGAAAACAACTTATCATTAACTGTAATTGCTGATGTTTATTGAGTGCTCTTATTTATTAAATGCTCTTATGGAAAATATTTACCACTTCTACTGTATCTTTCCCCAAACACAAGCTTTTGTTTCCTTTTTTCCCTTAAACTTATGGAACAATAATTAAGATGGAAATAAATAGCAAAAAAATAATTTCGGGCAATAATAAAACAATAAATAAAGAAATTAATAAAGAAAAATTCATTTTTAAGGGAAAAAGAGAAAGTTTACATTAGAGCACTGACCAAGTAAGAGTGTATTTCTAAGCAATTTAAAATAATTTAATTTAGTTATTTAAATGTCCATTAAACCTTTATTTAATATATTTAGAATTATCATTTAAAAACTTGTATCCTGGACTGCTATGTGAAATCAAAATCTGGCATTATATAAAATAACATATACAGTATCCGTTATGTTAAAAAAAATCCCCATGAAAGGTTAAAATATGAAATGACATCATCTAGTAGTTGTGTTTTTTAGGTGTCTGAAGGTTGAATTGATTTTTTTTTTTTTTTGTCTTTAGCACCCCTGACTAGGTGCCAGCAGGAAGCTGCAGGTTTGATCCCGATCTCTCTGCCATCGTTCAAGCCGAAGTGTGACGAGCAGGGTGCCTACACACCTGAGCAGTGCTGGCAGGAGACTCACTGCTGGTGTGTGGACAAGGATGGTGTTCCAGTGCCTGACTCGGTGGTGGAGGGCCACGCTCAGTGCAATGCCGCGTAGATGTAGGTGATGCAAAACATCTAGTCACGCTAATAAATAATTTTTAGGATCCTTTCTGTGTGTAAGCTGTTTATTCACAGATCTTTTGGAAATAACAGCATGTCCTGTTTAATATGCTACATTAACAAAGATGAATATTTTACTGAATAACCTTTTTTTTTTTTTAGGATCTGCCGACAAGCACTGAGGGATGAAACCCACCTTCACATGAAAATCCTTTTTCATCAGCTTTTTTCTGACTTTCATAAGTTAAAGTAGTGCGCAACTTTAATTATTATTTGCAGGCATTGAGACATTACGCATTTTTGGGATAGTTGGTTAAAATCAAGCTTCATAATAAGCATCATATTATTACGATAAGCCTAATGCACTGACTTGGCTAGTTTGGGCATTTGTCGCAAGAAACTGTTCTTTTTTTTTTCGTCATATTTTAACAGTATAATCTTACTATCCTTTTAATTTTTAACCTGCACTGCATGAGACGACGACAAGCAGTGCATGAGATTAACAAGAATATCTGTATTCTGGGTTTAAACAGCTAGAATTGGTGAAAATAAATTTCTACTAACAAAACGTGTGTGTGATGAGTTTTTATTCTGCACAAACCAGCAGAGGATTAATGAGATACTGTACATGTGGATTAGATTTTTTTTTTTGGTGTATGTGAGTCAGTCTTTGTCACTCCCTCCCTTTATCCCGTTCTCAAACAGAAGTTAAGTGTTTGAAGTAAAACACTTTATTCCTAGTGAGTCAATGATAAAAAAATTTAAAAGAAAACTAATGGAAAACTGACTTAATGTTTAATAAACTTTTGTAAATGTTACAAAAATTATACAGTAGACCTAAAATTTACAATAACCTAAAAATATGAGGGACGTTCAAGTCAAACAGGGACTTTTAATCGCACAGAGTAACACAGTTATGGCCCAAACATCTGGAAATGGCTTGAAGTGAGTTGAAGACTGTACGGAAGATTTGGCAATAACTCCCAGCCGAGTTACTGCAAGTGGTTAGTGAATGATTGTGTGTACAGTTCCTACAGACAGATGCATCTTTTCCGCAAGTTAATAAGTTATTTGTCACTTTTCAAGATCAGTCATTCCACTCGCTGAATGTTCACAGTAACAGCTGCAGTGGGCTCCGAGCCACCTCTAAGAGTCTCATCACCGTACAGTGCTTTAAGTCTACTGTAAATATCAATTAGGTTCACGCCTTCAGTCACTTCATTCTTTTATGAGGAGTTATGCCATAAAACAATTTTTTTGTAATAGCATAAATATATGAGGAAATGTGACCAAGTTTTATTTTCTTCATTTATATCTAATCACCAATAGTGGCAAACAGATTTGCCCATGTTTTTGAAAAACATTAAGTTTATCCATAACCCGTATTGGATTAAAAATAGTTAATGCTCTTTTAGACAAAGTTGAGGTGTAAAGTTGGCACACACCTGATGATTGATGGCTTCAGTGGATTATACAATAAATGCAGCTCTTAAGTAAGGCAGAAAATAAACCCCCGTCGACGTGTATCTGTTTCAGTGCTGGCATCAAACTGTACAGCTCAGTATTTAATCTCGTACACACTCAAGCTTTAACTGCCTGAAGATTTGAGAAGGAAAGCCATCCATAATTCCATCTTCCTTATATCGCCAGTTCAGCCTGTAGTATGCACACTGAGAAAGGGAACCAGAACAGAAACTTTAAGGGGGAACTGGTACTTCCGTTTAGACTCTTGGCGACAAAACCTGTTTATTTGGAACAAATCAAGCATAAGCTGTTCAGGGTTGACAGGTCTCCAAATAAAAAAACATACATACAGGGGGTTGGACATTGAAACTGAAACACCTGGTTTTAGACCACAATACTTCATTAGTATATAGCAGCCCGGCCATGTACATTGACCCTGTGGAGCTCCCGATGAACAGTTTTGGTGGAAACAGGAGAGTTGAGGTGCACATTTAATTCTGCAGTGAGTTGGGCAGCTGTGGTTTTATGTTTTTTGGATACAATCCGGGTTAGCACCCGGACATCCCTTTTAGACAGCTGACTCTTGCATCCACGGTTACTCCCGCTGGATGTGATTTATCCTTCTTGGTGGTATGCTGACATTACCCTGGATACCGTGGCTCTTGATACATCACACAGACTTGCTGTCTTGGTCACAGATGCGCCAACGAGACAATTTGTCCTCTTTTGAACTTTAATATGTCACCTATAATGTGTGCATTGTAATATTTTAAGCAAAACTGTGCTATTAATCTGCTAATTAAACCTTCACACTTTGCTCTTACTGGTGGAATGTGCAATCAAAAAAGATTGGCCGCAGGGCTGGTCAAATTTAGCTATGAAACCTTCAACACTGAATTGGCCAGTGTTTTAGTTTCATTGTCCAAACCCTATATACTACAAGCCTAAAACCAGCCAAATATCGTCATGAAATGTTTTTTTAATAGGAAATGAAGGTTGCATTTATCTGCCTCTGCCTTCACTTTAGTGTACACGCATTTCTACTTTCCTTAAGCAAAACATTTACCTGTCTTAGAACAGGCATGATAAAATGTGAGTTTGTCCAAGTAACAAGGGTAGTGTGATGCTTAATGATGAGGCAAAATATCCAGTTTTTATTTAAACAGAAACAGTTATTAAAATCAATAACAAATTCACTTGTCTAATATTGTGTAGCTCCCTCTCGTGTCAGCAAAGCACCTCCAAACCATCAAGGCCTAGATGCCACAACGGCTCTAAAGATGTGCTCTGGTATTAAGCACCAAAGTGTAAGCAACAGATCCTTTGAGTCCTGCAAATCGATTGATCAGGCTTGTCGGGCACGTCCCAGAGATGCTGAATCAGATGTGAGGAATTTGGACGCCAAGTCCACACCCTGAACTCTTTGTCATGTTCTGCAAACCATTCCTGAATGTAATGCACTATCCGAGTAAACGAGAGCACTGCCATCAGGGACAACCTAGTCTGCAACTATTTTTGGTAAGTGTAAGGGTACGTGTCAATACATGCTCAATGTATAAGCTTTCAGCAGTGGACTGGGGCAAGCATGGGCACCCTGAACAGTTTGTAGCTATGCAGCCCCATACAGAGCAAGCTGCAATGCACTGTGGGTTTTGACTTCTTTCTATGAAAGCCAAAAATACTGTAATTATTTAAGCAAAGTGGGGTCTTTAGTGGGATTGGCCCAAACAGACTGGTCCTTGCTTTACACGCAGATTAATGAGCCTTGGGCATTCATGACTGTCACCAGTTCACCGGTTGTCCTTCCTTGTACTGCTTTTGGTACAGTAGATACTAACCACTGCATACCAGGAACACATCCGTTAAGAGATGCTCTTAACCAGATTTTTAACCATTACATCTTTTTGTGGCATCTCAGATCCTTATGCTTGCCCATATTTCCTGTTTCTAGCTTATCAACTTGGAGAAGTGAATGTTCAATAATTGTTCCTAATATCTCACACCGCATGACAGGTTTTAAAATACAGTAAGCAGATAATGTTATTCACATCACCTGTCAGTGCTTTTAATGTTTCTGGCTGACCAGGAATCTGGAAGCATACATAAACTTAACATTTTTCCTTTTTATTTTTATTTCCAAGAAGGCTTTGAAATGCCTAGTTTTAAGCTGCTTGTCAATGACAAAACATCAGACATCCCAGATAATAACAACTTTAGGCATTTGTTTTTCATTTATTTATCTGAAATCCCACAGATTTTAAGAGGCGCAGTGCAAGTAACTAACTTTTTCCAAAGAGCTGCGCATAAAGTGAACAATTCAAGAAACGACTAAAAAAAATTTACTGCTAAAAGTTATCATCATAATTTTACACCACCACCATGTAACAGAAATGATATGCAAGGAAAGTTTTTCTTTTTCTTAACCGGCATACAGAACACCACATTTAAGCATTAAGAGTGAATGATTACATTTGGTCTTTGGCAATAAGAGATGAAAGACAATGGCACTTGGATTCGTAACACTATTTTAGCACAGAATTACTATTTGTCAGCAATTGTAATCCAACTGCATAGCAGTCAAATGATTCAAAGCTTGATATTTTTTATGCATAAAACTTCGTTCTCCCTCATTTAATACAACACATCAAACCAGCATGAATAACGTGCAAATGTGTTCCAGCATCAGAAATGCAGCAACGCTTGTGCGCAGTGCTTACGTGTCTGGTCATCACCCTGTCTGCTACACCAAGAGCCTCGAATCAGTGCCGACTGTGTAATTAGACACTGGCGACACTTGAGATGATGTGAATAATTCAACCAGACTGCAGTGCAAACTTCAACAGAGGAATGTTAAAAAAAAAAAAAAGGTAGGCAGTTAAGTATTATAATGTTTAGCTCACCATCTTAAATATCAGCGAACGTGCAGAACCTGACCCCAGCTCTACACTTACAAGTCCTGTGTTACATCTCTTTAAAAAAGAAAAAGAAAGAAAAAAAAAAAAAACCTTCAAGCTTAAAGTGTACGTTTCGTTTAAACTTGCTGATGAATCTTCCCGAGCAGCATCTGTGGCACTATTTGTTTTTCCTAAAAGAGTTTAAATAACCCTTGACGGTCTGCTCGACGTTGGGAACGTTATATCGCTGTGCAGCGTAGATACCCGTGCAGGTTCCCACAAGCATGCCTAAGATGGCCGACGAACGCAGCTTCGCTACGACATATCCAGCCAGGAAGCCCTTGAGGAACGGAGAGCCCAGAAGACTTCCACCCTAAACAAAAAAACAACAGGTATGTTGTTACATTCAGCTTCTTTTTTTTTCAAATCTTTTCAGATTAATTTGTTTGTCCTGATCCTAAATTGCTTTAAGGTGCGAGTTCACTGATGTAAGAATAAAATGTAATTATATTCATGGGATACGGTCTTCTTTTTTTTCCCCCTCTCATTTCAAGTTTCAGGCCACATGACTGACATTCAGCCATAATTCTTGACCCTCAACCAGGAAAAAACTAAAGAAAAAACACCCTCTCAATATGGAATACTTAAGAACTCAGGATGATCCTCAACTCATAGATTCTCTAGGTTCAGAAATTGAGGTCAAATCAGCGTGGTTGCACACAGCAGCGGAAATTAACATAGTAGGAATAAATTAAGCCTTGGTCTTTATGTGCATGATTTTAAGGTTTTTTGACGTTTCCATGGAGACCCAGTGGATGGTTTTCAACTGACCTCAGAGCAGCTGAGGAGTATGGTTAAGGGTTGGTCATGTGTTTAATCACCTATTATGTTTAAGTCTTACCATTACCCATGACACACATTTAAGGATATTTGATAAATTATAAAATAATTCAAATACGACATTATATGGACAGAAATATTTGTCCAAACTTGCTATGACATTGTATCCAAATACGTATACTTCAATACGAAGTCGGTCTCCCTGTTGCAGCTATAACAGCTTCCACTCTTCTTGCCAGGCTGTTTAGTGTTTCTGTGGGAATTCCTACCCATTTATTCTGTAGAATGATTATGTTGGACGAGAAGGCTTGGCTCACAATCTTAAGTTTGAGTTCATCCCAAAGGTGCTCAAAGGATATCGAGGTCACAGGCCTCTGTGTGGGCCAGTCAAGTTCTTAAACTGAACACACTGAACAATGTCTTTATAGTCCTCGCTTTTTTTGTGCACTGGGGCACAGTCATGTTGGAATAGGCCAGGGCCTTCCCCAAACTGTTGCATTGTCCAAGATGTCTTGGTATGGTGAAGCATTAGGATTGCCCCTCACTGGGGATAAGGAGCCTGAATTCAATTATTACCAGGTTTGGGCAAATACTTTTGTCCATATAGTGTATGTCATGAGATCTTTCTGTGATTTGGACCTTCATCCTGGTTTATTGACCAGTACAAAGGTTAACCTTGTACAAAGAGTTTAATTTGACAAAAAAATAAAGATACCATAGACAAAGAAAAACTTTAGGTCGAAAGTTGTGACGGGTTCTGGTTTACCTGGGGGACTCCATCCTGAACCTCACCCTCCAAACGTCGCCGAATGTCCTCCAGCTGGCCTTTCAGCAGGGTCAGATCCTTCAGCTGCCTAAAGGGGTCCTAAAGCACACAACATGGCAGAAATAAACCAGGGGGAAACCTTAAACCACTAGAAACAACTGCTGGTACTTCTTACAAAAAATATGAAATAACCAGAAGTGGCAGGAACATATTTATTACAATTTATTCAAAGAGAGGAACATTTTTTATCAGCACATTGACCTGGAAGCAGACAAAAATACTTCAACATTTAAACAACATCTTTGGGACTGTATATAAAGTTCTAGCACAAACTGACTTTCAGTGTTACAATGTTACACGGAACCCTGCACAAACTAATAAAACACAATAAGATAAAGTTTTAAAAGCGTTATTTATTAGATTATAACAATAAAAGCTACGTGTAGCAAAATATAACAGCCTAAGCAAACACGTCACACCGGAGTAACTACATTAATTATTCCACGTTTCAGTAAATAACCAAACCTTATCGTCCGCCATGTTTGCGCGTGAGAGCCGGTCACGTCAGGGTTGCCAGATCTGCATGAGAGAAAACACGCATTTCAATTGCTATTCAAAAGTGGGGAAAAATGTTAAAATTAAACCAGTATAAATTAAATGACATTAACATATATCATATGAAAATGTAAAACAGTTTGTGGACACAAAATTAGTCTTATAATAACCTCCACTATATTTAGCTACAAGGACACTGATGTTGGGTGAGGAGGCTCCGATTCCACTCACTCACTCACTGAACATCTCTAGTCTATATACACATAGTTGGTCTTCCCTTGTACATGTTTTATACCTGATTCCCTTTCTGATGCAACCCTCCCATTTTTTCCAGGCTTTGGACATGCACTGTATCCAGTGGTTTGGGCACTAGCTGGGAATCGAACCCAGGTTTTTTGAATGGCAAGCAAGACACCTACCACTGAGTCACCAGTGCCCTATTTATATATAGGGCACAAAGCAGGGTACACCCTGGACACCCTGGATACACACATACAAATGCTCAGGCACTTTAGTAACATCACTTAAAAAAAAAGTCTAACCTGCATGTCTTTGGAGGGAGGAAACTGGAGTACCCAGAGGAAATCCACCAAGTACAGGAGAACACCCAAACCCTGAAGGTGCAAGGGTTTTTAGGTTTAGATATAGATTGATACATAGATAATGTAGTTACTGTGTTAGTGGGAATTTTTGGCTTAGTCGTAGGGTTCTTGCCTGCTTTGTGGGGGGCCCAGGTTCAATTCCCTCTCCTGCCAGGAAGGCCACTTAAAGTAAAACCTGAGCCAAGTTGTGAGTGTGGATCAGAAGGTCAGTGGGAGCATGTACTATTATTGCATTATGTCCACCTTCTTTTCTATTCAACATATTGTGTGTGATAACTTGTGCATTTCCTGTATAGGTTTTTTCATCTTTTTTTTTTTTTTTACTCATTATTGTTATGAATAAAAACGCACTGAAAAGAACAGTCAACCTGACAACTATTCAATTATGCAGAAATAAAAGATCTGGCAACCCGTAAACTGCTCCAGTCAGGGCGGGGTAAGTGAGTCACTCTGAGTTTGATTCATATGGTCTGGGTTGAGTGTTAGAAACAGAACCATCCAGTCATGTTTAATAAACATCATGCGTTTTTTAATTTTTAATCTTTACTAACCCTAAATGATAGATTATATTATTTTATAATCTTTTGATATTTTATTCAATTATTCACTCAGTGATTCATTCATAATTTTTTATTTATTTATTTGCCATAATATAAATTAATACAAATTTCCAAGACTCTAATTAAACTGTAAGCAATATATGATTATGTGAAAAAAAAGAAAAGAAAAAAAGAAAAGAGGTAAAAGAGGTAACCACACTGGCAGAAAAAAATCAGGCTTGAGATGGAGATGTCGTTGCTATGGCAACCTACTGACGACGAGCATGATGACGCAAATGGAGGCTGGTGCATGTCGGACCTTAGACGGTGTGACACGAATTAAGGTGGACCAGATTGCGTGTGTGTGTGTGTGTGTGTGCATATAAAACGCATATATATATACACACACACACACACACACACACACTATATATATATATATATATATATATATATATATATATATATATATAATTATTATTATTGTTTTCAATAATTCAAATCAATTCACTTTTCAAAAAGCAGCTTTATGGAATTAAAAAAAAATATATATGAAAATTTTTATGAAATGTAAGAAAATGTGTATGAATCAAAATGATCAGATTGTCCCTGATGAGCGAGCCAAGGACGACGGTAGCAAGAAAAACGAGATGGTAATAGGAAGAAACCTTCATAGGAACTAGACTCAACAGGGAACCCATCCTCATTTGGGTGATAACGGATAACAGGGATTGATCTGCAGTCATGCTATGTGTCAGGAGGCTGGAAGTTTAATATAACAGGTGATGTCTTTAAATTAATATGGAGCCCAGTTTGTTATTGGAGGCTCAGCTGTAGGAAACTCCAGTCCTGAACTATGGAGCGACTGCAGTCACAAGTCCTCAGAGAACAGCTGTCTGGATCAGTCGAGGACAGGACCGTCTTTATGGTAAAGTGGAACCGTCCCCAGTCACCACACACATCCCAAACAGACCACATCCATGCGAAGAGATCTTCATCCAGAAACGGGGCACCAGGATGAGTCAGACAAGTCCAGAGGGCATCGAGAGTCTGGATCACTGGCAGCTCAGGAGTGGCATGTGTAGCTCAACAGAGAGAGATAGGAAGAGGGAGAGAGAGAGAAATAATTCCTGTTCAATGGCATAACCATTGAGTTGGGAGGGAAAAATAAGGAATAACAACTAAATTCTGTATAGAACAAAATCACATTAATTAATTAATTAGTGCAAAAAATGAATGGCATGGTGATGAGTTCAATCAATATGAGTCTTGCACCACCAGGGTTTGGGTTCGATTCCCACCTAGGGTCTGTGTGCATGGAGTCTGCACGTTCTCCCCGTGCTTGGTGAATTTCCTCCTGGTACTCCGGTTTTCTGGACCCTGCGATGTACCCTGCGATGGATTGGCACCCTGTACAAGGTGTACCCCGTCTCGTGCCCTAAGTCACCTGGGATAGGCTCCAGTCCCCCCATGAACCTGAATACAGGATAAAGTGATAAATAAGTGAGAATTAAATATGTGTAATCAATTCCTCAGTGATAGGACTCGATATCAGAGCGCATCACAATGTGTCCACACCCGTGTACTATGCGTGTTTCACAAAATAACTGTATTTGCATTGATTTTGTGATCCGTGTGCAATCAATTTTTAAGTCACAGACACAGTCAATAAGGATCAGGGTTTAAAGTGAAGAAAAGAGGGCAATTCCCGTTGCATGATTTGTCAGATGGTGGTTACTTTCCGTCTCTGCGCCTCTGTGTGGATGAGTCAAATAGGAAGTCATTAATCCTGATAACAGGGGAGACTAATGACATCAAAGTTCAATCCCACTTACTCTTTTCCTCCTAATGGACTACAGGAAGGCATGTACAGTATAGTGGGGTTAATATTTAGATTTAGGGTTCGATATTTTTAATTTTCATGACAACTCAATTGTGCATCATTTACAGGAATCCTTTCTTGTGTGTGAGTGATGCTCAGCCATCCTTAAGGCATCACCATGACCACTATGGAGATAGGGAGAAAGAGAGAGAGAGAGAGAGAGAGAAAGCGAAGAAGGGGATGTTGCTGCTTGCTGCAGGCTTTATTGAAAGCAATAGCGACAAGGGAATGAGGGGAGGGGTGGCGGCACCTTGGGATCTCACCAACAGCATCACTTTAATCTCAACCAAAAAGAGATAGAAGGAGAGAGAGAGAGAGAGAGAAGGAGGAGGAGTCAGTCAGTCAGTCAGACAAAGCTGGAGTGGTTGTGCCTGCTATTACTGAGCCAGTGCAGGTGTTAGGGAAGAATGTTTAATAAAGACTAAGAGAAAAAGAGGGGAAAAGATATAAAGGGAGTAAAGAATAGGGAGTCCTGCAGTCTGCTTGGCATGCGACCGTGTCCCTGGCTTGTGTTTGAGTGTGTGCAGATGAACGGGACATTTCGGTCTGGAATGTGTCTCAGCTAACCTCAGGGGACCTTCAAGAACATATACCTCACCATGCTGGGAAAGGACTACATGCTTGCCATCATCATCGTCAATTATGAAGGTTAGTGCACAACCCACTCTTCTCTCTCACTTTTCAGTACCATGATAGTATATGAGGCAGGAAAAGGAACGATAGTGTTCAGGTTGTTCTTCTCTGCAGGTGTGTGATTATCTTTGCTTGTGAGTTAGGGGGAAAAATCCTGACGCGTTATTTTCCTGTTTTGTCCCATGCAACCTGTAATGCCTGGCAAGTTTTCCAAACATCCGAGCCTCGGATGCTGTTTCTTGTCTGCAAGTCTGCAAAAAGTGCAAACAATCATAGTTATAAGAGCGATGATGATAATAGTGTTGGTGGGATCATCAAAACATATCAGTGTAATGCCCTCATGGGACATTAAGCAGAAGCAGCAGCTGTAAACAGGAGATGCATGCAGTTCCTGTGCCAGTCCATCACTGCACATAGAGGCAGCTGTCAGCTAAATGCAATTTCCTGATTCTGTAGACAGCACTTCTGGAAATGTGTATGTACGTTAGACCCATAATCTTGCTCCATCACTATCTCTTTCATGCATGATCACACGTACACATACAGTACACACACGCACACATTCATTCATGTCAAAGGTGTGCTTTAAGACCTGGGGACATGGGGTTGCCACATTGTAGGTGGGTTGTCTAGGTAACTGTTGCTCCATTGTTGCCTTGCACAAGAGTTTTAAGTTGCTAGGCAAACGCCTAGAGAATTTGGTCTTTTGGGGGAATTTCTATTAAAATACAAAAAAAAATACATAAAAAATTTGTTTGTGTCAAAATTGTTTGGTGATGCCCTGAAAAGTGATGCTCATGAGATTCTAATGCAGGTCAGGACTGTAACTTACACCAGGGCTTCTTTCTCTTCGTCCCTTCTCCTGTCTCTTTTTTCTCTGTTCACTGTGGTCTCTGTACAGTTTGTCCAAATGGTAATGAGCGTTTTATATATGATTTTCACATAGCAATGTCCTTCACTAATGATCAGGAAGGAGGAGGAGGAGGGCAGGGTGGAAGAAGTGAGGGGCTTTTAGACTTAAGTAAAAGTATAGATGGTGACACGTTGGCTTAGTGGTTAGCACTGTCACCTTGCACATCTAGGGTTCGGGTTTGATTCCCACCCCAGGGTCTGTGTGCATGAAGTTTGCATGTTCTCCGCGTGCTTGGGGGGTTTCCTCCAGGTACTCCAGTTTCCTCCCACAGTCCCAGGACATGCAGGTTAGGTTAAATGGCGTTCCCAAACTGCCCGTAGTGTGTGAATGTTGACCAGAGGTCTTACCATGCTTGTAAAAATGGGAATAAATACAACGGTCACCATTGGTCTCTACAGCCACTAGTTGGACTACAAAGGTTCCTAGATGGATGGATGAAAATATAGATATTGTGCCAAAAACTTAGTTTAAAGTGGAAGTATCTAGCCAAGATATATACTTGAGTCTAGTTTTAAATAGATTACCAGTCAAAAGTTTAGACACACCTTCTAATTCTATGGTCTTTTCTAATTTTTATTTCTTTCTACACTGTAAAACAAACCTGAAGGCATCCAAAGGTATTTCATCCAAAGGTATTGTATGCCCTCTCTAATCTGAGGTGCTGTTTGTTAATTGGTGATTTGTGAGGCTGGTGACTCTATATGAACTTCTCCTCTGCAGCAGAGGTAAGTTTTGGTCTTGCTTTTCCTGGGACGGTCTTCATGAGAGACAGTTTCATTATGGTGCTTGATGGGTTTTGCAAAAGCACTTGACACAATACTGTTCTTGCAGGAAGTGTTCCAGAACAGCTGACATTCATGTCTTAAAATAACTGACTGTCATTGTGGTTATCATAATTATGTATTGCAAAATGTGTTATTTAATAGTTTGGAAATCTCCAGTATTGTTCTAGAACATAGAAAACAAATCCAAACTTGTGTCCAAACTTTTAGCTGTATATTCTTACTTGGTAGATACCATCATGGTTTTATGTGAAAACTTAATTTTAGGGATCTAACACTGGTTTAGGCCAGTTAGGACTGTTGTTGTTCCTCTTTAATGATGCCCTTCCTAATGCGCTCTTCCTAGTTTATCCGGGCCTGGCACGGCAATGTCAGTGCACTGATCTACATGTATGGGAGTGACATGGCTGGGGAAATCAAGCCATATTTTTTGCAAGAAAATACTGGAAATACTCCCACTACGAATGAGCTTATGAAATAAATTCTAACTTTATAATATAGCTAGTTAAAGTTAGCGAATTAGTGAAACATGCTTTAAAAAAGAAAAGTTCAGGTAGGTAAGGACATGTCATATGAAAATTTTCATCATTCGAATTCAAATTCAAATTTTAAATTCAAATTTTTATTTGTCACATACACAGTCATACACAGTACGATATGCAGTGAATTGCTTAGGCAACTGCTCATGACCTAAAAAAGAAGATTAATATGAGAATTAAAATATAGGGTAAATAAAACTAGAAAAGAATAAAATAAAATATAAAACTAAAGTTAATAAATAAATAAATAACTGTACGATAAAAATAGACAATATAGAAAATATTTAAAGAATGTATAACAAAATAAGAGCAGCTGAACGGGTAGGTATATTTATGTAATTTTTGTATGGAATGGTAGTTGTAATGGTAATGGTAATGGTAATTCAGCCGAACCTCTTATCCACAGCAACTTACATTTTATCCCCTTAGTTGCAGGTTAAGGGCCTGGCTCAAAAACCCAACAGTGGCACCTTGATTGTGCTGGGGTTTGAACCTGTGATCAGTAGTCCATTACAAGACTTTGCTTGCTCCAGTATATTGGAACATTTTATTTAGGTAGGGCGAGAGGTGCTTGTCGTAACTCTTACACTGCAGTGCCATGGCTTATCCATATTCAAATGCACATGGGCAGCTATAGCATTTATTATGTTATAGCAGATGACAAGCTGAAATCAGGAACTAGTTAAATGGCTAGATATGATAAGAGTTAAATTCGTACTAAATGCACCAGAACCTTGAAAGATACCGACTCCATTTATCTCAGTGGGACCACAGAAGCTTATTTGAGTCTTTTTGGAATTTTGGAATGCACTTTTTGCACAGAACTAGGGTTGTGGGATTTTACTCTGATTACTTACATTGGACTTGCATTTCAAAAGACACGGTCTGCATGCAGATCAGGAAAATGTATAACGACCAAGACTCATGCACATAGATTTTCCTTTAAGACGGAGACTGAATTATTTCCTGTCTTCAGCGATTGTGCTGGGTCAGTTGCAATAGATTACTGATTTCAGATCAGCCCAAAGAAGAAGCCGTGTATTGTGAAGTCTGATTCTGTTTCATCTTCCATTGTCAGCTTGGGTCTGAAATACCTTCAACTTTCATGTAGAGATAATTGCTGTGGATCCAGGCCACCCTGTAGTTAGCTATTATCTTAAAATTATGGATATTTAAACTCGTCAGTCTCTGCCTCACCAAAGCAAAGCTCCTTAAAATAACTTTCATTACATGCACTGAGGGAGAGGCAGTTAGAGAGTGACCCAGGATGGCACCACCTCAGGGTATTGAGATCTTTCTAGGAAGAAAGCCTTCCCTAAATTCCAGTTCCGCTGAACTTGTCATCAGTTAATGAGCTTTCTGTGATGTTCATCAAGTAACTTTGAATGCATGTGTGAAGTACAGTATAATGACACTACTTTCTTCTTTAATAACTAAAGGCGGATTTGCTTCTGACCCTTAATCCCTCTAATCTGATCTTCTTCTGTTTCTGCCTCAGGGTTTACTCTCTCCTCCAGATGCACTCGTTCACACCAAGCAATCAAAAAGCGCTTGTCTCATCTAATCTTATACTGCTGTTAAATCTTCCTCTTGTGCAATTCATTTTTTTTCCACTATTGCTGTTTGTTTAGAAGTTCATTCAAACTTCATTTTTTCCCATCACAATGATTTTAAAGCCTTAATTACACCAGTGTTGCTTTTCAACCACCTGCCATCATTACCGCTGTCAAGTTTGAGATGGGATTAAGATGTAAGGACTGGATTGGACAGGATTGCAAGGATAAAGCTCTTGACCAGAATCAGCATAATTAAGCTCTATTAGTGCTGTCCCAGTGGACCGGCTGGGGACTAGGTGGTGAGTACAGATTAGCCACTCAAAAGCCATCTCCGGAAGGTTTAGCTCTTCTGATTGCTGTTGTGGTGGAGCCAGCATCTAGGGAAAGTGATAGAGACTAAGCTGAGAGGGAAGTAGATGCCACCTTCTTGTGTCTTAGTGGCTTGTAGGGAACAAACTAGAAATATGTCTGTTCTGTATTTACAGTAGGTGGAACAGTGGAGTGGTGGTTAGTAATGTGGCCTCGCACCTCCAGGGTTGGGGTTCGATTCCCGCCTTGGGTCTGTCTGTGCGTGCGTGTGTGTGTGTGGAGTTTGCATGTTCTACCCATGCTTGATGCGCTTCCTCAGATTCTTCCGGTTTCCTCTTACCTCCCAAAGAAATGCAGATAAGGATGATTGGCGTTTCCAAGTTGCCCATAATGTGTGAGTGTGTGTGTTTCAGTGTGCCCTTGGGTTGGATGGATTGCCACCCCGTCTCGTGCTCTGAGTCCCCTGGCATAGGCTAAGAGGATAAGCACTATATGAGATGATTGAATGTATTAACAGTACTTCAAGACACTTACACAGTTCACATGCAGCTAAATAGAGAACGTTTTTAGAGAAACTGAATTAGAAAATGAATAGAATTTTTTTTTTATTGCATCAAATTGATGCAAAAAGAATGAAAGCATTTCAATTCAACATAGTTGTACTGTGTGTGTGCATTTTGTGATATTTCTATTGTGACAATATTATAAAGCTCTCACTGAATTACAAAACAAAAGTTGTATTTGGCAGATTAACAGCAGCTCAAACCTTATAATAAGCTTAGGTTCAAGTGAGTGTGTTCTGATTTCTGATCGTATGAGCATTATTTTAAGACTCTGCTTAGTGTGATAGCCCTAGCCTCTAGACAATCTATACATCTTATATTTCTTTCTCTCTCATGCTCTAATACTCAGCACTTAAATCAACCTTATTTTGGAACAACTTTTACCATTCTGTAAACTTCGCCACGTGAATTATTTACCGTGCAGGTTTGTCATGGGCACAAAGCAAAGTGTTCACAGAGACGAAAGAGATTATACAGAATATTAGAATAAATGCAATCATACACACCTTTTGTTTTACTGTTAAAAGGTTTAAAGGCTTATGCATCTTTATTTTTAGTCATTAAGTCACACTGCGTAACTTCTACAGGCCAGGAGGCGGGGAACACCATAGACGGGGTAACAATCTATCACAAGGCACACACACACACACAGTGTGATCTTTCAGTCCTTTAGAGAGGGAATACAGAGTGTACAGAGAGTCCCCTAATGTACTGAAAATGAAATATACGCCCTGATGAAGGATGCGCAGAATACAAGTGCCCTAAGAGTAACTGCACTACTTTGCACATTGTACTGTACAGTATTATACAGCGTCTGTACTTTTTCAGCTACAGTAACTCCACTTCGGTCAATGAAGTATATGAATCAATAAATAAAAAAGATATTCCAACAATAAAGGCCTTCTCTTGCCAGAGTCTTCACGGTGAAATAAACGTCTAGCTCCAACATCATTATCCGGAGATTAGGGTTTGGCTTTGTTATGTATGCATGTTTGGTTGGACGAAGATTGCATAAATAAATTTTACATTTTTGGAATAGGTTCAAGCAATCAAGTGGCAGGGATGCAGTGTGATTAATGTTGTTTAAAAAAAAAAGACCCTGTTCGCAAAGGTGCATGGTGCATGGTGGCTTAATGCTCCTTGCACCTTTATGACTGGAGGTTTTAGTTTGCATGTTCTTTGGTTTGTTTCTGCCATTAAAAATAAGAGACAGAGTCGGTGGATTCTAAGTCGAACTTTGGAAAATTGGGGGTAAGGCGGAAATACAATTCACGCCAGACACCATGCATGCACATATTCACAAAAAAATATTATTCTATATGTAAATTCCAGCTTCGACTAGATTCGGGTGACTGTTTCTGCTCTCATTCTGCTGATTTTATGTGTCCTGTCCTGATTATATACCCGCATGAAGCTGCAGGATTTGCCTAATAAAGTAGACATGGCTGGACTTCATATTTAATTTGCTTATAACGGTGCTTCCTCAGGAGGACTGTAAGAACTAATATCAAAACCTTTAAAAACATGAAAACGGGTTACTAACAGCAGTTACTAATAGAAACCTGATCACAAAATGGAGGTTTGTTTCTGTCTAGGGATCATGCATAATTTACAAAGCATCCTTTTTATACTGTCTTTACTTTATTTAGCTTTCTCTCTCTATCTCTGGCGGAGAATTAATAAAGCCGCTTCGGACACTTCTCGAATTATTAATCTCTCTAAAAATAGGTCTGTATATATTAAATAATTGAATATCTGTATTGTGTAAGTAATTCTTGTAAATATAAAAGAACAAAGAAATGGAGAAAAACCTTTGCAGAAGACGTGGAGGAACGCTGTGCATCACTGTGATCAGATGTATCCTAACCTCAAAGACCCGAGAGATAATCAGATGGAATAAGATGGGTAGAATTTTTATTTCGACAGCCAATGAGGCATTTAGAATGATGTGCAGGTTGAATATTTTAGCATCAATTCAAGGGCACACCAGATTTAAAGTGTTAATGTGCAAGGGTGCAATATGCACATAAAAAAAAACGAGTACTACAAATAATCTGTTCCAGAGCATCCTTGTTAATGATGTGTGAGATTGAAGATTTTAAACTGAGATGTGTGATGGGAACAGCGTGAACGCAAAATTGAAATTAAGCAATAATATCCTCCTGATGCAGAAATTGGGGATTAAATCTGCCTGGGGCAATAAGAGCTGATGGTTGTGACACTGCACACATTATTTCAGATTAAACCTGGATTACGGATTTTGCCATACTGTAGATTTACTATGCTTTGCTGCAGGATGTATAAGAAAAACATTCAAAATAAACAAAAAGGACTTCCCTGTGATTGTATAACATGCAGTCACAATTAAAAAATCAAAAACAACCATGAAACAAGCTAAAAAACAAGCAAACAATAAAAACCTTGCAGTGAACCAGGGAAATGGTCATGTGATCTGGCTGTGGATTGTGTGGATGAGGGGAAATGATATAGATATCTTATAGAATCGATAGGACATACCCCATCTTTTGCATTAGCGCCAGTGGTCGAGCATCACCGCCATCCTGGATAGTGCAGCTTTAACTGAAAGTAAAGCCGTGGCTAATGCAGAAGGATCAAAATCAAAAGGATTTTGTTCCCCATACGAAAATGAAATGTTTGCAGCAAGCTTTCAGTTTTAGCAAATTTGCAGCAAAGAAATTAGATTGCCACATCTGGCCTCTGTGCTCTATGATCAGCTTGCATTTACCCCTTGGTAAAGTTCTGACCAATCATGTACATGACTGGACTGAATTCTTTTAATCAGTCATAAGGCAAAAGGCTGGATTTTTTAGGAAAAAAATGACATCTTAATGCATGCATTGTAATACTACTGTAGAATGAACTCAGCGCTGTCAATTGTATTTGAACAGACCTAAATATTTAAGTGCTGCCCAAAGAAAAACTGACTCACACTCTACTGATCAGTCTTATTCTAAACTGATCCTTCAATTCAATGTTAATGTTGCATTACAATTTCAGCACTATTCATTATGCTGGAAATGCAACAAGTACTTCCAATTTACTTTATGTCTAAGATATCTATATATGGGAAATGAAGTCCAAGTTGGCTATATGACAGCTTTTATAGCAAATTGATGTAGTACAAGAGGATTATTTTTCTATAAGAGCTTGACCTGTAGAGTTTTGCTCCTTATAACTGTCTATGGGTCTTTGTAGGTGTAAAAAAGTTTTTTAAACTAAATTAGGAAACACATTTCTTCCACATTAGCCACCTGGATCAGCATTTACTGAATTAATTTGTGTGTGTGTGTATGTTTAATAGATTTCTTGAAATATCTCTCAATGCCATAGTGGCGTACTGGTTAGTACTCGCACCTTCAGGGTCGAGGGTCGATTCCCGCCGCGGGTTGGTGTGCAACCCCCGTGATTGATCGGTTTCCTCCGGATACTCCAGTTTCCTCCCACAGTCTAAAGACATGCATTGCTTGTAGTGTGTGTGTGTCTGTGCGTGTGTGTGCAGGATAAGCGGTATAGAAGATGAGTGACTGTATGAAACATCTGTCTTTTATGAATCCTGGAGCTAAAGCACAATGTCAACATTTGTCAGCTTTTGTTGCACATTTATGGCTCTCATACAACTTGCTGGATTAACCGCTGTCTTTTTCTTCCCAACAACCCTTTGGCATGAATGATGTCTCCTCCAATCTTTCTTTCTTCCACTTTATGTCACTCGTAACCCACTTTTCATCCTCAACAAAGGACTATGGTTTACATTTCAGGAAGTTGAAGGATTAATACACTGTATTATATTACTGTATGATAGTATAATTCATATGCTTGGTCACAGATGATATCTGGAATGACCAGAGCCTGTCGTTGGACTCAGACCTGCCTCCAGGATGGCGCACTATACAGGACAGCACCGGTACCTACTACTGGCATGTGCCTTCGGGTACCACACAGTGGCAACACCCTTCATACAGCACAGAGAACGAACAGAACATCAGCGACGGACTCCCAGCTATCCAGCTCAAGGTCAGTGTTCTTTCTAAATACACACTACACTGTTTAATAAAGATCGGACACCAATGAGGTCAATGTCAATCAAATACACATCCAACTGCGATAAACACCTTTTCATTAAATACCGACACGGATACATTTACAGAACGATGACGTGTATGTTTTAAGGTGACATTTCTCTGTCTTTCCTGGCACAGAGCGCTGACGCAGATGGGAGCTGTGAGTCTAGAGGGAGGCTAACAGAAAGCCCCATGCATTCCCTCAGTGATGGGTACGTTCTCTATTTCTGTAGCAGCTTAGCTGTGCACATGACACACGTACAAGAAACACGTACAAAGTCGTTATACAGGTGAAACTCAAAAAAGTAGAATATAGTGCAAAAGTTTGTTTATGTCAGTAATGCAACTGAAAAGGTGAAACTGATATATGAGAGAGACTCAATACGGTACATGCAAAGCAAGATAGTTCGAGCCGTGATTTGTCATAATTGAGATGATTATGGCTTACAGTTCATAAAAACCCCAAATCCACAATCTCAAAAAAATTTAAATATTACATGCAATTAATAAAACAAGGATTGTACATAGAAAACATCGGACCCCTGAAAAGTATAAGTATGCATATGTACTTAGTACTTGGTTTGGGCCCCTTTTGCAGCAAATACTGCCTCAGTGTGGCGACCTCTTCTGTTCGGTTTCATGTCTCTCATCTTTCTCTTGGCAATGCCCCATAGATTCTTTATGGGGTTCAGGTCAGGTGGGTTTGCTGGCCAATCAAGCACATTAATCCCACGGTCATTGAACCAGGTTTTGGTGCTTTTGGCAGTGTGGGCAGGTGCCAAGTCATGCTGGAAAATGGAGTCAGCATCCCCATAAAGCTCATTTGCAGAAGAAAATCTCCTGATAGACGGCTGCGTTGACCCTGGACTTAATGAAGCACAGTGGACCAACACCAGGAGATGACATGGCTCCCCAAATCAACACTTTAAGCATCTTGCAGTGTGTGCCTCTCCATTCTTCCTCCACACCCTGGGTCTTTTGTTTCCAAATGAGATGTAAAAGTTGCTCTCATCAGAAAAGAGGATTTTGGACCACTGAGCAACAGACCAATTCTTTTTTTCTTTAGCCCAGGTAAGAAGCTTCTGATGTTGTTTGTTGTTCAGGGGCGGCTTGACAAGAGGAATACAACATTTGAAGCCCAAGTCCAGGATCCGTCTGTGTGTGGTGGCTCTTGATGCACTGACTCCAGCCTCAGTCCACTCCTTATGAAAGTCCCCAACACTTTTAAATGGCATTTTCCTGAACCAGATTTAAGGACCATTTAAAGGCTTAGGAACCCTTTTGTTGAACCCTTTATTAGCTGATTAGAGTGGGAAACTTTAAGCCTAGAATATTGAACCTTTTCACAATATTCTAATTTTCTGAAATTGTGGATTTAAGGTTTTCATGAACTGTAAGCCGTAATCATCTCAATTATGACAAATCACAGCTTAAACTATCTTACTTTGCCTGTAGTGATTCTCTCACATACTGTATATTAGTTTCACCTTTTGAGTTGCATCACTAAAATAAATAACTTTTGCACGATATTCAAATTTTTCGAATTTCACCTGTATATAGCAAAGTCTCACTAAGACACATTTTTGATATAGTAAGCGCAAAAAATACTATGTAACCCAGATGTCCATTTTCAATTCATTATAGCATTATTAATTGAAATTGAATTATGAAATTGTATTTATGTGATTCATTAAAATGCTTAGCAGTGTACAAAGGAACAGAAGGTTTGAAGCTTTTTTATATAGTAAATATATTAATTAAATCATGGGTTAGTTAAATATTAGCTCTCTGGCCACATCTTTGCACAAGGTTGCCAGATCTCAACCGAATTTCCACCCCAACTACATCTTAAGATGGCAAACTGCATAAAAAACACGCCAAAAAAGTTCACGTATTAGAAAAATGCTTTGACACTGAAGGTCTGGTCGAAAGGTTTGTGAGTTTGAATCCCAGTAACACCAAGCTGACTATGCTGCCCTAAACTTCACCTGCTCAGTTATATAAATGTGATAAACGTAACTCACTCTGAATAACAGATTTAGATGAAATACCATCAATGGGAAAGGTAAACTAGCCCAATTTGGTTTAAGAACCCATTTTCACTGTGATTTAACTGAGGGGTATGAGTTATTTCTCATTCTGCTTGTTAGCTGGTTGTCAAAATCAATGCCGCTCTCGAACTCAAACATGTTTTGGAATCTTACATTCTCCACGATACCTCCATGTACAGCTCAAGTCTGCAGCGATGAGTTTACCAATCACCATGGTCATTGCATTTTAACTCTGTATTCAATCTGTGAGGAAAGGCTACCTAGCTCTGATTAGTATGCTAGCATCTGCTTAGGACAGGGGTGCCAAATCTTATCCAGAAAAGGCCGGTGTTGGTGCCAGTTTTCATCCCAATCAAGCAGAAGCCGCATCTGATTCCACCTGTTCAATTAGTCATTCTTGGCTTTCAATAGACTGTCAGGTGTGGCTTCTGCTTGTTTGATATGAAAACCTGCGGACACACCGAAACTTTCTGGAAAAGATTTAACACAACTGGCTTAGGAAAAGCTAGTTTCTTTTCCAAATAAAAAATAAAAAATTAAATACTTTGATGTATGAGCGGCATTCAGGTCTATCCGGGACTTTTGATTGTGCAGGATATTACATTAGAGTCTTGTAAGTAAAAACCTTCTTTATTTCTCTATATAATCCCCTAATACACTAATGCACTCATCCCAGCATTTCACTCTTGCATAAGTACCATCAAGGAAGAAAGTTTTCTCAGTATGGCAGAGCCGTGATCGGACAGCCTGCATCACGTCTGAAGCGTTGGTATCCCAGGAACTCCTAATGGCCCAAACTTGTAGATAACACTTGAAGTGAGATCAGGACTGTACAGGAATCTGGCAGTAACTTGCAGTCAAGGTCCTGTAATGTACAAGTGATATTGGTGAGTCTCTCTTCCACTCACTGAATGTTCTCTGCAGTGGGCATGTAGCCGTTTTACTGCGGCTAAGAGTCTCATCACTGTACTGTACTTGAAATCTTCTGTAAATGTCGATTTTACGGCTTCATTCATGAGAAATTTTACACCTTATGTAATCTACACAACATTCAAAAAAAAATATAGTATTTTGCAATTTGTTCAATGTTTTATGTTGAGTACACAAACATAAAAAATCATCAGGTTCACATTAAATGGACTGGTCAGTATTGGTTAAGAAAGTTTGGAAAGTCCCAGGTTCAAACCTCATGACCACCTGAGCAAGGCCCTTACCCCTCAACTACATCATATGTGTATTGGGATAAATGTAAGTCTCTCTAGATAAAAGCATTTCCCAAATGCCATAAATGTAAAAGATCAGATACGCTGCATCCCTAATACACCTCCCATATAAGACTACTAGGATCATTGCAACATGCACGCCTTTGAGACTTGCAATTATGTAGAACCTAGTGTAATTGCAGAGTAAACATGTTTTTGGAATTGTCCTTTAGAATGTCCGGCATTTGTGTTTACCTTGTGTGTCACTACCTGGCTGTAATGAAGCCAGTGACAGTAGAGTCCACTTGTATGCCCAGGAGACAGAGAAAGGAGAGAAAACACCTGGTGCTCCAGTCAGCAGATGTCCTCTCACGTGGATAGTAATAGCACCTGAACAAGAATCTTATTTTAGCCAGACGGCCGTGTATGAGAGAGAGACCGAGAGAGAGAGAGGGAGAGACGGAGAGAGGGAGAGAAGGTCAATAAGCCAGGAAGACAATCATCTGTTTGCTAATGGTTCTACATGAAACACTTTTATTAGATCATTATGGTTCATTATAGAGAATGAACTATTTTACCTTTATAAACAAATAATTTTTCTTTATACGCCTGTTATAACCTCAAATCAAAAGGTGCGCATCTAATAATTTAACAGCAGCTCAGGCAGGATTTTACTCGTGCACTCGTTCTAACATGTTAATACCCATGTTCCAGTAGCTCACATAATCTAGGGCTGATACATAAATAATAAATTTATTTTCTCCAAAACATGTTTGAAAAAAGAGACGTGATTATGTAACTTGTAAGACTTCAGGACAGAGCAGAGCCAATATGGTTTTCAGGACAGGGCAGATTGTAGTTTCTGACAAGCGTGGGTTTATTGTTTTCGCCTAGAGAAAAAACACTTTACAGACTGGTAAGCAAATGTCTGTCTATTGCTACTGTAATGTAAGTGTTAATTAAGTAATATCACACTTGAGGTCGTGATGTTATATTTTCAGTATTTTTATATATATTGAGCGCCTTTGCATCACGGCCGTGTTAATATTCAATACAACAGCATGACCTTTACAGTAAGTGAGACATTACTTCATTATCACTTACATTATTATTATTGCTTTCACACAACAGTTCTACCTACATCATTTATGATCCACATATTATGATGTGTTTACTTATTTAACCAGTTATTTTGCTCCACCAACACATACCTTTTCATATCATTGATTAGATTCATGATATGTGGAAAAATTCGTTAAACCACCCGTATGACATTATAAAATATTCATATTGCCCTGATGTCATGCTGAACGGGATCTTCCATTTTTCTCTTTTCCAGATTTTGATTATATAATAAACTCTTTTAATGTCTAATTAAATAAATATATTTCCTAGCTCCTTGAAGATAGAAGGAATGAAAGGTGATAAAGATACATACTCGACAGTGAGCTGATTAAGGCTTCTATAATCAATACATAATCAGGACTCTCTGCCTGTTCTGGTCAAAAAAAAAGAGAGAAAAAAAAACCCAGCTGATTCTTGGCATGGATATGGCATTTTAGTTCCTTAAGCCGAACGCTTTTCTCCCTGTCTTCACCAGAGTGTCCTGGCAGGAAGAATTCTTCTGTGCGGACATGGACCCAGACTTCAAGGTAACGCTACAATCTTGTTTTCATGTGCAAATGAATGTTAACGAACCCCTTAGATGAAAGGCCATTTTTCACAATATAGTCTGTTAGAAGGTGAGATTAAGGGCAGAGCCCAGATCAGCTTTTGTTGCCTCACTGGAAATGATATTGATGTACTGTATATGTGGTTACTCTCCTCTCTAAAGATGAGAGAAGCATTATTGAGGACACTGTTCCATTAAGTGTGGGTGTAAAAGGATGAAGGTCGCCGCCAAGACAAACACAAATAGGTTGAATAAATATTCAAATCACATATTGTACAGATGTTAGGGGAAATACATGTATCAAGATAAAACGGGATATGGTTGTTAAAATGCTTATATCCTGTATATAACATCATGAATTATACAGTAATTATGCAGTTGAGATTTGTATTCCCCTAGGAAATACTGATGAAGACCTGCCTTCTTTACCTATCACCCAATCTTTCTTATTATACTCTATATTAACCATATGCCCTTTTTACATCAAATATAATTTCAAGCTGTTTTCAAAATCTTTGCCTATATCCTTGGATTTTTACTTTGGCTTATGTTTGGCCACCAGCCAGCTCTCCCCTGTTTCATCATATGTCACCTAACAAGCAAGGCAGAAGGCTAAAAACATGCTTACAGTGAAACACCTGAAGCCAGACACCTTTTTGATCTGCTGCTGAGTCACTGAGCAGAATAACACACTCCATCCGCTTCTGTAAACGGGTTTACACTTGACAATTAATTAGGGATACTGTGAGTGTGATTGACACATAGAGATCACATGCTACTTTTACTTCCATGGCTCCAGGTTACAGAGACCTGGGGCTCTATTGGAATTCGAGCTCACAATTCTTGTCTGTATATGTCTTTTATTTTCCTTTTGCCTTTGCACTACAAGGGTCCACCCTGCATACAGCATCTGCTGTCTGCTGCAAATGTGCATAGAGTGCATCACAAAAAAATTTGAAAATCGTGGTTCTAGATCCATTACATGTAAAGTGAAATACTTCAAGCCTTTTAGTTTGTAAGAAAATCTATGGAGTATTGTTAAGATAAAGATGAGAAACACCAGACGCAACAGAACAGACGAGCTGAAGGCTGCTATCAAAGCAACCTGGTCTTCAGTAAGTAACTATCAAAACACCCAGTGCCACAGACTGATTGCCCTTCATGCCATGCTACATTGATGCAGTAATTGTTGCTCAAGGAGCCCTGACCAAGTCTTGAGTGCATAAATGCATCATTTTCCAACATCCTAATGATTTGATATACTAGATATCTTATTTCCAAACCAAAAAATGGGTTGAAATATTTCGGCTTATGTGTAGTGAATCTAGAATATATCAGAGTTTCTCTTTATAACTTAAATTATGGAAAATTGTATTCCATTTTTCTCAAATCCACTGGTTTCTGCAGCTCCAACGTGATATTGTATGGTCCTGGTCCAACTTTAACACGATGTTTTAGATTCTCTAGATCTTCTATACTGCTAAAGGTTTGTGTACCCTTGACCATCACACCCATATATGGTCCTTCCCAAACTTTTGCCACAAAGTTGTAAGCACAAAGTTGTATAGAATTCCCTTGTATGCTTGAACAGTTTAAATTCCCTTCACTGGAACTACAGGGCCCAACTAGAACCATAACCTCAACCCCACTGAACCCCTTTGGGAAGAACTGCAACAACAGCCTTCTTTACATCCAAGCATCAATGCCTGAGATCACTAATGAATAAAATCCCCAGATAAAAATGCTTGTAAGTCTAGTGGAAAGCCTTTCCAGAAGAACAGAGCTTCTCTTAACACATACCATGGGTGGGAGCTCTTACGAGTGTCATGGTCAGTATCAAAAGAGTGTCCCAGGTCGACTCCATGATGTTTTCAGCGGTGCATTTGTGTGGCCCAGTGTTTTGCAGTACGCTCACTGGGATGGGTGGAGATCCCAGAGGAGGAACTGGCTCCAGGGAAGAGCAGCCTGGCGGTCAATAACTGTATCCAGCAGCTATCTCACAGTAAAGCCGAGGGCCGTGATGCTGTCGGAGCCTGGGGAGAGGTGAGCATCTCATTGTGAGCATGTAAAGTTAAAAGAACCAGCTTGTAAAGCGCAAGAGTAACAAGAGTATGCATTTGATATTTATAATAGCTACTTCATTAGGAATTTAGTGTGTGTGTTAAAGGTGTAGTAGTAAGCCTATGGGTTAAAGGGGTATTATCCCTGAACATTTGGGTGTGTATCTATATGTGTGTGTGCTCAAAGGGTCAGGACATGATGATGGTGCTCAAAAAGGATACATTAAGCCTCCTGGACCCCATAGACCGCAGTCTTATCCACTGCCAACCCATCATCAGCATTCGAGTGTGGGGAGTGGGCTGCAACAACGGCAGGTCAGTAACGGATGTGTATTTTCTCCCCATTTTTGACACTCTGTGCCACTAACTCACCTCTTTCTATTTTATTCTCTTTCATTTAGGTCAGAATATTCGAATCAGTGTCAGTGCTATGAACCTCTGCCTTTGAAAAATTTAGAAACACACCATATCCTTGATTTTATTTCAATAGCAAAATTAGATTTGTTATTAGAGATGTGCTTTTATTCAGTATGTCTCCATGGTTATGGTCAGGCTAGCTCTACAAGCTTGCTCACGATATGCTCAGATGCTCATGCAGAGTTAATTTAAGTGCTGCTATTTCTGGTCACACTCAGCAGAGCTTCCGGGAAAGACCAAGTCTGATTTATATTTATCATCCGGACATATCCTGCTCTTATTTATTTCCCTGCCCGGAAAAAAAATGTGTTGTATTTCTATGAAGTGGGTATTTTTAGGATTATTAGCAATTGTGCCCGGAATCTACAGAATATACAGTCGGGTCAAGTATTTAGACAGTAAAAAAATATTTATATTTTTGCCTCTATACATCATTACAATGGATTTGAAATGAAGCAAGAAATAAAGGTATAGACCTTCAGCTTATTTCAAGGTGTTTAACCCTTAAAACGCAGCACTGATCAGGGATGTGTGTATCGGGGAGGCTTCAGACACCAAACTGTACATTTGGGTTTTTAATATGTTGTGTAAATCATTAAGTTATTATTATGGAAATATGTGAATAACGTCACAAAAATGTCAAATTAACCGAATGCTCTTTTTTTTTTTTTTGGTCATAGAAACAATTGGAAACAACCATAAGATCATATGTCTGTCCTATTACTTTTCCTATGTGACGTATTTTTTATTTAATCTTTAATTTTTTGCTCGGGTATGTTTATATAGTTGGTTAAAATAAACTAAACTTTATTTCATTATATTGCCTAGGTTGTGCTGGAAAAAAGGAAATGTCACTCTATATTGCACAATCCTGACCCCTATATATAGTATATTTATTAAAATATAGTAATGCAAAAGAAATGGCTAAAATGCTCTGGGTTTTAAGAGTTAGCCCATTGAGTTCCTCCATTTTAACAGGCTCAAAAGTAATTAAGACTACAACTACAGTGACTACCCTTATTGTCTTAGGAATTTCATGAAAATTAAGGTTTAGATTTCAAGCCTTGACTTTGCATTTGCATTCATGGTAACGGTCTATAAACAGTGCAAGGAGGTGTCATTGAAAGATAAGGAGGCCATCATTAAGCTGGGAAAAAAATCAACAATTTGGTACATTTTTATTTTAACACAACTAAAAGTGTGTGATCACAGAATTCTCTCATTGGCAAAGAAAAACCCCTTTACAACATCTAGCCAAGGCTAGACCACTCTTGAGGAGAACGGTGTATCATTGTCAAAGTCCATGATCAAGTGATGCCTTGCAGAGGGTTTACCTTAAGATGCAAACCTGTGGAAACGCTGAAGAATAGAAAAGCCAAACTAGACTTTGCTAAGAAAAAAACAGTCCAGTTCTGATAAACGATTACAAGAAGAATAAGGAGAAGGAAAAAATGGCTTATGTTCCAAAGCCAAAGTCAAATATTTACATTTACGTTTACATTTAGACATTCGGAGGACACTCTTATCCAGTGAAACTTTGCTTTGTGGTTTCCATCATTGGATAGATTCTAACACTGTGTTACTAGGTTAGAAAAGAGTCTAGATGCATGTCTTCCTCAATCCCTGAGAGATGGTGAGACCTAGAGATGTAACAGGATGAATTCTGAACTGTAACCATACTTTCTACTTAGATTCAGTCAAATGCTGCCAAACCAATTTGACAATGCTTCACAGTACAGATGGTGATGTTCTTAGGAAAAAGAAATGGGATGTTCTTTAAGGGCCAAGTCAGTTACCTGACCTCAAACCAGAACAGCTGCTTTTCAATTGCTGAAGATAAAACTGAAGGCAGGAAGGTTTTACGAATAAGGAGAAGCAGCTGCAGTAAACGCTTGGAAGAAAACATCAAAGGAGAAAACTCAGCATTTGTTGAACTTCATGGACAGTCGTTGACTGCAATATATTTTGCATCCAAGTAGTAAAAATAATCTTGTAATTGTTAGTTTGTCCAATTATTTTTAAGCCTGCAAAAATGTCTGTCCTTTCTAAACATTTAATCCAATATTTTAAAATAAAATTCAGTTCAATTCAAATTTATTTGTGTAGCTTTTTGTCACAAAAAAGATTTAAATAATAAAAATTAATTAATAAAAATGAATACATTTTGTAAAAAAGGAAATTAAAGTAAACCTGAAGGTCTGCATTTAAATCACATCTTGGTTGCTTAATTTTAAATCCACTGTGTGACTGTATTTGTTTAAGAAAAGTGATGTATTTATATAAATAAATTGCAACAATTGCATCATTTTATTTAAGAATTCATAACAATGACTTTTTTTTTCTTTCCCTTTTTTTTTTTTTAAATCCACACTCGTGAATACAGAGACAGGTAATCACTGCACCTTTTTTCTTTTCCTAACCAGCTCAATCATTTCTGAGGTTATTAATCCATCATTTCTAGCATTTTATATGGCATCTTGAAACTTGGGCATTCATGTTGTATTTTCTTTTCTTTTTTTTATTATTCTATACTTCTCCATGTTTTTCCAGGCTTCTTTTACCTATGTTTGCTTTTTCGAATAGATCGATTAGGAAACTGTGCTGTTGCTTCTTTGCTTTTTTCCCCTTCTCTTTCCAGTGCATGAAGCAAACTGAGCATTTTCCCTTTTCATTACCAACAAATGTAATCTGCAAACTCGTTATGCTTCATTCAACCAGCAAATGCATGCATTTTTTTTTTTTAAATACAAATGACCCTGGCCTGGTAAATCAATAATAGTCCCTGCCTCTAATGTTGTGAAGATGTAATTCATAATAGGCCAGGCCCACTGGGATGCTGCCATCATTAATCCTGACAAATCCATGCAGATTTAATTACAAACCACTGATTAAATCCCTAGAGAGCAAAACACAGGATTGGCTGATGTGTAAAATAATGGCAGCAGCGTTAACACAAGGGCACAGTTTGTGGTTTTAGATGAACGCATGGGGGATCGCCTGTTTGATTGATAACCTTTGTTGCACAACAGGGTCAAGGATTCATTCAAATAACTTGGATTATCTCAAGATATCTGCAGAACTGTAATGATTCGCATGAAAACAAAACAAACCATAATTATCAGATTGCGTAATACAGTGCAGTAGAGTTGAGTCATAGTGTTTGCACAGCCATGACACCATGCCAAGCCCAGCATCATGACAAGGCACGTCATATCAGATGTCCAGTGAGATTTTTTAAACGGATGTGACCTAACTGGCGATTGCACTTTTTCATATTTGAAATATCATTCTGTATATTCAGCAATAGTGCAAGTTGCAGATGCCATTAACCAGATGAAGGTCTTATGAAAAATGTATGCTGTACTTATCGATCGTTTAGGTTGCGGTTTCCTGTTTTACAGTACATGCTGGTATATATAGCATATGAAGTAGACATTATACCCCAAGCAACGTCAAGGCAATATTCATAAAAAAACATGATGTTACTAGATCCCTCAGTACTTCCTCTCTTGGTATGAATAAGACCGTAAATGTCACGTCATCAAGCTGTCGGACATCCGCAAGAGATTTTTCAGTCTTCCCATAGTTTTTCAATTGACTTTAACATCAGAATGAAATCCCCTACAGTTTTAGTTGCCTAAAATAGAAATGAAGCACTTTTTTTTTTGTTTTGATGGGAATTTATTTTACTGTGTGATTGAGTCATACAGTGCTGTAATGCATGCGACACAGGAAACCAACAACGGTGCTAAAAGGAACACTGAGACATAGCGACTCATCCTCTCTCCTCTCATCTTCTCTTCTCTTCTGTTTTTTCTTCTTTGTTTTTTCTCTTCTCTCTCTTCTCTCTATCCCCTTTCTTCTCTTCTTTTCTCTTCTCATAGCATTTAGTCTTTTCCCTATTCTTGTCTTCCTCTTTTTCCCTTTCTCTTCTGGTCTATTTCCTTTTCTTTCTTCTTCTTTTCTCCATTTCCTCCTTCTCTTACTTTCTTTTCTCTTCTCTGTTTTTCCTCTTTTCTCCTTGCTTTCTCATCTCTTCTCTGATTTTTATCTTTTTTCGCTTTTCTTTTTTTCTTCTGTTTTCCTCTCCTCTTTTTTTTAATTATTTCTATATTTTTCTTTTCTGTCTTTTCTCTCATTTTTCTTCTCTTCACTTTTTTTCCTCCTATCTGTTTTCCCTTTTTACTATTTTTTCTTATTCCTCTTTTCTTTTTTGGTTTTGATCCTTTCAGCTCTTCTGTTTCCTCAGTTTTCTTTTCTCATTCTTTTCTTCTTCTGTTTTATTTTTTTCTTTCTTTTTCTTTTCTCTCTGGTTTCTCTTACTCTGGTTTTTCATTCTCTTTTCTTTCATTTGTCCTATTTCTCTCTCTGGTCCCTCGCTTTTCCTCTATCAATGTCTTTTATCGTGTTTTATTTGCTTGTCTCTCTCTTTCTGTCTTTTTAACTTTGTGTAATTTATAATAATGCTGCAAAAGAAGTCTTAGTGAACAAGTCGTCTTTATAAAGCTAATAACTTCATTTATTTTATCCGTAATAAGACCCACATTTCTAATTTCTAGGCACAACCCTTGTCCTTCAAATCCACTCAACAATATAGATTAATATTTATAATGTTTCTGAAAGATTATCCTGGACCGTAGATTTTCAGGAGCAGGTTTAGACACTGCTTGTAGTTCTGCGTATTTGGATTAATGAGGTTCTGCTCTGGTCTGCTCATCCTGCTCTAGGGATTTTGCCTTTGTGGCCAGCGATAAGGACACGTGCATGCTGAAGTGTCACGTGTTCCGCTGCAACGCACCAGCTAAAACTATCGCCTCTGCCCTGCACGAGATGTGCTCCAAGGTGAGAGATCTGTGTGTTCTGTGTGATGGTCGGATCAGTGTGTGGGTTTGTATTTGTCATTTTAGGAACATGCATAGTTGAATGGTGATATATGATGGAGGAAACATGATTAGGATTAGAATGAAGGCTTGCTTGGCTTTTCAACACATCCCTTTCCATGATGATGTTGTTGCTAGAGTGTAGTCTAAAAGTAATTATTTTGTCTGTGCTTGTAGATAATGGCAGAAAAAGCAGCAACACCAAAATCTGTACCACGTTCATTTACAATGGAGAGCATTTCTCCTGAGGACCTGCCTCACCATGGTACAGGCCACTTTTATACGTCCTCGATCAATAGTCGTCTTTGACCACCTATATGCACATGAATCTTATTATGAATTTTACGTTTTATGTTTTTAAGTGAATTTCTTAGATGCAGTGAGGAAGAGGGTTCAAAAGTTTGAGGTGGAGTACATCGGAAATCTGCCCGTCTCCCGAGCAATGGGTGAGTGACTGTTATTCAGATCAAGTTGAAAAAATAGATTATTGGGAGAAGGTATGTACAGTACAAAGCCCCTCTGGTGACATTCGGAAATTTTAATTTTTTTATTTTACATCAATTAACTAATTAAATGTCTATAAGTATGTCACTGTAATTCATTCCGAGATAAATTTTTCCCATAATTTGCAAATAGCTAAATGCTACGCTGTTAAGATGAAGCCACAACATATTTTTTCCCGGAATGTCGCCAATATGAAGAAAAAAATATTTGAGTTCTGACTTTGTTCTCGGAATTCTGACTTAAATCTCAGACGGTTTTATCTGAGAATAAATTCAGAATTCTTAAAAAAAGTTGGAACTCTTCGCTATGCATGAAAACAAACCAAAAAATGAATTAATGACACATATTATATATAATAAATAATAAAATTATATCATATTATTATGATATATTACATATGAAAGACATTAGTTGTAAGAGAACAAAAGCAAACAAAGTATTGAAAGCATGCATAGTTATGGTCAGGTCAGATTAAATTATGAATAATTTAGACCATTATTAAGTTATTTGTATTCTAATGCTGCAATTCTACAATCCGGTGCTGACCTTGTACACAACGCAGTCCTTCTAAATATTACCAGGTACAGTTTTGAAACTGAAATGACACCACGGAGGGAAAAGTGATGCTGCGGCACGAGGAAAATGCACAGTCATACAGCTATGTTTGCCCCAGGGTTAGTGTGTCATGACCGCTCTCAGAGAGAACAGGAGATCTTTTATCAAGAAGAATACTGTTAAGGAGACATATTTATCATGGTTCCCTAGAGGCGGCGGCGGCTCTGTAACAGCTAATGGTGTGTCTCTGAAAACAAGCCACAATGTCAATGGCCTCCTTCCCTAATCATCCCATCATTTGACTTGACATCATTTTTCTTGCTCCTGTCATTCCCCACTTCTCATCGCCAACACTACCAGTCAATAGTTGAACATAGCTTTTAATTCTATGGTCTTTTCTGATTTTTCTTTCTTTCTACACCTGTAAAATCATGCTGAAGGCATCCAAAATATGCAATAATCTCCTTTGAATAGTTATATAGATATTGAGATGTATCTGCTACTTACACTCTGTAAATCCTCCATAATGCCTCTAATCTGAGGTGCTGGTTGTTAATTGGTGATTTCTGAGGCTGGGGACTGTAAATAAACTTCTCCTCTGCAGCAGAGGTAAGTCTTGGTCTTGCTTTCCTGGGAAGGTCTTCATGAGAGTCTTCATGTTTCGTCGTGGTGCTTGACGGGTTTTGCAATACTGTCCTTGCAAGAACAGTTCCAGAACAGCAGGAATGCAGCACAAGGATGTGGTGCCAACCCATCTCAAGCCACAAGCACACACACACACACACACACACACACACACACTGGAAATGGAATAGAAATGCCATTCAGCCTACAAAGCTAAACAGCATGCTTTGGACTGTAGGAGGAAACCAGGGTACCCAGAGGAAACCCACACAGCACATGCAAACTGGAGACGAGATTCGAGCCCCAACACTGGAGGTGACAGCGACAAATACTTGCCTACTTTTTAATAGTAAAAGAGCTAGGGGTGTTATTACATTTGACTGAAATACTTACTGATAAATTCTTGGTCTGTTTGTTAGAGCCACCTCTTCACATTTGTTTTCATACACCTGATCATTTGTGCCGTGGGTGCACTTTTTTACATACTTACCATTATTTTCATGAAAACTGCTTAGGGTCCAGAAAATATCCCAAGATTTATTTTTGTTTTGAAAAAAATTTATAGTTTGTTTGATTGTTTAGAGGCTCTTCAATCTCATTTCTTTCTAATGTTGTGTGTTTGGTCCCAGCAGGGATGGAGGTGCTGAACAGAGCCATCGAGAGCATCATGCACTCCAGAGACAGAGACGAATGGGAGCGGATTGTCATTCACGTGTCAGACACGGTGCTGTCGCTGTGGCGGGGACAGGTACGCAAGGACACGTGTCAACTCATATGACCTGATAGAGAAATCTTTCATGCAGTAAAAGACTATTTAATGACATATGTTTAATCTGTCTGTTGCTTTAGGATGGCGAGGACCCTTTCTGGGAATGCCAGGTACGCTACCTGACCTTCCTTGGTGTCGGACATGACACACACACCTTCGCGGTGATAGTAGATGCCGGCACACAGCGCTTTGAGTGTCATGTTTTCTGGTGTGAACCTGATGCTGGGATCATCTCCGAGGCAGTACAGGCAGCATGCATGGTAAGTGGTATTGAACATGCAAGATAATTGATGGCTACAATATATATATTTACTAAAGTACTGCTAAACTAATGCACAGCTATACTTATGCTGTAAGATGTAAGGCTTAAGGCTAGCTTTCATAATTAAGCATCTGTGATTTGTGCTTAGGTCCAATACCAAAAGTGCTTGGTCGCCCAGACACCACCTTTGAGGTCCAAAATGTGGCGAGCCGGCTCCAAAGTCAAACGCGCCAACTCCATGGATGGCTCCACCTTCCCGCCTTGCCATCAGGGATACACGCAACCCAAAATGGCTTCATCTGGCATAAAGAAAGGCATGCTGGCTTTTTTTGAGACGTTCCGAAATAAACCTCCTGTTGTTCCTGCGCCATAGATTAGAAGAGGGCATGAAGTGACGGGTTTGTTTTGGGGCAGGTTGCGACAGATAATCTAGGGATGTACAGAAAAAACGATGAAAGAGGTCAAATCAAATTGCTTACTATTCCCCACCCAGACAACCGTAATCAAATTACAGAAGAACTGCAAGTACCTTTAAGGTTCATACATATCTGACTACAGCAGGTTAACATCTAATCTATTAAAGAAGAATCCTAAGGTGCTGCACTCTCACATTCCACTCTTGTCTATGGAGTAGAAAAATATATACACACAGTAAAACAAGGGTTGTCCTTTAAATAAATTAGCACAGATATTGCCTAATGTATTATGTCTGATGTTCCAGTAGGTCAGTGTAGGTGAATTGGAAACTGGAGAACGTAGAACTGTATCCCTGTGTATCCCAAAAATATTTTCGAACGTTCTCCGGAGAAGTACAGGATCGTGTGCAATAACGTGTCTCAGCATGTGACTTTTTATTAATTAGGTAAAACATCAATGTATAGGATAGTGACCTGATTCTGGTATGACAAGTGTTTAGACGTTAGACAGGTCCTACTGTAATTTAGGTCGCTTGTGTTCAAATAGAAGAAATGTTCTCTTTTACTTCTCAACCGTCTAATGTTCTGAGACTCAGACAACATAAAGGAGACTGATCATTAAAAAACACATATCTAGGATAGGGGCATGAGCTGACATTTGATGTCTTTTGATGTATCGAATTAAGATAACACCAGGTTTAAATAAGAATTGCTTCAAAACTTTAAAACGTTGTGCCAGACATGTGTAAATTCCAAAAGCTAAAAAAATGCCTAATTGGCTGTGCTGTTTAATCGCTGATGCTTGGTGGCACAGTTGCATGCATTTGCACATGTGTGAGAAGAAAAGGCTTTGCCACGGGCACCAATATATATAAAACAAACACATTACTATAACCTGGGATAAAATGCATTTTTGATAGAACCCTAACCCTAATGCAACACCGAAACCTCTAAATAAAGAAGACCTGTAGTCTTGATTCTTTTTTCCACCGTCACAAAAACTGAATGTACAACAATAATCTCCAGCGCATGTCGATTGGCCACTGGAATGGCACTATGAGAAAGTCATATGACGCTGCAACAAAGATATGCAACTGCTCCTTTCCCTTAAGCATGCATTACAACACCAACAAACTCAGGTTTCCTCAAGACACCAGTGAAATCATGGGTAGGAATGGACAACACTTTCAGCATAACCTTTCTTCACCGAGATGAGCATTTGTCAGAGAAACGGTCATAAAACTACTGTGTTCATGTAGCACCGTTCTTATTATCTGCTCTTTATACTCTCTGTAAAGAAATCTTCTTTGTATATATTTGCAGTTCGTTAGCACAGATAGGATGTCATGTAAAATGAGTTTTTTAATTGTTATTTATATTAAGTTGATAGTATTGTTGCACTTATGTATTAAAACAGATTCCACTTGTGGTTTGGAATGGGACAATAAATCTGCTTGAACTTCTCTTGGTTTCTTCTGCTGTCATCTGTTAATATTTACAAATCACTTTTAGAAATCAGTGAATTAACAGTCTATTGTGCTGGTCTAGGAAAGTCCACTGGACGTTGCCATGGCAATATTTAAAAAAAACTTTAAAAAACCTCAATGTTCCTTTGATGCACTTGCATGTCCTAGACGTTGCGCAATCATGGTGCAGCTTACTCACTACCCCTATTTAGTTCTAAGGAGTTATTATTACACCTAGTGGTCCACAATGGGAGTTGCAACAAGGGTTTGTAGATGCCCACTGCGGCAGATATGCACCCTTAGCACCCTTAGTGCTCCCACTTTCCATTTCCCATGCCTGCAAGTGACTTTTGCATCAGGTAAGAAAAGCCTTCTTTACACCAGGTAACAAATGTAACGACAGACAGGCCATCTTTCAACAGATACCCGGGAATGCCAGCCCATCACAGGGCATCAGGCAAACACACAGCATGTTTCAACAACCTTCTGCGATGTCACAACATTTATTTCCACTCAGATTCACTTAAATTTTGCCTAAAATCTTATACTGATGGAATGAGAGCCCAACTACTCTGTAAAGTCTTCTCCAACACATCCCAAATAAGTTGAATTAAGGCCAGAACTATGTGGTGCCCGATTTATATGTGAAAATGATTCATCAGTACCACTCCTTCACAATTTGAGGCCAATGGATTTTGGTATTGCCATCCTGAAATATCTGCCTGTGCCATCAGGAAATAAACATTCCGTTGATTTGATTAAATGTAGTCAGCTGACTTAATTTTATTGCCACACTAGAGGTTATCTGCAGCCTGGTGCACGTACATCCATCTAATTATGATCTGGTAATCAAGTGAAGATATATTGTTATCTCACAGTATGACAATAAAGTTGATCCAAAAAATCTGATATATATATATATATATATATATATATATATATATAGTAGATAATAATTTTCAGTACAGTGAGTGCTATGCATGATGGGTGCATCGCCTCATGCTCTTCCCTTCCTACCCTGATGCACCCATCCCTCTCAATCTTGATAACATAACCTTTTTCTATTGCTCTAAAGTCCATTCTTTATGTTTTCTAGCAATTGTTTTTCTGACTCACTAACATGTGGTAACCATTCATCTATCTAACAAGTTAATAATAATTAACGTTTTTTTACCAGGTGTGTTGACTATAACATTTTAAAGAGTTGTTTATTTATTATATTTATTTATTTGACATCAACAGAAAATAAATGAATTTGTATTAATAATACAGTACTGTAGTTTAAAATTTAAAGCCTGGTGAAAATTAGGGGGCACCCGGATTTGAACCGGGGACCTCTTGATCTGCAGTCAAATGCTCTACCACTGAGCTATACCCCCTGACGAAAGATACGCGAAGATTTATCCTTTTTAAGATACGGGTTACGGGTCTGCATTGATTTCACTTATATATGTACTTTGTTATAATGACCTTTCTGTGTGTTAATATATTAACAAACATATTTAAACAAATGATATAATATTAAAAATAAGATAAACCGTATGAATCTTCAGACGTCTAGCTAGAAGTGACACCACGTCACGTCATAGTTATTTCCGGGTTGGGACCGGAAGTAGGTAGAACATTGAACTGTTTGGAAGAGCTCGGCAGAAAATGGTAGCGTATAGCCTTTTTTTAATAACATATTTTATTCATGGATATTATTTGCTTAATGTTTACTGTTTTACAGCATAATATTTCTTAATATATATGGATATTATATATCATATATTTTTGTTTTTTATTTATTTGTGAGAGTTATATATTTTTGTCGAGTTGTTGCTAAAGCTAGTAACGTGTAGCATTGCGCTAACCGAGCATCATGGGAAAATCAACAGCAACCGGCAACCTAAGACATTTACATTATTGTTTGTTATTGTTTTATTACACTGAATGTACGATAAAGTTAGGCAATTTTTAAAGCTGTTTTAATTAGCATCATGTTAGAAAGCAAGTGCTAGCTTTATGTGTTTGTGATGTGTCATTCCCATGCTAGCTGCGTTTACTTTCTGTTTCGGTCGCATTGCCTAGTAACAAGTCATTCAAGATCTGAATGAATTATAATGTTTGCAATAGAAGCCTTGTTTAAAAAAAAAAGACCTGAATATTGTTTTCCTTTACAGAACACTCGTGGTCTTCGCTCTCAGCTGAAAGACAGTGTCCCTGTGGCGGGGCTTTGTCCGCAGGCAGGATCTTTTGGTGTCCCTGATACACTGCGCAGGGGGTAAATACTTTTTCACCTGCTTTTTAATACTGAAGTGAGCTTATTTAGACTTTCTGTGTTTTTTTTTTTTAAGATTGTATTAATGCATTGTTCTGATTTCAGGTTTTCCAGTGTCAAAAATGAGCTTCTCCCTTCTCATCCTTTAGAAATCTCTGAGAAAAACGTGAGTTTATTACTCTGCTGTAAAACTACAGTCTGGGAAATAATAAAAAAAATACTATTGTGCATTTTTGTGACATGATGCAATATCCAACTCGATTTCAAGTTTGATTTTATTTATATATCGCTCCTAACTGTGGCCATTGTTGCAATGCAGCTTTAAAGAATCAAAAGAAAATTAGTAATATGAGAATGAAGATGTGTAAGAGGGTGAGCGTGGCAAGGAAAAACTCCTAGAGATGGCAATAGGAAGAAACCTTGAGAGAGAACAGACTCTACAGGAAACCCATCCTCATTTGGGTGATAACGATAGCAGGAATTGATTTGCAGTCATACTGTTCTATTTTAGAATAAAAACTATGGGCTGGTGGAATTATTTAATCGCAAAATTTCAATATTTATTACAGTTAATATACGCATAGGCTGCAATTTACATAGTTTGTCAATATATATATATATATTAACTTTATAACTTCCTCTTAATGAGATAATTTGTTCAGGTATTTGCTGTTAGGCTAGATCAATACATTTAAATACAAAATTGTACAGTACCCGTCAAAAGTCTGAACACAAGTATGGATTTACTTCCTACGTTCTAGGAAAAATACTGGATTTCTTTTTTTCAAAACCACAGAATAACACATACAGCCTTATGTAATTAAGTCACAACAATGACAGTCAGTTATTATTTTAAGAAGGTCAGGAACAAGATTGTCAAGTGCTATTGCAAAACCCCTCAAGCACCATGATAAAATTCCTTCTCATGAAAACCTTCCCAGGAAAACAAGATTAAAACTGACCTCTGCTGCAGAGGAGAAGTTCATTTAGAGTTACCAGCCTCAGAAATCACCAATTAACAAACAGCACCTCAGATTAGAGCCGTTGTAAAGCTTTATAGAGCATAAGTAGCAGATACATATAAAAAATTAATCTAAACTGTTCAAAGTAGATTATTGCATATTTTGGATGCCTTCAGCATTGTTGTACAGTGTAGAAAGAAATAAAAATCAGGAAAGACCATGGAATTAGATGGTGTGTCCAAACTTTCGATTGGTAGTGTATATACTATAGGTCATAGTACAGTACAGTATAGCTTAAACCACAACAGCAGTATGTGTGAAAATGATTGCCGTTTGAGTTTTTCGATAATATCATGCAGCCCTAAACATTTCTAGAATGTCTTTGTATACTGTAGCATGACAAATCGACTTTTCTGAAACGAAAAGACCCAAACCTGTTCTAGCTTGCCAGTGCAGCCACGCTTTCTCAGCCACACTTAACAATGTAGTGGACAAGCAAAAATGTACCCAGAAGACTGGAGATTGTCATTGTGGCAAAGGAGGGCTAAATATGGAATGGCATGTATAAAGAAAATTTAAGTATATAATTGATCAAGTGTTCCTATACTTTTGACAATATAAGGTAGAATATTTATGCTATTATACTCCCACAAATAAAAGCATTTTATGAAACTAAAATTAGATAGACTTAGCTAACCAGTTAAAATACAGATTACACAAAAGAAAAAATCTAAATAAACAAGAGCTACTGATGAGATTTTGAGACTAGTTGAGTTTGACTCTCAACTACTGACACATGCCATGAAACCATGCTTTATTCATGTAAATATTGTGTTCTTTGCCCTTAAATAAGCAATCGGAAAGTTATGACAAAATGAACACCTTGTTTCATACAATTTGTTTTTTCCCTTTAGTTAAAGTCTTTTAGTTTAGTCCCACTTTGATACAAGCAAAGAATACATGCATCATTTTCATCACTGGTTTTCTCTGTGACTTACTGTTTGCTTTGTGGTTTTTACTTATAGTTCCAACTTAACCAGGACAAAATGAACTTTTCCACATTAAGGAACATCCAAGGACTTCATGCACCCCTAAAGCTCCAGATGGAGTACAGAGCAGCCAGACAGGTGGGAAGCACTTCACTCACACATCCTCCATGTGTCCAGTACATTATACATGTTTATGTTTACATTATATATTTATTATATTTACATTGTACATGATTAGGCAATACACAAAATGGCAAATATTGTGTAGTTAAAATATGAAAACATTATGTAAAATGTTATTACTAATATGGCACTTAGTTTGTGAACACGCAGAATACTTTGTGTAGCACGTTTTTTTTTAAGCTCCTGTTTCTTACAGATTCAGCGTTTGCCTTTTCTGCCGAGCTCCAACCTGGCCGTGGATACACTCAGGGGTGCTGATGAGTCCATCGGGTTTGAGGATATCCTTAACGGTAAGGGCGTGTTGCGTGTAATGGGGCAAAAAAATTAATAAATCAGGCTACAAAAATAAACATACTCCATATTCACATCTATGCAGCTATGAATTATAAATATAATCTAATACACTTGAGCGTACACTTCTGCTAAGGAGAACACTAATAGTGGAATGTTTTAGCAGGCACTGTAATTAGTATTCACAAACAAAACTTTATAAGATTATGAACACAGATGTTTGAAAATACAAAGTTCCTTTATCAATTATGACCAATGTCTCCGGCAAAAATATATACACACTTTAGGAAAAGAAAAATAGTATGATGGATATTGTAATAATATATTATCATCATATAGGTCAAAATACAAGTATTGCAATAAATTTAGTATTAAAATATTTATGCAATCTTTTCCTGAAGAGTGTATACATTTTTTTTGTCTGACATTAAGTAATCGATGTATGATTGATTTTTTTTATATTTGCTTAGTTACTGTTGTGTACAGTTGTATTATTAAACCTGATTGATATTAATCTTTTGTGTTGTTCTGTGTGTGTTTCAGATCCCGCACAGTGTGAGCTGATGGGCGAGCCTCACATCATGACAGAGTACAAACTTGGCCTGTTGTGAAGCCTTTGTTCATGTACAACATGCTTTAAGTTTTTATTAGAAACAGAGCCGACTCCCTTTGGGTCACTGAAAGTTTGGACAGTTTTGTCCTGTTTTGTGTTTTTTCCTGTTCATAATAAAAATTTAAAGCAATTTAACATTTGAGTGTTTCCTGTATTTGTACAGTGTTTATTAGGTTTGTCTAAAATTCCATAACACTAGTGGATACAAGACTTTTAATGAAAATGTTGAACCCCTTAACCGACTTTTCTTAAAAGAAAATTTAACGTTTTTTTTGTGTGGTTTTCATTGATTACTTGTACAAGCTTTAAGAATTTTTTAAATATTGTAAGCTCTCTCAAGCCTAAAATTAAAAACCTTTTCGTGATTTTACAAAAGAAAATGCATAGCAACTGAAAATGAACTTAATAAGACCTTGTATGTTAAAAACATATGTACATATATATTACATTTTTAAACATATTGGCAAAAATGTTTTAAACAAAAAAAAAAATCCGCTTCTCAGTCCAGCTTCTCTTCTTGGAAGAAATCTGCAGCATTAAGGCGCTCTTGAAACTCGTCATATTGCTACAAATAAAGAAGAGAAACGACACTAATTAATTTAATGCATCTATATCAAGGACATACAATACACAACCCTCGTAAATTATCTCTCTAACTAATTCAAAAAAGACCAGAAGCATCACAACACACACACCTCAGTAATCCAGCCTTCCTCCATCAGCTTGGCGAACACTTTATTCACCGTGTCCTTTACCGACTCGGCTTCGTCTCCCTCCTGTATTTGTTGCTCTGCCTCTTTCTGATCCTCCAGAGCAGTGCGGCAGCGCACAAACAGGTGGTACTTGTAGTGCTTAAGCGCATGGTACACCTCAGTACGGCTGGCGCAGACCGAGCCGACCATGAACATCTGTAATATGTAATAAAGATATTTAGATTTGGAGTATGAGCCACCAACATGTTTAACTTTTCTATTATATACAAACGTAATGACAGCAGATGCCTAACATAAGAACATCTAACAATCAATATGGTGAAGTTTTCTCTGATGATGTTTGTTTAAAACATTGATGAAATGAGTCTCAGCATTTATTAATGTATGTTTTCGAACTTTTTTTTAAATTATTTACTTCAATAGAGGGGAAAAATCCTGGAATTTAAAAAGACAGTGTGTCAATAACTTGTTTCCTAACATCCCACAACATTAAATAGAACGATAAGCAAATAAAAATGAGGACATATCATTTTTATTTAACTTAAACGTACTTACATTACAAACACATAAATACATAATTTACAGTTTAAAATATGACTACACAGTATGAATCATTTGAAAGCGGTGTTTGAACACTGTTAAATAACTGAGTGCTATAGTACATAATTTTGATTGAAAAGACTCATATTCATCTAAAATTATAAAAAAATAAAGATGGTTGTTACCTGCGAGTCATCAGGCATGAACTGGTCCTCCTGCAGCGTCTGGTGGTGATACAGCTGCCCGGACAGACGTACACAAAAGCGGGCATGTCGGTGGAGCTCACATGCTTCGCAGTCCTTACTACGGACGTTCACCATATTAATTCGCACTTTGGGATAACACTCAACCCGCTCCTATAATGATTTTTAAAAAAATACTGTATAAGTTTTAAATTATTTCATACATAATTCAGTGTAACTTTCAAATTATTTTGTACATAATTACTGTGGTACAGAGAACAGTACAGTATTTAAATTATTCCTACTTTGTATCGTTCTTTCCAGCGGCTCCTCTGCTTTAGATTTTCCAGGCGGGGGAGCACCAGCCGCTCATCAAAGTGGTGCAAAGACGATTTCATCTCTTTGGCATATCGCTTTGTCCGCTCACCGTCTGCAGAAATTTGTTAATAAACCCACTAAGAACCCAGTAAAGTGACATTTAAGCCTTGAGCTGATTCTGTAATAAATTCTGACTGCATGAGTAAACTCATAAAATGTGCAAAACTTTTGGCAGTGTCACAGGGTGATGCAACGCTTTCTGAAGAATTCGATACATGCGCTCACAGATGTCAAAATTGTGGCCAATTCCTAAAAAAAATAAAAACTCAATAAAAATCATACCATAAAGTGACTTGAGGAAGGAAGTGTCCAGTGCATTGATCAACAAAGCTTTGACCACCACCTGAAAGTGGGTGAGCTGAGATCCGGTAATGACTACAGGCATAAACAAAAAGACTTAGTTAGGTTCATTTGTATATACTGTACAGTTTATATACAGAATATATATTTTATTAAAAATTGATCAAAAGTTAAAAAAAATAACCAAACATTATAGATGAGTAAAAATAATTATTCATAATTATTGTGATTTCGTTTGTGTGGCGATTCACACATCACCACACTGACTCCAAAATCGATTGAAATGATTATTATTATTATTTTATGCTTGCATCTGGAGGTGGTAAAATGTTGCCATTTCTCTATGATCCTGCAGGTGGTGCTGTAAAGTATTCACACATTAGCAGGCAGCACAGCATCCACTCTGATAGGAGCAAATGATCTTGAAGTTTGTTTAGAATTGTAACCTATATATATATATATATATATATATATATATATATATATGTGTGTGTGTATAAATTTGAATTAGATTTTTATAAAATCGTGATACAGAATCGCAATAAAAACCAAATCAGTCTAAGTATCACAATAATATCGTATCAGACGCTCCCTGGTGATTCCCATCTCTATTAAACATACAGGTGAAACTTATGCAAAAGTTCATTTATTTTAGTAATGCAACTTAAAAGGTAAAACAAATAAATAAGATAGACTCATTACATGCAAAACAAGATAGGTTAAGCTGTGATTTTTCATAATTAAGATGATTACGGCTTACAGCTCATGAAAATCCCAAATCCATAATATTCTAAAAAGGTTTCATATAAGGCTTAAAGTGTCAGCCTGGAGAGGATTGTCAGGAAAAGGTCATTCAAAAGTTTGGGGGATTTTCACAAGGAGTGGACTGAGGCTGGAGTTAGTGCATCAAGAGCCACCACATGCAGACGGATCCTGAACTTCAAATGTTGTATTCCTCGTCAAGCCGCTCCTGAACAACAAACAACGTCAGAAGCTTCTTACGAGTTAAAGAAAAAAAAATAATAGTCTGTTGCTCAGTGGTCCAAAGTCCTCTTTTCTGATGAGAGCAACTTTTACATGTCATTTGGAAACAAAAGACCCAGTCTGGAGGAAGAATGGAGAGGCACAGACTGCAAGATGCTTGAAGTGTTGATTCGGGGAGCCATGTCATCTCCTGGTGTTGGTCCACTTCATTAAGTCCAGGATCAACGCAGCCGTCTATCAGGAGATTTTGGAGCACTTCATGCTTCTTTCCACAGACGTGCTTTATGGGGATGCTGACTTTATTTACCAGCAGGACTTGGCACCTGCCCACACTGCCAAAAGCACCAAAACCTGGTTTAATGACCGTGGGATTACTGTGCTTGATTGGCCAGCTGTGAGAAAGATGAGAGACATGAGACCGAACAATGCAGAAGAGCTAAAGGCCGCTATTGAAGCATCCTGATCTTCTATAACACCTCAGCAGTGCTGATAGCTTTCATACCACGCCGCACTGAGGCAGTCATTGCTGCAAAAAGGACCCAAACCAAGTACTAAGTACATATGCTTACTTATACTTTTCAGAGGTCCGATGTGTTCTATGTACAATCTTTGTTTTGTTGATTGCATGTAATATTCTAATTTTCTGATATTGTGGATTTGGTTTTCATAAGCTGTAAGCCATAATCATCTCAATTATGACAAATCACGGCTTGAACTATCTTGCTTTGCATGTACCGTACTCTCATATATCAGTTTCACCTTTTCAGTTGCATTACTGAGTTTCCCCTGTACACTACGTTTTTTGCTTAATCACAAAAAAAAACATAATAAACAGATATCTCACACTGGCGTGGAAGGTGAGACCGGAAGTTCTTGTCCTCTGTTTCACTCACTCCCTCTTCTTCCTCTCCCTCCTTCCGCTCTTCATCCTCTACGATAAAGTCCTTCAGGCTGTCACTGTCCGCCTGTTTTTCTTCTTCGCTGCTGTCTATTAAGCAAGCGACATTCTGCTCCTCCTCGCTAGACTCTTCGGAGTCTTCCGGTTCTTCTTTTTCTTCAGGTTTGTTTTCTGCAACTGTAACCGTCTCTGAATCCTGAATAAGAACATATTCGAAGACTTCAATGACAAAACATTTTATTATAAGTCACAATCATGGCTCTTATTAGAAAACAAAAATTACAATAGAGGTCCCATTGGGGCACAAAAGTACTGACTGTAATTCAATCCAAACTCTACCTCTATACAAGAAGATCAGCACTAAGCGAGAATCTGGTGGTTGTGGTGGAGGTATAGTGAAAGCAGTGACAGCAAGTATCGCCAATTCATAGACAAGACATTCAAAATATTTATGGTCTGTGTCTGATCATATTTATGGCCTGTTCTGTCCTGTTATTCTCATCCATCGCGGAGACTCTTAGAACTTTATCTAGGTACTGGGATATTTGTACATAATTGGCTATATGACTATTACGGTGTTCTTTAGAATCGTGCTAATGGTTGAATGATTTATGTAAAAATCTGCCAACTTTTAATCTCGCACCATTCTCTCAAATTTATTTCTTTTTTACTTTTGTCTCCATCGTTATTGCTTGGTGCTTCTTAGCAGTACCTGTTTTATCGCTGCAGCTTTTACGCTTGCTTCCGGACATCCTATGTTTGTACTGCAGTTGCAAAAATGTGCAAATGAATGTCAGAATATTTAAAAATTCAAATTTTCGTATGTAGGCGACATATGGTACATATATTTTCTATTTGTCTAAATATTGGTAATATTTTTGGATTACATCATTTTCTATAATCTATCTATTGTGATATTCACAGAATCGCAATGCAAATCGATTCGACACCTACATATCGTGACAATATCGTACCGTGTGATCCCTAGTGATTCCCTCGCCTTGTTCTTACCAGGGTTCTGCGCCTGCGCAGTGGTGTTGCCGTCCTTCTCTTCTTCAACAGCTCCATTAGTTTCTTCTTCCTCTCTCTCCTCTTCGCAGCAGCCTCCTTCGCCTCCGCTTCTCCTTCCTTCTCACCCTCGGAATCAGAAAGCTTCAGTCGTTTCTTCCCCGACGCTTTCCGGACAGGTTCGGCTCCCACGTCGCTGTCCGAGGACTCGTCGCTCGTGCCGTCGTCTAGACCGGTCGCGCTGGCCGATCGCTTCCGGCGTCTGCGCGAGACCTTGCACTGCTCGTCGTCCGTCCCGCCGCCATCATCATCATCATCATCATCAACAACTTGTGTGTCCTCGCGTTTGGTCGCAGGAACATCCGAGTCGCTGTCGCTGGCGTCATCCGACTCCTCCTGGTACTCGCTGTCGCTGGTCGTCGTGCTGCAGTACGACCCTTCGTCGCTGTCGTCGAGCATCTGCTCGAGCGCGTTCACGCGCGTCTTGCTCCTGTCGATGCGCGACACGAAAGGCGCGCGCTTGCGCTGCATGCCTATGCCTTTCATAGCCGCAGCAATAAGGAGGCTCTGATCGCCTTCGTCAAAATAAAAATGGACGCCTCTTTAGTTAATACGCAGGCACTAACGACAAAGCCTGCTGCGCAATTACTGAACAAAACGGAAAGCGCAAAGAATTCCTCAGAAACAAAATATCCCTTTCATGTCAAGCCTGTTTAAAAACTGTCAATAAGTTTACAAAATATGAACTCTACGCAGTAGAACCTCTGCTCCCGCGATTTTTCATGGAGGTGTGTTTTGCTTTCGCATTCCCTCCGTCTATGAAATGCTCATCTACCCGAACAAGTGCGCCATCTAGCGATTTGGAGAACAATACAGCACCCATACACCGATTATTATGACCACCCACCCAATATTGAGTAGGTTACCTATCGCACTGTCATGGTTCACCAGTTTTTCTTCCTTGGATCACCTTTGGTATGTCCTGACCACTGCAGACCAGAACCATCCCACAAGAGTCAGTTGCTCTGACCCAGTTGTCAAGCCATCACAGTTTGGCCCTTGTCACTGTCACTTCATACACATTCAAATTCCATACAAACTTATAATTATAATAATTATAATTAGAAATAATTCTTTTGATTGTGTAAAGCTGCTTTGGGGCAATGCCAATTGTTAAAAGCGCTATACAAATAAAATTGAATTGAAATAATTGAATTGGACTGTAGCTACACCCAGCAAACATTGGTCCGACGGCAACATTGTGTCCCTGGCCAAAAACAGTTGTGGTAGGATGGCTTAAATTGGTAAAAATGCGACCCAGAACCTTTCCTAAAAATGCATGTATAGATGTTACTTTGGCTTTTAGCTTAATGTTGTTATATATATAACCTCCCTGCAAACATTTGGATTTGATGGGAGCATGGTTTGATCGAGGGCGTGTAGTTTGATCAAATAGAAGAGCTACTGTAGCTCAATTTGCTGAAAAGGTTAAATTGCAGGTTTTTATAGAAAGGTGTCAGAATACACACAGACATACACACATACAGTGTGTCGTTTTGGTTGCAAAAGGGGGACCTATTCAATAATAGGCAGATAATCATAATGTCATGGCTGATCATTGTACTGTATGTCAAATACAAAACCTCAAATCCGGACCTGTTTTAAAGCTTCTAATCTAATCTGGTCCACTTAATAAATCTAGAATCTAAATTACAGTAAAATCATTTTAAGGACCATAATATGAATTGAAAAACTCAGCAAAACTAAAGCTAGTCTCTGGTATTACTCCAGAAGGCAAAATGGGCAAACCATCCAGTTGCAACTGTTGGGCCCTTTAGCAAGGCCCTCAACCCCTTAACTGCTCAGATGTAATGAGAAAAAAATGTAAGTTGCTCTTGATAAGGGAGGCCGTCTTCCCAATGCCGTAAATTGTAATAATAATAATGATAATAATAAGATAGACCAATTAACACATGCTTATGATTGCTAACAAAATGTGCTAAAGATACACCATATGGCCAAATGTTTGTGGAAAGCTGACCATCTTACACTTATATGATTCTTTCCCATCCTGCCACAAAGGTGGAATCGGTAAAAGATCCCATTACACAATTATATATTATGGCTTTATTTGCTTGGCATTTTTATTTCTTTTCGCTAGAGCTAAGAGGCTCAAACTTGTTCCAGCATGACAACAATCCACGCTCCATGAAAACACAGTGTGTTAAGTTTGGGATAGAAGAACTCAAATGTCCTGCACAGAGCCACGATTTTATCCTTAACAAACATCCTTTCGCATAATTTCCGCACTCCAGGAAATTACTTTCTGCACTTTAGGTCTCTTCATGTGATCTCTCTTGCTTGACCTCTCTAATGCTCTTGGCGCTAAATGAATACAAAGCCATCATTAAAATTTTTTTTGAAAGATTTGGTTTTGAACTGCCTGAATTATTAGTAAAAGGAATTATGATTAGATGACCCATTACACCATCCACATAAAATATAGAAAAAATCAAGACACTATAAGTAATAATTTGGTTAAGTAATTCAATTTTTTAAGTTTTTCAAAATTTTATATTAAATATACTTAATGTAAGTTGATTATTTTAAGGTGAATTTAAAAGAGTTGCTTATGTCAGTAGGTTTTTATTATATAAAAACTCCATATGGACACTTTTTCTGTGCCTGGTGAGACATTAGTACATTCCTTAGACCGCACACAATATTTTTAGATTATATATGTTTCATGAACCTACTTATATTACAGAACCTTACAATATTACTTTGTAGTATTATGACCAGATTAGAATTTCACCATCATATCCAGCAGATAATAGGTGTTCTCCTTTATGGTCAAATATGACGCTCTGAACAGCATCGTTATGTCCTAAAAGACTGGACATGTATGAGGTTGCAACCTCCACCAGCTTCACCTCATGATCGTTACTTGCGATTGCTAGCACCTGTCCATTTGGACTAAAGGCCACTTGGTTGCTTGGGTGTGGTCCGTTGTCTACCGTAATCAGGGCTGATATGTTCCTTACATCCCATAATTTTACAATGCCGTAGGAATCACAGGAAGCAACAATGTCTCCCATGGAGTTAAAGATTGCACTGTTGCACGAATGCCTGTGTCCATAGAATGTCTGAGCACAGAGTCCGGTACGAGCATCCCACAAAGAAATGGTTTTATCAGCAGAGCAGGTGAGCAGAATGTTAGAGAAGGGCACAAAGCTAATACTGTTAACTGCGTCGGTGTGGCCGCGCAGCGTACAGCGACAGCGCTCACTGTTTAGGTCCCACACTTTGGCTGTGTTGTCCATGGAACAAGAGGCTACAAAGTCCCCGCAGGAGTGGAAGGAACAACCCCAGGTGGCGTGGGTGTGGCCCTCCAGGGTCAGAACGCAGCAGGATTTTGCAAAGTCCCAGATTTTCACTGTGGTGTCTCCGCTGGTGGTGGCCAGACACTGTCCACTGGGGTGGAAGCTACAGGAAGACAGCCAGTCAGTATGACCCTCACCAGTCATGAGCATCTCCCCTTCTCTCATCCCCCAAAGCCTCCAGAGGTTATCATCACTTGCAGAAGCTACGAGCAGTTTGCGTGGATGAAGAGCAAGATCACTCACAGCCATAGTGTGGGCCTGGATAGACTTGGTCACTACAAATTCAAATATTGTTGTACTTTGAGTTGATAAGGCTTTTATTTGAGGCAGGAAGGGATTTACCCGTGTACTAGCTGGGAACTCTGAATCTTTTGAATGTTGGGTACCAGTGCTTTTGGTTGGATCTTTGGCAGGATCATAAGTCATCGCATCATCAGCTGATGGTTTGGTACCTCGCTCTGGACTGCGCCCATTGTGAAACTCATTTTCTTTCACAAACTTCTGGGTACCTGGGGTAGAGCGTGCATTACACAGTGCACTCTCTAGGGTATGAAACTGACTGGAGACTCTGTCTTTCTCAATACTAACCAACATCTTTTGCCTGAGAGCTGTCTGGTACTTCTCGTTCAGCTGTTTCAATGCGGGTCCATAACCCTCATAGTGCTTCTTTAGCCTTCGGATTTCCTCAACCAGCTTGTTTTTCTCTTGAACCACACGCTTATGCTGCAGCCGGTGGAAGTCTCGTTCCTTCTGAAGCTTCACAATTGTCTCTCCAGCTTGAAAGGCAGCCTGCTTGTAGCTGTCTCTCTCACTTTGGACGTTTTTCAGCTCAGTGTCCAGCTGCTGGTTGTGTGTGTAGATGTCGGGCACGAATCCCACCTGGGTTGTTTTGAGCATGCCTTTGTGAAGCATCTCGAACCATTCGGTCTGGAAGCAGCCTAATGTTCTGGTCATACCCATTTTTGCAAGGAAGTTGCGCAGAAAATCGTCCACCACTTCAGGGACGGGGCTCCTGAGATTTTGGGATGAGGACGGCAGCCGCTCTGGCGCAAACCCAGAGTCACTAGTGCGGGTGCGCAGGATTTCAGCGGCAGCTTCCAAATCTTCATCGTCGAGCACACTCTCCTCCTCAACACTGATCTCTTCGTACTCAAATCCATCTTCCGAGTCGTCTGGAATGGACACTTTCTCCAGATAATACGGCGCATCGACTGATTCTGTATCGTGTTTTTCTGCCATTTTGTCACTTTTACACCGTCAGCGCTTCCCCGTTTGTTTCGCGCCTTTGTGTATTGTCACCATGGAGACACCTGCTCGGAGACCACGGGGTTGTCGTAACCTTAACTGACGTCATTTCCATTTATCGTACAAGGATTTAAAATTTTAAAGACGTTTAAATGACCGTTTATGTGCAACTTAAGTCGTCTGTATCAAACGTGTTTCCCTGAAAAGACTTATAGCTGTTTAATCCCTCAAATGTTTCCCCCCACAAGGAATCATGGGTATTTTTAGACGTTTTTTAATGACAGATATTAGTACATAACAATTCGATATGATAATATGATCGTCATGAGTGTAATCTAAACTAGACGGCGCGTATAAACTGGCGTTTACGGTAACCAGTGTATAAAAAAAATAGATAGATAGATAAATAGATAGATCATTTATTCATCCCCATGGGGAAATTCACATACATAAAAAAACAAAATAAATAAATAAAAATACTAAATAAATAAAAATAGGTAAAAGTTCCTTTAAAAAGTAGGCCTATATATTATTGTGCAAAGTCAGTGGTTTTGTGCATATAGTGAGAATGTTATGCTAAATTCCATTGAAAATATTATTATTTGTTAGCATACCTTTTTATTATTAATTAGATAAAGCATATGTTTTGTAGAAGAAAAAAAATATATAGCATAAAAAATAATTGATGTGTGTTTTTTAAATAAAATGTTTTATATATAAAAATATCTACAGTATCTATACATCTATACATTGATATTTCCATATAAAAAAACATTTTATTTACACATTTTATTACAACATTTATGTGCATCCTTTTCTTCCATGACTTATCTGTTCTGTTTTGTTTAGTTTTTTTCTATATGCCTGGGTGTGTCACTTCAGCTGTATAATTCTGTATAAATAAATTCATCTGAAGCACAACCTAAGATTCATATCCTTTTCCTATTTTTGGGAGACTCATAATATTACTGTGTAGCTCATTCCTTATTTGACCTGAAGGAGGTGGGGACAATTTAACCAAAAGGGGGCGCTCACACACCACACTTACCAATTTCACCACGGTTTTCATGTGTTTATTAAATCAATCACATTTACAGTCAAATCATAATCTAACGCCAGTGAAACCTTTACTCGTCTAACAAGTAGAACAGCTAACCAAAACTTCACCCATTCAAAATAAATAAACTAATTTAATCAGAACTATTGAAATGTTTCATCAAATAAGTTTATGATTACCATAGTAGCGACATATGATTTGTTGTTTAGTTTAATACATTTGTGACAGAGTAAGATATTTATGTGTAACTTTGTTTTGTGCAATAAAATGATGTAAAATATAATTGTTTAAAAAATTTGTATAAGCAATGCTCCACTTTGTGTGCACGGTGCAACTTTTTTCTCGAGTCATACCTGACACTGCATAATTTAAAAGTACCCTTCCCCTCTGTTTCCTTTTTCTGTCTTCCATATTTGCATCTTGCACTGTCTCTCTCTGTGTGTGTGTGTGTGTGTGTGTGTGTGTGTGTGTGTGTGTGTGTGTGTGTGTGTGTGTGTGTGTGTGTGTGTGTTGTAACAGTCTACGAAAATTGTCACTGTTTTGAAATTAGTTGCATGCACAAATTCATATACAGAAACAGCTATTACAAATGAAATTTTGTGAACATAAAACATCTTGATACTGTAATACAATAAAATTCTGATTCATTATTATTATTATTATTATAGATAGATAGATAGATAGATAGATAGATAGATAGATAGATACCTGAGACAAGATAAACCTATTTATACAACTTTGATTTACCTTACTAGTTCACTTGTTTTTATGAATTAATCATCATCATCATCATCATCTTTCAGAAATGAAGAGAACTAAAGGTTTCTTGTCAGAAGGGTAACATATCAAACAGGAGTACACCTTTATTTACATTTAGCTTATATTTATCTAGAAAGGTGATTTAAATCTAATCTAAAAGGTAATTACAGAATCATCATCATCATCATCATCATCATCATGATTATTATTATTATTATTATTATTACATTTTATTAATTTAGTTGCTTTTTTATCAGATTTTTAGTTGAAAAAAATAACACACATAGTCTATTAAAGGTATAAAGTTGAAAGGACAAAACTATTTTATTGTAAAGAATTAATGAATGCGGGGAAGGTATGATGGAGTTTTCAAGCGTCAGTTGCAAATAATTAGAAAGTGTTGGAACGCCCAGTGGTGTCGTTGGCATAGATTATTATTTTCCTGTTTTTTAGACAGACCTGTCACATACGCTCACATATGCGCACACACAGACAGACACTGCTGTCTATTATCCTCATGAATGTGATGACTGAAATCGAGCTCGAGCCTTTCTCTCGGTGGCCAATCAGAGGAAGAGCAGCGGGAAGCTGAAACATCAGTAGCCTACATATGTGAGTGAGTGCACCAGAGAGAGAGAGAGAGAGAGAGAGAGAGATTCAAAGACCAGAAACATCCCGTCCATGAGAGGTCCAGAGGTCCAGACATGAGCACTCAGGCTGAAGAGGGAATCCGAGCCAACTGCAAGTGCAAGTCGCCTACTTTATTCTCTTCTTACTGTATTGAAAGCATTCTGAGCAGAAGTCCTCTCAAAGTCAGACTCCTCGGGATGCAAAGTCTGACAGCAGCACTTCGGTCAGAGGAACGTCAAGGTGTGTATCATTGCAGTACAGCTGATTAAACACTCGCTTTAACCACCGCTGATGTGACGCTGTGTTCTGCTCCATAAATTGACAAAATGTAACCTGTCATTTACATTAAAAATGCGGTTTCACTAATTAAAAAATGACAGACCACACGTGCAGATTTTTCCCGCGTTTTTCCTGTAAAGATCGTGTTTTTTATTTTTTATTTTTAAAGAAATTAACTAAGTCCATCAGTAACTTTAGATGGCCAGCTACGGAGTTAGGGACCGTCGTAAAATTACCGTAATGTACCTAAGCGTGGGAAAAACTCCCCACTTGTCAAAGCTCTGCTAACTTGTTGAGTATCTATCTATCTATCTATCTATCTATCTATCTATCTATCTATCTATCTATCCCATACTAATTATCATGGTGTAGCAGGAAAAAATACAGCACCAACTGATTTTATAGGAATTCGTGTAAAGTGCAGTTACATGCATAATACCAGATGTGTTAACACTTAACACCAGATGTTCATCATTTTTGGGGAAGAAATTGCAATAATGTAGATGATAATTTGCAAAAAATAAGAACAAAAAAAATATTTCTGGTATATATTGAGAGGTTTGGAGCTTTAACCCTGCATGTATAAAATATGTTTTAAGTGTAAAAAAATACATATCGCTATTAAATTATTTTAATCATGTCAGAGCAACGAATTAACCAGACTTCTACATAGATAGCATCATTCATTTTTTCTTCCTTCTTCAAAAACAATTGGATCCTGGAGTCCAGCCTGGGAACACTGGATGAAATATGAATACGTCCTTGGCCTACTGTAAATAAATAACTCTGTTAAAGTTATTATGTCAAACTTTTACACACAGAGAAGAATGCTTGACTTTTTGATTAATATTACACATTATGTAGCCTATAAACTGTAACAGGGTGCCTGGATCAATCTTGAGGAGTATGTTCTGCATGTTCCACCCAGTGTTTATATGGCTTCCTCTGTGTTCCCCAGTTTCCTCCAAGTGTCCAAAAACACGATCCTGTATGTGGACTGGTTATGCTAAATTGTGCCTAAACGTTTGCGCATGGTGCCCTGTGGTGGACTGACGTCCATCAAGTGTACTGGACGGAATTCTTGTGCTTTGTGCCTAATTTTATTTGAATTGGTCTGATAAGATGCTATTTAAAACAAAAAATTAACCTTTCGTTTTGTAATGTGCTATGCACACAGTTGTGTTGAAAATATTACACATCCAGCAAAAAAAAACAAAAAAAAAAACAACAACGTTGGCACAGTTTTTATTTGTTAAAATAATTTTAACATTTTTTTTATCTATGTGTAGCTGGGTCAAATTTTCCTCCTCACACGGACCTGCACCTGCCATCCAAACTGCGGCGCCCGTTGAGTCCCAGTCAGGGAGACGAGCTGGAGAGCGCACAAGGAGATGAACCCAAACGCGCACAAGGATATAAACCAGAAAGCGCACAGAGAGCTGAATCTAAGAGCGCACAGGGAGACGCGCTGGAGCTCAGAGCTGGTCTGAATTCCTGCTACCCTGAACAAGCACTCATCAGTTCCCTAAAGAGCAGCGTTGCTCAGGATAAAGTAGAGGCGGATATGAGCGGAGCGCACGGGGACGCACGTGTCTCACCGGGACCTGAGGACGGACTGAGAGAGAAAAACGCATGCACGAAGGACACCGAGGACGGTGTGTATGTATCACCGAGTAGTGATGCTGAAGATGGGACACAGAGACGTAAACAGAGGAGATACAGAACAACATTCACAAGCTATCAGCTAGATGAACTGGAGAGGGCTTTCCATAAGACGCACTATCCTGATGTGTTTACGAGGTACTGTGGAACTGATTTAACTACAGCTGCATGGATCTCTCCAAGCCAGCAAACTTTCACTGATCTATTAATTATTAAAATAAATAAACATAGATAATTTATCAAATCTAAGGTCCAGCTAGACATGTGAAAATGATGAAGAAAAAACAGAATTAAATAATACAATTGTATTATTGTACTTATAATTGAGTTTAATTTGAAACTTTTATGCTTTATAAAAGCATAATACGAGTCTTAAATGAGTCGACTTATGATCATTATTTTCTGTAAAAATTACGGTACGAACTCAATATTTACGCATCTCCATGTTTCATTACAAATTTGTGCCCAGTGAATAATTGTAATAAATAGGTGTAAATCGTAAAATGCTAATGTAGTTAGACATTACAGCATCATGGCCCGTATTATTCCATTTTAATGGGTTTAACTAATAAACTGATTTCTCTCCATCCCAATTAATAAATAAATAAACAAACGTTTTGTAACCAAAATGCACAATTAATCCATCAGTGTGGAAGTAAAAAAACAAATTAATCCAACAGTCGAAAAAGAGATAGTCAGTGTTGTAAGGTGGCTAATAATTAAATCTTTATAACAATTTTCTTTCATTTTCATTTATTTTTCAGGGAGGAATTAGCCATGAGGCTCGATCTGACAGAAGCGCGCGTTCAAGTAAGTGCATTAAGGTTTATATATAAATATATAATGTTTTATAATGACATCAAATAAAATAAAATAAAACAAAGTCTTTTTAATCTGGAAGTTTTTTATATTCAATATAATTTAATAAAGCAATTTTATTTTTATTTTGTTAATAAATGTTGACTTATTGTTTTTCTGAGACATTTTTACATATAGTTATAAAAATATTTTACAAGAGATACAAGAGTGCATAATGTTACTGTCAAGTTTAATAAGACAGTCCTAATTAAAAGATTGTATAAATTAGACTACAAATTCTAGTTTCTGGTAGGTTTCGTGTCCTGTTGCTGTCCTGATTTCCTCTTTGCCTAATTTTTCCATTTTTAACTTAAGTGTTTGTGATAATCAAGCTACTTAGTTCCTAGCCAAAAACACTTTCTTTAACACAGAGTATTTAATAGGCTATAATTCTGCACAAAAAAAGCAACAGTGCATATTAAATATATTTAAAGTCTAAAATAAAAGTTAAATGCTTTGGAATCGGTTGCAGCAGATACTGCTCCTGAAATGCATCTAACATATTATATAATGTTTGAATTGTTGTTAATGAAACTAACAAAAAGGATGAAGAAAAGGGTAAAAATGTGCCAGTTTCCCCCTGCATTTTAGAAAGTAACCTTATGATAATGGGATAGATTGACTTTTAAGGACAAAATCTTACACTTACAGCTTACTAAAATTAGAAGAAGAAAAAAACAGTAGACAATGCTCTGTTTGGGAATATTTACTCACACATTTGGGTGTGTTAATATTCCTGAATTTTCCCAAGTTTCTTTTCCATATACAGTTTCCCAAATAATTCAGTAAATAATACCAAATTTAACCCTTGTCCCCTTTAGGTCTGGTTCCAGAACCGACGTGCAAAATGGAGAAAACGAGAAAAGACAGGGGTTCAAGCTCACCATCTAGGTCTTCCATTTCCTGGACCCATCACTGCAGCACAGCCTCTATGCCATTATCTGGGTGGGGGTGCATTTAGCCCCAGCCTGCACCCAGGCATCGAGTCAGGGTGGCCTGTTTCCCTCCACAGATTTACCCATCCCATCCCAAACCCTGGACCTCCACACCGTATCTGCTCTCTGCTTGGTGCAGCAATGCTCAGACACCCTGCCCTTATCAGCCCCTCCTTTGGCAGGTGAGACTTCCTATGATATTTTGTGTTTAGTTAAACTTGTAAATATGATTTTATGACCTCTGACAACAAAAAAAGAACTCTTTTTAGGTCTTCTAATTTTCAGCACATCAAATATCAAAGCTTACAATTTCCACAATGATTATTAACCAATATAAAGGCATTTTGTTTGTTAATATATAAAACTCACTAGAGTTTGCTTAAACTATACATCACTCATCACAGTTAGCTGGCTAGATACTTGCTAACATTGACATTTTAATATAAAAATAAACTGAGGGTTATAGGGGTATAGGGTTATATATTTATATATTCTTGGTCTCATTGACTTGTGCTTCTTCTTAACCAACAACATTTCAAAATCTTGCCAGATTCTTCACTCCACTGGCACTCCAAAGACTGCCTGTTCCCACCACAGAGAATCCAATTCTGCCTCCCCTTCACATTCCTGATCCCCCTTCGTCATCTTCATCTGGACTCTGTTCATCTTCTGTGCCCGTGGATCGTCGTGCATCCAGCATCGCGGCTCTGCGTCTCAAAGCCAAGGAGCACTCGGCTCACATCGGCCAACTCAGCGTCCTCACAGCTAGCACGGCTGAAAAACAGGCCTGATGCCTCACTTGTTACACTCAAGACATGAGACCAAAGCTAAAGTGCAGTACAGCATGAAGAAACCTCAAAACAATCCTCAAAAGCTCTATGACTACAAAAGCTTCATGATGGCTTTAATCGATGGAATCAAAGGCCAAAGGATTTGATCAGCTATAGAGTTGTGTATACAGTACAGTATTTCACAATTCTGCATTTATCAATTACATTGATAGACAGAATATACAGTATGTGGGGAAGAAGAAAAAGCTTTAATGAATAGTCTTCTTAAATAATAATAAAAAAAACCTTTCATATGCTTTTTTAAAAGATCTTGTGAGCCAGAAACTTAGTTCAGGGAAAAACAAACCTGCACTTCACTATTTAACTGCTGAATGAGCCAAACGTGTGAAAATAATGAAAATAAAACTGTGAAGTGACGTTTTGTGCTGTCTTACAATTTAAACAGGCAGAGTGGAAGTCCAAATATGCCAAAAGCATACTTTTGCACCTTTCATTGCTTTAATATTATTTCGTTTGAATTATATGTATCCGTGGAATTAGGAAAAGCATTAAACCCTACATGGTGTAAGAAGTCCCATTGTGCAGGTTTAAAGCATTTTAATAAAGTGTGATGTTATTTATGATGTGTGCCAGGCTCAGAACCTCCTCTGACATCCATGTAGTCTAAATAGTCTAAATTAAACTCACACACACACACATACACATTAAGAAGCTTATTTTCTTCTCCGGTGTTGCTTTGTCCCTTTCAAAAGGTGGCTATCGGAATGAATGGCCCTCGCTTGTAAGCCAGGACCGACGTAATTCTTCCACACTTAAGTCATCATCCAATTAGTTCGGTGTATCAAGTGATTTGTCATTTCATAGATTTCAGTTCAGAGGACAAGAGAAGCGTTTTGTCACCGAAGCGGATTTCTATCACTAACTACCTTCTTTTCTGCCGCACTCCTCTACAATGCAATGAATAATAGGAAACTGATAAATACTAATTCCCTATGAAAAGAGGTCTTACACAATCTTTTGTCCCACACACTATTCAGGGTAAGGCTCGTGAAAAGGTGCAGAGATTAACATAATCAAATGAATCGAACTAATCTGTTTGGGTGATCAACTTAAAGCTCTCTGGAAATGGACATTTTCAGAGGCAGGATATTGCTGGTGAGAAAAAAGGCCTGATGAGTTATGGTGAAGGTATTATGGCTCAGCGCAGGTGTCTCTCTGTTTAAGTCTCGGTACACAATGAGCACAACAGAGTGTAAAGGCTTAGGGAGAGGTTTCGATGAACTGAGGCCTGGTAGCAGTCAGTCAACACGTTTAGGCCTGGGTGAAGAATTCATATTATTTTGTCTGATATGTGGTGGAAATTCATACTGTATATAATTCAGATAACATAACTACCTGGCTAAAGAGATGTTGAGCTCTTTCGAGTTTAAAAAAGGGATGAAGAGTGGGTTTGTGAAGAATTACCGGCTTTGTCCAAGATTGTGTAATAAAGGTTTTAATACATCTATGGATGCAGTTACTGAAAAAAAAAAAATCAGCAACCATAAAAGAACTGCAGATCATCAATGTAATATAACAATATGTCATAAATAAACAAGCAAAGACCTGCTTTTTGTGGATTTTTTCAGCTTAAACAATGATTTTTTTGTTTTGTTCTTATGACAAAAAAACATCAGCTTTGATTAAAATAGCAGTTAAAAGGGGGAAAAAACTTTTAATGAGTATAAATAATCAACTTCAATATTTAAGATAAGATAAGAGATACTGCAAAATGTTCATTTTTAATATATCTATGTACTATACGACAAAATGTATTTTTAAACCATTCTTTTGAAAACATCAAAAGAATGGTTTAACAGCTTGTTTTGTTGTCCCAATGCTTTTCACAATGCTCTTCTAAAACATCTCTAATCTGTTATACTGACCCCATTTGTTGAAGCTTTCTATCCATATCCTTCTGTCCTCCCTCTCTCTTTCTCTTTCACTCTCTCGTATCGATTTCTCACTATTCTCCATTATTGTTTCCTTTGCAGCGTGTTAATTCTTGTCCAAATGACAGCACTAACAGGTATCTCTCTGTTTGCTTGCCTTGTGAAGAGGAGCAATCAGAGATAATCGAGTGCTTTTAAGAGTGCTCGCGCCTATTCAGCCCCAGCCTGCATAGCCCCTAATCGCCCCTTTTAACCACACACGGTTTAGACGGTGCAAATTCCTGTCGTAATTCGACTTAAGTATATTTGTAAATCACAGCTCCTTTGAACCGGAATAACTGAAATCAAATGGACACTGAGATTTCTGCACCAGTTGAGACTTGCGTGTGTAGAAGTCCCAAAAAATGGCCAGGTGTAAATTCCACTTGTACTCTGTTTTTTTTAGTAAAGATTTAAATATTAATCTAAATTGTAAAGAGAAATACAACTCACAGATGAATTAAGCAAGTTATTCAACATTTAAGTTGAATCCTCTAAACCTCTATCAATCTATCAAATTAATATAAATGTAATACAGATGCCTCTATCTATCTATCAAATTAATATAAATGTAATACAGAAATTTATTGTGATGGTTCTTATAGGATTTTATTTAATTATGCATTTAATTTTAAAACAGCAGTTTTAAAAGGCAGTATTATTATATCCATTTGCTTTTATAAAACTCTTTAGTAAAAACCCGATCAAAAACATAATGGGACATGCTGTAATATGAAACTAATTAACAACAAGCTCAAGGAGTAGGTCATAATACAAGGCAGTGTCTCTATTACCACCCTGAAGTGTAAACAATATAGCAGATAATGTTCTTCCATTTCCTCTTTCTTGAAGTTAATAAAACAAATGCAACTTCATTATGTTATCTAGAACGAAAAAGACACAAACTGCCCTATCCTGGAGACTTGGTAAACTACGGCGCACCTAAAGGAACATAAAAGGGAAAAAAATACATCGAAAGAAAAAAAGTTTTTAAGAGTTTAAGATAAGATAAGATAAGATAAGATAAAATAAGATAAGATAAGATAGGTCTTTATTAATCCCGAAGGAAATTGTTTTTCCAGTGGCAGCATATTTAAAAAGATACAAATACAATAGGGGGAAAATTAATTAATTAATTAATTAATTAATTAATTAATTAATTAATAATACAATATAATCAGATATAAGTAGAATAATATATATATATATATATATATATATATATATAAACTACAGACTGTACAGAAAGGTTTTATAGACAGGTCAATTTCTATACCATGTATTCTGTACAGAGTCATAAGGGGACTATCACAGGAGACTTTGAGCACGAGGCTAGACAGGGTTCCATTCCATCACAGGGCATATATACACACACACAAAACGGAGCGCAATTTAAACTGTGGGAGGAAACCCACCAAGCACAGTGGAGAACATGCAAACTCCACGCACACAGACTCTGAGGCGGGAATCAAACCCTTGACTTTGTCGGGGCGAGGTCACAGTGTTAACCATTATGTCACAGTGCTGCCCATTTTATTACAAGATCTTGCTAAACCCAGAGTGACTTATATACTTCTGAGGATTTCGAGTCCTGCTAAGGCTTTTAACCAATAATAGATGAGATCAAAGTCTTGTAACCAAAACAGAGACAAAAACATATAAAATATTGTTTTCTTCGATGAATTGTTTTTTCAAAGCCTGATATGTCTTGATTGTCTCTGCTTTGTGTTTCAGTACTTTTCTCTTATTGTCCATTAAGGATGTCAGTAGTGAACTGTTAAAAAGCACTGACTCCTGAGACTTTTTTCTCTATGTCTTACTTTGTTACTTAAAAAAAAAAAAAAAAAAAAATTATTAGCGTTAGATCAGCAAACTTTTCATCCCTTTCTTCAGTGTTCAATGACATCATGATTTGCTTTCTGACCTCCTGAGAGTATGCGCTCATGTGTTCATGTGCACGTACGAAAACCTATCACTTCATATCTACATTTATGAACACACACAGACCAAGAACAAGACCCTGACCAGGATAAAGTGGTTACTAAAAAAAACAAATAAATGAATGAAAAAAGGGAATGACAGTGTTGTGTTGACAGAATGAATGAGCATCCGAGCTCCAGGGTTCCTGGTTTGATCTTCCCTCCTGCTAGGATGTTTGGACTGGATACTCTAAATTGCATCTAGACTGAGTGTGAATAGGTAAGCATGTGAAAGTGTGTGTAAATGATGCCCTGTGATGGACTGGGGTTGCATTCAGGTGTATGTTCAAACCCTTGTGTTTCCAGGATAGAATACGGATCCACCGCGACCCGGACTTGAATAAAGCTTTAAGATGTATGAATAAATAAACTTTACACATTTATCTGAGTCAATCTCACATATACTTTAGACATCTGATCCATATGTACATATATATTGTTCTGATGACTGCATCTTTTATACCTCATACATCATATTTTGTATATGTAGATTCAGAAAAAGAGAGAGAGAGGGGGGGAAAGAGAGCGATGGAGAGGAGAAAGGACCAGATTGTGTTGATCGGATTGTGATTGAGTTTTTCTACGAGATTCGGACAACACAATTCAAAGCTGATCTACATGTAAAATTGCACCAGTATTTCCCCAGCAGCAGGCTGCAGACATTATCGAGAAGATCATTTGAAACACAGCATGAAGTGTAAATCCCCCTGGAGTAGTCCTATACACAGTGTACACTGATGTATCTGATCATTCTCAAGTCCTTTTGCATTACAATATATTTTTAACCCAAAGGTGATTCAAGAGAGTAAGCTAAACTAAGCTAACAAACCATCATGTGTCTTGATTTCTTAATCAGAATAAAACTTCGTCCTCATAGGACTGCTTTCACGGGACCAAACAGGCCGAAGTCCTATGGATCGAGATCAGGACTTGAGGGTAGGGTGCTTTAACAACTCAAAACAAAGTTTTTTTTAGAGTGTCAACAATGTGGGAAGAAGTGTGTGGACGTACATTGTCATGCAAGATCACGACACCCTTGGGTAGCAGTCTCCTGCATTCAATCAGAAGTTGAGACTTCAGCTATTCAATAAGTGTCTCACTGTAATGAGCACTGTTCATTGTTGAACCTTTTCTTCCTGATAATGTTCTAATACTGGACCTTGAGTGACTTCAGTCAAAAATCTAAATTACCTTGGTATTTTTCTACAGCAATTACTTTTTCTTCTCACTATCTCTCTGTTGCTTTCCTCTAACTCAGTCAATCTTCTAAACCACATTTTGTTACTGATTTGACCCATGCTGCATTTCAAGCATTCCAGGAGGTAATAGCATACAACGCTCACAATCATTCACCATCATCTCTTCTTCAATTTCGTACCAAAGATTGGTAAGACCTTTCAAAAAAAGATAAGACTATAAAAATAGTCTCAGAATGATTAGGTTTAGTGTATATGATGTGCGTATTTGAGATCACAGTTTTAAGTTTAGCTCTGATTAGATTCTTTTGACCTCAAAAAACTATGTTGTGATGACAGAATACACAAATTAGCAATAATACTAAAACCACTGACAGATTACTTTAATGAAATTGTATATTTTATTACAGTGGAACCTGTCAAGAGGTGACATATACAATATTAGCTAGCGCAAGTAAACAGTCAGATCTTTAAATTGTGTTGAAAGCAGAAATAAAAATTTTCCAATTTTACAGAGGGCTGAATTGTAATAGCTAGATGTCTGGACCAGAAGATGTCCAAAACAGCATGTCTGGTGCGGTGTTCCTGGTATGCAATGGTTAATACCTACCTACAGTATCAAAAGTGATCCAAGGAAGAACAACAGGTGACCTGGTATCATGGGCACCCAAGGCTTACTTATGTGCTTATCAATGATCAAAATGCACAGGACATGCAACATAGTAAAGACTAATAAAGTTTATGCTGACTATAATAGTAAGGCATCAGAACACACAGTGCATCATATGGGTCTGCATTGCTGCAGACCGGTCAGAGTGCCCATTGTATGTCCTTATGGTGGTGTAAAGGGGCCAGCATGGGCACTCCGACAAAAACTGGAACATGGAGCAATGAAATAAAGTGGCCTGGTCATGCTGGTCAGCTAAACCTACTCTCTTGAATCACCTTTGGGTTAAAAATATATTGTAAAAAAAAAAAATCACAATTAGTGATTATCACGTGGACAGCTGGACACATTGGGTCTTGACATTCATCCGGATGTCACTTTGGCACGTACCAACTACCTAAACATTGTTGCAGACAAACATCATTACAATGATATTCCCTGATGGCAGTGGTCTCTTTCAGCGGGATAATATGCCCTGAGACACATCATTTATGGATGTTTTGAGGAACATAACAAATAGTCCAGAAGGTTGTGTTGCCATCCAAATTTCCTTGATCTCATAAATGATTGAGCATCTGTGAGATGCGCTGATCAAACAAATTAAGACTCCACCTCACATGGAACGTTAAGGATCTGCTGGGAACATCTCGGTGCCAGATACCACAGCACACCTTCAAAGGTCTTGTGGAGTCCCAGCCTGTACATCTCACAGCTGTTTTGGTGGCACAATGGAGACCTACTAAACATAAGACTGGTGGCTTTACTGTTATATCTGAATGGCATACAAGACTGGAAACTAATTCTAACTAATCAAGTTAACAAAAAAAGTCTGTTTCCTGCTCACATTTAAATCTGCTTTTACTCCAAGTAGTAGTTGAAACACGACTTGACTCTATTCTTCTATTACTGATTGAGCATCTACAGTACATCAGTTGTTTCAAATGGTTTCTGCTCTTTATATAGGTATTATAAAGGTTCCCCACTTACAAGTGTCTGGTTCTCACCCTCACCTAACTATTTTTCTATTGGCCGTTCTACAGGTTAAATGTCAGCACCTTGTCACCTTTGTGAAACCGTTACATGCAGGGACCAAGAGCAACCAAGCCCTCAACTCACACTCTCTTGCCTTTTCCTCTCAATCTCAATCTCTTTTTTTTTAAATCAGTCTCCATTGTAACAAATGACACCATTTCACCGAGATGGAATCATTTCGAAAGCGATTGCCAGTCTTTCAGAATCAGCAGCAGCAAGTCAATCAGCTGGAGCACTCAAACACACTCTAGAGTGATTACCCCGTGAATGGGGAATTTGCAGGGTTAGGGGTCCCAGCTCGGGCAAGGTTACTTAACACGCTACTCTGTTCTGCTTTAGCTCAGAACAAGTCGGGACCAAGGATAGTGTCAAGTCAGTAGGGGAATTTTCATGGAGTTTGCTTTTATGATGACATTAAAAATTCATGAATGTGACTGGATTTTACAGGAAGTCAAAAATAAGTGCAGATGCAACTTCAAAATGGAGCTTGCTTTCGGAAATGCAAATCGGTAGCAAATTCAATCGACGTCAAATCATATGGATGACAAATGTCTCAACAAAATTGGTCTCTGAAACAGCTTTTGCATCTTTCAAGCTGCCCACAAGTATGTTTTTTAAAATTGACATTTAACTCTGCCTCATGTTTATATACTGGCATACAGTAAAATTGTACTCGGTTCTTCTCTGTCTTCAGAGTGAAGACGGAGAAAAAAACAAGCACCTGTCAGCTCATTGTGAGAAAATAGCTCCAGAATTGCATAATTGCCCCAGTCAGCATCTAATGCACTGAACGGAGGCAGGCCTGCAATGCATTCCAGCCCATTTAACCTAACGAGCGTGCCATGCTTCACACCAAAGCTTATTCAGGGCAAACAAGCAAAAATATATTCTTTCTTTGCTGTCTGTATTTTCTAAAAAAATTCACACTCATACCTGACCTAGTTGGTTGCAGCTCAGGTGCTCTCACTAAAGCTTTGGACATTGCACCGTCAGCTATTTTGAAAAATGATCCACGTTCGTTTGAACATCATGTCTTGTCTATCAAGCAAAATTGTATTGATCTAAACATTGATTTAAATAAATTATTACACTGTAAGTATCTGAACTTTTTTTTATTTGATCATGAAAAGGGATTGCAGTGTTGTAAGTATTTTTTTTTATAAGCTTTTATGAATTTATTGGTAAATCTTCCAACAATTAATCTCACTTTCTTTCTTTTTTCAAAGCATCTTTCACCACTTTCTGGATATATAGATCATTTAGGCTTGTGAAAAAGGTGTTCTTACGTGGAACCTGCCCTTTTTGGTAGTAGAATCAACCAAAGAATTGTTTTTTTTTTTTTTTAGCGTGTACAGTTGTTTAAAGTTTCAATTTCCTATTAAAATAAGCCTTCGCCTGTCATCTTCTTTATCACATTCTATCTATTCAGCCACCTGCCCTTCTATTCAACTGAGATCATTACTTTCTCCCCATGTCCAATTTCCCCACCACTCATCTGCCCCAGCTGTAGAACACCCGTAATTGCTCTAATGTGTTAAACGCCATGGCAACCGCTGTTAAATCCTGAGTTAATATACACCTACAGCTTTTAGATCACTCCAATTTTTTTTTTTTTTTTGATGGCTTGACCATAGTAATACTTGGGTACGACTGCCTTTGCTGTTAGAGTAGAATAAAATCTTTTTCTCTGAAATTTGGCTTAAGAAGATGCTATTGTAAAATACTTTAACAACTCAAAAATAAAGAGCTATTTCAATTATTAGTTTAAATTAGAAAATGAGGCCTTGCTAAGATTTAAAGTTGTTAATTCATATATAAGTTCATTTACGTTTTCTGAGATATATATCTGTTTTTGGTCTATTAGAGAGGTCAGTCTCAGGTTTGTAAAGACACTGTTGTATGTATAATAACATTGTGAAGTATTTCTTTGAATCTAATGAAGCTTTAGAATAGAATGGAATAGAATGGAATAAAGCAAGTTTATGTTGAAATGAAGTTTAAAGCAGCTTGAGAATAAAGTTATGAAACTGTGGTGACAATTTGTTGTACATTTCAGAAATCCTCAGATGATGTTGTAGCCACTTTAAGACATACTGTACATTGTACCTGACTAGTTAATGGTGTGATGCCACCGATGTGCTGATGCACTGGTGCATGGTGAACCACATTAGGTATATTCCGGGTATCTGCATGAAGAAAAAACAGGACCAGTAGAGATGTGTAATGTCCAAAAATGTAATTTATATCAATTAGGGCTAATGCAGGACTTATTAGCTCAGTATAATAATAATAAAAAACAAACAAACTAGATACTCATGGTATACAGATGCTATTCAGTTAAAAATAGTTAAAAGTCTGAACTTTGCACAACTTTTCCACAGGGTGCCACAGTGGCATAGTGGTTAGCACTGTGACTTTGCACCTTCATGGTTAAGAGTTTGTCTGAGTATGTTTGCATGTTCTCTCTGTCCTTAATGGTTACCCTTTATCATTTTAAATTCCAAAAACATTCAGATAAGGCAATGCAATGGATCCAGGGTGTACCCTGCCTTGTGCCCCGAGTGCCCTGGGATAGGCTCTAGGCCACCGTGACCCTGTATAGGATAAGCGCTATAAACAATGAGTGAGTGAGTGAGAGCGAGCTTCTCACACAGCAATAAGGTGACAAAAAGGTCCTTGCTGTCATTTGACATATCCAGGTTCCTAATAAACCCCCCAGGTAGCCAACGACTCCAATTCAGATCAACTTTGACCCTAACAGATCTGCATAACATCCACCACATATGCGGATTTGAGTCTTCTGAATTTTGATTCATTTACTTAAAAAAATTCAAATAGTGGAGAAAAGCATAAACACACAAAGTACAGTTTTAAACCAACATTATTATAAGTACAATAAATACACTTTTCTCCCTGGAATTTGAAAGAATCATAAACAATGTCTGTTTATTGAACGGCCAGTCGTTCAGAATCAGCAGCAGCAAGCCAATCAGCTGAAGCACTCGAACACACACTTTGGAGTGATTACCACGTGAATAGGGGTACTTGCAGGGTTTCAGCTCAAAGAAGGATTACTTATTTTTGTGTTTCTGTGGTTTAGATTAAAATCAATTGGTTCGAGCGACCAATCAGGAAGTATATGATAACAACTCGATCAGCAGCAGATTAATTTTAATAAGGATGGATTGTAATTTCCAGCCTTGAAAAACAAAATGAAAAAGAAAAAACTCAAACTCTGCTATATGCACTTCCTTTGAAGATCCTTACCCTAAAACTCTCAGGCTCTTACTGAAAAGAAAATAAATCCAATATTACAAATAAGACTTTTTAAAAAATATATAGAAATATAATACATTATTTAAAGGTGTTTATACTAAAATAGACTTATATATGGATTGTATATAGCAAAGATGCTTTTCTAGATTTCAGTGGCTCATAACGGATTCTCTTTTTATATTTCTAAAACATGCTATGAATATACAGTATGTTTTGACAAATATTACGACTTCCTGTCAAAGCCAGCCTGGTTAACGCATATATATATATTTAGATACGCACTGTTCTAATATGTGTATATACGCACAAGTTGACTTTTCAATAGCAGGTTTCGGTTTAGCTATACATCACATACTCACGATAAACAAATTTCTGTTAGGAAAGATATTTCTCAGAAGAAATTAGCATTAAACTTTGCATGACTTACAGTATAACGCTTATATGCAACGGTATATATCTCATATTTCATCATATCTATACCTTCTTGCATTAAACTAGAGGTATTGCCTGATTTTTTTATCTCACTTTACCAAACTAAATGAAATTATTTAAGCTTTCCATTTCCATAAAGCTACCTATTTCCCATTCATCTGTACAAGGTAAACACATAAGATCCTCACAAAGCTCATTAGCAGTTAATAAACTCAAGAAACTCAAGATTTGTTCATGCAAACAATCCTGCGCTGTATGCACATATAAAAGGTTTCGATTTGCGTCATGGAAAAAGGTTCAATATGACACAGTGCTTCCCCAGTGTTAGTTAAGAAGTATCTAAATTAGCAGACAGCACGTAAAAATAAAACAATGTAAAAAAAACAAAAAACATAGTAATTAAAAAAAAATTAATTTTACCATTTTTATTTAATTTTATTGATTTACTTTCATTAAAATAATAGACATATCACATCATCTATCAGCTTTCTTGTTGTCTTTAAATGTCAGCAATGACGTTTTGGCCCATTTTTCATACATGGAAAATGTGAAAACCACAAAAATTTAGTTAAGTCGTTTTCACCAGAAAGTGAGAGCAAACATGACATCAGGTTCACACTTATGTATGTCATAATTAGTGTGACAACCTGCTTACTGTTCATGCACTTTTTTTTTTTTTTACACTTTTTATTCAACTGCTTATAACTTTTATAATCATAGAATATAATGTGGTGGCCGGTCCATGTGTAAAAAGAGAGATTCCTTGTGCTCCTAGAACCACTCTTTCACAATTTCTGTCCAATTTTATTCCAAAGGCAAAATGAAAAATTAATAAATGTGATAAACTGGTCATTCAGTACATTCAGGTCATCAGCTGACTTTATATTATTGCTAAGTCTAGACCTGAGCAACTGAAGCAACCTGAGATCATAACCCTGCATCCAGAGACTTGTACAGTGGACACTATGCATGATGGGTGCATTGGTTCACAGGCTTTCCATTATACCCTAATGCACTCATCACTCTAAAATAGGGTGATTCTGAACCTTTTTTTTTAGAAATTTTGTTATTTAAGTCTAATGGTTGTAAATAAATTTGATCCAATTCCAAGGAAGTTGAACACACCTGAAACCAACAGAGACTTAGTTCTTGTGAATTAAAGATGATTTAAATGAAACAATTTCCTCTTCCTCTTACTTGAAATGTTCCGTCATGTATTACTAAAAACAAAAACCTCTGTAGAAATAGTACAATTACATCAATTAAGTCCTTATCCTTGCATTTAAACTTGCTCTATCTGTTACGTTCTAATTGAGTCGACTGAACCGTACCTTACTGAACTGTGCTAAGCTGATAAGCCAACAGAAAGAGAAAGAGTGTGTAAGAACAAGACAGAGAAATTCTCTGGTATACTACTGCGTTACATGAGTGATAATTAGTGTGGGATTGACTTAAATCTCCCTCTGACTTGTCACATTTGGTATAGAAGGCTTCATTAATTCTAAAATTGTATCTTATTTTAACAGTCTTGAACTTTGACCGCCAGAGTTGCATGTGTTTATACACCGCTATGTGTGTGTATGTGTTTTTGTATGTGTCCATTGGCAGCGCCTAAAACGATTGGTGTTGATAGGATGCTAGATGCTTAGATCTCCATTTGCAGGCATTAGATTAGCACCATTATTTCTGACCAACATAACCCACCTGTCGAAATCCCTCTGCTCTGGAGGTCACCACTGTTACACAGACCATACACAAACAAATCACTTCCAGCCGCCGACACACACACCCACGCACATGCACACACACACACATACATACACAAACAATCACAAACAGACACACAAAAGCATGCTCGCATTCAGCATATCCTCTCTAAAGGTTTAAAATATGCAACCTAATGTGGTGCAAAAAGAATAAGAAGCTTTGATGAAACAGTGTCAGTCTGAGTGTCTTCTGTGTCACTCATTTGCAATATGAAACTTTGTGAGATTTCTATAAAAAAAAATCATGTTGAAACTGTCAAAAACAGAACACATATACAACCAAACAGAAAAAAAAACATTAACTGGAAAGAGCAAAGAAATCTCACTTCTGGAGTGATGTACTGTATACAGTAGATGCGGCTGAGGAACTGTCACAGACTCTGGAGACAATACAATACCGGAATTTCAACCTTCTGTCGGTGTCTCCCATTAGGGTGCATTTGCATGGAACTAATAATAACCTAATAATAGTAATAAAAGTTTTTAATAATCAGAACAATAGCCAAATCTGAATAAAAACGCATTATGTAAACACCTCTATCGGGACATTCTGACCCAATCTGGCCCGAATGGAATTAATTTTTAATTGGAATGAGTGTGTAAATCTTTTAGAATCTGTTTAGTAGGTTAATATTAGCCATGTTAACATTGATCTGATTATTTCTCCCCTTTTTTTGAAATAAATATATTCTTTCTGTGTTCCCCATGCGGAGAGAGGAACCTATGACATGATGAGTTAATGGAAAGGACATTTTTTTTTCCGTTTCCAATCGGTAAACTCCATGAGAACAACTGTCTCCCACCTGTCTTTACTGGCCAAGTGACTTTAATACACTTAGCCTTTGAATGATTGGCTTGCATTTCAGATGTAGTAAAGTATCTAACCAATCACAATGCATTCACATTTACATTTATGGCATTTCAGCAAACACCCTTATCCAGAGCTACTTACATTTTTATCTCATACATCTGAGCAGTTAGGGGTTAAAGGCCTTGCTCAAGGGCCCACTGGTAAAGGGTCTAATACAGAAGACAAGATTTGTCGAAAAAGATGGGAAGCCTAAGTACACAACTGGCAGTAGAGTAAACTAAAACTGTTAGCTTAAAAAAGTGTTTATTTAAACAAAATGTACTTCATTTGAACAACTTGTGATATCAATTCATTTACCAATCACTATTGGTACCATATTAAAATAACCCACAAACGTTGTTTCCTTATTTAGCAAGCTAAATAACAAGCATTCATGCTATGAAAGCAGTTGCTTTTAAAAGGCATGCTAATTAAACAGTTAGCCTGCAGTTTAATAAATAAATGTACATTTGTGGGATGCTGGTATAAGCAACTGTTTTTATGAAAATTAGCATGTTATCTATGATGCTAAATAAAAAGCATTTACTAAGTGCTGGTTTTAGGTTTACCTATGCTAAAGATGAATGATGGCGTGTATGCTACGATGCCAATATTTTCGGTTAACCAGGAGAGTTTTGACCTTGTAGGGACATTTTATTTGATGATTTTATTTGATCTAGCATAGTATTAATATCAATTGAAGGTCCTTGCATGGTTTGTTTGACAAACCTGTATGTGTCTGTGCGTATCCTCAATCTGGTTGAAAGACATGTGTCAAGAGGTGTAAAACAACAATTTGGGGCCAAATTTCATGACAGGGAAAGACACACCAAGAGTGTCAACTTATAATAAAGAAGTAAGGTTAACCATTATTATTATGAGTGATGCCATGCGTTCTCTCCCTTAATGAATGAGATCTGCATAAGTGCTGACTGACATTGTTGCTCTACTCACACTCCTAATTGGATTCCTCTGTGTTGTATGTTGTGTTGAACTACCCCGCCACTCATTAACCTGTCGCCCTTGGTCATCTAACAACTGAGAGGATGTTTCATCAGCTCCAGCAGCTGAGACTCTGCTGGGGGAAAAAAACAGCAAGGAGAGAAGGGGGGGGGGGGGGGGGGTTGAAAGACAATCAGTTTGACCATGGCCTGAATGCCCCATGCCACATATGCTTGTTCCCAGTGGGGAGGAAGAATCGGCATGGATATTGATACTTAAACCATCTTACATGAAATCAGAGTCTGGTTATAAACCTGTCAGTTAAATCTTATATCATTTTATATCTATTCAATACTTTCAGTAAGCACTTGCTGCACTAAGGTCTTGTTGCATCTGGATCTCAGTAACATTGGAAGATGCTCTTTATAAAATGGCAATTCAGTCACACCTTGGAGCAATTTTATCAACCCACCTATACTGGCAGGTTTTTCGAGAAATTAAAGGAAACTGGAAGAAACTCTTGATATGGGAGGTATATGCACAGAATATGCACACAGACCCTACCCTGAACTTTGGATTGAACCCTGAAGTTGAGATGTGGCAGTGCTAACCATTGCACCACCAATGTCACCCATGATTACATAACTAGTTACGTTTATACTTACTTAAATCAGGGGTAATAAATCCACCCTGCAGCGTTGTCATCTTCTCTCTGTGTCACTATCTTGTCAATGGAATGCCACCACTACTGAAAGGACATTACCCACAGAAGGGAGGTAAGGTTTTGTGCATGCTCCGGCAGTGTGTTCATGGAACCCAAATACGCTGCACAACCGCAGACCCTTAGAAATCCACTACTTATTCAGTACAGCTGCCTGGGAAAGGCATGCTAGTACTGACACCTCATAAATCAAGATGCCACAGGTCCCACAAATACACACAATGAACACTTTAGAGCAAACTTGAACGGCCTAGCACAAAGGCAGGCACACATAGCAGGATTACATATCAGCTCAACATTCCTCAAAGAATAAATCTGTCAATATGACGATATGATATTTAATATGAACAGCAGCCCTTCTCTGACTCTGACCCAGCAGCATAACTTCTAAGACCACGTCCGACGTACTCATGATGGACGAAATGAGAATCAGTGCTACTGAGCTGTTAATAATGCCAATCTAATGCCTGCCTCAGTCCCTCATTCCAGGTTTTGTTTGTTTCCTGGAAACCCAAATGTCATGATTTGTGGTTCTGAAAACAAAGGGGCGTGTAACCTACAAATGAGAACTGGCACAAGGTGTTAAGAAATGTTTGTGGTCGTCATTTCTCTGGCTCCATTTGAGTGCTATGGCAGCTGAAATATGAGCTCAAGCACGGACCAAATTTTCACACCAGTCTCTATCATTACGTAAATCATCTAGCTAATTTAAATTTATTGAGGGTCACAGTCAAATCCATATCTTTGAAGCCATCTCTCATGTACTGTAGTTAAGTTATTACCAGTAGCTAAACCGAGTTTTCATATCAACATCAACATCCTTCTTCTTTTTTCCCTTTAAAATTCCCAACACAGTTCCTAGAAAGCTGACATGTTGATTGGTGGTTTTCTAGCTTCCTGGAAGAAGCAAGTTGACATGTATGACAACACTCTGTCATTACTTTTTTGGATATCACTACTGTTGCGGGCTTTTAGGCTATCGATTATTAATGGTTATTGTCATCCCTCCATTACATAACTGTTCAGTCACTATTTGGGTGTCAGCAATAATAAATCAACTGACAAGGTTTGAGATCACATAGAACAGATTGACGGTAGCAGTACCTTGCATAAGTTCATTGACCTCCTTTGAACTTTTTTACATTTTGCAGTATTACAACCTGGAAATGTAATTAATTTTTTTTTTTAAGTTTCTTATTTAGTGGTTATATTAGTGGTTATATTTGGGGTTAGGGGTTAGGTTAGTGTTAGAGGATAGGGATAGGGTTGGAAATGGGGTTAAGGGTGAAGATTAGGGTTAGGATTGGGGTTATGTGGTACAGTAGGATTAGGGTTAGAGTTGGGTTTGGAGCTAGGGGCTACGGTATGGGTTAGGTTATTATGAGGTTATGTGTTAGGGTTGGAATTGGCGTTAGAAGTTAGGATTAGTTTTACAGTTAGGGTTGGGATTAGAATTAAAGGGTTAAGGTTAAGATTAAGAAATACACCCTTCTCAGATATATCTCCTTCTCAGATATATCTCTTTTCGCAGATTTTGTATCCTGATATTTTTTGTGGTCTTTATGAAAAAATTGCTCAAACCTGGTCAGATTGGATGGTGTTTTCCCAAAGATTCGTAATCTCCACTACTGCAGAGTTACTATGGCACTCTTAAAAAAATATTCAGTTGAAAGACTTTTGTAGTGACATATATTTTTCTATTTTCATAATTAATTATTTATTTAATAGATTAAATAATTATTGAAATATGAGCTATGTTTACATTATGTTTACATAAAGGGCATATGGAAGTCCACCTTGTATTTATTTTACATTACTCTCACCATAGTGAGCATCTGAGCTCAGCCCCATAGATAACTTTGTCCTGGTATGATCTCTAGCAAACTATGGAATCTCTAACAAATCATAAAACTCTATGCAAATAATTACATTTATGATAGCAAATGGTAATGCCAGAAATATTTAAGGGGTTTTAGACCAACAGGATATGGTATATTTATGCAATCACAACATTTACCTTTTTATTGATAATTTTTTTAAAAAGATTTTTTTCCTTCCAGTTCAGTGTCATGGGCTATGTTGTAAAGAGTTATGGCATATGATTTAATTAAGCTAATTTCAGTGCCAGATTGTAAGAATAAAAAACTGGAAGGTGTAGGTATGTGTGGTGAAAAATTAATAAGTTACTGGCATAATCTTTTATAGGAACAATACCACAGAGTGCATTTCACCATATCAACACGCCTCTAAAGGAGAGATGGTCTTTCCGAGAACCAATTCCACCCCTTTGGGGTTAGATCCTGCATGTTCGCTGCATGTCATTCTGCTGACTCCTCGCCAAAAATTTATTCTATTAATTTAGATGGCAGCTCCTTTGACCCACTTCCCCGAAGCTGGTGGCAGATAAAGCAGCTGCAGACTTGTATCCTGGCGTAACGCCACTGCTAAATGCAGCTAGTGAGTAGCTCTGGAAGGTGATTGTGATAATCTGCTTTGCTATATGTCCTGCACTGCGGGGATGCCTCAGAAACACAGGAGGGTGGCTGGCTGCCAATTCAATTCTGAAGACAATACAAGGCCATGCATGCTGCACTTGCACTGCTGACAAAGCCCTTCTGAGACAAATCACCCGCTGTATATTTTTGCTGTGGTCATAGAAATCATTAGCTCTTATTTAATCAGCAAGTTATTATTGGTGCAACAAATGATGTCATACATCATTTCATACAGATTTACTAAAATAAAAGTACTGTTCTAACGCAATGGTAATTAAATATTAAATTGGGTGCACTGGATTGCACATGACACTTAGTAGCTGGCTCTGTTTCCTGAGTCACTGTAAAAACAAATGTAAGCATACTGTCCCGGGACTTACAAAAATGGCCCTGGAAATATTCGATAATTCTGGTGAAGGATCACTTACACAAACAGCACGCTTTTCCGCACTTCTGCAGTAATTCTCATGAATTATTGTTCATGTGTGCTCTGATGATGTGCACATTTAAATAAAATTAAAAAAAAAGTGAAATCTAGAATCTTTACAACCTTAAAAGTTTAACATAGATCCTGTTTATGAAGTTTTATGATCTAAGGGATCCTTCTAGAGCTCATTATCGGGACCAAATAAAGAAGTATGTTTGAATAAGCAATATTTTAATCACTTTTACCAGAAAACTGACTACAAGATTCTTTGTTTGAGTAATATACTGTAAGCATTAACTGATTTGGGGATTTCAGCCTGCTTATGGCCTGCCTCAAGAGGATCTACTGCCATCTACTGGACACTGGATATTAACAAGTTGCTCTTTGGAAGCTGTTCACTGTCGAAACATTGAAAATGTATTAGTTCCTATTTTATTAGCTTAATTAAATAGGCTTAATAATATAATTAATTAAAGTGCATTACTATATTTAATGTATATTCTTGCGTTGTTTAAGCCCTGGAATGGGAAATACTTTAGTAGTTATTTGTATGCCTGCTTGGCTGTTGTACCCCAGTACTATTTAAAAAAAGAAAGAAAAGGAAAAAAAAAAATGTAAACAAATATTATTAAAACAAAATTTTCCAACTGTTTATTTTAACCTTCAAAATGCTTAAAAGGTCTCAAACCCCTTAAGATTTTAAAAATGTATCTACTGTAATGTAAATGTAATTATTATTATTTTTTTATTTTTTTAACCTTTTTAACTTTAAAAATCATCATAAATGCTTAAAACCAATGATGCTAACTGAAACTGAGGTAAATAAACTAATTACATGTAAGTAGCTTAAATTAGCTCGTTTAATTAGCTGGCTAGTTGTGTACAGTAGATTAGCCTATTGAATTAGCTAGCTAAGGTTTGTTTTCATTGGTAATCTGCTATGGTTTAACTGAATTGTGTTTAGTCCTTTTGTTAGGTTAAAACCCTTGCCTTTTGTATTTCTTGTGGAATTCTTAAGTATGTTCAAATGTAGGATTTCTTTTTCTGTAAAGAGAAGAATAATTTATATCTTTTTGAAATCTAGTTATTATATGCACCTCATTAAATACTCATTTAATTAAATATGCATTTGTTTCAATACAAACACAACAGGTTTTGCTTAGCCCTATTTTTTATATACTTTCTTAAGATATTGTCAATAAAAAAAGTACCCAAGAAGAAAAGTATTAAAATAAATGAGTGAAATTAATTAAGTCTCCTATTTACTACTAAGAAAGTAGTAAATAAGCATCGTCCTATGTTATTATATTGTAAATGCTTTTTTATCTGAGTTGCAGTACAGGAGGAGAAGGAACCGAAAGCTTTAAAGCTTTTGAAACTTTCATTGTGTTAAATGAGCAGGACAAGAACTTTTAATAATAATAATAATAATAATAATAAACAGCCCTCAAATGTCCCGTTCTTTGTCTGCAGCATTTAGAAAGCAAACAGTGCTAAAGGTAAGTTCACCATCTCAAACAGCTTTGTTGATCCACTCCACACCATCAGCCAGGATATTGCTCTCCCCACCAAAAAGCACATCTAGAAGTAATCAGTTTCCTCTGTGGACTTGAACCTGATTGCTGACTGCTAGATGGATGATGAGAAGCCATCAGTGTTCTTAAAATCAGCATGGTATGTGAATCAGTATTTTAGGAATGCAGAGGAGACCATGGCTGCTAAAAGGAGAGAGAAGAATAATGCATTACAAATGATGGGTCAGACCTCAACTTATAGAGTAAGACGTGACCGGTATGCTTTCAAACATATTACTCTGTTATAAAATATTACTTTGGAATTATCTGTCAGGAATCAGCAGAGAAAACAGAAAATTATGGATTTATGGAAAACAAATAAAATGGAATAAAAATACTTGGAATTACAAAGTGAAAGGTCACAGATGTGACCCGATTAGAAAGAAAAAGGAAGAAAAGTTTGAAATGGCAGAAGAAAACAAAAAGATAAAGTGATTGTACCAAAACTAGGCCAAACAAGCTCTATCATCTATCTGCATGTGCTGTGTGAAGAAAACAAAATGCTAAGGTTTACATTCTATGTACAGTATGGGATATAATATTTGAATATGAAAGGAGAATTCTGTATGCTTGCTTATTAAAATTTAGGAAGATTTTTGCATAAATTAAAAAAAAAGGTATTATTTTAGATAGGCCATACTAGACTGCTTGCTCCAGAATCTGTATTGAAAGTGCACTTTGAACTTTGTACATTTGTTCCAATACATGGATCACTCTAACTCTTCTTGCACGTCTGTTTGAGTTTAGTGGTACGTCGTAGCCGTGGAGGTGCCCGGCCTGGAGAGAGCCTCAGTATGGCAAAAAAGAGACGCAACGGAACCCGTGGCCAGCAGGCTCATGGACAAAAGAGACGCAGACATCCAACACTCAAGGTACCGTGAGTGCAACTTACTGTAGCTATAGACTATAGTCATGTTGGGCTTTGCTGCTTAAAATATAGGCAGTTGAAAGTGAAACACATCCTGTATATAGATGTTTGAGCAAAAGTGAAAATATGTGCAGTCGTAATAGAGTGGAAAATAAATAGATCTTAGGGTAAAAGGTTAAATATATAGAGAGAGGTGTTGGGTAAAAAGTGAAAAATAAACATCTGTTTTGGTAAACATTAGTAAACAACTAATTTATATACTTTCAATGTTAATTCAGACAGCTGTATATACTTTCATTGATAACTCAAACATCTATATATGCTTGCACTGGTACCTTAAACAGTTGTATATATTTCACTTTAAATCAAACAGCTGCAAATTCTTTTAATGTTAACTCAAACAGCTTTATGTACTTTCACTTTTAACTCAAACAACTTACATATTTCACTTTTAACTTAACTGAACAACTACCATTACCTCAAACGGCTGTGTATCTTTCAGTTTGAACTCGAATAGCTCTACTGTATTTTCACTGTTATTTTGGCTTCATATCATTTTACTTTTAAATCAAACTGCTGTATACTTTGTAATCTTAAACAGCAGTACTGTATATACATACATTTTAACTCAAATTGCTGTATAGATTTCACTTTTAACTCTAACAGCTATTTTATACATAATCTGGAACAAAGACAACTTTTTGCTCTCATGTAAAAAAAATTAACTTGTGAAATGCCTTTAAATTCTCATAAGTTGCCTACACTGCTTCCGTTTGACACATTTGTACCCTCTTGCACCTTTTTACACACCCACACTAAGTACACAGTGTTCTTGACAGCTTGTTAGTGTGTGCTGGAAAATCGGACATTGCATAATTGAGCATCTATAGATTGGTTTTGGAAATACTGCTTCCAGAACATCTCTAATCTGATGAACCTGTAAAACATATATTTTGATGTATTGACAGCTTGCAGCTGTAATAATGTACATATTGAAACCAGTCAGTGTTTGTATGCATACAATATGCATTTTATTATATGCAAACTATCCATAAATATTTGTTTTATGAAAGTACAGTGCAAATTGTATATACCATGCTTGTAACTTGATGTACATATTTTAAAAGGAAAGTAAAGTATATAATCGGTGTGTAGTTTAAAATGCATATACTAACTGATACTGGTACATTACTTTAAGTTTCGTTGGGTTTTATCTGTATGCTGTAAAGATTATGTAATTCCTTTTGTTTCTTGTGCTTGATTGGCAGCTTTAAGAGTGTACTCCAAACAGCTGATGGTCCAAGGGCCACTGACAACATCACATATCAGTTAGATTGCATGCACATATTCTTTTCATTTATTATGCATGTCTGTAGCAATTATGATTACAGTTTCTTATCAAAATTCCCAATAGGACAAGGATTATGTAAGGAAAGGCCGTATGTAAGACTGAAGTGGCACATACTACATGAAAATTGATGACACAAATTAATTAAGACATTACACAGTAAACCTACGTGTTCTGCTAGAAAATTAATCAATTCACATGATGAACTAATAACTACTATGAACTATATTGTTTGATTACACAAAGATAATATGTACAGTATATATTATATACAGAGTGTTTATTGTCATGACAATGGGATCTTATTTCCCATTGTTCTAAACAAAATTGATTTCTCCCATAATTAAATTTTAATACTACCAAATGCTATTTTAGTATTATTTATTATTATTTTTGTATTATTATTTTATTGAATGACTAATAGTAACTAACAGTTACTATTAGTTGAGCATCTGTTTTGTATTTACAGATGTAAAAAAATAAGTCTTTATAGCCTTTAAAGCTCAGAACATATTAGCCATTATTTGTTTTGTTGTTTTTTTAAATAAACACAAACACACAAACGTATATACTGTATTTGTTTATAACATATAGGGTTCAGAAATGTGCAGTATGTGTCACCTTCTTGATATTGTTAATAATAACTGTTTCAAACCTTTTTTGGAAAACAATAAAATAAAGGCCCTGATTTTGCCTAAAAATGCTGAGATTTTAATACCTTGTTTATAGAGATTGATGCTCCTCCCTCAAGTTGATGGATATGAAATCCCTGGATGCAATGATATTTATTCTCTAGAGTGAGTGGGAGTGAGAGAATATTGTTTTGGATGTGAAAGTAATTAAAAAGGTTTTGACTGCAAAACAAGGCAAATCCATTTGCCAATTTTGTTTTAAGACACAAAAAGTATTGCAAATTGATAGTGACTACTTTGTGCATGATTTCTTTGACTCACGAAAGCACAGGTTTTAGTCATTTCACCGTGAATTTATAGATGCATAGTTTAGCAAAACGCTATAAATCACCTTCCACCATTAATAAATAAATAATAAATGTGACTGTGTTTGTGGCAATGGCAATATGCAACTTGATGGAAATAATATATTGTTTGTGTTTTTGCAGTGAGTCAAACTGGCAGTAAATTAGATCATAAAAAAAAATTCAGTGTCATGTTTACCAAAATCTAACTCCAGAGCTTTGAAATGTAGGATATTTTGTGGTTTTCAAATTACAAGTTTTGTTTTAAACAAAATTTGCAGTTTTATGGTCAAAATATTTTTCAAAAGACAGTTTGTTTAAATTTGTTTTGAAAAAAACTACTGTAATATTTTCAACAAATAATTTCATCTGTCCTCTTAAAGGATGCCAAAAAATCCTATGTACAATAAGAATGCATCTTTTAATGTAAACTTATGTGTCTCTTTTACAGACTCTGAGGGAACCAGCAGTCTTTGCAAAAGGTCCATACACTGATACTGATGTCCCCCATGACAAAGTGACTTTAGCCCAGGCCCGGCGTGGCACTCCTGGTACAACATTTTTCTTCTTTTTTCTCCACAATATACTGTTCTTGCTGGTCCTGAACTCTCTTAGAGAATTAAAGAACAGAAGCCCTCTTTATGTTCTTCCAAAGCTCAGCGGCCTGTGAGGGTTTATGCCGATGGAATTTTCGACCTCTTCCACTCTGGCCACGCCCGTGCCCTTATGCAGGCCAAGAATCTTTTCCCCAACACATGGCTGATTGTTGGAGGTGAGCTTTAGACGCATGAGTATGCACTCACACACACACTGACCACTGAAAAGAGAATATCCATCCTCCGCATCTCACATACATCATATTACTTACCAGAGCAGCAGCTTGGGGCAAGACTCTGAAACTTTATTATGGAAGGATTGAATAAGGAAGAACAGGAAAAGAAGAAAAACACAGAAATAGATTTCCGATACAATATTTTAATCAAATCTGGTCAAGTTTTACCCCCAACCATGATACACAGTAGCTTGGGAAAGAAGGTGGACCGACATGGCATGAAGTTTGTGTACAGGGAGATGATGTTCGAAGTTATTACAAATTTTTATTTATATATTAAATTATTAATAATACTAATATTACCAATTATATGTACTGTAATATGGTGTGATGAGACTGGATGCAAGCCTGTACACTCAGCAATCAAGCATGGATCTCCACACAACAACAAAAAATATATGTTGAAGAACAATCAACGTTTCTAAATCTAAGTCTAAGCACGAAAACTAGAAAACTTTACTAAGAAACAATGCGCAAAACAACATGACTTAATTGGCAAGAACAAGAATAGAACAGAAAACTTCATGGTGGCTTAGCGGTTAGCATTGTCACCTTGCACCTACAGGTTCTGGGTTCGATTCCTACCTCTGTGTGTGGGTCTGTGTACATGGAGCTTGCATGTTCTCCCTGTGCTTGATGGGTTTCCCCCCACAGTCCAAAAACATGCAGATTAGACTGATTGGTGTTCCCAAATTGTCCGTAGTGTGCAAATGTGCATGTGTGTGCCCCCCCATTTTAAAAAGATTTTTAAATTCCATCATGCACCAGGCTTAACAGGCGAAACACAGTTTGTATGCATGTGTTTTTCAGTTTGCAGTGACAAGCTGACGCACCAATATAAAGGCTACACGGTAATGACGGAAGCCGAGCGTTATGAAGCTCTCATACACTGCCGCTACGTAGACGAGGTGGTCCGTGATGCCCCGTGGACCCTCACGCCCAAATTCCTGAAGAAACACAGGGTTGGTAGAGTGTGACACTTACCATTATATTGCAGATTAAATTCAAATGATCTCCTTGTGAACTCTGCTTGGTTTAAAAGTCCTTGCTGTAATTAAGACCTTTAATAATAACTTTGTTATACAGATTGACTTTGTGGCCCATGATGATATCCCTTACACTTCTGCAGGATCAGAAGATGTATATAAACATATCAAAGCAGCAGGTGGGGCCAAGCACAACACTGTACAAAGCTATTACTTAGCAGAATCTATTATGTAAAATATGAAGGAGCGTGTGGGTTTATTTTTCTTTTAGGAATGTTTGTAGCAACACAAAGGACGGAAGGCATTTCTACCTCAGATCTCATCACACGCATTGTCCGAGACTATGACGTCTACGTGCGGAGAAACCTGCAAAGAGGCTACACGGCCCGAGACCTCAACGTTGGTTTTATCAATGTAAGAAAAACTGTAAGAATTCTTTGAAAGATGTTGTCTAAGCCATTTTTTTAAGTATATTTAAACTCCACAATGTGTCACTTTCTGTCTACAGGAGAACAAGTATCGTCTGCAGAACCAGGTGGATAAAATGAAAGAGACGGTGAAAACGGTGGAAGAGAAGTCGAAACACTTGGTTCACCGTGTTGAAGAGAAAAGTCATGACCTCATCCTGAAATGGGAAGAGAAATCTCGGGAGTTTATTGGAAACTTCCTGGAGCTCTTTCGCCCTGATGGACCATGGGTGAGTGTCTGAATCATTCAGAATATAATCCTGTATGCCATCATATAAAATATGATCGATTAATAAATCCTATATAAATAAACACAGACTATTCGTTCTTCAACAGCATATGATCCAGGAGCGGAGCGGCCGTGTGCTCCAGGCCCTGTCGCCGTACCAGTCGCCCCGCACCTCACCCAGCAGCAGCCCAACGAGAGGGCGCTCTCTCTCACCTCCAGGCCTCTAAACAGGCCTACCATACCTCTACAGCTATCCATCAGCTGAAAAAGGGAATGTAGTGATGAGCAAATTTGAAATTACCATAATGTACAACTCACATTCTAACACAACAAAAACTCAAATCCAACAAACACCTACTCTATATGGACAAAAGTATTTGGCCAAACCTTGCACCTCCGAGGGTTTGATTCCTGGCCGGACTCGATTCCTGTCTCTGTGTGCATAAAGTTTGCCTGCCCTCCCCATACACACCCACCCCCACCCCCACCCCCACCCCCCATGCTTGGTGGGTTTCCTCCGGGTACTCCAGTTCCCTCCCACTATCCAAAGATATGCACAAACTATAAAAATATAGTTTGATGAGTTTGGTATGGAAGAAGTGGCTTGACTGGCCCTAACACAAAGCTCTGACTTCAACCCCATCGAGCACCTTTGGGATGAACTAGAATGGAGACTGGGGACCAGCTGGCCTTCTTGTCCAACATCAGTGTCTGACCTCATAAATGCTCTACACAATGAATAGGAACGAATTCCCACAGAAACACTTCCTGTGGAGAACCTTCCAAGAAGAGTGGAAACTGTTATAGCTGCAAAAGCTATATATTTGAATATAATGTCATTGCAGGTTTGGCCAAATACTTTTGTCCATATAGAGTATTTACAACAACTTGTCAAAGCCTGTCTGCTAAATTCCAGATTTTTATTTTTTCGCTGGCTCATTACAAATGAATCAATGTATTTGCATTTCATATTAAAGTTATACACATTACATTTTACATATAATAATTTATATTATTAAATAACAATCTGATCTGTATTTCCTGATTTTCTCAGAGATGCCATTATTTTATTTTACAATTATTTATTTCTAAAAAGAATTACTTAAATACATTTTTACACAGTATTAAGGTGTAATATAATGTTTGTGAATTTAAATTAATTGTATTTTCCTTTTCCTAGCGCCCCTTATAAACAATCTGGTGCCACTGTGCACAGCAATATAAATAACTTTAATGTAGTTCTCTCGCATTACTTACGACACTCGATTATATCGATTCCTGCATGATATACTAAATAATATGAGTTATTGAGTAGGTCATGCAGGAATCAGTACAATTGTTCATGGCCACCAGACAAACTTACATATCTCATTAAAAAAATAAATAAATAAAACACTGCTGAAAAACTTAGTTTTTTTTTTAAACTAAAACAAATTTCTCTTTTGCATTTATCTCAATTACATTTGTGATTCACAAATAAAGAAAAAGATAAGTAGAACGCATTACACGTTGTTGATATACAAATGCTATTTATTGATTTCACTTATCTAATCTATAATAAACTATTTGAGAAATATTATCATTTTTATATATAGTACTATGCAAAAGTCTTGAGCCATCCTTAATTTCTTTATAATTTATTTGTACAAAAAGTCAGAAGTTCTTGTATTATTTACTGTAGTCTTGAGAAATAATTCTCTAGGCTTCCTGAACGACTCGTTTGTCTCTTATTTTCAGTCCAGTTCCTGTACCTGACCAGTTGCAGAACAGTGTTTTTTTGTTTTTGTTTTTTTAAAGCACATGGTGACATATAAATCATTCAAGCATTAAAAAACACCCAATTTAAGGCATTAACAGGTAAAGTAACAGGCGCAGATGATGACAAATGATCAGGCCGGTGATTGGTATACTGGTGATGCTAAATGCTGAGTGGTTGGAACAGATGAGAGGGGAAATGAGATTGCTGCCGAGGTTGTTAAAAAAATAAACTATTATTGTATCTTTAGGCACTTTGCAGCCTGTTGCAGGAAAACATTTGCTCCCATTTCTTTAATGCAATCTATATAATTTAATTTAATAAGAAATGAGGGCTGGCTCAAGACTTTACAGACTATACTGTATATGGTCTATATTTATAGCCTAAAGTCAATTTTATGACCAAGTTTGTCAAACTAGCAGCTTATCTACTTAATGTAAGCTTTTCCAGAATTTCAGCAACATCTGAAAAGTTTTCCCAGATCACCACACACACACAATTATACGTCTTATGTTACTAATATTATAACCCTATTACAGAATCACACAGTACACGATCATGTCTACAACCAGTAGTTTTTACATTATTTTATATACTGTATATATTAATATTAAAATATAAGAAAGGGATCTGAATGAGTTTGATTCAACCCTAAACCCATTCCTTACTAGAAAACGATAAAATACAAACAAATCCACAATTTCTTTAAATTCTGCTAAATTCTGTGCTATAACAAGCAATGTTTTTAGCGACAGTATGAAATTGCTTTAGCATTTTAAGGATCATTGCACACAGTCCTTCTTGATAAGAGGCTCCATGAGCTATAAACATTGATAAACTCCATAAAAAAATCTGTAAATGATTGAAGTATTAAGTTTATCAGCAGGTGATTATCAGGTGGTATTATGGTGTAGCAGGCAGCTCCGAAGTTCCAGGGTTCGAGTCAAACTGAGTTTCCTCGAGTTTGTCTATGCTGTGTGTGAGGTCATATTTGCATGTTCTCCCGAGATAAACTGGAACCCCATTCTCATTATTCTTACCTTCGCACTGGTGTTCCTTACACTGGTTTTAGTTCCACCATTGCCCTGATAAACATACAGTACCTGAGAAACTAAAGATAAGCGAATAAAGATTGAAAAATGTGTCATGTAAAATCATGTAACAGCATTTTCAGCATCTGCTGTCTAATGTTCATCCTGAGCATACACTCACGAGATGGCAGTCAGAGATAAACAGGAAAGGTTAGTCTTCGTTTGGTTTGTATGCAGAGGCATCACGAGGGCCGCTGCTGGGGTTGCTCCAGTCATCCGCCTCTGGCCCTAACTGGTAATGTCTCCATGCTGACTTGTTGAAGATGGGGAGTCGCTCAAAAGACTCGCTGGACAAAGCCTGTGGATTGCAGTTTAGGCACGATCTTAACAGGAGTATTTCTCTTAATGTGAACTGACCCTCAGAATTACATAGTAAGTGTAAATCTGTGTTTAGAAAATAGATACAGTGGAACCCCGGATCACGAGTAACCCAATTTGCAAGCGTTTCGCAAGACGAGCAAAATTTTTAAATAAATTTTAACTTGAAAAACGAGCGTGCCTTGATTTACGAGCACTAGGTATAATCGAGTATTATGTGGCATGCATGCGCTTCTTGTTTTGACACTGATCGTCACATGATCAGGGGTCAGGGGTAGCTCAGTGGTTAAGGCATTGGACTACGGTTCGGAAGATCCCAGGTTCAAACCCCACAACCACCAAGTTGCCACTGTTGGGCCCTTGAGCAAGGCCCTTAACCCTCAACTGCTCATATGTGTAATTAGATAAAAATGTAAGTCGCTCTGAATAAGAGCGTCTGGCAAATGACTAAATGTAAGATCACAACTGAGCCAATGGTTCTTCTCTCAATCGTGTGCGCATAAAGAGTCTTTTATTTTGTGTTTGTATATGTGTGTAATTATAACAGGTGTGTGCACGCATAAAGCAAAAGCAGGTTTCATTAGAGAAGTTAAAGACTCATTTTTTTCTCTCTCTGTCAGCCTGCACTAATTCCGTTACACACACACACACACTCTAATGGAAACACTGCTCTGTTGAGATTCTTTTCAAAAGGTAAAGTGCAGGTTAATTTGCTTTATTTTTACTTTACAGCAGTGATTCTGTTAGTATGTGCACGCACTCGGGTGTCATTAGAGAGATTTCTTGTTTATTCTCCCAATAAAAGTGTTTCCGTTAGTGTGTGTATGCGTGTGTGTGTGTGAATAATAAATAATAATCCTTAATCCCTAAGGCCACCAGCACCGATCGGTGCATAGGGCAACGAGAGTTCTCTATTGTAGAGGACTTTTTTTCCAGGGCGGGTTGCTAGCCCAACGCCCAACCCTTCTCCTTTCTCATCCGGCACTTGGGAACCGGCAACGGTGGAGCTCTAGACCTTCGGAAACCGAACCGAGCAGTTTACCACTGCGCCACTCAGAGGCCCTTAATAAATAATTATAATAATTAATTATAAATAATTAAATTTACAATTAAAAAATAAATAATATATCATATATTAATAAAAAAATTATTATAATATTAATATTAAATAAGAGAGGATCGAGGGGGATCATTCCTCCTCTTGTCTTACTTTAGCTTCAAACATGCCCACACAGTGTGTGCGTGCACAAACACACATATATATATATATATATATATATATATATATATATATATACACACACACTTACCTGTCTGGATTTATTTTTTATTTGATTTTTTAAGTTTAAGTTAAGGTTACAGGTTAATTTGTTATATTTTTACTTTATGTTTTGTATTAATTATTTTTTTTTAAAAAAAATTTCGGGGGTTTATTACTTCTTATGGGGAAAATGTGCTTTGATTTATGAGTGTTTTGATATACAAGCACGCTTCTGAAACGAATTATACTTGTAGTCCAATGTTCCACTGTATATGTTCTTGTAATATTACATTTAAATATTTAGCAGACAGCCTTATACAGAGCGACTTACATTTTTAACGCAATACAAATCTGACCACTTGAGGGTTAAGGACCTTGTTCAAGGGCTTCACTAGTGCTTGGATACCATTAAGGTAGAACATTTTCTCAGTACACCAGAGCTATAATTAGACTGACTTCTTCACGTCTGAAACGCTGGCCTTCCAGGAACACCTTTAATGGCCCAAACATGTGGAATTGACTTAGACCGAGGTCAGGATTGTACTGAGACACCTTAGTGGGATCATCATCCATAGACATAGGGCTGTTTGCATGATTAAAATATCTTACAGAGTCTAAGAGTCTTATCCCCGTAATGTTCTTTATATCTATTAGTGTCAATCGGTTTTATCCCTTCATTCATGAAAAATTACATCACAAGTCCCTGTTTGACTTGAACGTCCATGGTCGAATTAACTATTCACAAACATATCTTTATATATTTATTTCATGAAGAAACTCCTTTTTTAAAATTTTTTTTGCTTTTTTGTTCAAACAAGAGTTTGGTTTACTGTGCAACTGTTTTATATGATTGTATATAAGCTGTCTTGTTTTACGATGTCACACACATAATAATCATTAAATCATAACCTCCCCCCGATCTTGATTGAACCCATACAAAACCAAGAACCATGAAGCTTGAATTCGTAGTGTAAAACGGAACATGTAAAACAACACACCTTTAGGTAGATGACTGCATGAGTTCCTAATCCCTCTATAGAGTAAAGGCATAGGTCTCCCTGGAAGTACCGTGCATACAGTCTGGAGATTGGCAACCCGTAGCCAAAACCAGCCTGCATTGGGAAAAAGTCTAATAAATCAACATAAAATTGCCTTTCTATCACACATTCTCACAAACAGCAATACACTGCGCGGTGGGTGGCGTTACCAGCGGTGCAGCATTCTGCGACTCGTTTAAGACGGGTGTCGGCGCTGTGGAGTACATATAGTTGAAAAGGCGCTCGATCTTCCTCAAAGGTACGCCTCCTCCGAAATCACTAATCTGAAGAGGATGAAAAAAGTATAGACAATATACGAGAACCACTCCAAAGGCTCTTTTACACAGATATCACGTTATAAAAAACAAACACCAAATGAAGAGCTCTGCTCAGAGTTTGCTGTCTCTCCAATATATTGCCATTGCCCACTAATATGATGCTTAATTGGAACTTCCTCGAAATTCCTGCCTCGACACCCAGCTGTGTGAAAAGTGCATTAAAGACCCCAAAGATGTCTTGTATTTAGACTTGAACAACTAAATGCCTTTATTAATGAATATTAAAAAAGCAAACAATACTATAAATACTCTAAAGTGGTGCTGTTGTGGAAGTGGCCTTCCTTATGTTACATACTTTTATGGAGAGATCTTCATTTCCCAGAGTCACAAGAGCTGTCACAGGGGGAAGTCCTTCTTTGTCGCTCTCATGAAGCTCCACTGTAGCTCGCATGGAATTCTACAAATTAGGGTGGCATTTATATACAAACACAGGGGAGCGCTACACCATGTAAGCTGAACACACTTGCCTTGAAGAGCTCGAACAGCATGTGGAACAAATGGGATGGCACGTAGACCACCTGGATGGGTTTGTCAGGGTTCTGGCCTAGAATGTTTTACATCAGCGAAACACATGGATCAGTATTTGACAGAACTATCTAGCATTTTCAAGATTTTCATGGAAAGAATTAGATATAACAGGGATATAGGTGGTCTTTATATACATATACATATACGCATATATGGTTTTCAATAGGTGTAAGCCATAATCAGCAAAAAAAATAAATGCTTGAAATATATGTCTGTGTGTAATGAATCTATGAGTTTCACTTTTTGAATTTAATTACTGAAATAAATAGACTTTTTGCTAATATTCTAATTTATTGAGATACATCTGTAAAACAGTTTGGACACACTTTCGTATTAAAAGTTATTTTTTTATTTTTATTGGGGGTTTTTTTCTCCCCGTCACTAGGGGGCTCCCACATTTAGGCTATTACTACCACTCAGTTGGGAGGGCCGAAGATTATCACGCGTTTCCTCCGAACCACGTGATGCCAGCCGACCGCATCTTTTCGAACTGCTCGCTAACGCACCGTTGGGGGCGGCGTAACACACTCGGAGAACAGTGCTATTCGCTCCTTCCGCCTGTGTGAGCCCGCAGACGCCCCTGATTGGCTGTAGAGCTGTGATTAATGTGGGACACATTAAGTACCCACAAAGTACCTCTGGTTCTTACCCTCTGAAAGAGCTCGGCCAATCAACTCTTTCTAGACCTCCGGCTGCGAAAGGTTACAGCATCACCCGGGAATCGAAGCAGCGCCACTCGGAGGCCCCTATTTTTATTGTTTTTAACATTGAAATTACGACAGTGCAAATATGGAATTATGTACTCAGCAAAAATGTGTTAAAGAAATCCAGAATATCTTTTAGATTTTTGATTCTTCACAGTAGCCACTATTGGCATTCACGTTTTTTGTTCAGTACATAATTAAAAACAAGTTATTTCATACTTTGCATGTCTTCAGTATTATGTACAATGTTGGCATTAATAAAAATACTATAAAAAATAAAAATAAGGCATGTCCGAACTTTTGACTGGTACTTTATATACATTATAGTTAATATACTGTATATAGTATAATGTATAAAAAAATGTCAACATGTTATATTGTGAGCCACCACACAAAAATGGACTCATCACGTTTAAGTTGTAGCTGTGTCCTGGCAATAAGATTGAGATAAGATCACTGTTGTCATTCCACAATGATATACTATATGGGCTAAAGACAAGTGAAAAAAGCAGACCAGAGCTTCGCTTATTATAACTACTTATTTCCTATCAGATAAATATTAATAAAATAGAATAATACACCAAAAATACTGCAATGTTTCACAAGCTCACAGTTGAATTCCTGGACCTTTAGATCAGGTGCCGTCATGTAATATTGTTCGCAAAGCATCTTTGCAGTCTCGTATGCATCTGAAAACATGAACAAACAGTTTGGAATGAGAAGTCATACAATAACCACAATTGTGCATTGAGACTGAAATAGTACAGGGGATGTTCATGTTCACGTGGTATAAGTTAGATGTACCTCTCACGACCTCTACTACATTGCAGGAGGGGTCGATGCTTCCGATGTGTTTGGGATGGGCGTGGTTGATGCCGTCACTGAAAAGAAGAGCTGCAATGGAATGCATTCAAATTTAACTGTGGAAGAACTAATTGCGTGATGGGTCAGTATACAGTATATGTCCTCACACTGGCGACTTTATAAGGAACATCTGAACACCTGGTTGTTTAAGTAGCCAATCATGTTGCAGCAGTGCATAACACCATGCACACACAGGTCAAGAGCTCCAGGGAATGTTAGTGTCAAAAATACAAATGTGATCTAAATGACCTATTAAAGTGGCCGAAAGGGAAGGTTTTAAAACAATGCTTCATTACACTAACGATAGATTTATTAATCGCATATTATTTCAGTTACTGAATGACCATGAGGTTTTCAACTTCTGGGTATAAAAGCACGCACTATGCTGGTTGATGAGCATGCGGAAGGAGATGCGACTGGTGTAGAATCGATCCAGGAAGTACTGCACGTTGCTGCTGATGTACGGGTCGAACCCAAACTTCTCCTTGTACTCGATCACTCCCTGGGCCATGGTGGGAACCACATCGTTGTGTCTGTTCCGGATCTGGATGAGGTCTCCTAAAAAACTGACAGTTTAAACATGTAAGGAAAAAAAACCTATTTAATCCAATCAGCTTTAGGAAAAGACGATCCACTATCATATAAGTTGTGGGTTTTAAGGCATTTCAAACACAGCAAAAATCTCAAAATCTCCAAAAACAGTTATATCTAATGCGTACAGTATTGTGTTACCACATGTGTGATGTTTTTTATTTAATACCACTAATGATGCAGTAAAACAATTAAAAACAACTTCAATTGCTAAAAAAAAGCCCAGATTTTAAGAAATTAAAAAACAAATTTTAAACATTTTATGTAGTCGGTGAACTTAAAATACGTTAGTTACCAAAATCTATAACTTATACAGACATAAATATATAGAGGTCCTCATTGTCTGATTGTGATATACAGTAGGGGCTTGTGAGCTTTGGTGGACCTCAGGGATCTGTTACCAAGAGGTACTGTAATTGCTGAGGTGAGACAAAGTGTAACCATAAAGACCCAGATTAAGGGTGCAAAAAAAAGAGTGCACTGCCCAAATTAGAGTTAATGGGAACCAGGCTTTTAACCGGGTTTTCCCTGTTGGCATCGCCAGAAAAAAAAACATCACAAGCCTTATACTGAAGATCTCTGTTTGGGTGCAAACAGTAATACTCACTCATGAAGGGTGCGAGGATCCTCTGGGATTCGGTCCTCATAATCTAACAGCTCTTTAAAGCTCTGACTGTACCTGTGGGATCAAACGAATGCTTTTTTTTTTCCCTGAGAGCTTTAAGGACATGATAAATGTACAAATAAAAATATTACTCAGTTATATACTGCATAGCAAATAATAGTCTTGTTTTAAAACGTTTAAATTACTGGCCTGCATCAAGCAAAGAAAACGACCAAGAAGATTGCTGAAAATGAATGGAATTGAGTTATCCAACAGATTATTAAAACCAGAAAGGATAGTCCTGAATCTTCAACATGTGATGGAGATAAATGATTTTTATCACACAATGTGATGAGAAGTCACAGGATTTGGACTAAACAGCTGTGTGTCCATAAGAAAACCACTCGTTAGTGAGACGGATCAGAAAAAAAAAGTTTTCGGTTTGCTAGGGAGCATAACGATTAGACTTTTTTCCATTGGAGCAATGGAAATAGGTCACCTGGTTGAATGAGTTCAGATTGACTCTAATCCAGAGCAATGGGTGCATCAGGGTAAAGAGGGAAGTGATGTACCAATCATGCCCACTCTACAAGCCTCTGGAGGCGGTCTTATGATCTGGATTTGCTCCAGTTTTTTAGGTCTAGGCTCAGCAATGTTATGTGGCAATAAAATGAAGTCAGCTGATGTACTGAATGTACTGAATGACCAGAAGGTGATGGAACCAAATATTATAGTGTGACATCTTATATTTGGGCCATGCAGTCAACTATGCTTATAAATAATCATAGTTTTTTTTATTTTTTTTTTTTTTTATAAATCTCTGAATCTTCATTTGGAATGAGGGGAGGAGGGGGCAGTAGAATTACAGTACAAGGAGAAAAAAAAAACACTGTAAAATAAAAGTGATACCTAAGATAAGTGCTGCCACTGAAATAGTACCCACCTCTAGGTGGTGCCCAAGGAATTTAGACATGCTGACATGCATTATAAACCCTATACAATACTGTATGTTTTTATTCCAACTGAGTTTTTAATCCAATTTTAGGAATATTGTTAAAAAAAATTTTAAAATCCAATTAATCGCTGATATTCCATCTTACAATCTCCAAAGCTTTCTACTGCACTACTCAAGTGTAAACTACTGTAAGTGAACTTCAACATCCTGCCTTTATTAAACTCCGCCTCTCACCAGCTCTGGACCAGCTGGACAGACGGCTGGTTTAGCAGTTTTGCAGGTAACAGAGTGACTTCTCTCATGGTATTGGCCAACCGAACAGGCAGTTCTTTCCTCAGGAACATATATGAGGTCTTTTCACAGGCATTCTCTCTACCTGAAAAAGTGAGAGAGATCGAGAGAGAGAGAGCGAGAGAGAGAGAGAGAGAGAGAGAGAGAGAGCATATAGTTATAGTCATTTTCTCAAATTACATTTCATGGTATGTGCATCTGCCCCAGCGCTGCCCCTCTGTTACCCCTCAAAGGTCAGTGTCTAGTGATCTTGCCAGGAAAGTGTTCCACATTAAACACTGGTATCAGCATACACTTTTACTATCTTTAGGTGAGTCATCTGCCAGGACCACATGCAGATAAAGGATTTAGATTAAAAAAACAATATCACTTTTATCTAAACCCGATGGTAAATGTCTCGAAAGCTTATTGAATACTTGTTTAATATGAGATTTTATTTTTATCATAAACAAACAGTGAATATGACCGATCATTTTACAGTCATCTAAGACTCTAAGTTAGCTGAACTGGCAAATTATGTTTTCTTTACTGCAGTAGTTTTCGGTAAAATAGGCCTGTATCATGGTGAGTTAGGACTAAAAGGAAATTCGAAACCATGCAGGGCAGCAACTCTACAGGAACGGACTTGTTAACTCCTTCATGTGCTAACTTGTACAGTATGTTATGTAAATTAAACTCCATTACCTAGCAATAGCTTGAAGGTGCGATGGCAGCATGAACTGTACACTTAAGCACAATTATATTTCTTTGCCATGTCATCGTCATTTATGTTAATTATAAAAAAAAAAAAAAAAATGTTTATCACTTAAATTATTAAATTATTAAATGTACACTAAAATGTATTTAGTTGCAGCATTCACCGATCAGCCATAACATTTAAAACCTTAAAACATTAAGCCATATATTTTGTTGGTTCCTGTTGTGCCACCAAAACAGTTCTGTCCCGTCAAGGCAGGACTCCACAAGACCTCCGAAAGTGTGCTGGGGTCCCTGGCAGCAGATCCTTTTGGTGCTCTATGTTGCAGAGTGGGAACTCTATGGATCAAACTTGTTTGTCCTGCACATCAACTTAGAGATCTGGGATTTTAAACTTGAACTCCCCGCCTGATAAACCCGATACACCGCAAGCTGTGATGCACTGGGTGTTCTGATACCTTTCTATCATAGCCAGTATGTACTTTTTTCACCAATCTATGGTTTTGAACCAGACAAGAAAGCCTTAATAATCAATGTTAACGTTCTGTCGTGTTAATGTTATGGCTGAAGGTAGCATCATGCATACTGTATGAGTGCACACACGTCCTCAACTAATTATATGTTTAAAACTGTTGCAGTGCAGTCCAAGTTCCTAATAAAACAACCAAATGCATTTTAATTTTCATTAAAACGTAATCTAATAAGTTTTAAACACTTTCTATATTAACTTTTTTCTCTCAGTCTTGCCCTTAGGCCGTCTCCCAAGACTGTGTGGCCATTGGGAATACACACAGGCTTACACACTGTTTCAGTACTGTATATTACATTTAGTGTGTACTATTAGTATGTTTTTAATTATAAATATATGATGTATGTCACATTTCTTATATTGTACTTTTTTTTTAAGTTTAAATAATATATACTTTTATTTACCAGCATATCCACCAAATTGACACGAATATATAACTATATACAGTATACTGTGTATATATATATATATATATATATATATATATACTGTATATATATATACAATATATATAATATCAGGTCATGGTTTGCAACACAAAAGAGGATCATGTAGAAATGATTTTCTAACATTTTCCACCAGGTGAAAAAAATTCTTACAAAATATTATATGTAAAAAATTAAAAATATTACAAAGTTAAACAGAATTTAAATCAAGTGGACAAACATGTATAACGAAATGTTTTTTTGAGCGATTAGGGCACTTCCTAATAAATGAAATATTTCCTGTAAGTAGAATAGTAGTTGGATCAAAGAAAATTACTTCTTGTTTGCTTATTTATTTATGGATGGGTTGATTTCCCAATCAGTACCCCAAACCCCAGACACTGGATGCAGGGCCTGTCCTACGCCATGATACAATGTAAGGGTTGCATCAGGAAGGACATCTGGCATATTATTGGATAGGATGTTTTGTTGATGTTTTATTTCCGGAGCCAAAAGACAAACAACAATATTTCTAGGGACCAATCAATCAATCACCCACTCATAATCTACACCATTTTTTTTTCCTGTGTACAGGGTCACAGGGATCCTGGAGCCTATTTCAGGAGACTTGATGTACACCATGGACGGGGTGCCAATTTATCACAGGGCACACACCTACATACACTCACATGGGCAATTTGGGAACACTAATTAGCCTATGTCTTGGTGACTTGGGGAACCCACCAAATGCAAACTTTATGCACACAGACCCTAGGGGGGAATCGAACCCATAACCTGGAGGTGCAAATAACTAAATAATCATGGTGATTCAACATCATATGATGAAATAAAAAATAAATAAATTATTACATATTTTTTTTATGTAATAAAGTTTATCCCAAACGGTATGTCCTCTTTCCATAGGCTACATATAATGTGGACAACTTTACATATGAAGCAGGACCCTACAGAAGTTATATTAGGTATAAGAGTCGAATCTCCACCACTGTCTATGCAAGGTCACTTATACAGTATAACTCGAGGTTAAGCAACACCCCTCTGAACACCTGTGCCCGGGACAAGCCTGTGCGTCATGGGCTACTCACCGAAATCCAAAAACTGCTTGATGGACATCGGAGAGGGCGAGAATCGGGAGTAATACTCTATTTTGTGCGTGACATCTTTTAATAAGACGTTAAACAGCTTCATGGTGACGAAATAACCCGCGTTCAGCGTGTGACCGCTCCGTACATTCAGTCATTAAACACAGACAGACATGACACTTTCTGTTTCCATCTCGTCTGCTCACCGCCTTATTTTTTTACCGCCTTATTTTACTCAGGCGAGCTCGAGTTAAACCTTTACACGTGATATGGCGGCGTGCCGTAGCTGGCCAGAGGGGGCGCTCTCACGCAAACCGCGGAACTCACTCGGAGAAAACATTGAGATTACAGCCGGTGCCAAAAGTTTTGCAAGTGACACGAAATCAGCTTCTTCAGTGTTATTAGATTTTTTTTTTCGTCAGTAAACTGAAGGACAACTACAAGCATTTCATGAGTGTCAAAAGCGTTTACAGATATTTCCATCGATATTTGCGTCCATCACCCTTCTTCTTTTTCAACACCTCTGCAACTCAGCCTGGCATGCTGTTAGTCAACCTGTCAGTCCTGACTGATGGCAGCATGATCAGTGCTTGGAGTTCGGTGGCTTAGTGGTTATAGCACTGGTGCCGGGTTCGAATCCCCTGCCGCAGGTTTGTGTGCATGGAGTGTGCATGTGCTTATAACCCCGTGCTTGGTGGGTTTCCTTCAGGTACTCAGGTTTCCACCTACAGTCTAAAGACATGCAGGTTAGACTAATTGGTGTTCCCAAATTGCCCGCAGTGTGTGTGTGTGCTCTGTGATGGATTGGCACCCTGTAGGCAATGGACCCAAAATTTTGATGTTTTGTTCACAGAGTAACAAAAGTGATAACTAATATTTGTGTCATTCTTAAAATGTTTGGCCACAGCTGTTCTTCCATGTGCATTTGGAAATCAATTTAAGACAAGCTGTATTCTGTACACACTCGGTCGAAAAGGTTTCTGGACCTTCCCTGGTAACTGGGGCGCAGGACTCCAGTCACCGGGACATTTCAAGACATCTGGACTTGTACTGGTCTCTGTGAGGTCATGTTAAAAATCCCCTCGGCTTGCTCTAATCATTTTGGTGCATGCATATTTTCTCACACATTTCTTACTGATTTCCCTAATTTTCTTTTGGTTCTTTAAAGCTGCTTTGTGACAATTACCATTATTAAATGTGCTATATAAGTAAAACTAAATTTAATTAAACTGATTCGAATTTACAAATAGCCCTGGTCTGGCCCCTCAAACTTGATTTGTTTTTTTAAAAATATTACGGCCTAATTATTGTTTTAAAGCATAAACAAACTGCAACATTTTTTGATATGATGTGAACGTTCCCGTGCCGTTATGCCGTTATGTTATACAGTATACGGTATTTTCTTTATCGTTAATCTTGACTCAATCTTGTCTTTTCCTAGCCTTGGACTTGTGGCTGTTTTGAATACCATTACCATATTATTCATGTCCCACAATATTGATTTGACCTTTATCATTTGATTTTTTCCCCAATAATTTACTATTTTTCAAAATAATCATAATTATTAGTGAGTAATTAACTATTTTTTTAACCTTGTTTTATCTACTGCTTTCTGACTTGAAGGTAAATGTTTAGCAGAAAGAAAATGCACACATAAAGAGATTTGAGTTCCTATAATAGCTTATGACAGTCATATAATTAACATCAAGATATTATGTTTTATTTTAGCAAAAAAAATGGATATTTGACAAAAGACATAATGTGAAAGGTACTTTCACTTTTACTTATATTGCTTCCTTTAAAAAAAGTATACAAAAAGTCATGTCAAAATTTTAGAATAACATTTGTTGCATCTTCCGTTCTACAAAAAGAATGAAAACGAAATGCAATGTCTTTATAAAAGAGACTTAATGGGTCTTGAACAAGAGATAAAAAATAAAAAATAAATGTTACATCTAGATCAGAATGCTAATAGCAGAACTGATAAAATTGTGTTTCAGTTTAGTGCACAGATAAAGAACTCACTCACTCACTCACTCATTATCATTACTGCTTAATCCTGTATTCAGGGTTGCCGGGGGATAAAGGACTGTGTTAATATAAATATCTAAGTGATTTATTTCTTCGTTCATAATAAATGTGGGGGGAAAAGATAGATTTAATGTATTCGTGTAGAAACGACTAGTTTCAGTATTTTTGCTTGTCTGTAGTTGCATAATTTGTTGAATCTAAAATATATTTAATGAAAAAACTTTGATCTAATGGAGTTGTCTCAGAAGCAAGATGGGAAAATCTAGGGGGAAAAAATATTTAAAAATCGTTCTAAAAAAGGAGGTGATGTGAGTAGCAGGGGTCTTCTCCATGCTCTGTTTTTAAAAAATATATATACTATATATACCAAACATCAAGTGATATCTAAAATAGCAAAATTCAAAAACACTACTATATAAGGCACTGAATTATAAATATATTTTTCCACGTCAGACAACATGCTCCTCATCCAAGTTGTGTTTTAAGCTGAGTTTAACATTGATGTTATTTTCACTCTCACAGGACTCCAGCTTGACAGGGTCATACGAACGTCTGTACAGCGTCCATGTGAAGACAGTGATGACGAACATCTCCACGATCATTAGCTGCTGACTAATCACTATGGAGAAAAACAGTTCCTGACATTAGACCCATTTAACATGGTGTATGTAAATAAATATATATAATTTTATTTTATTTTTATTTTTTTATTATTGATTGATTATATTGTACAGTATAATTGATATAATTAATAAAGTACATCCCTCACTCCTTTACTATATTAAAGTTATAATATTTATTTATTTTAGTTAAAAATCCCTAACTAGATACTAGATACTCACTAGATCCTCGGGCTGCAGACGAGAAGGGTGGCGAACAGGCGATTGTTCCATTAAGGGACAGGATATTAATAATCGCTGACTGCAACTGACTCAGGATTAAGACCAACTAAATGCATATGGACATGAGGACTTACAGTATACATCTCATATTGGAAAAACAGCAAAAATATTCTGAGACAAGTTAATACCAACTTTGCAAAGAGGATGGGAGTTCTGAAAATGGCGCACCACTACAGTAGCAGTGACCAGTTTCAAATTAACTGGTTATAAACTGACTCTGTGTGAGTCACTATCACTAATCAATCAGTACACACACTCACCTGATACATGGCATACTTGGGGATGAACTTGACGGTGCTTAGTGAGTTTTTTATGTACATGAACATGATGCCTACTGGCCACAAGGAAGTAAGGGTCAGAACTCCTATGAATGGGTTAATCCAGATAACAGCTCCTGTTATCTCCAGCTGTGTACAAGCAGAGAAGATAAAAGTAAAGATGCAACACTTACTCAATGGTGAAATAAATGTGATCTTAGTCACTTTGACTTTGTGGCATGGATGTTAATGCTTAACAATCTAGTACAGATGTTTCAGAAACTGCTAAACTTCAGACAGTCCATACACAAGAGTCTCTAGAGCTCAGAATCCAGATGGAAAATACATGACAGGAGGACTAGGTTAACTACAACAACTACTCAGTGAGCATTATGGGAAGCTTTTCTGCACACCATGGTTGTAAAGAGTAATTACTGAAATTTGAAAATCAAAAAATTTACTACCCATGTTGCCCCAAAATTCATTCCTCTTGCAGCAATACGTATAAGTCTGTAACAAAGTGTTTCCATAAATTCATCTGCTATTGCTTGATTTGTTTGCAAGCCATCATGCAATTACCTTCTAGCTGAAAAAGGAAATCTGAATGCAACTAACTCTTGATATGCTTTTTTTTTCTTGATATGCCATCCTGATATCCAGTTGCTGATCATCAGGAACAATATACTAACTATCTTTCTTTTTCGGACCATCCGATCCGCACACAACTTGACACAGGTTTAACACCAGATGCCCTCCCTGATGCAATCCTCCTATTTATTTTTGAGTTTTTTTAATCCAGGCTTGGGACATCACTGCATGCAGTGGCTACCGTAAGTAGCATGGAGTGTAGCAATCCGCCAATAACAGGGTTTGAACCTGGATCCCTCAGATCCCCAAATCAACAACCTACAGTAGATCCTTGGCCGCCTGAGCCACCACTCCGTTCGATACTCAGTTCGAACATGAGTCTGGTTGTATTCTGTGTAAGGCATAAATGTGTATATACAGAATGTATATGTGCATTAGGTAATGAGTTTACATACATCAGAGGGATTAAAGATTCCATTGGTCCACAAAACAACTGAGAAAACAGAAAGAACTGTCTTCATAATGGCATACTGCAGCGATCCCAGCTTTAGCAGAAACAGCATGCGTCTAAACGAAATTAGGTCTGTTAAAGTCTCATAAAAATACATACAGGCTCTTGCATAGCATCTTCTTAGTGAGTTTACTGTATCTTTATGAGCACCAGACTGGGTTTACCGTGTGATGGGAACTCGGGGGAGGCAGAGGCAGCAACAGCAACACGGCCCCGTGCTGATCTTGAACGTCTTATTGGCCGAGTACTTCAGAAAGGCCTCGTCACCGCCACACTCCTCCAGCATTAGGATCAGACACTTGTAGATCACAACTGCAAAATATCTACACACAGAAAAACGTCATTATACCTATTGTAATATTTAACAACGAACTACTCGTCTATGGAACAATAAATCACAACGACCTATTGTAACTGAAGTTAGATATTAAATTTTACAGGTCGGTGAACTGTAAGTGATCTTGAGAGTCACTGTGAGTGTCTTACGAGTTAGAAGTCATGTCTGTGATCATAGTGCTTTTTGGGATCCACATTCCAAGACATGACATAGTAGCAATGACCTGCAAGGGACAGGAAGACGTAATACTGTATGTCACGCCATACTGTATTATTGTACAACGTACACATGATTATGTATTAAAACATTGCAAAAACAATCAAAACAAACAAACAAACAAACAAAACATTTTCTTACTGGTGCAGCACCGCTGACCCATATGATGGTGGTGTTCTTTGGATGGGATACATTTTTGTAGACATACACACACTGCTCCAAATACAGCAACAGTGATACACTAGCCAAGCATGTCAGGATGCTGTATAGAGCAATCCCAAACAAATCCAGCTCTGTGAGAAATGTACATAAATAAAATGAATGTGTCCGCCAAGAACTTTAACATTAACCTTTAAAATTAGTTTTTTTTTCTTCTTTTTTTTTCTAGAAAATTATAAACAGTAATGCTATTGTAGCATAACAAAATAGGGCTGAAAGGGCCTTTAATTGACAACTTGCAATTAGCAAAGACGATGAATAAGTTGTAGAAAAATACATTTTAGCTAGCTTTAACAATAACCTTGAATTAAAAATCATTTTGTGTCCCGCCATGTTTTGTGCGGTCTTATTATAAAATAAGTATAGATTTATATAAAAGTATATTTTTGCCATATAGTATGACTTATTGCCAAGTTTTTATGTATTAAAATTCATATTCAAAGACTACATATGGTATACTGTACATTATAGTTTGGTAATGCAAATCTTTAAATTGTTTTTCAGCATCATTTTAAACTATTGTCCACTTTATATTTTAAAGTGTCCTTGAGCTTTGGAAAGGCGCTATATAAATAAAAATTATTATTATTATTATTATTATTATTATTATTATTATTGTTATTATTATAATATTAAATGATAAAATCATTTAAAATATTCTTACTGTACATATACTGTAGGTGTAACCCATATGAATTGTGACTTAAACCTATTTAAATATTAAACATATAATAATAAAAAATCTAGAGTTTATCTCTAATTATGTACAATTAAATTAGAAAAAAAAAGACACTTACGGTGAAAAACATCCATAGCCAGAGGTGGATCGGCTAGACATGCGGGATCAATAGTTCCATTCAGATCATCCATTATAGACAATGAAATTCATACAATGCTCAGAAAAAAAAAAATCAGCTCCCAGTAATGGTTTTCCCAGAATCCCAAAACCCAAGCAAGGTGTTCAAGCTGAAATCGTCTTTAACTAAAGAATAAACACGGTGTGTATGATGCACAAACTCCTGTGTTATCTGACCAAATAAAATCTCAAGAAGCTCCTCCTCATGACGTTTCCAGTACCTCTGTGTGTCCCAGTAAAACCCCAGTGCCAAGCTACGTTAGATGGGGAGTGACAAGGGCTCATCTAAATGTAATCAAAAAATCTGAAAATCGCCACTACCGAAGATCATCACTCTTGAGGTTCTGCTTGTTTAGTTATAGGGTATATTTTTATTACCGGCTTCCTTAAGTCTCTTGGTTAATATGTCAGGCATGTGAGTCATCACATACTGTAGTTAAAGCAATGAACTTTGAAAAGGAAACTGATTTGCTGAAAAGCCAATGGCAGTAAAAGCCTTGTATCATAAAGGCACGGGGTGGATGGTGGATTTTACTCGATGCTTCCATTATACCGTACATCTTTAACAGATGGTGAAATTGTGCTTTTCCTTGGTGCTTCTGATAAACCCAAGGCTACGAGTCAAAGAAAACATCAGCCTCTGTTATCTTTTCAACATTCTCCTTGACCACTATAGACAACCTGTGCTTTTCTAAGTTATACAAAGATGAACTAAACATACACTGTACAGTGTGTGGCTTTGATTGCTATAAACACTACATTAACCCCAAATGTAAAACCCCCCAAAAAACCAAGGTAATAAAAATCTTGTGACTTTTACCATGGGTTTTAGATCTTTGAAATATTGAGATTTGGATTGAAGAACCTGAATGGAAGCATGAATGCACAACCCACTCTGGGATAAATGGTGTTCTATAAACACATTAGGTTTGCCAACTGACATTGTAGTTTGCTCCTCCCTCACATTAAGTTTTAGTACAGTATATTGCTTTAAGGTCAATCACCTCTGCTGTGCACCAGGAGGAAAATTACACCCTTACTATGCATAGACTTTAAGTGGAGAATGAAACCCAATAAAAAGAAGATCGATTTCAAAAGTAGACAAAGGGTCAAACCCATTACTCCATCTCTCATTTGGTTATTTTACTTTCAAGTATGTTGACTATCTCATTGATAGTCCTGAAGGAATATCTAAAAAAAAAAAAGAAATAAAACCTAGCACAGCTTTATATTCCTACTGTTGGGTTTCATCAAAAAGAGCATTGATTTCTTCTAAAGCCTGGTTCTTGTTTGGGTTTCTATCTCATGTCGGATGGGGTTTTCCTTCCCAATGCTGTCTTTGGCTTGCTCTTAAATAATCTAATTATAAATTGCAAAAGCTGTGACTATTGTTAAAAGTATTCAACATCCATCCATCCATCCATCCATCCATCCATCCATCTAGTATTTATACCACTTTTTCTGTGTAGGGTTGCAAGGAGGCTGGAAACTCAGGGCACAAGACTTGGCGTGCCAACTCATCGCACCGCACAAGCACATAAACTCAAACACCCAGTCACACACCACAGGCAATCGAGCAACTGTTCATGTCTTTGGACCACAGGAGAAAACCCATCAAGCATGGGAAGAACATGCAAACTCTGTGCATGCCAAACGTAGGAGAGAGTCAAACCTCCACCCCTGGAGGTGTGAGGCAACAGTGTTAAACACTAAGCCATTATGCTCATTGAATGGGGCATTAAATGAGATAAAACAACCCTGTTAAAATGTTGGTGCAACTGGGAGAGTTGTTAAGCTTCCTGACTTCTATCACATTATCTTTTGTACCATGCAGGTCTGAGTTCGCCAGTTTGGTGATGAGTCAGCTCAGGTTTGATTAATGCAACACAAAAATTAACCAGCTGTGCTGAGCTGAAATTGCTGACTTTAGTTTAAGGAATTAGGTGAAGTTTTGTAAAAAAAAAAAAAAAAAAGTTTTTTCATTTTTTTTTTTTGCATGTGAATCTGTCGTTTCATGATATTGGATGTACATTAATGTTTGCTTCAGAGAATACCGCATAAATATGCTGATGTGGCTTTGGTAGTTACGCCAGAAGGAATCTTGCATTCAGACAAGATCTGACCTTGGGAAAATAAAATTTCTACATATACAGTAATAGCAGTCATCAACATTAAGGTCCCTGACCCCAAGAATAAATCACAGTACATTGTACTCTACGTGTGCCAGCCTTTTATTATGACTTTTTCAGTGGGCGTGAATGGTTGTAGTCTTTATCATTACATTGGTTTTTATTGGCTCAGAGTTGTGAATGTACGTAAAAGGCTTCTTCCTCTTCCTTTCCTGGACTTAATAAAAATAAAAAAAACTACTAGCTGCTAAACAGTTTTTTGCTTGCTTGGTTCAGCCAGCACTATGTCTCTCTAGACATTAAAAAACATGTTGTTAGTCTCTGATCAATTAGTTCATAATCTATTAAGATCAATTACTTTAAATATGTTTTTTTTTCTTTAATTGTTCTCTATTAGAGGAGGTTCAAGTTAACAAAAACATAAGAAATCCCAGTAGCCGGCTCGCTTGTTGACACTACTCACTACTCTATTGTCCACTGTTTTTACTGTACTGTAAGATGTTGATGAATGTTTGAAGTTCACTAGATTAGCACCAGAGTGCACTTAAGGTAACAACCAAAACAAAAGACAAGCTTTCATTATGGCGTTCGTGTTTTTGCATGTTGAATGTATTGAAATTGGAAATGGTGTCATCACCACTTGCAAATTACAATGCACCAGAGCCCACTAATATAACACGCAGACACTTCTGCATTATCATCAAAACAGAACCCAAGAAATAATGTAGATTGTGATGTTTCTCATACACCCCGATAAGACATATCATTAAAACCAACTGCTAAATCTAGGTATCTAGGACCAAGACTTTAGCAGCAGATCCTTTAAGCCCTCTAAGTGGCAAGGTGGGGTCTCCTTGACTTGGATTTGTTGGTCCAGCACATCCCATTGCTCAATCAAATCAAAACTTCGGAATATGGGGGCCAAATCAAGACCTTGAACTCTTTCTCACTCACTCACTCTCACTCATCTTCTATACCTCTTTATCCTGTAAAAAGGCAGGGTACACCATGGACAGGGTGCCAATCCAACACAGGGCACACACACACACATATACACTATGGGCAATTTGGGAATGCCAGTTAGACTAATCTGCATATCATTGAACTGTGGGAGGAAACCCACCAAGCACATGGAGAACATGCAGACTCCATGCACACAGAGACGGGAATTGAACCCAGACCCTGGAGGTGCAAGGCGACAGCGCTAACCACTACACCATGTGAACTCTTTCTTCTCTTTTTTTTTACACTGTGTCAGGGGATATTATCCTGCTGGAAATATGGAATATCGCTGCCATGAAGAGGTGTGCATGTCTGCGAGGATGTTTAGGTGGGAGGTCCCAGTTAGCGTAACAACCACATGAATGTGGTTAGCACTGTCGCTTTGTACCTCCAGGGTCTGGGTTCGATTCCCGCCTCGGGTCTGCGTGCATGCATCCTCGTGCTTGGTGGGTTCCCCCACAGTCCAAAAACATGCAGATTAAGCTAATTGGCGTTCCCAAATTGCCCCAAGTCTCCTGGGATAGGCCCCTTGCCCCTTTGTGACCCTGTACGCAGAATAAAACGGTATCTACGATGAGTGCGAATGAGTTGTTGTACGTGAGACCTTTTTTCAATGACAATAAAAGACACTTAATAATACTGATATTAATAATATAATAATAATTACTGTTCTTTCCTGTGACACATCACGTTTTATTATCCTGGCTGCGTTTTGTCGCCGTCTTGTGGCCGAAAGCGGAACAGCACGCAGTGAAAGTAAGGAGTAAATCAGTGCCTGGTTGCTGAGATCACAGGCGTTTCTGTTTATTTTATAGCAATAGAGAGGAGACATTCTTGATTTTTTGGGGGGGGCTAAGAGAGAAAGGTGTCGAATAGTGTGTTTAGAAAGTGTGTGTATGTGGATTGTCCTAGAGGGAAGGAGAAGGAGGAGTAGGAGGAGGAGGTAAAAGCAAGAGAGAGAGAGAGTGAGAGAGAGAGAGAGAAAAAAAAACAGCCGCCATCTTTTGGAAGTGACTGGGAGGGAGTGTGGAGTTAGCGTTAACATTAGGGTTAGCATTACTGCATCCCCTGGCTGTCCCGAGGTCCTGATCATCCCATGCAGCACGACATTAAAGCCTGAACGACGTGAGGAACAGGAGAGTGGGGTCAGAGCCGTGCTGCCCCTTCTGCCCCTCCTCCTCCTCCTCCTGTGGGGCAGTTTGTTTGCTCCTCTCTTCCTTCCCAGGATCTCACTGCGTTGGAGGCTAGCCGAGCTAGCACAGATTAGCTAAGCTAAGATTTCCCTCCCTCAATCCTCTTTCTGTCAAAACTGGCCTGTTGGACGGGTAAGATTCACTTCCACAACACACACACACACACACTCTTTACACTGCAACGTTTTTATGTATGTGTGTGAGAAAGATAGTGTGTGTGTCCTTGTTTTTTTTGTTGTTGTTGTTATTGTTATTGTTGTTGACATCTTTCAAAATCCAAAATAGTTAGCTAATACTCATAATGCTAATGCTAGCATGCAGTCACCTTAGAAACAGTTTTAACTAGTCAGGACAGGATTACTAAACCGACTAGGTCAATTTAAGGATTTATTTTGTTTTGCTGCTTTAACATGACATGATATTATGGGATATGACATGAGCGTTTTATAGCTGCCTGGTTATTTAGCGCGTTAATTATTAGGTAGAGTTAACTAGTTCTTTTTAACGAGCTGATTTTCTTGCTTAAGGATAAAAAACCTGAATGAGTCAAGCGTTTGGATTGTGTTTTCCTGGGAGGGAGATTTGCAGTCAGTGTGTGTGTGTGTGTGTGAGAGAGAGAGAGAGTGAAGCCAGCAGTCACCACACCTGTCTAGAAAAAGACAACAAGAAACAACAGAAATGAAAGTAATGCAGTGATACTGTGTGTAATACTGGTTTAATCTGACGTCATGTGTCAACTCGCGTGCACGAGACTGGTGTACATGGTGGTTACACTGCCGAGGCTCGCGCGGGCGCGCGCTCTCTCTCCCTCTCTCTCTCTCTCTCTTCCTCCATCTCTCTCTCTTTCATTCTTCACACATTCTATCACTCCACTCCCACCCTCTCTCTCTTCCTCTTGTCTCTCCCTCCTGTCTCTCTCTCCCTCTCCCTGTATCTCTTCTTCCTGTCTATCTCTCTCTATCCCTCTCTCTCTTCTGTCTCTCTCTCCTGTCCCTCTCTCTCCCACTCTCTCTACTGTCTCTCTCTCCCTCTCCTTCCTGTCCCTCTCCCTCCCGCTCTCTAATGTCTCTCCTTCTGACTCTCTCTCTCTGTCTATCTCTCTCCCCTTCTTTGTCATATCTATCTATCCATCTATCTATCTATCTGTCTATCTATCTATCTATCTATCTCTCTCTCTGTCTATCTATCTATGTCTCTATCTATCTATCTATCTATCTATCTATCTATCTGTTTCCTGTTTATCTTTCTCTAGTCTCTCTCTCTTTCTCTCCTGCTCTCTGTCCATCTCTCTCTCTCTCTCTCTCTCTCTCCCTCCCTCCCTCCCTGCTTGTTTCTCTGGCACTTGGACATGCCTTCTGTCGCATTCAAGTCAAGCCTAGCCTGTCACGTGCACTGCATGTCCAAAAGAAAAGGCAAGAATCGAAGCGTGAAATTCCATGGCTATGAAGCTGAATAACGCGTTATGACGATGTAATAACCCACACTCGGTCTGACGTCAGCACCAGTGTTTAACGCTGAGCACGCGCTGCATTCCTCATCGCTCTGTACTGAAGTGAGTGCCAGCTTTTCAGCATCACTATTATTCACAAACACAGTGAAGGTGCACTACTTATCACAAAGAGCAGACAGTCAGTGGTTTAGAGTTATAGCTGTAGATCAGCCTAAGTGCATTATATGATTCTCATGCATGTTGTTCAGGTTTTAAAGGTGAAGTAGGTGATTCTTTTTTCGGTTGTTTGTTTGCTTTGTTGTTGTTTTATTCATACTTGTACAAGGGTCTGACTTCTGGTCCAGAATGCTTTTTATGATTTTGTTTATTTATTAATTAATTAATTTATTTCAATCCCACAACCTGATATGCCTGAGACATCATGGGGGTGGAGCTTTGTGTACATACATGGTAATCAATTAATTCAGTTATGCATCATGATTATTTTTATGTTGCAATTCATGTATCGCCTCACAGACATTAAAATTTATTTATTTATTTATTTTTACATTTTCCAGTTATTATTATTTTTTAAATAGTTTTGTGTGGTGGTAAAATGATGCAGTTCTTCAATACTAATCTGAGATCGAAACTTATCCGACAGCAGTTTCTCACAAAGAGTATTGTAACTAAGGTGGAGAAAATTGTAGGTTTTGCCATTCCAATCGATTTATGTCTTTTAAAAATGTATTTTAAATTTATATTTGTTTGCATTTAAGATAGTAATATGGTGCAGTTCGTCTAGAATCCTACAGGAGTTGCATCCTGTGTGGTTGGATGATTTGCTCTGGTTCGTTAAAATTTTAACAAAATCTGAAAAAGATATATTTTGGATCAGGATGGTTATAAAATCGCAAACAATAGGAATCGAATTAGCATCTAGGTATCGTAATATCGTATCATGTGATCCCTACTGAGAATGAAGGGGGAAGGGCTCAGGAATTATACTTATTTATTTATTCAAGTCTAAGCACCACTGGATGAAAAACTGACTTCCTGTCCTGAATGCTTGTTTGTAATTGGATTGGTTTCTGAGTAGTTGTTTTAAAAACGCACTACTACAAACCTTACCAAATTCACCTTTAAATGTGTAATAGGCACTTTTATTTACTCGTGTATACTGATAGCTTGGAAAATATGTAAAGGTTAAAATCATTAGATTTAAGATATATTCAGGCTGTCTGAATTAAACTGTATATTTTAAAAACATATTTATTGTGTTAAAACTATTCGAATAACATGACAAATCTCTCAAATCACCCCCCTACCCCTCAAAAAAAAATAAATAAGTTTAACAACTGCATTCTTAACAAATATTTGCTAATGTTTCTGGAAGGTGTCCTTAGTCATGTGACTAAAGCTCATTACAATATGTTAGAAAGAAACCGGGCCAAAAAGAGGGACGCAAGCAAACAGTAAGAGATTCTTGCGAAGAGGAGACGCTTTTTAATCACAGTAGAGTTTGCATAAGAGAACAGTTTGGAAGATGATAATCACCTGATTTTAATGCACTTCACATGCATTTGCATTTATAAATCTAAAGCATTTATAAAGAGAAGTACTTCCTGATTCATATAAATGCTGCAAGTCATGCACAGTTTTAATTGTCTGCATCACATTTTTTTATTTATTTGGTTTATTTGCAGTCTCAAAAAGTGTTTAATGTACACATGAAAATCTAACATAGCCTAAAGGAAATGTATAAGATAAAACAAATACATCTTTAGTGCTTCTGTGAAATTTGCAACCCAGCTTCTTCTTATGAGACCCTTAATTTCGGTAAGGAAAAGACATTCTCTTTCTTTAGTTCTATTCTAGATTGGATTAGTTTATCACAGGGACATAAGTAATCCTTTTTTGGATGTGGACAGCAATAAAATGTCCATATTAGGAACAAGTATGTAGCAGGTTGTAATTTCCTGGGATTGTGATTATGCAAGGGGTGTTCAAGTCAAACCGGGACTTGTGATGGAATTTTTGGTGAATGAAGGCGTATAGACAGATAACTTCAAGCACGATGATGAGACTCATAGCACCGGTGAAACGTTTGAACAGCGCAGACTTTTTTAAAGATGGCCGAATGATCGCTATAGGCTCGAGGATCCAGGTGTCCACTGTCCACTCACATTCCCGTGAGCATTTAGCGATCCTTGAAAATCACCTGATAATTTTTCACCAACTTACCCTATCTGTGGGAAGTGTACACAGAATCATTCACCAGCACCACTTGCACGGTACAGTCCTGACCTCGGATTTCCACATATCGGGTCTGTTAAAGGAGTTCCTGATAGGCCAGCGTTTCAGACTTTGACTCCGGCATACTGAGAGAACTTTCTACCTTGATGGTGTCCAATATATATAAAATGGACTTTTTACTTTCATACAGTAGTGTTCTGTTATTCTGCAAAATCAAAAAGTGCAAAAAGATGTATGATCATGCTTCATTCACAGCATAGCGTCCAAGCAGTCAAAGTAGTCACTTGAGTAGAGAAGAGACGCTGGGTCTTGTTTCAGGTTGAACCAAAATTGCAGCAATGATAAAACAGTAATTACTGAATATGCCGCCTAAATACTGTTCTTTTCCCCCCACTTAACATGAGGGGCCATCTGCAATAAAAAAATGTACAGAAATACAGTTCTAACAAGAAAAGAGTTAAATAATCAGACAAAACATCAAATTTAAACCCGAAAACCTAGTCACCGTGGTGGTGCACACTGTATCTTAAAGGTCCCGTATTCAACTCTTCTTTTAACAAGTTAACACAGGTTTCAAAGCCCTTTCAAAGTTTAAGTCCTATAAATACCTCACACTTTTTTCTGTTTCAGTCCTCCTTCTCTTCCAAACGTGCCGTTTCTGTTTCTATGTAAATGAGCATCCGCTGAGCCACGCCCACCTAGAGGTCAGCAGAGCTGAGCAACAAGCCGGTGGGAGTGGTTATCCTAATGTGAGGTCACATTAGGCAGAAAATCTGATAGACTGGTTTAAACCCTAGACAAAATAGAAAGCAGGGAAAGTTTTTTTTTTTTTTTTTTATGGAATTTTGCATAATCAGTTACCTTAGCTGCTATAATGCTTTTTTATGTTGCAGAATCTTTACCTGATCTTATTTGAAATTTATTTAACTACATTTGCCTTGATTTTTTTTTTTCTATCCAAAACTAGTCCTATTTGGTATAAAACTCAAACAAACAAACAAAAAAAGACCCTGGTTAACCTGATCTAGAAATTTTCACAAAACATGATGGTTATCCTGTGAATCACTTTTTAGACCTGTGTTTCGTCTTGCTCTAGACTGAAACCTCTTTAGCCGCAGTCGTGGCTTGTTAGCAGGAAGCGTGGGTCAGCGGTGTAGTCTTGGCCTAGTTGAGGAAAGCAAGTAAGTTTTGAAGACTAGACTGAGGAATTTGTGTGAGGTCGAGGTGGTTAAAGGTGTTTCACCAACTCTCAGGTCTTCAGAGATGAGACGTGTCGCTTTCTCATACTGAGCAGAACTGCGATTTTAAAAACGAAGTAAAAACGCTATACGTCTTTAGCTAGTTTTTTTTTTTTTTTTTAGATTTGGTGTCTTATCTTGAACGGTATTGGCTGTTCTTTGTAACATCACAGTAATTTTCTGAAGGACCCATAGACGCATGGAATTAAATCTGAGCTAAGAACGAAAACCCTAATCATCTTTCTCTTGACTGAGCAGCTCCTGAGTGCCCGTCACTCTGCTTGGACTTCTTTAGCGCCTGCCGTTGGATTGTGATGACGTTTGTATGAAGCCTGCACAAAATTCTGACTGAATACCTCTAACAGGATTGTTGGCATTTTACGGGTGATTATCTCACTGTATTATTTAACAGTTCGTTCCTGCTGGAAAAAAACAAAAAAACAGGTGGCAAAAAAGGATGAAAAATAAATAAATAAATTAATTAATAAATCCAAGCGTAAGAAAAAAAATTCTTATCAGATCATCAGTAAAGAATGCTAATCATGTACCTTTGTGTGTAAATTCTCGCCTAAAGTTTACATTTGCCTGAAATCGTTTGTCTTTTGAAGGATGATATGTGACGGGGGGGAAAAACTGGAAGGATCGGTAAGGGTTTGATCAGTTCCAGTAGCAAGGCAGAGATTTAGAAGAAACTGTAAGTGTATGATGTAAAGACATACCAGAGATTGCTGAGATGCCTCCTCGGATTGTGAAAGCATTCCTTGCGATCGACCCGAACACTACGCAACACCTCGGTGCCTTTTTGAGTTCACGTAACGTGTGTTTTCACTGCCAGGTTTTGTGTATTTGTGTATTTTTAAAGCTGTAACTATGAGTTCAAGGTTCTAGAACTGTACACACAGGGACTCCTCTCGGTAGATAAGGCTGTGATATATATTTTTTCCATGTTCAGAATTGTGTTTAAAATATTTTAAACATTTCAGTTATTCTTTTAAATACAGTACATGCCTTGTAAGTGCTGATTGATTTAATATAAATAATTAAGTGAATAATTAGGTTATCTTAAATACATATTAACTAACAAAGACACACAAGACTTGTAGTACCTTTTTTTTTTTTTTTTTTTTTTTTTTAAAGATTTTTAACTGAATTCTTAACCGGGGTTAACGTTGGATTAGGGTTGGTTAATGAGTTTTTGAAACTTGTGGGACTTTAACCAGTGTTAACCTTCATCTGTTATTTAACTCATATATAAGTCATGACAAGGTGCTTAAGGTGAGGAGATTATGTATTTTATGATTTCATGCCGTGATTTGACACTAATTCGGTATACAGTAACAGCCAAAATCTGGAGAAGCACTTCTAATTCAATTTTATTTTATTTTTATTTTTGGTGTATTTTCTACATTCTTGAACAATACCAGACATTTCAAGACTATAAAATAACGCATATGGCATTAGGTAATTAAGTAACAACAACAACCACAGTCAGATGTTATTTGAAGCCATGAAGGTAGACTGATCTGGAACAGTTCGCGTTTAGACAGATCGAATCAGACTTTCAAGCCAGTCGTATTTGAGAACGGAATTTTGAGGGTTCCTGAGTAGGGTTCCTGAGTAGGGTACAATTCAATCGTGCCTAATGTGGAAGCAGCCTAATGTACTGTAGCAGACAAATTTTAATATCAAACATATTCTGGATGCCTTCAGCGTTGTTTTTACAATGGAGAAAAAAAATAAAAATCAGGACAATTCAATTTTATTTGTATAGCGCTTTTAGCAATTTTCATTGCCGCAAAGCAGCTTTACATAGTCAAAAGAATTATTTAAGTTTGTATGAAATGTGAATTTGTATGAATCAAAATGGTCAGTTTGTCCCTGGTGAGCAAGCCGAGGGCGACAGTGGCAAGGAAAAACTCCCTGAGATTGTAATAGGAAGAAACCTTGAGAGGAACCAGACTCAACAGGGAACCCATCCTCATTTGGGTGAAACAGAAAGAGTAAATGATCTGCATTTATACAGTGTGTAGGGTGGGAGGCAGTTCAGCTATAATAGCTGATGTTAATTGATGTTAATATGGAGTCCAGGTAGTTATTGAAGACCCAGGTAGACTTGTAAGAAGTTCCAGTCATGAACTATCGAACTGTCAAGTCCCCAGAAAAACAGTTGCCAACACCAGTCAAGGCCAGAACCATTTTCTAGGTGGAGAGAATCATTCCCAGACACCAGACGCATCCCAGAGAGACACACGGGGCATCCATGTGACGAGATCTTCAGCCAGAAGCGGGGCACCAGGATGGGTCAGACAGGTCCGGAGGGCAGAGGGAGTCTGGATCACTGGCAGCTCAGGAACGACATGTGTAGCTCGACAGAGAGAGAGAGAGAAAGAGTGAAAGGGGGGGACAGGAGGAGAGAGGAAAAAGAAAGAGGGGGGGAAAGAGAAGAAGAGGAGAGATGGCAGTTAGGTATGGTCACAGTCACACAATGTATAATGTGAATGTATATTAACTGTAGAGTGCAAGCAGAGACTCCGGCAGGACTAACTATGACAGCATAACTAAAAGGGAGAGCCAGAAGGAAACACAAACATGAGGGCTTCCTGACATGTAAAGCAAACAATCACCTCACCGTCAGCAAACCTGAGTGATCAATGAGAGTGAGGAAGACAGCATCCAAACATACCAGTTCACCATAATACTCTACGTCCATGAGTCCCCCAGATCTGCTCCTTTACCTATGGCAAATCTATTTATAAAAATGCTTGGCTAAATAAATAGGTTTTTAGCCTGGACTTAAACACTGAGACTGTGTCTGAGTCCCGAACACTAACATGGAATTAGAAGGTGTGTCTAAACTTTTGACCGGTACTGTAAATATCCACAAAACATTATTTGGTTGGAGGTGAATCACAATTGTGCTTGGAATCAATTTCAAAGCGTTGAGACTGGATCTTTCTTTTCACTGCAGAATCAGTGACTGCGTTAGGGATTGACATAAAAATAGATGGGAGTTTGATGACTTTATAGACAGTCACTTAAAAAAACTAATGATATCCACAGCAGTAAAAAAGAGTTTATTGTGTATGCAAAAGAAGGCAGATAGCGCTTTCTTGTGATTTAAAAAAAAGTGTTAAAAAGTTCTATCTGTGAACCATAGCTTAAACAAACAAACACAGATGAGTTATTTTTATAAAAATGCATCGACTAAACATAGGCTCTGACTGTGTCTGATTTCCGTGACTGAAGAGCTTTGTGTTAATGGCCGTAAGACAGTGTAATAACTGTACGTCTTATAAAATGGGGTCGTTTTGATCCGTTATGTTGTTCATCATTTCAAGTGCAGATGACTCCCCCCTGGTGCAGGCTCTTCACGAAATCATGACATCATGTGACGTGTGTGTGCTCTCGATGTATATTTAAACTTTAAGTTGTGCAGACTAGGATTTCAAACGGTGCAACTGCATCGAATAAATAAATAACAGAACGCTTAGGTAAACAAGGTGAATCTTACATTCCCACAATCATCATCACATTAATGCATAACGGTGCATCCTTAAACTCCTGTTAATAAGTAAATAACTTGATTCATTACAAGACAGAGGTCTCAATGAAGAAGCTCATTTCTAGGGTCACTTCACTGACCTCAGGTTACGCTTTGTTGACAAGTTAACATGCCGTGGTCGAGTTTTTAAACTCCGCATGGTTTCCAGTCTGTATGTTTTAGCAAAAAATTCACATATTCAATTCATATTCAGTAACTAGCTTAATAATTTCGATCAACCAGAAAACACACACACAACATGTCATAAATGTTGTTAGTAATCACCTGACTAACCCAGAACCGCCTACTTGTACAATTCTCGCTTACTAGAGCTGTTTGATTTAATCGATTATTAAATTTAATCAATCTTTATCGGGTGATTAAGTCAGTTTTAAATTCAAAATTGATTGATACTTACAGATACAAATTATTTCAAATAAACAATAAATTGTCTAAAGTTAACAAATTCTTTAAAAATATAGTACAGCTTACACAGAAAATACAAACCTCTTGCATCTTGCGCAAAATACAATACTTGTATTGTCATTGCTTCTTCTTCTTTTGATTTTTATGTGCAGTTGGTGCAATGCAGCCACCTACTGGACTGGAGAATAGTGCACAAGATTGGCCAAGAAAAAACAAACACACACATTAGCTTTAAACAATCAAGAAAATTATGTTGCGTAGTATGTTTAATGCGTGGTAGCTACTTTCAATTATTTTTTAGCAAATTAATACCTTTAAGAACTTTTAAGACAAGGCAAACAATAAACATAATGCTGTTAATTTAAATCAAATTGAAAACAAGGACAAGCCATAAGTGACAGAGTCCTCATTTTCCATTCAGAAGCAGTTGCTAGATTTACAAACATTGCTGAATAAATGGCCAAAGGTTCCCAAGTGTTACAGTTGATCCCAGAAATTAAAAAAACAAGAATTTTGGATGTGGTTAAACCAGTGCCTATTTTTATAGTTACTGTAAAACCCCAAATATGCTCCAGAAACCCTTTATTTTTATTTAAAACTTAGCTTAATTCATTAGCCTTAAAAAAAAGAGGTAAACTCGTATTTACTGTATGTAATGTACTGTACTGCTGTATCTTCCGCCGTGCTAGAATCTGATGTTGCCCCCACTGTATATGTACTTTAATTCATAGAAGTGTTTTCTTTGGTATCAGTACTGTAGGGTAAATACGGTAATAATTCACCGTCCCAAGCCTACAGTTGCTTTGTGTTGTCTTTACAGTACTAAAAAGATTATACAGAATTATATTTTATATGGAAATTTGGCTGAATTTGTTAATATTTATGGTACAAAATTGGTAAATTATATTCTTCGTGAGAGTTCAGCATCAAAAAGCATGAGAAATTGTATATAGCAATGAAAAATGCTATTAAAAAATGTTGGAGGATATTTGCGGTTTCTGCAAAATTGCCGGGGTTTCTGTGAGCACATCGAATAAATATTTTTTTACAATTTTATTTGTCACATACACAGTACGATATGCAGTGAAATGCTTATACAACGCCTGTAACCTTATATATATATTGTTTTTTTGCTTTTTTCTTTGTTTTCGTTTTTTGATGTGACATAATTAATAATAAATAATGCCTCAATTTCAGCATATCTTGCTTGCCATAATAATTTCATGCATTTTCTTCATTTATAGTTTAGTTTTTTGTGTTCTTTATGTATAAAGATAGATAGAAAGAAAGCAGTTTGTTTTGTTGTTGGGTAAACAAGTCATCAGCAATAAAAATCCACTTCAGTAAATTTCCCTAATCCCCCGCCCCCCCCAAGTCTAATAGAGCACATGAACATTTCGGACTGTTTGTGTTTTGTTTTTGGGTTTTTTTTGGTAGTCACCCTCTCGGGCTTGTGACTTTAGCTACTCACATGTCTCACTGAAAATGCTTTTAGTGTCCAACACACACACACACAGACAGATATTCATTATTAATTCCAGGGCTCCTCTTTACTACATTAGCACATGGAGTGTATAATGGCTCGAGTGTTACATGAACAGAGTGAGATGACAGAGCTGACTTGTAGGCATGTTGTAAGCTCCGTTTGTCCCATGCGTATGCATTTAAAGCCGCATAATGAACACGGACAGACGGCAGGTCTGCGTCACAAGGCTGCTGTCGTAATAAGCTGACTGACTGCTAACTCACTACCGGCGTTCACCATGTTTTAGCAGATCACTCTGTTCAGCCAGAAAAAATGTCCTCATTTGTGGATTCATGCAGTTATTTTTTAAAGGCAATCTACTGTGCCAGACACCACACACACACACACACACGGGTTATACAGCCCACGTCACCTGGACTAACCTGTGGTCATTATGCGAGGTTTAGAGGATTACAGGGCTCATGGTATGTCCATTCTTCCACAAACTCCTCTCTTAAAGATTACCCTACACAGCTTGAACTTTTGGCACTTAAGTACTTTATGTAAAGGCTGCAGGATCTGTCAGTCACGTTATTACTGATTATCATTTCACCCATTAATTTTCACTTTCAGAAAGCCACAAGGAAACTGTTTGGTCAGTACCAGGCGGTGGATCTGGGTCTGATCTAACTAATTGCTGTATCAGATATGACTCCTTTCCCTGAACTTTAGGATCTAATCCGATCAATTAGAAATTGCTGTATCAGGTCTGACTTCGCCCCCCCATGGACTTTAGGATCAAATCCCATCAGGCAGAAGTTGCTGTATTAGATCTGTCTCCACCTCCTAGACTTTAGGATCTAACCTGCTCAGGTAGAAATTGCTGCATCAGGTCTGACTCCGCCCCCTGAACTTTAGGATCTAATCCAGTCAGGTAGAAATTGCTGTGTCATATCTGACTCCACCCACACACATCGCTGTATTAGATCTGACTCGCCCCTTACACTTTAGGATCTAATCTAAAAAAAAAGGTAAAAATTGCTGTGTCTGATCTGACTCCTCAGATCTGATTATTTCTATGGTCAAAAGAGAGCTAATTACTATTAGACTGTTAAACAAAGCTAATTTTACTGATGAAAGTCTGTGTTCATCTGAGATGGCTCACTCTTACACTTAAAGACTTATATTCTTAGCTCTCATTCTTTGCGAGACTGTTGTGCTCAGATAATAATAATATTAATAATAATAACATTTGATTTGATGGCACCCTTGAGGACACACTTATAATTTGGGGGGGAAAATGGCATGAAAGAAAAGAAAGACACACAGTGACGAAAACTATATCAGACATTAGTGAAAACATTTAGTACAATCCAGAGTGAGTGGACCAGATTAAAAAGATATGTTTTAAAAGCAATTTAAAATTTTGTAAAGGATCCAAGAAAGCAAATATGTTGGGAGAAGTGACTTCCAAAGTTTTGGTTCTGCAAAAGAGGAGGCCCCGGTACCTCTGGTGCTGAGGCTGACGTTGAGAACAGCATTCTTTTAAAACGCTTGATTAAGCCACAGATTGATGTTGTTGATTGCGTCCTTGTGTTTTAATAATAGTGTGTGTGTGTGTGTGTTTGTGTGTGTTCGCCACAGGTCCCTATGCACACACTGCCACTCTCTGGCAGATGAGTCATCATCGGGGTCTTGCGTGTCGCAGTCGCACGGCCAGATAGTCCCCTGCGAGCGCAGCATGCCCTCCACCAGCAGGGCAGGGAACCTCAAGGACCCCGAGATCGCAGAGCTGTTCTTTAAGGAAGACCCTGAAAAACTCTTTACTGACCTGCGCGAGATTGGACATGGCAGCTTCGGAGCTGTGTATTTTGTAAGTGGTGCAAAAACCCTGCTTTATCACCTTACCAAGTTTTAATTCATATGATCTGAAAAAAAAAATGGAGAATTAGCTCATGAATATTGTACAAAAATAATATTTACAATTATATACAATATCATATAATAATGTGTAAGTGAATGTACAAAATTTTCTATATGTCTAAATCATGTCCGGTATAGTGTATGTGTGTGAAAATGGCAATAGAAAATGCCGGTCCTGTAAAGCTATCCTGTTGGTGAATACCATAAATAAAAAAAACAAACAAAAAAACATACAGGTTGGCATTTTGGTTCTGCATTATACTCTCGCGACGAGTGACCGTCCCAACGTTCCGCGAGGTTCTGCAGGTTCCGCGAGCTTCCGTAACAAACATGTTTAGTTTTTCCCTGCGGAAAGATTGGAAACATAATCACTAATCCAAAAGTCCACAAACTCGTGATGAATCGTGATAAACCATTCTTATGGACACTTTTTGGCCACTTAGACAAAAACTCACTTTGTCAGACATATGAACGAATCCGATTTACGAGCATTCCCCCGGAATAGAACTTGTTCATAACTTGGGACTCCCTGTACAAAACTGGATATTAGATTTAGTGCTTAATTAATGTACTTAAAAGCCAAGAATATTTGATTTGCCATGACAAAAATATATATTAATGGCTTAAGAAATGGGAAACATTTATTACTGTTGTTGAATTGTTTAAGAATATACATACATAAGAACAAAATCAAGTACTATATACATTTAGAAGTACGCACAATGTCTATTTGGGCACGTTTGCTTAAATTGTTTTGTTTTTTGTGCGCGAGTGCATCTTAATAGCTATGTGAGCTGTGGATAAATATAATGCAAAACAACCATACATGAAATTCTTAATGGCTTGGAATTGAGTAACAACTAATCATTATTGTCAACCCTAAATTTAATGCTTCCAAAGGGAATGAACAATACAATTTTTGCTGAATCATGGTAGATTTTGATCAGGATCTACGGGCGGGAGGCAAAAGAGAAAAGCTGGTTGTGCTCATCTCTCTGGGTGGGATGGATTGTTGTTACTCTTTGAGAGCCCTCCATTACCGCGATACTAGCCAACATGTGAGGGTGTGTGTGTGTGTTTGTGGAAGAGCCTAGACGGCACTTTCCGCTGTATGTTTTATGAAAACAAAAGACCTTAAAACGTACACTGGACTTTATACTTTACAATCATATGGTTATTATTATACTCAGCTGTAGTTGTATACCAGTTTTCAGATTACTTATTCATTTGTTTGTTTGTTTGTTTAACCTTTGTCTGGCTGCAGGCACGTGATGTGCGGACCGCAGAGGTGGTGGCCATTAAGAAGATGTCCTACAGTGGAAAACAATCCAATGAGGTGAGTAAGTTTGGGCTTTTTTACAATCTAAATATAAACTCATAAAGAATGACAGTTTTCAGCTTTACGCAGTTCTTTCTGTCTCCGTTTTATCTTTTCGTCAAAACACATTTAAAACCCGTTACAGCAAACCTGCCGGGATTTGTACAATTAGTGAGCTCCGGCACGTTAACTCTGGACCCTGTGCAGTCAGGTGTATGGTGTTCAAGAAACAATTCATTTCGGCATTATGGTGGCCTGGCCCAAAAAAAAAAAGTTGCACACACTAGGTTTTGGTTTGATTCATAGATATGATGCCCTGGTGATTCAGTACATTTAGGTCGTCAGCTGACTTCGCTTTATTGCCACATAACGTTATTACGTTCATACTGAAACTTAAACAACAAATGTGTAAGTGATCTCCGTTCATGATTTGTTTTTCTTTTCCACAAAGGTTTTATTACACAGGATGTGTCAGACAGTTTATAACCCAATTCCAGTCATTCCAATCCCTTCCCCTCAGTTGTTTTCTTTGCTTGATGCAGGCCGTTAGTTTGACCCTTCCTAAAGCGTAACTTTTTTTTTTGGGTGAGACGGTGTACAGTATGTCAACAGATTTGCTGATAAGTAAAACGGAATGAATTGCATTTCTCATCATTGCTTTTCTGTTTATGTTATTCCTGGACCAGTGGCAGGCTGGTACAGGTGGTGTAGCCTGTTTTTTTTTTTTTTTTTTTTTATCAGATTTTTCTTTCTTTTGCTAGCAGTGTATTAATATCAACTAGAAATGTTTAGTGTAGTGATTTTATTGTTTTCGTTTCCTATCAGAAATGGCAGGATATCATTAAAGAAGTGAAATTCCTTCAGCGAATACAACACCCGAACAGCATAGAGTATAAAGGATGCTACCTACGGGAACACACAGCATGGGTAAACACTCCTTTATCTTCCTCCCTCTCCTTCTTTAGCACACAGACATCCTCATTCTTCTACATTAACCTCTAAGTACTGTATGTTTATCCTCATTCTCTTTTTCAGCTCGTAATGGAGTACTGTTTGGGTTCAGCTTCCGACCTCCTTGAAGGTAAACCTCTAAAACAATGTGAAACACGGATTTCGAACGATTTCTCCGCCATCCTGAACATACAGTATTTAAAAGTTGTACATGCTGTACTTTCTGTCACATTTTAATTTTTGGATTCACTTTTCCTTTTACGTTTCTATTTTCCAGTCCACAAAAAGCCCCTTCAGGAAATCGAGATTGCAGCTATTACCCATGGTGCTTTGCAGGGGCTTGCCTACCTTCACTCTCATAACATGATTCACAGGTGAGTGAGCCTTGGGGATGCAACCGAACAAGAATGCATTATTAGAATTAGACATAGAATGTCTTCTTAATAAATTCTGATACAAATAGTAGGTGCGGATTTCATTTCTTTTTTTTTTAACTCCTTCCTAGAAAGTTTACAGTGCGTCATTATTAAAGAAAGGTCTAGGAAAGGTTTAGGAAAAATCATCTAGGTATTGGAATTAAAGGTCCCGTATCGTACTCATTTTTAAACAAGTTGTCACTAGTCTTATAACGCTCTCCAGCTGCAATGCAACTCAGTTCCTGCATTCTGGCTGGTTGATGTTTATTCTCTTCCACTCCTTTTACAGTCAGGCTGTTTCACTGTCTGTAGCTTTTAAATTAACTTTGATGAAGTGCATTTTTCTAACCAATTAGAACGCAGGATTTGGAAACGTCCAATGTTCAGAACCTTATCAAGCTTCTCCCACCCATTTTAAGGTTTTTCCACCCCCCAAAAAAAGGGGAGAATAGTTATAACAAATAGTTAACTTAAAGATAAAGAAGGTTAGCAGAAGACAGGTTAAGATGGCAGCAGTTGAGCTGAGCATATGAGGTTACAAAAGTAAGGAAATCTGATTTGCTTTTTTAAGCCCTGGCCAGTACAAAAATAAAAAAAAGTATAATAAGTCTCCTTTAAATGCTGAGTTTGACTAGAAACAAGGTCCGAATTTGATCCTAACCCGGTGCAATCGTAGAAAATACTTGTTCTGATCTGAGGTTTTGAAAAATGATACTTTATGACCACAGACCTTCCAGAACGGTCATGATTAATCAAAAAAAATTTCTGCAACTGGCTGAGATCAGTTCTAAACATGAAGAAGTTCAAGAGTTGACTATTGTTATGGTCTGCGGAATGCTATTTGTTGTTAGAATTTGCTTTATTTTTAGAGTTTCCCGGGGAAAATCGTTTCTTCCAATCCAGATCACAACCGCTTCCTGTTTAAACTCGAATTTAGTTAAATATAGAAGTATTTTGAACACTAACCTCATACAGGCGAAGATAATGGAGATATCTCTTTCTGCTTCCATGTTTTTGTATAACCGCCCACTTAAAAAAAATAATCCCTTACAGTCTTATCTTTTACTTCTCAGGGATATCAAAGCTGGGAACATCCTGCTGACTGAACCTGGCCAGGTCAAACTGGCAGATTTCGGTTCTGCCTCCATCGCTTCTCCGGCCAATTCTTTTGTAGGGACGCCATATTGGTGAGCATAGATCAGATCATGTCCATCTGATTAAACCATCACTATCTGAACGCACCGTTTCTGATGCCTCGTCTCGCTCCTCCTTTCTCCCTCCAGGATGGCTCCAGAGGTGATTCTGGCTATGGATGAGGGACAGTATGATGGAAAGGTAGACGTCTGGTCCCTTGGGATCACCTGTATAGAACTAGGTAAGATGGTTCCTAGCTTTACAGTTCTACATACAGTAATGTAAGTTTAGAGTAAATTTCATCGATCTTATTTTCTTCTCTTGCAGCTGAGAGGAAGCCTCCTCTGTTCAATATGAACGCAATGAGTGCCTTATATCATATAGCGCAGAACGAGAGCCCAACTCTCCAGTCTAGTGAATGGTGAGTCTCCATAATGCACATAAATCACTAATAGTCTGTGATGCACCAGCAATACACGAACGTCTGAACAAAGCTGAACGTGAAAAACTGTAATGCTTTGTTTTCTGTTTCCCAGGACGGATTACTTTAGAAATTTCGTTGACTCTTGTCTTCAGAAAATCCCCCAAGACAGACCGCAATCAGATGACCTGCTACAGGTGAACACTGCTCATAAAACTAAAAATTTTTTTTACTTAGTTCTACTAAATCGTGATTAGGCAGTAATTAACACAGTATGTGGCAAGTACTGAAAAAAATTAAATAACGAACAACATAAATCTGTGAGGTTATTTCTCATGAAATAAAATGAATACACACACTATTTGCGTGTTGGTTTACCAGGGTATGTGTAATGTAAGAGTTTAAGGTGTGTATGCAGCGGCCTCGCTGCTTGATGATGACACGACCACTTTCGTATGAGCGGAAATAATACTCAACTATGAATATGTTTTTCTCCGCCGAGAGACCCATTTATAACAACAACTGCACAACACAACTTCCTTTTCATTACTGGAAACACGTGCATCTGGAGCTTTGCCCCGTCGTTGAACGCAAATGCGCGTTGGAGTTTCATTACTGTACATTTTGGTCGAATACTGTATAATGTGATGTGATGAGTAATTTAGTCACAAGTGATTTAATTATTTGCTGTTTGCACTGATTATCTAAGACTGGTGGTGCACCAATTTATGTTTTTCATTTGACATACAATAATAAAATCAGTTGATCTCATCCCAATATACAGTAGCATTTCAGATCTCTTCCCCCCCCCCCCCCAATAACAAGACTTTCTATTAGTTTAGCACATCAATAGTTCTCCTTCCCAAGTTCCTAAACTTGTCACACAAACTTAATACTATTTATCCACCTAATGCCTGCCATATGCATTATAGCAACTATTAAGTAGTACTATTTAGTCGTTTGACTATTTGACTTACTTTCTTTGCACACAGCATGCATTCGTTCAGCGTGAGAGACCAGAGACTGTCCTGATTGACCTGATCATGCGGACCAAAGACGCGGTCCGGGAGCTGGACAACCTGCAGTACCGCAAGATGAAGAAGATCCTCTTTCAGGAGGCCCACAACGGGCCCGCTATTGAGACCCCAGAGGGAGATGAGGTCAGGATCGTGCACATAGTTAAGCATTTCCAATAAGTTTCTCTATGAAAGGCTGCTTAGATTTTAGGATCTCATGATGATTGTGTGTGCTTGTCCATGCAGGAGCCCGACCACGGGGCCGGACGTACAGGCACAGTGAACAGCGTAGGGAGTAACCAGTCCATTCCCAGCATGTCCATCAGCGCCAGCTCTCAGAGCAGCTCCGTGAACAGCCTTCCTGACGCTGCGGACGATAAGAGTGACCTGGACCTGATGGAAGGAGACCACACCGTCATGTCCAACAGCTCTGTCATACACCTCAAGCCTGTATGTTCGCGTGCAGCTTTTCAGTTCTGTGTTAATGAATCATTTCCCGTCTCAAATAATCACTTGTGTAGTCATGTAGTTGTGGATGCTAGTAAGTCTGGTTATTACTTCACTTTGGTGTACGACAGGAAGAGGAAGAGGTTTACCGAGATGACCCGGAGGCACGCAGTCATCCCCCCGAGCCCCAGGCAGCCTCGGCACAGCCGCCCCCGCGCAAATACCACCGCAACCGCGAGCACTTCGCCACCATCCGCACAGCCTCGCTAGTGAGTCACTGTTCAGCTCAGCTCACCTCGTTCACTCATTCTGGGAGTGGATTTAGTCATAATTAAATAATGAGGAGCTTGAATGTTCTATAGTGTTCTCGATTATTTAAATTGGGGAGATGTTTGTTCGAGGCGTAGCTGACTAGGTCTCTGCTCTCTTCAGGTGACGCGGCAGATGCAGGAACACGAGCAGGACTCCGAGTTACGAGAGCAGATGTCCGGCTATAAGCGGATGAGACGTCAGCACCAGAAGCACCTGATGGCCCTGGAGAACAAGCTGAAGGCCGAGATGGATGAGCACAGGCTGAAGCTGGACAAGGAGCTGGAGACTCAGCGGAACAGTTTCGCAGCCGAGATCGAGAAACTGGTCAAGAAGCACCAAGCATCCATGGAGAAAGATGTAAAGCATGGGGATTCCTACAAAAACAAATATCTCAGTTTACGGACGTGTCACGTGAGATCAATACACATTTGTATGTGTTTGTGTTTTAAAGGCCAAGTCCTTCGCCAACGACGAGAAGAAGTTCCAACAGCACATCCAGGTCCAGCAGAAGAAAGAGCTGAGTAGCTTTCTCGAATCGCAGAAACGAGAGTATAAACTACGCAAGGAGCAACTGAAAGAGGTTTGACTTAACACTTTCACAGAGTGACGCATTAAAAGTTCAGTTGCGCTGCTGCAGATGGTCTAAGATAGAGGTCGGGAACCATAAACACTCAAAGAGCCATTCGGACATAATTTCCACAGGAAAGAAAACACCGGGAGCCATAAAACACTTTTTTTTTTTTTTACCTTTATGCTACATATGAAGGACCTACAGTGTAGTGTCTTTAATTTATGATATCGATGAACTGCTATAGAGAAAACGAAATTAAATTTTTGCATGCAACAAAAACATTTCGACAAAAAAGACGCTGGGTCGAAGGTTACTTTTAAACAAAATACTGAACGTCTATTTGAGTCCTCCTCGTATTTATAAAATAGGAAGAAGAACTTAAAAACAACAGGGGGTTGTCGCACATCAGTGGTTGTGACGCATATTTGAGCAACAAAAAATAAAACGTGTTTTATTTAAATGTTACAAGATCACCATAATCTTTAAATTTAGAATTATGTTTAAAAAAAACTAATAAAATGAAACACATTTAATTTAAATACTCATTATTTACTTTCCAAAGCCAGAGGGAGCCGTACCAGAGTGATGAAAGAGCCACTGGATTAAAAAAAAGCAATATGCACTAAATTGTGTGAGGGGGGGGGGGGGGGGGAAAACCCTACCTTTCAGGTTTTCATGACGATCTATAAAAATGTTCCATTGGTCTCTGAAGTAATATGTGGATGTTAAAGACAGACAAGATCTGTTAGTGTGTCTTGGCTGGAGTGAAACTCGCTATTGTTGTTGTGGTTGTTGTAATGAGCTCACATTTATAATAATAATAATAATTATTATTATTATTATAAATAAATAAATAAAAGAGTTGGAAGTAGCGGAGATGGTGATGATGTTGAGGTTCTCTTTGGGAGTGACTAGGATGGATAGGATCAAGAATGAGTCCATCAGAAAGACAACCCATGTTAGATGATCTGGAAGATAAAGTCAGTGAGGCCAGATTGAGTTGGTTTGGAGGAGAGATTGTGAATATATTGGTAGAATGAGGTTAAGGTTTGAACTGCCAGGCAGGAGGAAGACCAAAGAGGAGATTTATGGATGCAGTGAGAGAGGACATGAAGTTAGTCGGTGTGAGAGAAGAGGACGCAGAGGATAGAGTTAGATGGAGGCAGATGATTGGCTGTGGCGACTCCTGAAAGGGAACAGGCAAAAAAAAAAAGAAAATAAAGATGAAGAAATTTGAAAAACAGGGCTGTAAAAGATTGAGGAATTATTCAGTAAATTATTATTTAAGACAGGTTTAAAGGGTGAAGGAAACAGGTTTTTAAAATGAAACCCCATCCATAATAATATAAAAATTGTTGCTGTGAAATGCTAAAAAGATTTTTGTGCAGTCTTGTTTAAGGCATCGCACCGTCTCCTTCACATTGTGCGCAGGAGTTAAACGAGAACCAGTCCACCCCCAAGAAAGAGAAGCAAGAATGGCTGTCCAAGCAGAAGGAGAACATCCAGCACTTCCAAGCTGAGGAAGAAGCCAACCTGCTCCGCCGGCAGCGGCAGTACCTAGAGCTCGAGTGCCGCCGCTTCAAACGCCGTATTCTCATCGCCAAACACAATGTAGAGCAGGACCTCGTGCGAGAAGTACGTCAGGCATCTACTGTAGCCTCGACATTAATCATATAACCGTACAGAAATAATAACAGCCTTTTATCGTGAGAAAAAACATTTTTTTCCCTCTAACACAGGAGCTGAATAAGCGTCAGACGCAGAAGGACCTGGAGCACGCCATGCTGCTGCGTCACCACGAGTCGATGCAGGAGCTGGAGGTAAGACAACTGGGCACCATCCACAAAATGAGGACCGAGCTCATCCGTCTGCAGCACCAGACCGAGCTCACCAACCAGCTGGAGTACAACAAGCGCAGAGAGAGAGAGCTGCGCCGGAAGCATGTCATGGAGGTCCGGCAGCAGCCCAAGAGCCTCAAGGTTAGTGGAACATTTTAATGTGTTTATGAATAACTACTGTACGGTTTTCCTCGAACCTGGCAGTTCATCATTAACGCATAATAGCTTTGTTCTACATTTCATATTTTTGTCCCGCTGTTGTTTTTGTGCTGTCTTGTTCTCTCTCTCTCTTTCTGTCTTGCTCTTTCCCCCCTTTTTTTCCTGCCTTTGCGCCTCAGTCCAAAGAGCTACAGATCAAGAAACAGTTCCAGGACACGTGTAAGATCCAGACACGGCAGTACAAGGCCCTGAGGAACCACCTGCTCGAGACCACGCCCAAGTCAGACCACAAGGCTGTGCTGAAGAGACTGAAGGAGGAGCAGACGAGAAAACTGGCCATCCTCGCCGAGCAATATGATCACTCCATCAACGACATGCTGTCCACGCAGGCTGTGAGTAAAGAGGGACGGACAGCGTCCGCAGTGTCAATATCTCGAATATTTTAGTAATGAGTAATCGGATTAAATGTACTTTTGCTTAATTAAACAGCAATGTAAAATATATAAGAGAAACAAAGATTATTTTGTTTTCTTTTTAGAAAAATCCACTTTTATTTTTTAAATGCATACAGCATTTTGTCAAAAATGAACATCGTCATTATCCACAATACAAGGAATAGCGTAAAGTTGACTGAGATGAATTAAGTGCATTACAGTGTCATACATTCTTATTTTAAAGCCTTTTCTTAGATGCAAAAACTAAAAAAAAGCTCTCCCAAATGATTTTAATTATCGAATAAACTAAGGCACACATTAAAATAAATAGTTATACAAAAACACTAAGGTTTGCAACTTAACTTTCAGGACTAAAAGTTTCTAAATCTACAGCTCAGGCATGACATAAGCCTTTACTGACGATTTCTGTCGTTTTCTCTTGCTGCTTTCTTCTTCTCTTGGCTCGCTGATATTTTTATCACTCCTTTCCATTTTGCATCCTGCAACAGAACACTCCCTCAAATCAATACACAGCTAACCGTTTGCATCTCCTTTTCTTTTCTCATTTTTGGGTGACGTAAGCGCTTCTTTATCTGTGTTTAGTGGCGGCTTGCATCCGAAAGTGTGCTGTGTCACGCCAAACAAATAATTGCTTTTAAAATTAATTCAAAGAAGCTTCGAGGCAGAAAATTTGGCTTCAATCAATTTTTGTAATCGAGTTACTCGAGGAATCGTTTCAGCCCTGGTGTCCGTATTTAAAAATCCAGTTCTGACATGATGAGGCATTTTATTTCTGCTGTAGTTTGGTGGAAAAACTTGTGAGGAGCTGAAGTTACATGCATTTTAATGCTCTTGGTTACTAATCAGACCAAGCTGCCACTGTTGAAAAATCAAAAATCCCATAACCCTATCCACTCCAGCGGCGCTGACCCTGCACCCGAGACTCCAGCTTCCTAACTGGCATATGCAGAAAAAATATTTTCAGTGCAGTAAAGTAAACAATTAAATCTTAATTTTTAAAAAAAGTTAGTAATGACTTGGTAAACAAAATACCGCAACGTCATTCCGTCCTCTGTCCTGTTTCTTCAGCTGCGATTGGATGAAGCCCAGGAGGCAGAGTGTCAGGTCCTGAAGATGCAGCTTCAGCAGGAGCTGGAGTTGCTGAACGCGTATCAGAGCAAAATCAAGATGCAGACCGACGCACAGCACGACCGCGAACGGAAAGAGCTAGAGCAGAGAGTCTCGCTGCGCAGGGCCCTCCTGGAACAGAAGGTGCGTACCGTATGCAGCAGATATTCCGTGTGACGTCGCAAGTCGACCATGCGATCTTAACGACTGATAATATTTCAGATCGAGGAGGAGATGGTGACGCTGCAGAACGAGCGCTCGGAGCGGATCCGCAGCCTGCTGGAGAGGCAGGCGCGGGAGGTCGAAGCCTTCGACTCGGAGAGCATGCGCCTCGGCTTTAACAACATTGTGCTTTCCAACATGGCCACGTCCGATAGCCACAGTTTTCCAGGTGCGCCGGGGGCATGGGGTTCGCCTCACAGTGCCGGCTCGCAGGCGCAGGGGCAGGGGCACTGGAGCAGCCAGCACGGCCATCATCACCATCATCACCACCCGCACCATCAACACCATGCCAGCCAGAGCGGCTCCATCCAGCAGCCCTGGGGACACAGCGGGCATTCTCCCTGGGGTCACCATGGTTCAGGTGGCAGCCAAAGGTCCAGCAGCGGCGGCGGCGCACGGAACAGCCCTCAAGCGTCGCGCCGAACATCTGCGGGAGCTCGTAGCGAGCAGGGGATGAGCAGGAGCGCCAGCATCGCCTCTCAGATCTCCAATGGCTCGCACCTGTCATACACCTAAGCCAGCCCACTGTAACACCCCCATTCCCACCCCTCCTCACTCAACACGCACGCACACGCACACACGTTCTCCGAGAGGGGCATGAGGTACACCCAGGTCAGAGAGAGGATACACAGAGCCCTAGAGGGGTATTTGCTTTCTCGCGTTCCCTCTTCCACACTTTATTTTTTTGGAGTCGTGAAAAAAAAAACGAAAGAAGAGAAAAGCACCTTATATTTTAAGGTTCACAGGTTCAGAAGTATGAGTTTTGCGAATCTGATTGAACTATAGGATGCCCTGTATATGTACAGTATATGTATATGTATATGTGAAGTCAGGTTAGCAGTGATGAATGTGTTTAAGAGAGGATGAGTTTGAGCGTCTATGTAGGCAGTTTATGTATGCATCATGTCTTTTAGGCATTATAAAACATTAATCAGCTCATTGCACAGAAAGAATCCAACCATGAGGACACGCAAGGTGCACTAATGACGGAGATGTACCGAGATGTGAGCTTCAGTGCCGTCGTAGATTTGGGGCATGTAATCTGTTAAACAAATTGATTTTAAAACGTTAATAAATTTTAAGCCCCTCTTTGTTGTAATGTAAAAGCGCGAGGCGCCCTCGTTTAAGGAAAGCTCTTTTTCCAGTATCGAGACTTTCGGGAATTCCAGCCTGGATTTTATGACTTGTTTCCCCCCCAGAATGTTTGCCAGTTCGGTTCGTTAGAGAATGTTCTAGTCTGTGTATCTTCTCAATGAGAACCATTGCGGTTAAGCAATTACGGTTTGGTGATTTGAGACGATTGGTTTTAACGCTAAGGTTTTTTTTTTTTTAAGTGGAACAAAGAAGCTGACCGGATGTGAAAGGAAGCCAGTGAGTATTTCTCCAAGTGGTTAAATGATTAAATCATTAACAGCATTGAGTAGTTAGTTCTGAAAGATTGTGTTTTAACCATCAGAGACGGTGGGAATCTCCCGGATACCTTCAGTGAATGAAGAGAATTGTTAAGGTTTTAAAGAAAAGTGCAACAGGAAGCTGATAGGATTCAGAAGGAAGTGGTAGGTTTTTTTTTTTTTTGTTTTTTTGAGTATTTCTTTAACTAATTCTCAGAAACCTTGGCAAGGTAAACACTTCATCTGTGTGTTTTTGATGTAAAATGTGTCCAAGTGTTTATAGAACCTCGGTTACTTCTCACCACTATTTCTCAATCGAAACTTTTTCATTGTCACCTCAAGATTTCCATTGATGTGAGAATAGAGAGGTGTAGCAGTGTCGTTTTATATGTACAGCTCATTATGTCCACACTTATTTTTTCCTAATACAAGCACACTACATGAAAAAAGTATTTATTTTGCCCTGTTTTGGGCTGTTGAATGGGTTTCGAAGAGCTAAATAAGGAAGTGGATGTTGGAAATATCATGGGAAAGAGTTCAGCGTGAATATGATTATACTGATAGTTGATTTGGGTAAAACAAGATTTAAGTGTGTATCAGTGTGTGTATGTTCTCCTTAGGGAGGATAGAAGATATTTGATTCTTATCTAAAATGCCAAAGTTAACTTTGATCCCAGCTATGCAAAGAGAAGCTTTTTAGCATCTTCAAAGAAAAAAAAAAGAATGTTTTGATGTGCTGCTCAGTGTCCTCTCTCTTGGCCTCGGACCTATGGCGTGTTCCCTTCTGTCCCTCTCCGGGCTCGGAGTTAGGGCAGAATATGTGGGTTTTGGGGGTGGGAAGGTCTCTTTCAGGCAGGTTTGTGACCAGTGAATGTTTTTTGCTGGGTGAGTGAGAGCCCTGCCGTCACGTCTGCGATGCCTTCATCACTGTCACGTTTGTCCCAGAGCTCCCTTCAACTACCGTTTATAATTACATGTACAAAGTAATGTTTAAGGGAAAAAAAATAATGCCAGAAAGTGTGTGTGTATATATATGGCCATAAATAGAGTACTGTACACAAGTCTTGAGCAACCCTCATTTCTTCATATTAAATGAAATGCAATGATATAGATTAAGATTATAGAAATGGGGACAAATGTTTTACTGTGACCGACTGCAAAGAACCCAAAGATACAGTTTAAATGTAAAAACCTCAGCAGCAACCTTATTTCCCCTCTCGTCTGTTCCAACAACCCAGCAGAATGCCATCACCAGTATACTTATTTACCGGCCTGATCATCAGTCATCATCTGCACCCGTTTCTCACTGGTTTATGCCTTACGTTATATATATAATTTTTTTTATGCCTGAAGGATTCATAGGTCACCTTGTGGCTTAACAAGCAAAAGAAAAAAACAACAACAACAACAAAAAAAAACATTCCTCTGGAACAGAGGAGTGCAGGGACTGGACTGAAGGCTCTAGGCTTCCTTCAGGGAAGCCTAGAGAGGGGTGTCAAGACTTTTGCACAGTACTGTAATATGTTAATATATATATAAACCATGTTTATGAAATAGTGAGGAGACAATTTTAAAGTGGGATGTATAGAGAATGTCTGTGTATATTGTACAAATAGAAAATGTTTTAAAAGAAAAAAAAAGATATATGAACCCAAGAAAAACCCAAATTTAAAGCTAGATTTAAGATTAGCTGCTAGAACGTGAGAGGGGAAAAACAAAACCCCAGATATTTAAAGCGAGATATCATAAGATAATGCAAAAAAAAATCAAGCACCTTGCATCCTCTATGACGTAAACAGCATCGCCTCCCCCACTCACACACACACATTTTTGCTCCTCAGGCTTGTGCTCTTATTTCACCAAAAGACATTTGTGAATCTTACTTTATTCCATGATCCAAGGACGTTTGCCTCATTTTCCATTAACTGCCATAAAACAAAGATTTGGACTTTTTCATCTGCTTGTCTCCGTGGTCATTCAATTAAAGTGTTGTACGTGTTCCCAGGTGTGTGCATGGCATCACTTATTTCATAGAGATGTCAATAAACTCAACTTTATTTTAGCATTGCGTATTACAAGCGACTGAGCCATTGCACTTTCAGGCCTCAAAGGATCGGGGCTGGATTATTAAAAAAAAAAAAAACAGAGTGAGTGAGAGAGAGAAAGGGTGAGAGAAGCTAACATGCCAAAATCACTTCACAACCTCATAAATACTGTTACTGGACAGGATCAGGAGAGCAGCCACAAGACCCCAAATTCAAGAGATTATTACAGCTGGACACTGGTTACGGTCTGTCGCTCTCCTGTAAGGTTCAGCAGCATGGAAAGGACAGCAGTGCGCCCTCTTGTGGAAGTGTAATCTTGTGCGTCACATCGCTACAGCCCTCATCTTTCCCATGTTTTAATGATCCTTTCTAAAAGCGTGAGAACAAGGGGAAACGAGCGGTAACGAGGCGAGGGGTGTGTCTGTACAGTTACAGTGTGTTCACCAGTATTCCTTCAAATTATTGATTCTTTTTCCTTTTTTTTATTTTTTATTTCTGCTTCAACATTACCATAACGATCCATATATAACCTGTATTAAAATGTATAGATTGTGAAAAGCTGAATGTCATGAAAATTATAACAACGAAATGTATGGCTATTCACAACAAGAACAAAAAAAATGTAAACAATAAATCTAAAAACTGTACGGGGACAAATGTAATGTTTTGTTTGTAATTACTCCTTTTGTTGGCAGAGGGCTACTGGATAAAAAAAATCATCTGTAATAAAGTAATTTTAATATATCAAGATTTCGGTGTGTTTCTTTGCTGGTATGTGAGAAATTGAGAAGGTGATTTTTACCAAAAAAAAATTATATATTTTTTAAAAATGTGGGCCAAACTGATCATTTAAAGTTAGACATATTTCCTTACATTCTTTTATTTCTTAAGTTTTTCGATTCTATAAAGCTGCTTTTTGCAACAATGACCATTGTTAAAATATCCAAATAAAATTGCAAATATATTACAGTAAATATGGGTAAATTTTTTAATCAGGTGTTGTTTCACCAGTTTTCATTTCAAGATTTAAATGGATCATTTCAAATAAAAGATCATTTTAAAATAAATATTTAACATTATGCCGATAAGACATGACTTTAAAGTTTTAAATTTCTAAAAATATGTTTATCATTCATTTATTGTGATTATCTTATAAGGAAAATTCCTAGATGCTGTACATTTTAACTATATTTAAGATATTTATAAATATCTATTAATAAAATACAAATTTTACATAGAGTAAATTATACATGTCTAAATACAGAGATTTTATATTTTTTATGCAAAGTGCATAAAATAAGAGACAAACCTAATAAGAAAACAATAGAGCAGAAGTTATTAAATAATCCATGGTGTCATTATTACTAGCTCCGACCATGTAAAATGCATGCATGCTGTGTTTTGATCCACCATTCATAAAATTCAATTCACATTTCCTACCTTCTGTCTTAATCTTGACTTCCCCATAGCTTTAGCGACCTGGAGTCAGTTCCAGGTATTTAAAATGGTTTATTTACTGAACAGAAACAATAATTTCATGTTCCTGCTCCACCGGTTAAAAAGCACTAAAAGGGGTGGTTAATAATATCACGTGTTTACGTGACATAACAGTCTACTCTGCTTATTGAAAGCCCAGAAGAGAGAGAAAACCAAACACTGTATTTAACCAGATGGATTTATTTGTTGTGTTTTCAGGGAATCCTTGAACTTTTTAGTGTTTGTAGCAATGAGAAATCTTACTGCAAGCACATGTCTAGATTTAAGGCTATACTTTTTCGAAAGCACACTGGAATTTAAAAAAAGAATTAATTAACCAGCAAAAAAATAATGGTTTCTAGAACACAAAATTTTTAGCTACATTTAATTTTCAACATATTTTCAGCTACATTGGCGTTTCTTTGGCGTTTGCATTTTCTGTTCACTCTTAACATTTATAATCTCATCTTTTGGTTCTCCTTATTATCGAGTGTATGACCTAGTCCACATGAACGTCTCCTGCCCTTCAAAGGTGTTCAACCTTGAATGAGACGACAGTCGTCCCTGTAAACCCAAGACAGACCTCTCTCTCCGCAGGATTGTAGATCTCCTCCTTCTATATGCCATGACGCCTGTTTTATGCCTAAGCCCTTGGACAGTTGCATCCCATCCATCAAACTCTGCCATGAAGCATTGCCTTTCCTCAACTTTAAAGAACTCTGTGACAACCCGAAAATATTCCAGTACAGCCTTGTGGCTCCAGGAATCGCCGCTCTGAGGGCCCTCCTGCAAGAAGCCACAATGGCTTCCCTGGGATGTGAGGGCCAGAAAGAAATATGGGCTGTTCTGGAAGATGGACATGGGTAAGGTGGAAGCTGGGGGCAGTAAAGGGTCATCACCGCTGCAAATGCAAAGCACAGGAACAGCAACTTCATCGGCATCTTTCAAGGGTTCATTACGTTCCCAGTATGCAGCCCAGTTAGTACGTACAGATCCAAGCTTCATATGCTGCTCCAGTGTGTCGTTTTGACTAGCGTCTAATAATCTGACTGAGCAGAACATCAACTTTTCCATGTCTTGAAGAGAACGACAGCTGAAGATTTTCGCAGTATCCATAACAGAACTTAGAGCAGTTGCATACCTGGGTATAGGGACAAAGTTGTTGAGCTAGGTTTACCTTCAATCGTTAAAGACCAATAAATAACAAACACGTTAAATACCCCAACTTTCACCCTACCCCACAGTGCGTGACACCTTTGGGGGTTATAAAGGGGGATGGAAGCCACTTAAGTTGCTATTTCGATTGAGTTATTACTTTCATTAACTAAAATGCTTTCCATAAATAATGTAAACTGACCCTGATATCCACCACCTTGATAACCTTAAATTTTGCTTTAAGGTTCCCGTCATTTAAAAGCAGATCTGAAAACATAATTTACCTGCTGAGTTGCTGTTTGCAGAAAAGCAGCGCTGCTTCATGATACAGTTTTGGGCAAGGTGTCTCAAAGAACAGTTGGCCATGGAACACTGGTGATATACAAGCAGCTGCTACCAGGTAGGTCGATGAGCCACGTTCCCCAAGATAAGACAGCAGCACACCAGACCCAGAACCTTCACTCACAGCAAACAGACATGAAGACGGATGGTGGTTCTGAATGTATGTTACCGCCTGCACCATATCAAAAGGATCCCCAAACTCCTGGAAGCGTGGGGTAGCGAGCGGACACCCCCCATGACCACGCCGATGGAAGATTACAGGGTAGAAACCTTGCTGTAAAGCTAAGCGACACAAGCTCAGTAAATTCTGTGTGATCTTCCCCCAAGCATTAGGAATCAGAATGAGAATGGGTGGAGTGCTGAGACTGCAGCCGGGAACTCTTTCTCTTGGATGATGTTCCAGCTTAGCCTGGTCTTTCAGCCTGACAGCCCAATCCAGGGCTATGATACCACCATCTTGTAAAAGTAAATGATCCCGGGAGAAAGTTATTCCACAGTGTTCTAGCGCGTCTCCTTTAATGGGGCATATGAAATTGAAGAGGATTTGGAGATGAGGGTCTGCTTTTGGCCACCTAGCCATTGGCGCACATGATAAAGCTTTACAGTTCTGTATGATATAGTTTGCTAGAGCTGTTGGTTTGTATATCAGCTCGATCTTTGACTCCTCGGAGTGCAAAGCATTGGGATGTTGAAGCTTCAGTAACGAGCAGATTATAATCCATATATGCCAAGTTAGTTGCTTTGTTCCTTTCTCCACAAGACGAAAAATCCACGCTGATTGAAAAAGCTTAGCGATCAACAACAGGAACATGGACGGCATCAGGCAGAAGAATAAATCCCACATGACTAAATCCCTTCCACTTTCTTCCACCGAGCTTCAGCCCTGAAAACAGAAGCGAGCACTTTTCTCTCCTGCTCAGATCCATGCAGACAGAGAGAAGGTGGGAAGAAACCAAATACTCACATGGGATCAGTTCTTCAAAACTAATTTTTCTGCTTCTTGTCCACTGAGCAAACCATATACAAGGGAAATGAAGCTAGGTGGAAATCAGATGAAGTCTTTATTAATTGAAGGACTTCATTTAGTTCTTTTTTCTTTACAGAGCTGAAAGATGTGAAAAGTACAAACCCCCTACAGAGGCTGAGGGCAAGGACCTGGAGGGCATCTGTACAACCTTTGTACCCTGACTGTTTGTTTACGTAATCAAAAGGTTTTGTGAACTCAAGCAAGCTGATGTTAACAGATTCTATTTTTTTTATTTAGTATGGTTGTGTCGGTATTAGTGGGCTGGAGAGAGAAATATTTGAAGGAAGGAAAGAAAGAAGGAGAGGAGGAATATAGAAAAGAAAAAGCAAGAAGGAAGGATGTTGATAAGGAAAGTAATAAGAAAGGAATGGAGGAAAGAAAGAAAAAAAGGAATTAAAAGAAGAAAATAAAACAAATGAAGCAATGAGAATAAAATGAGGAAAGAAGGAAAAAAGAAAGAAGGATAGTAAGAAGGAAGTTATAAAGGTAAGAAATAAGAAAGGTAGGAGAAAAAAACAAGGATAAAAGGAAGAAAAGATGGAAGGCATTACGAAGGAAAGTAGAATGAGGAAGGAAGGAAGGAGAAAAAAGAAAATTATGAAGTAAGGAAAAAATAAATAAGGAAGAAGGGAAATAAAGAAAAGGAAAGTAGGAAAGAAAAAAGAAAAGGAAAGAAGAAAGGAAAGGAAAGAAAAAGAAGAATGGAAGGAAAGAATGAATGAACAAAAAAGGAAGAAGGAAAGAATAAAAAACAAAAAAAGTGGAGAAAATAAGGAATGAACAAAAAAGGAAGAAGAAAAGAAAAAATAAGAAAGATGACAGGGAAGATAGAAGGAATGAATTAAAGAAATAAGGAAGAATAAAAAGAAAGAAGCTTCTGTAAGGTAGTAAATGAGTACGAAAGAAACTTCACTGTTTGAATAATGACATCATATTCATTTTTGGTAGTCCTGTTTTCTGAATCACATTACTCGTTTACTTTTACGGCTGATAAAGCATTGTGTGTGTGTGTGTGTGTGTGTGTGTGTGTGTGTGTGTGTGAAAGAACAACCAGACAGAATATATATATTTTTTTTTTACAAAAAAATGTTTTTATTGATACCATCATTCTCACAAATCCTTTTTGAACACACAAAACTCAACTTTTTTATGTTCTTTGGTTTTCAGATCTTGCAAATTTCATTTTCTAAAAGAATATTTACATTTTGAGAGCCACATGAGAGATCGGTCATGTTGGTCAAACATAAATAATGAGTGTGGGTGCTGAATAAATGGACGGGGCAGTTTTATAGCACGTCACTGTAGGGGGCGCAGTGAGAAGACCTCACGGAGGACCAGGGAGGGACAAACAAGTCTGGATTCGTGGACATTACTCTTATGAAATTTGGTGCTAATTTTGGTGGTGGTGGTGACCAACAGAATCGGTCTAGAATAATCTACGCGCTAATGGAGGAAATCATCTTTTTGTGCAACAACATCAGTTCTGATGTTACTGAAAAAATGTCTGCCGTTACTAACCGGTCTGGGGTGAGGTCTAACATGCTTTGGGGTTTTTCCAACAGAGAATGCGCCAGGCTAAATTTGACTTTTGCCTGATTAAAGCCTGCAAAATTATGGACTGAACAGTCACCTTAAGAGGAACAGGTACACCTGGTCATACCCAACTAGCCAATCATGTAGCATCAGTGCAGTTGATCACATTGACATTTGGTGTGTTTGTTGGTACCGATTTGAGTATTTCAGTATTTATCAGTATATAAGCGATATAAGCAATTCTGTTGGTGGAAAACATCTTCATTGTGAGAGGGGTGTGGTGAGCTTTAATCTGGCAGGAAATCTACAGTAACTCATAGAATCACTTTTTACAAACATGGTGAGCTGAAAACTATCTCAAAGGACAAGGTCAATCCATGAGCAGATCATCACTCCTGTCAAGAAGAAGAATCTGATGCTTGGGACAGGCTCACCCAAAATGAACAAGTGATGATCTTCCAATCTGTATGTATATGCAGGATCTTGCGAAATGATTGGCTGATTGGATAATGACAAGAATATTGAGGTACACAGGGGTTCAAATTAATGTGGCTGGTGAGCGTATATCATTTTGAGTTATACGTGCAATAATCGTCCCTTTACATGTTCTATATTCGGAAAAGACGTACGGTGAGTGTGTTAAAATTTAGCTTAAAGCCTGATTAACAGCAGTTGTTTAATCGTGAATGCACTTGTGTGAATGCTGTGGTAATGATGAATATATATGTGCATGTATATAAAGGGGTCGGGGTGTTTGGGCAGTGGGTACAGGGGTGCTTGTGCTTTACTGTATCGCTCACACAGTGCCGTTGCTGTACTTGGAGAGCTTATTCTCTAAGTCACAGATTCGCTTTTCTTGAGACAGAACTGCAGCCTTCAGACTCTGAATCTCCTCTATAAGCTTTTCCAACAATTGAGGCTAACAGGGAGAGTACAGGGAGAAGAGCAGAGAAAATAAAAAAAAGGATGGAGTGACAGTCGATGGAAGAAAAAAAGAGGAGAAAAAGAAGAAGGGACAAGAACAGAACGGATAAAACGTTTTAGAAGACAAGAAACAAGGAATGGAAAAGCAGGATAAAAGGAAAGCAGGATAACAAAGCGTCGAATGGAGTAACAGGGTGAAGAGATGACGAGTGGAATGGAATGGATGAGTGAGAGATGGACGGTCTAATTACCGGCAAGCTGCCTCCGTCGACAGAAGACATGCTCCTGCGCGGTGCAGGCCTGGTGTCCAGGACGTTCTTCTTGGCCACCTTCAGCTCTCTACTCTTTGGGGGAATGTAGCCATCTTTCATGGAGACTAGGATGGGCTCTTCATCTCGCCCCTCCAGCCACTCCTCAGGCTCCAGCGCAGGGTCCGGACCTGCTGTGTCGGGATAGAGGTCATCCTGGAAGAGATCTGACTGGAGAGGAGGAAAGAAACGACCATATATATATATATATATATATATATACATATATATACTCAGCAAAATAAAAAAAACGTCCGCTTTTCAGGACTGTGTATTTTAACAATAATGTTGTCAAAATCCGAATAACTTTACAGATCTTCATTGTAAAGGGTTTAAACAATGTTTTCCATGCATGTTCAATTAACCATAATCAATTAATTAACATGCACCTGTGGAATGGTCGTTAAAACCTTAAAAGCTTACAGAAACTAGGCATTTAAGGTCACAGTTCTAAAAACGCAGGACACTAAAGAGACTTGTCTACCGACTGTGAAAAACACCCAAAGAAAGATGCCCAGGGTCCCTGCTCATCTGCGTGAACGTGCATTAGGCATGCTGCAGGGAGGCATGAGGACTGCTGATGTGGCTAGGGTGATAAATTGCCATGTCCTAAGACGGCGCTACAGGGAGACAGGAAGGACAGCTATTACCTTCCCTATGTGACCCATTTTAAATTGTTCGCTCAGTAAGGTTTATATAGTTAATTAAAATGAAATAAAATTCAGTTCATATTGCCTATGCTGTGCTGAAAAAAGGATGTCACTCTATACTGCATAATCCTTCTTATTAAAAAAAAACTATTTATATGGTTAAACTAAACATACTTGGTTAGGTAAATACTTACCTTTCTAGGGACTGTCATCATGATGGGCTCACATTTCCTCTCATGAAGCTTGTATAATCTAAAACACACAGAATCAGTGCTGAAGCCTTAAGGCAAACTTATCTTACATCAGTTTTTTCTTCTGTTTCTCATACTGAGTATAGTAACAAGAGATAAAAATAGGTTAAAGTAACAACGCGATTCCAATCTTTTTTTTATTATTATTATTATTATTAATTTTATATACATGTTTGCATTTGAGGTGGTAATATGTTGCAGTTCCTCTATAGCCCTGAAGGTGGTGCACTATAAACTCTTTACACATTAGCAGGCAGCACAAGCAAATTGTGTGCTACGTTTGTTTAGAATTACAAGCGTAACAAAATTTATAAAATCATGATACTTACAGAATCGCAATAGAAATTTCCTCCGAACCGTGCTCGCTCACGTACCATTCGGGCCGCGTAACACACTGGGAGGACAGCGCTATTCGCTCCTTCCGCCTGCGTGAGCTAACAGACGCCCCTGATTGGCTGTAGAGCCGTGGTTAATGTGGAAGCACTAATCCCTCCCCTCTGAGAGAGTTCGGCCAATCAGCTCTCTCTAGACCTTCGGCTGCGAGAGGTTACAGCATCACCCGGGAATCAAAATCGCGGTCTCCGGATGATAGGGCAAGCACTTTACCGAAATCGCGAGGCACACGCAAAGTGGACCCGAAAAACATCACTTGGTCCTGCCCTGCTGTTACATGGTTGGCTGATTAGATAACTTTATGAATCAACATGTGTACATAAGATGTCAATACATATACAACACACACCAATTTTGATAGGTACGTACTCAGCTTAAGCTCACCTGGCAATCTCACACTTGCTAACATCAACTCCTCTCTTGGGCATGAAGCCCATGCCTCGCTGTGGCTCCTTGCTGCTATATGTGCTGAGGTAGTGCACATAGGGAGGCTCGTCCGTGATCTCAAAATAGCGGATGCTGCTGTCCCCCTGGAGGCAGAGACGAGGAAGAGAGATTCAAATCTGTGACACAGTGCTGAGCCCTGAGTTTTAACTGATGCTGAGTAATTGCTGCACATACCTTACCACACAGATACACCATGCTGGTGTCTGGGTCATAAAAAGGCAATAAGACGCCATTACTCGTGTCCAACTCCAAAAGTGCAATGGGTTCCTCGAAATTTGTCTGCAATGAAGAAGAATTGTTTGCATCTACCTGTGCACTTCTCTTTTGTTTTCTGTGCTTTTAAATGCATGCACTCGATTCTTGGGGGCAGATGGAAGTAGGTAGTGTGCTCGTACCGGGTCCCAGAGGCCAACCTCTCTCTGGCTCATCCTGGTAAAGCCTGTAGTGAAGATGTTACCTTCTCTGGTAAAGATGGCTCTCATGGGCCTGATGCCCTCATGTGGCGCCATTCTCTCCTGCAAGGACAAAAACATATCAGTGAAATTTTTTCAATTGTATTTCCTTATAAAAACATTTGGTTAATCGTAATATGCTACGATCTGTTTTGGATACTCTGAGAGTTCTGGCTTTATTGTGCTCGCCAGCTTTCATGCTCAATCATATCTGGATTACTAATTGCTTTCGTTCTCAATACTCACAGCCACCACCTCTCTCTTGCGAGGGTCGCAAACGCGAAGGCGGCGGTCTTTGCAAGTCGTACAGAACAGGCTTCCGTTGTGGTTCCAGCTGACGTTGTAGATGAGGTCTGGGTGATCTTCCATCGTGATCAACGGCTCTCCGATGCCCACGTTCCAGATTATGATCAGATTATCACTGCCTGTGACAGAGAGACATGTTTAACAGACAACACGCAAAGGCAAAACAGAGGCGAGAAGGTGAGAGTTGAGCGTAGAGATATGGGCGAGCTGAGCACACCTGCAGTGAGAAGGACGTTGCGGGCAGTGGGGTGCCAGCTGACGATGCCTACGCGTTTGGAGTGGCCCTCCAGAACCACAATAGGCTCGCTGATGGCACGGGTTGGAGTGTGGTCTGGGATTTGCCATACCTGCAGACAGAAAAGTGGTAAACTTGCACAGAGGTAGGCTCTTATTTTATTCTATGCATCTGACATGGTTCTTCTAGAAATATTGACTGTGACTGTTTTTCCAAGAAATGGGCCACAGTGGCTCAATCAGTTAAAACTCTGGGTTACTGATTGGAAGTTTGGGGGTTCGAGCCCCAGCACCGCCAAGTTGCCACTATTGGATACTGCTCCAGGGGCGCTGTATCCTGAAATCATTTCACCGTGCTGGTAAGGTACATGTGACAAGTAAATAAATCGAGCATTTTTTGTCGGCCATTGGGGAGTCTTTCTTTCACTCATACAATAATCCATTAAGTAACACAGAAAAACTGGGTGTGTCAGATAAAGCACAACACTGGACAACCTATTGTATGTTGGTAACGTCATCCCTAATAACTTCGAAGCGCTATGTCAGTGTTGTTTAAGTATGAACACACCCTCAGTAACAGCGTGTGTGACAGCTGCAGTGTGTTGTCTGCACCAGACTCGCATGCCGTGCATGTCAGTCATTTTTTTTTGCAACACGATAGAACCGACATTCGCCTTTACACTACAGAGTGTAACGTGCTTTATGAGTTCTACAACAAGGTTTCAGATAAAGCACTGAAATACAAGGGGTGTTTAAGTCAAACTGGGACTTTTGCTCATGCAGAACAACAGAACACAGTTATAAGATTAAAAACTCATTTATTTCTCTATATACTGTAATCCCCTGCTACACTAATGCATTTATCCCAGTGTTTGGAAAGTTTTTTCTGTACGCAGGAGCCATGATCAGACTGCCTGTCTGGAACACTGGCCTCCCATACACATACAATAGTTCGAGACGGGATATAGTTTTACCATGGCAGTGGTGTCTTCTGAGCCGCTTGCCACGATGTTGTCATTGTGAGGACACCAGTCAATGTCCAGTACAGGCCCAGAGTGTCCCACCACCAGGGGATAGTTCTTATCCACACGTCCCGCCTGTAATGTGGAACACCAACCAGAAAACATCACATGTAGCAATAGAAGTAGTCTGATAATTTAAAAACTTAGGGGAAAAAAAAAAACTAGGATTTATTTTAGCCTTTCAGAGCTTTCATCATTATTATCATCATAATCAACATGGATCTGACAGTTTAAATATTTTTTGATATCTTTGTACACCTCAGGCCTCCTAATCTGACATCAGTACCCAAGCTAACTAATGTTTGTGTGGCTGAATAAGGACAAATCCCCACATACAAGTGGAGCTCATTATAAAGTCAAAAGGAGAGAATACGTGTCCAACAAGTCAGGTGTCCACATACAGAACCTTTGAATATAGCATTTATATAAACCTGCACACGCTTTTTTTATTTATTGTTTGCTATCTTTCTACTATTTTAGAATAATAACGAAGACAAAAAAATAATATACATTATATAGACATAAGTATTTGGCTATACTTGTCCCCATTTTGCAGCTTCCACTCTTCTTGGAAGGCTGTCCACAAGATTTTGGATTGTCTCTGTGTTGGAATTCGAGCCCATTCATTCTGTAGAGCGTTTATGAGGTCAGGCACTGATGTTGAATGAGAAGGCCTGGCTCACAATCTCCATTCCAGTTCATCCTCAAAGATAGCGGTTGAGGACAGAGGGCTCTGTGTGTGGGTCAGTCAAGTTCCTCCACACTGAAGTCCTTAAACCGTGTCTTTATAGTCCTTGCTTTGTGCACTGGGGCAGAGTCATGTTGGATTAGAAAAGGGTCTTCCTCTAACTGTTGGAAGCATGGCATGTCCAAGATGTCTTGGTGTGCTGAAGCATTAAGATTGCCCTTCACTAGGGAGAAGGGGACTGATTAAAACACCTGAATTCAATAATTAACAGGTTTGGGCAAATACTTTTGTCCATATAAGGTATGTGGAATTATGCAGTGAACAGGAATCTTCAGCAAGCATTTAAACACTTCTTTAGTTTCACCAAACTTTTTTTTGTTGTATAAAGTCTCACAATTTTTGGAAATTTCTTAATTTACTCCAGTGATTGACATGAAAATGGCTTGTTTGGGGAAACAATTTAAAATAACTTTTAGTGAACTACTACTAAAAAAAAATTTTTATAATATATAATACATTTATTCTTAGGCTTTGAATAGACTATTTAAATCTGTCTTTGAAGCCAACTTTATGAAAATATATGTTCATGTCTCGTACTTGTTTATACAGTACATGTGCACCGATAAATAATTTTTGTTAATGGAACTTACTGCTATTAAAAAATAATAATAATAACACCAATTTAAACGCGCACTTAGCATGTCCGCATGTTGTTATTGGTTTATTTCCCTAAGTGCATACTCCTGTTTCATGTCAGTTTAAACCCAGCAGGAAATTTTTCATGTCAAAACCTTGTGGTGTTGGTAATTTGGCTGCTTTTAGAGCGTAGAATTATGTTGATGTAATGGCATCAGAACAACATCGACTACATGACAATGGAAAAAACGTTGAACGAACACTTCAAACACAATGTCGCACAAATGACTTCAATACAATATTAATACCAAACTCGTGGCCTAAACAGGAATCAAACTCTGGTCACTGCGGTGGGAGCAATGTGCGCTTCCTGCTGAACCACTAGGGGGCATGCTTTTGGTTGAAATGAGATAAGAATAACTTGAGATACACACGCTGTGCGTGGGAAGCTGTTTTGTCCGTCTTAATCTCCAAACAGAGTTCTAAACCCTGTTAGAAACTCAAGGGCCCATGCATGTGCTCGAACATTGTGTGAATAGATGTTAATCAGCACGTAGGCTCCAAAAAAATTTCGTTGTTTTGAGGTTGTATTTAGAACCCTGTGGTTGGGGCGATCGTTCAACAATACCTTTACATCATTTAGTCATTCTAAAAGCCTCATAATCCTAATGGGGAACATAATTGCAATGTCATTACAACATTATTATAACACTCATCCAATGTTAGGGTTAAGTAGTAAACTTTAATTACGTCTTTAGTTTGATTGTTAAAGTTCTGGCTCAACTTTATTGTTTCACGTTCTCTTGTTTTGGTTATATTTGTTAAATGATTATGGATCACCCTCTAATAAACTCTTCATGTTCTCCTATGCATTCACCCTGGCACGAATTTATAATAGACATATCACTAAGTTTACACTTAAATCCTGCCTTATATCACATGATACAAGAATCTAGATCTGGTTTAATTACACTCCTTAGAACAAACTGCCCTAATTTCACCGATTCCTGATTTGTTTCTGTGAGTGTGAGTATGTTCCTGTCCTGGGCTGCTCCTGCTGCTGTGGCTCCTTGCTCCCTTGGTGTGTATTTATAACCCTGTGACGAGGCGATGAAAAGGCAGATTTTATTCTGACCTTTCTGGAACTGGGCCGGGTGAGAAAGCAGGCAGGGTATTTATAGGGTGTCTGTTAATCCATGCTTCTACATGCTCATGTGTCCCTGTAATGAGTCTGCATACTGCATTCCCGAAAACAAGGAGAACTGTATTTATATTCCAATAATACCCAGTCATCAGCCTTACTTAATGATGGTCTGATATGGACACAAGGTTGTGATCGCAAAATAGCAAACTCCCATATAAGGTATTGTACAAGAGTTTCCTTAAAGCATACTCTTTCTTATTGATCTACCACTGATCAGTGACGCTCTCATAATGATATACAGTTACAGTTTATGTACAGATTTCACAATCAAATAATCAGCTGGTGTTCCAGGTGGGAAGTATGTGCGTGTGTAGGGGGGTTACAGAAATAGTTCAGACCTACAAAAGTGCTGGGAGATAAGTAACTATCTACTCCTTTAAATCCTGGCACAAGGTTCTTCCAGCTGACAACAAAACTAGTTTCAGGTTTTTTTTGTTAGCTCGTATGTGAGCATTGTGTGATTTTAATTGGTCTTTTGTTAGTCGATTCAATTAACTGAATCATTTGGTTAGTCCCCTACATACGACAATTTGAGTTACGAACTTTCGAAGATATGAACATCCGTTTGCAGATGTTTAATTACGGAAGTTAGATCACATGTCCAGCGTACACTGACACGTGTATGCAGTGTGATTCCCAGGATGTTCAGTAGCAAGCATAAAAAAGCAGTGGCGATGATGATGGTACTGCTAGTAAAAGCCAAGCAATAACCATGGAGACAAAAGTGAAAATAATTGAGAGAATGGAGCAAGGGGAAAAGATGGCAGACATTGCTCATTCTTTTAACATGGATCGTTTAACCATCGTCACAATTCTAAAGGATCATGGACAAGATCATGTAACATGTTATTGTTATACTGTGTATAGCCATTTGTGTTAGTATCCCAGTACCTAGACAATGTTTGTTGGACTTACGAACAAACTCGACTTATGAACGAGCTCTCAGAACAGAACTCATTTGTATGTTGGGTACTTATTGTACTCTTGTTTTGCAAGAGTATCGCTCCTTTTTCCTTTGTTTTTATGATACGTTGATGCATCACCACCACCTTCTGGACTGGAGTGTGTGATCACTTTGTATGAGAAATGGCATTTAACAATTACCAATACAGCATTTCATTGCCTTTTATATACTTTTAGTCATTTTTAATTCTTCAGAACCTATAAGAAATATAGCAGTGCTACTGATTGTAAGGTCACAGGTGCAAACCCCAACACCACCAAGCTGCCAGTACTGAACATTTGAGCGTTAAGCCCTTAATGCTTAAATGTTCAGATGTATAAGCAGATAAATTCAATTTGCTCTGAAATAGGCGTCTGTCAAATTCCTTAAATGAAAATGTAGTGCTGTTGTATTAAATCGACATTCTACTTTTCCTGTGAGCATATATGATCACATTCTGTGAAAAGAGAGCATGGCAACTCAGTTAAATTCTCCTCCTTGAACACAAGAATATCTTCAGTAGAAATCAACACTACTCCTCACATGCTCAGCAGCGCTTGCACATGGACTCATCTCTTCCCTCTGGACTTGCTGAATGGTTTTCCAAAACATCTTTTTCTATGACCTCTACAAACTCTTCCAATGCCAAAGTTTTAACAGTACACTCTTCTTTACAGTACACCTCAACTGAATCATGTCCACCAGGCCAAGCAGTCGTCTGACCACAGTTTCTTGCAGCTACCTGTATGATCAACAAACTTAACCGTGTTTCCATTCAGACTGACTTTTGGTAAAGTTCTTTTGGAGATTAAATTTGTCTCTCACCAAGGCTTCTTCCAGATGATCTGTAACAATCCATTCAGAGTTGACCAGGTAAATATAATATTCTAGACCTGTTTGACTGTCCCTAGAGGTACACTTTGTGGACAACATTTTGGCTACACCCAGTCACCCGAACATCCAATTCCAGACTTAAACCCCCTTGGCTGTTATAATAAGCTCCATCTTTCAGGAAAGGCCTACCGCTAGACTGTGGAGTGTGCTGTTCATTCACAGCTACAAGAGCATTAGCGAGGTCAGGCACTGATGTTGGGATGTTGAGGAGTCTCCAGTTCCAGTTTACCCAAAAGGTGTTCAGTTGAGTTTGAGATCAGGGGACACTTAAGGTCCACTCCAAACTTTATACACCATGCTTTCACAGAGCTTTGTGCCCAGGCTCATTGTCTAGTGAGCTCTTAGGCCTCTCAGTTCCACTGCTGGGGAAATTGAAATGCTACAATGTACAATGACACGCTATACAATTCTGTGCTTCCAGTTTCGGGAAGAACCACATATGGTCTGGTGTCCAAAAACCTTTGCCTATATAGTGTGCAAGGAAGACATGCATCTGTGCATCAGACAATAAGCTCATTTCACCATGATAAGGTCTCAATCTGTAAAAGGAACATTTTTAGTTTAAAGTCTTTATTATTGAGTAAGCAATTTCAGGACAAGCCCCCAGTGCACATCAGATAGCTAATGAGATAATTCAGGTAGTGACATAATTTATCATTATCTGGAAGGTTGGCTCAGAGACCTTCTGGACATCTGAAAATCACCCGTTTTTCGAGGTGAATTTGACAAAATAAATTTTGCCTGTTTAATGAGTTCAACTTTTTTAGGTTATTTAATAAGTTTGCTTTGGTCAATGACATTCTTTCCAATTTTGGATCTGTTGCTGCACCCATTACCAGAATGCTCAAGGAATTTCTAAACAAACAACTTTACAAACTTCTCATTCTTCTTACCTTTGAAAGGGGCAAAACCAAAAAGGCTCCTCCTCCGCTGGACTCCACAATAACTGCCAGGAACTTCGGGTTGACTGCGCAGAACGAGCTGTCCCACGTCACCTTGGAAACCCGAATGTCATCGTAACTCTGCTCCGCCTTCGCAGCTTGACCAAAAACATGCCGGAACTTACTCTGGCGCACAATACTGCGACTCATCACTAGGAGAAAACGAACAGACAAAAATAAGCAAAATTTAATTTGTAGCTTTGTTCGTACTTATGTATACCATATAATGTATGCTGACATGCTTATTTGGGATATACGTAAGTGCCAATATAAAATATGATCTAATAATACAGAATATTGAACTCGTGACTCAGCTGAATGGACGACTCACACGAATGGACGATTCCAGGTTAAAGGAAAGATCAGAATTTGCACCTTGAGTCCATGGAGCCATTACTATGTCAGAGCTGTCTATTTACATTACAATCCAGTACAATTATGATGGTGCAGTGAATGTTTTCCCGCCACTAATCATGTAAAAGGCATGGTGAATCTGGTGGTATCCCTTAGTGGTGGTATTTTATCCAGGCTCAGGCAGATGATGATGCACAATACCAAGCAAAGTATCACCAAATGCTCAAAAATGTAGTCTTTTAATAGGATCTAGGGAAGTTAATCAATGCTTCTCTCCAACAGATTGGAATAACTGCAATGGCACAAGCCAAAAGACACATATGGGTGTGATGTTCATTTGTTATTGCTGTTCTGAAGACGAATAAGGACTAGCATACCTAATAACCAGGTATCACAGGTATGTCTCTATGTTAAATAATGTGACACATTCATTAGTGGGAGGGTCAAAAGCGATTTATTTTAACTAGTCTGTAAGGTATCGTTTATTTGCAAGGTGTTCTTTATATACTTTGTAGGTTTACATATATTAAGATTGAATTAATCAATTATTTGTCACAGCACTTTGATATGATTTATTTTTTTCCCTGCATATCCTATTTAGGAAGCTGGGGTCAGAGCACAGGGTCAGCCAGGATACAGCGCCCCTAGAGCAGATAGGGTTAAGGGCCTTCCTTGCTTGACAGTTGCAGGTTGGTGGTCCTGGGGCTTGATCACTTAACCTATTGGACTTATTGGACCTATTTTAATTGTTTGAACCACCACTGCCCCAATTCAGGTTTCATTCGTGTTAGAGAAATGTTAAAGCCCTGTTCAACAAAATTTTGCTGTGTAGTGTGGCATGGTGGCTCAGGGGTCAGTGCTGTCACCTTACACCTCTAGGGTTAAAAGGGTTCAATCTGAGCTCTGGTCTGTTTGCATAGAGTTTGCAAGTTTCAATGGAATTTCTCCAAGAATTATCGTTTTTTTCCAACAGTCCTACTGTAAAAGTTGTCCAGGGTTAATAATTTTCCAGGGTTGTCCAGGGTTAATAATTTTATAATTGCTTATACTACAGAGCTGCACAGCAATTTTGCAAAGATAATGTGCTTCTTCAAAGGAATGAGGACAGAATTTTGTTGTGACAACAACTGGAATATGGATAGGTAGTGTTTAGGTAAGAAAATTAATATGGACAAAAGTTTTGGAAATCACAATGTTAGTGTCAGTGGTAGCTCAGTGGTTAAGGTATTGGACTACCCTTCAAACCCACAAATGATAAAAATTTTAAAATATGTTCAATAAGTGAGGATACAACAGTATACACTTGATCACCTTGGACGCATGTTAGTTGACCTCTGGTATACATTACTAGAAAGAAGAGGTCAACTAACAGGCATCCAGTGGCATTAAGTAATAACTAGGGATGCACCGAAATGAAAATGCTGGGCCGAAAACGAAACCGAAATTTTTGGATGCACTTGGCCGAAAACCAAAAATGGCTTTATTAAAAAACATGTTTAAAATATTTTCTTTTTGTTTGTATTAAAAAAACTACAAATTAATTAAGCAATCAAACTTTTATTGATAATAAATAACAGTAATAAGGCTGTTTAACAATAACAAAACTTGCTTCCAAGTGCTTCCAAATCGCCGACATACTCCGTTTTGATGCGTAATGACAGCGCGAACGAGACGGGAGGATGGGAGAGGCGTGGCGACAATTTTCGGCTTTTATTTTCAGCGCTTTCTTACGTTTCGGCCGAAACCGATAATGCTATTTCGGCCGAAAATTTTCGGCGTCCGAAATTTCGGTGCATCCCTAGTAATAACTACAGTACATGAAGGGTAAAAACCACAACCTAGAATCAGCCACTACTAAACAAGCTATATCATAAAAAATAAAAAAAAGCCGGCATTACAATATAGTCCTTTTACTCAAGGAAATGTGTCTAGGACTGTAACTGTTTAGGGACACGAAAAAAATTAATATTGTTTAATAAGAGAACTATTTTCTTAAATTCTAACATCATTTGAAAAACTAAAAAAAAATTTTCTTGATAGTTATAGAGTAAGCAAAAGAACTGAGAGCTAGCAGCTAGCGTAGAAAAATAGTCATGCTAAGTCTGACATTCTGTTAAATCTCATTAAGCCTCTGCACAAGAGATGATTCCTTGACATGATTTTGACTTTCTAATGTCATTATCTTAAAAAAAAAAACAAAGTGAGCTCCCATGACACACCGTAAAACATGCAATTTGTTGGCAACGTTTGGCATCATTTGACTGTGACGAGATTCAAAGTAATTTTTCTTTGCTTCTAACTTTTAAACAACTCGCAAACTTTAAGTGGACATTTCTGCACAATGTCCTATTCAGCAAAAAATAAATAAACAAATAAATAAGTAAATAGATTAATATATAAAAAACTATGAAAATGTTCAAATGAAAAGAGAAGAGATTTCGCCCTGCAGTGATGGTTTCTCTTGTGAATTTTCTGTTTACGTTTAATAATATCTAACAAAAGCATCTGTTTGATCATTTTGAAAACAGTTCTAGTTTAATTTTTATTCTGTGCAAGTGTGAGAAACACTGTTTTACAGTTTTGCACATTTATTAGATTAAAACTATACAAATGCACAATTGTGTTTATGTAATAAGTGTTATGATAAGATGCATCATGATTGCAGTGTTAGATGGTATGGGAGGCAAAACTAAGGTTGCCACATTATACTTAAAAAAAAATCGACCGACCAACAGAGAAAACAACTGACCATCATGTAGAGATCAAACTTTTAAAAAAATGAATGATGGCTTTGTTGTGTTTCTTGTCACTGGCCACCAGTTCTGGATAGCTTGTGTGATATTTATGCAACACAGATGTATAAAAATACCTTTGTAGAAATTAGCCATATAAAAACATTATGAAGGACAGTCCTGGGAAAACCGGGACAGGTGGCAACCCTAGATAAAACTATAACAGGTTAAAATTAACATCAAATGTTGTTCCATAAAACAAAAACACAAGAGGATTTTTCTTGCTCTCCAGGGACAATGAAAATAAAAATGCCAGAAGGGTTGGTTCATGAACAGCGTAAGCTGCTTGTACTTCAGATTCTTTTCCCCTTACTCTTCTCCTGTGCTTGTTTCGACTTTTACCCCCTTTTTTCCTGTTCTGCATTTATGTTCCTTCTCTCCATCTCCTTACCTTCAAAGCCTTATTCTCTCTCTCTCAGTTCTTAATTAATGATACCTGCAATACATTTTAAAACAGTATGACATCCATGTAAATCCATCTCACTTGCAGTTCAGACTGTTGCCAAAGTTCTTCTGGCTTGCTGTGTATATCAAAAGTCTATAGAATCTTAAATACATGTGCCTGCTACCTCCTCCTTTGATTTCTCATAAATCACTTTTTCCCTCCCTTTGCAACACCCGGTCGCTCCACAAAATCTAACAACGATGGCCTTGCACACCCAGGTCCTAGGTTCGTTTTTATTCATGATTAGACTCATTAAATACACTAAACTGTGAAACTGCTTTGGGTTTCAAAATTCCATATCGCTCCGTTTTGTTTTTAAAGAGCTCTCATTAGGCTTAGTTTGCTTCAACAATAAAAGTGCCGGTGTGTACATTTGTGTTTTGCTGTTGCCTAGCTGTCACACAACTGTGTTAACCCGTCATGATGTTATTCTGGGAAGCTACGCAAGACAGATGCAAGAAACAAACAGGCAAGCTTCTACAGTATCATGAACAAAATGACACCCTCACGCATCTGTTGAGTGATCCTCAACTTGTCTCTAATTTATGTTCCTCTAATTGCATACAGGTCGAAACAGATAAGCTTTTTACAACTGAAAGTAAACTAGAGCTGTTTATGAGGCACGTGACAGGACGCACTTGTTTCAAATGAACAGCAAAATTAAAGAGAATTGTAAATGATATGACTTGACATGCAGTGACACACTTGCATACAGTGAAACAATTATGTATGAACACCCCGTTAATCCAAGTTTTGCATGTTTTAGGCTAATGTTATCTGCAGAAGCTCTTTAAAATCCCAGCAACACAATGTAAGAGTCGCTAAGGCCCGTTTAACACATCTGTGAACAATGTTCGCATGATGAATAATTCATTTTCTCTTTAAATGACTTAAGCATGAATGGAACGATCAATTTGCAACTCTTTAGATCTGAAGGACAAACACATTTATGTTTGTGCGTGAATTGTAATTGGGTCTTAGTTACATAGCTAATCATTGTCACAAACGGAAACTTTTACTTTAGTCATAGTTATCTAAGAAATAAAACTAAATATTTTGAAGTGTTTCTTTTATACATAGCAGCTTATTATAGCAGCTATAAACCTTCATGCTCTTACCATTCTCTCTTTAAATTAAGGCATAAGTAAAAAAAAAAAAAAAGAAGTACAAATCCATCTGTCCTGAAACATATGCACATATTTCCTCACACTTTTTACACTCATTACCATATTTTTTTAATTCTGTATAACTGCTTTGCAGTAATGACCTTTATTAAAAGCACTCTATAAATAAAACTGAACTGTATTAAACTCAATAAATGTGCAAGCATTGAGAGGAACCTCGAGGTACCTCAGTTTATGAACTTAAATTCTAACACAGATTCTAACTGTTGTCAATGCTGCTCTTATAGAACCTTGAGAGCAATACAATTCAAAAATTGTGACGATTAACGGCCATGGAATAAATAAAGCATGAAATCACAAGATTAAAAAAATGAATCATGAAATAAATTTATTAAATAAATGAATAAATCTTGGGGAAAAGAACATGAAATACACACAATGCTGTGAAAAAGGTTTTTGTTTTGTTTTTTTGCATATTTGTCACACCTAAGTGATTGAGATCATCAAACATTTTTGAACATTACATAGTTCAAAGTTTTTGAATGATGATCTTTGTGTAATATTAAAATGTGCTTATTGATCTCAAATGTTTTTAAAACATTTAATTACTTAATTCTCCTTTAAATATGTATATAATTGCATATCTATCTATTTGTTTATGTATTTATTCTTGCCATATCACACCTTCCATAGTGGAGATCACAGTCCTGACCATATACATAGTTTATGCCTATTTTTTTTTCTTCTTTTCTTTCTTAAAGCTGTTTAGAGAAATTAATCAAACCACGCGGTTCACTTAAACCGGAATCGAATCTGGAACCCGAGTCCATGCTTGAGCAAATGACATGGGGCACTTTCCTAATATAGTCATGCTGAACTACCTCCTACCCCCCTACCCACCAACACCACCCCCGCCCCCTCAAGTTCCCCCACCTCTCCCATGGGGGGGGGGGTCAATGCACACAACAGACCCGCTAAGGAAGAAGCACACAATAATACCCCTCCTCAGCACCCCCCCCCCACTCCCCTCCCCTCCCCCCATGGCCATTTGCCAGAAATATTCCTGATCATACCTTAAACCCCACCCCCAGTAAACCCGCGTGCTCCAGATCTGACAGACCGAAAAGAAGTGCGCGAGCACCGGCGCGCGCTGGCGCACTCTCACGCGCAAACCGTGACACGGCAGTATTTATTTATTTATTTATTTATTGTTCTATAATTAAAGTGACGCTACTCGTTCACACGAACACAAGCAAAAGTCTTACCTCTGTGCTTGTCTTTTATACACCAGTTTGTTTTTATTTCTCAAATGCTCCTTTTTCTCAGGTTTTTTTTTTTTTTGCTGTTTTTGTTCAGAAAAGATGCAATTCGTTTCTTCTTTTTGTCTTTTAATTCCAGATAAGAGAGTTTGTAAAGTCGTTAAAAAAAAAAAAAAGCAAAACCAACTCCGCGTGCTGGTGTCCGGGCGTCCACTGAAAGAAAAGAGAGAAACAGATACGGGCTGAGTGGAGACTGTTAGGGAATGAGAGAAAGAGAGAGAGAGAGAGAGAAGGAGAGAGAGAGGGGGGGGCGCGAGGCGGTTCTACACCCGGGCTATTTTAGAAGCACCTTCATCTCCCGCGACGGCGAGGATCACGTGCACAGCGAAACTGTTCTAAGGACAGTTTTAGAATCGCAGAACTGATTAAGTCGATTTGGCCAGCGTTCTAGAACTGTTCTCAGAACTGTTGCCGTACAACACGGAAAACGTGACACAATAGAAGACGGTCTTGGACTCTGCTGATTTAGTCAGCTTTTCTCTGAGGACTTGTGACTGCAGTCACTCAATAGTTCAGGACTGAAAATCCTAGCTTTGTACCCGAGCCTCCAAAAACAAAAGTGATCAGCTCATTAAGTTAAACCTTTATTTGTCACATGTACATTACTGTACATTGAAACCTTTACAAATCCCAGCAGAACCAGAGTCAGAGCGCAGCGTCAGCCATGATACAGCACCCCGGAGTGTTAGGGGCCTTTCTCAAGGGCCCAACAATGTCAACCTGGTGGAGCTTAGCACACAGTATGACTGCATATCAATCCCTTCTATCTGTTCTCACCCAGATGAGGATGGGTTCTCTGTTGATCTGGTTCCTCTCAAGGTTTCTTGCTATTACCATCTCAGGGAGGTTTTTCTTGCCATCGTCACCCTCAGCTTGCTCATCAGGGACGACCTGATCATTTTGATTCACACATATTTCCTCACATATTTTATCCTGATTTCCCCAACTTTTGATTCCATAAAGCTGCTTTTGCAATAATAATCATCGTATAAAATTTATTTGACTTAAAAAAGACGCCGTAGTACCCTAATAAGAGGTATGTACCATAGTTTCTGCATAGTACCCTCATTTGAGGTTTGAAGTGGTCCCAATTGTCATGTATGATAAAAAGCTAGCCGTCTGTACCTAGCTGCAGTTTTCAGTCACCTCACAAAAAAAAAAAAAAGTGAAAAATGTAATCTGTTCACCTTAATTCTGAGTTTTGGGCCATTTTGAATCATAATATCGACAATTTAGTTATACCGTTAAGTTGTAAAAAAGTTGTAAAGAACGCGTTTGTTTGATCAACAATTAGTTCACTCATGATAAAACGTTCAGAAATGGAACAGAATTTCCATCTTAGATCCACTTGCATTGTGAAACCATGAAAGTATTTTTTTTTTCATCAATAAAGAACTATACATGAAAACACCATAAAACACCTCACAAGTGAACCATACCAGATCAAAGTGGAAGTGGCTTGATATTTATTATATGGCTAAAAAGCTAGCTGTCTATACCAAGTGAGAATTTTCTATTACCTCCTATTAAAAAATACTTTTTGCTGGCAAAGGAAGCAGTTTTAGGTAACCAAAGGGACAAATTTAGCTTTTTAACAATTCCAACTTGCATTGTGAAAACAAAGACTTCCCAGTTATCTTCACATTTGCTTTAGGACTAAAGAGTTAGCCGTACCTAGTATCAGTTTGTGGACACCTCAGTGGAAAAACTAAAAAACTTAATTTAAGTAAAGCCAATAATGACCTTTTAGATTGAAGCTGCACGTTTTTAGGTGAAAGAAATTTATCAAAAGTTACATACGGACTACTGGCACCACCCCACTGCCAAAGACTTTTACACTTTTTCCTTTTTTTGTACTCAGTAAAATCGTTCTCATCCTTTGTGAAAATCACTTGTACTGTATATCACTTTGTATGAGGAGTGTTCAAGTCAAACCTGGACTTGTAAATAAACTGATTAATGTGTACAGAAGGCAGTAAGGTAATGAGACTCTGCAGTCATTCCTGTGAACATTTAGTGAGAGGAACGACTGATCCTTGAAAATCGACGGATAACGTGTCGCCAACTTGCAGAAGAGACACATCTATCTGTGGGAACTGTACACACAATCATTCACCAACACCACTTGCACATTACATTACTGGGAGTTATTGCCACATACGTACAGTACAGTCCTGACCTAGCAAAAGTCCCGGTTTGACCTAAACATCTCTCGTGAATATAAGATTGCATTTCTTAATGATAGTCATGGCAGAACTGTCTAGGCTTTAAAATGTGCATATTCTGGGGTCTAGTACTGGCTTCTTTTCTAGACCTGATGTTATTTGACCATTTTTTGTAATATCATTGGATATACAAGACACAAAATAAAAGCTACCTAAACACCACTTCTCTTTCTTTCACCCTGTCCCTGAACAGTCCTATGTCCATTATGTCCAACCTATAGCCCTTAGGTTAGTGCATGGGTTCCCTTCCTTAGTGTAGTTTTGTTTGTTGTTGCTATTGTTGCTTTCCAGTATATTTCGTTTTCACCCCCATTTGTTAGCGATGAATTGTCATGAGTAGAATATCTAATGTGACAGAATCGCAGGTATTTGTTTTTCCTTAAACGTTCTTTAATTGTCACAGTTTAAGTAGATTAAAAAGAAAATCCAGTTTTACAAGGAACAGGAAAAAAAAGACAAAATTGCACGTTGCATCATACAGGCCACCTTAAATACACACTCAGCCAGCATGCGTCCAGATTACAAACCACAGATTAAAAAATGTAAAACATAATAAAAAAGATAAAGTGCATTTTAAAAACTTCCCCGCATTTGCTTATATATTACTAAAAAAAAGGAGAAACTGCACTTAAGATTTGAACACGGGGAAAAAATAGGTGCACACATACATTTACATATACAGTCATACACATCCATTAAAAATGAATCTATACATACATCCACTAAGCCCCAGAGATCTACATTCTACGTACCACAGGACTTGTTCCATTCTTAACTGAGCTTAACATGCACACTAATCAGACATCCATAACAACTTTGCTTTCATTTACATTACATACATATCTGAATGGTGTTTTAACATTTATTCATCCGTGTCTCTTTAAATCGCGCACACACACACACACAAAATCCCCAGACAATTGAGAATCTATTTCAGTTCAAGATCATTCTGCAGAACGCAGCTGCAGGCTAAGAGGAAACTCTAAATTTATCACTTGTGTGTAATAAACCATTTGACAGATATTGTGCAAAGTGAGGATCAAACTTTTTTCTTTTTTTTAAACCAGAATTTCTATTCATTGCTGATGGATCCGGGATTAAAATTGCCCCATCAACCCCATCACAAAAACCAGTAACTTCTCTAATTGCTAGCTTTGTGCTTCTTACTGTATATCTGATCACTGGCTCCAAAAGCCACCTGGCAGTTTTGTATTATTTCTGGTTTTTATAAGGCCCACTGAGGTATGTGTGGAGAAAGAGAAAAAGAGAGAGAGAACACATGCACACAGCACAAACACATGAGGAAAACAACAGCCTGGGTCACATGGTGTGATAGTAGGAGTTCGTGGGTCGTTTTTGAAGCCTCATCAAGGGATGAGTCCTACCATACTGTTGCCGTGTCGCCACTGATATTAAGGCAGGCGCCGGCACTGGAGTGTATGCTGAATCTGGGACCTTTCTTTCCCCACAGCATTCGTTAGACGATGGTGAGACTGGCAGTGGCATGGGGACCGAGTGCTCTACTTCTCCAGACTGGCAGTTTTCCAACCTTTTATCCAAGTGTGATCCAGCTAAAGGGAGGCGAGGTGTGCAAGACGGAGGGAGGGAGGGTGTCCGTCTGGGTAGAATGCGCTTCTTTTTTGAGGTATCATCAGTAAAAGAGTGAGGGCGTGGCTTTACAGTGCTTGGGAATGAAGACACGGGACTCCGCTCCAGTTTGCTCAGGTCGTTAGCTGACAGGTCGAGGGAGCCTAGCTTAGCCAGGGAGGCCGATCTCTTGATCAGCGAGGGCGGGGTCAGACCGGCATGACGCATTCTTGCCTCTACCTCTTTGGCTCGTTCTTGAACAACCCACCCTCTTTTCTGTTCTTTCCCAGACCAAGGGTGGCTCGGCCTCTTGTCTGATGTGCTGCTTACCTGGCAAAGGAATGCACCGAGCTGTCTCAGGGTCTCCAACATCTCCCTCAGGTGGTCTTGTAAAAGGCATTCGGTGCTTGTCTCCTCCTCCGTGACACCCCTTAACTTAAAAACGGCATTTGAAGACGAACTGGATGGAGTGGAAAGGCTTTGCTTCAAGTGTAAGAGGCTCATGTCTGTCTCTAGAAATCCAGTGTGTCCAAGCTCTTCTTCCCTGAGTCTTATGTTGCACCCTTTTCCCATTGCTTCCTCTACAGGTAAAGGTTCCTCTTCCACTGTTTTTGTCTCAGCCGTTTCCTCAGGCCGATGGTGGTGGGCTGGCACAGTGCTCAAACCGGGGAAGAGGTCTGAATGAGGTGAAGTGTTCTCGGTTCTGTCATTGGTGCTGGTGCTACCGACGGAACGCTGTGTGGGAGAGCCGAGAGCACCTGATAGCAGCGTTGACGAGGGAACGTCTTGCTTCATCTTCTGTTCTAGCTGCCTGGTGGCTCGCCGCACCGTACCCTTTGTCCAGTCGCCTTGGAGGGCTTCTTTGAGCTCCACGTTCTCCTCTTGCGGTGAGTTTTTGACTTCCTCCTCCTCCTTCTCCTCCTTTAAGCTACTGAGATCAGGTTGGCTGGCAGGAGAAGGAGGAGGAGTTGTGCTGGGCCTTGTGGATTCCATTTCTGAGACTGTGTTATAAACCAAAACACTGCTGGTCTCCTGGAAAAAAAAGAGAAATAAAAACGATTAAGGCTAGGGACTGAAGTGGTATTACTACAGGCGAATTTCCACCGCAGGAACCTTTTCAGGAACTCGAGAATTGAAGCAGGATTGAAATAAGGTTCTGAAACTATTTCCAATAATCTTTTCAGCTATAGGCTTCAATTGACTTAAATGTGAGTTTCACAAAATGACTCCAATATAATAAAGAGTTATATTGTACACAAGCAATGACTCAAGCTGGATTACACAACACCGAGCAGCCCGTCAGCACCACAATGACCCTGAGGTTGGGCAGAAATTGAAGCAGATGTGAGCACAAGGAATGACAATTCTGATTCATGAAACTGAGAAGTGCGTTTATGAATCAACTCTCAGATGCGCTGATGCAAGCTCCCGACCACTAGTTCCTTTTTTTTACCAGTCATATACCAGTCATGCAGCATGCCCCGAGTTACCCTCATATACAGATGAATGAAAAATGGAGGAAAGAACAGCACAAAGACACAAAGTTCCTACACCATACTTTTAATCTTTTTGCACAAAGTTGCAAGGAAAGAAGTCCATTCCCTAAATTTGCAGCAAAGTCTGTGGTGTTTTTGTCAACCCTGCCAAAAATAAAAAAGAGTAAAAATAAAAAAATAATGTCAACTTTCATTATGAATAATATGACATTAATTATTGTATACAAGAATACTGTGAAACTTTAGTTTCTTTAATTAATGTAAATAAAGAGCTCGTGTAAGCAGACAGCTGTGATTAAATTTAAACCTGACAATGTTTTTAGCTAATTTAATCCTCCTAACTCAAATCATCCAGATTAAAACAGCACGGGCAAACTAAACACATGAGGAAATGATCCGCTGTGGTGATACCCCCCTAAAAAGGAATAGCCGAAAGACAAAGAAGAAACTAAACAAGTACAAACTACCGTACAAAAGTTTGGGGTCACTTTCTAACTCCGAAGGCGTCCAAAAAATGCATTAATCTCCTTTGAACAGTTAATGGTGAGATGTGTCTGCTACTTCTGCTCTGTAAAGACTTCATAACGCCTCTAATCTGAGGTGCTGTTAATTTGTAATTTTTTAGGCTGATAACTCTAAATGTACTTCTCGTCTGCGGCAGAGGTAGGTTTTGGTCTCGCCCTCCTGGGATGGCCTTCATGAGAGCCAGTTTCATTATGGTGCTTGATGGATTTTGCAAATGCACTTGACAATACTGTTCTTGCAAAAACTATTACAGAAAGGCTGACCTCTGTGTCTTAAAATAACAACTAACTGTTGTTTTTGTTGTTACATAATTACCTCATTCCATATGTGTTATTTTATAGTTTTGTAATAGGTTTTAGTAATAAATAATAAATCTGTGGCTAGATCTCTAATATACTAAATAATACTCTCTAATAAATACTAAATACACGATAAATCCCACACTGCGCACTAAACTACAATGGATATAATGGCTAAATGCAACTAAACTACAGGTTTGTCCCAGACTTATGAATGAGTTCAGTTCTGGGAGCACGTTTTGAGTCTGATTGGTCTTAAGTCCAACAAACAATGTAAAGCATACCGATCGACTCGACTAAATCTTTCCTCATACTGCCATCATGTGGCCAAACCGTAATCGCGACTAACTAAATAAATCTCACACAAATGTAAGTGTTGAATCCCGGACGCCAGTCTGTGTCAGAGCTGTTTTCCACTGTATTGGACTGTGAACTTTTGTTAAGGATTTTCCAAAATTAGGATTATTCACCATAAGGACAGATTAACAGGACAGACATTTTCTATCATCGTGCTCTCGGCCTGATTTATTGAAACCGATGAGGCCGACTCATGTCTCCCACACTCCCCACACCCACACACATACAATATACCGGCATATAGACATTTTATACATTCACTTACACACTTTACTATATTGTTTATAATTGTGAATATTGTTATCTGGTGCACTGCAGTGTCTATTTTTTGTACAATACACGTGAGCTACTTTCGTGATTGTACTGGAAATAGAACTCTAATATGAGATGCTATATCCTCCGTATCACAGAAGTATGCAGAAGTACAGCAGGTTCAAAGCATCAAATCATAAGGTGTAGTGGGTACTTCATAAATTCTAGGTAAATCATAAGTACATTTAAACATTTCTTAGCTGATGCGTAGTCGAGCAACCAAAAACCATTAACGATTTCAACTGGGGACAATTTGGCACGCTCTATCAAAAAGTGTGTGAATACGGGAAAGTCCACTAAGTTTATTTTACACATAAAAAGCAGAAAAAGTTTGATGCATGAAATTGCACATTTTTTTAAAGGCGATACACACTGACCACTTAATTAGGAACACCATACTAATCCAGGGCAGGCTGTGCTCTCAGAACTTCCTTAATTCTTCTTCATGGCATAATAACTCTGTCAGCTGCACTTTTATGCTATGAATCTTCTTTTCTATCACACGCCACATTACCTCTAGTTCCTGACCCGTATCTACACACCGCTGCTACATTCGACAAGTACACAAATTGGTTCCTAATAAAGTGGCCAGCAAGTGTACAATATGGAAAAAAAAGATCACTAACTGTTGGGTCCATCACACACTTCACACTTATAAATTAATGTTATTGGTAATCTTCATGGTCCTGACCCATGTGTTCCCTCCTTTCAATTTAGTTCCTCAAAAGGTTCTGCAACCTTGGTGGAAACAAGCCTTAAGTAAAGAATATACCAAAGGATGACGGACAGCACATGGACCAACACCATAATGGAAATGGGGAACCCCATGCAGCATTCCTTTTCACCACAGGGTGGCAGCCAATGACATGAGTTCAAACTCAAAGCATGGTTACGGCGGGGTGTGGGATACCGATACACCTGAGTTTAAACAAAAATGTCGGACTTACTCTCGGCAACACTACTCCCTTGCTGAAATCAAAAATTATAACAGTGATTTAAACATAGGTTTTCATTTTATCACGTAAAAAAATTAAAAACTATTTGCTAATAGGCTTGTGCGATATTACAATGACGTGATCAGTATGAAGAGACTGAGAATAATCAAACAATACAAAGAATATTTAATTTGCTTTTCTATTTTCCCAAAATTTAACTACAGTTTTAGTTTAGTTTTTTTCCCCCTTTGGTTAGTTTTGCATTTATTTGTTTGTATGTCCAAATGATGTCAGGCTTTTGTTTGACATCATTTTAAATGTCATTCAGGAAGAAAGCGTCTAACCCTCATCAGACGTCAGACCATCGTCAATAGAGCTTTTAATAGTTTTGCTCTAATGTGAAAATTTGCTTTAAAATTACTTTTCTTGTTTTGTTCTATAATTCTAATTCAAAGACCCAATGCGTTGGTGTAAAAAAATGCATTTGTTTAAAAAAAAAAAAAAAGAAAAAAAGCAATAACTAAATCAAAACTGTTTGCTCAAGCTGAAGGTATTTGTTCTGACAGACCCAAGTTCTAAAGTTGTTTCTTTATGACCTACTTTTTTGCATAAATATACTTAACAATTCCACTGGAAAACTTCTCAATGTTGCATCTGATTATGATTAATTAGGAAACTCAACATCGCACAAGCCTAAGATTGATCAAAAAACAAAACAAAAACATGGAAGTCAAACATAAGCTTTTCACGCACACCTACACACACTAATACCTTTTTCTGTTCCTCTTCCCTTTTAACGGCGTGCTCAGGAAACGTGAGCTTCTGCTCCTGGTTTGGGCTTTTATCTCGCGGGTTCTGTTGCACCACCTGCTCAGAACTCCCACGGCTCTGAGCCTCCTGAGAGAGGCCGAGGAATTTCTCTCTGGCACTGAAGAAATCGATGCGGTCAGAGCTGAGATCTGACGGAGGGGAAGCAGAAAGGCCCGCTTCCTGTATTGTGGCACTGGGGTGTTGGTGGTGGTTATCGTCCTTGGCGTGACCTAGCCCTGCGGAGTTCATGTCTGCGTCAGGCACTTGCTGGCTGAATTTTTGCCTAAGTTCAGGCACCTGTGTGTGCTGCCCTGCAGCTGAGGAGGTGGAGGAAGAGTTTGGGGCAGGTCTGCTTGGCTCGGGGGTTCTACTTCTAACACACCCTGTTTTGTTAGGGGAACACACATCTGGCTGCTTGTGGCTGACTGGTTTGGCCTCTGCATCTGGGTGGAGCGTGGGCGATGAGGTGGGGTGATGAAGAGCAGCGGGTGGATGAGGCCGGCTCACCGGGACTGATTCTGGCATGTTTATGGGCGCTGAAGTGGGTCGGGCACCAGGCACTACTGTAGCTGCTCGGGGTTTAGGGGGCTCCTCGGCGGTGAGGCTCTCTTCTGAGTTTCCGAGCCCATTTGCAACAGGCGCCTCGTGCGCGCGGCCCTTTTTTTCTCCTGCAGGGGCTGAGGAAGGAGTGAGAGTCTGGAGAAGCTCCTGCAGAGACGGAGACGCCTGGCTCTGGTTGCGGGGATTGGAACGGCCCAGCGACTGCGCCCCAGGAGCTTTGACAAGCGGCTCGTGGAGCTCGGACAGATTGCTGTCCGAATGGGAACGCCACAGTTTGTTGTGCCTCTGCCTGCTGTTGAGGGAAGAAGGAAAGAAACAGAAGAAATACAGAAGAAGAAAAAAGAACAGGTTTGATAATTGGAACACCACTAATCTGCACTGATGTACAGTGGGGCAAAAAAGTATTTAGCCAGCCACCAATTGTGCAAGTTATCCCACTTAAAAAGATGAGAGAGGTCTGTAATTTTTATCATAGGTGTACCTCAGCTATGAGAGACAAAATAAGAAGAATTAAAGAATTTATTTGCAAATTATGGTGGAAAATAAGTATTTGATCAATAATAAAATTTCATCTCAATACTTTGTTATATACCCTTTGTTGGCAATGACAGAGGTCAAACGTTTTCTGTAAGTCTTCACAAGGTTTTCACACACTGTCGCTGGTATTCTGGTCCATTCCTCCATGCAGATCACCTCTAGATCAGTGATGTTTTGGGGCTGTCGCTGGGCAACACGGCCTTTGAACTCTCTCCAAAGATTATCCATGGGGTTGAGATCTGGAGACTGGCTAGGCCACTCCAGGACCTGGAAATGCTTTTTTCGAAGCCACTCCTTCGTTGCCCAGGCGGTGTGTTTGGGATCATTGTCATGCTGAAAGACCCTGCCATGTTTCAACTTCAATGCCCTTGCTGATGAAAGAAGGTTTTCACTTAAAATCTCATGATACATGGCCCCATTCATTCTTCCCTTTAAACGGATCAGCCGTCCTGGTCCCTTTGCATAAAAACAGCCCTAAAGCATGATGTTTCCACCCCCATGCTTCACAGTAGGTATGGTGTTCTTTGGATGCAACTCAGCGTTCTTTCTCCTCCAAATACAAAGTTCTATTTTAGTTTCATCTGACCATATCACATTCTCCCAATCCTCTTCTGGATCATCCAAATGCTCTCTAGCAAACTTCAGACAAGCCTGGACATGGACTGGCTTAAGCAGGGGGACACGTCTGGCACTGCAGGATTTGAGTCCCTGGTGATGCAGTCTGTTACTGATGGTAGCCTTTGTTACTTTGGTCCCAGCTCTCTGCAGGTCATTCACTAGGTTCCCCCGTGTGTTTTGGGGATTCTGCTGAGATCCTACATTGAGCCCCAGATCGAGGGAGATTATCACTGGTCTTGTATGTCTTCTATTTTCTGAAAGAATTGCTCCCACAGTTGATTTCTTCCCACCAAGCTGCTTACCTATTGCAGATTCAGTCTTCCCAGCCTGGTGCAGGTCTACAATTTTGTTTTTGGTGTTCTTTGACAGCTCTTTGGTCTTGGCCATAGTGGAGTTTGGAGTGTGACTATCTGAGGTTGTGGACAGGTGTCTTTTATACTGATACAGTAACCAGTTCAAATAGATGCCATTAATACAGGTAACGAGTGAGAGCCAGAAATCTTGCTTAGTTTGTAGGTGACCAAATACTTATTTTAATGAGGAATTTACCACTTAGTTCATAAAAAATCCTACAATGTGATTTTGTAGAATTTTTTTCTTATTTTGTCTCTTATAGTTGAGGTATACCTATGATGAAAACTACAGGCCTCTCTCATCTTTTTAAGTAAGAGTACTTGCACAAGTGGTGGCTGACTAAATACTTTTTTGCCCCACTGTACTTGTACTTGTACATCTGTATACTGATTTAAACAAACCTCTCCTATCCTCCGCCTCTAGCCTGCACTCAGTGACCTGTGATTATATCTTAAAACGTCTTAAAGGGTCTTTAAGAGTTCTGCTTCATTATAAACACTGACTGTTATCAATAGAATCAGATGAATAAACATTAACAAACAACACCTTTCAGAGACAGGCAGCTCAAATCACATTCAACTTTCTGCAGCCTGAACATAAAAAAAAAAACAGAAAATGATTTCTTCACGTCTGTTTCAAGCCCGATTTCACGCAGTAAAATTTTTTTTAGGCAACAATGAGCACAAAACCACGTCGTTCATACGTAAACACGCTCTCTGCAGGGGTAAACATGAAAATGTGGAATGTAACATAACAGCTACTGTAAATCTAAAGTATATATAAAGTGACACCCTAATGACACTGCAATGGCGCTCATAACTGAGCTCAGGTGAAATAAGGCAAATCCTGTACATATTTGTTTTAAAACATGCGCACACTGTGTACAGTATGTACCATTACGCAGGTCAGTGGGAAACATGCTAAAGTGACTAGATTATGGATGAACATGTTCTCATTTTAATGTTTATGTAAATAAATTTGTTTCTAGTTATTCATGCAGCCTCTGAGCCTCCGTTCGTTTTGTATGTATGCAAATCAAGTGCATACCTGGCCAACAGGATGCCCTGGTACTCCTCTAGCTGCCTCATAAACGAGGGGTTGGGTTTGGTCACGGCACGGCGCTCTTTGACGTAGTCGAAGGCTTGCTCCAGGTCCCAGCCGTACTCCTTCATGGCGTACGCTATCACGGTGGAGGCCGAGCGGCTCACGCCCATCTTACAGTGCACCAGACACTTGGCTCCTGCTTTCCTGAAAAGATGAGTTTAGTTCTTTGTTAAAGATAAAGAATGCTGGTAGAGGAAAGGGAATAACTTGCGACTAAAACATGCATCTATGGCGTGTAGCCGCTGTTAAACTTACTTGGCTCTGGAGATGAATTTGTACGTGTCGTTCCAATACGCGAGCAAATCCGTGGCCTCTTCATCGTACACGCGGATGTTGTGGTATTCGAACAGACCGGGGAAGAAGTTATCGATCTCCCGTGTCACGTTGAGGATGTACTGAACCCTGACAATGAAAAGAAAAAAAAAAAAAGAAACAATAGTTTGGCATGGTTTTGCTAACACGCGCATTTGCATTATGGATTGTATTTGAGCGTTATGGATGGGAGAGAGAGAGTCGTCTCGATTTGTCTCACCCGCTGTTCTGTAGCTCTTCCAGGTTGGACGCATTCCATTCAGAACCCTTTAAACAATCCCAGACAGACTGTTAAATGATGCTTAATGTCCGGGTGAGAGGTTAAACACTGCTAAAAATGGAAAGTGTTAAATGAATGGAAGGATTACCAGGTACACATGCTCAAAGATCTCAGTAGGGCTGTCCATCTGCCCCAGGATGACAATGATCTCGTTATCGATGAACTCTTTAAACTCTCGCAAGGTACACCCCATCTGCATTTCCAGTTCTGTGCGGATCTGATAGGACAGACATGGAGTCATGAACCATATCTAGTGAATTCAAGATTTTGTATTTTACGTCTTTAGTTAACTTTTTTCTTTTTTTTCGACTAAATGATATTTGTGGTAAGAAATGGTGGGCCAAAAGTCTGGATTCATAAAACTTTCCATTAAAGTACAAGGTTTAATATCAGAATCAAGATTCGAAACTAACAACGGAAGATGCAACAGGCCTCCGAGTGGCGCAGTCATAAAGTGCTCGCTCCGGAGATGATACGGCTACATGGGTCAATCCCCGGGTGATGCTTTTACCTCTTACAGCTGGAGGCCTAGAGAGGGCTGATTGGCCAAGCTCCCTCAGATGGGAGGGATGAGAGGTACTTTGTGCTCCCACATTAATCACGGCTCAACAGCCAATCAGGGACGTCTGTGAGCACGCGCACGCGGAAGGAGCGGCTAGTGCTTTTCTCAGAGTGTGTTACTACGCTGCATGAGCAAGCAGTTCGAAAAGATGCGGCTGGCGTGACGCGGTTTGGAGGAAACACGTCACGTGGTCTTCGGCCATCCCGGCTAAATGGTAGTAGTAGCTTTAATGTGGGAGCCCCCTAGTGACTGGGAGGAATTGGCCCCACTAAATTAGGGAGAAAATCTGGAAAAAATCCAACAAAAAAAGAAGATGCAACAGAACCAGAAGGAACACCAACCACACTGATCTGAAATCAGTAGCTGATCAGAATCTGTCCAGAACAATTGTTGCTCTAAAGCAGGAAATCATCTCTGTGTGGAACAGCATCAGTTCCGATACATTACGAAAGCACCTGTACTTAGAGTATCCAAAAATGCTGCAAAGTCAGAGGCTGTGAATCTGCTTTTTGAATTTGCTTTCGTTTCTAATTTTAAATACTTTAAAAAGATCCATGAATCCAGATTTTTATGTCATACTGTATAAATTCTAGTCATTACTGGTGGAATTGATTAATTTACTCTGGAATTAAGGATACAAACATCCTTATAAAATTAGATGTTGAAGCAGTTATTTAATAGTCTTACAAAAAAAAGCATAAATTATAGTAAAATAAAAAAAAAAAGTTTTGTACAGATATCCAGTATATGAGAAAAGTGTGTTTGCACCCACATCTTTAGAGGTGACATTCTCCAGATCTTTCTGCGTCATGATCTCTCGTAGACGTGTCTTGATCAGCCGCTCCGTTCTCTCTCGCTCCGTTGGCCTAACGACACATACATAACACACGGTCGTTATATAGGAGATTATTAAACGTTAACTTTTTTCACACTCACTAAAGCAAAAACAAGCTAGTAAAAAACTTATGCATTACTGCCTACACATATCATAGAAGAAAAAAAAAGAACATGATAGATGCTGAACATATTGTGCAAACTGGCAGTCTGGCTTGCGATAATGTGCCCACAAACAGGAAGTGTAAAAGAGCAAGTGTGTCTGGCTGCTGAGGGAAGTGTCTGATCTCGTTCCTCTCCGAGCTATCAGACGTTTAGACTTCCTTTCTGATATACTTGTAAACCGCAGTCTCTCACACGACTGTGTGTGTAAACAGCTGGCACGCAACTAGCTGCCAGAAATACTGCCATGTTCTCGGACTTTTAACTCGAGAACCAGCGTATCAGCGCTTGGGGCACAAACTTTTGAACTTTTGTTAGTGGGAAGTGAGAGTTTTAGAGGGCAAATTTTAGTTCTGTTAAAAAAGACTTCTGTGTTTAGACCCAGCCAAAACCGGTGATTTATTTACATACACAGTACTGTGCTAAAAGTCTTGGACCCCAAACCCACACCCCCACCCCCCACCCCTAATTCTTCATAATAAATTAAAGTAAATGCTGCGGATTACATAATAGGAACGGGAACAAATGTTTTACTGCGACAGGGTGCAAATTGCTTATAGATACAATGTAAAAATCGGTTGTTTCTATAACAAATTATAAATAAATTAGATGCTTTTTTAAAAAAAAGAATGTAAAAGATTAATTTTACTTTCTCTTAATATTAATTTTATTGATATTTAATTCTTCTTTCCTCATAAAGCTTCTTTTCTCTGAAAGCTACTGTCTGGCTTGTTTGTAAACAAAAATTTAGCTAAGAAGCCATTTCATGGGCATTTTTGACTGAAATCACACTTGACTGCATGTACACGTTTAGTCATTCTGTCTCTCTCACGCATGATCTCACTCTTTTTCATTCATGTCTGTTGTCTTAAAAGTGCTCTTACAACGAGTCCTGACCCCCGGGACGGTTAAAGGGGAGAAGTTATTTCACGTACACGTCAGAAAAGAGCACGGGTGAGTCGGCGCGGTGCGACTGCACGTCCTGCATGGCGTTCCACTCGTTGATGTGGACCTGGTCCGACGACATGCGGCTCTGGTAGTAGCTGACCCAGGTCAGGAAGAGGCTGCCGGGAAAGTAGTTATGACAGCGAGCTACCTCGCATGCCTTGTGCAGAGACTGCAGAGCCGACCTGAACGAGAGACAAGAAGAGGAAGAGTTGGGCGGGTGAGGGAAAAAAGACAAGACAAGACGCTGTTTAACAGATTCCTTGTCTGCACTGGACACTGACCACATGGCCTGGACTGAGACGGGCTTGAAAACGTGGATCCTGTTATCCGTGGACACGCTGAACCCCCTGTGAGAGGAGGGGAAGAGTGTGAAATGTAACGTCGACACGTCCTGGATGGTAAAGGTTTAGGTGTTCGACTTACCCGTCTCCATCCAAATGGATTAGTGTGTCACTCCAGAGAGGAAGCACCAGGCCTATTGAACAGGAACTAAACACACACACACACACAGACATACACAGTGAATATTTCGTCTATAATCTGGATTCTAGTCAGCGAATAACTCCAACAGTTCACACACACACTGACCTGTCCAAGGGGCTGAAGTCCATGCCCAGCACCACGCTCTCCTCTGTGTCCTGCCGTCCATTTGTGGTCACTACAACCATGTAGCGTGTGCATTGAGGGTGCACGCTTTCCAACCGCACCGCCTGTCCAGACAGCACTAGGTCAATATAACCACTTATTCTAATCGCAGGATTTCTGAACAGCATCGTCTTACCACTATTAAATGGTAACATGAACTGCTATGGGGGAAAAAAAATAAGAAAAAAAAATGTGTTTTTGCATCATTCACCAGACGGATGTTGTCCTCCGGCCGCAGCAGAGTGAACATGGTCTGAAGGTGCTGCTGAAGATCTCCTAAACCAAAAAAAAAAATCATTTAGTCAGGATATACATCTCTGTAATCATGTGATTTATGAGGTCCCATCATCGTGTCAGGGGAATCTGACTTCTCATACCTGCATGTTTGCTACGCAGCCCTGTGATCTGCGAGGAGCAGATGGACGATGAGGAGGAGCCATTTCCCCTTGGGAGGAAGAGCGCGGCGCCTTTCACTGTTAAGAAGCTCTCGCTAATGCTGAGGGAGAAAAATGAGAGGGACAGAAAACAATCGCATCATTCATTCGTTCATCTTTAGAAAGCGCTTCATCCTGACCGGGCCTGTACACGGAACAATGTTCGCAAGGTTGCACAGAATACACCCTTGATAGGATGACAGTCTATTATCTCTCTCTCTCTTTCTTCTTCTTTCTCACGCGCACACACACACACACACACACACACACATAAACACACACACACAGGAGGAATTTGGAGTAGCCAATACATCGAGCAGCATGTTTCTGCGTGCTGGGAGGAATCGTGTTAATGAAAGAAAAAAAAAAAACTCACAGACACGGTGGGAGGATGTAAAACCCCACAGACAGTCTGAGGATCATATTAATCCGCTTTAACACCAATTTACTCCTTAACACGTCTTAATTTATGAAGTTTCGGTAAGAAATATAACAGCACAAACCTTTCAAAAGACCCTCCCACAATGCCGAACCCGGGCAAGATAAACATATAATATTAAAATACTTTTAAAAAATGTATATTACGATTAGATTTTCTGATATTTTGATGATTTCCTTCCTATTTAAATTACATGCAGATCTTTTCTTTTCTTTGTTTATGTTTTCTTTTACAGGAGATTAAAAATAAAATAGTATGTTTTTTTTGTTTCTTTTTAGTGTTTTTTTCCTAATAAATAAAATATTAAAAAATTTGTATATTTAAACTTAAATATTATTATTATTATTATTAAAATTTAACTTATAAAATATTTTTGTAAACATTAAATAAATCAAACACTACTATACATGCCTTTACCCTTTTATAGCTTTTTATTTTTGATATATTTCTCAGCAGACAATCACACATATTTTATTGCACTTTTGTAAATCTGTACATTTGTAGACGCTGAATCCCAAAATTTTACATTTGACATTCTTATTGTTTAATCTTTCTATCCTATACTGTCCTATTGTTCCTTTTAAGGTCACAGACAGTCGTATAAACATTTCCCTGCATATCGTACCGCGTATGGTTGTGTACGTGACAATAAAATATTTTAATTAGAATTTGACTTTTGTGAGGAAAGTTTGTAAAGAAGCCACTTTATTCTGTGTCTTACTATGTAAATGTGTGTTTTTTTTCTTTAAACACAGATAACCCAACACCATGGCCTTGATGATGAAGAAGTAACCCTGGTGTCTGATTTGTCCTGATGTATTTTCTCACCCTGTTGCTGCACTGCCTGCTCTCTAGAAAGAGAAATCAGAGCTCTGGTGGAGCTTATTTGAGGGCATTGCCTCAGACGCTAAACACTCTAAACTGTGCAAAAGAACAGACTGTTCCAGTGCAGCTCTGTTCCCTCCACGCTGCAACAGCTGTGACCGGAGCGCGAGACCGCGAGTGAAACTTGTACAGTCAGGGTTCTTCCTGAAATCCACTGATATCACATAAATAGGCAGAACAAACAAGAGGAACTGAATAGAAACCTGGTAAAGCATGCACACAAAAGCGCAGAAGGTCGCCTGTGTCTGTGGCTCTGAATGTTGGAATCAATAGGTGTGTGTTTGTGTGCGTGGCTTATGCATTGCATTTATGAGCAGGTGCAACGTGTAACTGATACCAGGTGTAGTATTGCAGTTATGGATAGCAAAATTGTATTTTTAATAAAATAATCATTAGAATAAATAGTCACACACACATAGATTAAACACCCAAAACTCTGACATACATTCTGGTAGCATTAGTGGTGGATTAACTTAGGCTTATATTTTAAGGTCATCTGCATCAGAGTGCAAGCATGGGTGATTTAAAGTGCTTGAGGTTCCTCTTTCGTGTGTCCTGTTTAGGGCTGGGTACCAAACTTCAAAACTTATGCAACACTAGCTGAACTGCTTAGACACCATCAAGTACCGGTTCAATGCCTTGCCCATCGGTAATAAAGATGTACATATACAGTATATCTGCGTCAGTGAGGCAATAAACACGCAGCATGTTAGTTACAACGCCTAGAGAAGGAGACGGGACTCACGTGTGCTGTATTTTGAGAGGATTTGTGTAAAGTGTAAAAATGTCTTAACAATCAAAAATAAGACTCCATTTGATCAGGCTTAATGTTAAACCAGTGTGCAATGCAATATATACACAAAGCACACCGACTGGCAAGAAAAACGATCCACATACATCTTCCTTTTATCAGTAAAGTCCAACTAATGCTACAAAATTTGGTTCAAAATGTCCATCACTGGATTCCCCTTGTCCGATATTACTGAGGACGGAATGTCCTATAACAGTGACACCTACCAAAGTAATAACAGCTTACAAATGTAACGAACCACAAGCGTAATACAAATTTACCGCCCGATACGATGTTATCGCGATACCTCGGTGCTGACTCGATTAATATTGCGATTCGGTAACTATCACGGTTTGATAAATATCCCTATTCTATATACATTATTTTCAGATTTTGTTAAAATTTTAAGACCTTGAACCTTTAAAAAGTAAAAAGTTGAGTCAAAACTAAAGTTTTTTACACTAGCGTTATTTACTAGCTCCACAACTAAAATCAACATAAGTAATTAAATGTAGCCTGTTTCTTATACCATTAGTTTTCTCACTTAAAAAAATTAAATGCAGCATTTAAACAATACAAACTAACTTTAAATACAAGAGTTTTACATTACATTCGAATTAAATTAAACAAAAAGCTACATCGTTACTGAGCAGTATGTAAAAAAACTTAGCAAATAATTCACTTCCACCAGACAGGGTGCTAATGTGGAAATCGTAAAAAAATAAAACCGCCTGTGGGATTATAAAGAAACAGTGAATATTTACTGCCTCAAATGCTTCCAAAGTTTTAATGTTTTGAGACTAATTAGCACACGTGGTCCTTTAAGACTAATTTGCTCACAGTGTATGGCTTTTTAACACGTGCAACTTTTGGGAACATAAAAAAAAATGCGTTTCTGTTGCGTCACCCCGAAGCTTGTGCACTTGGCAGAGGATCAGTTATATCCAACGTGAACCATTCAGATGAAAACTAGACAGTTCCGGTCAATGGCTGATTGATATTATAAATGTGAAAAAAATTTCAATTAGAAGAAATCAGAATCAGAAATCAGAAAAAGCGATAGTGGCGATACATGAATCGGCACACAAAAGAATTGCGATTTTTTTTTTTTTTACTTGCTATGTTTGCTGTGCTGATTCATGAATCACCACAATCGATTTAAAATAATTTATTATACATCTTATGATGTAGATGTATAGATATAGTATGATTAAGCAGAAACTAGTATTTTAGCAGAAACATTTACCAAGTGAAAAGTTGTATATTAACATTACTGTAACAGGTGTACTGCAGGGAATGAACCTGGGACCTCTTTACGTTAGACATTGTTTGAGACTAGCTTTATCGTACAGCCAGTGATAGCTAGCTGAAAAAAAAACTAAACATGATTAGTACAGCCGTCTGGCCTTTCAATGTGTTTATTTGCTGATATCATCTTACTGAACAACTTCAAGTTAAATTGATAAATTTATTTTTGGGTTTTATGTAAAACCTGTTCCGTGTAGAAAAATAGAGCTGCTGAAACATAAAACTAAACGGTTGAAACAGACAAGTTAACACACATTGCAGTAAACACTGTAGGTTTATATTTTTCATTTTATAAAAGTGTGTAAACCTGCCAATGAGCTGAAAAATAAAACTTAAGACACATAATAAAATGTAATGTCATTTTCTTTTTGCTATAATAATAAAATTGGTATTGAAACAAAAAATGATAAGGAACTGGCATTAAAGTCAAGCTACTGGTATTAGTGTTAAAAATTCTGAGCGATAGTGCTGTTCCTGTAATACCTTTTGCACAGTTTTGTTACAGTAGAGTACAGTTCATCGGACTTCCTCTGCAGCATGGTTAGAAAAAAAAGCTCCCTCTCACATCTTTCCCACAAGCTGAAGATATGAAATTTCAAGTCAAGTCAACTTTGTTTTCTTTATCGACGCAGGTTTCAATGAACGCATGGCATGTAAGTCAAATCAGCACAACTTACACGTAATTCACTTGTAGACAAAACACAACAGTTTAGTGCTGGTCACTACAACATCAGAAATACTGAATATTACAGAATCAAATAGAAAATAAATTAAAAGTTCGATTCATTGTGCAGTTCTGCTTATAAATTAAGCAGTGTAGAAACAAAGTAAGAGGGTTTCGAAGTGAGATCCAGTCTGCGCTTAGCTAGACTTAGCTTTATCTACTCTTACTAACAAATTTCTTTGTTTGTAAAAAGACACTTTTTTTTTACTTCTTTACATGACAACCCTGACAACAGTGACAGAAGGTTTAATGTTGGTCACGTGAAAAGAACAGATAAGTGACAAACACACCAAGCACACCCAGACCAGCAGATATCATTAAACACCACCCTGCTGCACAGACAGGAAGTGGACGAGTTTTGCATACTCAAAAAGTCTCCAGAAGTCAACAGACAGAAGAGAATATGCCTTCAATATTCATGACTGTTTGCATTTCCTTGCTTGAAGAAAGGTCTCCTGAGTTTGATTATAACAGAATATAACAGTTCATTAATTATTTTAGAAATAAATACGTAGTCTGTCAAAATAGTACCATTTTAGGCATGGAGGGTTCATAATCCAGGACAAATAAATACATAAGTAGGTGATAAAAACAATAATCAGGCACTGGTAACTGGGAACAATGGCGATCACTGACTGGTCACTGAGAACAGTGAAAATAACTGATCGGTTATTGAAAACAACAGGTAACTGGGAACAGTGGTAGGTCAACATCAGGATGACTGGTTATTGGGAACATATGGTGGTGTGCTGTATAACATTTACATTTAGACATTTGGCAGTTGAGGGTTAAGGGCCTTGCTCAGGGGCCCAACAGTGGCAACTTGGTTGTTGTGGGGTTTGAACCTGGGATCTTCCGAACCATAGTCCAATGCCTTAACCACGGAGCTACCCGTAACCATCAACTAATGAGAGCTGGAGAGCTGTATCAAGTGCAGGACAATCACCAACTTCTGTTCTAAAAGGCGCTAGTTGTTTTTTTTACCCTTATGTGTCTGGTTGTTTTTAATCAAGACGGTAAGAACATATAAAAAAGTCAAGCTGACATATCAGTGTACAATGTTCAATGTCCTCAGATGGACAGGACAAGGACAGAATCAAGATGCGTCCTCTTAATGTTATCTCTAAGTCTTCTGCTAGCTAAAAAGGCAGGAAAATCCCAAATACTAACAAAATAAACACTACTGTGAACTATGAATAATAATAAACACAATTAATTACGTCAGTTAATAAAACTGCCAGAACTGCACTGTGATGTGTCGTGACATGAGGTTGGCTAAACCAGCAAAAACAATGTATTAACAATGAGCCACTTATGTGATTTATGTTATTGCTGCATACGAGACTCTTCGCTTTGATAAAAACGTGTTAGATTACAAAAAAAAAACAACAGAGAAGTGAAAGTTTAAAAAATAAAAAAATGCAGGGAGTTAAGCTGTATACACTGCATACAGGAAAAGGGTGGAGAGGCAGAAAAGGTGTCAAATAAAACCCAAATATTTTCACTGCATATTATCACCACAAGACCTGTATAAACATAAGCAGTAGTGGATTTCACACCTTTGTACAGGACACACCCTGGTTTGTGGGAAAGGCACGATGAGCAGTCATATCAACATTCACAGATCAGACTTTGAACTCTGTCATCTGTGTGTAAAGCATTTAAAGAAAATACTGTAAATATATATGTTTATATATATATATATATATATATACACAGATAGATATATATTGATATGTACAGTATAGACAGAACCAAAACAAAACCATCCCAATTGCAACACATCTGATGAACAAACAGTAGCAAGAGACTTGTGTCTCCAGGCAGGTCGTAAATAACAACCTTCCAAAATACTCTCCCTGTTACTTCCTTGTGACGCTGAATGTTTAATAAGTGAAGATCGGACAGGTGCATGACTCAGCAAGCGTAAGGGAAATCCCAATATCGCAACTACCTCCTTGTTTTGTCCATTGTACCCTTGGGTTACACTCTCATGAGACCGAGCCTTTGTTTTCTCTCCATTTATGTTTTGTACACAGACGTGTGGGATAAACACGTGAGGTCGTTATGTATGACACAGTTATGATTGCTCCTAGCTCGGTCGTAGGTGATGAACACTTCAGCTTTGGGAGATTTTGGGCCGTTTGGATCGTGGAGGGTCAGAATTCATCAGTGTCATTATTTAACCTGGTCTTTGAGCAAATCTCTAACCTGTGCCTCCACCCTTGTTCTACGAGTTCTATATGTCAGACTTTAAACTAAACATGTGACCTTTTTTTTTTTTTCAAACTCTACAGACAGGAAGAGTTCTGTTCTGGTCACGTAATTTAAAGTGAACAAAAACCTATCATCTTTTGAACTATAGTAATGAAGAAAAAAAAAACATTCAGTGTAACGTAGCAACTTTGAAAACCAGCATTAAGCCTCTTGCTACTCGGCACCCAGAACAAACGCAACAGCACTTCACATATTGGTTAAAAACAGCTCCCCCCCCCCCCCCCATATGTCATATATAACATTATATTTACATACCATTATAATATACTGAATGCGTCAATTTCTAAAACTTGTCAAACCTTTTATGGTCCAATAATCAGGCTGTAAGCTGATTAAACCGCACTGGTTTTATGATTTCCATTTTTTTAATGTTTAGATGCAAAAATATAGTACAGATCAATCGAGTCAATCCTTGCAAAACTCAAGACACAACAGGCTTCTCGTCCAACTTCACCTTTTAGGCATTTAACTACAGCAAAAAATGCCTACTAGCATGTTCTTGGACAGTGTATGGAAACCGAAGAACCTTGAGAAAACCAACGGTATCAGAAACCTGACCTCAGGATCGAACCCATAACCCGGACATTTCCCATTTTTTTCAATCATTACCCAATATCAAAAAACTTTACTTCTTGGAATTTTAAACAAAATGTACATAACAGAATATCCCTCAATACTCAAAACATCTCATCAAAATGTGATGTCATGAAATTGATATGATACCACTGATTGAGATATTGTTCAGTAAGTTCTTTATCCTTGTAGCGTTTTGCATTAAAACCATAAAAAAGCTTTCAAGGAAGACGTGGTACACAAAATAAAGAGCCTTTTGTCAGCAACACAACGAGCATTTTGTTTCCCCTCAACATCACATGGATACTTTTAAACCTTAAAGTCACTTGATAAGTCACAAAGTCCCCGTGTAGAACAGAATCAGTCCTAGCAAATGAACAAATATTAAACATTAAATCAAAAACAAAGCCATTGCTGAGTCTCCTTTTCCTGCGCACTTACAGATTGTTGACCGTCTCCGGGTGGAACACCTCGCTCCACACCATCGTGGTTTATTCATGCAGACAAGCTCCCCTACATCGCTCTGTAACACTCCAAAGAGCCGCTGCGAGCACAGCACGACTCGTATAGTGAAGAAACATAGTGCTGACTTCCTTGTACGAGTGTGTGTGTGTGTGTGTGTGTGGGATGGTTTGTTTTCATGTTGTCAGGGCTGAGAGGCGACCAGAAGGGGCGGGCTGAGCTGCACGCGCTCTGGAGGAGAGGGCGGGGCATTACTGCTGATGTCAGACAACAAACCTTTATTCCGGGGCTTAATTAAGCAACCACTAAGTAGGTATTGCATGACAATAACGGTGTCCCGTGGAGTGAGCACAAACGGGATCAATTGCCACAAAAACAGTTTAACATTAGATGCTATGAGATTATTAATAAAAAAATATTACTCTAAACTGTATCATATACAGTATCAGTTCAACTTTTAACCGCTTTCATATCTCCTTGTGTACTTTCTCTTTTAATTTTGCATGTACAAATATTTTAACTTATTATACTTATATACATATTAGGGATGGGAATCACCTCACCAAGGATCAGCCAATACGATATTATTACAATATCTAGGTGTCGATTTGATTTGTATTGCAATTAAATAAGTATTATGATTTTATGAATATCCAAATTTTATATAACATTTTTTCAGATTTTGTTACAATTCTAAGACCAAGCAAATAATTTACTTCTGCCACAAGGGGCGCTGTGCTACCTGCCATTATGTATGTAAATAGTTTAAAGTGCTTCACCTGCAGGATTATAGAGCAACATTTAACAAAAACTCACAGACAAATTAAAAATGAAAACAAAATTCAATTTGAAATCAGTATGGGCGATAAATTCTGAAAAATAGTATGATGTATATTATAAACACATGATGTATTTATGATGTATATATTATATACGCAAATATGATACTGTATATTAATTTTATTAATACTCTCATTGTGGTAATTTCTTGGCATTTGATTACATTTGTGTTTACAAAGGTATATATATATATATATATATATATATATATATATACAGTGGAACCTTGAATTGCGAGCATAATTCAAAGCATATCAAACATGTATATCAAAGTAAATTTCCCCATACGAAATAATGGAAACTTCAATGATTCGTTTTTTTCGTTTTTCGAAAAAAAATCATTAATACAAAATGTAAGGTAAAGATAAAAAAATTAACTTGCACTTTACCTTTGAACAGAATTGTGGCTGGAGTAAAGATGGGTGAGGAGAGGAGGAGGAGGAGTAGGAGGGAGGGGGCTACTGTATACGATGACTTTCACACACACTGCTCTGCTTTTGCTTTGCGCGCACACACACGTGGTCATAATGTTATAATAAACAGTACACACACGCACGAATGTTGACTATAAGAGCGTTATATATATATTTATCTGTGTATGTGTATCTGTATAGTTAGCTGTGTATGTAACGATATATATATATATATATATATAACACAGTGGATATACCATATATATAACCACTTTTAACCATATAGCGAGTTCTCATCTATATTCACTTACATATTTCCTTCAGATCAATCGACGTACATGTATATATTCTCTTGTTGAATCTATAACGCAAGGACATCACGAATAGTGTAGATTTTGAGCTGCTTCCAAGGTGATAAGCACAAACCTGACAGAACACTAATCCTGATCAGGAAAAGGTGTAATCCATGAGCTGGACAATATGGTTAGAGAGACCAGTTCACTGCTCAAGGCATGACCTTCCTGTGCTCCATTGTCCTGCCGAGGTCAGAGCGGGGCCGTCCTGAGATCTGGAATTTCACTTAGCATGCAGAGGCTTCATTCGGAACTGCCGCTGCAAGATGACAGGGCAGATATTTCCCCATGGCGCACAGCTGCCCCTGAGCGTGCACACACTCCCGTAGTGACTGGCCTGGCGAAATCCAAAACCCAGGGTGAAATCCAAGGAGAAGGTGCGTCTTATAAGACAGTGCCATGTGAGTGTTGGTGAATTTTAACTGACGAGAAGACACACAAAAATATCTCTTCTGGTTGAGTCACACACACAAACACACACACACACACACACACACACACCGACCTGACCGCGACCATAAAAGCAAGCTTCTGATAACGCCAGAGCCTATCGCACCGGACTTAACACATTAACTAATCACTACACACACAGTATCGATCGATCTCGCCTTGTCTGTAGCTTTAACAGAAACATTCATGATGAGCTCCTTTCAGAAATTATTGAAACTAATGATATATGTAAAGTGCTCGCCCTATCATCCACAGATCGCGAGTTCGATTTCCCGGGTGATGCTGTAACCTCTCGCAGCCGGAGGTCTAGAAAGCGCTTATTGGCCGAGCTCTCTCAGAGGGGAGGGATGGGAGGAACATAGTGTTCCCACACTAATCACAGCTCTACAGCCAATCAGGGGTGTCTGTGAGCTCGCACCGGGTAGGAGCGGATGGCGCTGTCCTCCGAGTGTTACGCCGCCCCCAACGGTGCGTGAGCGAGCAGTTTGAAAATATGCAGTCGGTTGGCGACACGTGGTTTGGAGGAAACACCTGATAGTCTTCGCACCTCCCGACTGAGTGGTAGTAGTAATAAGTAGCTTATTCTGGAGCGCCCTAGTGACGGAAAGGAAAATCGGGGAAAAATGGCAAAAAAAATTTAAAATGATATACACAATGTGACCAAATGTTTGCGGACACCCGGACATCACAATCACACATGCTAAATGTTAAAGACACCAAGCCAAGCTTTTAAACCAAGGTCGCACAGTAACGCATGATTTTTAGGGGTATTTTGCTCAAATCTCATCAGTTGTTCGAAATGAACGAGCAGTCACACAACAGTTCTTCCGGTCAAACCTTAACACACACCTTGTCTTCATGGAGCCGGCTTTATGCAAAAGCAGATCGTCATGCTGGAAGAGGGTTAGGCCTCTCGGTTCCAGTACGAATCCGGGTTAGGCTACTTAGAAGTACTTACAGCCAGTACGTGCATGCTACGAGTCGAGGACTTGGGGAAGAGTTATTCTAAGCAACAGGTAAAGATTTAATGCTGATTTATTTTTACACAATGAACTAACACACACCGATGCTTAAATTCTTTTTTTTTTCTTTTTAAGTTTTGCAGATTTTTATTTTACTAATTCTGCCCATTCTCACCAACTCTCTCTCCAGTCAAGGGGACAAACATTCAACAAGGGAGGGCAAAGTTTTAGAGAAGAGACATGTGATGTCAGCTGACCGCATCTTCCTGAACACCGTAACTCACTCATACGACAGCGCTATCTGCCACATCTTTTGTGACCTCATAAACGCCCGTGATTAACCAATGTCACAATGATTGACATGACAGTGTGAGTATGTAACCCCTCCCCACTAGAGGGAGAGCATGGCCGATCTGCTCTCTAGCGTGATGTTTAATTTCTATGCCGCAAGCTGAGAAAGCATTTTAGCTGACTTTGGAACAGCTCACTTTGTTTCAGAGGAATATTTTCAAAATCAAACACTTTGGGAGAATTTATGAATCAGTGATCTACTTCTGAGATATTATTCTCTAGTGGATCTTGTCTGCATGCAATATTAAACCTCTACTGACATTTTGAAAATGCAAAAATCGAATGCTAGGGAACATGCGTTAGTGTGACCATCGCCTATGTAAAGCTGCACTGGAATGCATTTACATGTCTGATTGCGTCCTCTGGGTGGAGCAGCAAGAGAAGCAACGCTCGCTTCACTGCAGCAACCTGACCTAGTGACCCCTCGAGAAAACCTTTTCACACCACACATGCAAAAAAAAGAAAAAATGAGGGAAAAATAGACTGTTCGCGTGACGCAGCTTACAAATTGAAAGCGCGTAGAAAGAAAAGAAAAATGACGTGAGCCAAGGATAGCGCTGTTGTTGTTGTTGCTGCTGTCTCATTTAAGGAAACAAACACGTCATGGAAATATTTAAATATCTTATCACGGGTTTGGGAACGTTCACGCATTGTGGAGAAATGGAGAGCGAGGTTTACATGGAGAAAAAAAAACACGCAGGCCCCTAAGCTCTGGGTGCAAGCAGGCCATGAAGCATGACTGAACATGAGTTTATAGTGCAGATACATCCTCAAGCCAATGTGTGTTCAATTCAAACCAGGACTTTTGATTGTGAAGAATAATAAAACACGGTTATTTATCTATAAAATCTCCTGCTACACTAACGCACTGATCCTAGTGTTTCACTAGTGCTTGGATACCATCAAGGTAGAGCAAGTCATGATCGGACTGCCAGTCTGCTTCACGTCTGAAACACTGGCCTCTTAGGAACACCTTTACTGGGTCCAACATGTGTAAATGGATTGCAGCGAGGTGGAGACAGTACGGGCGACATGGCAATAATGTGGTGTTGGTGGATGATTGTGTGTACAGTTCCCACAGACACAGATTTAAAGACATTATCTGTTATCTGTTGATGTTTAAGGATCACCAGTTCTACTCGCTGAATGTTCACGGACTATGACTGCAGCGGATCCTGTGCCGTGATCTTCATTTATGCAGCCTTCTTTAAAATGTTTTGCGCTATTCAAATGTTTTCCACGGCTAAGAGTCTCATCACTGTACTGTGCTTGAAGTCTACTGTAACTGTCAATCGGTTTTATGTATTCATTCATGAGAAATTTCATCACTAGTCCTGGTTTGACTTGAATGCCCGTTGTAATGTGTCTGCATTAATGAATCATAAATAAATTACTCTTATAAAAAGTCTTTAAAAGCAGTCAGTGGCGCAGTGGTAAAGTGCTCGCCCTATCATCCGAAGATCGCAAGTTCAATTCCCGGGTGACGCTGTAACCTCTCACAGCCGGAGGTCTAGAGAGAGCTGATTGGCCGAGCTCTCTCAGTGGGGAGGGATGAGAGGTATATGGTGCTCCCACATTAATCACGGCTAATCATTGGACACGAAATCCAAAAAAAAAAAAAAACATCAGCTGAGAATTCCAAACTGTGGATGCGTTAATTTCCGATTTAGGAGATTTTTAGTCGGACTGTCTATGTTGCACCCATGAGTGTTACTAGGAATGCACCTTCACCCTGACCAGGATTACATGAAGCTTACTGAAGATGGATGAATATTAATATTAGTAGGCTATAACAGCAAAAACAAATAATCAAAAACTCAAATGCACCCTAATATGTGTGGATTATTGTACAACAAGGAGTTATATCTTATTCTGTTTATATGTCCAGATCTGTGAAGGACATTATAAAAAAAAACTTTTTTTGATTTGTTGATGAAGCACAATAAAGAATCCTGTGAGGTACGCACCACTACTAATCACAAAACACCTTAGTATCACTGAAAATCTCTGATAGTCTGAAAGACTCCTGCTCCACCATTGTGACATGTCCACTGCATTAAATGAGGAGTAAAACGCCGAACTGTGTATCAGTTGTAAAGGACACAGGCCAGGAAATTCTCAATCTCAACCTAACACCGGTCTGAGGAAACCTGAGTAAAGCCTGAGGAGACTGGTTGGACTCGCTTGCTCGGTATAAGGCGACGCAGAGGGGAAGCACTGAAGTGTGATGTCAACACAACACAATACAGATGCTCGAACATAATACATCCAGCATAATGCAGCCGGAGCCGATGTCAAAGACAAACAGGCTCACTGTGGACGTCTGTGTTCGGTTCAGGAAAGCGGTCTGATGTCTGGTGGCGCAAGAACACACCCTGAAACCCGGAGGAAAGCCTCGAACCGGGTTTCCTCCCAAGTGAAAACAAAAAAGTAGCAGTATAGATTTAGGACCTGATTTCTTAAAATATAATAAAATTTTTTTTTATTGTTTTGCAAAATCTACTTGTTGACAGCGTACAGGGCAGGAAGTTACACAGCAACACAATGCACTGCGTCAAGGAGAACTTTCTGTTCCTGCCAGGTGTAATTATTAGTTATATCAGGAGTAAAAAAAAAAAAAAGTCAAACATGATGAGGTTTTTTGTTTTGTTTTTGTGTTTAATACCTTCTGGGGTGAGATCGGCGATCATCCTCCCCGCTGCCGGACTCCTGATGAGAAAAACAGAAACAACAATTAAAACCAGGCATTATGTTCATAACAATAGCAATAAAAAACATAAAGGGGAAGAGTGCTCTTCTTTTGACATGTTAAGTGCTTTTTTCTATCACGTAGCTTATGTCATCTAAATAAAGCATAACAAAATGCAGAAAAGAGATTTGTTTGTTGTTCAGATCGTGTATCTGAAACTGTATACTTGTATCACATGAACGTTAATTAGTTCTCCTGATTGCTGTTTATTTTTATACACTCGTCCTTATAAACATAAACTCCTCCTGTCTATTTCTGTTGACGAGACGATATGATGGAATAATCCTCGTTTGCTGTACATGGAAAGAAACGACGCAGACGTCCTGGTTGATTTCCGAATGGTGAAAAACCTTTCACAGCTCGCTTTGCATAGAGCCTTAATTTGCATCCGGAGTCATGTGGGACGGCCAGACGGTCTGCACCTGAGAGGGTGACGTCGCTACACCTGACCTCTTGTGCTCTTCGTATGTTAAACCCGAGGCAGGGGGACCTTTGTGTTGGGTGCGGAGAAGCACTCGGACTCACACAGACTATTACACGTATAAAGTAATAATATTCGAAGGGGTGACAATCAACAGAAAGTGGCTGTATTTTTATTAACGGTGGGACGGAATATAATGTTCAGGCTGTGAATATAAATAATAATACTTATTTAATATTACTTATAACATATAATAAATTTAGATTGAAACTGATGCTTTACTACGACTCCGTTGTTGTCTTAGTACAATATGTCTTCATGATTGACTTTACAGCATCATGCAGTCTTATAAATACTTTACAGGGATTTAATCAATCGATATCTCCCATTAAAGGGGCTTATTTGCTATTTTATTACTTACCACGAAACACATTCGTCTGATACGCTGATCTACTACAACGGACTAAGAGTTCAGGGTGAAACCCTTTGGTTTGGGAATGACACAGCTAATTAAGGTAGGTGAGGGGAAGGGATCGCCGAGCCTTACGCAACACATGCAAAAGACAATTTCACCGCCGAATCATCACTCTGACATCACTACCGGCCGTGGGTCATGCCTTGGATGATTGCTGTAGCCGGCTGTAAGACTTTAGGTTCACCCTGAAATACTTTTGCACCCTATGTCAGAAGAGAGGTTCTTCCAGACTGATGATGTTCAAGAATATTATAACTGATGAATTATATAATTCCATATTCCATGAAGCCTTTTTTTCATGAAGAGTGAGGTATAAAAGTATTAAAATAAACTTTTTTTAAAAAGAAACATATGCAATTACAGTTCCCTTAAGGACATGGTCTGTTTTCATGGTTTTATTTGTAGATTTTTCTGTTGGAAAAAGCATGATTTGTGTGCTGACGCCTTTAAGGATAAACGCCTTGTCACCACGTTGGCTTACACTGAGATGGACTGATTTATCTGTATAAACTCGTAACTACAATGTAATCAGATACTTATAACAACTTTAAAGGTTGATGGTGATCTGCATCAGTGACCTCATTAAAGAAAGAAAACAAAGGTCAACATAAACACTATAAGGAAAGGCTCCTTGCTTGATCTAATCTGTTTAAAAAAATGTAAGAAAGCGAAACAGAAACGATACACCTCATTAACTCGGTTTAATTACTAGGTAGTATTATATAGTATTAGTATAAAAAAGTTAATTACAAGATACTGTGCTTTACTTTATCTAACATGCTAGTTTTTTTTAAATCGCTGCATAACAATTGACACATAAAACCTAGGATATATGAACTATATATGACTATTAGAGTTAATGTAACACTAATACCCCTTAATAACCCCTGATCCTGGAATGCAGTCTGTTGAGTAGCCTGTATTAAAGCATATGCACCTCGCTGCTGAAAGAACTAATGTTTGGTATGTACATGCCTCGAGCACCTAACTAACCTGGTGCTTTGCATCATGGAAATCTGTCGACCTTTGAAATTAATCTTCGTTGCAGCCTCTTTATTCCGATCTTTGTGTTTTATCCCGACCCTAGTACTTTGAATTATGGAAATTTTGTCAAACTCTGGGATTATTCTACATCCGAAAAAACCCATCTGTGTTTTGTGTGTGCACGTGTGTGTGTGTTTTGGGGGGCACAACATGGCAAACGTAATGCAATGCTCATAATGATAATAAAAAAAAGTTTATGGATTTAGTACTGGGTATTATGCCAAGATCATCTCATGTTTCCGAGGCGCGGCCAAACTGAGGGCAAAGTAAAGTTTTATTCCAGTCTTGGTGTGAAGGGAAATAACGGAAGCAATAACCCAGGCTTATGCAACAAACGCAAAAGACAATTTCATGGCCGAATCATCGCTGTGACATCACAAACCAGCCTGGACGGATTGGATGATCGCTGTAGCCAGTTGTAAGACTTTAGGTTTACTCTGAGATAGGTTTGCGGTCTATGTTAAAAAGGGTAGCTCTTCCAGACCGATGGTTTCTAACAATATTATGACTGTTGAAATATGTAATAGGACCTCTCGATTAGGAAAGAAATCATAATCATGATTATTTTTACCAATTTTTGAGATCATTATTGTGGGAAATTTTGAAAACATTATGTATTTAAAAAACTACACTTTTCACTTTACACACTGGATTTTCTTGAACTTTAAATAGAATTTAGCTGTAAAGCCTATTGAAAATAATTGAAAGAATTTTTAATAAATGTCTCAATTTGGGCTTTTACTCAGAAACAAACTATAACAAACAAATAGACAAAAAACAAAAAATGTTCCAAACAAAAAACCCACAAACAAATAAAAACATTCTGTCTGCTTTGCTTCATTAGTTTTTTTGGAATTCCAAAAACATCAATAAATAGCTACATTAAAAAAGAAACAAAGACACAAACTAATAAAATCAAACAAACGTTTGTTTTCAGATTTTGTTGTGTCTTTTGTTTTTGTTTGTTTTTGCCAAAACCATGATCTGGTTGTGTAAAATCTACAAGGATAAACGTGCCATCATCACTATCTGAAACAGTAGCCATCTTATGCTGTTTAAGCATAATTAACCTAATAATTAATAAATAAAATAAATAGCTATAAGAACCAACAAACAAATGAGTAACCCAAATAAATGGACGAACCATGTTCGGATGTGGCGGTTTTTGTCTGATTTGTAAATTGCTTTAATTATTGTTTATGGTTGGTCGGCAACACTTCGGCAGGAATAACGATGGACTTGTATAATGCATCTTGTATAATAAACAAAAAAATAATGCAAATTTGTGAGTGGATAGAGCTCTCTAGAATTCGACTTAAAAATAGATACGTAATGCAAACAAAACAAAAACTGAACATTAATATAAAATGAAAATCCTCTTGCTTGCACGATCTGTTTCTCCGAATCAGTTTTTAGTTCTCGTTTCCTGTTTTACTGGCATTTTTATTTTTTTTATTTTTACGATGCACGATTGAGGTGTTTACAGTCGTGAGGATCGACACAGCTATGGATTCATGCATTTTGTATAACCTCGCTGTCTTCCATTTAGTCTGAGAACTTCAACCCGAGCGCTCATTCAGTTTTAATTAGGAAATGTGGGCCACACCGATATCACAAACTCGGACGGATGACACGAAATCTCCAGGCTGTCGAACATCTCATGCGCCGAGCCGGCATGCGAGGTATTTCCTCAGTCTGTTTTGGGTGTTACAGCGTCGAGCCTTTCCTCCCTGTCCTCTGTGAAGATTGCTGTGTGTGATTAAATCTTATCCTTTGTGCTCTTCAGACGTATAGTATGCAAAATAACAGCAAAGTTTATCCCGGTACTGTAGGTGTGACTTGTGTGTGTGTGTGTGTGTGTGTGTGTGTTTTTCTTTCTTTTTAAAATACACAGGCTTGTCTAGGCCTGGTTTTTAAGAACCTGTGTCATTCATACTGTGTGTTATAACACACACATAGAGGGGTTTAAATTGAATAACTTGAGTGTAATGGTGCAAATGTTGTGTATTAGTGTGTGTGTGTGTGTGTGTGAGTGTTTGTGTGTGAGAGAGAGAGAGAGATACATTGTAGCCGCCTTTAATGCAGCCTCAGTCGGTGTAACATTGTTTCCTGTGTCCCTCTGATGTTCGATATACAGATCCAACGCTACAAAATAACCAGGAAAGCTTCACTTCATAACAACAATGTCATTCCAAACCGATATTATTATTATTATTATTATTATTGCGCATGCGCGTTATTCAAGCATAATGGACTGTATAGAGAGAGAGAGAGAGAGAGAGAGAGAGAGAAAAGAAACAGCGGAAATGAACCCAAGAAACTAACCGACACGGTGGAAGAAGGTGTCTGGGGGCTAAAAAAAAACAACAAAAAAAAAACCAAGAAGCCGTGAATTACTCACCGAAACGCACGGGCTGGATGTCGCGCTCGGAGTGGGCGACCTCTGCACGGTTACTAACGCCATTCAGGCTCCGGGAGACGGACACCGGCGGGAATCTGCCGACGCCGAGACCGACATGATCGTGTCAGGAGAGAAATCAGCTGCGCGCGAGCGGATCCAGCTCGTCCGTTGCTGCTGCTCGCGCTGTGTCGCTTCCTCTATGCGCGCGGTCTGCGCATGCGCCGAGCCGCCAGCTGTCAAACCTCAGTGGCCTATCTTTAACCAGTGAGAACATGTTTTCTCACGAAGGTTGAAACCAAAAGGAAAAAAAAGAAGAAGAAGAAAAAGGAAAAAGTATAACTTTCTCATGTACGTTGCATTCACAAAAGGTCAAAAAAGGAGCAATTATATCATAATTATCATCATGATTGTGACTTAACATCTCATAATTATGACTTCATTTCACACACCAACCTGCAATTATTATTATTTTTTTGCACAGCTGTTATTTTTTTAGAGAACTTTTTATCATTCTTTTTTATCTCTGCTGATACTGTTTTTCAGTTTTTTTTCTATCATCTTATAGACACTTTATTTGCATTACTCATTATCACAGAGTAGACAGGTACAACTTTATTGCCACGGCATCGTTCAGGTCCTCAACAACAACATGCAGTTTAGCATCTACACTTAGTGCAAATAGTAGTGTGTATACATCAGAGCAATATTGGCATTGTGCAAAAAAAGAAAAAATATGTACACACATATATACTGTATATATATAGACAATAAACCAATATACAGCTAAAATAAACATACACACTTCAGGAAAAGAAAACTTTTATAAATATTTTTAAACTTTTTAAAGTGTATTGCTATATGTTATATATTGATATGTATGATAATATTATGAATATTATATTAATATAGTATACGTACATCATACTATTTTTCTTTTCCTGAAGTGAGTATACAGTAAATGCAGTATATAATGCACGACAAAAGCAAAAAATCTAGCAGGTAATATCCATAACAGTTGCCAGAATATATTTAAATATATATATATATATATATATATATATATATATATATATATATATATATATATATATATATATATATATATATGTATACTGTTTATATATACACTGAATATACAAAAGACTTAAACTATTTTGTATGTAGCCCCTTGGTCCCGAAGAAACGTTGTTTCGTTTTCACTGGGAACTGAACTGTATGTGGGTGAAATGATAATAGAAGCCTACTTGACTTGACTCGACTTGACTTAATACAATAAATCTAATATGATATAAACAAAGATATTTGGCCAAACCTGCAATTAAATTGTATCTGAATACATATACTTTAATATGTTGGTGAGTTAATCCCCCATTTACAGCTATAACAGCTTTGACTCTGTCCACAAAACTTTGGAGTGTTTCCATGGGAATTTGTGTCTGTTCAATATGTAGAGAATTTATAAGCTCAGGCACTGATGTTGGACGAGAAGACCTTGCTCACAATCTTGTGAATCGTGAATCTCCAGTTCATCCCAAAGGTGCTTGATGGTGTCGAGGTCAGGGCTCTGTGTGGGCCAGTCAAGTTCTTCCACACTGAACTCATCAAACTCATTTCTTTATAGTCCTTGCTTTGCGCAATGGGGCAGAGTCATGTTGGAATAGACCAGGGCCTTCCCCAAACTGTTGCCACAAAGTTTGAAGCATAGCATTGTTTGAGATGTTTTGGTGTGCTGAAGCATTAAGATTGCCCTTCACTAGGGAGAAAGGGACTGATTGAAACACCTGAATTCAATAATTAAAAGGTTCGGCCAAATAATTTTGTCCATATTGTGTATAAATTATTTTAACCACCATTAAATTTTTTCCACACTGAACAAGGGTAAATCAAGCAAATATCCACACTCTGGGTGTAGAATATATTTGAATTATCTTTTAACTTTTAAAGACATAATTCTTTGAAGGTGTCACTGTGGCTTAGTGGTTAGCACTGTAGCTTTCGATTCCCGCCTCGGGTCTTCGTGCATGGAGTTTGCATGTTCCCCCAATTCTTCGTGCTTTTCCTCCGGGTACTCCGGTTTCCTCATACAGTTCAAAGACATGCATATTAGCCTAATTGGCATTCCCAAATATAGCCATAGTGCTAACCACTAAGCCACCTATATATTAACATTTTAAGGTGTCTATACATTGATTGCATGTCTGTACATCTATGACACAAGAATGCATTTTCAATCATAATATTAACAATGTGTTGGTTTCTTGTTTCAGTCAGAGGATTCAAAAAGCTAAACAAACAAGCAGCATGCCCTTATGACCTAACGTATGATTCAACTATTTAAATGTCAAGCACACTAGGCAAATATGGAGTGTGCTGTGTATTTATTAGAGCCATGATGCCTGATGAATTGTAGGTTATATAAGGAAATGTACAACTTCCTTAAAACACACCTCCCCAAACACACACATACCACACACGCACATACAGCAATTAGTATTTTTAGGAAGTTTGTAAGCCCATTTTTTTTAAAGACACCCTACTCATTTATTTAAAGCATTATACTAAATTTAAAAACTTTATATTAAATTATAGTACAGGTTTAAAAATAAGTCTTTCTTTGATTTTAGACATACATTTGCAAAAAAAAATCTATTCTAGGTACAAACATACGGAAAAGAGAAAACTGTGCAGCAGGATGCCTATCTAAAACTCCAAAGAAGTTGGACAATACCGTGTACCACAGCTGTTCAAACACAGGTTTTACATTGAATTGTGCATAAATCAATAGCTCGACTCAATTGAAAGGCTTTTAAAATGGTTTGACGCAGGATGTTGAAAAACCTAATGTGCTGGACAAACTAAAAACAACAGGAAGTACAGGGTCAATATCTATGACTGTTTATACCTGCAACAATACACCTTACAAACAATGACCATAGATTATTATGGTTTTATTATGTTGTAATTTGACTATATTTGTTTGCTCGTCAAACTCTATACCACTATTATTTCACTGTGGTACGTCTTAGTCATTTTGATGGATGATTGATATGTTAAACCATAATACCATCATGGCTTTACTTGTTTTTATCAGGACTATATGTTTTGTGTATTTTACACATATATTTATGTATTTATTAATATTATATTTACAAAAATATTTTTAAATGACGATCAGGCCCAAGCACCTGCACTATTGCTACCCCGGCGCACCAGAAAGACGGTGGGCACATGCGTTTAAAGGGGATGCACCAATACCATTATGACATAATATATGACTACATAATTAATAAAGAAGTTATTACTCATTTTTTTCCCATTAGATTAAGGCATTGCCAAGGCTGAACCGTTTGAGAGATCCAAAATCCCTTTGTAATTTTGCATCCTCAATGTCTTGAGATCATATTGGCCCGGGTTGGTGGCGATCATGTAAACCCCCTTGAAGGAGTATATCAAATTCCTTTGTGTGCATTTTGCAGACAACGTTCCCGATGAGTTACACTGTATTATCATCATTACGAATGATCAGAGCTTTGTGTTTTAAGTATTTACACACTTAAGTGTGTACACACTTGACACACATGAGTAAGTCTTACTTGTTAAGAGAAATAAAGAATAGATTCCTGCTTTAGGTCTATGTGTGGTTTCCCCTGGGTAACCCAGTTTTCTCCCACAGTCCAAAGACATGCAGATTAGGCTAACTGGTGTCCCCAAATTGCCCGTAGTGGGTGAATGAGCATGTGAGCATTGACTGGAGGTCTTTCCTTGTTTGTGAAAATTGTAATTTTATATATATATATATATATATATACATTTACAGTAACTGACATCTGACATGACGTCACTTTAAAACATGATTCTTAAGTTGAAACTATCGCCATCTGCTGGTAAGCATTTGCAATTATACACTATTATACTTTTAACGAATACAGTATTAAATGAACGTTTTCCAGACATTTAAAATTATTTTAAATCTTTCATTAACTGAAATAATTATTATATTATAATATAATCCTAAAAGTCGGTTTCCAGGGGATCCAGGGGGTCAACATTTCTGATTACGGATTACAGTTTCACAAAAATATTTCAAAGCGTTGACCTAAATTTAAAAACTATTTAAAATTTATTATCAAGTGTGTGGTTAATAAAATGAATTTTAAAAATTGTTGCTATTTTAGCGAATCTGCGCCACTCGTTTTTCCCATTGCGCTGAAAGAAAAAAACAAGATGGCGGCCTCAGGTGGTAAACAGTAAGTACCGTCAATTGAAAGTATTGTAGAATTTAATTCGCAGTGTTTAAACGCGTATTAGCAGTTTACAAACGTGTGTAATATCGGTTGTATGAGTGTATAGTTAAGGTAATAATTGTACATTGTTGTTTGTAACCGGAAATAGCGATAGCAACATGGCTAGCTAGCGAAGCCTGAACAAACACCATAGAGATAAAAGTCATGATATCTGCACGCGCCGCATAGCTAATCTGTGCTTTACTTAGACTTATGCTAGGTGTGTAACTGTCTAAAGTGTTTAGTTTGACTTAGTGTTTCAACAATGTTCATGTTTTGCAGCCAGCCTCTTTTAAAATGAAATGAATTAAATCATTTCAACAAATGCATTACATGGGCATAAGTTTGTGCACCCTCGAATATCACAGCACTTCTACGTTTTTCTTCCCCAAACTGTTGATTCATTGGAATGTCTTCTCAGTGGAACCTCTGGGCACAAAGTGAGCTCCATGAACATAAGGTTCATGATGCCAATGTTAGATTGAAAGGATTTGAGACTCCTGATCTCAATTATGTTGAACAAAATAAGGATGAATTGGATGACTGGAACCTCCTCGATGTCACTAATGATCTTGTAGCTGAATTAATACATATCCCTATGTACTGTACATGCTCCAAAATCTTGTGGAAGGTCTTTTAGGAAGAGGATCAAGAAGACGTTTGCATTTATGGGTTCTTATGGTCAGGGTGTACAAATCTTTGCCTAGCTAAAATAGCTTGTATATTTCATGAAAAGATTAAATATTTATTCGGGTTCAGTTCCCACCCAATGCCCAAATCCCAGCCACTGGATGCAGTGCCAGATAAAATAGGAGGGTTGTGTCAGGAAGGGCATCTGACGTAAAGCCTGTGCCAAGTTGTGTGTGGTTTAGATGGTCCGCTGTGGCAGTTAAAAGTTTAATGGCAACGTTATTCAAATTACACAGACTGTAACAACATTATTTGTACGACTTTGCCTGATTATTTGTTTTATTTATATTTGACCACGTGCCTCGTAGAGATGGTGGCGGTGTATCGCGTTTTTGTGTGTGTGACGATACATGTATCCCCACTCCGACTCCAAAATCTAATTTTTAAGTCATTCATGTATATGTGTGTGTTGGGGAGCATAGTGGCTTAGTGGTTAGCACTGTATCCTTGCACCTACAGGGTCCAGGTTCAGTTCCCTGTATGCATGGAGTTTGCATGTTCTTCCCGTGCTTGATGGGTTTCCTCTGGGGACTCGGGTTTCCTCCCACAGTCCAAAGACTAATTACCGTTCCTAAATTGCCCGGAGTGTGTGCGTGTGTATGTGCATCCCATTCAGAATATGCAATGGATTGGCACCCTGTCCAGTGCCCACTTTGTGCTCTAAGTCTTCTGGGATAGGCTTCAGATCCCAGCCCCCATGACCCTGTATACAGGATAAAGCAGTATAGACAATGAGTGAGTGGTATGCATGCGTTTGTGTAATGATGTCGTTTCTCTGTAATCAGACACTCTAAACTATACACACATTGGCAGTTAGTAGGTAGTGTCACAGCATCCTGTGTAATAGGAGTGAATCATTTGCTAGGTTTGTTTAGAATTGTAAGAAAAGCTACATTTTATGTATATAAACACACTAAAGAAGTGGTAAAAAGTTACTCAACAGCAATGTGAAAAACTGGCATAGAACCAAAACGCATGAAAGCTGTAATTGCAAATCGGGTTTATTCCACCAAATACAGATTTTGCTTTGATATTGTAATTTAACGAAAGCATTAACACAATTTGTGTACAAATGATTTGCAGTTTCTTTTATTTGAGTTATTAAAGCTCTGCAAATACGGCGTGATCTTGGGTTATTTTGACACGGTGTGATGTTTTAATTTCCTTTAAATATACACTGAATAACAATTATAATTAATAAGTTATAACAGTTATATTTTGAATTTGGGAGAAATATTGTCAGAAGTTTACAAAAAAAATAAACAAAACTGTTCATCTCACCAATACTCATCTTTATTTGTATAGCAGAATAAATATAAGAAGAAAATAAACATAAGAAACTGATTATTTTTTCAGTGGTCTCTTATTTTCTTTTCTGACCTATATATATTATATTACATTTTATAAATATGAGCAAGATGGAGAGAGAGAATCTGAATATTTCTAAAGTCCTGAGAATCGTAATACAGTCCCTGATGATTACCCTTTCCTAGACTAAAGGGCTTTTCAGCAGTAACTGCAATAAATGTCTAATTTAACTTATGTACACAAATGATGAACTGTGTATATCATCTCAAAATGTGTACATTGTGTTGAACAGGTATGGGCTCATTATACCCCAGAAGAGTGCTTCTAAATCAGCCCCCCTCTCACGACCTTCTATTTTCGGGGACGACTCTGACGATGAAGTAAGAACGCATATATAATTTCTCATGCCTTTCCTCGTATATAGCTTTAATCCAGTAATTAAAGCTGTACATTGATGTCATTTTTACTCGTTCTCAGCGGTCTGTTGGTGAGAGTTTGCAGAAGGAGGCGATCAAAAAAAAGATGATGAAGCAGGTAAGTAGGTGACCCGTTCCCAATATCAAAACTGTAGTGCAGACATCAGATTTGAACATTTTATCTGTAAATTACGTGATTGGAAAAATGGTTAGTTGTGCAGGACAGCCAGAACACGTTGAATAAATGAAGCATTCCGTCACGTGTACATGATTTACGCTTTATAAACTATACATTTGTCACACGTCTTAGACGCGACTTGAGATGCAAAAGGCTCTGGAACAGGACAGCAGTGTATACGAGTACGACAGCGTCTATGACGACATCCAGAAGCAAAGGTTGGAGAGTAATAAGAAGCTCCTGGGAGGCGCTGACAAAAAGGTGGGTTTTATTTGTGTAGTTCAGTTCGAATGTTTAGTTTCTTCCATGTGTCTCTGCATTATAATCTGGATTCAGTGTGAACACAGGACAGATTTTATTGCTATGTGTTTGGGTCGCTGTATTGAAGTCCATTTTTCTCCTTTTAGCCCAAATACATTACTCAGCTAATGCATGCTGTAGAAGAAAGAAAGAAGGAGCAGGAGCGGCGCGAAGACAGAAAGATCCAGAAGGAGAGAGAGGCAGAGGGGGAACAGTTTGCAGATAAAGAAGCCTATGTGACCTCAGCTTACAGACAAAAGCTTAAAGAGCGCCAGGAAGAGTTGGAGAAGGAGCGGAGAGCTGCAGAGATGGAGGGTATAAAAATTTCATCACACCAGAGCTACAGTGTTTTTATAAAGATGCTAAGCCTTTTTAAAAATATATAGTTTTGCTACTCCACCTGAATGTACAGTGGTGGCCAAAAGTATTGAGACAATAATGAAATTCAGTGTTTTAATGCTATTTTCAGGCAGCTTTTATTAGCTCTTAAAGACGTTAACTATAGTCACTTGATCATAACTAAAGCCTGAAAATCTCATTAAAGATGTTACTTCATGGCACCCACTACGGGTGTAATAAAGGGACAATATATATATATATATATAATTCCATGCTTGCACAAATAGTCTGGAAAATGCAGCCGATTAAAACTAATACAAAAGATGATTGAGTCAATGAAAATTTGTGTTTATTAGTTTTGGGATCCATCTCCTGTCAGACGCAAAAGGTTTTGGCTGAGGAGGGAAAAAAAGGAAAGGCTGTGGAAAATTTGGTTACGTTCACATTGTTCTAAAATGGATCAATTTTTAACTTGTTTCACTGGCTAGTTACTGTATAGCCTGATGAAAGTAACAGAAAAATTTAGTAACAAAGATCATTTTGTGAACACCAAACACACTTAATGTCTAAGTCTGGATGAGAAGCTGGACCGGGCGTAAAGCTATCTTAGGCATTTTGGAAGGTGGCAATTAAAAGGATCCACTCATCATCATCCTAAAAGTATACTCTGGGCTTGTTGTGATCGATGCTCTCATCCTCCAGCCACCATAGTACACATACTATGGTCTTGCTCTGGTCTAGATAAGTACTGAGCATTGGTTTTTAGGACCCTCAGTAAGGCTCTGAGGGTTAAGTTGAGACCCAGCTCTTTAATAGCAATTTTTGGAACACCAGACGATACAACAAATGTTACTTGTGACTACTAGCCAGAGGAACATCATTGCTTTTTATTTCTCGCCTTACACGTAGGACAATTTTTGAGCTAGAAATCCTCTTGGGCCTTACAGTGGCACAGTGGTAAAGTACTCTTTTTGAACGAATCTTTAACGTGACTCAGATGAACGAGTCGTCTTGGAGAGTGATTAGTTCATTTTCTAATGGGGCGTGCAGCGCAAAGCATTGCAAAACCTCCGTATGTTATATACAGGAAACAGTATTAAACGATTCTCAGCAATGAATCTTCAAGTCTCGAGTCGTTCGTTCTTTTGACACGTGACTCTCATAGACGCTATGCAGTGCAATAGGTTTAAAAGAATGAACGACTCAGATTGGAAAATATAAGCTGCTTATTCTGTTTATTATAATATGTATATTATCTGTATACTATATACAGATATTTATATATCTGTATATTATCTGTATATTATAATATGTCCTTGGTTGCATTGTAATATTTGCATAACTGGAACTATAGCCAAAATTTGTGTATGTAGACGTATTGGAGGTATTTTTATTGAAAACGCAACATTTTAATTTATTTCTGATCAAAAAAATGAAATGAACGAAATGACTCCAAAAAAGATTCGTTCATTTTGATGAACGAGATTCAAAGAACCGAGTCATTAAAATGATTCAAACTTCCCAACACTAGTGCTCGCCCTATCTTCAGGAGATCGCCAGTTCTCCCGAACCACGTGATAGTCTCCGGCCCTCCCGGCTGAGTGGTAGTAGAAGCTTTAATGTGGGATCCCCCTAGTGACGGGGAGGAATTGGACACGACTAAATTGGGGAGAAAATCTGGAAGAAAAAAAAATCCTCCATCCCTTCGTCAGCAACAGGCTGGCTGCAAGACGTGATGTTTTTAAAACTAGACAAGGTCAAATTTAGTAAATAAGTAAATAAAGGGCTCAGTAATTAAGTTTTACTTAAAATAGAAACCCATTTGACATACTTCAGGGATTACCTAGCAGATAATTTGGTATTTAGACACTTGTTTGTACATCTATGCATATAGACGTTTATATAGACTCTTTTTTTTTTTTTCGCCCTTTTCTTTTCTTCACAGTATTGTAGCTCTGTTAAACAGTTTGGCTGATTTATACTTCTGTTGTATCTTTTGATTTTTTGGAACATCACATCATGAGCTTCACAAACAAGGATAGGAAAATTAGAAGTAAAAAAAAAAAAATATATATATATATATACACACACACACACACTGTAAGCATGACTTATTGATGAAATGTTGATGAAAGAAGGAATGACTATTTTTATCTTTTTAATCTCCAGCTGCTTTGGACGTGAAAAAACAGAAGGACCTGAGCGGCTTTTACAGACACCTTCTGAATCAGACAGTAGGAGAAGAGCCTCTCCCCGATCGCAGCACTGACAGGTAGATTCAGAGAATTGAGAGATTTAGGCCGTAGCCTGATAAAACTATCTGTAGATTGCTACAAATGATTTGCACCAAAATTGCACTAGTAAAAGCACTCACTGGCCATTTTAATAGGAACACTTATTGATGTATTATCGTGTTTTTAGCAGTGTTCGGCATGAAATCTACACAGCTATTTTATTGACGGGTGTGTTTTCTCATCAGTAATTTTTCTAATAATCTTCTAAATCTTGTTACAGAAAAGAGAAATCCAAGTCCCCCATTCAAAATGCTCAACCCCGAGAAAACGACAGCGAGGCTGAATCAAACGAAGAACAGAGCTCTTCTAAAGCGGAATTCAGCAAAAGTGGAGGCAACGGCAGTCACTCCAAACGGCAATACCGCCAGCGGTCCCCATCCTCCGGCAGCGAAGATGAAAGGAAGAATGAAAAGAAACGGGAAAAAGAAAAGCGCAGTCACAGGGAGAGAGAAAGACAAAGAGAGGACAGGCACAGTCATCAGAAAGAGGACCGGGACGGACAAAGAAAGGAAGGCCGCGAGCACACAAGAGACAAGGATCGTCACCGGGAGAGAGACCGAGATAGAAGGGACAGAGAAACGGAAGATAGGCATGGTAAAAGAGACAGAGGAGAGGGTGAGCAGCAGGACAGACGCAGAGATAAAGAACACCACAAAAATAATGACAGAAAGGAACGAGAGGAGAAGCCACAAGTGGATGAAAAGGACAAAGACAAGGAGATACAGGCTGAAAGTGGTGTGCAGGGGAACAGCAAATTTGCAAAACGCAGCAGTGAACAGACCGTGAGCTCGGCCAGAGAGCGATATCTGGCCAGGCAGATGGCTCGCTCAGCTGTAAAGACCTATGTCGAGGAAGATGAATAACACCAGGGACATCACTGAGGGAGTAGCTGAACGTTGGAAGATGATGGCCCAAAAAAAAGAAATTAAACACAGTTTAGAAATTTTAAATTTTCACTTGTTTTTGAAAATATAATGAATCCACTAAAAACATGCTCGTCTTTGCTGTTTTACCTTTAGGGACCCATCAAATCACAGCCGTCTGTTAAAGGTCTAAACAACCTCATTAAGCTTTTGTAAATGGTTTGTAAGAGAGCAAGAGAAACTTAAATGAAAGTTCTTTAATTTGTGTGTGCCCACTTGAATTCAGATAGTCATGACAGATTCTTGTCCAAATCAGAAGAACCCGAATCCAGCAGTCTTTAAATGATAATGTTCTTACTGCGTGTTTAAGTTAAAATAAATCATTGCTGTTGGCCAGTTTATGACTGAATTACTGGCAATACTTACATCGGTTTTGCGTGGTATATTAATTTCTGCACTGGTCGAAAATGAAAGCTAAATGGTCACTCTGCTCAAAAAAAAACATTTCTTGTACATCTCAAAGAGGAATACTAGATCAATTAGTATCTTCCCCCACAAAAAAAAATAAAGTACAAAACAATAGGTCATTTTTTTTTTTCTTCTTTGTTCAGGTTCACATGGTATTCTTGGATATTTAAAGTGATATCTCTTAGAACTCAAAACATTAATGTAATTTTCTCCACACAAAAAAAAAGCCATCAAGGTGTATTTTTAATACATGTTTTATTTACAAAAATACTGATGCCAAGACAATGAACAAAGAAGGGGTCTAGTTTTGATCACTGCTTCTGGACAATTCTCAAGTAACATCAGTGGACACTGCTTGTGGAATCAAGTTCTGCTCTTCCATTGACCCTTCATGCACTGTGGAGAAAAGACCAGGAAAATATAAATATAGTACAAATATAAAAAATAACATTCTTTAAAAGGGGACTCCATTATGCAAACTTCACATTTGGATCATTTTGGCCAGTCTCCTGTGCATTCGTGTTGTGTATTCCGGAAAATTTCCATTCAATTAAACCCCACAATTGAAACAATTTATATAGCCCATATTCTACTTGACTGAGACAATTTAGGGGCCAGGGGTAGCTCAGTGGTTAAGGCATTGGACTACGGTTCAGAAGATCCTAGGTTCAAACCCCACAACCACCAAGTTGCCACTGTTAGGCCCTTGAGCAAGGCACTTAACCCTCAACTGCTCAGATGTGTAATGAGATTTAAAAAAAATGTAAGTCGCTCTGGATAAGAGCGTCTGCAAATGGCTAAATGTAAATTACGCATTGGAATGGTGTGTTTAGAACAAAGCACAGTTGGCCAGAAGCAAAGTCATTCAGATGTTCCGTGTGAGCTTTATAATTATGCAATTAAGATCAATCTTTTGTTGGTAAATTTAATTAATTGAATCATAAATTTTACCTAAAAACAATTTACACAGGATTGTGAAAATTCCAAGTTAACTAGGAGCACCAGAAAGTGAGCCATGTGGTGCTTCAGCTGAAAGCTTACATTTTATAGACTTTACCCAGTTAAAAGAAAGCATTATGGGTCCCACTCAGTAAAAGTTCACAAGTTTAAATATTTACCAATGGACAGCGTGGACATCTGTGACAACTTCACATCAGATGGGTTAACACCAACATGGTGCTCAGGTGGTCCTTTTAACCCTATAAAAGATAATAGTGATTGTTAGAAATGTATAAAAATCTATTCCTTAATTTAAAGTTAAAATATATAACTTTCGTGTTCAGAAAACCGATGATCACCACTGAACAATCTGCCGGTAATTCCAGCTCAATTTCAGTTTAGGTTTTCATCACGACACCAGCTGTGCTTTTTTCTTCCAATATAATACAGAACACCACTTGCCTTGCTGATCCACGTCTACTCAACTAGCTGGTGCCTAAGGAAACCGCTAATTAGAAACCCAATGCTAACCAAAGTGCATGTTTTAAACTAATATTTGTCAATCATCGAGGCGTCAATATAAAATTTACCTTTTGTAACAAACACCTGAAACCTTTTAAAACCTGATTTTGTACTTGTTTTGCAACCTAAAAAAATATGACTTCGATTTACACACATGCAATCCTAATTTCAATAATAATAATAAAGTAGGAATATTAACAATGTAATATTAGGAAGAACATACAAAAAGGATTTATATTAAAATTCAAGACACAGGAAAAGGAAGCGTTAGACGGTTTTAAGGAAGGCTGGTATTGAAAATAGGCTTTTACAGGCCGGGAAGATGAGGGAGAATGACCTACAGTTTGCAGTAACGTAACCAACCTACTGGATTCCAGTCACCGTTAAACAAAGAAAAAGAATATCCATCCATCTAGCAACCTCTAGTCCAACTAAAGACAGTGGAGGCCAATAGTGATTGCCATTGTACTTAGTCCCATTTTACCCAGAAAGCATTATGGGTCCCACTCAGTAAAAGTTCACAAGTTTAAATATTTACCAATGGACAGCGTGGACATCTGTGACAACTTCACATCAGATGGGTTAACACCAACATGGTGCTCAGGTGGTCCTTTTAACCCTATAAAAGATTAAAGTGATTGTTAGAAATGTATATAAAAATCTATTACTTAATTTAAAGGTAAAAATATAATTTAGCAGGAGTTTCGTGTTCAGAAAACCGATGATCACCACTGAACAATCTGCCGGTAATTCCAGCTCAATTTCAGTTTAGGTTTTCATCATGACACCAGCTGTGCAATTTTATTCCAATATAATACAGAACACCACTTGCCTTGCTGATCCACGGATGGACCAAAGGACCAGGATGTTCAACCTGCAGACAAAGAACATGTAATGTAAGAACAGAGACCCTAAGGTGTGTGCTCACGTGGTGCTTCATACACTCGGGTCTCTCAGATTAATTGTGAAATAAATCGTCAGTTATCGCATAAGACGGCACTTCCTATTCACAGGTTTCATCACAGAGACTGTAAAAAGAGATTAATTATTAAAGGGGGGGGGGGGATCTCACCTTGGATCCATGGTGCAGTAAGGAGTTCTCCAGAGTTAGCTTCATGCTAGACCTGTGGAGGCACGTGCTCCAACAATCCTCCGTGAAACTAAATCAGTTTGAACTTTCATAAAAGCCCACATATACCTCAAGTGGTAACATATATTTTTTTAATTAATAAAAGAACTATCAATGAAGGCATTGTTTTTTTTGTTGTTGGTTTTTTTTTTTTTTTGTCGGTATCTACACCCTTAGTTCGACCAGCTGCCCGGCGTGAAAAAGACTGAAGCAGCGGCGCGCGTCCAAATATATTAGACCCTGTTTGATGACGTAGACACATGTTTTGCGTGCGTCATACACATTTTTGCTGCCTACGTCTACTCAACTAGCTGGTGGCTAAGGAAACCGCTAATTAGAAACCCAATGCTAACCAAAGTGCATGTTTTAAACTAATATTTACAGTCAATCATCATCGAGGCGTCAATATAAATGTTACCTTTTGTAACAAACACCTGAAACCTTTTAAAACCTGCTTTTGTACTTGTTTTGAAACCTAAAAAAATATGACTTCGATTTACACACATGCAATCCTAATTTCAATAATAATAATAAAGTAGGAATATTAACAATGTAATAATATTAGGAAGAAGAAAAATACAAAAAGTATTTATATTAACAAAATTCAAGACACGGAAGCGTTAGACGGTTTTAAGGAAGGCCTGTATTGAAAATAGGCTTTTACAGGCCGGGAAGATGAGGGAAAATGACCTACAGTTTGCAGTAATGTAACCAACCTACTGGATTCCAGTCACCGTTAAACAACAAAGAAAAAGAATATCCATCCATCTAGCAACCTCTAGTCCAACTAAAGACAGTGGAGGCCAATAGTGATTGCCATTGTATTTAGTCCCATTTTATGACTGTGGTACAACCTCTGGTCAACATTCACACGCTTGTTCACACACTACGGGCAATTTGGGAACGCCAATTAACCCAATTTGCATGTCTGTGGACTATAGAAGGAAACTGGAGTACATGGAGGAAACCCACCAAGCACAGGGAGAACAGGCAAACTTTATTTACACAAACACCCCGCGACAGGAATCAAACCCAGACCCTGGAGACGAAAGTGCTAACCAATACGCCACCGTGTCACTAATGTTAACAATGTAATACTTAATATTATTACTCCTACTATGACTGTGTCCCTTTACATACAGTAATTGGCAAGGTTAGGGTTGACCCCATTCAAGGTATGAAAACATAGTTATCATTGTTAGAATTGTTGGAGTCTAAATGACTTTACTTAAACAATATACATACAAAGATCAAAGACAAGTCAACATAAGAAATATATCAATATAGGAAGAGAGGTGGATGAAGTAATGCACCCATCAGGCCGAAACAATTCACAGGAGAGAGGATAAACAGAAATGTTTGGATATTTGCAAACAAAATTTGGATCGATACTAAGGAAGGTGAAAGTTTCCTAAAGAGAATCATTACTGGTGACAAGACACAGATTCATTACTACGTGCCTGAGAGTAAACGGCAGAGTATATATAAATATTACGTCCTCAATCACCGACCTAGAAAAAGTTCAAAAGCTCATCAGCTTGAAAATTAATCAATACTTATACAGTCAATACAGTTTTCTTGGATTCTCATTGGCCAGTATTGGAACATTGGAAGATTTTTGTGATCTTGTGTGACAATGAACATCTGCACACTTCTGCCTATACTGTCAATACTTTGTTTTGAGGTGTTAAAGCATCCTCCCTATATTTCTGATCTTGCTCCATCATCAGTTTGGTCCCCTTAGGAGATTATGTCAAAAAATTATGTCTTTGTCTTTTCTACAGCCAGAGTGCAGATAATTTTGACTCATGTTTGTGTGTATGTGTGTGCGTGTATAATGTATAATGTTGAGTAAGTCCCCCTTTTGCCACCTTAACAGTGATACACTGTGTGTTTTGACACCTTTCTATCACAACCAGCATTAACTTTTGAGGAATTACTCAAAATTAGGCTGGTGGTCATAATGTTATGGAAGATCAGTGTGCGCTCCTACAACCTCACAGTATGCTGACAGGGCATCTAATTCGTGACGTCATTGGTGACGCGTATTCAGGGAAACGTCACAGACGGCGCTCGAGACAAGATTCGGGTCATCATGCGTTAACCCGACCACGCGCATGTTTATTTGCGGCATTTCCCGTAAAAGTGTCCTATGAGAGAGCTTTGAAAACAGCACGAGACGAGAGGAAGTCCCGAGCGCTCAGAGAAGCAAGTTTGTGATGTTTGAAACAGAAAAGCACTTTCGGTGAGTTCTCTTTGAAGCCAAAGTTGCTTTAATTCTAACTCACTTGAATTCCCGCTATATAATTTACACTCAATCAAAATTCATTCTGTTTTTGCGTTTATATTATTGCATGCGGTAGTTTATACCATTGTTATTTTTATCAGAAAAAGGAAAATGTCACACACTTTAAAAACTTAGATATATTCTACTGTGTGAAAAAAGGCACTCATGTACATTACAGTGAATTGTGACATAATTTACTGTACTAATTAATTTAACATAATGTATTACTTCTAATTGTTACACAAGATCAAAAGCTACAGAGAAGTATACTAGCAATATATGAACACTGAGCGCAATAAAAACTTCATAAAAAAAATTAAAAGTCAACAACATTCCACCTGAGATACGCAAAATAACGGACCTCCCTTCATTTAAAGCAAAACTAAAGACTCACTAATTTAAAATGGCCTTTAATATTTTATAATTTTATGTTTTTTCTTTATTTTATTATTTTGTTTTATTTATTCATTTAATCAATTAATTATTATTATTATTATTATTATTATTATATTTTCCATAATTTCCATATTTTTCATTTATTTATTTATGACTATGTGTTTTATTTTGTTCCTGTATTTTAATTTCCATTTTTTGCCATTTTATTGTCATTTTTAGTGTGGTGCAGCACTTCGGGTCAACTTAAATTGCTGTAAAGTGTTATATAAATAAATGTTGATTAATTGATGGGATAAAACCTTTATCTTATATAAACTATATATCTATATATCTACCTTTATCTTATATAAACTATATATCTATATATTTATCTTATATAAACCTATATCTTATATAAACTATATATCTAATCTCAAACTACCTAACATTTACCTTTTGCTGATAATAATAATATAATAATAATAATAATAATATAATCTGGCTATAACACATGGCATCATAGCGGATTAGTTGTTAGCACTGTTGCCTTGCACCTCCAGGGTCCGGGTTCGATTTCTCGTGCCAAGTCTGTGTGCTTGCTGGGTATCCTCTGGGTTCTCCGGTTTCCTCCCACAGTCCAAAGACATGCAGATAAGGCTTAATTGGTCTTTCCAAATGTTCCTCATTAGTTCCTCATTTTCCTTTCAGTTTAAATCCTCTTTTCTAGTCCATCACTTTTAGAAACTCATAAAATACTTTCTTCGTTGACCCCTTTTATCATTTTCTAAAATATTTTTTACAGTGTACTCAACCTTTCCAAATTCCCACTTCTCTGTGTATCTCAAAACACTAAGACACACTTCCTCTCTTGGATGTCTCCTTATGTAAGTCACTCTGGATAATATGGTCTGCCAAGTAGTAATATAAGTATTATTATTATTATTATTATTATTATTACTATTATTATTACCTAGCCAGTAAATAACAGGCATTATTTTGATGTCTAATTTTGTAATCTTTTTTAAAGCATTTTCTCTATATTTATTTAACAAACAATATTTTTTATCATAAAATGTCCATTAAGAAATAAGACTAGCAGCCATGTGGGGTGCACATACAGTGGAAGAATTTATAAGAATAACTTTTTTATTAATAATAAAAATAATAAAAAATCCCTTGCACAAATCCTTGCCTATTTATGAGACTGTATACATTTATGAATAATTTTAACTACATTCCGCTCAGAAAGGCTCATGCATTTATCACTTAACATAAAATTCATGTAGGAAGCAGCCATTTAAAACTTTATTCCTCATCGTTAGTTTTAAAGGCCTATTAGGGCATAAACAAACTGTTTGCACTAGTACAGAGATTATTATCAGCAGGTTTCTGTGTGTTTATAATTTAGTTATGTGTTTTTCCACCTGGAGAACTGTGTCTGTTTGTCCTGTACATATACATAAAATTATTGATGTAATATGTTATTCAAGCTATAAATAATAGATATATTATTGTCATGACTGTGTCTGTTCTTTACAAAGTAGGCATATTTCTTATTCTTATCCTACATAACTTAACACATTGATTATGTGTTGGAAGGAAATATTCTACAAATCTTATTAAATTATATGAATCAAGGCAGAATGTCACATTTGTAAACAGAGATTCAAGTGCCTTATCTTGTTGTGTTCTTTCTAAGTGATTGTATTGTGTGTGTGTGTGTGTGTGTGTGTGTGTATGTCTGCGACAAACTTATGCAGTGTCCATAGCAATGCAAGATGGCCAACAAGTCATTCGGTACTCCTTTTGGGGCAGGGACGGGAGGCTTTGGGACTTCATCTACATTTGGACAACAGAGTAAGTACTCGGGATGTTGGTCGTGTTTTAATGTAAAGAAAAAGCACAATAAAAAAAAAGTGAGAAGGAAAAAACAGTTAGCAAATACATTATATAGCTAAATAAATAGATAGACTAATAGATAGGAAGAAAGAAGGAAAGTATTTTATAAATTCCAAAGGGAATTTTTTTATTTTTAATGTGGTGGCATATTGTTTTTTTCCCCCAGATGCAGGGTTTGTAACGACAGGTGGTTTTGGTGCTTCTGCTTCTGGAACCACAAACAACAGCGTTGATCTCTTTGGCGCAACACAGAACAAACCTGGTATGCTTTTATATATATATATACAGTATACGAATATACTGTACAATGTAAAAGCATTACAAGCTACTTGACTAAATCTGTCCCTTTCCCCACACTGCCATCATGTGGCCAAAAATCACAATCGCATCTAAGGTTATAAATCTCACACAAATATAACTGTTGCTGTTAAATTGGGAAGGGAATGACTGATGCCATTTTGTCTCAGAGCTATTTTTCACTGTATTGGACTGCTAAGTCCAAATGTTTTGTTGAGGATTTTCCGAAATTAGCACCCCATACACACATACTAATACAATATACCGGACTTTCGACATTTTATTCATTCACTTACACACTGAAAATATTGTATATAATTGTAAATATTGGTATCTGGTGCACTGCAGTGTCTATTTTTTGTATTTTACACTTATCTACTTCTCCAATTGACCCGAAAGTAGAACCACGGTCTGTTCGTATCCGCAGAAATTTTTAACTCAAATGTTCTTAAGTTGGGGGACAACCTGTTAATGTTACTTCCTTCTACAGATGTTGAGTAAATATTATGCACCGGTTTGGAACAAGTTTTTTGTGTGTTCCACAGTAAGGCAATGGAAAGCTTTTTTTTTATTTTATATTTTGTTTTAATTTAGTAATTGGGTAGATAGATAGGGCTTGACTCTGATTGGTACACGAGTCAACTGAATGAATGAAATAAACATATTAGTAGAAGACATAGAAGTCCCTTTTCTTTAGTCTTGAATTTCAGGAGCTGAATGAGATAATGACCGGTACCTGTTTGTACACACAATCTAACATGACCTTTTGCTCTACCCAGATGGGCTGTTTGGCTCCATCACATTTGGGCAACCTGTCAATTCATCTACCAGCAGCGCATTTGGGTTCGGTGCAACAAGCGGGACCTCCAAAAGCCCCTTTGGAAACACTAATACAGGAGGTGGAGGTCTTTTCTCTCAGCAAGGCAATGCATTTGGTGCCAACAAACCCGCCTCTTTTGGCAGTACTTTCAGTTTCATGTGTTTTTTTTTATGTGGAGTTAACAAGAGAAATGTAACTTATTGGATTTTTTTTTTAAACTGCCAAATACATATTTTGCAGCTTTTGGCACTTGCAGGGGAGGATTCTCCAATCCGTTTGGAAAAACCCCTTCGCTCTTTGGATCCTCTGCTTTTACTGCGACCCAGTCTGGCACAACCATCAAATTTAATGTAAGTATTATTTTTCTGTATAATTTACTTTTTTTGTAAGAAACATAGCTGTGTTATTTTTTTCCCCTTTTTTTTCTATCTCTGATTTTCTTACAGCCACCAACAGGAAGTGATGCGGTGGTAAAGAGCGGTGTGACGACCAGCATCAACACCAAGCACCAGTGTATCACAGCAATGAAGGAGTATGAAAACAAATCTCTAGAGGTCAGAAACAGTTAGTTGGTTTATACTATCTAGTCTCCCATGTGATATGTTGAGTTTAATCATTTTGTCTATATTTTGTAGGAGCTGAGGTTAGAGGATTACCAGGCAGGGAGGAAGGGACAATCCTACAAAGGGGCTGCAGCCGCAGGAACCCTCAGCACTGCTACAGGCCTCCTCGGGACCTCGGGTGCTGGGTTCAACCAGGCAAAGCCCTCATTTAACTCTGGTCTGTTTTTATGTGCAACATTCAGATGTGTAGAAATGTACACGATTCTAAATGCTAGGACACAGTTTGTATAATAGTAACAATATATAATAATTAGAAATTATTATATATTTTATATATAAGAAAAATTATAGACATACAACGCCTTGAAAAAGTATTTGCCTTTTCCTGATTTTTATTTTATTTTACATATTTGTCATACTTAAATGATTGAGACATGTTAATATTGCACAAATAACTTGACAGATTTCATTTATTAAAGAAAAAAAAAGCCCAACCAGCCCTGTGTAAAAAAGTAATTGCCACTTTGCCAAATCAGAAATAAAGTTTGATTCTTGGAAAGCTGAGTTAAATTTCACTTGCCATACCCAGGCCTGATTAATGCCAGACCCACGACTCAAGAAATCACTTAAATTGAACCTGTCTGATAAGGTGACGCTCGCGAAGATCCAAAAAGGCATCCAGGAGTGTTCAGCTTACCTAAAGTACACCAAGAGCACAACGACGACTCATTCAGGAGCTTAAAAGACCCCAGGCATCCATGGGAGAGTTCCAAGGCAAAAGCTGTTGCTGACCAAAAAGGAACACAAAGCCTCGTCTCACAATTGCCAAAAAATATTTTGATTATTCTCAAGACTTTTGGGCAAATGTTATATAATATAAACCTTCAAATGTGGCAGAATTAAACAAAGTCTTCAAAGAAGAGTGGGCCAAAATTCTTCCGCCGTGATGTGAAAGACTTATTGGCAGTTATCACAAACACTTGATTGCAGTTGTTGCTGTGAAGGTTGACACAACCAGTTATTAGCTTTTTTAAATTACCTGGTAAAAAGGCCTGGTGAAAAAGTAATCATCTCAAAATGATTACCAGTAACTTGTCTTATTCTTCTGTAGCTACGATTGGCTTTGGGACGACCCCCGGTTCATTTGGCCAGACATCGCAGACCAATAGTCTCTTCAAGCCCTTTGGTCAGGCCACCACTACCCAAAACACAGGCTTCTCATTCAGTGGCACCAACACCAGCAGCATAGTGAGTAGACGCTAGCAGATTCACAGATGATGTTGCTGCCAGTGATATGTACAGTTGTCTAATACTTTGTAGACTGTTATGTAATTTTTTGTGTTCAGGGTTTTTTTGGCAACACGGCTGAGTCACATCCCAGAGGTCTATTTGGAAACATGGCAAAAACCAGCATGGCCATGGGCTTTGGGCAGCCCAACACCGGCTTTGGGAATGTGGGTACACAGGTGACTGGTGGAAAAACTCAACACCTGTTTTCCATATAAACCACTGTTAATGGTAGTTTAATATAAATTTCCTATGTTCACAGAAACTGGTTGTTAATAAGCCTTCGGGGTTTGGCATCACCACCATGAGTGCTCCCTCCTTTGGCACAAGCACCGGCCTGTCTGGGAACAAACCCATGCTCACTTTGCAGAGGAGCACAAACACCTCCACCCTTGGTGAGCAAGGAGAATTGATTTGTAGTCTATAATGTAAAGATTAGCTATATTTAGATATAGACATGCTTCTCACATCTTTTATTAATGGCTCACTGCTAATACATCTCATAGGGTTCGGGGATAATCCTCCTGGATGCAAACTTCAAAATTGAATTGAAAATTGAAATGTGTCTTGTTGTCTTTGTATTAAGAGTAAATTTTGAGCCCATCCTTTCAGGTGTAGGTGCAGGGCCGACGCCTCTGTCTGGAACCAACCAGAACAAGATAGGCTTCACCATGGGGACAGTGGGGAAGCCTGGGTTTAATCTTTCAGCCCTGACAGATTCCAATGCTGCAACCCAGCAAGCAGTGCTTCAACAGCAGCTGTTCTATGCGAATTACTATTCTCCTTATGGAGATAATCCATTATTCCTGAACCCAATCCATGAACCCAAGAAGAAAGAGGAGGTATGGAAGGCTCTTCTGTGACTTCTACCACTTTTTTTCTCTTAATTTCTCTTAGGCTCTGACGAAGAAGGGAATGTCCTGGATGTCTGTAAGAATAAAGTTGTGAGGTGGTGGCATTTGTGAAAATACTTATTTAAATAATGGATTATTTTTCTTTTTTTTTTTTAACTTTAATTAGCAGCAGAAGCCAGCTAACCAGAGGGCCCCAACGACGACCCCTACGCACTTCAAACTAACCCCTCGTCCTGCCACACCCAAGGCCCTCAGCTCTTGGAAACCTCACCACTGGGATTGGCTAGAAGATGACGAACCGTCTCTCATCAGTGGACCTTTTAAGCCCAGGTAAGGGATCTTTATGATTTTGTAAAGGCATTTTTTCCTTGTAAAACTTGCACCAGTGTCAAGTTTACACCTGTTCTGTTTTTAGGCGGAACATTAAGAAGCATGTGTTGAAGAACATTAATATAATCAACCTGCTCAGCAGCTCCAGGGACAGCAAGACTGATGACTCGAACTCACCGTCAGGATACCCACAAAACAGCCTTGGGTCAGATTTTATCTAAGAATTTTATAACCTTTATAAGTTTTTGAACATTAAAAAAATATTCCCCTAATCCTACCAGGAAAATCCTTAGTACTATTTCAAATTTGTCTTCAGTCTGAGGGCAGATGAGAGAGAAACGCATAATGTAAAGGTGAAAGGTGGAGCAGAAGAATATCTGCAAGTCTCCAGGTTCTACATCAACCCCATTGCTAAGCCCATCCCACTCATTCAGCCCTGTTTTTTGCCACACGACACCATTAGCGAGCTAAATTTTGGAGGCAAGTGCCTGGACGCCGGCAGTCAGGAGATCTCTCTGGGAGACGACAGTATCCAGAAAGAGAGAGACAATGAACTAGACGTACAAAAGCCTTCTCACCCAGCTGGTAGGTCATGGCCATAGTCTTCTGTTCATGAAGTTAATCTAAAGAACCGTCCTGGATCCATTGAGTCATTGTTCTTTACATCCTCAGGTATTGTTCTCACTCGGGCGGGATACTACACCATTCCCTCTATGGAGGAGCTGGGGAAGATGCTGAATGAAAACGGGGAGTGTATTGTCGAAAACTTTACAATAGGAAGGAAAGGTATGCTTCAAATCACGATCCCTAAAATGTTATATTTTTATAATATAGATAGGCGTTAATTAACCCTGAGCGTGTGTTCCAGGCTACGGGTCAGTTTTCTTCCCTGGTGAAGTGAATTTAACAAACCTGAACCTTGACGAGATTGTGCACTTCAGGCGAAAGGAGGTAATCGTCTACCCTGATGACAAAGATAAGCCACCTGTAGGAGAGGCCCTTAACAGGTTAGCAGCTCCATCTCGTGTGTTCTTGATCATGGTTTTGTTAGTCAATCAGTCTTCCATGTTCTGTATGTTGTTTTACATAATCACATTAAATCTCATTTACAGACGAGCAGAAGTGACTCTTGATGGTGTTTGGCCCAATGACAAAACCACCTGCACTCAGATCAAAAGCCCTCAGCGTCTGAGTGAGATGAACTACGAGGGACGTCTGGAGAACGCCTCACGCCGACAAGGCGCCCGCTTCCTGGAGTATAGACCCGAGACCGGATCCTGGGTGTTTGAGGTATGAGCCTGCTTTTTTTTCTTAGTTGTGAGACTGTAATTGCTTGAGCCTTTAGTACTAGATGTTTCTTAGCTTGCTTTGGAAAAATATGTTTACACTTTTTCACACGTTTGTAGGTGAGTATTTAGTATTGAGTATTGAGTTTTTATTTAATGAATCAATCTTCTCCAGGTGCCACACTTTTCCAAGTACAGCCTGCAAGACTCCGATGAGGAGGAAGAAGTTCCCTCAAGATGAAGAAGATGATGAAGGCCATCTCTGCAGGACTGTAACAAATCCCACCGTCCCAGCAGCATCAGCAGATGGCGCCACAAGCTCAGGTGGACGAGGAACACCAACCAGTACACACATCTGCACACATCTGTACACACATCTGTACTTCTGACAGCTCTCCTCCTCATATGGATAACTACATCCATCCTAATGTATGATTTTTTTCAAAATAATTGATAATATATATTGTTGTGTTATATTGTTATCTATCTGAGCCTCCAATAACTAAGACTCCATATTAACATCAATTAACATCAACTGGTATACAGTAGCTGAACTGGCTGCCATCTAACACACAGTATGGATGCAGATCAATTGCTGCTCTCTGTTTCATCCAAATGAGGATGGGTTCCCTGTTGAGTCCGGTTCCTTTCAAGGTTTCCTTCTATTGCCATCTCAGGGAGTTTTTCTTTGCCACTGTCGCCCTCGGCTCGCTCATCAGGGATCTGATCATTTGATTTATACACATTCACATTCCATAAAAACTTAATTAATTCTTTTGATTGTGTAAAGCTGCTTTGCGACAATAACAATTGTTGAATGCGCTATACAAATAAAATTGAGTTGAATTGAATTTAATAGGTTTAGCAATATTCTAATATAAAACTCCTTTGTCTCTAATCCATAAGGAGGTCCCGTCCAACACCAGCACACGCTGAACTCCCCGATCTGCAGCCAGGACATGGTGAAGGACTTCAGGTGTAAGAATTGGAAATCAAGAAAGTGGCCAGGCAGGCTCCAGATGCTCCTCTAACACAACAAAGAGTAGTGGAAGAGAACCAGAAAGCCTTAAGCCGGTCAGCTAAAGGGTGTGGCAACACAGTCCATTGAGGTCTGTGGTGTTGAGGAGACTACTGTATGACGTGATTGTAGAGTAGAATAGTGTGGAAGGCACTTAACTCCTCTTCAGGCACGGATACCGTTTAAGAAAGGTTAAACTTCATCACAGGCTAAAATACCCTCTGCTGTTCCACACTGGAAAAGTGAACAGCGTTGAATTGGCAGAAGTCACAGGCACACACCTTGTGGATCAGCATGTGATGCACATAGGAAACTGGAAATAATATAGAATAAAGGTACCTTAAAGAGTGTTCTGAAACACTCCCATGATAAACAGATAGAGACGATGAGACCTTTTAGACACCCAAGCAATTGTGAAATGAGGGGCACCGATGTCCTTATCCAAATAACCGTCATAATGCTGCCCATTTTATGGGTACATTGGCCACAGGTGGAAAGTAAAAAAAAAAAAAAACTTTACTGATGTGCCTACTGTCATGCCGAGTAAATTCGTCCCCATTTTCCTTAAAAAAAGGACAGTAATTGCTTCTTTTCCTGATCAGGAATTATTAATATTATCCCCTGATTATTATTTTTTACAATTCCACTCTCTCTCTCATCACTTTTTTCCAGTCATTCTCTCTTTCCTCATCCCTCTGCCACCCTGCAAGGAGCCATATAAGAGTATAATTCTGGACCTGTACAGACAGTCGTACAACCTGGGCCTGTAGCCCTAACATCTGTACATCCAAAGCTCTATATAACCTAAGGTTTTCTCTGGCCTTTACTAAAACAATATCATTGGATGTTTGTCTAAATTTGGGTGGGTGCCAGTGCGGTGCTTTATTTAATACATGACTCATGCAAAACTATAAATTGATGGGATAATAATTATCATATAAGACCTTCCTTTTTTGCCTATTTTGCCCAAATCACACATTTATTTGCCTTAGTTTATTTTCAGTTTATTCACCATGCTGGAAATAAAAAAAAAAGTTACAGTGGTCTTTAATGCAAGGCTGTGTACACAGTGTCACAGAAGAATTAGACCATCAATGTAAAACATGAAATTAATTGTCAGATTTTTCTGTCAAGAAACCATATATTTCAAAATAAGCTCAAAGAACTGCGACCCGTATTATTTTCAAGCGACTTCAAAGAAAAAGAAGCCCAAAGTCACGTATTATAAGCGGACCTGGCAACTATGGATATTTCCTTTTTGAGATGCTCCTGCTGTGTATGTACTGTGTACCTGCTGTGCGCAGACAGGTGTGCACGCGCTGCAGTTTCACTTTTGATGTTCTATGACGCACCTGCAGAACTCTGGACGAAAGTAAACGTTGAGACTCATCCACGCCTCTCACGGATGTTTATTCACTTTAACTGGAGGCTAAAATCATGAAACTTTGTGCTTTTATTATTTTCTTTAATAAAATGTCCTTTAATAAAGACAAAACATGATTTGCTCCTGGTTGTATCTATTACAATCCCACCTCCATGTTTTTATCTCATGCTGTCATTATCGTGAACTAAACATTTAAAGACATGCAATCACACACACACACAAAACAATCAAAGCCATATTAAAACTTATGTTTGTTAATTTGTAGCACATAATGGGCCATATTATTCCTGCATTTAAATATTTCATTTAATAAGTATGGAGAATATTATCAACCGGTATCTGTGTATTTATAATGAGTCATGTGTTTTCTCACCTGGAGAACTGAGCTCTAGTCATGTGACCGTTGTTATGTTACGCTTTTTAAAATGATATCGAAACTACTTAATACATTACCTGTTATCACCTGAATAGTGTAATATTCTAATCATATCGAGTGTCATGAATGTCACTGTTGTGAACAGTGGGTCAAGTGCTTTAGCTGGTTGTGTTCTTACTAATTGATTGTGTGTGAGAGACAGATTTATGCAGTGTCCGTAGCAGCGCAAGATGTTTAACAAGTCATCCGGTTCTCCCTCCGAAGCAGGACCAGGAGCATTTGGGACATTTGGACAACAGAGTAAGTACTCGAGATGCCAAGTACACTTAACTCTTGACCAGTCTGTTTAAAAAGAGCTTTCTAGTGTTATGATATTTTATCAGACTGTTATCAGTAGCCGTACAGTAAGCCCCAGTGTTAAGAACACAAAACAGTTCTTACAAACAAACCGATAAAAAACCTATTATCAAATTCAAATTCAAATTTTATTTGTCACATACACAGTCATACACAGTACGAAATGTAGTGAAATGCTTACACAACCGCCAGTGACCTTAAAAAGAGAATTAAAGCTTATAATAGTAATAAATATGAATAAAAGAAATACAATAGAAAATTTTAATTAAAAAATAAAATAAAATTTAACTAGGAAAAATAGAACTAAAAATAGAAACTGAAAATAGAAATGTACTGTACAAATAGAAATATAATGGTGTGCAAATATGCATAGAAAAAGTGACTTTGTGCAAAGGTTATTAAAGTGTCTTTGTGCAATGGTCCAGAATGTAAACGTAATTATGTCCAAAATACAAACAATGAAGGGAGAAGGAAATATCAACTAAATCAATCAAGTACTGTATGTAGTTACTAATTCTTATTATTGCTAAATTTAACGGCAAATAAAAACCTGAATGTACAGTCGAGTGTAAAAGTTAGTTCCCCCTTGTATAAAAACAAACAAAAATCACCTAATTGTACCAGGTCTAATTACAGTATTAGGCGAATTCAACCTCAGACAAACAACATAACGCTTTGTCATTATTTCTTTTGTGTTAATATGTAAGCATACGAGGGGTATCAAAAAGTTTAGAGATTCACGCGCCGCAAATCAGGTCGCTTTCACCATTTTTGGTTAAGTCTTCCTAAGATCTCTTGTCCTCTTCCAGTAAGGTTCTTCCGCTCTTGAAGGGTGCCTGCCACTCAAAACACTTTGACTGTGTGTGCAGCCTCGTGCTGCCCTCTGTTGGTGTATTACAAAACTAGTCTCAAAACTTTTTGATACCACCTCATGCTTAAATACTACTTTCTTCTCCTTATGTTGAATATTAAGCGCTGAGTTTGAACATAATTTATAAAATTTGTTTGGTAACAAGAGGAATATCATTCATTTGTTTTTTTGTTTTATACTTTGCAGCTTTTGACACTAGTGGAGGATTGTTTGGAGCAACCAACACCACGTCAAATCTGTTCGGATCCTCAGAGTTTACTGCGACCCAGCCTGGCACAAGCATCAAATTTAACGTACGTTTTATTTCTCTGTTTAATTAACTTTTTTTTTTTTTAAATTACAAACTGACAGAAAGCCTAATATGTCAAAATTGTTGTTCAATAAAACAAACATGACGTTAACATTTTCTTGGAAGCATGCCAAATCTTGGTTGTGTTTCAAAGAAAAGGAAAATCATGACCAAAAATAAAGTGAGATGGAATTTCTGAATTTCTTACAGCCACCAACAGGAAGTGACACAGAGCAAAAGAGCGGCGTGATGATCTTCATTAACACCAAGCACCAGTGTATCACAGCAATGAAGGAGTATGAAAACAAATCTCTAGAGGTCAGAAACAGTTAGTTGGTTAATTCTATAGTCCCCAGGTACTGTTTATAACAGTAAATAACTGTTTATGTTGAGTTTAGTAATCATGTCTATACCTTGCAGGAGCTTAGGTTGGAGGATTACCAGGCAGGGAGGAAGAGACCCTTCAACACAGGTGGTGTGATTGGGGCTGCAGTCACAGCAACTCCCAGCACCGCTACTGGAGTCTTCGGGTCCTCAGGTACTGGGTTTAGCTTCAACCACAACATATACAGTACATGTGCAACATCCTGGGAATTAAGCTATTATGACACCTAGCACGCAAAACAATTCACACAGATTAATGTATTATATTGCATATCTGCTTGTTATATGATATACACAATTTGGTTGCTAAGTAATTAACAAGAGGAATGGCATAAATTTGAATGTTTTTTCATTGTCTTACACGACTCACTGTAAGTTAGGGATATTGTGAGAGACTTAGTGGATGTCATACATACGGTGTTTGTTTCACTTCCATGCAATGGTGTCACTGTATACAGGTGTGCCTTATATTGGGGCCAATCCCAAAAAACAACTTTTTCCAATGTGTCATTCCAAGTTCATCATTCAAACAGCCATGAACACACCACGTCACTTAACGGACGAGCAGCGCCACCTGGCCATGGCGCGCCTTCGGGTCAGTGGCAGGCAGTCAGATGTTGCTCGTGTACTTGGTGTGTCTGAAAGTGTCATCAGCAGACTTGCATCAAGACACAGAACTACTGGCAGAGTTCATGACAGACCCAGGAGTGGAGCCCCACGAGTGACAGACCGCAACGATGACCAGTACCTAAGGACCTACGCACTCAGACATCGTCATGCAACTGCCATATAGCTGTAGGCCCATTAACGAAATGTGAGTGGGACTAGGGTTTCCAGACAAACCATTCCGACTCCACCGCTTTGGCTTGAATGCCAGACGGTTCTTGCAGGTGACTCCAATGACGCCAAGACACCGCCGTAAACGTTTGCACTGGGCACAAGACCATGTGACCTGGACAATGCAGCAGTGGTCTACCGTCCTGTTCACTGATGAGTGTCGGGTCATCTTGCTGGAAAAGGCGAGGTGAGCGATCCGCTGAGGTCAACATGGTCCCCAGGGTTTGCTTTGGTGGAGAAGGTTCAACAGTCTGGGCAGACATCACCAGTCAGCGCATAACAGATTTGGTTATTGTACATGGCTCAGTCAATGCACGTTCTTACCTCAGAGACATCATAGAACCCATCATCATCCCCCAATTTCACCAGCACACCCCCGACCTTCTGTTCATGGATGATGATGCTCCACCACATCTTGGCAGAATTGTCACAGCTCGACTTCAGGAAGTTGAAGTGCCTCATATGGTATGGCCATCAACGTCCCCTGACCTGAACCCCATAGAGCACGTCTGGGACCAGTTAAAGCAGAGACTGGATGATCGTACCCCCCCACACATGACCTGGCAGAACTTGTAGCACTTGTGGAGAAGTGGAACGTATTGCCTCAGAACAACATCATGAGGCTAGTGAGGAGCATGAGACGTCGCTGTCAAGCTGTCATTGCGGCAAATGGTGGAAACACCCGCTACTGACATTGTCAACTTTTGTTGGGGCTATCCCTGTTATTGTTTAAATTTTTGGGGGTAATAAATATTAAACTGATGAAAATGGTGCCTCTTCTCATACATTATTATTAATTCCAAAGGGAACTTTTACTTATTTCATTCAAATTCAGAGCAAATAGGAACAGCACTCATTTAAACAACAATATCCCTAACCTATTGTGAGTAGTGTATATGTATATTGCAGCTTTTGGCACTAGTACTAGCAGTGGAGGATTGTTTGGGACGACCAACACCACGTCCAATCCATTTGGAGGAACCCCTTCTCTCTTTGGAGCTTCGGGCTTTACTGCGACCCAGCCTGGCACCACCATAAAATTTAATGTAAGTTTTATTTTTTCCGTATGATTTACTTGACTTTTTTCAGGAAGAAACATTTATCCATCTCTGATTTTTCTTACAGCCACCAACCGGAAGTGATACAATGGTAAAGAGCGGTGTGACGACCAGCATCAACACCAAGCACCAGTGTATCACAGCAATGAAGGAGTATGAAAACAAATCTCTAGAGGTCAGAAACAGTTAGTTAATTTATACTATTTAGTGTTTCTTGTGATAATTGTTTATGTTGAGTTTAATAATTGTGTCTAGGAGCTAAGATTAGAGGATTACCAGGCAGGGAGGAAGGGACCCTTCAACACAGACAATCTGTTCTGGGCTGCAGCCACAGCACCTCCCAGCACCGCTCCAGGCCTCTTCGGGTCCTCGGGTACTGGGTTCAGCTTCAACCAGGCAAAGCCCTCCTAATTAGGCTAATGTGACTTTTAGCATATAATGTATTTCTTATCTCTCTTGGGCTCCTCAGGCTTTACTGCGCCCCAGCTTGGCACAACCATCAAATTTAATGTAGGTTTTATTTTTCTGTTTGATTTTTTTTTTTTTTTTTTTAGTAAGAAACATAGCTTTGTTTTTTTTTGTCCCTGATTTTCTTACAGCCACCAACCGGAAGTGATACAATAGTAAAGAGCGGTGTGACGACCAGCATCAACACCAAGCACCAGTGTATCACAGCAATGAAGGAGTATGAAAACAAATCTCTAGAGGTCAGAAACAGTTAGTTGGTTTATACCATCTAGTCTTCCATGTGTAATAACTGTTTATGCTAAATTTAATAATTGTGGCTATACTTTGCAGGAGCTAAGGTTGGAGGATTACGAGCATTACCAGCATCAGCTCTTGGCGTATTCGCAGCTTCCCTTTAAACATGGTCAGCTGCCCTCCTTGTGTCACAGTGAATAAATGCATATAACAAGAGGAATGTCATATACACTATATTGCCAAAAGTATGGATATGCATATGAACTTCATAACATCCAATTCTTATTCCATAGGGTTTAATATGATATGATGTTGGCCCCTCCCCCTTTGCAGCTGTAACAGCTTCAACTCTTCTGAGAAGGCTTTCCACAAGGTTTAGGAGTGTGTATATGGGAATTTTCGACCATTCTTCCAAGAGCGCATTCGTGAGGTCAGACACTGATGTTGGACGAGAAGGCCGGTCTCACAGCCTCCGCTCTAATTCATCCCAAAGGTGTTCTATCAGTTGAGGTCATGATTCAAGGCAGTCAAGTTCTTTCGCACCAAACTCACTCATTCATGTTTTTATGGACCTTGCTTTGTTCACTGGTGCGCAGTCATGTGGGAACAGGAAAGGGCCGTCCCTGGTTGGGAGTATGTAATTGTCCAAAATGTCTTGAGTTTCAGAATGTGAGTTCCTCTCACTAGAAGTAAGGGGTGGAGCCGATTCCAGGTTTATATCAGGGTTTATAAATCATGTGGTTATACAGTAATACATGTAGCCTACTGAATAATCTGTTTAAAATGTAAATGAAATGTTTGCATTGTTTGAAATGTTTCCTGATTTAGTTTGTAATGAATTCTTCTTTTATTCATTATTAAATCTTTCCTGCACAGTCAGTCTCTGGTTATACATTTGGGAGGGGAGACACATGAATTAAATGTTAAGAACTGTATAAGGTTTATATACAGTAAATGTATATAAACCGTATACAAAATACACACCCACGGTGATTAAATAAAAAGAACATAGAGGTCATCTCTATTGGCTTCCTCAAAATAGTCCCCATGCCATGGCACTGGGCTCCAGGCCCCTAGGTGGATGGACTTTAGTCTATGATCGAGACAGGCTGCTTTGGCCGTGTTCTGCAATAAAAAAATGGATACATTCTCATGTCTGCCTTCAGTTCTGACTTTTGTTGACCGTTATCAATTTGTTTCATGAGTTTGGTGTCTTGTAATTAATACACCTGTGTGTTTAATACACTGATAATTTCATAGAATTGGACTGTGATTGAACATGTAGAAGGAGATTATTGTCTGTTGTAGTCCATAAATATATGGTGTGGGTAGTCTATAATTGGATTACATGCCACAATTAATTTTAAAGTATCAATTTAATATAATTTAAAATAAATCAATATCACATATATCTTCACACACACACACAAATAACAAAAAGATAAATTTAATTAAGAGAAAAGCCATCCAAGTTCATGTTCGCGTACACAGGGTTAGGTAGAGGCTAAGGTCATCACTTGAAACAGAATTTCCTTGCAAGTGCAAACTAAACTAAATATCGTAAAAATATTCTCTTCATAGCACAAAAGTGACTGAAACTACAAATAACTACAAATGTCGATGTTAGGGAGAAATCAATTAATTTTGTTGTGTTCTGCTTCTCACAGCAAAAAAAAATAAATCGTTAGAAACTTTACCTCGTTTTCTGTCATTACACACATACACTACACGTTTATTATAAACCACATCAGATTCAGTATAAGAGATGCACGTTTTATTCTATATGGTATCTGGAGTTTTTGTTTACACTGCGCTTACAACGCCATCACTACAACTCTTTTGTGATTTTTTGGTTAAATTGGTTCGTACAGTATGTAGCGTGGGAACAAGTCATGCATCTTTGTCTTTCCGCTGTTGTCTCCTCTGCTTAAGAAACTTGTAAGGACTTGTAAAGTCCTCCTCATTAGTCCTAACAGTTTCTCACCTTAGGATGTTTGATGAATAACTTTTATCTATACAAGGATCTACTCTTTTTAAGAAGAAAACACCTGCAATTCTAAGACTTTTCTTAGAATTTCATCTCTAGGAAAACTCTTTGCTCTAAGAATTTTCATGAATTTGGCCCCTAGTTTAAATGTTAGACGTCTACCCTCAGACACACATATGCAGAGATAACGTTCAATACAACGAGAAAACATTTCATATAGAACACCTGAAATAGAGCACCTAAAATTAGCTCATAAAACATGTACACAGAAGAAAATAGGTTTTTAATTCAAGAATCACATGTATACACAGGATTAAAACCCATACTGAAAAAATATCTACAAGGTAATATTAAATGCTATTAAATATTAAAAAAAATATCTTGAATCTATTGATTTTTAAAAAAATATATACAGGTGCTTTTTTTTAAATACAGAAATGTGACACCAGCAACACCAGCAGATGACATGGTTCCCCAAATCACCACTGACTGTGCAAACTGCGCAGTCTGTGCACTGGACCTCAACCAACTGCAAAAGTCCTCAACCTCAAATTTACTTTAATCTGAAACGAGGACTTTTTGCCCGGACACCAGTGCCAGGCAGAATTTTTGTTTTATATATACAACACAGAAATTCTGTTTGTTTTTGTGTTTGCGCAGGACGTTCCATCACGTTCCATCACAGGCGTTTGATTGTAACAGTAGGCAGCGTCATCATCAACATTTTATGTCATACGGTGAGTGTGTCACAGGCATTCCTTACTAAATGTAGCAGTAGTGAGAAATAGTAGCTACTGAAACCCCAGATTGGATTGTGACGGCATACATGACAGGCAGAAGTAGTTGCTTCCTAAATATTGGAGCAGCAGCAAGTTGACCGAACACGCCATCCGCAGGTAAGGATAATAATACTTCTAATTAGTCTCACTTAAATAGATTTTCTTATGGACACACAGCAACACACTCTAATACCTGCAACACAGCAACACACTCTAAAGCCTGCCGTCTTGTCATTTGACACAACTGGAATGTTTCCTTAATAGTGCCTTGCAAAAGTATTCATACCCCTTAAACTTTTCATATTACAACCACGTAAATGTATTTTTATCAAGATCTTACTTCAGCTTCTTTTACTTTGACCCTCCTAACTAGTATCCAGTGGAACCAACTGCCTTCAGAAGTTACCTAATTAGTAAATAGAATGTGTAATTAAATCTCAGTATAAATACAGCTTTTTTTTTCTGAAGCCCTCGAAGGTTTGTTAGAGAACACTAGTAAACAAAATGCATCTTGACGCCAGAGGAAAATACCAGACAGGTGAGGGATAAATTTGTGGAGAAGTTTAAAGCAGGGTGAGGTTGTTAAAAATATTTTCCAAGCTTTGTACATCCCACGAAGCACTGTTCAATCCATCATCTGAAAATAGAAAGAGTATGGCACGTCTGCAAACCTACTTACAGCCCAGGTAAGGAGTGCATTAATCAAAGAAGTAGCCAAGAGGCTCATGGTAACTCTGAAGGAGTTGCAGAAATCCACAGCTCAGGTGAGAGAATCTGTCCACAGGACAACTATTAGTCAGGTACTAATTGGCCTTTATGGAACATTGGCAAAAAAAGCCATTGTTGAAAGTAAACCATAAGAAGTCCCATTTGGAGTTTGCAACAAGCCATGTGGGGGACACAACAAACATGTGGAAGAAGGTGTATATATTGCATGTCGCCATTGTACATGATTCACACACAATGTACTGGCTCTTTAGTGGTAAGCTCATGTTCATATGGTTGCTAAGAAGTTAAGAAAAACAATGGCATTCATTTGAATATGTTTTTGCATTGTCAAATATATCTTTGCAGCTTTCGGTATTACTACTAGCAGTGGAGGATTGTTTGGGACGACTAACAACATGTCCAACCCGTTCGGAGGAACCTCTCTATCCATGCACAGGCTTTACTGTGTCCCAGGCACCACCATCAAATTTAATGTAGGTTTATTTTTCTGTATGATTTACTTTGTTTTTCAGTAAGAAACCTAGCTATGTTTTTTGTTTATTTTTGTCCCTGATTTTCTTACAGCCACCAACAGGAAGTGACACAGAGATAAAGAGCGGCGTGACGACCAGCATCAACACCAAGCGCCAGTGAATCGCAACAATGAAGGAGTATGAAAACAAATCTCTAGAGGTCAGAAGTTGGTTTATTCTATCTAGTCTCCCATGTGTATTAACTGTTTATGTTGAGTTTAAAGAGGCATGACCTCTGCGCTGCAGAAATATGGGTAAGAGACGAGCACTAAGATCCAGCAGGGGAGACGATTACCCATGCGATTACCCAAACATTTTTTATTTTGTGTTTGTATGCGTGTGTACAGCACGTGTGTACTGTTTATTATAGCACACGTGTGTGCGTGCATTGTAAAGCAAAAGTAAGTCTCATTAGAGATGTTAAAGATCCATTTTATCTCTCCCCCTCTGTATCAGCCTGCACTTTGTCTGCGTGTCATTGGACACCGTGCCCCATCACACACACACACACACACACACACACACACACACAGACTTTCTCTCTATTTACTTTACAGCAGTGATTCTGTTAGCTTACGCTAAGCCAAGTGTCATTAACGATGTTTCTTGATAATTTTTCGGATCAAACTGTCTTTCCGTTAATGTGTGTGTGTGTGTGTGTGAGTGTGTATGTGTGTGAAAAACTTAAATAAAAGAGGAAGAGGAATTACTGTGTAAGACGAGAATAGGAGAGCGTCTGATTCCTTCTCTTCTCTTACTTTAGCTTCACACACATACACAAACACACACGCGCACACACACACACACACATATGCACAGCATCTGCGCGCATACATGGAAACACTTATCTGTCGGGATTTATTTTTACTTTTTTTAAGGGTAAAGTGCAGGTTATTTTGTTTTATTATGAGTTTATATTTAGTATTAATTATTTTATGTAGTTATTTTTTTGGGCTGTGTAACGAATAATTTGAGTTTCCATTATTGCTTATGGGGAAATTCGGCATATAAAGCAAAAGAAAGCTTAAGCTCTTCCTGGCTCCCAATAACTCAAATATTGTATGAGAGCCAGGGATGCATTTAAGTGTGGTATCAAAAACCATTTACTTTCTGCTTTTCTTTTAACCATACATATTCTACTTTTAGAAAGAGCTGAATGAGATCAAAGCCGTTTGGAACAGCTATGCAAGGTATGCAAGTTCCTCTCAGCTGTCCCATGTGACAAAAAATTAATTTGACCTATATAATATGACCATGTTAGAATTGGGACATAATAAAATAGTCTTTTTCAAACTTTTGGGTTAACTTTGTGTTTGCTGGAATTTGGGTTATCTTCACTGATATGTCCAAGCTGTTGAAAGTGTACCAGTAGGTATAATATTGGTGTGAATTGAATGGGGTTAAGTCCCAAACTGCTGTTCAACAGCTTTTATTTCAGCAGCTATTAAATCAGAATATTACACTGTGCAAAGAAAGAAGCTGCCAGTCAACTGTAACCAGTAACTTGAACTTGATATTAAAACTTATAATACAGTTCTGTTATGCACATCCAGTATTATATGCATGTCATTAGGCAAGTGAATACAAAAATCCCTTTTTTTGTAGTGTTAAATTAAATTTGTTTTAAGCAGTTATTAAACAACAAATGTTCAGACAACAAACAAACAATTCTAACAACTGTGTATACACTTGAATCTTCCTAAGTTTGCTTTAGATTATGTCCATAACTCACTGTGCGAGTCGCCAGAGAAATTCCTACTTTTAAGGAGTAGAAGCAACTTATTAATATTCTTACAATAGGAAATTGAAAAATCTCCTTGCTCCTTGTTCTATTTGCTTTGATAAAGTATTAAACGATTTTTAAAAAATCAGGTGAATGGACAGATCACCATATAACTATTCTTCCTGCAGGAAGTTTAAAACCAGTAAATCTCATATGTTTTGAAGCCATGGCGATAATAAAAAGCAGTTATGTAAAGCGCCACTATGAGATAAAACACGTAAAATAGTGCGTAAAATTGCTGAATTGAGAGCTGTGTGACAAAGCAACCAGAGTCATTTTACATTCAATTACAGCCCATCAGCGTGAAAACGAAGATTCACTAAATGCACTTCTTGAGATACTTTCTATATGAGAAAAAATATCTGGACACCTGACCATAATAGAAAATACCTTTAACCATGTAAGCTAAAGTATATTTTCACCTGCTGCCCCCCCCCCCCCCCTTTTTTAGCACACAATTAACTAAATTGAAAGTAATATAAAGGAGAAAAAATAATATAAATAGTAATAGAATGGGCAAAGTTTATGTATAACTAAAATATAGTATGGGTGTTGCTATAAGCTAATTGAAATAAATTAGTGCATCAATGATGCTAATTCTTGTAACTAAGCAGCAGTTAGCTTGGTTGTATCTTTTGCTGTTAGATTCATTTCTTTAGAAGCAGTTGCAAAAAAGTAAAAATTTTCTTCTTCCATCATGTTTTAAAGGTGAAAAACGCATTGACATTTTTTTTCAACCTGTAAATTAAAAATTTATTGCACAGATTTTTAAAATTAAACTTCGTGACCTCGTGGTTCTGCGTGTCGAATCTGCGTCTCTGTTTTTATAACCCGTCGTGACGCATTTCGGTTGCGTTGTTTTCCCTCCATGCCAGTTTATTTGCTCCATGTTCTTTAAAAATGTTCCACTGGAAAGCTGAGCGCTCTTAAAACAACACGAGAGGAACTCCCGAGCGCCTAGAGAAGCAAGTTTGTGATTTTTGAAACGGAAAAGCACTTCCGGTGAGTTCTCTTTGACACGAAAGTTGGTTTAACGCTAACGAAATTGAATAGTCTGGTCTCGCGCGCTACCACGTTAGCTAATGCTAGTTAGCGCTAGCTAGCTGAGGTTTCGGCTTACGTATTGGTTTATTGCTGATAGGTTTATAATATTTCAGGCATTTAAATATTGTGATCATCCAGAAAAGAAGATACGAGGACATACTGATTTTATGTTTTAAAAATATTAAGTCGGTTTGTAAATCTTGAGGTAAGCGAGCTAGGTTTAAGCTAACAACTAGCATAGTAACTAACAGCTAGCACATTATCTTAAAGTACTAACATAATGCATGCAGCAACAAAGCGGGTAATAATAATAATGTTAACATAATTTAATCAAATATAAACTTATTTGGGTGTTTATGATTAATCTACACTTTTGACTAGCCGGAGTTAACAGGTTCGGGTTGGTGCTTGTGAGTATACGCTAGTTTTTACAGGATAAATCCGGTTTTAAAACCGCATAGCGGCTTCTGACTTCATCTTACTGTCTCGGGTACTTTCTCTGTTGTTAGTGTGTGTGTCAGTGACACAAATTAAAGGCATCCTGGTGATTTATATACCCAACACACCTTGTATGATTAAACACAGGCCTTGGCCCAGCTCTAGGCCTGTCTATGGCTCTCGGAAAACTTTTCAATGCCACTTGTTTCAAGTTAGAGCATTATTAAAGATTCATTCTGCTTATATTTCTTCAACTTGCATCATATAATCACAATAAAGGTATAATCATTTAAATGAATAAATGTTCAATTGGTATTAAAAAAATTGTTAGTGACTTGCGTAGCTGACTACAAATCATATTTTATGGACGTTATAACAGTGGCAAAATTCTTTAAAGCAAAACAGCATAATAGTCTTAAAAATATTTGAAGTTTTCCGCATTGCAATTTGATCTGAAGCATTCACAATGGTTGAATATTTAAAAATTTTATGTGGAGATATTGGCCTTACTAAATTGTTGTTTGAAAATGTATATCATTTTAAATAACAAGGATGATATGTTTAACATTCATGTCAACAAAAAAAAGGATTTCACATCCAGGATATTTCAGGAAGAGTGATGGATTGCTGATTGGCTCCATGATGTACCCTAAAGTGTGCTCCCTGTGCAGGAAACTACTGGCCGATTCGAATGACGTGCTTCTAACCAACTAGCTTGGTTGGTAATTGAGCAAACATGCACAAAAATGCTTTGATAAATGCCCCCATTGTCACGGATCTCCCCGATGTAATCCCTATCTCCAAACCAAAGCTGGTGCACACTTTTTTTTTTTTCTTTTTTTTTTCTTTTTTTACGTGATAGTAAAGAGTAAAGATTTTAAATACATTTTGACTTGGAAGACGAGCATCATCTTGGTTTACGAGCATGAAGTATCATGTATCACGCATGCGCTTCTTGATTTGATGCAGAGCGTCACATGATCACAACAGAGCCGAGAACGGTTTTTCTCTCTCTTGCGCTGCGGGTAATTGTCTTCTCTGCTGGGTCTTAGTGCTCGTCTCTTACTGGTATAATCAGCATCTGTGTGTGTTCTTGCGCTGCGGAGTGTGTGTTGTGTGCGCGCGCGTAATTTGACACTGCGCCGGTTCACTCTCGCCTTTAGTTTGTGTGTGTGTGAAGCAGAGAGGGGGGTGCTTCACTCACACACAACTGGCACGGTATCGAATTATGCGCGCACACACAACACACACATTCCACAGCGCAAGAGAGAGAAAAACACACACACAGCGCCTGTGCGCATAAATGGAAACACTTATCTGTCTGGATTTATTTTTACTTTTTTTTTTAAGGTTAAGTGCAGGTTAATTTGTTTTCTTTTTACTTTTATATTTTGTGTTAATTCTTTTTATGTATTTTGTGTGTGTGTGGGGGGGAGGGGGGTTGGGGAACTAATTATTAGAATTTCCGTCATTTATGGGAAAATTTGCTTTTGTGTACGAGTGTTTTGGAATATGAGCCCGCTTCCGGAAAGAATCATGCTTGTAGTCCAAGGTTCCACTGTGCAGTCCCATGCATCAGTTCTGGTTGCACAGGCCTAACAGATTAACAGTTTAAATACAGACGTTTTGCAAAAAATACAAGGAAAAACCCATTACAGTGGAACCTTGGATTACGAGCATAATTTATGAAAGTGGGCCCATATTCCAAAACACTCGTAAACCAAAGCAAAGTATTTCCCATAGGAAATAATAAATTCTAATTATTCGTTCCACAGCCCCAAAAAATAAAGACATTAAAATAATTAACACAAAATATAAAGTAAAAATAAAACAAACTAACCTGCACTTTCCCTTAAAAAAAAAAAAAAATAATTAAATAAATCCTGACAGATAAGTGTTTCCATTTATGTGCGCAGGCGCTGTGTGTTTTCTCTCTATCTTGCGCTGCGGAGTATGTGCGTTGTGTGTGCACGCGTAATTTGACACCTTGCCGGTTCACACATTTTCTCATCCGTACTGTCTTTGTGTGTGTTCATTCAGAGTTAATTTGTTAACCACAATACTAAAACATCATGGAGAATCACTGTGCTCTTAAGAGAATATCAGGATAAGTTATTATTAGTGAATGTTTATGTGCCTTATTAAATATATAGCTATTTATACTGGATTCTAGGGAATATTTTGTTATATTATATATAAAATTTTGAATATTTTGTTTGAAGCAGCACTCACTCACTCACTTACGCACAGTAAAGGGGCGGGGGGAGTGTGTGTGAACCGGGACGGTGTCAAATTATGCGCGCGCACACACTTCGCAGCGCAAGAGAGAAAAACACATGCACACACACACACTCATAACGCGCACACAGTAAAGGCGAGAGAGAAAATGTGTGGACCGGAACGGTGTTAAAATATGCACGCGCACTAATCGACAGAGAGGGAGGAAATGGATTTTTAATCTCTAATGAGACTTTCTTTTGCTTTACACTCGTGCACACGGTATAAGAAACAGTACACGCGTGCTGCACACATGCGCTTTCAAACACAAAATAAAATTTGTTTTACGCACACACGTGGTCACAGTATTATAGTAAACAGTACACGCGTGCACGGATAGTGATGATACCAGTAAGAGACGCTACGACCGAGCAGGGGAGTCGATTACCCGTCATTTCGTAGCGCAAGAGAGAAAAAAAAAATGTTGGGTCAGTCGTGATCACTGTTTTTCAAGTAAAAAAAATTAAAAATTTGCTCGTCTTGCAGAACACTCGCAAACAGAGTTACTCGCAGTTCAAGGTTTCACCGTACTGTGCATTCCTTAAACTGGACGTGTGCCATTTTGATTTTCAAATCAAATAAAAAATCCAAAAGTTGTTCATTACATAATTCAAACGTAAACAGTGAAACCTTGGATTACAAACATAATTCGTTCCGGAAGCGGCTCTTATTTTAAAACCCTTATAAATCAAGGCAAATTTCCTTATAAGAAATAATGGAAACTTAAATTATTTGTTCCACAGCCTAAAAAAATTAATACATAAAAGTAATTAACAAATTAACCTGCACTTTTTTTTTTTTTTTTTTTTTTAAAGTGCGAATAAATTCCAGAAGATGTGCCCGCATTTATGCCCACAGGCGTTGTGTGTGTGCATGTGAGTGAAGCTAAAGTAGGAGGAGAGGAGGAATCAGACCCTCCCCCCTCTCTCTTCTAGTCTTGCACAGTAACCTTTCCTCCTTTTTTATTTGAGTTTCTCACACACATTAGTGGAAAGACTGTTTTATTAGAAAAATTAACAAGGAACGTTGCTAATAACACTTGCGTGAGCACAAACTAACGGAATCACTGCTGTTAAGTAAAAATAAAACAAATTAACCTGCACTTTACCTTTGAAAAGAATCGCGACAGAGCAGTGTTTCCATTAGAGAGAGAGAGAGAGAGAGTGTGTGTGTATGAAGCTGAGAGGAGGGTGAGGAGCACAGTGTCCAATGAGGCGGGCACAAAAAGTGCAGGGTGATGCAGGGAGAGAGAAGATGGATCTTAAACCTCTCTGAGATTTTCTTGTGCTTTACACGCGCAGACACCGTGTTTATAATAAACAGTACACACAAGCATACAAACACAAAATAAAATATGTTTTACACGCACACACTATGTTAGAGTTTTAGTAAACAGTACACATGCGCATTGATGTTGATTTTACCTGTGAAAGATGCACACTAAGACCAAGCAGGGGTGTAAATACATTTAATTAATTACTTGTTGGTATGAGTATTAGGAATTCGAGGCAGAATAATTACAGATGTAAACAGTGGGTCAAGTGCTTTAGCTGGTTGTGTTCTTACCAACTGATTTTTTTTTTTTGTTGTTGTTTTTTGTATGCATGTATGAGACAGACTTATGCAGTGTCCATAGCAGCGCAAGATGTTCAACAAGTCATTCAGTACTCCCTTCGGGGCAGCAACGGGAGGATTTGGGGCTTCATCTACATTTGGACAACAGAGTAAGTGCTCAGAATGTCAAGTGTACATAACTTTTGACAAGATTTTTTTATTTATAAAAAACAAAAAAAAACAAAAAAACCACTTTATTGTTATGAGGTCATTACAGTAAGCCCCGGGGCTAAAAGCATTCAACAGTACTTACGAATGGCCCAGAAAGATCACGTTGCAGTTAAGAATGTGTAAAATGTGAAACTTGATGGCTTAACATTTTCTTGGAAGCATGCCTACGAAACGTAAATCAGAGTAAAATGTCGGTCAAGCTTCAAAGAAAAGGAAAATTTACGACTAAAACGAAGGTGAGAATAAAAAAGCAGTCAGGAAAATACTATATGCGATTACTTATTTTTATTATTGTTATTACAACAAACATTCGAATGTACCAGCCAAGCAGGCAAAAATGACCGTGAGACTCATGGCATTTTTCTGTCTCGTGTTATTCACTGTAAAACTAGCCAATCATGAATGTTAGCTTTTGTCAGTGGGTGATAATTAGCAGGTAGCCAAGGAACAGGTTTATAAACGAGCTGCTTTATTTATTTATTTATTTATTTTAACCTAAAAAACTGTTTCTTTTTCATGCTGTTGGATCTTTTTTTATTTTTTTATGTTTTTCCCCCAGATGCAGGGTTTGGAGCGACAGGTGGTTTTGGTGCTTCTGCTTTTGGAACTGCAAACAACAGCGGTGGTCTCTTTGGGGCAACACAGAACAAACCTGGTATGCTTTTTTTAATATATGCTGTTTTTGAGTACGAGTACATTAGTGGAATCAGTCAAATGAGCATAGTGTTCATTCTGTTCAGTCTTGAGTGAAATAGTAACCACAACTTTTAATCTTTTTGCTCTAACCAGGTGGGCTGTTTGGCTCCAGCACGTTCAGTCAACCTGTCACTTCGTCTACCAGCAGCGCATTTGGGTTTGGTGCAACAAGCGGGACCTCCAACAGCCTCTTTGGAAACACTAATACAGGAGGTGGAGGTCTTTTCTCTCAGCAAGGCAATGCATTTGGTGCCAACAAACCCGCCTCTTTTGGCAGTAAGTTAATATTCATGCGTTTTGGTAATGAGTTAACAAGAGGAAAGAAAGTAATTGGATTTTTTTATGATGTCTAACATATATTTTGAAGCTTTTGGCACTAGTACTAGCAGTGGAGGACTGTTTGGGACGACCAACACCACGTCCAATCCATTTGGAGGAACCCCTTCTCTCTTTGGAGCTACGGGCTTTACTGCGACCCAGCCTGGCACCACCATAAAATTTAATGTAAGTTTTATTTTTTCTGTATGATTTACTTTTTCTCAGGAGGAAACATTTATCCATCTCTGATTTTTCTTACAGCCACCAACCGGAAGTGATACAATGGTAAAGAGCGGTGTGACGACCAGCATCAACACCAAGCACCAGTGTATCACAGCAATGAAGGAGTATGAAAACAAATCTCTAGAGGTCAGAAACAGTTAGTTAATTTATACTATTTAGTGTTTCTTGTGAGAAATGTTTATGTTGAGTTTAATAATTGTGTCTATACTTTGTAGGAGCTAAGGTTAGAGGATTACCAGGCAGGGAGGAAGGGACCCTCCAACGCAGGTGGCCTGTTCGGGGCTGCAGCCACAGCACCTCCCAGCACTGCTACGGGCCTCTTCGGGTCCTCGGGTACTGGGTTCAGCTTCAACCAGGCAAAGCCCTCCTTCAGCTCTGGTACATATGCATATTCATATATATGCATTTTTTTATTTAATATTTGGCTTGGAACAGTAAAGTGACTAATTGTTCTCTAGCTACAAGTGGCTTTGGGACGACCCCCGGTTTATTTGGCCAGACACAGCAGACCAATAGTCTCTTCAAGCCCTTTGGTCAGGCCACTACTACCCAAAATACAGGCTTCTCATTCAGTGGCACCAACACCATGGGCCAGGCCAACACCAGTAGCATAGTGAGTACATTTTAGCAGATTTAAACATGATTTTACTGACATTGATGTGTCTAAAACTCTGTGCACTGTTTTGTTCTGTAATTTTCTGCGTTCAGGGGCTGTTTGGCAACACGGCTGCATCACAGCCCGGGGGTTTGTTTGGAAACACAGCCAACACCAGCACGGCCGCAGGCTTCGGCACGGGCACTGGGCTCTTTGGACAGCCCAACGCCGGCTTTGGGAATGTGGGTACACAGGTGATTTGTGGAAAAACTCAGACTTTTCAACAGTCAATTTCAACAGGAATTTTAATTGTCTTACTTGGAATTAGGTTATTTGTTTCCCGTTGTTAATGTTATTTTAATATTAATTTTTTATTTTCACAGAATCTGTTTGGTAACAAGCCAGCAGGTTTTGGCACCACCACCACGAGCGCTCCCTCCTTTGGCACAGGCACCGGTCTGTTTGGGAACAAACCTACGCTTACTTTGGGGACGAACACAAACACCTCCACCTTTGGTGGTGAGTATGGAGAATTTATTTGTTGCCTGTAATGTAAGGACTTAATTCATAGTTATAGAGACCAATCAGGGATTCTGAGCAGAGATAAATTGAAGGAAAAAAGTTATTTTTGTGAAGGATTAACAAAAGTTGTGCATTAAACTTTGTCCAAATCTGATCCTTGACCAGGTATATCTAGGTTAAAAGTGCTAAACCACATCTATGAATTTTTTTTTTTTTTTTTTTTTTTTTAAGCAAGTTAAAGCTGGTGCTTTTGTAAGGCTAGGTTGGCTACACCTTACATCTTTTTCTGGCAAATCCAAAACTTTCTGCATTATGTTTGGATACAATAATTGGGGTATTGGTAGCTAATAATTAGAATGGTTGCGTAGTAGAATTGTACATGATTAGTTTGCTAGTCTAATTGCCTTTCGTGGAACCTTTCCATTATTTACAAAAGTATACTTTTTTTTGTATGTCTTCTTTGCTCCGCAGCTCCATTTATTTTAATTTTTTTTTTAACCGCTAACATTATAAATATGTCTCCTAGCGTTTGGAGCTAATCCTCCTGGATGCAGTCTGTTTGGAAACAAACCTGCCACTGGTACACTAGGAACAGGACTCAGTGCAGGTTTTGGAGCAGGTATTGCCTATGTTTTTTAGGAGATGAGAAAGCAATGTGTTTGTGAAATGAGTAAATTCTTACCTTATCCTTTCAGGTGTAGGTACAGGGCCAACGCCTCTGTTTGGAAACAACCAGAACAAAATAGGCTCCACACTGGGCACAGTTGGGTCATTTGGGGCTAATAGCTTTAACACAGGTGCTAGCACGTTGAACTTTGGGGCACCGCAGCAACCTGTCGGTGAGTATTACACTTCTTTTTTTTTTTTTTTTTTTTTTTTCTTCTTTTTTTCCCCCAAATATTGAAAAGAAACAGTTGATTGGTTGGTGTAATGATTGTAAAACTATATTGAGAGTATTTAGATTTGAAGATTTTTAAACTTTTATGTCTCATCCTTTAGCCCTGACGGATCCCAACGCTGCAGCCCAGCAAGCAGTGCTACAGCAGCAGCTCAATGCACTCAGCTATTCCCCTTTTGGAGATTCGCCCCTGTTTAGAAACCCGCTCTCGGACCCCAAGAAGAAAGAGGAGGTATTGGAAGGCTCTTCTTTAACTAGTAACACTTTTAGTGGTATATTTGTTGGGGAAAATAGACAAATTTATTTATATAATTTTTTTGGTTTCTTTCAACTTTAATTAGCGCTTGAAGCCAACAAATCCAGCTGCCCAGAAAGCCCTGATGACCCCTACTCACTACAGGCTCACCCCTCGTCCTGCAACCCGCGTACGCCCCAAGGCCCTCACCTCCTCAGGTTCTGGTAAATCTCAGCTTTTTGATGGGCTCGACGATGACGAACAGTCTCTCACCAACGGAGCTTTCATGCCAAGGTAAGGGACGTTTATGATTTGATGATGAAGCCTCTTTAAAAATTATTATTAATTTTATTTTTCTTAAACTTCTTTCAGACAGCTTGTGATGCTTTCCAAAACGCTATAATGGCTTGTAAAAGTGCACTAGTTGAAGTTTACACTTAATCTGTTTTTAGGAGGAGCATAAAGAAGCTGGTGTTGAAAAACCTGAATGGTAGCAGTCTGTACAGCAACTCCGTGAACAGCGAGGCTGATGACTTGAACTCGCCGTCCGAGTACCCACAGAACGGCCTCAGGTCAGATTTTATATTAGGATTTTATGACTTTAGCAGGATTAGGGAAAATGTTTTGAAGTCCAAAAACCTAAATACAGTTTAAAGTACACTTTAACCACATGGCATAGCATTACCAGGAAAGTCTTATTACCAGGTAATATTCCAAATTTGTCTACAGTCTTAGAGCAGATGACCGAGAAACGCATGACATAGAGGTTGAAGGAGGAGCAGAGGATGACATGCAAGTCTCCAAGTTCTACAACAACCCCATCGCCAAGCCCATTCCACACACCCAGCCCAGTCCGTCGCTACACGACACCATTAGCGAGCTGAATATGAGGAGAGCTGTTAGTGCTCGCAATGGCCTGGATCTCAGCAGTGAGGAGATCTCTCTGGGAGACGACAGTATCCAGGAAGAGAGAGATGATGAGCTGGACACACAGAGACCTCCTCACCCAGCTGGTAGGTCATGGCCATAGTCCTCTGTCTATATAATGGTTTTATTTAGGTTTTTTAAATTAAATATTTTAAAAAAATATTTAACTAATTAGTTTTTTCATGTTTTCAGGTATTGTTCTCACTCGGGCGGGATACTACACCATTCCCTCTATGGAGGAGCTGGGGAAGATGCTGAATGAAAACGGGGAGTGTATTGTCGAAAACTTTACAATAGGAAGGAAAGGTATGCTTCAAATCACGATCCCTAAAATGTTATATTTTTATAATATAGATAGACGTTAATTAACCCTGAGCGTGTGTTCCAGGCTACGGGTCAGTTTTCTTCCCTGGTGAAGTGAATTTAACAAACCTGAACCTTGACGAGGTTGTGCACTTCAGGCGAAAGGAGGTAATCGTCTACCCTGATGACAAAGATAAGCCACCTGTAGGAGAGGCCCTTAACAGGTTAGCGGCTCCATCTCGTGTGTTCTTGATCATGGTTTTGTTAGTCAATCAGTCTTCCATGTTCTGTATGTTGTTTTACATAATCACATTAAATCTCATTTACAGACGAGCAGAAGTGACTCTTGATGGTGTTTGGCCCAATGACAAAACCACCTGCACTCAGATCAAAAGCCCTCAGCGTCTGAGTGAGATGAACTACGAGGGACGTCTGGAGAACGCCTCACGCCGACAAGGCGCCCGCTTCCTGGAGTATAGACCCGAGACCGGATCCTGGGTGTTTGAGGTATGAGCTCGTTTTACATTTACATTTCAGCATTTGGCAGACGCCCTTATGCAGAAAGACATACCTTTTTTTTAATCTCGTTATACATCTGAGCAGTTGAGGGCCTTGCTTAAGGGCCCAACAGTGGTAATTTGGTGGTCGTGGGATTTGTACCTGGGACCTTTCAAATCTGTACAATGACTTAACCGCTGAGCTACCCCTACTCCTGTTTGATTGTTATTTCTAGATGTTTACCGGGAATGGTGAGGTTATATAGGTCTCAATGATTAGAACATAATTTCTTTTACTATAATTGTATCATAGTTGCATGAGTTTGATGTTTCCTGACTTGTTTTAGAAATAAATGGTCACACTATTTGTTTCTCTGGTTGCAGGTTTATAAATGGTTAAAAAATATATAATGGATCTTAATCTTTTTCAGGTGGCACACTTTTCCAAGTACGGCTTGCAAGACTCCGATGAGGAGGAAGAAGTTCCCCCGGCTAAAACGGAGACCAAGAAGTTGAAGACGGCCATCCCGGCAGGACTGCAACAAATCCCACCGTCCCAGCAGCATCAGCAGATGGCGCCACAAGCTCAGGTAGACTGAGGAACACCAACCAGCAGACACACACCAAGTTCATCTGTACCTCTGACTGCTTTCCTGCTCATATGGATAACTAAATCCTGGCTGCTCTTTAACTGATGTCTTTTCAAAATAATCAATAAGATTTATTGTTGTGTACCACCATAACGGCGTTTTTACTTGCTCGGAATGTGTTCTATGGGTTTGCAGTTAAGAATATATTTACAAGCATAGTACCTCAGTTGGGATTTTATTTAATATCAGAAAATGTTAAATGATGTAATTGTTTAGCATTTAAATATCTAACTTTTAGGAAAGGTTTTTTATGGAACGTGTTACCTGAGGCCATGAATGTATTTAAATGTATGAGCAATTTTATTACATTATTTTTGAATTGTGTGAGGGTGTTGAAGTGTTAATGTGATTTCATAATTATTCAAGCTTTTTTTTTTTTTTTGGTCAAATGTAGTGATTTCGGCATCTGTGATAGCTAAAATTTACTAAGGGTAAATATTGTGCACATTGAATTTTGTTCTGTATCCTGACAGAAATAAAATTGCAATATTGCTTGGCACTGCAGTAGTTATAAATTGTCTTTTTTTTCCCCCCTTCTTTTTTTTTTCTTTTGGCTTAAAAAAAAAAAAAGTCCAATGTGTAGCATGTTGAACATAAAATTATCGATTTGTCTAGATTATATAGAATGCATGTTAAATATGTGTACACCTCACGGTCTATCTTTGCACATACGTGTAGAGTACAGCAGTACTGGAGCTTCTGAGCCGCGTGTCGGAGCTGGACAGTGACATGGTGGATATTACCCAGGAGCCTCCAGCGGAGGGAGTGTTAAGTGAGGAGGATGACAGCGTGATGGAGGATGATACCAGAATGGCCCTAAGAGCAGTGACCCCTGCTGAACCAGAGCCCATCTCTGCCTCCAGTCAGATCGCCTCCTCATTAGGAATCAATCCACATACTCTTCAGGTTTTAGCAGCATTTGCACGACACTTTTTCATTGCATAGACTTTGTTTATTCAAACATCTGCTTCATTGAGTCGATCCAAACACTACTGCTTTTGTATGTTATATATGGGGTTAAATATGTAATAAGTTATCTACATTTTAATTCCTTTAAATTTCAGATTATGAAGGCTTCCTTGTTTGCGGGTGATGATGACTGCGACCTCTTTAGCGAGCACCTCCCTTCAAAACTTTTGGAGGAGGTGGCGTCTCCCCGGCTTTTGCTCGGCAAAGCACAGGCCAGGCTATCAGGTTGGCAAATTTTGGCTTCAACGCCAGCATGGTTTATAAAGATTCACTGAACACTAGGGGCAGTTCCAAAAATGTATATAAATAAATAAAATAATTTAGGAACCAGTGCAACCTGAGGTTTTGGTTAGTTTAATGTCAAATCGAAACAAACAGAACTGCTATGTGGTAATAAACTTTCTTGTCCAAAAACTTTGCACACACTAAGATTTCATTCAGTCATCTTAAGCTTTAATGACAGCAAAAAATGATGAAAAAATGAAATGATTTCTCATGCTCCCAAAACCACTCTTTGACAATCCGAGTCCTGGAATATACCCGTGTCATCAGGAAGAAAAACTCCATAGATGTGATGACCTGGACATTTAGTTACATTCAGGTCGTCAGCTGACTTCATTTTATTGACGCACAACGTTGCTGAGACTAGACCTGAGCAACTGAAGCAACCCCAGATCATAACACCTACCTCCAGAGTGTCTGTACATTACCCAATACCCATATAAAATGGCAATTTTTTTTGTTTGTTGCCCTGGCCAGTATAGTAGTGCAACTTACTGTATTGTGGTAAACCAACAAATTCAAAACATTTAGCTTGAGTGGATCCTCGGCCCAATGAACGAGGGTTTGATTTTTAAGTTTCTCATATACAATTTCACTTCCTTTCCACTTACTATTAAGGAAAACTATATTCATGGTTTTGTAATCTCTTATTAAACGTTTATGGAGAAGTTATAAAGGTATGGCACCTCTAGTGTGTGTGCATCTGACCGATGCATTTAGCTTTTGCTTGCTAACTGGCTAACTAGCATATAAAGAACATTTTACACACATTAGTGCTTTAAATTGCATGTCTACTTGTGACATTATACGTGCACACACTGTCAAATGTGCAACCGTTTAGCAACTTTTTTTTTTTTTATCTGGAGCACGTACCAAAAATCATGCAGCCAATGCATGAAACGCGGCTCTGCTTTTTTTTCAGTATAAGAAACCTGTCATGTTTCTAAAATGTATTATTTTTCTTTTTTTCTTGGAAGTGGGAGGACTTCTGCAGAGCAAGTTCACTTCGGGTGGAGGGATGTTTTCACAGCTGCCAGAGATTCCTTTTGGGGCGATCTCCCAGAAGCTGAGTAAACCAGCAGCCACGGAAAGCCCATGGCCCTCACTGAGCACCTCCATTATTTTACCTCCTCCAGCCCCCGAGGTCACACTGAGGACTGTAGGAGCACGCAGACTGGGGGGTCCTGTGCCGCTCGATAACTCGGTCACTCGGGGGAAAGGTCGCCTGCTAATGGACGCTGCGCTGTATATGGGTCGCTCGTTCAGGGTGGGATGGGGACCTAACTGGACATTAGTGCATTGTGGGAATCCACTTAGCACATCTTCGGAGTCAAAGGATCAGAACAAAGAGGACATGAGTTTCAGTTTCTTGCCCAGACCTGTCAAGACCCGGCAGTAAGTTTATAGGAAGATGTGAAGAAATATTAATCACATTTGATAAAGCTTTTAAGTTTGTTTAAAATGAACTTTAAAATAAATACTCAGTTAAATACATTTGTTGTTACAATTTTCTGTTTATAAAACCTTAAAAGGTTTCAGTGGATAACTAGCTGTCTAGTTGTTTTGTTAGATAATTAATGCAAAATGAATAACCGTTACACTGCCTTGTTAGATAAAAGCAGTAGTATCAATTTGAATTTTATTTATTTTTTATGTTTACTGCAGGATCACTGATGGCCCTTTTAAAGTACACATAGAGCAAGTGGTGGGCTTGGAGCACAAGGAGACTGCAGCGAGTCTGGCCGTGTATCACCAGCCCCTTGAGATCGGGCTCAAGCACAGCACGATTAGCACTGATGATACCTGCCCCTTCATTCAGCCAGAGAAAGGAGTGAACGCTCTGCACGATTATGCCAAGTGGATTGTAGAGGTTCTGAAGGAGGCAGGAGCTGGAGATGGTAGGATGATCTCCACCATCTTAGACTGCTAACTAATAATAAGAGATTAAGCCGTGGTTGCACGCAGAAATGTCAGTTAGAAGAACTGAGGGAAAAGTGAAAAAGGCTTATGTTTCAGTTGTTAATATATTGAACATTATTTTACATCTAAGAAAAGAATAGATTATTAATGCCTTACTGAGAACCAAAGATTTCCAATTAAAAAGTTCTTTATAATGACTTAAATAGGCATACAAGCATCACATGCAACAGCTTCTCAACCCCCCCCCCCTCTTCTAATGTGTAAGGATTATTAATATAGGTATGCGTGTGTGTAATGTATTCATAAAAAAAGATTTTGCCCTCATTCAACCAGTACTTCTCAGATTGTTCTGTCAGCTTTAGTTACAGACTGGATGTTACTTCCTGCATGCAATGTGGTTTACTAATCTAATTTAAAACTTGGAAGCCTTTCTTATATTGTGGGACTTTGTTTCTTTTAGTTGTACTCGCTCATTGGCAGCAAGTGTGGACTCTGTGTGAGGCTCTGTGGGGACGGCTTGGAGATCAGGACTTGGAACCTGTGGTTGGCAGAGGTTATCGAGAGCAACATGCGAGAAGGCGCACTTTCTCCCGCTGGCTATCTGAGAGCGCCGCACAACACGTCCAGGACGAAGTGTGCCAAAGTCAGACACAGCGCCACGTCAGTGCCATCTTCAGCTACCTGACTGGCCACTGCATTAGTGAGGCTTGCAAACTGGCCCAGAAAAATGGTGAGGGAATGCGGGAAACACACTCATTGTCGGGGTGGCTCTCTCTAAACTCTCTTCTTTTATGTATCAAAACATGGATTAATAATGTGCTCTGTTTGTGGGTGTGTATAGGAGATCATCGCTTGTCCCTGCTGCTGTCCCAGTCTGTGGGTTCCCAGTTCAGCAGAGATCTTCTGGCTCTCCAGTTAGCAGACTGGAACAAAATGCAGACAGACTCATTCATCCAAGAGGAGAGACTGCGTATTTTCACCTTACTCGCAGGCAAACCTGTAAGACTAGCATTTGTGTGTCTGTATTTATGTTTTTCACTGAGTTTGTATGCATCGATTTTATTTATTTATTTTTCTTGTATTCTTCTTGTTTCAGGTTTGGGAAACTACGGACTGCTGTATAAATGTGTGCTCCGAACTGGACTGGAAGCGTTGTTTGGCAGTGCATTTGTGGTACATGCTGCCTCCCACAGCCTCTGTAGCAGATGCTCTCGCCAAATATGAAGTTGCCTTTCAGGTCTGAATCTTGCGCAATACTTCTGCTCCAAATATTTGAAACACCCTTTTTTTTGGGCTGGAGTAAAACTGAAAAAAATGTGGTGTCAAGTTTGTAGTATTAACCAGTAGTTTAGACAAACAGTACATTCTAAATTTGTACCCACTTGTATGAGGGGTGTTCCACTCCAACCATTGTTTTGTGATGAAATGTACGAGGTATGTAGGTGTGAACCTGATTGACTATTTAGAGTTCAATACGGTGAAGAGATCCTTATTCACAGTTAAACATTAGAACCGGGCAAAAGTTTTAAAGTAGACAGTAGCTCTGTTAAAGGCAATCCAAGCAGAGGTAGCTCAGATCCCACTGCAGTTATTCCCGTGAAAATTCAGCGAAAAGAAGCATTTGTCTGTCAGAACCGTTACACACATCACAGGGACATATGATAGGAACTCGACTAGGAGTTATTGCCACATTCCTCATATAGTGTTGACCTCGCTCCAAGAGATTCCCCCATGTTGCATGATTATTAAAAGAAATTTTAACTCTTGATTCTGCAGAATAACAGAACACAAAAGGTCCTGGTTTGACACAAACAATTTTTGTAAAATCACATTTTAATTATTTATTAGATATTGAAGTTACAGCAAGTTTCCTACATATGAACATTCGAGCTACGAACTTTTGAAAATGGACATGCATCCTCTGCAAGTGCAGTAGAAGCCCAGGATGTTCGGAAATAAGTATTAAGTAGCGCTAATAAAGCTGGTACTGCTAAGAAGCGTCGAGCAATAACAATGGAGAAAATAATTGAGGGAATGGAGAGAGGTGAAAAGATGGTGGACATTGCTCGTTTACCATGAATCATTCAACCATCAGCACATTTCTAAATATCACGGACAAGATTATGATTTATATGTGTGTATAATTACTTTTTTGCCCCACTGTATGTATTCTAAGTATTCAGTTGATTTTCTGCTGGACCAAATGAATCCAATTTTTACTTGGATCTTTACTTTTTTTTTCTTTTTTTCTCTCTCCCCTTTAAAACAAATGTATGTTGTCAGGGTTCGGAAGAGGTAATGAAATATGCCTGCGCTCCTCTTCCTCCCTATATGGCTGATGTGGATTCGGAAGCTTTGGACGAGATGGAGGATTCAGAATCTAACAAATCCCTCCACGACATCTGTTTCCATCTACTCAAACTTTACAGTGACAAGTAAGTACACATTTTAGAAAGTTTTTACCCCACAAAGGACCCGTGATGATAGTAGTAGTAGTAGTAGTAATGATGAAAAAAATAATAATAATGGTATTTTATTAGTACAGATTTCTCCTAAGAAATGATCGACTGTCTTATTTCTTCATTAATGTTCTGTTCAGGCACTACAGTTTGGAGCAGCTGCTGGACCCCATTACAGTGACGGCCGAGCAGCTAGACTACAGGTTGAGTTGGCACCTGTGGAACGTGCTGCAGGCATTGAATTACACCCACCTTTCAGTTTCCCGTCAGTCTCTCCTACATTCTAGCTACGCTGCCCAGCTGGAGAGCGCAGGACTCTGGGAGATGGCAGTTTTTGTTCTGCTGCACATCCCTAACTCGTTGTGAGTAACCTGGCTTTAATTTCTTCAAGTGAATTTCAGAGATCGCTTAATGATCCTTAGAAATCGGAGCCATGTTTAAATAATATTTAAATAAATAAATAAATAAAAATATTTGCTAGGGAGCATAAAAATTTATCTTCTGCACAATGGAAACAAGGCATGTGGTCTAAAGAGTTCAGATTGACCCTATTCCTGAGCATCTGGGTAAAAAGGGGACGCAAGAAGCAACAAGCTTTGGATGCCAGTTGGTCAGAACTAGGTTTAGCAACGTTATTTGGCAGTAAAATGTACAGCCAGTGTAAAATATTTGGCATGTATACAATGATCCCATGTGGTGAGGTATGGGAGAAAAATTGCAGTTGCAGTCTTTATGGCCAAATTAAACTCAAATTATTTATAATTATAACATTCCATGTATACTTCTTGTTTGCTGAGTCTTTGCTGTGTCTGCTAATGGATGTGTAGCCTTCGAGAGCGTGCTGTGCGGGAGATCCTGAACCAGCACTGCACCCTTGAGGACACTGAAGAGTCTGCAGAGAAGGAACGCTTTCTTACTGACAAGCTGTTCATCCCCACGCAATGGATTCATGAAGCCAAGGCCACTCGGGCACGCAGAGACGGAGACAAGCATAATGAAGCACTGCACCTCTACAGGGCTGAACACTGGAACCCCTGCCACCGGCTTGTCATCCGGAATTTGGCTTCAGGTTCGTCCACTAATGTGTAAAGGAATAAAAATTCCAAGAGATTTTATCAGTAGTGTTCATAACTTTTGTCATAACTGTTTATTTCTTTGCTTTTTAAGACTGCATCATTAATGATAATCATGAGTATCTGAAGGAGTTTCTGGAAGGCTTGGCAGTGCCTGAGCGCAGCGTGCAGGTACAGGACTGGGACACATCAGGGCGTGTCTATCTGGACTACATCCACGTTATTCAGACCCTAAAGGTCATCCAGCAGGTCCGTTACAACTCTTCCCAAAGGTTAATTTACTTAAACGTTGACTTGGTTATAATTAAATATTTTTTAACAACACATGCTTATTAATTAATTCAGATGGAAAGCCCAGGATACGAGCTGGAGCGGCTGCACACCAACGTGACGTCCCTCTGCAGCAGGATTGACCTCCTTCCCTGTTTCAAAGCCAAAGATCGTCTGGCTCAGTCAGGTCAGTGATGTTCGAATGTGTTTGTCTGATTCCTTTTGTAAAAAGTGTTGCACTTACAGTTTGCTTGTTCTGCTTAATGTACAGAAATGGCCAAACGTCTGGCCAACATCCTCCGTGCAGTGCTAAGCCTTCAGCAGGGTGGAGAGGGCACCCCGGACCCTCGCTACATCCCTCTTTGCCATCTTGCACCCCACATCGGACGCTTACCCATGCCCGAGGACTATGCTCTGGAAGAACTCCGCAGCCTTACCCAGTCTTACCTACGCGAATATATTGGTTGTCACTGAGAATTGGGACAATTTACAGAACTGTCAATCTTTGAGAACTTAAGTTTAACCTCTTGTCCAAAACATAGTCTTTCAACACATTATCATGTTTGTTCATCTGTCATTTGTGTCTGAATTGTATGCTTTGATGTGAATGAGTGTATTTTACTGATTATTGCATCTTGAGAACTCTTACATGCATGTAAGTGTTACTTTTCTTTCTCTTCATGGAGTGCTTGCTAAATGTCTTTGGCTGGCATTCAGTTAAGAGAGAGTTGCAGTGACGGTCATCAGCTTTTCTATATCATTTGCTATTAAGCACCATCCATGTTTAGTTTATATTTTTAGTGTTTTTTTTGATGCTGCAATAACTGGTCTGGCAGTAGACAAACTGTAGAGTTAAGTATTTACTTTTTGCGCTTTATAGTTAAGTAGTTTTGAACATATGACTTGAGCAAATCAAAAACTCTTGGTGGTTGTGATTTTTGAAAAAATAAATGCTGGTCTTTTTAAGGTGATTATAGATTGGAGATAAAGGGGTAATCTCATCAACTGTTTTATCATCACTTGGCATCAAGTGATGTTGAACATAAATCTGTAAAATGGCCGTAAATATCTTTATTTTTGTAAGATTTTGTACATATGCCAAACAGCAAAACTGCATTGTTAAAATTTTCAACAAACGTAATATAAATGAATGGATAGAGCTGCAAAGTGGATGAATGTGAGGATGTATTTAACAGTTGTGGGGTCAGATTCCTTCCTGCTGCCATGTGTTCCTCAGAGATGTTTGTTCAGCATATAAGTCTGCCTGTATATTTTAAGTATATAATAACTCTGTCCAGCTTATAATGCTGATTACCCACCAGTTTTGTTTTAACTCTGTGTAGTTTAGTGTGGACTGTCTGACTGGTGTTTATCTGCGGCTCTGTTCATTTAATCTGTGGATGTTTGAATCTTTTTTTTTTTTTTTTTTTTTTGGACTAAGCATGTTTGTGCAGGTTAATTTTCTAAAATAAAAAGGCAAATAAAATTGAATTCTATTTTCTGCTGAAATTGCTTTATTTATCTTATGAAGAATTTAAGGCTTGAGAATCTAAATCGCATAAAACCTTAAAATCGGAAGGCATGTGATTTAGAAATACAGGTGAAACTCGAAAAATTAGAATATCGTGCAAAAGTTATTTCGGTGAGGCAACTTAAAAGGTAAACCTAATATGAGAGTCTCATTACATGCAAAGCAAGATAGTTCAAGTCGTGATTTGTCATTATTGAGATGATTATGGCTTACAGCTCATGAAAATCCCAAGTCCACACTCTCACATTAAAATATTACATGCAATCAATAAAACAAGGGTTGTACGTAGAACACATCGGACCTCTGAAAAGTATCAGTAAGCATATGTACTCAGTACTTGATTTGGGCCTGCTGAGGGGTTATGGAAGACCCGGATGCTTCAATAGCGGCCTTCAGCTCTTCTGCATTGTTCGGTCCCGTGTCTCTCATCTTTCTCTTGGCAATGCTTCATAGATTCTCTATGGGGTTCAGGTCAGGCGGGTTTGCTGGCCAATCAAGCACAGTAATCCCACGGTCATTAAACCAGGTTTGGTGCTTTTGGCCGTGTGGGCAGGTGCCAAGTCCTGCTGAAAAATGAAGTCAGCATCCCCATAAAGCTTGTCTGTGGAAGGAAGCATGAACTGCTCGAAAATCTCCTGATAGACTGCTGCGTTGACCCTGGACTTAATTAAGCACAATGGACCAACACTAAGAGATGACATGGCTCCCCAAATCAACACAGTGGAAACTTCACACTGGACTTTAAGCATCTTGCAGTGTGTGCATCTCCATTCTTCATCCAGACTCTGGGTCCTTTGTGATTCCAAATGAGATGCAAACATTGCTCTCATCAGAAAAGAGGACTTTGGACCACTGAGCAACAGACCAGTTCTTTTTTTTCTTTAGCCCAGGTAAAGCGCTTCTGACATTGTTTGTTGTTCAGGAGGAATATTGAAGCCCAAGTCCAGGATCCGTCTGTGTGTGGTGGCTCTTGATGCACTGACTCCAGCCTCAGTCCACTCCTTGGAAAAGTCCCCAAAACTTTTGAATAGCCTTTTCCTGACAATCCTCTCCAGGCTGCGGTCATCCCTGCTGCTTGTGCACCTTTTCTTCCACACTTTTCCCTTCCACATAACTTTCTATTAATGTGCTTCGATACAGCAGTTTGGAAACATCCAACTTATTTTGCAATTACCTTTTGAGGATTTCCCTCCTTATGGAGGATGTCAATAATGGTTTTCTGCACAACTGTCAGGTCAGCAGCATTTGATCAGTGAATGATTTGATCAGTGAATAGGTAACGTAGACACAGGAGCCATTAACCAAATTACACCCATTGTATCCAGCGGTTGCTGGATGAACAGCGGTGCACCTACAGTACATCCAAACCACACAACCCATGGAGTTCCAGCTAGTCAGTGTTTTCCTCCTCCAACCTAATGCCAGCTGTAAGTTTCTGGCTTCCTGACAGACTGGCACACAGTTGTCGAGTGAGTCAACCCTGTCAGCTATGAATTACAGTAGCCCAGTTAGAGTCACAGACATGCCATGTTAACCTGCAAAAAAAGTGTATAGAACGTGTTCCTGCCAACACAGCCTATGTTGATGTTTTTTTCTGACTACTCAGACTCTTGGAGAGTATTTTCTCCAAGTACTCGTTGTGAATGCTTAATTTGCTTTTCATCCACTGTGACCAGGCACATTCCTCACTGTGCTCATTCTTTTGAGCTAGACACACTCTTGTCAGGCGTATGTTCTTTTCCATTCACATGGCTTGCTCCCTTTACAGAGCAATACCTGACCACACCATCACAACAACAGTTCTTCTGCTTACTCGGGTTTTCTCCCACAGTTTAAAGACATGCAGTGCAAACTGATTAGCATTTCCAAATTGCGCCTAGTGTATGATCGCATGTGTGAGTGTGTGATTGTGCCCTGAAGTGGGTTAGCATCCAATCCTGCCTGTACCTACCTACCTTGTGCCATGTGTTCTAGGGGAGGCTCCAGGCCATTTGCAAAGTCACACAGGATAAACTGTATGGAAAATGGAGGGATTATATTATTATTATTATTATTATTATTATTATTATTACTTCCATTTGACTCCAGTTACAGTGCTTACAAACTATTTAGATTTATTTAACACTATATTTGATAAAAAGACGCCAATTCTAGATCTATTGGTTTAGTTTGATGTTCATTACAGCATTCACTGTTGGAAGCAAAATGCTGAATCATTTTTGGAGTAACTTTTTATTATTTATTTTTTATATTTGTAGTGTGTGGTGAATAAATTCAAAATTAACCAGCCAGTTTCCAAAAACTGTACAAAGCGTAATTTCCTTAAGGCAAACGCTTTTCATATTAATTTCATAGTCTAATTAAGTGCAGTTTAAAAAAATATTCAGAGTTTAGAGTCATGCTTTACAATAGTGTTTCTCCACTGATCCTGTGGGACGCCCTGTTTTGCACATTTTAATGCCCCCTACTCCATTGAGCCACCTTCAATTCAGAAAACCAAAGAATCCATGCTTCATACTTTTTTTGTACAACACGCCATTATTGCGAGTCATGCTGCGTACATTACTTACATTTGCATTTGTAACACTTCATATAAGGAATCCTGAAATCACTTGAAATGGAACTCAATCATAAGTAGGTGACAACCTGTATTCCCCATAATGACAGTTTTACAGGACAACCATTTTCTGTCATTATGCTTCTGGTCTGATTCATTAAAACTGATAAGTTTTTTTTTTTTTTTCCCTGATTTTCTCCCTAATTTAGTGGCCAATCCCTTCCCGTCACTAGGGGGCTCCCACATTAAGACTACTACTACCATTCAGCCGGGAGGGCCGAAGACTATCACGTATTTCCTCCGAACTGCGTGACGCCAGCCGACTGATCTTTTTTGAACTGCTCGCTCACGCACCGTTGGGGGCGGAGTAACACACTCAGAGGAAAGCGCTAGCCGCACAAAGTACCTCTCACCCGCCCCCTCTGAGAGAGCCTGGCCAATCAGCTCTCTCTAGGCCTCCGGCTGTGAGAGGTAACAGCATTACCCGGGGATCGAACCAGCGATCTCCGGATGATAGGGCGAGCACTTTTACCACTGCGCCACCCGGTAAAAGTGCTCGCCACTCATATATTGTATGCGCATTCATACAATATACCCGAGAGTTTTTTAAGAGTTTTCCTCCTCTTTCCTATACCAACTGTATATTCCTGTGTCACTGACAGGCTGGTACTGAGTCTGTCCTTTCAGCTATGGTCTACAGACATACAATATTAACCTACCAAAGAAGTAGATACTGTAAGAACCAGTTCCTGCCAACACAGTCTATGCCATTTTATCTACTCCATATTTTATGCCTGCTTTTAGCAGCTAAACATCTGATGGAAACAAGGACAAAGTGATTTTTCAAATTACAGTACTGTTTAAAAGTCTTAGGCACTGTATTATATGCTGTACCAATTTTGTTATATATGTTTATCATGTCTGCATAATTATGTACAAAATCATTCAGTATTTCCATATACAACTTAAAAAATTAATAAATAAATAGCATTACAGAAGAATATATGCATGGCTGTAAAGGATAAAATATAGTACAAGACAGACCGGTTTTCGGATGAAAACAAAAAACCTAATGTACGCTCCTGGGATTTGCATAAAAATTTAAAGGAGCGAGTGTGACAAAGTTACCAGAAGAACTCATATTCTCCAGCAAGCTCAGTCCATGATCCGAATTAGTGGTCGAGATAGAAGAGCGGGGGTTAATATGCAGCCATCCAAACTAACAACAATCCGAGACATGAAGCAGGAGTGTGATAACGGTGAACTAGACTGTGGAACAAAGTCGTAGGTGATCATGGCTTGACAGTTGGGCATGACCTGGCGTTCCATGTGTTGTGTACTTTGCATTAAATCCTGCATAGCTTATATAGTTCATTGAGGATCACGTAATAGTTTAATTTTAGATACAGTGGAACCTTGGAGTACGAGCATAATTCGTTTCGGAAACGGGCTAGTATTCCAAAACACTCGTAAACCAAATTTAATTTTCCCATAAGAAATAATGGAAACTTAAATTATTCATTCCACAGCCCTGAAAAATGAATACATAAAAATAATGAATATAAAATATAAAGTAAAAATAAAACAAATTAAAGTGCACTTCATCTTTAAAAAAACCTTTAAAAATAAATGCAGACAGATAAGTGTTTCTTTTTGTGCGAGCAGGCGCTGTTTGTGTGTTTGTGTGTGTGTAATGATGAGATGGACAAACTGGTCAATGCATGCCAGTTCTTTTATTTGCTGCATTGTCGGGCTATAGTACAAACTTTGGGGTGGATTCTGCACTTAAATCCAACTAAAAAAAACAAAACTTAACTCAGGCTCTATATCCTAGCTTACATCTCGCATTCGCGTTCAAACACACCAGACTGCATTACCCACAATGCATCTCACGCACTGGACTACACTTCCGTTAACAGCTGTCATAAATGAACCTCTCTCTCCCTCAACACTGTTTTGTCGGAAAAATTTACAAGGAACATCGCTAATGACACTCGTTTGAGCTCATACTAACAGAATCACTGCTGTACAGTAAAACAAACAAACAAATGAACCCGCACTTTACCTTTGAAAATAATAGCGACAGAGCAGAGTTTCTGTATAGACCAAAGAGTGTTTGTGTGTGTGTAAAGCAGAGAGGGGGTGCTTCACACAGACACACTAAAGACCAGAGAGTGTGTGTGAACCGGCACAGTGTCAAATTACGCTGTACACACGTGTGTTATAAAAAATAGTACATGTGCGCTGTACACGCGCGTACAAACACAATATAAAATATGTTTTACACAAACACAGTTATAGGAAACAGAACACGCGTCCACGTATGTTGATTATTCCAGTAAGAGATGAGCACGAAGACCCAGCAGGGGAGACGATTACCCACAATTTCGCAGCGCAAGAGAGAGAAAAACCGTTGGCTCAGTTGTGATCACGTAACGCTCAGTGTCAAAACAAGTAGCGCATGCATGTTACATGATACTCGGTGCTCGTAAACCAAGACAATGCTCATTTTTCAAGCCAGAATATATTAAAAATCTAACTACGTTACTCATAATCCGAGGTTCCACTGTATACAGGATATTGCTGCACAAATGTCCTAGGCATCATTGGGTTTCCTCAAGGTACATTGGTTTCCTTACACAGTCCAAAAATATGCAGATTAGGCTAACTGCAATTCAAAATTGCCTATGGTTGTAGATGAGTGTGTGAAAGTATGTGTGTGTGTGCCATGCAATGGATTAAAACCTTCACACAACGTGTATGTGTGTGGACCCCGCCTTTTTAAGGCACCTTTTTAAGGTTCTCCCACTTAAAAAGATGAGAGAGGCCTCTCTCAGAAAATTACATTGTAGGATTTTTAATAAATTTATTTGGTAAATTCCTCAGTAAAATAAGTATTTGGTCACCTACAAACAGACGATTTCTGGCTCTCACAGACCTGTAACTTCTTTAAAAGGCCTCTCTGTCCTCCACTCGGTACCTGTATTAATGGCATCTATTATCAGTATAAAAGACACCTGTCAACAACCTCAAACAGTCACATTCCAAACTCCACTATAGCCAAGACCAAAGAGCTGTCAAATGACACCAGAAACAAAATTTTAGACCTGCACCAGGCTGGGAAGACTAAATCTGAAATAGGTAAGCAGCTTGGTGTGAAGAAATCAACTGTGGAACCAATTATTAGAAAATAGAAGATGTACAAGACCACTGATAATTTCCCTCGATCTGGGGCTCCATGCAAGATCTCAAAATGATCACAAAAACTGTGATGAGCAAAAATCTCAGAACCACACGGGGGGACCAGCAGAGAGCTGGGAACAAAGTGACAAAGAGCACCATCAGTAACACACTGCGCCGCCAGGGACTCAAATCCTGCAGTGCCAGACGTGTCCCCCTGCTTAAGCCAGTACAAGTCCAGGCTCGTCTGAAGTTTGCTAGAAAGCATTTAAATGATCCAGAAGAGGATTGGGAGAATTTCATATGATCAGATGAAACCAAAATAGAACTTTGTGTTTGGAGGTGAAAGAATGCTGAGTTGCATCCAAAGAACACCATACCTACTGTGAAGCATGGGGGTGGAAACGTCATGCTTTGGGGCTGTTTTTCTGCAAAGAGACCAGGATGGCTGATCCGTGTAAAGGAACGAATGAATGGGGACATGTATCATGAGATTTTGAGTGAAAACCTCCTTCCATCATCACAATGATCCTAAACACACCGCCCGGGCAACAAAGGAGTGACATGGTGGGAAGCATTTCAAGGTCCTGGAGTGGCCTAGCCAGTCTCCAGATCTCAACCCCATAGATAATCTTTGGAAGGAGTTCAAAGTCCGTGTTGCCCAGCGACAGCCCCAAAACATCACTGCTCTAGAGGAGATCTGCATGGAGGAATGAGCCAAAATACCAGCGACAGTGTGTGAAAACCTTATGAAGACTTACAGAAAACGTTTGACCTCTGTCATTGCCAACAAAGGATTTATAACAAAGTATACTTTGTATACTTCCACCATAATTTGCAAATAAATTCTTTAAAAATCCTACAATGTGATTTTCTGGATTTTTTTTATTTTTATTTTGTCTCTCATAGTTGAGGTATATCTATGATGGAAATTACAGGCCACCCATATCTTTTTAAGTGGGATAACTTGCACAATTGGTGGCTGACTAATTACTTTTTTCCCAACTGTACATGCTGCACAAATGTCTTAGGCATCTTAATGTTTTTTTTTTTTTTATACAAACGCTTGTTTTACAGGATAATTGTATGACATTACATTGCTATAATAAAACATTACTTCTTCATAAAAAAAAATTGCATTACACAGAAATGTTTTCACATCAGTAAAGGACGTATAATATTAAAGGTTTAAAAATAAGTGGATCATAGATCATGCTTTAGACCAGTGGTTCTCCACCCTGATCCTGGTGGACTTTTTAATAAAGCACATTTTAATGTCCCCCTGCTCCATCACACCCAACTTCAAATCAGAAAATGCTGTTGGTGCTGGGAGATAAGAAAGGACTAAGAGTAGGAGGTCAACCAGGGCCGGGATTGAAAAAATATTGTTTTCTTTAGAAGACTTTGCAAAGAATACATATTTACTGTTAATATATGTATAACCAGTGTTAACCATCTAAATAAAATGATGGACAAGGTAATACTTAATCTCACTGGGAACGTAAACAGTTTCTTTTTTTAAACTTAGTTTTATACACTAAATATTTTTCTAATAATAGCATATATGTATCTTTTGGTTTCAAACAAGCCATTACTGCCAGTCATGCTGCTTACATTACTTACATCATTTTACATCATTACTTACATCTACTTTACATCATAAGTAACACTTCATTCATATAGCATAAAAATACATATACTGTATACTTTCAATATTTATGTACTGTAATAAGATAATCATCCTGGAATCACTTTCCTTCTCAGGAATATCTGCTTAAGGCCCTGTCTAATTTCTTTGGTCTGAAGGCCGTATACAACAGGGTTAAGGCTTGATGGAATAGCGTAAAATAAGACATTGGCCACATTTCGTAGTTCCTCATAAGCTGAGAAACGGTGCAAAATAATCACACTACAATCACATCCAAGCAGAATGAGATACACAATCAGATGTGTGCTACATGTTTTTATGGCCTTGCCTTTCAGCATGCTGTTTTGTTTTTTTATACACACATGTGCGATCTTTAGATAAGTAACAGCGATACATGATATCGACATCGTCCAAAGCATGACAGCAGTGGATAAACCAACGATCTGATTAAGTAACAAATTCTCACAGGAAAGTTTAAACAGAGAAGGATTGTCACAGAAGGGATTAGATATCACTGAAGTACAATGAGAGAGCCTTGCTGTGAGGGCCAAAATAGCCCCAACTGGGACAGTAGCAATTATCCAAGCTATTACAGAGAGCCTTACAACCATTACATTATTCATTATGGTGTGGTATCTTAATGGGTGACATATGGCCACATACCTGTCAAAAGCCATGATAATTATTATAGTGTGTGCACTCGTACTCAAAGAGTGAACACCAAAGGCTTGAATTACACAAGCGACAAAGCTGATATACCTGTCAGATTCAGCCACAATGTCTTTGAGTAAACCAGGCAGTACGACAGTAGCGCTGATTGCATCACTCAAAGGAAGGTTACAGAAAAGGAAGTACATTGGTTTGTGAAGAGCTTTGTCCATTGCTATCATTATGACAATGCCAATATTAGATACCATAATAAACAGATAGATCAGGAAAAGAAGAGCAAACACTGGATAAGATGAATAACGCGTGATCCGCAATCCTTCGATCCTGAGAATCTCATATCTGTATGATCCATTTTCCATCACCTTCTACAAGCCTGTAAAAATACGAACTTAATTATTTTTTTTGTGTTAACCAGTTCCATGTTCAATAATACCTCAATTTATATGCATTTTGCATGATGGACATTATTTTATATTTACCAATATTTCAATATTATAACACTTTCCAAAAGTTATACTGTACACCACCTTCTGTATTTGTCTTTTCACCGCTCATCAGTTACCTGCTTGTGCCAGTGTAGTGGTCTGTGCAACTTTTATAATCTATACTGTTTCCTTGTGACTTTCTGGCATGGCAACAACAATCCGATAACAAACCATCACTTGAGAGTTAACAAACAATGTGATATTATCGGAGGACATCTACCCAGGGTATTAATATTCATACAAACCTATGAAAAGTAACCATTTGAACCCCAAGGCATTTCTCTATGTGTGTAGAGAATTGCATGTGTTATTTGTAACAATTTTTTTTATAACTCTCTCTTGAGTACATGAAGATAAGTTGATGAACGATAGAGATCAGTCTTGGGTGTCAGTCTTTTTTTTCTTTTTGGTTTACTTCTGTAAAATACAAGTTCAAGATTTAAAATGTAAGATACCTTTATATACCATTTACAGCACAATTAAAACAACTTTTACACACTTCGCAGGCAAATGTACTGTAAATATTTATATGTCTATATGCCCATAAGAGTTGTTTGTTTTTAGCTGAAGAGATTACAGTAAAGTTTCTATAAATTAATTCACTGATAGTAAGTTTGTCCATGCTAGTATGCTTTTTGTTTCATCTTTTTTGTCTTATCCATAATGGTGGAATCACCCAGACGATATTTAGTTCCTCATAAACACATCATGATTAAAATTTTGTGGCTATTGCACCAATGTATATATGCAGGGGTCTACAATGTACACATTTATCCGTGCTGTATATTTTTTAAATATAGCATAATATTACTTGTTTGGAAGTTTCATACAAAGACAAGCAGTGGCAAGAAAAACCTTGTAACCTTTTGGAATCTCATGGTCTCCTGCGTTTGTTCGTCATAAAACATGATCTGATCTTCGTCTAGGACAAGAGTATGATCAAGAATTGTTGATTTACATAAAATTGGAAATGGTTACAAAGTGTTTTCAAAGACTCTAGAAATTGATCAGTCTACACTATGGCAAATGGAGACACTTTGGAATCGTTGCAACATTACCAAAAAGGAAAGACCAAGAACAGTCCCAGAGAAACAACCAAATAGATAAGTTAAAGGCATCATTGGAACTGGCTAACATCTGGGATTTACAGTACATAAAACATTGAACAAGGGTGTCCATGGTAGTACACCTAAGGAGGCCATTCTTATTAAAAAGAAAATTGCTGCACGCCTGAAGTTTGTGAAAGGAAGCACACTGACAATTCACAGCGGTTATGGCAAAATGTTTTGTGCACCACAACAAAGAAAGAACATACAGCACTACAGCTTATGTCAAAATAGCTTTACTCCTATACACCTTTGCAACAAATATACAATATAAAGAATACCAATCCACTAGCCCAATCTGTCTCTTTTTTAACTCATGCAATTAGACACACACAGATGTTAACTTTACTTCGACCGCAAACTAAGTTATGTTCGCAATGCAAGGTTTTTCTGGTTTGTGAAAGGTAACACTTTTATATCTGCACCTCTAAAAAAACAGGGTAATCTCACGCCATCCTGTCAGCTGTTTTCCACTTTCTTGGACTGAGAACTCTGTTTTGTTGAGGATTTTTAAAAATTAGGATTACAGGTTTTTCCCAAATTTCTGAACATTCGACATACAAATTTCTGCATTTTACGAATGTACCGCATTCCTACTAACATTCATAGATATGAACAAATCGCAGAAATAGCTCACGTGTATTGAGCAAAAATAAACTCTGCAGTAAACCGGATACCAATAATTACATAAACCTGTAAAACCTAGCATTGCAAATAACTTTGCAGGCTAAGTACAGTCACCGTCTGTATGTGTGCGTACACCTGTGTGCGTACACCTGTGTGCATGTGTGTGTGTATGGGTTGACCTACACAATAACCCCCTTCCTCCTCTCCTGTCAGGGGTGAATCTTTCCAAAGGTAAAGAGCAGTTTAATGTCTTTTTTTTACTTAATATTTTTATTAATCATTTTTAAATGAATATTTTTGCGAATCATTGGAGTTTCCATTATTTCTTATGGGGGAATTTGCACCTCATGATTTAAAGGTGCGGAGAAAACATTTCACTGTGAGATTCATGTCGTTGTAATGGTTTTTGGCTACATAATGGCAGTGTTTGGAAAAGGGAACAGATTTAGTGGATTGGTATGCTTTATATTGTATATTCGCGTCAAAGGCATATTAGACTTGCTTTGTCCGGATCACGAACAAATCTGACTTACAAACATGCTCTTGGAATGGATCTTATTCATAAGTAGGAGGCAACCTGTATTTAATATTGTGACAGCTTTACAGGAAAGCCATTTTCTATCATTGTGCTTCTGGACTGATTCATTGAAACTGATCAAGTTGACTTCTTTCTCCTGCACCCCCACATGCGCACACATACAATATACCAGACTCATACAGTCACTTCCGAACTGAAATTATTGTATACTAGCTGAAGTACCCGGGCTTTTCATAGTTGAAAGTTCGTGGTGGTAAGGTAAAATATTTCCTTGTATTTTTCATACTTTTAGGACTAATTTACACAATTTAATTTTAGAAAAAGGCTTCAAGGGCTGTGGGTAAAAGTCCACCTGAAGTACTTGACGATATACTATGTATAGTTTGGCCAACTGTTGCAAAATAAACAAATTTTTTGGGGAACCCACCCTTGAGCATGCAACTGTGAGGGTTTGCCACTAGAGGGCAATGTTTGTTTTTTTGTAGTTTTGTTTGCAGACTCAGTTTACCAGAAGGCACCTTGGTCAGGTGATGCAGGTGCTCACCTGAACCAAGGTAGTTTATTATATCTGCTATAAATAGTTGTTTAGTCTGGGAAACTGGGTGGCGGAAATGCACCTTAAGTTGGTTTGCCACCCGCCATTAAACCTAAAGAAGAAGAAGAAGAAGAAACTGGGTCGGGCATTGTTTGTATTTACTGTCATGTATGTGGGCATTTTGGTTTGTATTTTCATTAGTTTTTGTTGTGCACTTGGATTTTGTTTTCTTAAGTAACCGGTGTGTAAGTTCCAAGGCTCTAATGTAAAGAGCATAAGTATGATTATGTTTTAGTGTGTGTTAGTAACAAGTTTTGTGTAAGTATTGTTTGTGGTGTCACTAATGTTGAGGCATCCTTGTATGTTTAGGACATTGGTAAGTTTAGCCTCCTAAATGTTTAGGACATTGGTAAGTTTAGCCTCCTAAATGTTTAGCTAATGACCATGTCCAGCTGATTGCCATGCTTTGATGGGTGTATGTGAACTTCAGGGTAGGTTCGGATCTGGGTTTGTGTGGCTGGGTTCCGTCATCTGGTCTCTCGTCTTGTTTTAGCTCCATGCGTAGTTTGTGCACTCTGAGCCTTTGGTCCAAAGCTACAGAGCCTGTTTTTCGCCATAAAGCTTGTGTGTCTCACCCTATGCCTTTGTTCCTTTGTTTTGTTTCTTTATTGTTCATGTTTTGTTATTATATTATTAAAAGACTCGTGTTTAAAATGCGCCTATGCCTGCCCTTCGCGCCCACGGTAACAACAGCCAGTACCACCCATTTGTGACGGCAACATAAAATTGCCTGTAAGAAACAGGAAGACCTTAGATTAAAGTGTCAATTAAAAACAAAAACAAAAAACATCTGTATCTTGTAATCAGAATGCACAGTTCAACACTCACTGAAAAACTATCCCTACTGTAGCTCAAGGTTTATTTTATTTTGCTCCTACCTCCTCGGCTTCTTCCAGAATATTAAACACAAAGTAGTGTCAATTTTCCTCTTCTGCCATCTTAAAAATGAATGTGTAGTATGGAATGAAATCAGTATTTTCTTGAAAATGAGTGAGTATGGGCCTCCGAGTGGCGCAGTGGTAAAGTGCTCGCCCTATCATCCGGAGATCGCTGGTGATGCTGTTTTCCTCTCACAGCCGGAGGCACAGAGACAGCTCTCTCAAGGAGGAGGGATGAGAGGTACTTGCGCTTCCACATTAATTAAGGCTCTACAGCCAATTAGGGGCGTCTGTGAGCTCGCACACGCGAAAGGAGCGGCTAGCGCTTTCCTCCGAGTGTGTTACTCCGCCCCTAACGGTGCATGAGCGAGCAGTTCAAAAAGATGTGGTCGTGATGCTGACATCACGCGGTTCGGAGGAAACACATGATAGTCTTTGGCCCTTCTGGCTGAATGGAAGTAGTAGCCTTAATGTGGGAGCCCCCTAGTGATGGAGAGGAATTGGCCAGGACTAAATAAGGGAGAAAATTGGGGAAAAAAAAAAAAAAAAAAAAGAAAAGAAAATGAGTGAGTATTAGGGGATGAAACCATAGCAGTATTTTAACCACTGACAAATATACGGTAACATAGCCATGTTGACTTATATATTTGTAAAGATTGGTATTTGGTGAGCTACTCTCGTAATTTGCTTGCTTCTACGAATGTAATTGTGACATAGTAGCATATGGTTTAAGCCATCATCCTGTCCACTGCATCTACATCTGGCCCACTCAATATATGGTGTTCCAGTCAGGTTTCCTCCTTTTTTTCCCTCCTAATACCATCTGTATATTTCTGGCTCACTGACAGGCTGGTACTCAGTTGTCAAGTTTTTCACTCATGGTCTAGACATACAATGATCTACTGAAGAATTAGATTGAACCTGTTCTTGCTAAAACAGCATATGCCACTCTTTCTACTAGTCACGCTGAGTCCATATTTTCTAATTGCTTTTAGCAGCTAAAGATCTGATAGAAACAAGAACAAAGTGCTGTCTGTAAAATTTTTAATTTTTTTTAAATATATGTCACTTTGTGCGCCTGTGATGGGTGTGCGCAGTGCCAGTTGTTTTTTAACATAAAAAAGTGCTCACAGTGCATATAACCTGAGCACAGGCCCATTCATGTTGAGCTGAAGGGTTTCCTTCCCCTGGGTGGAAAATAATAGTGGCTAGTTGCACCAATGAGGCTACAGAAAACCTTTGTCAGTGACCTTGAAGTGACCAGAAGACTTAGCTTTGGCGGTTAGCCCTTTGTAGCGTGATTGGTAAACACAAACGCGGAAGCAAGCGAGTAGGCAGGATAACCACGCGAGTTGGTCTAAGGACTTTCACAAAAGGGGAGCAAGGGAAAAACACAAATTTAACCCGCGTCCTATATACACACACTCGAAATCAGAAAGCAAAACCCAAGAAGGTGAGTACTCACGAATTGGTAGACGGACAACCCAAACCGACATGGGCGAACTCAATGACTGAGCGATATCTGATCAGGGTTGCGTCACTATACTTGTGTTAATTTACCTCAGCGCAGCTTTTGACACTATTAATCATAGTGTTCTCCTTCACATATTAGAAAATGTAGTAGGAATTAAAAGAACGACCCTCTTGTGGCTCAAATCCTATTTGACTGATCATTATCAATTTGTAGATTTAAATATTGACCATTCTGCATGTTCTCAAGTGGAGTTTGGTGTTCCACAAGGTTCAGTTTTAGGCCCACTGCTTTTTTCCCTTTACATGCTTCCTCTGGCAACATAATTTGTAAGCATGGTATTAGTTTTCATTGTTATGCTGATGACACACAATTATATGTCTCAGCAAAAGTAGACGAGAAAAAAATGTTTACTAAAGTTGAGCAATATGTGCAGGACATAAGAGATTGGATGTTAAATAACTTCCTTATGCTCAATCATGATAAGACAGAAGTTCTAGTCATAGGACCACATGCAATTAGAAGCAAGCTTTTTTGATCACACTGTAAGTTTAAATAGCCTTTCAGTTCCAACTAGTCCAACAGTAAAAGACCTTGGTGTGATTATAGATTTCAGCCTTTTATTCAAAGCACATGTAGATAATATTACTGTAACAAAGTCGGACTCACACATAATCATAAAGTTTTTTTAAGATGAGCAAGTTTTTATTAACAAACAGATTGAGAAATGGCAGGTTCAAGAATATGCAGTCTGAATCAGGTAAGGTTAAATGCAAAATGTAACTTTCATTAAGTAGGTGACGTAGACTGATCCTTTCCAATTGTTCTTTTCTGGAGGATAGTGAGTGACGAGAGGTTGGTGCTGGAAACACTAAGGAGCCGGTGAGGAATATGCGCACATGCACAGAGTCACGGAGATGGAGAGGAGGAAGACAGGCGGGAGGACAAACGGGAAACACACCTGAGGAAAACAAGGAGTACAGGTAATTTTGTTAAGTATTTGAGTCTTACTTTTTTCTAGCGATTCGGTCTACTTCCGTCCATACGAGCCCGGACACTGAATGCTGTGTGGTGTGCGCTTTTGAGGGTTTGTCTTGATTGATGTCAGGTGATGGTGATTAGTATTCTGGAGATGGGGGGCGTGGTGTTTGATTTGATTCGGAGCCTGGCCCAACTGTGACATTACCCCCTCTTCCATGACCTGCTCCATGACTGACCCCTTTGCCGTCGTGGTGGTCTACCTCTTCTTCTTGGCGACGGGCGGTCTGCATGGGTGCAATGGAACTCCTCTAGTAGAGTGGGGTCAAGGATGTCATCTCAAGGTACCCATTATCTCTTTTTCGGACCGTAACCTTCCCAGTTCACCAGGTATTCCAGGCGACCAGCACGGCGGCGGGAATTAAGAATTCCTGTACTTGGTAGATGGTCCCTTCATCCACTATGATCAGAGGAGGAGGTGTTTCCTCTTCTGGGACAGGCTCTGTGGCTAAGAAGACAGGGTCTTGGTATTTTTTTTCAACAGAGAGACATGGAAAGTGGGGTAAATACGAGTGGAGGTAATTGTAGTTTGTATGTGACCATGTTTACCTCCTCGAGAACAGTGAAGGGACCGACATACCTCGGATTGAGCTTCTTGCATGCTGACGCAGATGCATGTCAAGCCATACCTTGTCTCCTGGTTAGAATAATGGAGTGATGGATCGACGTCTATCACCGTTAGTCTTGTGTCTGTGTATAGCATGTTGCAGATGATGGTGAGCTTTCTCCTAGACTATCTCACTTTCTTGGAACCAGCTGTCGACCGCTGGGAGGTCAGAGGATTCCCTGTTACAGGGAAATAACGAAGTTTGATAACCTAGAATACAATGAAAAGGGGTGAGACCGGTAGTCGGTTGTCAAAGGGAGTTTTGGGCAAATTTTGCACAACCAAGGAACTGGTTCCAGGAGTCCTGGTGGCCATGGCAGAAGGTCCTCAGGAAGTGACCGATTTCTTGGACTTTCCCCTCACTCTCCATGTTCGTCTGAGGATATTATCCAGATGACAGACTTATGGTCACACCTAGGAGTCGGAAGAAGCCTCGCCATACCCGTGATATGAATTGGGCCTTTGATATCGTTTCTTTAGACAAATGATACATCTTCTTCAGATATAACAGTCTATCACTGAAGGAGCTGCTTAAAGATGTAACTGTTGCATACAGAGGGTGAGACTTATTCTCCAACAATGATGATAGCTGTACAGGAGGTGTTTTTTTTTACCACCTCCTGTACAGTGTCCAGGGGAATCCCCAGACCTGAGCTGGTCTTCTTAATCAGCGTGTCCAGTATCTTCTTGTCTGCAGTAGAGATGCTATTGCACCAACAGACTGCTCCATATAATATGGCTGACCAATAGAGTCAAAAAACTTCTTCAGTAGTTCTCCCTGAACTCCAAAAGACCTTAGTCTACTCAACAGAAAGAGTTTGCTCTGTCCTTTTTTATAGATAGCGTTTGTTTTGTCTGTCTAGTCCAGTTTGCTGTTCAGATGAACACCCAGGTGTTGATTTGAGTGCACTCTCTTAATGTCCTTTTTCTGAATGTTCACTGGTGTGTTTGTGCCTGCGGAAGATTCACCATCAGTTCTTTTGTCTTCCCCGAATTTAGCTGAAGGCAGTTCTGTTGGCACCAATCCAGAAAGTTCTGAATCAGTCCTCTGTACTCTTGTCATAATCTTCTGTGATCAGATCGATGATGGCAGAGTCGTTAGAGACCTTCTGCAGGTGATGGGTTGCTGAGCTGAACATGCAGTATAGAGTAAAAAGGAATGGAGCCAGGACTGTTCCCTGCGAGGTGTTCCCAGAAAATCATTTTAGACTCACACTTACGATTCCTTACATACTGTGGTTGGTTTGTGAGGTAATCGAGAATCCAGGAAGCCAGATGATGGTCCACTACCATGTACTCCAGCTTATCCCTCAGAAGTACAGTTTGGATGGTGTTAAAAGCACTAGAGAAGTCAAAGAAAATGACTCTCACAGTGTTCCCAGCCTTTTCCAGGTGTAAAAGAGCTATTTAGGAGAAAGACAGTGTCTTCCACTCCAATGCCAGGCTGATAGGCAAACTAAAGTGGATCCATTGATGGGCGCACCAGCCTCTCAAATGTCTTTATCAGGTGTGAGGTAAGTGCTACTGGTCTGTAGTCCCCAAAGTCTTTTGGGCGAGACGTCTTTGGTACAGGTACTGTACCACACAAGATGTCTTCCACAGTTGTGACACCTTGCCCAGCTTCAGACTCAGATCAAACATGTACAACAATATGCAGCACAGCTGGTCTGCACAGGTTTTAAGCAGCCTGGAGCTGATGCTGTCCGGGCCTGCCACCTTCCGTAACTTGATCTTCCCGAGCTCCATTCTCACCTGGGCTTCTGTAAAGGATGGTGCTGGAGCAGCTTGCTGTGGAAAAGGAGATGGGTGAAAAATGAAAAAAAAGATAATTGAAGTCATCTGCATTTTCAACAGCAGATGGCGCTTGTCTGCTCTCCTGCTCTCCTGCTCACTTGATTGCTCTTAAGCGTTGGACGGACATAAGCAGTGTTGGGGGACTTTACTTTTTAGTAACTTATTACATTACAAAATTACTGTCTTTAAAATGTAATCAGTTACATTACAGCATTACTTTCTGATAAAAGTAACTAGTTAGAGTTTTTTCCAGTGTAGAAAATGAAAACTCCTTTGTGATTCCTCATGCATGTTGTTCTAGTCAAGACCTTTATAATTATTCTACCATCATCACTCAGCGAAGTTTGACCCTTAATCTGTTAACTACTAGAACCCCTATCTCACGGTTTCGCGCAATGGCTGTAAGTACGGTTCATCATGATTCTCCGCAAGTTTTGGTGCTGTGATTAGGTTTCCTAATCGTCGTTCCTATGGGTCGGTCCTTGCATAGACAAACTGCATAGCTAAGATAGGGGTATAACAGCAGAAATAACAGAGGGGGGGGTTATCTGGGGTGGTGCTTGTAGGATGACTTTCACAGACACACACAAAAATGGAATAACTGCTGTCTCTCTCACGGATTACATAAATTGTCTGACTAACGGATAAAATAAAAAAAAAAGTAACTAAATTACTTAAATGTCAGACTTAATGCTTTAGATTACTTGTTACATCACAAAAGTAATCCAAGTACTCTAATGCGTTACTTTGTAGCGCGTTACACCCAATACTGGACATAAGTCTCTTAAAAATCCCTGCCGTGATGACGTCTTAAGCTTAAACCAAAAAGTGGTTAATAACTTTCTATATGTTTTTCTGGTGTGCCCGAGTGGCAATGGCGCAGGGCGCTTGGGCCCATCATTGTTGCTTGTAACTATATTTATTGTTTTTATTATTGTTATTATTCTTACTTCTATTTGACAGCAGGGACGTATTCCACGCAGCAGGATTAAGAGAAAGTCTGTCTTATTTCGATAAGTCTGTCTTATTTAAGTGAGAGTTCCGTTCCATCAACGTGTCTTAAATAAATCCCCGCTGAGTTGCCATAGTTACTTACACCTCCGAACAAGTCTGCTCGGGACCAGGTTAACTGTCTCGCTTATTTAAGCGGTGTCTCAAAGAATCTTCGACGTGTGGGAACATATTGCCTAAAGATCGTTCCATCAGTTTAATTTCCGCGTTCTTACTAATCATGTCGTGTAATAAAAAAATATTAAGCCTATAAAAATCAGCAAATGTTTTAGCATTTGAATTGTGGGAGATAATTCTTCCACCTGTTGATGTTGCTGTTAGTTTAAAATATCAATCAGTTAACAAGTCACTTACAAAGAGAATTAAAGAAGAATTAAAGAAGATTACGCCACGCAGAGCTGGATGAAGTAAGTCAGGCTTTTATTGCAGCAATAAGAACCCAGATGAGCCAGACTAGCAATGCTTTGGATCAGATCCCAAGCAGTGCCAAAATCAGACTACCTTCATGGTCAAAAGCACGCTCCTTTTATACAGTTTTTGAAAGCGGGGGGGGGGGGGGGGGGGGGAATCTCTAGTCTCCTTCCCTGTACATTCACTCACCAGGGTAAGGCTACTGGGTCAGTAGAGTTCACACACACATCAGTAAAGCTCTTATTAACAACCTAGTTATATTACACGTGGTTACAAGTAGGCTTAAACAAGTAGGCTTCTTCTAGTGAAGACAGAGCGCTCCGCAGCGATTTTCCCCCTCGAAACTAGACGTCAGGTTTCTGTCGGGTGGCTGGGGGGCGGAGCCTCAATTACGCTCTCTCCCCTTCTTTAGCGACCTCCATGGCGTAACTCTTGGTAACTCTTTAATGGAGCAAGCCATATTCATCCCGTGTTTTTTGTGCCATCGACTTTGATTTATTCTAATATCATTGATGCGGAAGCGCAGGGTTATACGATTATCACCCAGATAGAAGAGACGCTTGCAGGCTATGTCTTTCCTGGAACATCATCCTCCCTGAAAAGCCAACACTTCCTTCCAAGGCGTGTAGACTTTCATCTTCCCTGGGGGGAAAAGCTTTTCAGGCAGCAGGTCAAGCTGGTGCTGCACTGCACACCATGGCGGTTTAGCAGGCTTACCAGGCTGACCTGAAAGACTTAAGTACTGACTGGGCTCTTGATGATAGGGCATCCTTGGAATTACGCAGAGCCACAGACTTGTCTCTTCGTGCAACAAAGCAGACGGCTCGTGAGGATCGTGCATTCCTCCTTGATGCCCCTATCTCGCCTTCCGGCCTGTTTGGCGATGCTGTTAACTCGGTCGCCATCAGGTTTAGGGAGGCGAAGCTATACGAACAAGCCTTTGGAAAATTCCTTCCCAGCCGTGCTCAATAGTCGGAACTGTCGGCCACCCTGTACCGACCGGGTCTGACTCTTGCAAGGCGTGAAGCACAGAAGGAGAGTGTTTTGAGCCGGGCACCCCCTTGTAAATACTAGGGTGCGACGCGCCGCGCTTTGCAATCTGTCTCAAAGAAGTCGGATTGGCGTACTGTCTTCTTCACAAAGAAGAAGCCCTGACGCTCATTCGCTTAGGACCATGGTTCCCAAGAAGAATGGGGGGCTGAGTCTAATTTAAGATCTTCGCAGGTTGAACCGCTATCTGAAAAAATACAGGTTCAAAATGTTGACTGTCAAGGTGATTGTTTCGCAAATCCAACCAAGGGATTGGTTTGTGACAATCGATCTGAAGGACGCATATTTTCACATAGAAATATTGCCACAACACAGGAAGTTTCTGAGGTTCGCTTTCGGGGCGAAGCTCACTAGTATCGGGTCCTTCCATTTGGTCTAGCTCTTTCACCCTAAAAATACACAAAATGCATGGATGCAGTTCTGGCTCCTTTACGACTCCAGGGCATCCGACGACTGGCTGATTCTGGCTCAGTCTCAGGAGCTAGCGCTTCATCATCGAGATGTTGCCTAGCTCATCTCCGTTCCTTAGGATTGAGACTCAATGCCGCGAAAAGCGTGCGCTTTCCTGTTTAGAGGACAACATATTTGGGTGTCACATGGGACTCGATTGCAATGCGGGCACAGCTGTCTCCCGCTCGTGTCGAATCCATTCTTAACAGTCTCAAGGAAATCAAGCTAGACCAAAAAGTGACTGTTAATCACTTTCAGAGATCCTTAGGTCTCATGGCAGCTGCGTACATGGTGATATCTTTGGGCCTTCTGCACATGAAAGTGTTTCAGTTGTGGCTAAAAGCCAGGAAATTTCACTTAAGGGCCAATCCCCAGAGGCAAATAAGGGTTATGCGCCAGGGGCTTTGTACCCTTTCTATGTGGTTCAGACCCCGGTTTCTGACTCTGGATTCCACTCTAGGTCCGTCTTGTCGTCGCAAGATGCTAATGACAGATGCTTCCCTCACACGCTGGGATGCGTTCCAAGTAATATGAATGTAGAAGCAGCATCAGAATGTGGGGGTGGGGTCAGTGTTGGGGGCGTGCGGGGGCGTGGTTAGCGCTGACTACTGTACACGCATCGTGATGTTTACTCGCGCTGTGTACAGTAGTGGCGGTGTTCGGGTCAGCGTTGTGTGCGGTGTGTGTCTCTGTGGTGGCGGTGTGTGAGGACTGACCTCCGTGAGTGCTGGCTTGGGTGTGCTGCTGAGGCCCGCGGCAGACTTATAGTCCTCTGTGTTTTCCGGCTGACTGTCCCCGCGCTGCTGCCGCTGTTCCCCGACCAAGTCGCCATCGAGCTCCTCGGCTGCGCGGCTCCGTGTGGACAGCTCAGCCTTTTGTGTCCGCATCCCCGCACTCAAAACACCTAATACACTCTGTTGTATAGCGAAAATGGGGTAGCTGCTGTCCCCCGCTTTACACTTAAAATTGACATTAAGTGTGCCTTCTTCAGTTATTTATTATTTATTTTACAGGACGTGCTTCATGCTGGAACTCTTACCCCGAGCAGGATGGCTCTCAAATTGTACCATCAGTTAATATATAAAAAGTATACTAACATCATGCTTTTACCAAATTTTGGAATTAAATTTTTAATATACTTAAAAATAATTGTATTATTGTACACTTTTCAAAAATATATTATTGGAAAATATACTTGAAAGGTTGGTAAATTTATATGTACTTATATTTAATGCACTACTCTCTCGTGCTTTTAGACTCGTTTTTGCACGCTAAATCTCTCTCTCTCGCGCGATGTTAAACTCGTTTTTGTGCGCTAAAAACAAGGTTTTCCTGTTTAAGATAATTTATGTTTGCACTCTCTCACTCTTCTGTGCGCTCACAGAATAAAGTGACACACTGCAGCAGTGTGATATCTTTGTATCTATTCCAGCAACCCATAAACTAGTGATCGGCCCCCCACCAGCCAATCAGAGATTGTAGGCGGGCAGATTCGGAAAGTCTGCTCTCTGGTTGGCTCCCCAGTCCTCCACTTCTAGTTTGAATTAACGGCTGGAAGCTGCATCATCGCGTGCGTTAGTTCGTATCGTTATTATTTAATTTTCATCGGCATAAGAAATTTTTTTATAGTTTTTATTAGGTAGTTTGTAATTAAGTACATACTTTAAACTGTAGAATGTATTGTCTAATGTGTTGTTGCTAAATCTTATGTACTAGCTGTAATGTACTTATAATATATTAAATATATACTTAAATTGTATTAATTACTGTCAGGTATGTACGTTAGTACACACACAGGCATATGCTTTAAGTGTACTAAGTATACTTAAAGTTGTTCCACTTTAGCACACAAAAGTATACTTAATACACTTCAAATTGTACTTTTGTACAATTTAATTACAACTTAAATACACTTAGTACGAAATTAGTTGTTCCAAACTAGCAACCTTCAAGTATACTAGTCATTAGTCTGGCTGCAAGTACATTTAAGTATGCTTTGGCATGCTAGAATTTAATATACTTAGTATACTTTTTTTTTTACTAGGGAATGCAGCCAACATAATCCTCTATATTAAAATTCCATTCTTTTCCTGTAAAATATCGATATCACAAATTTTCCTTTCTAAACATTACATACTGCGTTGCCACGGGTTACTCTTGTCGTCCTCACGCGTTTGAGTCATGGTCGTGGCTAAAAGGGATATATAGCTCCGACCGGAAACTTACAATGAAATGAATTGTTATACCTATTGGATAATTTTTCACGTCTAAAACTAATCCTTTTTGTAATACAAAAAGTTTTATTGTTGTATAGTGAGAGAGAAAAAACGTTTGATTGATGTGCGCATGCCCAATAGAGCTCGAGCTGTATTCCATCTAGCCTTAACTGTATTAAATCCATAATCAAAATTACAATTATTTAAAAGAATATAGTACCACAAGCTGTTCATAAAAATTATGTAATTTTAATATTTTTGGAATACTATTAACTTTCTATTGGTTAAACAAGTTACAGAATTAGTAATTTAGAATGTTTTGAACTGACAGTTGTTTTTCTGTAGTTTTACCAAAAGTGCATAAAAACTAAAAACTTTCTTGTTTATACTGTTTTGGTCACCGTTTTTTTATACTGTTTTATATTGCTCTTTTTTTATAATGTCACTTTAATCAACTAAAATAAGCACACTTGCACTATTCTTATTGCACTGTTCCATTTTTCACCATATCAGCCTTCTGTGTTGTAAACTGTCCCTTTTTGCAGAATAATAACTCAATTATCTTACCTTTTTTTTCAGGTTCATTTAAGTTTCAGTGTTATTTGTAACAAGGATGAGAGAAACGTAATTGTAATTTTCTATATGTATGCACTGTACATGTAGCAGAATTGACACTAATGTTGACTTTGACATTGCCTGATAAGGACAAATATGGTTCATAAAACACCACAATAAATAGGGGGAGGAGTACAGTTTAGTAACCTTTGAAGTGGTACTTATTCAGTAAACAGACACAATTTTAGCCAATAAAACATTTTATTTAGAGGCAGAGCTGCTCCGTTTAAGAGTGTACACCACCCAACCTGTACACTCAATCTGCTTATTCATTTATTTATGCTGTAGTAGCAGTCTATGGAACAGAATCCTTCGAACTTTCGGTCAGAATGAAATGCTGTGAACACTCCTTTCTGTCCGATGCCACAGTATCCAACTTTGTTTTTGTAGATGCATCCACACCCATCATACCTGGTGAGCTTAAACTCCACTCTGTAGTAGACTTCCAGTCAATGATACCTACACCAGGTGGGGGTAAAAATTTTTTTTAACAGCAACAAAAATATACTACAAAAAAACAACTGCTCAGCACACTAAGAATTTACTCTTCCAGCCAACTCAGGAACAAGCTGTGTTTTGCAAAGTTTATCGCGAAAGTCGTTTGTGTTGTTTTTGTTAAAAATGTCATAAAGAACATAGTGTTCGGATTAGCCGGTAAATGGATGCCCATTCACATCTGAATGCATTTTTTTCTCCTTCAGCATTTCAGTGATACTTTGAGTCTTCCCTGTTCCGCTGCTGTAATATTGCCATGATTCGACTTCAAATTTTTTTTTTTAACAGCAACAAATATATATATATATATATATATATATATATATATATATATATATATATATATATAAACTAAAAAAAAAGCCTCTGAAAAAGTGCAATAAATTTTCTGAATATTTAAAAACATTTCTTAAAAGTAATAAATTTACATACTGTCTAGCCAGGCAAGGTGAGCTTTTCTTCGAAAAGTCTGCTGGTTTAAAATATCATAATACTTTCTGCACACTAGTGACAGTGAGAAAAAGGCCCTATCTCCTTCTTTATAGACAACCTCTAGCAGAACCTGTTGTAGCAGCTCTGATGGTAGCTAAATAAAAGAAAAAAAAAATATGCGAAATTACAGAAAAACTAGGTAGTGTTAAGTGTAAATACTTCACAATATTCAATCATACATCAGCAAGGTTTTTTGTTGGGCCCATGGCTGAAGAACAAAAACAGAAACAAACCAAAACCATGTTAAAAAGTACATGTTAATTAGTATTTGTACTAATGGATTCACAATTACATAAAGGTTTTTACCTACAATTAAAAGATGTTAAATACAATTAAAAGTATATACAAAGTTATACAATTATAATTTCCACTGGCAATGTTTTTAATAGACTTTTACATTATTACATGTTTTATATTATAAATTATTTAATATATTAATATTATATTATTATATTATATATGTTTAAGATGTTTACCTTCCACTAAGCCTTGATGTGCTTTTAACCAAGCAGAGCCTTCAACTTTTTTGTGCCTTCTTTCTTTTGAAGGAGGCCTTAAAAAATAAAAAAGAAAAGAAAAGCAAGATTTACAAAGTGCTAAATGTCATCTCTAAGTTTATATAAGACTTAAAATTTACCCTGAGCGTTTAAGTAAGAGTGAACACCACCATTTCCTTATACTTGGCATATTAGCCTGTTTAAAAGAACAAAACAAAAACAAAGATTATTATAATATTAAACATTTTTCTTTTATACTGGCTCACACCTCTAAGAAGTCAAACTCCACTCCCAGTGGTATGTACAGGGCATACTGAAAGTCAAACACCGTTTAGACCCTTTAAATGTTTGTTTAATACAACAGAACTGATGTAAATTGTCTAATAAACTCACCATGAGCACAAAGGCGCCACAGTTATTGGAGGAACCCTGCATTGGAATGCCCTGGGTAATGTTTGCAAGCAAGCAATAAATCAATAAATAAAAGTTAAACTATATGCCAGTACAACACGCAATGATTCAAAAAATTACTGGAAGGTCTTCACAGGACAACTCGGTCCAATGTCCAGGAGAAAAGGTCTGAGCAACCCACCTATTAAATGTACCCAAATACACAAAAGTAAGCGATTCACTTAAAGTAGTAACCGTAATATAGTACAAGTTATCTGTGAATGAGTTAAAAATGAAAAAGTATAATGCTGAATGGTTTAGAACAGAACCCCCAAACAGCAGTTAAGAACATTTGAACGAGAACTGGTCATCTGGTACTTCTAAACATGAACTACCGAACTTGTATGTAAAAAACCTGTACACTTGACAGTATCCGCCATCACTTAGACCACTCTTCTATAGCGAATCAAGGAAAAAAAACCTGTTTCAACTTTGGGCGCAGAATCTGAAAAAGGTTGTAAAGAAAAATACAAAACACAAAATACTGACATCCATTTGACAAGTCTTAAAAAAAAAAGTCTTAATGACAGCTTACAGAAAGCATCCAGTGCGACTTGCTCCATGACGGAAACAGAATCCAGTCTTTTGCAGAAGCATCAACCTGTCACAAAAAATAAATACTAAAGTAAAATTGTGTACAACACATTTCTTATTGTGAGATCTTTATGACCACTGCTCTGAGAGAATACTTACTACAATTTCTATGCAACATCAAATTTAAATGCCAACTAATTACAGTCAAAATGTTACACTGTTAAAGTAGAAATGCTTACAGTAATATGTAACATGGGATCTGCACAAACTGGGGGGAATCAAAGTTGCATTCACATAGGAATTAGATGTCAACAGAAAAGTACATAAATTTCATCATAAAACTTTTGCCATTTCTGCAGTTTTGCTCACACACACGCACACACACACACACACACACACACACACAAACTACCTGCAATTCACTGACGTCTTCAATTATCTTGAAACAACAATTTAACAGAATCTGTTAACACAACTTTAAACATCAAAACAGAAAAAACAAAACACATACATAAATAAGTGATTAAAAATAAAATAAAGATCCTAACTGTTGCAGTGTCTGAAAATCTTCTCGCATCAGAAGGGCAATGAATTGAGACTTACTTGTGACTTGCCAAACAATGACTTTGTCCCACCTCTGTTTGGCTCCAAAAGCCGACCCTCATGTGGGCTGAAAGGAATCGTGTTTGGATAACGGAGATTCGCATGAGAGGCCAGACCTCTTGCAAAGTCATAAATTGTTATGTTGGGAAGGTTTTTCCAGGACATCAAAATGTCAGTGAAGTCTCTTGGACTTTCAGCTCTCATCAGGAATTTAATGCTGTAAACAACACCGCAGGGGCACATGACAACTGCACAACCACCTAAAGAATAAAAAAATATTTAACATTTTAATGTTTTAAACACTTTGTCTTTGTTATTAAAGGGGCCATGAACTAAAAAAAAAAAAAACTCCTTTGAACTTTTGGCATAAGAGGGGTCACTATACTATTATAAATTATGTTTTTAATATAAAATTCGTAAAGATATTATAAGTGGACATTAAAGAACGGTACAAAAAGAAAGAAATTAAGTTCATGTCCCCTTTAAATAAAATTAATATCGACTGCTTATGTTGCGATTGTAAAATTATACCAGTGTGTACTAACCTGAGGCATGCCAAACTTTTTGGAAAATTTTGTCATAAGATGACCTGCTTTGCATTTCACTTCTCAATCTCATTATGAGGTCCATCTTTGATCCCTTGGTGTTTAAACCACAAGATCCACATAAACGTCGGGTAGCAGCCACCTTTTCAATTGTGTTTAATGGGGGAAAAAAAATTAGAATTCATTAGTAATAACAAGAATAAAGCTAGTACTGCTACAAGGCGGCAGAAAAAGGACACTTCACCTTCACTTTCATTAGCTTATCAATAAGCCTTTTTCTCAGTTATTTGAAGTTCAGATGCAGGATTAGGAGTTGACAAATGTACTTTCTCCCATTCTGTATTTAAGATAAAGTAACATTTTCTAGTATTTTATCCAATCCAGGCTGCCCAATGGTGGAAACTTGGTTTGACAGCAAAAGGATTGCAGCTTCCACCTACAAAAAAAAAAACCATAAATAAAATAATTAAAATATCAAGTGTTCATTTTAAGCATTACAGTTGGAAAAAAACAATTTTCTAAATTTAAACGTAAAACTTTTAACAAATGATGCCATGAGGTGAGAAAGAAAAAGAAGTAAATTTTTTGTTCCCCCTTGAACTGACTTCCTGTGCACGAAACAGTTTCAATGCATACCTGCCAGCCAATCAGAATTGAGTATTCAGACAGGTCAAGCAAGGTTAAAGGTAAATTAATAGTTACTAAGATTGATGTGGTTTGAAATTGATAAAATGTGCTTGTGAAAATTATGACCAAAATACTGACCTGCGCAATAATTACAGACACAATGTACAGTACATAGAACCAAATGAATAAAATAAATACAAACTTACCCTGCACAAGACCTCTCGCAATGATTTACAGTCTCGGGGAATTCCAAAAAGTCTCCACATTCATTTGTCCATCAAAGTCTGCAGGGGGTTCTTCGATTTCACTTACTAAACAACACAAAATTACAAATATATACACAGTACAAATATTTAACATTGATGAATTATTGCAATAATTTGCTGTAGCACCCTGAAGTATCACTGTAAAAGAATATTATAGCAAAGTAAAATTTCTGCCTTCAAAACTTTTGTCCTTAATTCTAACTAATTACATGCAGAGCAAGGTTAAATGCAGGGTCACATGCACATCCAATTCTGATTAGATTTGTATCATACCTGGCATGCTAAAAACTTCTTTGCGATGAGCATCCATGATAACCACTGACGGATGGAATCCACAATTAAAGCAAGAAAACTGGTAATTGTGATCAGTTAATGCTTAAAGTGGAGATAAGCACAAAGCACAGTTTTACTGCTTGGGTAAACCATTCCAGTGGATGCTGAAAGAGCTTTACAAACCCTTTCAACCGCAGTGTAAGACTAAAGAGGAAAAATGTGATAAGACATTTTTGTAACAATGACACTATAAAGCAGGGGTGTCCAAACCTGCTTTAATATATATATGCTAGTATAATTAAATGGAGTAATGGCATAATTGAACAAAGGAACAGAGATAAGAAAAAAACCTAATGACAATTGTTCTAATAGCTAACCATCTCTGCTTTTCACAGCGCTGCCCTGCAGCTGCTCAGCAGACACAAAGGGCAGTTCTTTCTGCGTTTACACTCACGTTTTTAAAGCTGTTTCATTGATGTTTAATATAATGCTCAGGAGCTTAGATATAACACGTAATGTAAACACAACTTATTATGAATACCCTTGTAATTCAACATTTTCCAACTGTATGACTGACTATTTCATATTCAAGTGGTTTGTGTGTGTGTGTGTGTGTGTGTGTGTGTATAGAACTGGAAGCAACCAGAGTATGACTGATTTTTCAGTGCTACCTGCTATTTGTTGCCCCAGCCCTGGTAAATCATAATAAAGCAAAAATTTGAGAAAGAGCCCTAATGACTTTAAAGTGTAAAGTTTAGGACTTGCAACACGATTGGACTTTAGTCTAGGACTTGCAAAAATTTGACGGGCTCGAATTCTGGGTAGCCCCGGCGTGCGAGAGATCTCAGGTCCATGGCGAACGCCCCCAGTGGCTCGGAGGCGCTCTGCGCCGAACCGGAAGTGGAGCGACTTCCGCAACTTCGCCCAGTCCTTTCTCTCATCCGCCCGGAGGTCTTCCAACGCCCTGAGCGCTTCGCCCTCTAGTGAGAGGGCCACCCGGACTGCTGTTTCCGCCGGTGACCAGCCCGCGAAGTTGGCGGCTAGCTCCACCTGGGCGATGAACGCGTGGGGCTCGACAGTGCCATTGTAGGACGGCAGGTGCAGCTGCAGGTCGCCTCGCCGGCTGACGGCGCACGAAGCTGTAGCTTGCCGTTACTCTCCATCCCACTTCTGACACCAATTGTAGCGTTTTTCACTGCTACCTAGAAACATGAAGAGACGAGTGAGCTTCCTTGCTGCCTAATGCAAATGGCTGGGAGTATTTTATTTATCATGGCACAAAAGAGCATAAAACACACCTCAACAGGACACACTTCTAACCCCCACACACACACCCTGGCCGAAGCCACTAACCCAAACACCTTTCCTCGACAGGGTGAACACCTAACAACCCCTCCCGCAAAGCATGATGGTTACTAGTCCAAAACCCCGCCCACGCCACAATATTTATGTTATACTATGAGCTGTCTACTACAACGACAAACTATTTCCAGATCTTCCACTGTTTTAATGCATGGAAATCATGCTTTCTCCTATTCTCTTGTATTTGCAAACTGAAAAGCTACATGACATTTCTCAGCAGGTGAAGCAGTTCAACTAGCTAGTAGTAAAGACGCTGCTGCTGAGACGTACACACGGGTATTTACACATGCTTAATCTCTAATCATTGTGGTGCTAGTAGGACTAGGACGTTTTCGGATTTAAAACTTTGGTCTTACTATCAAATCTTTTTTAATTTGATAGTTACAACTTTATTTCGAAGAGACAATTACAATTTGAATAGTCAACATTATAATTAAAGATATCAAAACTTTATTTAGGATCTCTGAAATAACATCATATATTTCTTAAATTAACGTGTAACTCATACTCACAGGTAAATAATGATATCTCTGATTCAATTTCATCTTGTCACAATTACATCTTAAGACACCTGAATTGTGTTTTGTCTGACTGATGTTTTGAAATGACATCTCAGTATTGGCTGGCAAATAAAAGCTGGGGATTAGATAAGGGGTAATTTGAAAACACTTTTTTATTTAGGATATCTGTATTGCACTTTGTCCTAGTCACAAGGGTAGATTGCAGAGATCTACAGTAGTCAACATTTGAAGTGGATCCAAACCTTTTATAAAAGTTGTCCCAAAACCAAAACAATACCTATTTTTGTTTTTTGACCCACGTCAAATGTTGACTACTGTATAAATATCTTTATTTATAAATATTTGCAATTTGCATTTGTGACTAAGACAAATCGTAACAGGAACAAATTACATTGTAGAAATCAAATTGGATTTGACAAATTATAAATTAACTTCTACATTTATCTAAATAAGTTCGCTCTAAATTAATGATATGTGTAATTGGACAACTGCAACTGGAGTATTTTGACTGTCACGATGACAGGTAACTCCGGTCCTTTATATAACGTTAACTTTAACTTTTTAAACATGACATCACCATTCATTATTTATTATCTATCACCTTAAGAAATTGTCGTAACCATGAATTAACTTATACTTACGTCTATGATGAACTGCCCGAAGTCTATGGCCTTGTAAATGAGCAAGTGTCTTGTGTCTTTCATGAGGCCTAAAAACATCTGTAGCGCAAAACGGACACCAATACAAACAGCCAACACTTACTTCGAGGGAAAAAGTGTCCGTGTTTCGTCGCACAGTAATATGTGTCTGTCGACAACAATTAAACAAACAATTAAATGAGAAAAACAAAGAAAAAACTTATTTATATTGACTAACCTACCTTTCGAGACGCCCTCTACCTTTCGGCATGCCCCGACCTTTTGGCACGCCTATTGCTCCAGCCTGCAGTTTATCCTACTTGCCCTGAGGACAGACTAATGGTGGCTTTAATGAGTTTGCAAACCGCCTTCCAAAATGGTGAGGTGAACTGTGGCCCATGGTCGGAGACAATGTGTTTAGGGAGGCCATGGAGCTTAAAATCATGAGTGGGTAACCCTGTGACGAAATCTGACGAGTCAGATTACTTTGACCCTAGGTGATAGAGGGTGAAGTTGACCCTGGTAAAGAAATGTTACCATCGAGTGAATGGCAAGAATGAAGCATCTTGGCACTTCGTAAGTAGTGCAATGATGGTTCTTGTGGTCAGTCCAGGTTCTTGTGGTTAGTCCAGACCAGGAATGGGATCTCCATCCTCTCTAACCAGTGTATACACTATTCTTGGGGGAGTCATGGCCATGAAGGGGTTTGACTTATAGCCTCAGATGAATCAGCGATAGAAATTAACAAACTCCAAGAAAAAAGCTCTAAAGCTCTGGCATGGGAAAGGACACATGACGGGCTAGGGTAAACGTGAGCACATGGGGAAAGTGACAGCGTGGAAAAAAAATGGGGCAGAGAGGGCGTGAATCATGACAAAATCCCTCCACAGTTTTGCATCATCAATGTCCTGAGATCACATAGGCTCTAAATGTGTACCAGGTTCCATGTGCATCCATAAAGTGTGTATGAGCTATGCACCAAAATCTCGTGTAAGGGCCCCATGCCTTGCCCTGGGGCGCAGAATCTTAGGCATCCTAATGGCAGCAGATTCCAACCAGTCTGCCAATTTTCATAAATTTTTGAGCATGTTAAGTCTTCCAAAATGTCTGGCTATAATTAATTACACTTAATTTGGTTATTAACCAAAAAGTGGTTAATAACATTCTATGTGACATTATATTGAGTAACGTTACATTGAATTATACCACATTGAATGACATCATAGTGTGATGCTTTTTTTCAGCATCTGGGCCTTTTTGGAGGCCTAAATATTATATTTCCTCTTTTCTAAAATTGTGTCATACAGTAACACCAGTGCAGGGTGCTTGTAGCGCGGCCACATAAAGGGGCATTTTAAATAGCAGGTAAATGTTTAAGGAGCTAATGCTGCTCACCTGTACAAGGAAATGTGCCCTATCTGGTTTTACTTGTCCCCATAGACAGTGTTGGTCACAGGGTTAAGCTCTCGCGAGCATGCGCAAACAAAGCGCGAGAGAACCCGGAAGCAGTGTCGGGTTACGTGTGCTGGTATAAAGCCGGAACCGGCAAGCGACCTGACACGGAGAGATGTTCACAGCGCTGTTGTTTTTAAGAGAGAGTTTGTTGTTGCTCCCGAAGGATTATTTTCATTGCTTGGATTAATCTCGTTGGACACTCACAATTCACCTCTAGTTCCGTTTTTTTGAGCTCCCGGATTTGTCATCTATACCGGTGAGGCCGAGCCAATCTCTCCGTGCATAATTTCACCCATTACAATAACACTGACTCTGGACAATCATACACACACCCGCATATATCACACACATTGTTCGTATTTGTATATATTTTGTATATATTGGTTTTGGTGCACCTTGTTTGTTTGTTTGTTTGTTTGATTTGTACAATACACTTTGGTTTAGTTTACTACAAGCTATTGTGTTGCGTCTTTACTTGTCCCACCTAGATTGCGTAATACTGGAAGTGTTGTTTATAAGCACGTATTTTGATTCTCGACCCCATTCTCGCATAGTAACTAGTGGTTTAATTAAATCCAAACGGTACATAGTAGTGGCCCGTACGTACGAGGAATCGGTATTTTCGGGTATTTTCCGGTTTTGTGTGTCTTGGCTGAACACTAGTAATGTCGGGAAGGCTGACTCTGCTGTTACTAATAATGTGCTGGATGATGTAAAGGATGCATTTGTTACACGCCGTAACCCAACAGCTGAAATAACATCATTGATTAGTTTCCTGTACATATCAGATAGACATGATAATGATGATGATGATGATGATGATGATATTGTTGCTCATGTGTCTGATATTAATGTTGTGCACACAAGGCAAACTGAACTAAATCAATGCAAGGAGGATGTGGTGGCGCTTACAGACAAACTAAACACGTTGGAGCAGGATTTTAGACAATCCATAAACAGCAGTCTAAACAGAGAAACCAGTTTTCGTGAAGCAGTGGACGCTAGCTTAGAAGGGCTGGAGCGCTACTGCCAAGAGGCTCTAGAGAAACTGGAGAGAACTGTCACTGATTGTCACTGTTTTCTGCAACGTGCCATCATCTGGGAAATGCAGATGAGGAAACTCCGGCTCACTAGTACACCCACCATCCAAAGGTTACAGGCCTACACCTCTGCATCTCCTCAATCTCTTGCTCCACATTCTTCCACTCCAATCACAGCGCCTACGGCAAAGGTACAGCAACAAGCAGTCATGTTACATACAACATTCCTCATTGTGTTTCAGCACACTCTTCTGCTTAGCTTACCTCCTCAGTTTCACCCTCTTCTTCTTCCTTTTATGGTTGAACGCCCATCCGCCTGGAGTTTCCAGCCTTTGGCGATGCTTCAGAGAAGGCGGATGTGATCAACTTCATCGAGCAGTGTGAGAATTATCTGGAGATCAGACCACTACCCAGCCCAGAGCTTCTAGGAACCCTCAGCAAAGTTCTACAAGGACTGGCTCTGAGCTGGTGGAAGGCAGAAAAAGGCAAGGTGAAGGACTGGAAGTCTTTTAAGCAGGCATTCATGACGGCATTCTTACCTGATGACTACCTCACGGAAGTTGAAGACAACTTGAGGTCTCAGGTACAGCAGCCAGGCCAACGCCTTAGAGACTTCGCCTATGACTACGGTGCCCTCTGTCTGAAGTGGAAGCCTGATATCTCAGAGGAAGAACTAGTGGGTCGAAACCTGAATAACATCAACCCAAGAGTGGCAGGAGGTCTAGGAGGAACTGTGTATAACGTTAAACAGCTGGTGAAGATAGGTTTCAGGGTGGAAAAAGACTGCAAGAGCACCAAAAAGCAAGGAGAAGAGCCATAAGAAAGCAGGTGAGCGACCTTCTTCAAAACACGTAGCGGGACTCTCTATTGCTCAACCTCTGGCAACTCCTTCGCTTCTCCTGGTTCCAGTAACAGTGCAAGGAAGGAAGGTGAATGCTGTGGTGGATAGAGGAAGCTTATACACGCTGATGAGGGAACATATATGGCAGCGGCTCGGCGAACAGGAGGACAAATGTGACGTCCCATCTCCTCAAAAGTTTGTCATGGCTAATGGAAAAATACATCGAGCTTAAACTCATAGCATGCTACTGGCACAGCACCGAATGTGAGCTAAAAACATATATCATGAGCGACGTGCACCTGGCCTTCTCTCTGATTGTGGGACTGGACTTCTTAAGAATGGGAGCCATTTTGGACATTGCTCGGGGAGTACGGGCTGAAAACAGATGAAGGAGTCATTTATCATCCCTTCATAGTGTCCCAACCCTTCTCGTTGCCTTGTAAGTCAGCTCAAGGGAGACACACTCACCTCCCTGCTACAGCTAATCTGTATCTCGCCTTACCTGTAACACCGGATGAGCTAATATGCGCTGATGGAAACACAGAAAGCATGACATCCTGGGACACCGACAATGAAGAGGAGCTGCTGAAACTAATGGCCGCTTGGCCCCGCATCACCTCTAACATCCTAGGCAAGATAGCATTAGAGAAACACAAAATCACTTGATCTGACGACACACCGTTTAGATCCAGAGCGTATGGAGTATCACCCTTAAAGAAGAAAATAATAGAAGAAGATCAAGTCGACCAGATGCTGAAGGACCACATCATTGAACCTTCATGTTCGTCATGGTCCTTGTCCGTTGTTTTAGTAACAAAATCCGATGGGACTTACCGTTTCTGTGTGGATTTTAGAAAATTAAACAGCAAGATCAAACCTGATGCATATCCAATGCCTTTAAAACATATCATCGAATCACTGGTAGGCGCCTCCTGGTTCTCAACATTGGATCTGCAATCCGGTTCCTGGCAAGTGGAGATGGAGAGAGACAGCTGTGAAAAGACCGCCTTCATCACTACCAAAGGTCTGTTTCAATTCTGGTCCATGCCGGAATTGAAACTTAGAAATGCAGCAGCAATGTTTCAACAACTGATGGAGAAGGTCTTGGCAGACCTCAGAGGAAAATATTGTTTTGTCTACACAGATGACATCATTATCTATTCACAATCATTGTAACAACATATAATGCATTTCAACGCAGTATTTTCCAGACTCATCCAAGCCAACCTTTCCCTCAATATGAAGAAGTGCCATTTCTTCAAAAGGCAGCTGAAGCCATCATAGCCATCATAGCCATCACAACCACTAAATGTTCCTCCGACTTACCCAGCGACCTATGTGAGATAACTCAAGCCCAACAGAAGGACTCTACTATCTTAAAGCTGCTCTCTAAAGACCATCCAAGAAGCACACGAGATCAAAGGGTCTCATTCAAGCATCACCAAAGGGTGTTATATCGCCGGGTACCAGTAAGACACGGATAGAAATTTCAGCTAGTTGTTCCCCAGTCGTTAATTAACATCTTCCTACACTACTACCATGACAACCCCTTGGGAGGACACCTGGGGCAACTAAAAACAATGCTGAGGCTGCTATATGTGGCATGGTGGCGCAAAGACGTCTAGCAATATGTAAGAACCTGCAGGGTGTGTCAAAGATACAAAAACGAGAACACCAAACCTAGTGGGCTGTTACAGAGCTCGGAGGTCCAAGAGCCAGGACACACCGTGGGATCCTTTTTCCCCGGAGTAAAAGGCAAAACGAATATCTGCTGGTGGTGGTGGATTATTACACCAAATGGGTGGAGATGTTTCCCCTTAGAGATGTTAAGACTCCAAAACTGGTGAAAGTTCTAAGAGAGGAAATCTTTACTAGATGGGGTATCCCCAAATATCTAGTTTCCGATCGAGGACCCCAGTTTACGTCATAGCTGCTGGCACAACTTTGTCAAACCTGGGGGAGCGTACAGAAGCTAACAACCAGCTATCACCCACAAACTAACCTGACGGAACGAGTTAACAGAACTCTGAAGACAATGATCGCTTCATACGTCGGGGACCATCACCAAAACTGGGACCAATGGTTACCAGAGCTCAGATTCGCCATCAACACAGCCCAACGCCGGAAAAACGCCTGCAGAGCTCACGCTGGGTCGGCAACTAAAAGGGCCACTCGAAAGGCTCATCAATCACCCTCAACCACCAGATCACACAGCCCACTCACTACTGGACAGACAACGACGTATCATGGAGGAGGTGAAACAAGTAGTTAAACAACACAAATCCAAACAAGCCAGATACTACAATGTCCGGAGGAAAAATGCACACTTTCCGCCGGGAGATTTGGTTTGGATAAAAACTCACCCACTCTGCTCCACGGCAAAAAGATTTTCAGCCAAGCTAGCGCCCAAGTGGGAGGGACAAGCAAAAATAAAAAACAGAAAAGGACCAATTAATTACACTGTCTTGGGGCAATCCACAAAAAACTGATGTACTGAATGTGGTGAATCTGAAACGCTTTTACGGACGTTCTCCTCAGACACTGGAGGGGGGGGGGGGGTCTATGTAACCACTAACAACATTGCACATCACACCATCAATTTCCAGCTTTATACTCATCAACCTGTCTGATATTCTTTTCACCTCTAGATCTTTACAAACTCCTTTTTTAGAATTACTCCTAGTCCATTTCTTTCCCTATCCACACCTTGGTAAAACAACTTGAAACCTGATTCTAAGCTTCTAGCCTTGCTACCTTTCCACCTGGTCTCCGAGACACACCATGTCAACCAACTATCTTGCCTTCGCTGTTAAAGTCCCAACATTCAAAGTCCCTATTGTCACTCCTAAACTCTTGCCTTTCCTCTTTTCTTTCTGCTTATGAACACGGCTTCCTCCTCTCCTTTATCGACCAACAGTAGGCAAATTTCCTCCAGCACCTTGTAGGTCAACAGTGTGGAAGTCCTCTTAGTGATTCGCATCATTTGATTTGGCAAATGCCCTTCCTGCCACAACCCTCTGCATTTATTCAGACTTGGGATTGGCAAAAGAAGACACTGGATTGATGACCCCCTGTCGTTGCATTACACACATACTAACACACACATCACAAATGTTAACACACACACACACACACACACACACACACAATAATGCACTCAAGAAATATTTAGGGCCTAAACTGTCCTCAGCCATATATAGTGTGTGATGTGTGCAAGTTGTGCAGTTCATCTGGGCGAGGCTGGCTTTTTGTAGGTCTTAACACGTTCAAATGACAAAAAGGTTGTGCAATGTGCCCGGGAGACGATGGCACAGGGTGCTTGTGCCTTTCCTCGTTGTTTGCAACTATTATTATTATTATTATTATTATTATTGCTTCCATTTTACACCAGTCGCAGTGCATATAAACCACAAAGATTATATATATATATATACACATGCTGCACAAATGTCCTAGGCATCTTAATGTTTTTAAATACAAATGTTTGTTTTGCATGATTATTTTATGACGTTAAAAATGTAACAGCAAAAAATTAAAAATACATTACTTCTCCATTTAAAAATATAAACATTATAGAGAAATGTTTGCACATCAGTAAAGGAGGTACAATATTTACAAACAGACTAATTTCCACATGAAAAAAATGATGCGGAAATTTAAGGATTATCTGTAAATGTATAAGCAAGTATGACGAATAAATGTGGCTCATTCTTGAAAATCTTACCAGCCAGTTCCCAAAAACTGTACAAAACGTACCTGAGATCACTTACCAATTTCAAACGCTTTTCATATTTGTCTAATTAAGTGCAGTTAAAAAATAATTAGCATTTAGATGTTTTACAGCAATGCTTCTCAGGACATTACACTTTTTAATGTTTCCCCTGCTCCATCACACGCACCTTTAATTCAGAAAAGGCTGTTAAATACCTTGTACGGGAGGTTAGTGCTGGGAGGTAAGAACAGATAAAACTTGCTGGGTGGAAGGTCAACCAGGGTCAGGATTGAGAAACCATTGTTTCTTTGCAAAGGAAACATATTTACTGACAAAATATGTATAATCATATATAATGTAAATAAAATGATGGACAAGGTAATAATTGATTTCACTGGAAAGGTAAAACTGTTTAAAAACTTATAAATATTTAATATAAATAATTTTCTGATAGTATTTTTTACAATATAAAGCATAGAAATACATATATTGTATACTTTAAAGATTTACCAAAAAAGAAGTCATCCTGGAATCACTTTCCTTCTCAGGAATATCTGCTTAAGCCCTTGTCTAATTTCTTTGGTCTGAAGGCCGTATACAACAGGGTTAAGGCTTGATGGAATAACATAAAGTAAGATATTGGCCACATTTCGAAGTTCCTCATAAGCCGGGAAACGGTGCAAAATAATTACAGTACTGCCGCATCCAAGCAAAATGATATATACAATCAGATGTGTGCTACATGTTTTTATGGCCTTGCCTTTTATCATGCTGTTTTTATTTTTTAAACATACATGTGCGATCTTTAGATAAGTAACAGCAATACATGATATTGAGATCATCCCATACATGACTGAGGTAATTAAACCAACGATCTGATTAAGTAACAAATTCTCACAGGAAAGTTTAAACAGAGAAGCATTGTCACAGAAGGGATTAGATATCACTGAAGTACAATGCGAGAGCCTTGCAGTGAGGGCCAAAAAAGCCACGACTGGGACAGTAGCGGTTATCCAAGCTATTACAGAGAGCCTTACAACCATTATTTTATTCATTATGGTGTGGTATCTTAGCGGGTCACATATGGCCACGTACCTGTCAAAAGCCATGATAATTAATATAGTGTGTGCACTCGTACCCAAAGAGTGAACACCAAAGGCTTGCAATACACAAGCGATAAAGCTGATATACCTGTCAGATTCAGCCACAATGTCTTTAAGTAACCTAGGCAGTACGACACTAGCGCCGACTACATCACTCAAGGGAAGGTTACAGAAAAGGAAGTACATTGGTTTGTGAAGAGCTTTGTCCATTGCTATCATCATGTCATCATATGCCAATATTAGATACCACAATAAACAGATAGATCAAGAATAGAGAAGCAAACACTGGATAAACTGAGTAACGCGTGATCCGCAATCCTTCAATCCTGAGAATTTCATATCTGAATGATCCATTTTCCATCACTTTCTACAAACCTGTAAAAATACCAACTTATTAAATTTTTTTTGTGTTAATCAGTTCCATGTTTAATAATATAACTTATATTAATTAATTAATTAATTTATTTATTAATTTTGCATGAAGGTCGTTTTTTAAAATGTAAATTTCAATACTATAACACCTTCAAAAATTATACACCACCTTCCGTATTTGTCTTTTCACCGCTCATCAGTTACCTGCTGCGCCAATGTATTGGTCTGTGATTTTTTAGTGTCTAATTCCATGTATAATAATATTACATAAACTATATGCATTTTGCATGCAGTGATTTAAACAATTAATTAACAATTACTACACCATAATAGTTTTTTAACACTTTCGAAAAGTTATACCCCACCTTCAAAAAATGTGCTGTATTTGTCTTTCCACCTGTAGTGCCAGTGTATAGGTCTGTGCAACTTTTATAATCTATAATGTTTCCTTGTGACTTGGCATGGCAACAGCAATCCGAACACAAATTGTCACTTGAGAGCTAACAACGTGATATTATCGGAGGACATCTACCCAGGGCATTAATATTCATATAAACCTGTCAAAAGTAACCATCTGAACCCCAAGCCATTTCTCTATGTGTTTAAAGAATTACATGTGTCATGGGTAACTTTATATTTTATATATTTCTCCTCTTGAGCATATGAAATAAGACATTTGGTCCAAAACTAAATTTATGAAGGGTAGACATCAGTCCGAGGCATCAGTGTTTTGTTTGCCATTTAAAGCACAGGTAATAATAGTAAAAATAATAATAAATGTAGTTGCAAGCAATGATGACTGGTCCCCAAAAAGCAGCAGATGCTGGAAAAAAAGCATCACACTATGATGTCACTCAATATAATGCCACACAAAAAGTTATTAACCACTTTTTGGCCTTAAGTGTAAGGCGTCGTTACGGCTGACCCATTTGAAATATAAAAAAATCCACAATGATAATAAATATAGTTGCAAACAGCGATGAGCAGGCCCAAGCACCCTGTGTCATCGCCACATGGGTGCACCACACGTGATTTGAGCATGTTAACATGCATTTAAAGGGAATGTATCAAACACTATTATGACATGATTTTAAAGTAGTAGAATTTTATGTCAAGAAAAAAGCCACAGAAACTGTAAAAAAGCGTTACACTATGATTTTACTCACTTGATGTCATTGTCATCAACGTGGGGTTGACCTGCCGCATAGTTTAGGGAAGCAAGAGCTTAACAGCACAGGGGTTGACAGTCTTCAGGGGAATGTCTCGGTAGCGAGCATGACCCTCTGGCCCACTCTGTACTTAGGGGGCTGGGAGCATCTGCCATCAGCTTGTCCCTTAAAACGTCTGCAAACATGTAATAGCGTCTTTCTAGCTTGCAGCCAGGTTTTTCAGCAACAACGGACAAAAGTTTGGGCAGACGGGATGCTGACTTCCTCCTCCTGAGATAGAAACAAGGGCAGTTGATAGCCCAGGCATAACTAGAAGTGTCATAAAACTGGTAGATGATGAGACTTGGGAGTTATTGGCGTACTCCACCCAGGGCAGGAACTCCAAGAGGAGATACGTTGGGAGGCCATGCACCTCAGGGCTACCTCAAGGGACAAATTCTTCCTCTCGGTCTGGCTGTTGGACTGTGGGTGGGACCCTAAGGACAGACTAAGGGTGGCTTCAATGAGTTTGCGAAACGCCTCTTAAAACGGTGAGGTAAACTGTGGCACATGGTCAGAGACAATGTCTTTGGGAAGCACATGGAGCTTGAAATCATAAGTTTGGTGATCTGATTGGTGGATGGGAGTTTTGGCAGGGGGATAAAGTGAGCGGCTTTAGAGAACCGATCCACCATAGTCATAATAAAGGTGTGGCCATTGGATGTGGGTAACCCTGTGACAAAATCTAGAGTGATGTCAGATTAAGTGTGGTACGGGATAGGCAAAGGTTTTAGGAGGCCTGCTGGGGCCATGTTGACATGTTTATTTCTTATACACATGTTGCATGCTGCCACAAAACTGAAAATGTTCTTCTTTACTGTGGGCCACAAAAAAGTTGCTAAACCGGAGACAAGGTTCGAGCTGAGTCAGGGTGGCAGGACAGCTTGGAGCTGTGTGCCCATTCCAGGACCTGAGAACATAGAGTGAGGGGAACGAAGAGGCCCTGGTTCCTGAGACAGTACCTAGGTACATTACTTGGCTCTGGTTCCTGAGACAGGGCTTGTTGGAACTTGGTCTTGATAGCAAGTTTGCTCGCTGTGAGCAAGCAGGATGGAGGGATGATGGTCTCATTGGAAGTGGAGTTGCGAGTGGGAAAGAACTGTCTGAAAAGAGCATCTGGCTTGGAGTTCTTTGCCCCTGGGTGATAGGAGAGAGTGAAGTTGAACCTGGTAAAGAAAAGTGACGATCAAGCCTGGCAAGAGTTTAGCATCTTGACCCTCTGTAGGTATTCCAGGTTTTTGTGGTCAGTCCAGACCAGGAGTGGGAACTCCACCCCCTCTAACCAGAGTATACACTCTTCTTCCATGAGGGGGGAAAATTGATTGAGTTATAGCTTTGGATGAAACAGCGATAGACAGGGCATAGACTCTCAGGCATCCTAATGCCAGCAGAGTCTTAACATGCTCCAAAATTCATAAAATTTGGCATGCAGGTTAAAATCTGCAGGATGCCTGAGAGTTACGTGGCCTGGGGCCCTCAGGGGCCCCCACACATGATTTTGCTGCATAGCTCATACACACTTGCACGTATACACACGAAACTCTGTACACATTTAAAGCTCATTGTGCCAAACAACTTTTGAACAACTTTCATGTCTTGGGCTCGATTCGACACGAAGTGACAGGAGGTTATTTTGGGTCATTTGCCAAAATGCACCCAATGGATTTTGATATACTTCTCCTAGGGAATTTATATGATTGCCACCAAACTGGGTCAATGTGATCTAAAGACACAGAGGATGCAAAATACTAACACACACATCACAAATGTTAACACACAGACACATAAACAAAATCATGCACAAACACATTTACTCATCTTTCTCTCCCTCACACACACACACACACACACACAAAATATTTTTTAAGCCTAAACTTCAGCCCTATATAATGTGTGCAAGTTGTGCGGTTCACCCGGGCGGCGATGGCTTTTTGTACGTCTTAACCCCGCTCAAAACAGGTTGTGCGGTGTGCCCTGGAGGCGATGGCAAAGGGTGCTTGGGCCCATCATCTTTGCTTGCAACTATATTTATTATTACTATTATAATAATTATTATTATTACTGCTTTTATTTTACACTAGTTCCAGTGCTTACAAACCACAAAGATTACGTATGTACACATGCTGCACAAATGTCTTAGGCATCCTAATGTTTTTAAATACAAATGTTTGTTTTGCATTATTATTTTATGACATTGAAAATGTAACAGCAAAAAATAAAAAATACATTATTTCTCTATTAAAATATGTAAACATTATACAGAAATGAAATATTACAATATTACACAACAGACTAATTTTCACATGAAAAAATTGTGCTGAATTTTGAGGATTACCTGCAAATGTTAAAAATCTTACCATCCAGTTCCCAAAAACTGTACAAAGCGAACCTGAGATCACTGACTAATTTTAAAGGCTTTTGATATTTGTCTAATTATATGCAGTTAAAAAATAATTAGCATTTAGATCAATGGTTCTCCACCCTGATCCGGGAGGACTTTACACATACACATCCCCTGCTCCATCACACTCCCCTTGAATTCAGAAAAGGTTGTTAAATACCTTGTTGGTGCTGGGAGTTAGTCTTCTAGAAAAGACTAAAACTTGCAGGGTGGGAGGTCAACCAGGGTCAGGGTTGAGAACATATTTACCAGCAATATATGTGTATAACATCAGTATAAAATGATGGACAAGGTAATACTTAATCTCACTGGAAAGGTAAAACAGTTTTTAAAAAATGTATAAATATATAATATAAATATTTTTCTGATAATATTTTCTAAAATATAAAGCATAGAAATACATATATTGTATACTTTAAATAAATAAAGAAGTCATCCTGGAATCACTTACCTTCTCAGAAATATCTGCTTAAGCCCCTGTCTAATTTCTTTGGTCTGAAGGCCGTATACAACAGGGTTAAGGCTTGATGGAATAACATAAAGTAAGATATTGGCCACATTTCGAAGTGACTCATAAGCTGAGAAACGGTGCAAAATAATTACAGTACAGCTGCATCCAAGCAAAATGAGATACACAATCAGATGTGTGCTACATGTTTTTATGGCCTTGCCTTTCATCATGCTGTTTTGATTTTTTAAACATACATGTGCAATCTTTAGATAAGTAGCAGCGATACATGATATTGAGATCATCCCATACGTGATTGAGGAGAACAAACCAACAATCTGATTAAGTAACACATTTTCACAGGAAAGTTTAAACAGAGAAGGATTGTCACAGAAGGGATTAGATATCACTGAAGTACAATGAGAGAGCCTTGCTGTAAGGGCCAAAAGAACCCCGACTGGGACAATAGCGGTTATCCAAGCTGTTACAGAGAGCCTCACAACCATTATGTTATTCATTATGGTGTGGTATCTTAATGGGTGACATATGGCCACGTACCTGTCAAAAGCCATGATAATTAATATAGTGTGTGCACTCGTACCCAAAGAGTGAATACTAAAGGCTTGAATTACACAAGCGATAAAGCTGATATACCTGTCAGATTCAGCCACAATGTCTTTGAGTAACCTAGGCAGTATGACAGTAGCACTGATTGCATCACTCAAAGGAAGGTTACAGAAAAGGAAGTACATTGGTTTGTGAAGAGCTTTGTCCATTGCTATCATCATGACAATGCCAATATTAGATACCATAATAAACAGATAGATCAAGAAAAGAAGAGCAAACACTGGATAAGATGAATAATGCGTGATCCGCAATCCTTCGATCCTGAGAATTTCATATCTGTATGATCCATTTTCCATCACACAAGTCTGTAAAAATACCAACTTATTACATTTTTTAGTATTAATCAGTTCTATGTACAAAAATACAACTTAAACTATATGCATTTAAACAATTCACTTTTCAACACAATGCCATAATATATGTTTAAAAATACTGTTACACTTTCGAAAAATGCTATACACCACCTTCAAAAAATGTGTCGCATTTGTCTTTCCACCTGTTGTGCCAGTGTAGTGGTCTGTGCAACTTTTATAATCTATACTGTTTCCTTGTGATTTTCTGGCATGGCAACAACAATCTGATAACAAATCATTACTTGAGAGTTAATAAACAATGTGATATTATCGGAGGACATCTACCCAGGGCATTGATATTTATATAAACCTATGAAAAGTAACCATTTGAACCCCAAGCCACTTCTCATTTCTCTATGTGTTTAGAGAATTGCATGTGTAACTTCCTTTTTTTTTTTTTTTTTTAAGAATCCTCTCTTGAGCATATGGACATAAGACATTTGTTCCAAAACAAAATTGACAAATAGAGTATTGACAAATATAATGTGCCTAAAATCCTAACAAAAAATTACTGAGAACAACCATAAAAACCCCATAGTGCTAGTGAAAAATGTATGTGAATCCTTGAAGTAAAAAAAAGATAATTCTCTGTGGGGAAAAAAAAGATAATTAGAGTCATCTGCATTTTCAACAGCAGATGGCGCTTGACTGTTCCCTTTCAAAGGCTACACTCGATGCTGCGTGAAAACGCTATAGGAACATCTTTTTGTGTTGCCGGTTGTGAAGCATGTGTGTATCAAACACGCCAAATTTTGGCTTATATAACCTTGGTCAGGTGACGTCATCTGATGGCATGCACCTGCAGGTTATAAATAGGAGTAAACCGGAAACATTCCTCAGATTGATTTGTCTGAACGGACGTTCAGTCACGTAGGCAGTGCGGCATTGGGACGCAGCATCTTCCCGCCTTTTCAGGGAACAGGGTTACAACAAAGTAACCCGAGACGTTCCCTTTCGAAGGCTACACTCGATGCTGTGTGAAAACACTATGGGAACGAGAGTGCCAACGCCGCCGCACTGCAAGTTTCTGGACTCCAAGGTTGTGTAGCGTGTGCACACAAGGCCGAGAAGGTCTTAGAACTATGTCTGGGTAGCTGACTCGAGGACCCGTGGGCCCAGAGTAGCATGAACATCCAGAGTATAAATGCAATAAATGTGTGCGGAGAGGACAACCCTCCGTGTCAAACACTTGCTGCAGGGGAATACCTCTTGCTAGTGCAATAGATGAGACGATCCCCCTGATTAAATGAGCCCTGATTCCTAGAGGCGAAGTGAGCCCACGCGCCTCATAGGAGGGGGCAAGAGCCCAGTGTAGTGGGGGCCACCTCCTGTTGCGGCCCCAGACCATGTAAAAGCTGCTCTGACTTACGCCACTAGCTAATGCGGTGGACGTAAATCTGAAGAGCACGTACTGGACACAGTAAGTGAAGTCTCTCCCGCTCCGAAGCTGTAAGGCGGAGGACAGAAGGCTTCAAAACAATAGGATGCATGTTGGCAAATGTGTGCGGAGAGGACCAACCCTCCGTGTCACAAACTTGCTGCAAGGGAATACCTCTTGCTAATGCAATAGATGAGGCGATTCCCCTGGTTGAATGAGCCCTGATTCCTAGAGGCGAAGTGAGCCCACGCGCCTCATAGGAGAGGGCAATAGCATCTCTCACGCAGCTTGTGGCCCCGTAACATGTAAAAGCTGCTCTGACTTGCAGTGGACGTAAATCTGAAGAGCACGTACTGTACACAGTGAGTGAAGTCTCTCCTGCTCCGAAGCTGTAAGGCGGAGGACAGAAGGCTTCAAAAACAATAGGGATCTCCGATCCTCTTAGAAAGGTAACACCATTTAGAAAAAACATCTTAAGGGTCTGTCACGCAGGAAATGGCAGAACGATATGAATCCAAGCGCGGATAATGACTGTATCGAGTCCGTCAGCGAAGCGTCAAAAACAAATAATGGGCATGAGGCGAGACAGCGCAGCTGGGACACGTGGAATGTAGGATTAATTTGCCGCATAGTTGAGGGGAGCAAGAGTTTAACAGCGCAGGGGTTGACTATCTTGGTGATGGTGAAGGGGCCGAGGTAACGAGGGGAGAGCTTGCGGCAGGTGGTCTTTAGGGGGATATCTCTTGCAGCGAGCATGACTTTCTGTCCCACCCTGTACTTGGGAGCCTGAGAGCGTCTGCGGTCGGCCTGTGTCTTGTATCTTTTGCCGACCTGTAACAGCGTTCTCCTCGCTTGCAGCTAGGTCTTTTTGCAGCGCCTGACAAAAGCTTGGGCAGATGGGACGCTGACCTCCTCCTCCTGAGACGGGAATAGTGGCGGTTGATAGCCCAGGCAGCACTGGAAGGGAGACAGACCGGTAGATGATGATGGTTGGGAGTTATGGGCGTACTCAACCCAAGGTAGGAAACGGCTCCAGGAGGTAACATCTCGAGCAGCCATACACCTCAGGGCAATTTCGAGGGACTGGTTCTTTCTCTCCGTCTGGCCGTTAGATTGGGGGTGGAAACCAGAGGACAAGCTGGGAGTGGCCTCAATTAGCTTACAGAATGCTTTCCAGAATCGAGAGGTGAACTGTGGGCCCCGATCTGAGACAATGTCCATAGGCAGGCCGTGGAGCTTGAACACGTGGTTAATCATGAGCTCAGCAGTCTCCTTGGCGGACGGAAGTTTTGGTAGGGGGATAACGTGAGCAGCTTTAGAGAACCGATCAACCACGGTCATGATGCAGGTGTGGCCGGCGGAGGGGGGTAGCCCAGTGACGAAGTCCAGGGCAATGTTGGACCAGGGGCGATGAGGGAAGGGCAGAGGTCTGAGGAAGCCAGCTGGGGCCGTGTTGACATGCTTGGAGCTCGGCCACGGTGAGTAGGCAGGGGGGTGGCAAAATAGTTTCACCTGTGGCAGGGTCTTGGGTGGTCGTAAATAGTCTCGAAAGGGCGTCCGGCTTGGTGTTCTTAGACCCTGGTCGGTAGGAGAGGGAAAAGTTGAACCTTGCGAAGAAGAGGGACCAACGGGCCTGGCGAGAATTGAGCCTCTTGGCGCTCCGTAGGTACTCGAGGTTCCTGTGGTCGGTCCAAACTAGGAATGGGACCTCCGTTCCCTCTAGCCAGTGTCTCCATTCCTCCAGGGCTAACTTGATGGCTAAGAGTTCACGGTCTCCGATGCCGTAATTACTTTCAGCAGGAGTTAGGCGGTGGGAGAAGAAGGAGCATGGGTGCAGTTTATTATCCAGGTTGGATCTTTGTGAGAGGATTCCTCTTACTCCAGTGCTGGAGGCGTCGACCTCCACGATGAACTGACGTGACGGGTCTGGGATGGTGAGGATCGGGGCGGAGGTGAACCGCTTCTTAAGTTCGCTGAAGGCTTTCTCAGATTCCGGGTTCCAGCAGAAATGGGTCTTAGTAGACGTGAGGGCTGTTAGAGGGGCGGCGATCTACGGCCCTACCTCACTGAAGTTCTTGTCGTGAGGTAGGGGTGGGCCACCTAGTGACAGCTTGGACCTTAGCAGGTTCCATCTCGATGCCTTTGGGGCCGATGGTGAACCCGAGGAACGTGGTAGACGTGGTGTGAAACTCGCACTTCTCAGCCTTGATGAACAAGTTGTTCTCCAGCAGCCTCTGCAGCACCTGCCTGACGTGATGTTGGTGTTCTTCTGGGTTCTGAGAGAAGATCAGGATATCATCCAGATAGACCAATACAAAAGAATTGAGGAAATCTCTGAGAACGTCATTGATTAAGGCCTGAAAGACTCCAGGGGCATTAGTAAGTCCAAAGGGGACCACCAGATATTCATAATGTCCAGTTGGCGTATTGAAGGCTGTTTTCCATTCATCCCCTTCCCGAATGCGGACAAGGTGATAGGCATTGCGCAGATCGAGCTTGGTGAAGGTGCTGGCCCCCTGAAGAAGTTTGAAGGCAGTAAACATTAGAGTAAGGGGGTACCGGTTCTTTATTCTAATGTCGTTGAGGCCCCTATAATCAATGCACGGGCGAAGGGACCCATCTTTTTTGCCTACAAAAAAGAATCCAGCTCCTGCCGGAGAAGAAGAAGGGCGGATGATTCCTGCAGCGAGGGATTTCGTGATGTACTGATCCATAGCTTGGCGTTCCTTGGGTGACAGAGAGTAAAGACGGCCCTTGGGGGGGGTGGTGCCTGGGAGAAGGTCAATGGCGCAGTCATATGGTTGGTGAGGGGGAAGAGAGACAGCACGAGATTTGCTAAACACGATCCTGAGGTCATGGTATTCTGGGGGGACACGGGTGCGTGTGGGGTCCAGTGACTCCTCTGTGGGAACGGGGTCGAGGCATGGCGTGGTGGCGGCGCGTAAACATGACGTGGAACAAGATGGGTTCCAGGCTACGATCGAGTTCCTGACCCAATCAATGTGCGGGTTGTGTTGGGTTAACCAGGGGAGGCCTAGGACGACCGTGGCATGTGACCCCTCCATGATGAACAGCGACGTCTGTTCCAAGTGGTTGCCGGAGACCCTTAGACCAATGAGAGGGGTTCTGTGGGTGATAGATGGGAGCGGACTCCCGTCGAGGGCCTGGACCTTGAGATGGTTCTCCAAGGGCAGCGCGGGAATACCCAGGGTTTTGGCTGAAGCCGCATTTAGCAGGTTACGATCTGAACCTGAGTCAACCAGGGCCTGCACAAGGTGGGTCTGTCGCTCATGGATGAGAAGGATGGGAAGCAGGTGACATTGCTCTGGGAGTCTCCCAGCTGAACTAGAGGGCGCCCCCTTTTGCTGGACAGTTCCTGAGTAGGTGTCCTGGTTTCCCACAGTAAAAGCAGGCCCCTTCCACTCGGCGGCGGAGACGCTCTTCTTGGGTGATGCGGGTTCTGCCCAGTTGCATGGGTTCCTCCTGGGGTTCAACTCGTAAAGGTGGAGGTCGCGGCAGAGTCCTGGGTGGAGAAAACCGGACCGGCCTACGAAGACGGAGGCGTGCATCTACTCGGCCGGCCAGATCCATAAGCTCTTGGAGAGACGAGGGGAGCTCTCGTGATATTAGCTCATCTTGGAGCTTCTCTGTCAGCCCCTCCATAAATACGTCACATAGCGCTCGGTTGTTCCAGCCGCTGGAGAGGGCCAGGGTCTGGAACTCAATGGCATAATTATGGGCCGAGAGCGAGCCGTGGCGGAGTTTTAGCAGTCTTCGGCCTGCCTCTCTGCCGTGGCATGAGCGGTCGAACACCCTCTTCATTTCTCTGGCGAAGTCCTCGTAATTGGAGCAGCAGGGGTCGTGGGCATCCCAAAGCGCGGTGCTCCATTCCCGGGCACGTCCTGACAGGAGCGTGATGACGTAGGCCACCTTGGATCGTTCGGTTGAGAAGGCGGAGGCTTGGAGTTCGAAGATCAGGGAACACTGAGATAGAAAGGAGCGGCAGGTGCCTGGATCTCCCTCGTAGGTGGGCGGGGCGGGGAGGCGTGGCTCCTGCTGCACGTGGGGGTTGGCTCCTTGCGGTAGGGAGAGTTGGAGCCTCTGGAGCTGGGACGTGACGTCAGCGAGAGTCTGCTTTGTGCTGAGCAGTTCCTGTTGATGAGTTCCAAGCAAAGCACCTTGACTCTCCAATGCCGCTCTCATACGGTCAGAAGCCGCTGGATCCATAGCTGGCTGGATTATTCTGTCACGCGGGAAATGGCAGAACGATATGAATCCAAGCGCGGATAATGACTGTATCGAGATGTGGGGGGCGTGGTCGGAGGCGTGAGCGAGCGTCAAAAACAAAACACAAAGCGAGAGCCGTAGTCAAAAGGAAAGCGCGAGGTCAAAACCGGGAAGACAAGCAGCGAGGCAAAGCGAAACCAAAAGGACGAGAGACAGGAGCCGTAAATCAAAGGGGGAAGCGTGAGTCGAAACCGGGAGATCAAAAGGCAGGCGAACAATCAAAATCGGCAGGCAAAAAATCAAAAACGAGAGAAAACAAAGCGAGGTCGTAACGTGAAAGACAATGAAAGAAAACGCGAGAGAATCGAGGTATAACTACACACAATAATCCAGCGATCTGAGCAGCGCGCAGCGCGTGCTTAAATCACTGGGATAATCAGCGGAGGAGATGAGAAACAGGTGTGTGGACGGGGCGGAAACGGGGGCGTGGGAAAGAATGCATGACAGGCTGGGGGAAAACATGGGCACGTGGGTAAGGTGACAGCGTGGAGAAAAAAAGGAATACGAGGCAGACAGGGCATAAATCATGACAGGGTCAGAAACCTGAGGCGCTGACTCTATTGGTTCAACAAGGGGGCACAAGCCAGAGGATAAATTTTTCCTACAGAAACTCCAATTCGGCAGTGGACTGGGTCTACCTGCTTCGTCATGCACCAACTTTTAAATACATTCTATTTGAGGGGAGGCAGCCTTAGCACTTAGAATAGTCTTAATTACCCTGGCTGGAAGACCAGCTTGACTGTTCAGGGACCGCCAAGGCGTCCAGACGCAGGGGCTGGAAGTCAGAGACATTTGCTGATCTTGCGAGGCGCCCACCTCCGCTACATGAAATTTTCACAGAATGTAAATCGCTCTGAGGGACAGGAACCTGGTGCGCTAGCTATTTAGCAGCGCAAGCACAGTCCGCCCTGGCGATTAATATATGAGACTGCCATAGTGTTGTCCACCCGCACTAGGACATGGTAGTCTCAACTGCTGGAGGAAGTATTTTAGGGCCTAAAATAGAGCCATGATTTTGAGGCAATTGATGTGCCGCGCAAAAAGATGGCCTCTCCAGCTCACTTGGGCTGGACGGTCATCTAAGTCCGCACCCCAGCCCATGAGGGAAGCGTCTGTCGTTAGCATCTGCGCCGACAAGACGAACTTAGAGTGGGACCCAGAGTCAGAAACCAGGGTCTGAACCACATAGGAAGGGTACGAAGCACCTGGCGCGTAGCCCTTATTGGGGATTGGCCCTAGAGTAAAATCCCCTGGTTCTTAGCCACAACTGAAATGCTCTCATGTGCAGAAGGCCCAAAGGTGTCACCGTAGATACAGCTGCCATAAGAGCTAAGATCTCTGAAAGTGATGATCACTTTCTGGTCTAGCTTGATTTCCTCTAAACAGGAAAGAGCATGCTTTTATGGCATTGGATCTCAATCCTAGGAAACAAAGATTAGCTAGAACGACATGCTGATGTCGAAGGGCTAGCTACTGAGACTGGGCCAGCCAGTCACCAAATGGAAGGACCCGATACTGGTAAGCTTCGCCCCCGAAAGCGAACCTCAGGAACCTCCTGTGTTGTGGCAATATTTCTATTGATTCATTTTTAGATAGTGGTAAAGCCCGCAAAATCAAAAAAATTAGACGCAGCCCCCCGTACCTATTGCGCACTTTCCGGTTTCATGGAAGTGGAGACCACGCCATTGAAACGCGGAGGGTGATATGAGAACTGAATCCTGTAGTTTCTCTGTACAGTGCTTAGTACCCAAGGAGATATACTTGGCAGTAGCTTCCACGCTGCCAGTTTCTCTGAAAGGGGCAAAGCTCAGCGGCTTGGTTAAACGGGGGGATGTTAGATGTTCGGCATCCTGAAACATGGCAGGAAAAACCGGAAGAACTAACATTTTATTGGAGACTGGAGTTGCCCGAAACACCAGTGGTGGCGGAGCAAGAACACCAACCTCCTGGGGGTGCCAGGGAGAACACTTCATTCTTTAAAAGGAATTCTGCGTGCCTCTTCCCATTGGGGGGCCACCCCCCATGGTCCTGGGCACATGAACCTCAGGGCTTCTTTGTGAAGACAATATGCCAGTCTGACCTCTTTTGAGGCGGATTGCGTGACGCACCCCAATCTTGCGAGGGGGTGCCCAGCTCCAAAACACTCTCCTTGTGTGTTTCACGCCTTGCAACAGTTAGACCCGGTCGAGACTGGGTGGCCGACAGTCCCGACTCTTGAGCAAGGCGGAGAAGGAATTTCCCGAAGGCTTGTTATATAACTTCGCCTCATGAACCCAGTGGCGACCGAGTTAACGACATCGCCAGGTAGGCCGGGAGGCGAGATGGGGCATCGAGGAGGAATACACGATCCTTCTCCTTGATGCCCCTGAGATTCAACCACAAGTGTCTCTCCGCGGAGACCATAGCAGCCATAAAACGGCCAATAGCACGAGCCGTCTGCTTTGTTGCACGAAGAGACAAGTCTGTGGCCCAGCGTAAGTCCAATATGCCTACCTTGCAGAGCCCCGCCAGTACTCAAGTCTCTCAGCAGGTCAGCCTGGTAGGAGTGCAAAACCACCATAGTGTGCAATGGAGCACTAACCTGACCTGCTGCCTGAAAAGCTTTTCCCTCCAGGGAAGATAAAAAGTCTACACCGCTTGAAAGGAAGTAATAGCTTTCCAGGAAGGATGATGTCCCAGAAGAGAGATGTCCCTGGAAGCGTCTCTTCTATCTGGGTGTCATCATATAACTCCGCGTTTCTACCTTAACTATATTTAAATAAATAAATAAGTTGATGGCAGGAAAACAAGGGATGAATACAGCTTACTCCATGAAAGGGTTAACTCATATGGAGATTGCTAAGAAAAGGGGAGAGAGAGCGTTGTTGAGGCTCCGCCCCCCGGCCACCCGGCATAACCTGCCGTCTATGTTTTTATTTATTTATTTTAATTTATTTATTTTTAATGCTTAGAGGCTATTACCATCTCCGCGGAAGCAAGAGAGGATGTTTATCCTTGCCCATTCACAAGAAGCGCCAGGGCGCGCTTGAAAGCGGACAGAGGAATTTCCCGATCCGATGAGAACGTGAAAGAAAAGAGTTTTTTAATCCGTCTCTCACTGCTTTGCCGGATGCACGAGTTTAAGCCCCAGGAATGCGCGGCGGCTCGAAGGAATGCGAGGCACGCACGTAGCACTTAATCGAAGCAGTAAAGTGTAGAGATCGCCCTCCGATATGAATTATACACACGGAGGGACATCTCGCTTAAAACTCTGCCATTATCAGTGAGTTAAACACTTATTTTGCTGGTTAGACACAACACGCTCACAACTAGGTGAAGACAAGAATCTGAGGAATGTTTCCGGTTCACTCCTATTTATAACCTGCAGGTGCGTTCTATCAGATGACGTCACCTGACCGAGGTTATAAAAGCTAAAAATTTGGCGTGTTTGATACACACATGCTTCAAAACCGGCAACATGACAAGATGTTCCCATAGCGTTTTACGCAGCATCGAGTGTAGCCTTTGAAAGGGAACCCACTGTCTTTCTGGTGTGCCCGGGTGGCAATGACGCAGGGTGCTGATCATTGTTGCTTGTAACTATTCTTCTTCTTCTTATTATTATTACTTCTATTTGACACCAGTTATAGTGCATACAAACCACAAAGATTTATTTAACACTATATTTAATAAAAAGAGGAAAACAATTCCAGATCAATTAATTTGGTTTGATGTTCATTACAGCATTCACTGTTAGAAGTGCCAGATCCAACAGAACAAAGTGCTGTGTACATTTGTAGCAACTTTTTTTTATTATATGTATTGTAGTAACTAATATATAGATAAACTAGTAATATTTGTAGTGTGTTGTGTAGTTTGCAATAAATTCTGCATAGATTATACAGTTGATGATCACTCAAAAGTTACATTTCAGATATACATTCATATATACTGTATATGCTGCAATGTATTAGGCATTTTAATGTTTTTAAATTCAACCGTTTGCTTAACATGATTCTTTTATGACATTAAACATGCACCAGTTAAAAAAAATATTCTAAACATTACTACTTCATAAATTATTTTTTATATTACACAAAAATGTTTTCACATAAGTAAAGGAGGTACAATAATACACAATAGACCAATTTTCACAGAAAAAATATGTGATACAAATGATGGTGAATGTTAAGAATTACCTGCAAAAATGTCTACTTAAGTGCAGTTTAAAAAAATAATTAGTGTTTAGTTCGTGCATTGCAACAGTGGTTCTCCACCCTGATTCTTGAGGATTTTGCACATTTTAGTGTTTCCCCTGCTCCATTACACTCACCTTCAATTTAAAAAAAGCTGTTAACTCGAGGTACGAAAAAGACTAAAACTTGCAGGGTGGGAGGTCAACCAGGGTCAGGGTTGAGAAACCATTGTTTCTTTGAAAATATATATCCGACAATATATGTATAACCAGTGTATAACATCTGAATAAAATGATGAACAAGGTAATAATTAATTTTACTGGGACCGTAAAACAGTATTTTTTAAACATGTAAATAATTTTCTGATAATATTTTTTACGATATAAAGTATAGAAATACATATATTGTATACTTTAAATATTTACCAAAAAGGAAGTCATCCTGGAATCACTTTCCTTTTCAGGAATATCTGCTTAAGCCCCTGTCTAATTTCTTTTGTCTGAAGGCCGTATACGACAGGGTTAAGGCTTGATGGAATAACACAAAATAAGACACTGGCCACATTTCGAAGTTCCTCATAAGCTGAGAAACGGTGCAAAATAATTACAGTACTGCCGCATCCAAGCAGAATGAGATACACAATCAGATGTGTGCTACATGTTTTTATGGCCTTGCCTTTTATCATGCTGTTTTTATTTTTTAAACATACATGTGCGATCTTTAGATAGGTAACAGCAATACATGATATTGATGTCATCCAAAACATGATTGAGGTAATTAAACCAATGATCTGATTAAGTGACAAATTCTCACAGGAAAGTTTAAACAGAGAAGGATTGTCACAGAAGGGATTAGATATCACTGAAGTACAATGCGAGAGCCTTACAGTGGGCACCAAATATGCCCCGACTGGGACAGTAGCAATTATCCAAGCTATTACAGAGAGCCTTACAACCATTATATTATTCATTATGGTGTGGTATCTTAGCGGGTCACATATGGCCACGTACCTGTCGAAAGCCATGATAATTAATATAGTGTGTGCACTCGAACTCAAAGAGTGAACACCAAAGGCTTGCAATACACAAGCAATAAAGCTAATATACCTGTCAGATTCAGCCACAATGTCTTTGAGTAACCTAGGCAGTACGACAGTAGCGCCGACTACATCACTCAAGGGAAGGTTACAGAAAAGGAAGTACATTGGTTTGTGAAGAGCTTTGTCCATTGCTATCATCATGACAATGCCAATATTAGATACCATAATAAACAGATAGATCAAGAATAGAGAAGCAAACACTGGATAAACTAAGTAACGCGTAATCTGCAATCCTTCAATCCTGAGAATCTCATATCTGTATGATCCATTTTCCATCACTTTCTATAAACCTGTAAAAATGCCAATTTATTAAATCTTTTAGTGTTAATCAGTTCCATGTTCAATAATATGATGTAAATTATATGCATTTTGCATGAAGGTCATTTTAAAAAATTTACATTTCAATACTATAACACTTTCCCAACTTCTGTATTTGTCTTTTCACCGCTCATCAGTTACCTGTGATTTTTTAGATGTTAAATAGTTCTATGTTCAATAAGATCACATAAACTATATGCATTTTGCATGCAGTGATTTAAACAATTATTTTTAATTTTCATACTATACCATAATATTTTTTTAACACTTTCAAAAGTTATACACCACCTTTAAAAAATGTGCCGTGTTTGTCCTTCCACCTGTTGTGCCAGTGTAGTGGTCTGTGCAACTTTTATAATATATACTGTTTCCTTGTGACTTTCTGGCATGGCAACAGCAATTCGATGACAAACTGTCACTTGAGAGTTAACAAACAATGTGATATTATCGGAGGACATCTACCCAGGGTGTTAATATTCATATAAACGTGTTAAAAATAACCATCTGAAATCATGTGTCTCTATGTGTTTAGAGAATAGCATGTGTCATGTGTAACTTTTTTTTAAAGGAATCTTCTCTTGAGCATATGGCATAAAGACGTAAGACATTTGTTCCAAAACAAAATGTTTTCCCTTCCTCTTTTTTTGCAACACATTCTTAAGAGAAACACACTCTGGAATATATATTGTATATCCAAGAGATAGGTCAGTAAATTAGAGTAAAATCCGAGCTTCACTTAACCCTTGCTGTTTATGCGAAACGTTTTCGTTGCGAAAACGCCTCACATTGCACTTTCAGACATCACACTGTCATAGCAATGATAATGTAATACAGTAGCCATGACATTGTGCTGATGTCATAGTGCTTGGGCCCCACAATGTTAATATCTATATGATAATAATAATAATCTTATGATAATAAATATAGTTGCAAACAAGGATGAGCAGGCCCAACCACCCTGTGCCACCTGGGTAAACCACACACTCTGTCATTTTTGAGTATGTTAACATTTATTTAAAGGGAATGTATCAACACCATTATGATTTTAAAGAGGTAGAATTTTATGTCAAGATCTTTAGAATGCCACGGATACTGGTAAAAAGCATTACACTATGATTTTACTTAATTTGATTTCACACAAAGTGAAAGTGTGTGGTCAAGGGAGCATGACCCTCTCCCCACTCTGTACCTAGGGGCCTGGAAGCGTCTGCCATCAGCTTGTCCCTTGTAACTTCTGACATGTACAGTGGTGTGAAAAACTATTTGCCCCCTTCCTGATTTCTTATTCTTTTGCATGTTTGTCACACGTAAATGTTTCTGCTCATCAAAACCCGTTAACTTTTAGTCAAAGATAACATAATTGAACACAAAATGCAGTTTTTAAACGATGGTTTTTATTATTTAGGGAGAAAAAAAAATCAAAACCTACATGGCCCTGTGTGAAAAAGTGATTGCCCCCCTTGTTAAAAAATAACTTAACTGTGGTTTATCACACCTGAGTTCAATTTCTGTAGTCACCCCCAGGCCTGATTACTGCCACACCTGTTTCAATCAAGAAATCACTTAAATAGGAGCTACCCGACACAGAGAAGTAGACCAAAAACACCTCAAAAGCTAGACATCATGCCAAGATCCAAAGAAATTCAGGAACAAATGAGAACAAAAGTAATTGGGATCTATAAGTCTGGTAAAGGTTATAAAGCCATTTCTAAAGCTTTGGGACTCCAGCGAACCACAGTGAGAGCCATTATCCACAAATGGCAAAAACATGGAACAGTGGTGAACCTTCCCAGAAGTGGCCGGCTGACCAAAATTACCCCAAGAGCGCAGAGACAACTCATCCGAGAGGCCACAAAAGACCCCAGGACAACATCTAAAGAACTGCAGGCCTTAGTTGCCTCAATTAAGGTCAGTGTTCACGACCCCACCATAAGAAAGAGACTGGGCAAAAACGGCCTGCATGGCAGATTTCCAAAGCTCAAACCACTTTTAAGCAAAAATAACATTAAGGCTCGTCTCAATTTTGCTAAAAAACATCTCAATGATTGCCAAGACTTTTGGGAAAATACCTTGTGGACCGACGAGACAAAAGTTGAACTTTTTGGAAGGTGCGTGTCCCGTTACATCTGGCGTAAAAGTAACACAGCATTTCAGAAAAAGAACATCATACCAACAGTAAAATATGGTGGTGGTAGTGTGATGGTCTGGGGTTGTTTTGCTGCTTCAGGACCTGGAAGGCTTGCTGTGATAGATGGAAGTATGAATTCTACTGTCTACCAAAAAATCCTGAAGGAGAATGTCCGGCCATCTGTTCGTCAACTCAAGCTGAAACGATCTTGGTTGCTGCAGCAGGACGATAACCCAAAACACACCAGCAAATCCACCTCTGAATGGCTGAAGAAAAACAAAATGAAGACTTTGGAGTGGCCTAGTCAAAGTCCTGACCTGAATCCTATTGAGATGTTGTAGCATGACCTTAAAAAGGCGGTTCATGCAAAAAAACCCTCAAATAAAGCTGAATTACAACAATTCTGCAAAGATGAGTGCACTTGATTGCAGTTATTGCTGCTAAGGGTGGCCCAACCAGTTATTAGGTTAAGGGGGCAATTACTTTTTCACACAGGACCATGTAGGGTTGGTTTTTTTTTTCTCCCTAAATAATAAAAACCATCATTTAAAAACTGCATTTTGTGTTTACTTGTGTTATCTTTGACTAATAATTTGATGTGTTTGATGATCAGAAACATTTTGTGTGACAAACATGCAAAAGAATAAGAAATCAGGAATGAGGCCTGCAGTTCTTTAGATGTTGTCCTGGGGTCTTTTGTGGCCTCTCGGATGAGTTGTCTCTGCGCTCTTGGGGTAATTTTGGTCAGCCGGCCACTTCTGGGAAGGTTCACCACTGTTCCATGTTTTTGCCATTTGTGGATAATGGCTCTCACTGTGGTTCGCTGGAGTCCCAAAGCTTTAGAAATGGCTTTATAACCTAGACTGATAGATCTCAATTACTTTTGTTCTCATTTGTTCCTGAATTTCTTTGGATCTTGGCATGATGTCTAGCTTTTGAGGTGCTTTTGGTCTACTTCTCTGTGTCAGGTAGCTCCTATTTAAGTTTCACTTTTTCACACAGGGCCATGTAGGTTTTGATTTTTTTTCTCCCTAAATAATAAAAACCATCATTTAAAAACTGCATTTTGTGTTCAATTATGTTATCTTTGACTAATAGTTAACGTTTTTGATGAGCAGAAACATTCAAGTGTGACAAACCTGCAAAAGAATAAGAAATCAGAAAGGGGGCAAATAGTTTTTCACACCACTGTGTATATATACACACACACACACACACACACACACACATTTGACCCTGATTTATGTGATCTATCCAAAGCCAGACTCGGGACCAGACGCACTTCTTAGGAAACAGATCCTGCATTAAGCTGCATAATGGGTCTGGTTTTAAGTAGAAAGGGAAACAGATTCCCCTGGCGAACGCTTTTATATCACTTACGATATCCATTATCAGTATTTAAACTCAATCACAGACGAATCACATGGGATATACTGTATATGTGTGTTTAAAACCCACAGGCTATGCACCAGCCCTCTTATCTTTTAGATACACACCGTCCTCAGTAATTTAGAAAAGCCTGGTTCAGCAATGTAATAAAACCATGTGATTGCGGCAACAAAAGTTGTAATTGTAAAATTTGTATGAATTAGACTGTTAAATTAAACTTGGAAGTGAGGATTCTGGTAAAGTATCGAATTAAGCGAGAAATTAGAAAAAAACAATGTATTAGGCAGGCAATTGTGATCATGTGACCTGTATGGTAAATACAATATACAAATAATCATGTGATATTTAAGTGCTGTTGACAGTTGCCCATGCTGATATAATGTCAACTCAGGGCTTAGGAGACCTTCCTAAATTTCCAAGTGGGAACTACAAACTTAGGAGGGGTGCGATTTCTTTAATTGTTCCCTGGACAGATGTCATTGCTTCTTACTGCTAGTTGCTTACAATAGTAATAAATCACTATTATTCCTATTATTTTTATTACATATTAAATTTATTTAAAAACTCATATACTGTATTAGTATTATTAAAGCATATACTAATTAGTATTACTTTGTGTTACTTTTAAATTTGCTATACTTTGCAATACAAGTCAGGATGGCAGCAGCAACGACCCACCAGGTCGAATGCCATTGTGATACAGAACACAAGTACTGTATAAGGGGTATGAAAACATTTAACCAATGGCATTTTTTTTCCAAGTTCATCTATGAACTTGGTATACTTCATATACTTTGGTACACGTTGTATGCAGTCCGGCCTTAACTTGCCATTAGGCTGAGAAGTTTTATAAGATGAATATAAATGTAATGGGGAAAAAAAATACAGGTGCTTGATGTACAAGCAAAACTAATGCAAATGTAAAGCTTATTTGCATTACTAATAGAATACTATCACTGCGTGTATATATATATATATATATATATATATATATATATATATACACACACACACACACACACACACACGTCCTTCTCAATAAATTAGCATATTATTTTCTGTAATGTACTGATAAACATTAGACTTTCATATATTTTATATTCATTACACACAACTGAAGAAGTTCAAGCCTTTCATTGTTTTAATATGGATGATTTTGGCATACAGCTCATGAAAACATAAAATTCCTATCTCAAAAAATTTGCATATCATGAAAAGGTTCTCTAAATGAGCTATTAACCTAATCATCTGAATTAACTAATTAACTCTAAACACCTGCAAAAGATTCCTGAGGCTTTTAAAAACTCCCAGCCTGGTTCATTACTCAAAACCGCAATCATGGGTAAGACTGCCGACCTGACTGCTGTCCAGAAGGCCATCATTGACACCCTCAAGCAAGAGGGTAAGACACAGAAAGGAATTTCTAAATGGGCTGTTCCCAGAGTGCTGTATCAAGGCACCTCAGTGGGAAGTCTGTGGGAAGTAAAAAGTGTGGCAGAAAACGCTGCACAACGAGAAGAGGTGACCGGACCCTGAGGAAGATTGTGGAGAAGGACCGATTCCAGACCTTGGGGGACCTGCGGAAGCAGTGGAATGAGTCTGGAGTAGAAACATCCAGAGCCACCGTGTACAGGAGTGTGCAGGAAATGGACTACAGGTGCCTCATTCCCCAGGTCAAGCCACTTTTGAACCAGAAACAGTGGCAGAAGCGCCTGACCTGGGCTACAGAGAAGCAGCACTGGACTGTTGCTCAGTGGTCCAAAGTACTTTTTTCGGATGAAAGCGATTTTGCATGTCATTCAGAAATCAAGGTGCCAGAGTATGGAGGAAGAATGGTGAGAGGTAAATGCCAAAATGCCTGAAGTTCAGTGTCAAGTACCCACAGTCAGTGATGGTCTGGGGTGCCATGTCAGCTGCTGGTGTTGGTCCACTGTGTTTTATCAAGGGCAGGGTCAATGCAGCTAGCTATCAGGAGATTTTGGAGCCCTTATGATTCCATCTGCTAAAAAGCTTTATGGAGATGAGGATTTTCATTTTTCCGCACGACCTGGCATCTGCTCACAGTGCCAAAACCACTGGTAAATGGTTTACTAACCATCGTATTACTGTGCTCAATTGGCCTGCCAACTCTTTTGACCTGAACCCCATAGAGAATCTGTGGGATATTGTGAAGAGAAAGTTGAGAGACGCAGTCCCAACACTCTGGATAAGCTTAAGGCCGCTGGGTCTCCATAACACCTCAGCAGTGCCACAGGCTGATTGCCTCCATGCCACACCGCATTGAAGCAGTCATTTCTGCAAAAGGATTCCCGACCAAGTATTGAGTGCATAACTGAACATAATTATTTGAAGGTTGACTTTTTTGTATTAAAAACACTTTTCTTTTATTGGTCGGATAAAATATGCTAATTTTTTGAGATATGCATTTTGGGTTTTCATGAGCTGTATGCCAAAATTATCAATATTAAAACAATAAAAGGCTTGAACTACTTCAGTTGTGTGTAATGAATCTAAAATATATGAAAGTCTAATGTTTATCAGTACATTACAGAAAATAATGAACTTTATCACAATATGCTAATTTTTTGAGAAGGACCTGTATATATAATATTTTTTATTATTAATCACTTGGATTAATCATTCATTCTGACAGCACCAATGTTTATTGTAGACAACCATACAAGGGTAATTGATACTAAGCCTGCCCTGGGTACACTAATTTTCTTGTATGTTGCCCTCACAGATTCCTGCAGCTAAGCTTGGATGTACATTTACATTCCAATAAAGGTTCCCGATGACATGCCTCTAAAGTTTGTCTTTTTGCACCATTAAAATACTTAAAGGCAACTAGTTATCATATCTTCTTCTCCATAAAACACGTTTATGCTCAGTAGTACACATATATGTTTTTTTAATGTATTTGCATTGTACTAAAATGCATTCTTTTTCAATTGCCATATACAGTATCCCAAATCACTATGGCCGGTAAAAAATACAATAAAAAAACAACACATTTTTCTTTTTTTTTTAATGAGGTGTTAGTGCAGTGTGTGATTTGAGCATGTTACATGTCACTCAATGTGATGTCACTCAATATGATGTCACTCAATATAATTTCACACAAGTTTTTAACCACTTTTCAGCACAAGTAACATGCCTGAAAGGGCATGAGGTCAGACGGCATAATTGGGACACGTAAAACGTGGGGTTGACCTGCCGCATAGTTGAGGGGAGCAAGAGCTTAACAGCACAGGGTTTGACAATCTTAGTAATGGTAAAAGGCTCAATGTTATGGGGACAGAGTTGTAAGGAGGACAAAACTTGGGCAGACGGGATGCTGACATTCTCCTCCTAGGACGGCATGTTGATACCCTAGCCAGCACTGGAAATGTGACAAACTATAAGATGATGAGACTTGGGAGTTACTGGCATACTCCACCCAGGGCAGAAACTTTCTCCAAGAGGAGACATCCTGGGAAGCCATGCACCTCACGGCTACCTCAAGGGACTAATTCTTCCTCTTGGTCTGTTGGACTGCAGTTGGGAACATAAGGACAGACTTAGGGTGGCTTCAATGAGTTTGCGAAACGCCTCTTAAAACAGTGAGGTGAACTGTGGCCCATGGTTGGAGACAATGTCTTTGGGGAGGCCATGGAGCTTGAAATCATGAGTTTGGCAGTCTCCTTGGTGGATGGGAGTTTTGGCAATGGAATGAAGTGAGTCACTTTAGAGAACTGATTCACCACAGTCATAATGAAGGTGTTGCCATTGGAAGTGGGTAACCCTGTGACGAAATCTAGAGTAATGTCAGATTAAGTGTGGTACGGGATAGGCAGGGGTCTGACAAGGCCTGCTGGGGCCATGTTGACATGGTTGTTTCTTATACAGATTTTGCATGCTGCCACAAAACTGGAGATGTTCTCCTTTACAGTTGCCCACAAAAACGTTGCTAAACCGGAGACAAGGTTCGAGCTGAGCCAGGGTGTCATGACAGCTTGGAGCTGTGTGCCCATTCCAGGACCTGAGAGCATAGAATAAGGGGGACGAAGAGGCAGTTAGGAGGTACATTACTTGGCCCTGGTTCCTAAGACAGGGCTTGTTGGAACTTGGTCTCGATATTAAGTTTGGTCGCTGTGAGCAAGCAGGATGGAGGGATGATGGTCTCATTGGAAGTGGAGTTGCGAGTGAGCAAAAACTGTCTGAAAAGAGCATCTGTCTTGGAGTTCTTTGACCCTGGGTTATAGAAGAGAGTGAAGTTAAACCTGGTAAAGAAAAGTGACCATCGAGCCTGGCAAGAGTTTAGCATCTTGGCACGCCGTAGGTATTTCAGGTTTTTGTGGTCAGTCCAGACTGAATGGGATCTCCACCCACTCTTACCAGTGTATACACTCTTTTTGGGGGAGTCAGGGCCATGAGGGGGGAAGCGATTGATTTATAGCTTTGGATGAAACAGCGATGGAAATTAGCAAACTCCAAGAACATCTAAAGCTCCTGCTGTGAGGCGGGGCATAGGAAAGGACACATGATGGGCTAGGGAAAACATGAGCACATGGGGAAAGTGACAGCGTGGGAAAAAACAGGGCAGACAGGGTGCTTGGGCCTGCTCATCATTGCTTGCAACTATATTTATTTTTAAGGCCCAAGCACTATAGGGTGCGCAGGACCCTCCTGTTTTCCTAAGGATCATTTATTTATTTATTTTTCCACCCTTTTGGGATTTTCAGGGGTTTTAACATGCTCAAAAATGTATGAAAATTGGCACGCAGGTTGGAATCTGCTGCCATTAGAAAGCCTGAGAGTTACGTGGCCTGGGGCTTAAACTTATGCTAAAAAGTGATTAATAACTTTGTGTGGCATTACAGTGTATCAGGAAAGTATTCACAGCGCATCACTTTTTCCACATTTTGTTATGTCACAATCTTATTCTAAAATGGATTAAATTAATTTTTTTCTTCTGAATTCTGAATGTGGCGAAGAAAGTCATGTTTTGCATTATAACCCAAAAGTTTTGCGATATAACCCAAAACTTTTAACTTTTTTGTTGCTCTACTTAATTACATAACGTTTTAAGAAAATTAATTATGACAACGACGAGACCAACTACAGGGCAGAGGTAATGCACTTGGCCGAGTGGAGTGCTGACAATCACCTGCTCCTGAACACCAGTAAGACCAAGGAGCTCATTGTGGACTTCAGAAGGAGAAGAGGTAATACACACACCCCTGTCTACATCAATGGGACAATGGTCGAACGTGTTACTACCTTCAAGTTCCTGGGGATACACATTTATGAGGACTTAACCTGGTTCACTAATACCTCCAGTCTCCTCAAGAAAGCTTCCCAGCGTCTCTTCTTCCTGAGACTACTGAGGAAGAATCACCTTTCTAAGGACATAATAAACAATTTCTATCATTGTGCAGTAGAGAGCATCCTAACCAGCTGCATTACAGTCTGGTACGGTAACTGCTCTGTTTCGGAGCGTGAATCCATCCAAAGGGTGGTGAAAACCGCCCAGCGCATTATTGGTACCCCTCTTCATGGCATTGAGGAGGTGTACAAGAAAAGGTGTTTGCGTAGGGCCCGTAGCATCGTGAAAAACACCTCTCACCCTGCACATAAACTTTTTTTTTTTCACTTCTTCCCTCTGGGAAAAGGTTCAGATGCCTAAAAGCCAAGAGCAGCAGGATGAGAAACAGTTTTTACCCCATAGTGGTTACCTTATTGAATACTTCACCAACCACCTAACCCCTTTACATGCATGGCATCATCATCACTGATAACCCAACATCCCTGTATAATATTTCTGTAAATATTCCCTGTACATTCACTTGTATAATCTGCACATAGACAGTACACTAATATATGTATATTGATATATGTATGTATCACCATGGCGCACTCAGTCTAGCAGGCGTGATGGTGGGCGGCGCTGGCGTTGGGAACGCCGGAATCTTTTTGCGGGGGAAGGGGGGCCGTCGCCCTCCTCCTGAGGCGGACTGGCCTCCACAGAATCCGACGATGCCCTGGCGTGGGGCTGATAAGGAGCCAGACGGTCCCGGTGGAGCACGACCAATTGCGACCGCTTCGTCAACCGCACCCGGTAGACCACATCAGAGAGCTGTGCAACGACCGTGCAGGGGCCCACCCAGTGCGACATAAGCTTAGGCGAGAGCCCCCTTTTCCTTCCGGGGGGAATACACCCAAACCTGCTCCCCAGTAGCAAAGTCTCGCCCCCGGCTGTGAGTATCGTACACGCGGCGCTGCTTAACCACGGCGTCCGCCAAGTGTCTACGCGCCAACTCATGGATACGGAACAGTTTGTCTTTCAAAGAACAAAAATAATCCAAACCCGGTTTCGTGGGTAAGTCCACTTGTGGAGGGGGCCCGAACACCAGATCCACAGGCGTGCGCAACTCGCGACCAAACATTAACGCAGCTGGCGTCAGTTGTGAGGACTCCTGCACTGCTGTACGATAAGCCCAAAGCACGAGAGGCAAATGCTCGTCCCAATCTTTCTGCCGGTCGCTGGTAAGAATGGCGAGTTGGGTGGTGAGTGTTCGGTTGAATCGTTCCACGAGGCCGTCACTTTGTGGATGCAGGGGCGTGGTGCGGGTCTTTTTCACCCCGAGGCGCTCGCACACCGCCGTAAACACCTCAGCCTCGAAGTTACGCCCCTGATCGCTGTGCAACTGCTCCGGGCCGCCGAATCGGCTGAACACCTCATCCACCAGCACTCGAGCCGTGATGGAAGCGCTCTGATCAGGAACAGCAAACGCCTCCGGCCACTTGGTGAAATAATCCATGGCCACCAGCACATAACGATTCCCGCGATCAGAGATGGGAAACGGCCCCAGAATGTCCACGCCCATACGTTCCATGGGCGCCCCCACCCGGAAGTCTTGCAAGGGTGCTCGCGAGCGCTGGGTAGGGCCCTTCTTTGCCGTGCAGACGTCGCATCTGTGAACAAAAAGTTCACTATCAGTATGACAGCCCGGCCAATAGAACCGAGCACGCAACCGCCGCAGTGTTTTGGTTACCCCGAAGTGTCCCGAACCTGTATGCCCATGAACCATCCCCAGCACACATGCCCGCAAAGTCCGCGGCACCAGCAGCTAAAAAGATTCGCCAGCGCCACGCGGCCGTTCCCATTGGCGGTAGAGTAAACCCCCCCGCAATGCTAGTCGGTTAAACTGCGAGTGGAGAGCTTTTTCTTCTGGTCCCAGGTGGGCAACGGTGGCATAATCCGGTCTATGGCCCGCGTTAACCCAACCTAATACCCGCTGCAGCACCGGGTCCTTCTCCTGCTCGACCATTAGCTGATCGCAGTCCATCTGTGGCACAGGCGAAACGACCACAGACGATGGGTTAGGTGACGCAGTAACTCGGCTGCAGGCCGGCTCGGACGGCCGATTACTGACGGGGGCTTCGGAAGACTGCGCAGGGAGCATGTTCTGATTCACGGGGGTCGGGGGTGTGTTCGATGTCGTGACCACCTACACGCTCTTCTTTGCTGCACGGCCGGCAGGATAACGCATCTGCGTTAGCATGCAATTTTCCCGCTCGGTTACGACGCTAACCTGGGAAAGGTGCGTAGCTGCGACACATTTAATGGTTCAGGCCAATTTTGTACCGCAGCAATTTTGGCTGGATCGGTGACAATCCCTTGAGCGCTAATCACGTGTCCCAGAAAGACTCTTGCCGCAACAACTGGCACTTTTTGGGATTGAGCCGCAATTTCGCCCGCCGAATAGCTAGAAATACCTCCCGTAGGTTAGCTAGCGCGACCGCAAATTCCTTGCCGTGCACCAGTAAATCGTCTAAGTAGACGACACAACGGTTTCGAGGGATATCCGCCAATACTCTCTCCATCAATCGTTCGAACGTAGCTGGAGCGTTGCAGAGGCCGAACGGCATGCGCCGAAATTGCCATAGCCCTTGCCCATACCCGTACTCTACTTGCCAGTACCCGCTACGCAAATCCAACGAGCTAAACCACGCCGAGCCTGCAATGTGTTCCAGCGCATCATCTATTCGCGGTAACGGATAAGAATCTTTGCGCGTCACCTCGTTTAACCGCCGGTAGTCCACGCAAAACCGCCACGATTCGTCCTTTTTACGCACAAGTACAACGGGTGAAGACCACGGTCCGGATGCTGGCTCTATGACGCCCGAGTCGGCCATCTCACGCAGCTTCTGCTCGGGTATAGCTCGTTTAGCTAACGGGAGGCGTCTCGGATGTAACCGAACAGAAGCGGCGTTACCCATATCGATATTGTGCTGCACCAAATTGGTATGAGTGCACTTGCGCTCATCTACCGCGAAAAAATCCGCGAACTCGGGCAAAAGGGACTTCACGGTGTCGGTCTGCGTCTGATTTAGCCCCACACTGCTACGCCGCATCAGCTCGGCCATTATTCTCGCTCGGTCGGCTACCGGATGTTTACATGGCGCGTCCACCGGAAGTTCCGCCCCCCTGGTGCGTGCTACTAACCCGTCCGGCTGCGATTTGGGCACTAGCAACCTGGCTAAACCGAAATTACCACGCAGAGTCCCGTCCGCGAGATTCAGTACCGCATCCCACCTTTCCAAAATGTCTAACCCCAAGATACAATCATCCTCGATGTCCACCACAAAGAATGGGTGAGAAAGAATGATTGCACCTACTTGTATTCGCACTGTGCGACAGGCCCGTATCCTCAAATAACTCCCCGACACGGTGCGAATGTTCACGGCCGGTTCCGGCAGCACACAACCGCGCTCTCCTTGCTCCAACAATCCCCCGCGCAGCAGCGAAACGTTGTCCAGGCCACAGTCCACGTAGACCCCCACAGCAGTTGGGGAAACAAAGATGGCTGCGGGAGGCGGGTTCCCCTGGGCGCCCCCCGAAGCTAGTTTAACGGCTGCTGGGGTACGCTGTCCTCCGGCCGGAGAACGTTGCAGCGGTAGTCTGGCGGTCCCTGGCCTTGGCGTCGTCGCGGAAACTCGGAGGCTGGGTCGAGGCCTAGCCTCGACGGGTAGCCCTGTCCCCGGCTAGGTTCCGCGCGACGAGCTAGCTCTTCCTGCTGGCCGTGTTCGAAATCCGGGTAGCCCTGGCGCACGAGAGATCGCAGGTCCATGGCAAACGCCCCTAGTGGCTTGGAGGCGCGCCGCTCGCGGGTCGCCAGCTCCTCGCTTGCGGCCTCCCTACGGCCACCTGCGCTGAACCGGAGGTGTAGCGCCTCCCGCAACTTCGCCCAGTCCTCCCGCTCATCAGCACGGAGGTCTTCCAGAGCGCGGAGCGCGGCGCCCTCCAGCGCGAGGGCCGCCTGGACGGCTGTTTCCGCCGGGGACCAGCCCCCGAATTTGGCGGCTAGCTCCACTTGAGCGAGGAACGCGTGGGGCTCAACGGCGCCGTTGTAGGAAGGCAGCCGCAGTTCACTCTGCTGGCTGGCACGGTGCTCTAGCTTGCTTTGGTGCCTGCGCTGCGTCACCGTAGGACTTCCCCCCGAGTTCCAGGGCCGGAACCTCCACGCCTCCACTCCGCTCAGAACAGAACTCCAAACACCTTTTCCCAACAGGGTGAACACATAACAGCCCCATCCCGCAAAGCATGATGGTTCCCAAGCGAAACCCCGGCCCCGCCACAATATGTTTATACCCCACTGCTAACTTATATTTCTGGTTAGATGCTAACTGCATTTCGTTGCCTTGTAACTATGTGCAATGACAATAAAGTTGAATCTAATCTAATCTAATCTAATCTAATTAGTTCGTTCATTCTATTTGAAGCTTCTGGGCTTCTCGGATGTTTTTTTGTGTGATAGTGCTTTAGATGGAGCAGGAGCTGTAATTTAGTTCTTAACTAACATCTGTGAAATTATCGCTAAAACAATGTAATGACCCCTCCTGAGAATAAAAAGCTTTATTATTTATGATAAGTTGATAAGTGTATGTTGTCAAAGTATTTGTGGACATATATGTAACGACGCGGTTCGCACAAGGGGCAGAGCCGCGCATAAACTGTTCAGAATGGGCAGATCTGCAGGCTGTTACCACGCGGAGTTCCGACCAGGCAAAGGCGCTGACATTTATACACACGGTTGTCAGGGAACGCCGCCATCAGGCAATCAGCCTGAATGAGCCGCACCTGTGTTTATATAAAGGGTCATGATACTGCGACACTGTGTGTTCATTAGATCGCACCAGTAAAAGGTGTCAGGGCCAAAGACAAAGCGCGCTGAAGAAGACACAGGCAAAGCCCAAGCCTGTGTGTCTAAGATGCCGGCGAGAGAGAGAAAGTGAGGGAGAGCGACATGCATCAGTTAAGCGCGCGCTCTCGGGCTAAAATGCACAAGGCACAAACTCTACTCTCTCTATTCCTATAAATTCTCGGTAAGGGCATAAGGGATCCTTCGTTTTTTGTTTTGGTTTCCAGAATATTTTGGTTTCCTTTTAAGTTTCTTAATTAATAATCTCGGGCCATCTCCAAACGGAAAGGTCTTTCCGTGTCTGTCATAAACACTCTCATAACTTCTATTTCACTGACCCCCCTCTGAAGCCACATGTCAGGCCTCTTATAATCAGTAAAACATCTCGTGGTGCGGCTCTCCACACTGCACCCCGATACAATATAATTAAAAGAAAAATGTAAATTAAGGCTGTCTTGAAACAAAATGCTGTAGCTATTTATTTATTTGAACACGGTAAAGGTGTTAACATTTCATACATTCCTTCATTTGTCCTTTCTGTTTGTGCTTAGGTTTCACTGTTTTTCATATACATAAAATGTTCCGGAAGCGATATTAAATAAGGAAAATCCACAATTTTTCCACAGTTTTTTTAAATATAGAATATAGCAGACAGTATATGGCAAATGTTCACTGGAATGTGATTGTGAATTTATGACTGAAATAAAGCTGTTCAAAGGTTTGATTGTGTGTGTGTGCATGTAGAGTTTGTGTGTGTATTTTTGACGTTATCTTCTCCTTCAAATGTGCTTCAAACCAACCAACCCTGGCCTCCAAACTCAGTAGGCTACGTGTCATAGCCATTAAAATGTTAAGAATTGAACTAAATGCGAATATATAAATTATATTTTCTTTATACATAATATTATGATTTAAATTAAAATGGCACTTTATATATTTACACACACACATATATATATATATATATATATATATATATATATTCGTGTTTAATTAAATTCTTTAATTATCATGTTCACCCATGGGTTTACTGCATAAACACTGGAACAAAAGGTCTAGGGACAAAACGGAGAAGTTTTTTTTTTTTTTTTTTTTTGCACTGAGTTTAATTAGGCAGCACTTTTAGTATTCATAGCAAAAGCAACCCAACATTTGTGATTAAAGTACCCAAAATAACAAAATTTTGACCCAGCATAAACAACCCAACGATGTGTTTACATAAACCCAGCATTTTTTTTTTTTTGTGTACTACTACAATACTAATGAATGGGAAAAGTGCAGTCAAAGTCCGGGGATTCTGCATGCTCTCGCGTTGTATTCAGCGAGTGGCACATATTTTTTATTTTTTTCATTTCATGTCTGTAGTTTTATCGATAAATCTGCTCATATCTGCGCACATGTTTATCAGCCTTTTGATCAAAAAGCCGCACGCGCAACTCACTTTCACTGTGCACAAGGCATTGTTTATTGTTTAGTGTATATTTAAAGCACATAAACACAATAAAACAATTATGTTTTAGGCTAACATATCTACTACTAATAATAATAATTATAATACTGAATGAAGTCTTTTCTGGTCCTGGAGATCAACTGACAGTAGTCCACGCACATGCGTAGGCTACCATCCTTTTTCTTTACAAGGACAATAGGGGATGCATAAGGACTGCAACTCTCCCAGTAATCAGATCCTCAAGCAACTGGTTAATGTGCGTTTTCACTATATCATACTTAGAAGGAACGTTGTCGATCAGAGGAATTTTATGAGAGATTAGATCAGTACACCCCAAATCATTGTCGTGGGCCGAAAGCACTGACTGATACTGCCGTAACAGGTTCCTAATCTGATCTTGCTCCTCTGCACCCAAAGCAGATAACTCTACTGCTTCAATTTGCTCCGGCATGGTTCGAACACACAACCCTGGGAACCTATTGTAGCAACGACCTCCCCTACCTCAGTCACCCCTGGAGGTAAACTGGTAGCATACACCCACTGAAGGGTGCCTAACAAAGTATTTGGGTAGAGAACCGCATCCAATGTTCCGACATTCACAATGATAACAGACTGTTCCTCAAGTCACTGGCACAAAGGCAGGCCAATAGGCCAGCTGGAAGTCCTCAAACAGCACCAGCTCCTCAGACCACTGTTCAAAGCAGGTAGCAGCCACGATCTTCATGGTACCACCCAAGACATGGCACTGCTGCCGACCTCGCACCCTCACTCTAATGACAATACTCCAATGCCCACATTACACCACCAGGAACCTCAACCACTGATGGAGAGGCAAACAGGGCCTGGCCATATTGGCCAAAGAGTTTGGCCACACAGATTGTCTTGGAGCCCGCACACCCCCAGGCATCCCCTTTTGTTCCCACCTAATCACCGCACTGCACACTTCTAACAGAGTAACATGGGGTTCATGGCAGACCAACTGTTTTAACTCATGCCGGAGAAAATTATCGGACACATGTTCATCGAACTGATCCCACAATAAAACAGGAGCATTTGATACAGCTCCAGGGAACCTCTGCTTAACTTTCTCCATAAGGCCCAACAAAGACAGGGACTCTAACAAACTCTCCCACTCCAGTTGCCTCCTGGAGAAAAATGCCTCTTGCAATGCTACATGGGACTGAGTGCAACCAAAAACTTCCCCCTCTAAGTGGTCGAATAAAAAGAACGCCTGTTAGCAACAGACAGGTGATGTGCCCAAATACAGGCCTGTGCCTCCTCAATACCATTACAGACTAGGACATTTACCTAGGTACAAATTGCTCAGGCTGGCTAGCACCCACCCTAACTAGGGGAGGAGTTACAGCCTTCAACTGAGCCACAAGCTCTTTGACTTCTCTAAGCTCATTCTCCATTATTGAATCACACTGACCACTATAACATGGGATACCACAGATAGGAGACCTGTGAGAATAGAGAACACTGCTCCACACAACCCGGACTGAAACTGCTGCTTCGGCACAAAAAAAAACAAAAAACAATTAACTACAAAAAAAAAAGAAAACATTCTTTAAATAAACATATCACCGCCGACCCAATGTAAGATCCTGCCGATTATGCCAGAATGTGGCAGGACATCGAGGGTTTAAAGAAGTGCTACTTAACGATTACGCCACCCTGGAATTTCACCAGGGAATATTTAGAGAATATTTATTCTGAGAAATAGCACAGGTTCATTCTCAGTGGGGCGGCAGGAGGCACAGATATAAAAACAAATCAAATAAAACAAAACAAAAGAAGAAGAACAATTCCACTTTAACATACAACATGCAAGCACATCATAAATGTCATACAAGAATGACTGAGATATCCCAAAAAGTGACTCAAAGTACAACAGGTGAGACGTGACAGCAGGCAACAAGAGGCACAACTAGGCCTCCACAGCACCTCACCAGTCCTTACATCTGTGTAGAGACACTCACATGCGCGCACACACACACTCACATGTGGAACGGAGACCGCCACCAGGACTACAACCCGCCTCTGGCACTCACTCCTGTGACCGCAAAAGTATGTTATACAGTTCTCTCTCAGTACCACACTTCACACACAAACAAGGAGAAACACACTACCACGAGCTGCAGTCTACCACAAGCAACCAAACCAGCTTCACTCCACATACCTGAATGATACAGGGATGGCATGAAAGCAGGGACAGAAACATGTGACCAAGGCTACCCTGTCACCAAACCTATATATCTTCCCACTGCCTCCCCCATAGGACAACCAACAAACCAAGTAACCAATTAAATGCAAGTAGGTGGAGCCTCAACCTGCCACATACACACAACACCCCATAATGACAACATGAAAAAAGTTTACTTGAGATTTTTGCCAATTTATTAAAAAAAAGAAAAAAAAGAAAGCACTTTACCATATAGGCCTGATTGGTGGATTGCTGCAGAGATTGTTGTCCTTCTGGAAGGTTCTCCTCTCTCCATAGAGGACCTCTGGAGCTCTGACAAAGTGCCCAATGTGTTCTTGGTCACCTTCCTGACTAAGGCCCCTCTCCCCCGATCGCTCAGTTTAGATGGTCAGCCAGCTCTAGAAAGAGTCCTGGTGGTTTCGAACTTCTTCCACTTGGAGGTCACTGTGCTCATTGGAACCTTCAAAGCAGCAGAATTTTTTCTGTAACCTTCCCCAGATTTGTGCCTCAAAGGTCTACAGACAATTACTTTGAGTTCATGCTTGGTTTGTGCTCTGACATGAACTGTCAACTGTGGGACCTTATATAGACAGGTGTGTGCCTTTCCAAATCATGTGCAATCAATTGAATTTACCACAGGTGGACTCCAATTAAGCTGAAAAAACATCTCAAGGATGTTGAGGGGAAACAGGATGCGTCTGCTGAGCTCAATTTTGAGCTTCATGGCAACTGCTGTGAATTCTTATGTACATGTACTTTCTCAATTTTTTTATTTTTAATAAATTTGCAAAAATCTCAAGTAAACTTTTTTCATGTTGTCATTATGGGGTGTTGTATGTAGAATTCTGATGCTAATTTTTTAACATCTGCAGCTAATCGTACACACATACACACACACCTCTCTCTCTTTTTCTCTCTTATACACACACACATACACACACAAACAAATTCATGCACGTACACACTCAATGACACATACACACACACACACACCCACGCACAAACACTTATATCACATACATACACACACACATCACAAATGTTAACACTCACATCTCTCGCTCACACGCGCACATGTTTTAACACACACACATACAGTACATCACACACACACACACACACACACACTAACAAGTCACATCTCACACACATACTAACACACACATTACAAATGTTACCACACAGACACACACCACACAAACACGCACAAACACATTTACTTATCTCACGCACGCACACACACACACACACACACACACACACATGCACACACACTCTCTCTCTCTCTAACGCACTCAACAAATTTTAGGGCCTAAACTGACATCAGCCCTACTGTATATAGTGTGTGATGTGTGCAAGTTCTGCGGTTCACCTGGGTGGCGATGGCACATGGTGCTTGGGCCCGTCATTGTTGCTGCAACTATATTTATTATTATCATAATAATAATAATTATTATTATTATTATGATTACTGCTTCCATTTTTCACCAGTTGCAGTGCATACAAACCACAAAGATTATATACATATACATGCTGCACAAATGTCCTAGGCATCTTAATGTTTTTAAATACAAATGTTTGTTTTGCATGATTATTTTATGACATTAAAAACGTAACAGCAAAAAATGAAAAAATCCATTACTTCTCCATTAAAATATGTAAAACTTATACAGAAATGCAAATTACAATATTACACAACAAACTAATTTCCACATAAAAAAAATGTATAAGCAAGTGTGACGAACAAAAACTCCAGAATAAATGTTGCTCATTCTTGAAAATCTTACTAGCCAGATTTTAATATTTTTCTAAGTATATGCAGTTAAAAAATAATTAGCATTTAGATGCTTTACATCAATGGTTCTTCACCCTGATCCGGGAGGACATTAAGCATTTTAATGTTTCCCCTGCTCCATCACACGCACCTTTAATTCAGAGAAGGTTGTTAATATCTTGTTAGTGCTGGGAGGTAAGAAATGACTAAAACTTGCTGGGTGGAAGGTCAACCAGGGTCAGGATTGAGAAACCATTGTTTCTTTGCAAAGGAAACATATTTACAGACAATATATTTATAATCAGTGTATAACATCAGAATAAAATGATGGACAAGGTAATACTTAATCTCACTGGAAAGGTAAAACAGTTTTTTTAAAATGTATAAATATATGATATAAATATTTTTCTGATAATATTTTCTAAAATGTAAAGCATAGAAATACATATATTGTATACTTTAAATAAATAAAGAAGTCATCCTGGAATCACTTTCCTTCTCAGGAATATTTGCTTAAGCCCCTGTCTAATTTCTTTGGTCTGAAGGCCGTATACGACAGGGTTAAGGCTTGATGGAATAACACAAAATAAGACACTGGCCATATTTCGAAGTTCCTCATAAGCTGAGAAACGGTGCAAAATAATAACAGTACTGCCGCATCCAAGCAAAATGAGATACACAATCAGATGTGTGCTACATGTTTTTATGGCCTTGCCTTTTATCATGCTGTTTTTATTTTTTAAACATACATGTGCGATTTTTAGATAAGTAACAGCGATACATGATATTGAGATTATCCCAAACATGACTGAGGAAAACAAACCAACAATCTGATTAAGTAACAAATTTTCACAGGAAAGTTTAAACAGAGAAGGATTGTCACAGAAGGGATTAGATATCACTGAACTACAATGAGAGAGCCTTGCTGTGAGGGCCAAAAGAACCCCGACTGGGAAAATAGCGGTTATCCAAGCTATTACTGAGAGCCTCACAACCATTATGTTATTCATTATGGTGTGGTATCTTAATGGGTCACATATGGCCACGTATCTGTCAAAAGCCATGACAATTAATATAGTGTGTGCACTCGTACCCAAAGAGTGAATACTAAAGGCTTGAATTACACAAGCGATAAAGCTGATATACCTGTCTGATTCAGCCACAATGTCTTTGAGTAACCTAGGCAGTATGACAGTAGCGCTGATTGCATCACTCAAAGGAAGGTTACAGAAAAGGAAGTACATTGGTTTGTGAAGAGCTTTGTCCATTGCTATCATCATGACAATGCCAATATTAGATACCATAATAAACAGATAGATCAAGAAAAGAAGAGCAAACACTGGATAAGATGAATAACGCGTGATCCGCAATCCTTCGATCCTGAGAATCTCATATCTGTATGATCCATTTTCCATCACACAAGTCTGTAAAAATACCAACTTATTACATTTTTTAGTACTAATCAGTTCCATGTACAATAATACAACTTAAACTATATGCATTTAAACAATTCACTTTTCAATACAATGCCATAATATATATTTTAAAATACTGTTACACTTTCAAAAAGTTATACACCACCATCAAAAATGTGTTGTATGTGTCTTTCCACCTGTTGTGCCAGTGTAGTGGTCTGTGCAACTTTTATAATATATACTGTTTCCTTGTGACTTTCTGGCATGGCAACAACAATCTGATAACAAATTGTCACTTGAGAGTTAATAAACAATGTGATATTATCGGAAGACATCTACCCAGGGTATTAATATTCATACAAACCTATGAAATGTAACCATTTGAGCCCCAAGGCATTTCTCTATGTGTTTAGAGAATTGCATGTGTCATGTGTAACTTTTTTTTTTATTTTATTTTTTTTAAGAATCCTCTCTTGAGCGTATGGACATAAGACATTTGTTCCAAAACAAAATTGACAAATAGAGTATGGCCAAATATAATGTGCTTAAAATAATAACAAAAGTTTACTGAGAACAACCATAAAAACTTCATAGTGCTAGTGAAAAAAGTATGTGAATCCTTAAAAAAAAAAGATAATTCTCTATGTGTGGAAAAAAAAGATAATTGGAGTTATCTGCATTTTCAACAGCAGATGGCGCTTGACTGCTCTCCTGCTCACTTAACTGTTTTAAAGCATTGCACAGACATAAGCAGTGTTGGGGGACGTTACTTTTTAAAGTAACCAATTACATTACAAAATTACTGTCTTTAAAATGTAATCAGTGACATTACAGCATTACTTTCTGATAAAAGTAACTAGTTAAAGTACTTTTCCATTGCAGAAAATGAAAACTCCTTTGTGATTCCTCATGCATGTTGTTCTAGTCAAGACCTTTATAATTATTCTACCATCATCACTCAGCGAAGTTTGACCCTTAATCTGTTAACTACTAGAACCCCTATCTCACGGCATCTTTCCGCACATCGGCCCTTGCATAGTCAAACCTCATATGTGAGATAGGGGTGTAACAGCAGTGTTACGTTCCAGAACATTATTGTGTAGTTGTTTTCTTGTCTGTTGCCCTTTTTGCTTTTTTTTTCGTGTTTTTTTCGTATACCCCTAGACCACCAAGGGTCGTAACAAGCAGGAATAACAGGGTGGGGTGGGGTTGGGGGGGCGGTGTTATCTGGGCCAGGGCTTGTAAAACAACTTTCACACACACACACACACATATGGAATAAGATCACTGTCAAAAATATTTGTCTGTAAAAAAAAGATTTGTGTGTAATTCTGTCTTTTGTCTGAGTTGGATTCCAAAATCTACGGCCACGACAGCTTACAGATACGAGATTTTGTGTGTTTGTAACAATACAACTTCTTTTTACAACTCCTATGTTTCACGGACAAATTGCGAAATTACACATACGAATGCTGTGTGTTAAACCACTGTCAAAAATACGGCATTAAGGCCACATGCACTGGTAAGAACGAGTTTTGTATATTTTACAGTTGTATTGTAACAAACACACAAAATCTCGTATCTGTAAGCTGTCGTGGCCGTAGATTTTGGAATCCAACTCAGACAAAAGACAGAATTACACACAAATCTTTTTTTTACGCACAAATATTTTTGACAGTGATCTTATTTCATACACACACACACACACACACACACACACACACACACACACACACACACAATAACGAAGTGACTGCTTGCCTGGCTCACGGATTACATAAATTGTCTGACTAACAGATTACATTTTTGAAAAAGGAACTAAATTACTGAGTACTTTAATAGCGGACTTAATGCGTTAGATTACTTGTTACATCACAAAAGTAATCCAAGTACTCTAATGCATTACGTTGTAATGCGTTAAACCCAACGCTGGACATCTTCTTCTTTGTCTTTTGGCTCAACTGCCTCAATATAACCCTATCCTCTGCATCCTCTTCTTTCACACCAACTAACTTCATGTCCTCTCTCACTGCATCCATAAATCTCTTCTTTGGTCTTCCCCTAGACCTCCTGCCTGGCAGTTCAAACCTCAGCATCCTTTTACTGATATATTCACCTTCTCTCCTCTGAACATGTCCAAACCACCTCAATCTGGCCTCTCTGACTTTATCTCCAAAACATCTAACCTGAGTTGTCCCTCTGATGAACTCATTCTCGATCCTATCCATCCTTCTCACTCCCAAGGAAAACCTCAACATCTTCAGCTCTTCTACCTCCAACTCTGCCTCCTGTCTTTTCTTCAGTGCCATAAGCCGTAGAGCATCGCTGGTCTCACCACTGTCCTGTACACCTTTCCTTTCATTCTCGCTGATTCTCTTTTATCGCACAACACACCTAAAACTTTTCTCCACACATTCCAACCTGCCTGTACCCGCCTCTTCACCTCCTTTCCACACTCTCCGTTGCTCTGGACCGTTGACCCTAAGTACTTAAAGTCCTGCACCTTCTTTACCTCTGCTCCCTGTATCCTCACCGTTCCTCTTGGGTTCCTCTCATTTACACACATGTATTCTGTCTTACTGCGGCTAACCTTCATTCCTCTGCTTTCCAGAGCATACCTCCACCTCTCCAAATTTTCTTCCACCTGTTCCCTGCTCTCACTACAAAGCACAATGTCATCTGCAAACATCATAGTCCATGGAGACTCCTGTCTAACCTCATCTGTCATCCTGTCCATCACCAGAGCAAACAAAAAGAGCCGATTAGAGCCGATTCTTGATGCAGACCCACCTCCACCTTGAACTCTTCTGTCACACCTACAGCACATCTCACCACTGTCTTACAGCTCTCATACATGTCCTGCACCACTCTAACATACTTCTTTGCCACTCCAGACTTCCTCATACAACATCACAGCTCCTCTCTCGGCACCCTGTCGTACGCCTTCTCTAAATCTACAAAGACACAATGCAACTCTTTATTACCTTCTCTGTACTTCTCCGCCAGCATCCTCAAAGCAAATACTGCATCTGATGTACTCTTTCAAGGCATGAAACCATATTGCTGCTCAGAAATGCTCACCTCTGCCCTTAACCTAGCTTCCACTACTCTTTCCCACAGCTTCACTGTATGGCTCATTAGCCTTATGCCTCTGTAATTGCCACAGCTTTGCACATCTCCCTTATGTTCTTAACCCAATGCTGGACATAAGACCCTTAAAAAGCTCCGCTGCGATGATGCCTTAACTTAAACCAAAAAGTGGTTAATAACTTTTCATGTGACATTACATTGAGTAACATCATATTAAATGTATGTGCCCACTGTCTTTCTGGTGTGCTCGAGTGGCAATGGCGCAGGGTGCTTGGGCCCAATCATTGTTGCTTGTAACTATATTTATTATAATAATAATTATTACTTCTATACGGAGTAATACACTCGGAGGAAAGCGCTAGCCGCTCCTTCCGCGTGCGCGAGCTTACGGACACCCCTGATTGGCTGTAGTGCCGTGATTAATGTGGGAGCGCTAAGTACCTCTCATCCCCCACCCTCTGAGAGAGCTCAGCCAATCAGCTCTCTCTAGGTCTCGGGCTGTGAGAGGTAACAGCATCTTGTGGGGGGACCCGGGGATCGCTGGTTTGATGATAGGGCGAGCACTTTACTACTGCACCACTCGGGGGCCCATTTTATTGTTTTTAAATACAAACGTTTGTTTTACACGATTATTTTATGACAATAAAAAATGCACCAGTTAAAACATTGGTTCTAAACATTACTTTATATATATTATTTTTTATATTACACAGAAATATTTTCACATCAGTAAAGGAGATACAATACTACACAATAGACCAATTTTTACAGAAAGAAAGAAAATGATGCTGAATGTTGGGAATTACCTGCAAACATCTACTTAAGTGCAGTTTAAAAAACAATTAGTGTTTAGTTCGTGCATTGCAACAGTTATTCTCCACCCTGATCCTGGAGGACTTTGCACATTTTAGTTTTTCCCCTGCTCCATTACACTTACCTTCAATTTAGAAAAGGCTGAGGTACGAAAAGACTAAAACTTGCAGGGTAGGAGGTCAACCAGGGTCAGGGTTGAGAAACCATTGTTTCTTTGGAAAGGAAACATATTTACTGACAATATATGTATAACCAGTGTATAACATCTGAATAAAATAATGGACAAGGTAATAATTAATTTCATAAATAATTTCATGTTTTGTTAAACATGATTGAGGTAATTAAACCAACGATTTGATTAAGTGACAAATTCCCACAAGAAAGTTTAAACAGGGAAGGATTGTCACAGTAGGGATTAGATATCACTGAAGTACAATGGGAGAGCTCTACAGTGAGGGCCAAATATGCCCCGACCAGGACAGTAGCGGTTATCCAAGCTATTACAGAGAGCCTTACAACCATTATGTTATTCATTATGGTGTGGTATCTTAGCGGGTCACATATGGACATGTACCTGTCAAAAGCCATGACAATTAATATAGTATGTGCACTCAAACTGAAAGAGTGAATACTAAAGGCTTGAATTACACAAGCGATAAAGCTGATATACGTGTCAGATTCAGCCACAATGTCTTTGAGTAACCTAGGCAGTACGACAGTCCTGTTAATGCGCTGATTGCATCACTCAAGGGAAGGTTACAGAAAAGAAAGTACATTGGTTTGTGAAGAGCTTTGTCCATTGCTATTATTATGACAATGCCAATATTAGATACCATAATAAACAGATAGATCAAGAAAAGAAGAGCAAGCACTGGATAAACTGAGTAACGCATAATCCGCAATCCTTCGATCCTGAGAATCTCATATCTGTATGATCCATTTTCCATCACTTTTTACAAACCTGTAAAAATACCAACTTTTTTCAGTCCGACCATCTGGCGTCTGTCGGACAGGAAGTTGAGGATCCAGCTGCAGAGAGAGCTGCTCAATCCTAGATCTTGTAGTTTTCTGTCCAGCTTCGATGGTACGATGGTGTTGAATGCTGAGCTATAATCGACAAGTGAAATTCTCACATACATATCTTTCTTCTTCAGGTGGGTGGGGGCAGTATGTAGAGTCAGGGCTATGGCATCATCAGTGGACCTGTTGTGGCGGTATGCAAATTGTAGAAGGTCCAGTGAGTCTGGCAGCGCAGAGCAGATAAAGTTCCTGACCAGCCTCTCAAAGCATTTGCTCACGATGGAGGTCAGGGCTGCTGGTCGCCCGTCATTCAGGAATGTGATGGTGAAGGATTTGGGTACAGGGACGATGGTGGCCATTTTGAAGCAGGCTGGGACTACAGACAGAGAGAGGGAGAGGTTAAAGATGTTCATGAACACTCCAGCCAGCTGAGCCACGCATGATTTAAGGACATGGCCGGGGATTCCGTCAGAACCAGCGGCTTTGCATGCGTTCACCTGTCTGAAGGACTTCTGTACATCCTCTTCAGACTGTGCACACTAACGTCATCCATGATGTGTTCGCTGTCCAGTCTTGTGGTGTTAGTTGTGTCGAATCTAGCGTAAAATACGTTTAGATCCTCACACAGAGAAGCCGTGGTCTGCGGTGTGCTGCTTTTCCCTCTGAAGTCCACGATTGTATTCAGTCCCTGCCACATTCTTCGAGGATCATCAAATTGTTGTTCCACTCTGTCCCTGTACTCACGTTTCGCAGACTTAATAGTCTTCCGGAGTTAGTGGGTGACGTGTTTATATTCCAATGTGTTAGCGGAGGCAAAGGCAGAGTTCCGTGCTGCCAGTGCCATGCAAACATCACTGTTTATCCATGGTTTCTGGTTTGGATAAATTTTTACTGTTTTGGATGGGACATCATTATCTACGCTTTTCCTGATAAATCCGCAGACTGAGTCTGAGTATTCATCAATGCTGTCCGCTGCCATTTGAAACATTTCCCAGTCTCCCAGTGATCAAAACTGCAACATGGAGTCCTGCAACATGGAATCTGATTGGTCCGATCAACAGTGCACCGCCCTTAGAGTTGGAGCTTTCTGTTTCAGCTTCTGCCTTTAGGCAGGCAGAAGCAGAATGAAACGATGATCAGATTGGCCGAATGGGGCGCAGGGGAGGGCTTTGTACACATTCCGGAAGGAAGTCAGTAAAAGGACTTTATTGGGTGCATGTTTGCATAATCACACCAGGAGTTGTTGATCATGAAGCACACGCCGCCGCCTTTGCTTTTTCCAGTTAGCTCCCGCTGGTAGCTGAATCGTGGAGTCCGGTATCTTCTCCGACAACCAGGTTTCTGTAAGGCAGATCACGCAGCAGTCCTGCGTCTCTCGCTGGAATAAAATTTGCGCCCAAAGTTCGCAAAGCTTGTTCTCCAGAGACTGCAGGTTAGCCAGTAATAAGCTGGGGAGCGGTGGTCTGTTAGTGCGCCATCTCAGTCAAACCAAAACGCCGGATCTTCTGCCTCTACGTCGGCGTTTGCGGGTTCCAGGGATCCAGGACAAAAACTTCTTGGACGAGATAAATGGGGGAATTGTGAATAAATGATCTGTGTTTCAAAACTTGAACAAAACTAAGAAAGTCCTGCTCTTATAGAATTAGACACAAAAAAACACTATTGCTTGAAGGAGCTCGTGACAAGGCAGCCATTCTCGGCGCCATCTTGGATCACAACATAAAAGTACACAACGGTGGACAGACAACGAGTTACGGGTTCAACTGGTATAAATAGGGAAACACACGGGAAAGTTCACAGACATGAACTTAATTTAGTACTAAAGTGAAACATGTACATACGTAGACACACTAGAGGGAGACGAAGCGGCGGCTCAGTAATCTGGAGAACCAGATCTTATTCGCTGGGACCAAGGTGGCACAGGTGTGACAGTATCCCTCCCCTCAGGACTGGCTTCCTCAGGAAGGCGCGGGGCCCCTTTTCATGTTGCCTGGTGGAGTAGGGGCCCGCCAGACTGATGGGATTGCCGGCGGACGAGGTGGCCCGGCTGTCGTGGTGCCGGGCGATCAGGCTGTGCATGGTGGAATTCCTCGAAGAGCTCATGGCTCAAGATGTCTTGGACCGGGACCCAGCTTCGCTCCTCCGGACCGTACCCTTCCAAATCCACCAGATATTGGAGGGAACCCCCTCTCCTCCGGGAGTCCAGTAGTTCTTTGGGCGCCCTCTATCTCCACAGGCCCAGGGAGCGAAGGCTCCGCTGCTCCTTCGTCTAGTGGCTCCTGGATCACCGGTCTGAGAAGGGAGACATAAAAGATAGGGTTATTACGCAAATGATTGGGGAGCTTTAACTTATAGGAAACAGGGTTTATTTGGGAGAGTATGGGGAAGGGACCAATGTATCTGGGGGAAAGCTCACGACAGGGGAGGTTAAGGTAAAGGTCCCGTGTCAAGAGCCACACCCGATCGCCTACCTGGAGCAGAGGACTTTCCCTTCGTCGTCTATCGGCATATTTTTTAACGACAAACTGCACAGGAGATCTTCATGTTTGCATCCTCCCATACTTTCTCCGCTTTCTTAAACCACTGATCCACCATGGATACGTTGGTGGGAGTGGGGGTCCCATGGACACAGCGGGGGCTGATGACCAAGCACACACTAAAATAGCATTGGGCCGGTTGCGGAGTAGCAAAGCGGGTTCTGTGCATATTTCGCCCAGATTAAGCAATCTGCCTATTCATGTTGTTGACTGCTACAGTATGCTTGAAGGTATCTCTCGAGTTCTTGGACAGTCCGATCAGTGGTCCCCAACTTATGAAAGAAAGCTTTCTAGACCCTGGCGATAAATTGGGGACCATGATCGGAAACTATCTTATCCGGGATACCATTACAGCTAAACACTGTTTCGAATAGGGTTTCTGCCACCTGGAGGGCTGACGGGAGAGAGCTAAATAGGATGAATTGACATTCCTTAGAGAATCGATCTACCACCACAAGTGTTATCATGTATCCTTTAGTTACTGGCAGATTCATGACAAAGTCTACAGCGATGTGTGACCACGGCCTGTTAGGTGTTGGCAGGGGCATTAATTTACCAATGGGCAAAGAACGAGGCAGAAGTTCTCAGCCTTTTCAGTTTAGGTTATCTTTTTTTGTTTATTTTCCTCACCTGCACGCTTGCCTTGTTTTTGTTTGTTTTTTGCAATGTCGGGTCAGTCCCGTAAGCTCGGGTCAGTCTTGTTCAGCTCACCTTCACACACTATGACGACATAGGGCTTATGTAATAGTGCTTGGTCTTTAATAATAATCCTGAGGAAAACAATAGAGCCCTTCACACACTATGATGACACAGGACTGATGTCATCATAGTGTGTGCTTGGGCCCTGAAAAATTAGAAAGTGATGGATGACATGTATAGCAGCATGCAGTAAACACTTTGCTGTTTATGTCATACAGCTAGACCCATAATGACATTTCCAAACAATAGCCTATCCAAAATAGTGCACAATTAAGTGAGGAGGTTTATGTCATAATTCAGGGTTAATGTGTTACACATAAATCAAGCAAACATCTTAAGCAATTAGATTTTAACCTAGTGAAATGTAAATGCAACAGGGCATGGTAACTACAGTATATTTGTTTCTATTTTTTAATCCATCTATTTTGACATTCATCTCTGCCTTACACACAGTCTGCATAGGCACACACACAAATTTACACTCCCCTCCTCTTTTTGCAACACATTCTTAAGAGACACACATTTCGGGATATATACTTTTTATCCAGGAGATTGGTCAGTAAATTAGAGTAAAATCGCTGGCTTTACTTAACCCTTGTGAATGCGCCACACATTAAACTTTTAGACATCAGCACTATCATAGCAATGATGATGATGTAATACAGTAGCTAGGACATCATCATATTGATATTATAGTGCGTGGGCCCCACAATGATAATAAAACCCTGAGTGATTTGAGCATGTTAACATGCATTTAAAGGGAATATTTCAAAGCTATTATGACATGATTTTTAAAGTAAATTGTAGAATTTTATGTCAAGAAAAAAGCGTTACACTATGATTTTTACTCAGTGTGATGTCACTCAGTTTGACATCACTTAATATGATGTCATTCAATATAACTTCACACAAAGTTATTAACCACTTTTCAGCACAAGTTTCATGCTTCAATAGGCATGAGGTGAGACGGCATAACTGGGACACGTGAAACACAGAGTTGACCTGCCACATAGTTGAGGGGAGCAAGAGCTTAACAGCACAGGGGTTGACAATCTTAGTAAAGGTAAAAGCCCCAATGTTACGGGAAAAGAGGTTACGGGAGACCCATCTTTGAGGGAATGTTTTGAGTAGTGAGCATGACCCTCTGGCCCACTCTGTACTTAGGGGTCTGGAAGTGCTCCCATCAGTTTGTCCCTTGTAACTTCTGCCGACATGTAATAGCGTCTTTCTAGCTTGCAGCCATTAACGGACAAAATCTTGGGCAGACGGGATGCTGATCTTCTACTCCTGTGAGGAAAACAAGGGCAGTTAATACCCCAGGCAGAACTGGAAATGTGACAAACTGGTAGATGATGAGACTTGGGAGTTATTGGCGTACTCCACCCAGGACAGAAACTTGGAGACATCCTGGGAGGCCATGCACCTCAGGGCTACCTAAAGGGACTAATTTTTCCTCTTGGTCTGGCTGTTTTGGTCTGACTGCGGGTGGGAACCTAACCTTCAATAAGTTTGCATAACGCCTTCCAAAACGGTGAGGTGAATTGTGGCTCATGGTTGGAGACAATGTCTTTGGGGAGGCCATGGAGCTTCTCCTTGGTAGATGGAAGTTTTGGCAGGGGAATGATGCGAGTGGCTTTAGAGGACCTTTTCACCATAGTCATAATGAAGGTGTGGCTATTGGAAGTGGGTAACCCTGTGATGAAATCTAAAGTGATGTCAGATTAAGTGTGGTACGGGATAGGCAGTGGTCTGAGGAGGCCTCCTGGGGCCATGTTGACATGGTTGTTTCTTATTCAGATGTTGCATGCTGCCCCAAAACTGGAGATGTTCTCCTTCACTGTGGGCCACAAAAAGTTGCTAAACCGGAGACAAGGTTTGAGCTGAGCCAGGGTGGCAAGACAGCTTGGAGCTGTGTGCCCATTCCAGGACCTGAGAGCATAGAGTGAGAAGGATAATGAGGCAGTTAGGAGGTACATTACTTGGTCCTGGTTCCTGAAACAGGGCTTGTTGGAAGATGGTCTCATTGGAGGTGGAGTTGCGAGTTGGCAGGAATTGTCTGAAAAGAGCATCTGGCTTGAAGTTCTTTGACCCTGGGTGAGAGGAGAGGGTGAAGTTGAACCTGGTAAAGAAAAGTGACCATCAAGCCCGGCCAGAGTTTAGCATCAGTGGCGGTTCTACACTGAATTGCTCCCCAGGCGAGACTCCCTCCCCCCCCACCCCCCCTCAAAAAAAAAAACATGACAAAACTTTTTTTACACACCACACGTTTTATTGTATTAATACCACACGTCGTTCCGTAACAGACCAATTAAAAAATAAATAAATAAATAAACTACCCATAACTTAAAAATTTAAATTTTGTCACATACACAGTCATACTGTACACAGTACGATATGCAGTGAAATGCTTATACGACTGCCAGTGACCTTAAAAAATAAAAGCTTATACATAAGAAATAAATATGATTAAAAGAAATACGTTCGAAATAAAATGAACTAGTAAAATATACTGTACAAAGTAAAATATACGGTAATAAAAGAAATACGTTCGAAATAAAATGAACTAGTAAAATATACTGTACAAAGTAAAATATACTCTACAAATAAGAGCAAAATATCAATATAGCAAATAAAGAAATATAGAAGAAGAAAATAGAAATTTGTCAAAAACAGAAATTTCGAATTTTAGAAATGGTTGGGGTGTGCAAATATGCATAAAAAGTGACTTCTTAAAGTGTCTTAAAGTGATTTGAGCAGTGGTCCATAAATGAAAATATAAATATATAGTGTAAGTGTGCACGAATGTGTCCAAAGTGGCCATGAATGCCCAGTCAGTGCTGGGTGTTAAATATACTCTGTACAAACAAATATTATTATTATTTTTTTTATTTTAAGCATGATATACAAATAAAATATAGAATAAATATAGAATAAATAACACTAAATAAACTTAAATTATTTATTTCACTGCAGAACAGAAAACACAAACTAAAACTGAAATCTGACATTTCTGGCCTTTCTAGATGCAAAGTCATCAATAATGGCATCATATGAGATATGCTCCCCTATCGAATGAATAATGCTTATGACAGCAAGGCAAGTGAGCCGTTCCTGAGACATGGTTGACCTCAGGTATTACACAAAATTACACTGGCTATTTACAGTATATTGTAAATATATTGGCTATAGCCAACATTAACATAAACAATGGAAATAATGTGGTTAAATTTAATTAGATCTCATGTTGTATACACTGCTGAAAAAACAATAGAACCCTGCCCAAAAATAATAGAAAATGTAATGGATTTAATTGTTATAATGGGAATTGTATTGGTTTTAATGCTAAGTATAACAATGTCTGCTGGTATATGATGGATTCTATTGGTGGGTGGGATGGTAAATCCTATTGAAAAAGTTCCCAAAACACACTACAATAAGAAATGTTGTAATAGTTTCACTGGAAAAAGTTAATGGGTTAGAATGGTATTTAATAGAAACTATTAGAATTTCTATGAAGGTTTGTATATTAGGCTTTTATTGTATGTTTTTTTTTATTAGCAAGGTAGGCATGGCAAGCATCATAAGCAAGAAGGCTAACAAACCTAAAAGTTAAAGTTATACCACTAATTAATATAATGAGATGAATGCCTTAATCATACAAAATCAAATTTTCAAATTCAAATTTTATTTGTCACATACACAGTCATACACAGTACGAAATGTAGTGAAATGCTTATAAACACATACGGAGAGGACATTGTTACATACCTTTATCTTTATCTTCTAAACTTTGCCTGTTTCTCATATTCTTTTCTTTTTTTCCTAAATTGGACACCTGACAGCTTTGGCCTTTTTCTCTCTATCGCTGTGTTTACTTTGTAATCGACAATTCGACAATCAGCAGACTTGCCATCCCCCAACGCTGTCACTCAAGACCAGAAGTCAAGACTAAACCAATTCACCTCCACATCATAATAGTTTTTTATTACCTATTTTTATTATTAGCCATTTTACACAATTAAATAAATGAAAAAAGTGCAAATTATTGGTCTGTTTATAATATTTTTAATGAAATGTGCGTTATTTGTAAGAAAGTCGGGTGTCACTGACATAATTTAGCCCCCTTCCTTGTCTGCTTCATTTGGGAGAGGTGAACCCATCCCTTCTCCTCTCTGCTTGCTCAGCTTCTGTGCGGCTCCTTCAGCAGCAGGGGCGGCACAGGCATCATAGATAATAGAAAACCGCTTAGCAGCACAAAGTATTATTTTTTCCTTTAAGTTCGTGTGCCACACCGCTACGTGTCATGAAAAAATGCCGCCCCGGGCGGCTGCCCCGTTCGCCCATGCCTAAAACCAACACTGTTTAGCATCTTAGCACTCCGTAGATATTTCAGGTTCTTGTGGTCAGTCCCGACCAGGAATGGGATCTCCACCCCTCTAACCAGTGCATACACTCCCAAGAAGCCAAGACGGGAAAACTGATTGAGTTATAGCCTCGGATATTTTTTAAGCATGTTTTGAGCATGTTACAGTATTTCCCGCAAAAAGTCCAGCTGTAATTAATTAAACTTAATTTGGTTATTAACCAAAAAGTGGCATATAACATGACTTGTCATTATATTAAGTAACATTACATTGAGTGATAACACATTAAGTGACCTCATAGTGTGTTGCTTTTTTTCAGCATCTTGGCCATTTTGGAGGCCTAAACATTAAATTTCCTCTTTTCTAAAATTGTGTCATAGCAATAGTGCAGGGTGCTTGGGCCTGTTTATCATTGCTTGCAACTATATTTATTATTAGGTCCTACTATAGGGTAAGCTGGCCCTCTTGTTTTTCTAAGGATCATTTATTTATTTCCCACTCTTTTGGGATTTTCACATGCTCAAAAATTAATGAAAATTGACACGCAGGTTAGAATTTGCTGATATTAGGTTGCCTGAGAGTATGCACATGAAACTCTGTGTCACGAACAGGGTGTAGAAGCAGGTGTTGAACGCCGTGGGCGGAAGGAGCAGGCATAGAGGCAGAGGGGTTGTGTAAAAAAAAAAAAAAAAAAAAAAAAAGAGTCTTTTAATGATAGTTAAACACAAAATATAAATAAAGACACAAACAAAGGAACAAAAAACTCAAACAATACTTAACTCTGTGCTAACAGGGGCTCTCTGGCAAGACACAGACTGGAGGACAAACACACACATGGCGAGACACAACACGTCCTGTAGCGAGACACAGGCAGGGGGAGGACAAACACATAACAGGACACACACAAACTATGCGTGGAGCTGAAACTGGACACTAGAGAGAAGGGAGACACGTAGAGACTAAAGGGGGACGGGACAAGGGCTAAAGACATGGCAATCAGCTAGGCATGGCTTTTAGCTAAACATGGTTAAGCTGTGCTTAACCATGGCAGTTAGCTACACATACACCTAGCTAAGCATGTCTTTAGCCCCAACATGCACTAAGCTACACTTACCTAATAGCTTAACACACACTAGGGAATGGGGGCACAGAAACACAGACAGAGGATACCCAGTGGCTAGGCGAGGCGGCCCTCTAAGGCTAAGCGAGGCAGCACTAACAAGCTAGTCGGTACTCCAAAGCTAGGAGGGGCGGCACTCTAAAGCTAGGCGCACTGGGCAACTAGGGAGGTAGGAAACACAGGATAGCTAGAGACACAAAGGGGCTATGACTAGAAGCATGGTAGTTACTGTAACTCAACATAGATTTTAGCTAAACACGCTCCTAGCCACACACACCTAACTACTTACTTGACTCTAGCTAAACACACAAGAACACAGGAGGACAACAACCACAGTACTTACATACATTTAAGACAGGACTGAATCAGCTCCACTAACACAGACACACAGAACATACACAGAAACATTGCCAATAAGAGAGCCCAAGTCAACACAACTAAAATCAAAATAAACAAAGAACAAAACCAAAATGCCCACACAAGTGACAGTGGTGATACCTATTTATGGAGATGGATTGATGGCTACCTCGGTTCAGGTGTGCACTCGCATCACCTGACCGAGATGCCTGCTGGGAAACTGAGTCAGCCAACAAAAAACTCCAAAATGAAAAACAGTGACCTCTAGTGGTGGACCCTTACACTCTTTACACATTTAGAGCTCATTGAGGCGAACAACTTTTGAACAACTTTCATGCCCTGGGCTCAACTCAACAGGATGGGACCGGAGGTTATTTTGGGTCGTTTGCCAAAATGCACCCAATGGATTTTGATATACTCCTCCTAGGGAATTTATATGATTACCACCAAACCCGGGTCAATGTGATCTAAAGACATGGAGTATGCAAAATTGTAGAGGGAGTTTTGATATCTCAAATGGGTCAGCTGTGACGATGCCTTAAACTTTTGCTGAAAAGTGATTAATAACTTTCTGTGTGGCATTACAGTGCACCTGGAAAGTTTTCACATAACATCACTTTTTTCACATTTTGTTATGTCACAGCCTTATTCTAAAATGGATTGAATAATTTTTTTTTCCTCAAAATTCTACACACAACACCCCATAATGACAACATGAAAAAAGTTTACTTGAGATTTTTGCTATTTTATTAAAAATAAAAAAAATTGAGGAAACACTCTTCCATATAGGCCTGATTGGTGGTTTGCTGCAAAGATGGTTGTCCTTCTGGACGGTTCTCGTCTCTCCACAGAGGACCTCTGGAGCTCTGACCAAGTGACCATCGGGTTCTTGGTCACCTTCCTGACTAAGGCCCTTCTCCCCTGATCGCTCAGTTTAGATGGCCAGCCAGCTCTAGAAAGAGTCCTGGTGGTTTCGAACTTCTTCCACTTACGGATGATGGAGGCCACTGTGCTCATTGGAACCTTCAAAGCGGCAGAAAATTTTCTGTAACCTTCCCCAGATTTGTGCCTCAAAGGTCTACAGACAATTACTTTGAGTTCATGCTTGGTTTGTGCTCTGACATGAACTGTCAACTGGGGGACCTTATATAGACAGGTGTGTGCCTATCCAAATCATGTCCAATTAACTGAATTTACCACAGGTGGACTCAGGGCTGGACTGGGACCACAAAACAGCCCTGGCATTTTTGGCCATAGCGGCCCACCATGATTGTTTAAACAATACTGTATGCCGAGGCATATGACACATCAAAGGATATATGCGCTTACTGTTTTGTTTTAAACATTAAACCACAGTAACCTGCATGGAAGCAAATAATCTTGGTAAAAAATATTCTTAATTATTATTATTGTTATTAAACAGTAATAATAGCTTACTATTTCGTGAAGATGTAGGCTACACTTAACATTTTCATTGTTTATTTTGATGGGCTATCATCATTCTGCGTGTGTGTAGGCCTACGTGTGTCTACCTAGAAATCTGATAGTCAGCCATGTCATTTATATAGCTCTGGGGGTTTATTTCTTGTACTGCGTAAAGATTGATCAATCGTGACAGATAAAAGACCACTTGTTAATTTGATCTGGATGGCAATGTCTAGCCTAATTGGCAGATGGTTCATTTGTGAGTAGCAGCTAGGTAGGCTAGTCGTGCAGGTTGTCGACAAACACTCAAATGCACGAGTGATACACACAAACACACACCACAAAAAAGCCCTCTGTCTTCCCTACATAAATGTCCCTCCCCTCACTCTGCCAACATTTCGCGTACTTCTTACTGAACTCGTAGCTATTCTAAAGCCTTCCTCAATCTGTCCCTGCTACATCGCTCACCACCTCCTCCTCTTCCAAATCAATTTTAATAGCTACTCCTTCTTCATCTGTGTAACTAATGTTGATGTTACTCTGATTTACACTCCCTTGTGCTTCTCCGGCAGCCTGAGCACTCTGGACTGCCTCTGTACTGTTGCTAGATGTAGATGGCCCTACACCAGCAGCTGCAATTGAATGTGTGGTGGTGGCAAACATTTCTGTAATTTTTGCACATTTTCCTGCTTTCACTTGTAGGCTTTTGCGTCTTTTCTTCCGCAGCTTTTCTGCACCCCCCTTGCTCTTTTCTCTCTTTTTTTGGTTTATCCATTGATATAGGCGGACTTATTTCAAACTTCGGTATAACGCTAAATAGCAGATTTTGTCAAGGGGAGATGAGGGCTGGCCAGGAGGGAGGCAGGGCGTGGCCTAAGATTTCATTGGACTAGCTCAATGTCCTTTATGACCATCAACCAATGGGCCGTGATTCGTGTCTCAGATACTGTACCGTTGCGGTAATAAATAAATTGGCCTAATAAACCTTTTTAAAAATATTAAATTGTGACTGACGGCTCCAGCACAAATATGTGAGTGGACTCCAATTAAGCTGCAGAAACATCTCAAGTATGATCAGGGAAAACGTCTCGGGTTACTTTGCTGTAACCCTGTTCCCTGAAAAGGCGGGCACGAGATGCTTCGTGAAAGCGCTATGGGAAATCTTTTCGTGTTGCCGGTTGTAAAACACGCCAAATTTTGGCCTATATAACCTCGGTCAGGTGACGTCATCTGATGAAACGCACCTGCAGGTTATAAATAGGAGTAAACCGGAAACATTCCTCAGATCGATTTTGTCTGAAGGGACGTCCGGACACGCAGGCAGTGCGGCATTGGATGGCAGCATCTCGTTCTATGGGAACGAGAATACCAATGCCGCCGCACAGCAAGTGTCTGGACCTCAAGGTTGCGTAACGTTTGCGCACAAAGACTGAGAAGGTCTCAGAACTATCTCTGGGAGGCTGACTCAAGGACCCGTGATGAGGCAATCCCCCTGGTTGAATGAGCCCTGATTCCTAGAGGCGAAGTGAGCCCACGTGCCACATAGGAGAGGGCAATAGCATCTCTCACCCAGAGTGACAAGGTCTGTGTAGTGGCGTAGAGCCCTAGCACTTAGAATAGTGTCAATTACTCTGGCTGGAAGACTAGCTTGACTTAGTTGGTCCCGTTCAGGAGCAAAATGTGAAGGTTCCAAAGCTCGGTCCGGGTATGAAATATTGTCCTCCGCGGCTGAGACAGAAGATCTTTTCTCACTGGAATCACCGCCGGTGAGTCGTCGAGGAGAGATATTAGATCTAGGAACCACACTCTGGTCGGCCAACAGGGCGCCATAAGTAAAAGGCGTAAACCCTGTTGACGACCCTAGCCAAGACTCCCGGGAGCAGAGCTGTCGGGAAAAACGCAAAAGGCGTAATCTGCAGTGTAGTAAAGGAGACATTTGCTGTTTCTTGCGAGGCAAAGAGGTCCGCCTCTGCTACCTGAAATCTCTCCCAGATTGACTGACTATTTCGGGGTGGGGTTTCCTTTCCCTGTGTGTCAGAGCTTGACTGGACAGCACATCTGCTCCCACCTTCATATGCCCTGGAATGTAAATCGCCCTGAGGGACAGGAACTTGTCCTGTGCACAAAGCAGAACCTGGTGTGCAAGCTTATTCAAGCGGCGCGAGCGCAGTCCGCCCTGGCAATTAATATATGAGACTACCGCAGTGTTGTCCACCCGCACTAGGGCATGGTAGCCTCAACTGCTGGAGGAAGTGCTTTAGGGCCAGAAATAAAGCCATCATTCCGAGGCAATTGATGTGCCGCGCGACAAGACGACCTCTCCGGCCCCCTCGGCTGGAAGGTCATTTAAGACCGCTTCCCAGCCTGTAAAGGAAGCGCCTGTCGTTAGCATTCTGCGACGACAAGACAGACTTAGAGTGGGACCCAAAGTCAGAAACCTGGGTCTGAACCACATAGAAAGGGTACGAGGTCCCTGACACGTAACCCTTATTGGGGATTGGCCCTAAAGTGAAATCGTCATTGTTGCTCGCAACTATATTTATTATTATTATTATTATTATTATTACTGCTTCTATTTTACACTAGTTCTAGTGCATACAAAACACAAAGATTATATTAATATTTTTAAATACAAATGGTTGTTTTACATGATTTTTTTATGACATTAAAAAGGTCAAAGAAAAATACATTACTTCTCCATTACAATATGTAAAAATTATACAGAAATGCAATATAACAAAAATACACAACAGACTAATTTCCACATAAAAAAATGATGCTGAATTTTGAGGATTACCTGCAAATGTATAAGCAAGTGTGACTAACAAAAACTCCAGAAAGAATGTGGCTCATTCTTGAAAATCTTACCAGCCAGTTCCCAAAAACTGTACAAAGCATACCTGAGATTACTGACCAGTTTCAAACGCTTTTCATATCTGTCTAATTATATGCAGTTAAAAAATAATTAGCATTTACAGTAGATGCTTTACATCAATGGTTCTCCACCCTGATCCAAGAGGACTTTACACATTTTATGGTTTCCCCTGCTCCATCACACCCACCTTTAATTCAGAAAAGTTTGTTAATATATTGTTAGTGCCGGGAGGTAAGAAATTATTAAAACTTGCAGGGTGGGAGGTCAACCAGGGTCAGGATTGAGAAACCATTATTTCTTTGCAAAGGAAACATATTTACCGACAATATATGTATAATCAGTGTATAACATCAGAATAAAATGATGGACAAGGTAATACTTAATCTCACTGGAAATGTAAAATAGTTTTAAAAAATATATATAACATAAATATTTTTCTGATAATATTTTCTAAAATATAAAGCATAGAAATATATACACTACTGTTCAAAAGTTTGGGGTCACGTTCTAACTCCATGATTGTTCCCGATTTTTATTTCTTTTTACATTGTAAAGGACTGCTGAAGGTCTCCAAAAAACGCATTAATCTCCTTTGAACAGTTAGTGGTGAGATGTGTCTGCTACTTATGCTCTGTAAAGACTTTATAACGCCTCTAATCTGAGGTGCTGTTAATTGGTTTTTTTTAGACTGATAACTCTAAATGAACTTCTCGTCTGCGGCAGAGGTAGGTTTTGGTCTCGCCCTCCTGGGATGGCCATCATGAGAGCCAGTTTTATTATGGTGCTTAACGGATTTTGCAAATGCACTTGACAATACTGTTCTTGCAAGAACTATTACAGAAAGGCTGATCTCTGTGTTTTAAAATAACAACTAACTGTTTTTTGTTGTTGTTACGTAATTACCAAATTTCATATGTGTTATTTTATAGTTTTTAAATCCCCAGTATTGTTGTAAAATATTTTGTAGAAAATAAATCACTAAACAAAAACAAAGAAATTTGCAAGTGACCCCAAACTTTTAAATGGTAGTGTATATTGTATACTTTAGATAAATAAAGAAGTCATCCTGGAATCACTTTCCCGCTCAAGAATATCTGCTTAAGCCCCTGTCTAATTTCTTTGGTCTGAAGGCCGTATACGACAGGGTTAAGGCTTGATGGAATAACACAAAATAAGACACTGGCCACATTTCGAAGTTCCTCATAAGCTAAGAAACGGTGCAAAATAATTATAGTACAGCTGCATCCAAGCAGAATGAGATACACAATCAGATGTGTGCTACATGTTTTTATGGCCTTGCCTTTCATCATGCTGTTTTTATTTTTTAAACATACATGTGCGATCCTTAGATAGGTTACAGCGATACATGATATTGAGATCATCTCATACATGACAGAGAAGAACAAACCAACGATCTGATTAAGTGACAAATTCTCACAGGAAAGTTTAAACAGAGAAGGATTGTCACAGAAGGGATTAGATATCACTAAAGTACAATGAGAGAGCCTTGCAGTGAGGGCCAAAAGAACCCTGACAGGGACAATAGCGGTTATCCAAGCTATTACTGAGAGCCTTACAACCATTATGTTATTCATTATGGTGTGGTATCTTAACGGGTAACATATGGCCACGTAGCTGTCAAAAGTTATGATAATTAATATAGTGTGTGCACTCGTACCCAAAGAGTGAACACCAAAGGCTTGAATTACACAAGCGATAAAGCTGATATACCTGTCAGATTCAGCCACGATGTCTTTGAGTAACCTAGGCACTATGACAGTAGCGCTGATTGCATCACTCAAAGGAAGGTTACAGAAAAGAAAGTACATTGGTTTTTGAAGAGCTTTGTCCATTGCTATCATCATGACAATTCCAATATTAGATAACATAATAAACAGATAGATCAAAAAAAGAAGAGCAAACACTGCATAAGATGAGTAACGTGTGATCCGCAATCCTTCGATCCTGAGAATTTCATATCTGTATGATCCATTTTCCATCACACAAGTCTGTTAAAATACCAACTTATTAAATTTTTTTGTGTTAATCAGTTTCCTGTACAATAATACAACTTAAACTATATGCATTTAAACAATTTACGTTTCAATACTATGCCATATTATTAAAAAAAAATATTATAACACTTTCGAAGGGTTATACATCACCTTCACAAAATGTGTCGTATCTGTCTTTCTACCTGTTGTGCCAGCGTATTGGTCTGTGCAACTTTTATAATCTATACTGTTTTCTGGTGACTTTCTGGCTTGGCAACTGCAATTTGATAACAAATCATCACTTAAGAGTTAATAAACAATGTGATGTTATCGGAGGACATCTACCCAGGGTATTAATATTCATACAAACCTATGAAAAGTAACCATTTGAACCCCAAGCCATTTCTCTATGTGTTTAGAGAAATGTGTCATGTGTAACTTTTTTTCTTTTCTTTTCTTTATTTATTTTTAAGAATCCTCTCTTGAGCGTATGGACATGACATTTATTTTAAAACAAAATTCAGGAAGGGTAGAGATCAGTCTGAGGCATCAGTATTTTGTTTGTCATTCACAGCACAGGTAATAATAATAAAAATGATAATATAAAAAAATATATATAAATATATATAAACAATACACAACCGTTCAAAATAACACTTTCTAACTCCATGATGGTTCCTGATTTTTATTTCTTTCTACATTGTAAAGGAATGCTGAAGGCGTTCAAAAAATGCATTAATCTCCTTTGAACAGTTGATATTGAGATGTGTCTGCTACAGTACTTATGCTCTGTAAAGACTTCATAACGCCTCTAATCTGAGGTGCTGATAATTGGTCATTTTTCAGGCTGATAACTCTAAATGAACTTCTTGTGTGCAGCAGAGGTAGGTTTTGGTCTCGTCCTCCCGGGATGGCCTTCATGGGAGCCAGTTTTATTATGTTGCTTGACGGATTTTGCAAATGCACTTGACAATACTGTTCTTGCAAGAACTATTACAGAAAGGATGACCTCTGTGTCTTAAAATAACAACTAACTGTTGTTTTTGTTGTTGTTACGTAATTACCTAATCCCATATGGCTATTTTATAGTTTTAAAATCCCCAGTATTGTTGTAGAATGTAGAAAATAAATCACTGAAAAGAAATATGCAAGTGTTCTAAAACTTTTGAACGGTAGCATTATATATATATATATATGTATATATATATACAGTATATATATATATATATATATACAGTATATATATATATATATATACAGTATATATATATATATACAGTATATATATATATATATATATATAGTTTATTAGACAAAAAGTATATAGTTTACTGCCAAATGTATTCGCTCGACTGCCTTCGCATTATTTTATATTATTTTATATTATATTAATTACTTACGTGCCCCAACATCAGTTGTATTGACCTGTGTGTGTGTGTGTGTGTGTGAAAGGCTGGAATTTATAATCACACCAAGGTCTTTTACTGTTGCACTTGATGAAACAGAAAGGCCATTTAAAATCACAGTGTGATCAGAAAGCTTACTTTTAGCTGCTTGTGGTCCTATGACTAGAACTTCTGTCTTATCAGGATTAAGCAGAAGGAAATTAATTAACATCCAATCTGCTCTCATTGCTCAACTAGTAAACTGTTTTTTCTCATCTGGTTTTGCTGAAACGTATAATTGTGTGTCATCAGCATAACACTCACTCACTCATCTTCTATACCACTTTATCCTGTATTCAGGTCTCTACGACCTGGAGCCTATCCCAGGAGACTTAGGGCACGAGGCAGGGTACGCCCTGGACAGGGTGCCAATCCATCGAAGGGCACAGTTATCAGCATAACAATGAAAACTAATAACATGTTTATGAATTACGTTGCTCAGAAGAAGCTAAAGGGAAAAAAGCAGTGGGCCTAAAATTGAACCCTGTGGAACACCAAACTTCACTTGAGAACATGAGAAATGGTCACCATCTAAATCCACAAAATGATAACAATCAATTAAATATGATCTGAGCCACAAGAGGGCCGTTCCATTAATTCCTACTACATCTGTGAAGGAGAATTGACTATGATCAATAGTGTCAAAAGCTGTACTGAGGTCGAGTAACACAAATATAATGATGCAACCCTGATCAAAGGCCAATCAAGTAGGAAGTCATTTACTACTTTAACAGGGGCATGTCTCTGTGCTGTGATGAGGCCTAAATCCTGACTGATACAGTTTGTTTATGCTATTTCTATGTAGATATGAACATAGCTGCTGTGATACTACCTTTTCCAGACTTTTAGAGATAAAACCTCTAGAGATAGGGAGGTTTGATATCGACCTGTAATTGAAAAGCTGACAGGGGTCGAGGTCAGGTTTCTTGATAATTGGTTCAATAACTGATAATTTAAGGGATTTAGGAACATACCCACTGCTGAGTGAACAGTTAATTACTTTCAACTGGAGTTCTGTTATTGCTAGAACTATCTGCTTATGAAAATGTGTCGGTATAGGATCTAATTTACAGGTTGACGATTTTGAAGAGGAGATGAGTGAAATTAGTTCTCTTGCTTCAAGGAGAGTAAAGTATTCTATGTTCTGATGTGATGTGATCTGTAGTATAGCTCATAGTCCTAGAAGAGGCCTAGTAATCGGTGACAATCCAGAGCCCAGGCCAGGAAGCAGACAGACAGGCTAAACCAACCGTCTGCTAGCTGCATAGAGTCATCACCCAGGGTTCACTGTATTGAGACTGTGTCTGTTCCCAAAGTTAAGCAAAAATGTAGAAAGACCCAGAAAGTCTGTTTTAGTCATTTTATTAACATAGATACCACAAACTCGGATCACACTGAATGCGCAGCCGGCACCTCTGATCTGAAGCTAGGACTGTTAAATATTAGATCTCTAGCATCTAAAGCAGTTATAGTTAATGAAATTATCACAGATCAGGAATTTGAGATGCTCTAACAGAAATCTGGATTAAACAGGACGAGTATGTAGCTCCAAATAAAGCTAGTCCTCCTGAATACAGCTACATACACCAGCCTCGGTTAACTGGTAGAGGAGGAGGCGTTGCAGTTATTCACAATGATAATTTGACTATCATACAATATGAAGTTTTCTATAGTAACATAACATTTGTGGCTACTTACAGACCTCCAGGGCCGTACTCTGAATTTCTTAGTGAATTTGCAGATTTCCTCTCAAACCTAGTCATTTCTGTAGACAAGGCGTTAATTGCTGGAGATTTTAATATTTATTTTGAGAATCCAGAAGACCCTGTGCATAAAGCATTTATGTCCATACTGGACTCAGTAGGAGTAAATCAGTGTGTAGTAGGACCCACTCATAAAGCAGGTCACACTTTAAATTTGCTAATATACTTCATATTATATTAATTACTTACGTGCCCCAACATCAGTTGTATAAGAAATTTATTTACAAGTCCATTGTCTGAAGCTATATCAGATCACTATCTTGCCTTAATTTAAGTGTGTCATAGTAATAAAGTACACACAGCGCCGTGCTACCGTACTAAACGTACATTCACATCAATTACCACACAGAGTTTTATCAGTAATCTCCCAGAGTTATCAACTTTGATTAGAACACCGTCTGACCCCACAGAACTCGATCAGGCGACTGAATATCTAGAGTCGACGCTCCGTTATACCTTAGATAATGTAGCTCCAGTTAAAAGAAAAATTATTAAAGATAAGAAACTCGCTCCCTGGTATAACGATCATACATGCTCTTTAAAACAGCTCGGAAATTAGAACGTAAATGGCGTCAAACTAAATTGTTAGTATTTCAAATAGCATGGAAGGAGAGCATCCTGAACTATAGAAAAGCTATTAGTGTAGCTAGATCAACGTATCTCTCGATTCTTATAGAAAATAACAAAAATAATCCTAGATTTTTATTTAATACTGTAGCCAAATTAACCAGAAATAAGACCACTGCAGAAATCTCCACAACAACTTTGTATAATAGTAAGGACTTCATGAACTTTTTTAATAATAAAATTGTAAATATTGGGCATTAAAACCAAACAATGTAAGTTATGCAGATGGTAAACTAGCCATGTCAGATCGGAACTTAGAATACTTTATTCCCCTTGAAGAGAATGAACTAATTTCACTCCTCTCTTCTGCAAATTTATCAACCTGTACATTAGATCCTGTACCGACACATTTTCTTAAACAGATAGTACCAGCAATAACAGAACCCCTGTTGAGAATAATTACTTCTTCACTCAGCATTAGGTATGTTCCAAAATCTTTTAAATTAGCAGCTATTAAACCGATTATAAAGAAACCTGACCTTGACCCCTGTCAGCTGTCCAATTACAGGCCAAAATCAAACCTCCCCTTTATCTCTAAGATTCTGGAAAAGATAGTAGCAGAGCAGCTATGCTCATATCTACATAGAAATGGCATACATGAACTGTATCAGTCAGGATTTAGGCCTCATCACAGCACAGAGACAGCACTTGTTAAAGTAGTAAATGACCTCCTATTGGCCTCTAATCAAGGTTGTGTAACCATGCATTTTACTCGACCTCAGTGCAGCTTTTGACACCATTGATCATAGTATTCTTCTTTACAGATTAGAAAATGTAGTAGTAATTAAGGGTACTGTAAGGGTTGCCCACTAGAGGGCACTGTTTTTAGTGTGTAGTTTTTCGTTGTTAGACTCAGTTTCCCAGAAGGCACCTTGGTCAGGTGATGCGGGTGCTCACCTGAACGAGGTAGCTCATTAGCTTTGTTATAAGTACCTGTTTGTTCTGGGAAATTGGGTCGAGCATTAATGTTAATTTCTGTTCTATTAAGTGGGTTTTGTTTTCTCCTGTTATGTTCTATTTTAGTTTGTTTAGTTGGCATTTGGTTTATGGAGCTTTAAGGTTATATTTGTCATTATTTAGTTTGTCTCTGTCTCCTAGCAGGATTAGCCTCTAGGAGAATTAACCTTTTGTGTCTACCCTCATGTGTGAGTAACCCCCTTTGCATGTTTAGCTCTTAGTCTGTTTAAATACTAATCAGTGCACTACTAACCTGCTTAGATCATAGTCTGTCTAGTCTTCGAGTTTGTCTAGTCTCCTCGTCCGTTTAGATTATAGTCTGTTTAGGAACTAACCTGTTTAGCTACTAACCTTTAGAGTTCTTAGTCTGTTGCATACCTAGTCTGCTGTGTACCTAGTCTGTTCATCCCTTGGGTCTCTGGCTACTAGCCTGGGGTGCGTTTCCCAAAAGCATCGTTAGCCAACTATGGTCGCAAGTTCCGTCGTTACCCACATAGTTCAACAATTCGGTGTTTCTCGAAACCATAGTTCAAACGAACATTCGCAAACAGCGTCGCAAACGTACGTGGTTGGAACTACAGCCTTTGACCTGTGGTTAGAAGCATAGTTCCCTGCCGCGGCTGGGTGTGTTCTATTCACAGTTCACGACCCTATGCACTATAAGTTTCTAAATATTTTCCCAACCACTTTGAGCGATTTGGACAACTTAATGTGTTGGTGCTCAGATATTAGGCTATTCATTTTTTGGTTATTTTAATTACAAATTCACTTTGAAACGATATAACAGCGATACCATCGCAATTATTCCCCCTTCGAAGTGCCCTACAAAAGCATAATTTATGTTCCGGTTGGAGCACAGCCTTGGTTTTGTTTGTGTGAAGAATAGGTGAGTTTTCAAGTGAGTTTTTTTTGTTGTGCTCTCAGAAGTAGACGTAGAATATGGACTATTCATAGGTTAAAAAAAATAAAAAATTATATATCATCAGAAGTGTCATCTTCCTCATTCACAGCAGCACCAGAAAGACCCCCTCTTCCTTATCAAAAAGCGGGACATTTTCCTTAACTGCAATGTTGTGGAGAATTACAGTAACTACAATTACATAGCAGCTTTTGGAGGGGTTCAGTTTCAGGCCACCACTGAACTTGTTTGTTTGGTCACACTTGCAAAGTCCCTCCACTTGTTTCTGACTTTCTCTGGGCTTCTCTCATACCCATTTCCAGAATTTGTAACTGTTTTTTAACTTGGAGAAAAGAAGAATTTTATTGTTTCCCACATCCTCCAAAAAAAACAGCAAGCTCTTTTTTTTAGGAAATTGTGGTTTTCGTGTCATTTTTTCAGATTAACTCTCATTAAAACATGGCTTTATGTAAAAGGACTTATATAGGAAATGATCTTGAGCAAAATAGGTAACAGGTGTTCACAACACAATCCCAGCATTTTCAAAACCCATAATTTCTTTTTATTTTAATTGTACTTATGTATCAATAACAAATAAAAATGAGTTCTAATGAAATATAACTAAAAGTTATAGACTTTGTTATTCGAAAAGAGCACATTTAAACTGTGTATGCCTATATATGTTTTATTGTACAAATAATGAATGTTGCGTTCGTCACATTATTACACCACTTCTACGTAACGTCACTGCGAAAGCGCATTGAATGCGAGCCGAAGAGAGGAAAAAAAAAACCTTTACAGTAGGGGGCGATATGTGCCTATGGCACTACTCCGCCATTGTATCGAAGAAGAAGAAGAACGACAGATTAAACCAACATGGTTCTAACGATGGAAGTGCGACACAGGTACTATGGTGTTGGGAAACAGTCGTGACTAGTTAGTTATTTTCTTCAACGTTGCATCGTACAACGGTGGTTAAGTAAAGAGCTACATCGTTGTACGGGAAACGCACCCCTGTTTAGCAGTTAGTCTGTTTAGCTACTAGCTAGCTTAGCTCCTAATGTGCATAACAGCTAGTAGGTCTAGCCAAGTCTGTCTTGTGTGTGTTTAACCCCTAGCATGTATTGTCCCTTGTGTTTAGTCCTCTAGTCTGTTTAGTCTGTCTTGTCTGTTTTTTATCCCATGTCTGTACTGTATATTAGTGTGTATTCCCTTATCCGTGTATTAGTTGATTATTGGTTTTGTTCATATGCTGCCAAGTAAAGCCAACTTTGTTCCTGTTTTGTTTGATTGGTTTATTATTAAAGAGACTTTTGTTCAACATCCCTATCTGCGTTTATGCCTGCCACACCATGCCCACAGTCCAACACCCAACAGTACGTGACAGGTACAGCCCTCTCCTGGCTCAGATCCTATTTGACCGATCGGTATCAGTATGTAGACTTAAATGGTGATTATTCTGAATGTTCTCTAGTGGAGTTTGGTGTTCCACAGGGTTCAGTTTTAGGCCCATTGCTTTTTTTCCCTTTATATGCTTCCTCTGGGCAACATAATCCATAAGCATGGTATTAGTTTTCACTGTTATGCTGACAACACAGTTATGTCTCAGCAAAACCTGATAAGATAAACCAGGTTACTAAAGTTGAGCAATGTGTGCAGGACATAAGAAATTGGATGCTAATTAACTTCCTTCTGCTTAATACAGATAAGACAGAAGTTCTAGTCATAGGACTGCATACAGCTAGAAGTAAGATTCTAGATCACTCTGTAACTTTAGATGGCCTTTCTGTTCCATCAAGTGCAACAGTAAAAAACCTTGGTGTGATTATAGATTCCATCCTTTCATTTGAAGCTCATGTAGATATTACCAGGATAGCATTCTTTCACTTCAGAAATATTGCCAAGATAAGAAATATATTGTCGCTAAACGATGCAGAAAAACTAGTTCATGCTTTTACTACCTCTAGGTTGGACTATTGTAATGCCTTACTGTTTGGTTGTTCAACTAGGTGCATAAACAAGCTTCAGCTAGTCCAGAATGCAGCAGCGAGAGTCCTCACTAGAACCAGAAGACAAGAGCACATCACACCTATCTTATCTTTACTTCATTGGCTCCCTGTGAAATTTCGCATTAATTTTAAAATACTACTTCTGACATATAAAGCATTAAATGGTCTCGCACTGCAGTATCTGAGTGAACTGCTAGTGTCTTATGATCTGCCACGCCTACTTCGATCAAAGGATGCAGGCTGCTTATCAGTACCGTGTATTATGAAAACTACAGCTGGGGGCAGAGCTTTTTCTCACAAAGCCCCGAAATTATGGAATAGTCTTTCAATTAGTGTTCGGGACTCACTAGACAGTCTCAGTGTTTAAGTCCAGGCTAAAAACCTATTTATTTAATCAAGCATTTTTATAAATAGATTAGCCTTAGATAAAGGCAGATCTGGGGGACTCATGGATGTAGAGTATTATGGTGAACTGGTATGTTTAGATGCTGTCCTCCCCACTTTTATTGATTACTTAGGTTTGTTGACGGTGAGGTGATTGGTTGCTTTACATCTCAGGAAGCCCTCATGTCTGTTTCTCCTTCTGGCTCTCCCTTTTAGTTATGTTTTCATAGTTAGTCCTGCCGGAGTCTCTGCTTGCACTCTACAGTTACTATACATTCACATTATACATTGTGTGACTGTGACCATACCTAACTGCCATCTCTCCTCTTCTTCTCTTTCCTCTCTCCTTCTGTCTCCCCCTTTCACTCTTTCTCTCTCTCAATCGAGCTACACATGTCGTTCCTGAGCTGCCAGTGATCCAGACTCCCTCTGCCCTCCGGACCTGTCTGACCCATCCTGGTGCCCCGCTTCTGGCTGAAGATCTCGTCACATGGATGCCCCGTGTGTCTCTCTGGGATGCGTCTGGTGTCTGGGAATGATTCTCTCTACCTAGAAAATGGTTCTGGCCTTGACTGGTGTTGGCAACTGTTTCTCTGGGGACTTGACAGTTCGATAGTTCAGGACTGGAATTTCTTACAAGTCTACCTGGGTCTTCAATAACTACCTGGACTCCATATTAACATCAATTAACATCAGCTATTATAGCTGAACTGCCTCCCACCCTACACACTGTATTAATGCAGATCATTTACTTTGTTTCACCCAAATGAGGATGGGTTCCCTGTTGAGTCTGGTTCCTCTCAAGGTTTCTTCCTACTGTATTACCATCTCAGGGAGTATTTCCTTGCCACTGTCGCCCTCGGCTTGCTCACCAGAGACAAACTGACCATTTTGATTCATACAAATTCACATTTCATACAAACTTAAATAATTCTTTTGACTATGTAAAGCTGCTTTGCGGCAATGAAAATTGCTAAAAGCGCTATACAAATAAAATTGAATATGAATATGCTTAAATTGATATGTTACCCTAAGCTTTTTTCTGATACGCCCTCCCGCACTACTGTCCTTAACATGACATTGATGTTGGTGAGCACTCTCCTGTGAAGCAGAATACCTATAGAATTAATCCCACAAAACGTGTCCTTATGAAACAAGAAACTGATGTTCTTGCTGTTCCTAGCTGCAGTCCGTGGAGTTCTCCTTGTCTCCTAGTTCCAAAACCTGACTAAAGCTACCGTTTTTATACAGATTATCAAAAAGTTAATGCTTTAACTAAATCAGATTCGTTTCCGCTTTCTAGAATGGAAGATTGTATTGACCGTATAAAAAGTGCAAAATTTGTTACAAAATTAGACCTGTTAAAAGGTTACTGGCAAGTTCCAGTAACACCACGTGCATCTGAAATCTCTGCTTTCGTTACCCCGGACAGTTTCCTTTAGTATACTGTGATGGCATTTGGACTTAGAAATGCACCTGCTACTTTTCAGCGTTTGATGACCCAGGTTCTGGGTGATGTGCCTAATTGTAAAACCTACCTTGATGATGTGGTAGTATTCTCTGATACTTGGGATGCACATGTTTGTACATTAGACTCTGTATTATCTCGCCTTCAGAAAGCTTCCTTAACATTAGACCTAGCATTTCCCGCACCCAAAACGAAAAGAGAGCTTCGACGTTTTCTCGGTATGGCCGGTTATTACAGAAGCTTTTGTAGAATTTTTTCTGATGTTGTTTTGCCTCTTACATCTCTCCTCCGTAACTCTGTCCCTTTTTTGTGGTCACCTAGTTGTGAAGCAGCGTTTAAGTCTGCTAAATCGCTTTTATGTAGTGCACCTGTCCTTTTTGCTCCTGTCTTTTCCAAACCTTTCAAACTTGAGGTAGATGCCAGTGGTACAGGTGCTGGTGCTGTTTTGATTCAGGAGGATGCAAATGGTATAGATTATCCCTTAAGTTACTTTTCTCATAAGTTTAACCGTCACCAGCTGAACTACAGCACTATTGAGAAGGAAGCCTTTGAAGTTTACATTGGTTCCAGCACTGTCCCCATTACAGTTTTTACAGATCATAACCCCCTTGTGTTTTTGCATCGTATGTCAAACAGCAACCAACGTCTCATGCGTTGGTGTTTAATTGTGCAAGGTTTTAATTTGGATATACAGCATAAGAAAGGGTCTAAAAATGTAGTAGCTGACTCATTGTCTTAATGCCATGATTATAATTGTGAACAGGGTGTTCATTCTTAAGGGAGGGGGTGTTATGATATTGCATTTATTTGTTTTGTGTGTCTGGTTATGCTTGCTTTGTCTCTGCTGGTGATGGAATAGGGTGTGTCATTCCTTGATGTTTCAGGTCCCACCCTCTTCAGTGTGCCTGTAAATCTACTGGTTGCTGCTCTGCCTGTTCTTTGTTGGTCCCACCTCCTCCCAGATGATTGGTCCTCCAGGCAACCCAGAGGCCTACTTAAGGCCTTCAGACCACCATGCTACAGACCTTGTTTTTGCTTATTGTTTATCCTATGCTTGTTCCTGAATGTTATTCTGTGTATGATCCCTTGCTACGTTTCTGACTACTCTTAGACTTTCCCCTTTTGATGGTTGCTTGGTTTTGTTCGCCTATTCCGTGTATGACCCTTTTGCCTCTGTGACTACGCTTTTGTGTTTGCTCTCTGTTTGGTTTGTAAATACTTTTGTATATATTTGTATTTAACTCTTTTTTTTGAGTGCCTTAGTAAGGAGTCAACGGCATTTTGTTTGCCCCTTGTTTATTCTTGGTTTGTGGTTATTTCGGGAGTAAGGGAAGAGTCTTGTATTTCTGTTTCTTTATTTTTGGTGCAGGCAAGTTGTCACTTTTGGTACTAGATAGAGGGAATTTTGTTTATTGTTTTGGCCTTGTCGGCTTCTGAAGCTCACAGCCACTTTTTGGGGATTTGCTTCTTCACGTTTTTGTAAAATAAACACTAAGCAAATTCACTTTTGGTCTCACCCCTTTTTTTTTTCTTTTCACTCCTGTTACGGCCCGACCTAGACCGGGACATAACAACGGTAAATGCATATGTGAAAGGGTGTGAAAGTGCTTATATCCTCCACGTTTGTTCGACTAAAAGTGCACCTGTATTCACAGCATCAGTGCCTGTAAGGATTTCTTGAATTTTGGTAGACCCCCCTTTGCCTACTCAGTGCTCAGCCTGTATTCTGTTTGTCCCGCCTGGAGTACAGGGAACTGTAATGAAACACACAAGTCAGTGCTCAGTGAGATGTTCAAAGTTTATTCTGGGAGACAGGAGTATATATACAGTATGCACACACACACAAAGAACCAAAAAGGTGGGTGCAGTTTATAAAAGATAAGGTAAAGCAGAACAAAAACTTGGGAGTAGTTCTGCGTTTATGAGCCTTCAACAGTTTTATGACCCTTAACATAAACTATACTATGGAATGTGTTTATTGATAGTGCAGTGTGTCGAGGTAAAAAAAAAAAAACACTGTTCTCAAGCACACAGAATATCATGCAACACACTAGAAATTAAATATTTCCTACAATTCCCCCTTTTTATTCATAAGAAACATCGTTGAATAAAACTCAAAGCTTTCCAGAAGTTGCTGGCGGATAATAGGTCATTGGACGCCTCACAGAAACATAACCTGAAACTTACAGTACTTGTACGAAAGATTTTGCACATAGTGAAGAATGCACGGACCAAAGAGACACAACAACAGCAAGATAAGCAAAACTGTTACGAAAAGGGAGAGATAAGGGGCCCATTCTCCAAAGGGTTAAACGAGATTGTCCAAACAGAGTATACCAAACTCCCCAGCCTACTTGACCCTTTTCATTGTTCTGTTACTGAGAAGCAACTCCACGCATCTTCCAAAGCAGTAGAAATTTTTCCATGTTCTTCATTAACAGTGGGGATGTATGTACAACAACTATCACCTACCATAGCAAAAACACCCCCACTTCTTGGCAAGGATTAGATCGAGGGCCAGTCTATCCTGTACCGTGGCCAGTCAAAGAGCAGTTAATTCACCCTTAGTACCTTTGCAATATTAGTGGCATTAACAAAAGTGGCTAACCTGTAATGTGTTACTGCAATCTAATTTCATAACTGAACCACACCATAGTAAGGAAACAAAGCATGCCAAAATTTAGTGGCTCTAACCTGTAACTGATGATCAGGGGGAGGGAATGGATCACTATCTCGCTTAAGGCGAGCGTGGGTTTCATGTAACCAGTGTAAAAGAGCCTCTAAATTGGGTAGGGGTGCAAACTCCAGCCCAGTTAAGGGGAAGGAAAATGTAAACAGCCTTATCACAAACCCAATACCAATCTGAGTAGTGGTTTATGGTCCCATGTGGGCCAGAGTGAATTAATGAGAAATTACCTTCAGGACAAGAGCCATCTTGAGAATAGAAAGAATACTCTGCTGAAGTGGAGTAAGCTGGTATCTAAAGCAGAAAGTAAATAGTCACACGGGTTTGAGAAATTATGATCGTAGTGCATCAGCCTACACCACCAGTCAGACCCTGTTTGATTAAAAAATAAGCTATGTGTTAGGTGAGAGTTAATATACTGAGTTCCACTTCGACAGAAGGAACTAATGCAAACTCATGCAGCTACAGAGAGAGTAGATTTATTACCAGGTAGGAGTGTCAGTGACATCTGTCCTACAAATGTTGGCACACATAAGAAGACTCATTGGTATGTTGCTTGGCGGTCCAATTAGCGAATCGCCAAAAAACATTATCATGTGAATGAGGTTGCACTATGTATGTTGCACTCTCCTCCAAGTGCTGTTCTACAAACTCTACAAGATGGAGTGTGCCCAAAAAGAATACAAAAAAATATAACAGGTGGAGTGCAAACTTGTGTGTGTGAAAAATGTTGTTCGCAATGTCAGACTCATAAATAACTACTTGTGGTAAACTATTGCCTTTCTTGACGCTATAGTGCTCAGAGTGCGGGCATACCCAATCTGCACTCGTCCCACCTCACGAGTCGCTTAGACACCACCAGGAATAGTACACTAATAGCAGAAGTGAAGTCGTCCCGTGGCAACCCAAGACGATCCCTCTGTGTCACGTCACTCCCTCTGTGTCACGTCACGGGTTGATCATCACTGCACGTCTTTAGTCTAGAAAACAAAAAATTACTGAGAAAGAAAGATAATAATACACTTGTTCATCTTTTGATCTCACGCTGACAGGACATCTCTTTAGCCTAGTAGCATGGAACCACTGAGGAAAAAGATCATTAGAATAGCAGTATGAGTAATTTCAATTATTTCTGCTGTTCCATCATATTTACAATCTCCTAGTTTTTTGGGGGTCAAAGATTTTACCAGAACAATATCTCCCACATTAAAAGGATGTGTGAATTTTGTTGAGGGTATTGGAGTCACATCAGCAATTTGTTTATAATATTTAGTTAAAGTATCTATTAGGGCAGCAGAATATTCAGAAATATGTACATCAAGATCAGTTTTTCCTATCGCGGGTTTGCCTTTCCTCCATGGCACGGGAAAGGGTCTGGCAAATATAATTTCATGTCGTGACATCTGCACGTCTTTTCTTGGTGTCATTCTCATTTCAGCTAGAACAGCACATAACAGATCAACCTAGTTTTTACTCCCCATGGTTTGTATTGTTTTAGTCAATTTGCCACTCTGCAAATGGAGCAGTAGGTAAGGGAAAACTCGTGTTTACCTAAACCCTTTGTCACGTTATTCTGAGCACACACCAAGCATCTAGATATTATTGTTTCAATTGTTCCAAGCATGTTAGCTATGCAAAAGAGTTTTTTCATATCTTCCTCAACCCCCCCTTGTGCGTGATGTGTAACACCGTGGAACTTGTGCACGAGAAACGGAAGACAATGAGACGGCAGGCACAAACGACCATCAGCACAATACCATAAATACGGAAGCAACGTAGGCACCTTGAGCTTGCCAAAAAGAGGAATCATTTGGTGTGGCTGAAGCTTATAAAGACAATAAATTGGAAATTAAAGAGCTAGCAAGAAAAGATGTATTGATCAGTTTAGAACCAGAGTCAGGAAAGAAAACTGTTTTCGGGCCGCTTCTTTAGCAATACAATCGGCTAGCGAATTACCTCGCACTTCCATAGAGTCACCAGAGGAATGAGCCTTAGTATTTACAATAGCGAGTGTACCAGGTAGATGGCATGCGTCTATTAAATCCTGAATAAGAGAAGGATGAGAAATAGGCCCTCAGCAGAACAAAAACCCCTGGATTGCCAGATGCGGCCAAAGTCGTGAGCGATACCAAAAGCGTAACAAGAATTAGTGTATATACTATAGTGACATCTTTTCCTTTAAAAAGAACACACGCATGGGTTAAAAGTTGGAAGTGTCTGCACATGATCCTGGCAAACTCCACAACATCTTCTCCTCACTACTCAACCCACCGACTCCTCCTGCCCCTTCCTCTCTGACTGCTGACGATTTTGCCACATTCTACGATGGGAAGATTGCAGCAATCCGCCAGTCCTTCGCTCTCAACCAAACTCCTACGGCAGAACCTCAGGACCTTTCCTTCCCTCCTTTAGTAGAATTTTCCAACTTGTCATCTGACGAGATTCAACAGATCATCTCGTCATCTAACCCCACCACCTGTTCATTAGACCCAATCCCTTCCACAATGCTCCAGGCCATCTCACGAGACCTCCTTCCCTTCACCACAGCCATCATCAACCAATCCATATCATCTGGTCATGTTCCTGCCGCTTTTAAGAAGGCGAGGGTTATTCCCATCCTCAAGAAACCCTGCCTGGACCCATCAGAAGTTAACAACTATCGCCCGGTATCACTGCTCTCTTTTATTTCCAAAATTCTTGAAAGAACGGTTTATAATCAAATGTCTCTTTATCTCTCACAGAACAACCTTAATGACCCAAACCAATCTGGATTCAAAGTGGCACATTCCACAGAGACTGCCCTTCTGTCAGTCACTGAGAAGCTCCATGCTGCTAGATCTGCTAAACTTTCATCTGTCCTCATCCTCCTGGACCTGTCAGCTGCATTTGACACCGTGAACCACAAGATTCTATTATCTATTCTTACAAGCCTTGGAATTTGTGGAACAGCGTGGCAATGGTTTGCTTCTTACCTAAAAGATAGGTCATATGAGGTAACATGGAGGGGATCTACATCTGCCCCACGTAGACTCTCTACTGGTGTCCCGCAGGGCTCAGTACTTGGTCCTCTTCTGTTCTCCCTCTATACCCGGTCTCTTGGTAAGGTCATATTATCGCATGGATTCTCATACCACTGTTATGCAGACGACACCCAACTTGTTCTCTCCTTTCCTCCCTCTGACACTCAGGTTTCCACCCGGATCTCAGCATGTCTGGCAGACATCTCATTTTAGATGGCTGCTCATCAACTGAAGCTCAATCTCAGTAAAACCGAACTGTTGTTTATTCCTTGTGACTCATCTCCAGGTCAAGACCTTGTGATATCCATGGACAACAACCAAATCACTCCCTCAACCACTGCCCGCAATCTTGGGGTAACCGTGGACAATCATCTGTCATTTTCCCCACACATCGCTAACCTTACTCGCTCTTGTCGATTTCTTCTTTACAATATCAGAAGAATTCGCCCATTTCTTTCTTCACAGGCTACTCAGGTGCTTGTTCAGTCCCTTGTTATTTCAAGACTGGACTACTGCAACTCACTCCTGGCAGGCCTGCCTTTGTCCACGATTCGTCCTCTGCAACTGATCCAGAATGCAGCAGCACGACTCGTTTTTAACCTTCCCAAGTTTTCCCACACCACCCCACTCCTCCGCTCCCTGCACTGGCTTCCTGTAGCTGCCCGCATCAAATTCAAAACACTGATGCTTGCCTACAAAGCTAAAAATGGCCCAGCACCCACTTACCTCTCTGCGCTAATTACACCACGAACTGCACCACGTTCCCTCCGATCCTCCAGCACTGCTCGCCTCATCCCACCATCTCTCAGGGATCGAGGGCGGCATTCATCCAGGCTCTTTTCTGTTCTGGCACCTAGGTGGTGGAATGAACTTCCTCTAGATGTCCGTACATCAGAGACTTTGACTATCTTTAAACGACGACTCAAGACGAATCTGTTTCTCCAGTACTTGGACTAACCCCCCCAGAAAAAAAAAAAAAAAAAAACTCAGATGTGTTGGACTAATGGTACTTAGTTATTAACCTAGTTAACCCAGTGTAAGTATGTATCCAATGTTGTAAACATTAAAGCACTTTTTGTAAGTCGCTCTGGATAAAAGCGTCTGCCAAATGCCTAAATGTAAATGTAAATGTGGTTAGAGCAAAAAGTTCAGCTGCCTGAGCAGACGAGAAAGGGAGAGAGTAAGCTTTAATGGTTATATCTGGCAGCGCACACAGCATAACCACAGAGAAATTTCCCATTATACGATTTTGAACAGGAACCATCTACAAACAGAGTGTCACCTGTTGTTAATGCGGTAGAAGACAGATCAGGACATATACTAATAGAGTGAACAATCTCTGAGCAGCAGTCATGATCTGTATCTACTAGCGTGTATCCTGTGCATTGATCAAGCGTGCCAGAGCATGCCTAAGGGTGTCAAAAGAAGAGGTGGATTTTATCTTTAAGTTACTTGTAGAACAAAGGATAATCTCATACCCAGACCCAGACAGTCATGTGTTGTGTTTGAAGGTTCTGTAGCACTTGTTTAACCAGATGTGGGGAATACAAAATTAAAGGATGAGAGAGAACAATCTTCTTAGCATCTTGTACCACCACACAGGCGGCTACAGCTCTGAGACAGGCAGGCAAACCTTGTGCCACAGCATCTAAAGTTTTAGATAAGAAAGCACATGGTCCCATCCCCCACCCATGCTCCTGTGCTAATACAGCAGAAGCGGTGCATCCGTGCTCACACGCGTATAGATGGAGTGGTTTTTGATAATTAGGCAGGCCCAGCGCTGGAGCGAAGCTCCATGTCAGATGTCAGAGGCTGTTGGAGCGCATTATTGCATGAGATGGCTGTCTTGACGTGTTTATCGTAAAATGAGCAGTCAGGAATCCACTGACAATAGTAGTTGACCAGTCCCAGGAAAGCTATGAGAGCATGTTTAGTGCTGGGACATTTAGTGTCGAGAATAACCTGGATTCGTTCCTTTGAGAGCCTTCTTTGGCCTTGGGAGAGTTTAAAACCCAGGTATTTTACAGTGTCTCTGCAAAACTGTAATTTAGTCTTTGATACCTTGAAACCCTTCTGTGGCAGTTGTTTCAGGAGTCAGATGGTGGCTTCTTCGCAGACAGCAGGTGAAGCGGTAAACACCAATGATCATCCGCATACAATGGGACGACAAAATCAGTGGGGAGAGTTAGATCACCACATGCATCTCTTACTACAGCCAAAAAAACAGCAGGTAAGTCAATAAAACCCTAAGGAAGACGAGACGAGGTAAACTGACGCCCCCTGTGGATGAAGGTGAACAATGGCTGTGTCTGCTCTTCCATAGGAACACTTAAGAAGGCAAAACAAAGGTCAATAACAGAAAAATGCAAATGATGACAAGGTATAGAGGAAGGAAACAATGGACAGCACATCAGGCACAACAGGTGCAATAGGGATAATTATGTCATTAATTTTTCTTAGATCTTGTGTAAATCTCCACATACCATCAGGTTTTAGTACTAGATTAACAGGTGTGTTATAAGAACTTACACATGGTTTAACAACACACGCTTGAGCAGTGAGCTTAAAATTCATCTAAAATTCATCTAAAATTTTATCTAAAATTTTCACGGGGCCTTGGCCTCGGAGAGTGGATATTGTTTGATGTACACCGGTTGCAAGTGTTATAATTTAGCTTTATAAGTTATGCAGTGTACTTACCCCACCTTATGTTCAGCCCACACTCTGCTTGGCACACATTCAAGGACAGCAGGAAGAGAGTTGTCTGCTCATTATATCACGTCCTAGCAGATTAAAAGGACAATCAGACATACAGAAAAAAACAGTGAGGGAGATGAAATCCCTTATCTACAGGACATGTTACAGTTACCTGAGGAGTGAAATAATTTCATTGAGCAACCCCTTCAATTCCCACTGAGCTGATACTATTCAAGAGCGGCCCCTCATAATCACGACCCAAAGATGACATTGTAGCTCACATATCCACCAAGAAAGAGTATACAGAACTATTTATTCACAATTCTGTAAAGTGCAACTTATTAACCTGAGATGACTCGAAAGTACAAAGTAACATCGCAGGGCTGGAACTCTGCGGGCATCCCTATGCATTATATGCTCCTACCTGCATCCCTGAGAAGGGATTGGGTCCATATTGCAGTTGTTGTTGTTGCCCTCGCTGTGGTGGCTGCTGGGAAGGATTAGGAGGAAACACCTCATAAGCATCATGCTATTGACCATCATTCAATTGATTATACACATTTTGTCCACCACGTCCCTCATCTCTGGCCTTCATGCAGCATTTACGAGCCCAATGACTTTCTTTATGACAATAAAGTCTACGAGGTGTACTCTGACCCTGCAGACCTCCTCTGCCTCCTCCACGGCCTCCTTGGCCTTCTCACCCAAGGTCTGTCAGAGGTCGTACAGATTATCCTCACAGCTACATGAGTGGATAACAACATTATCCAAGTATGCAGTGGCATAATGGCAATGGAACTTGAGGACGATGTCCATTAGCCACTGGAATGTAGCTGGGGTGTTATGGAGACTGAAAAGTACGACCCAATATGATGCCAATGACTGTGGTCCATAGAAAAAGGTCGTCTTGGCCTTGGCCTCTGGCGAAAGGGCCACCTGCCAATAACCCTTTGTCTGGTCATGGGTAAAGATAAACTGGGTCTTTCCCAAACTGTCCAGGACGTCATCCACATGAGGAAGCGGGTATGCATAGAAGGTGGATATGGCTTTGAGGTGCTGGAAGTCATTACAAAGCCTGATCGTCCCATCAGGCTTGGGCACTGTAACAATGGGGCTTGACCAGCGGCTCGTTGACTCCTCTTTGATGCCATGTCTCGGCATGCTGTCCATCTCAGAATTAATGGCATAACAGCGGGCCTCTGGGACTAGCGCCGACATAAAACTGCACTAGGGGGTGTCTAAATATCGTGGTGCACAAGGTGAGTAAGCCCTGGTTCAGTGGAGAAAACTTTAGTAAACTAGTCGGCGAGTTTGCTTAGCTCTTGGTTCTGCGTGGGCAACAGATTTTCTGCTTGGTAAACAAGATGAGGGGTTTGTTCTGTGGTGAAAAGAGAGACAAGGGCTGAGGCATGAGCAATGGGTTTAATCAACTGGTGCAACAGGTTAATATGATACAGGTCAATCCTTTTTTCGCTTACCGGGCTGTTACAGACAGTAGTTCACTGGCCCGACTCGTTCCACGACTTAAGGGTCCTTGTCAACAAGCTAAACACTTACAAGTATCTCTGGGGAGGAGAAGCAGCATGTAATCGCCCACCTTGAACTCTCATGGTTGTGCCTGTGGGTTGTAGGTGCATTTCTGCTTTCCCTGCACCCCCTGCAGGTGCTGTCACAGAATATGGAGAACTTTTAATATTAGTTTGTAATTCCTGCACAAACTAAATTACAAACCTAAAAGGTGAAGGCTCCTCCTTCCAGGCTTCTTTCGCGATGTTATACCTCGTTTCACATACTGCAGCATTTGGTTTCAGCAGCGGCCGTTTTTGTACACCACTTTTCAGAGAATCTGTTTCAAGGTCTGGTTAAATCAATTGACAAGACCGACAGTCTGAAAGTGGTATAATGACGTGCAAATCTGCTCAATCTGCAACAGCCTGCACAAATCACATATAAGTTTTGACATGAATGGCGTATGTTGGTCGGTGAGCACTTTCTTAGGGAGGCTGATTCTGCTGAAAAACTGCACAAGCTCTGATGTTATAGTGATTGGGCACTAAATAATAATAAATATACAGTAGTTGCAAGCACCGTATGCCATCGCCACTTGGGTGCACCACACAACGTGTGAATTTTGAGCATGTTATTATGCATTTAAACTTTAGAATAGGGGAATTTTATGCCTTTAAAAAATCCACAAATACTGGAAAAAAGCATCACATTATGATGTGACTCAATGTGATGTAACTTATTTTGATTTTACACAGAAAGCGATAAACTACTTTTTTTGGCAAGTTTTAGACATCGTCATGGCTGACCCAATTAAGACATCAAAAATCTCTGTAATTTTGCATCGCTTGAGATCACATAGGTTCTAAATGTGTACCAGCTTTTATTGGTATACAGATATGTGTGTATAAGCTATGCAGCAAAATCTTGTGTCAGGGGCCCAGACTCTCAGACATCCTAATGGCAGCAGATTTCAACCTGTCTGCCAATTTCTATGAATTTTTAAGCATATTAAAACCTTTAAATCCCCGCTGTGACGACGCCTTAAACTTAAGCCGAAGAGTGGTTAATAATAACTTTCTATGTGACATTAGATTGAGTGACATCACATTAAGTGACATCATAGTGTGATGCTTTTTTTCTGTCATCTGGGAGGTAATTTTCCAGATTTTTTGGGGTCTAAACAAAAAATTTCCCAACAACAACAACATCATTATTATTATTACTACCTCTATTCGACAGCAGTTGCAGTGCATACAAACCACAAAGATTTATTATCATTATTTTTGATAAAAAGAAAACAATTCCAGATCTGTTGGTTCTGTTTAATATTCCCTACAGCATTCACTGTTAGAAGCAAACACCAGATGAGACCCAGGACAAAATGCTGACTGGGAACATTTGTAGTAACTTTCCAATATATAGATAAAATATTAATATTTGTAGCATGGTGTGTTGTTTGCATTAAATTTTGCATAGATTATACAGTTTATTGATCATAACTTAAAAGTAACATATTTATATAATTACATACATATACAGTACATGCTGCACAAATGTCTTAGGCATCTTAATATTATTAATTACAAATGTTTGCTTTGCATAATTATTTATGACAATAAATATCTTATTAATTATTAATCTAGTAATTACTTAACCATTAAATTATTTTTAAAATTACACTGAAATGTTTGCACATCAGTATAGGAGGCAAAATATTACACAATAGATCAATTTTCAAAGTAAAAAAATTATGCTGAATGTTGAGGATTACCTGCAAACATATAATCAAGTATGACGAACAAAGACTCCAGAATACATATGGCACATTCTTTAAAATCTAAGCAGCCAGTTCCCTGAAACCTGTACAAAGTGTACCTGAGATCACTGAGCGATTTCTTTAAAGCAAACACTTTTCGCCCTTTGTCTATTTAAGTGCAGTTTAAAACATAACATATATTAATAAAATGATGGATAATGTAATACTTACAGATAGGTTAAACTGTTTTTTTTTAGGCTTATAAATATTTTTTTCCGATAATATTTTACCTCTTATAGCATATATGTATCTCTTGGTGACAGTGGTCTAATGTTATACATGCTATATATTTTTTTGTATAACATGCCATTATTGCCAGTCATGCTGCTTACATTTGCATTTGTAACACTTCAGTCATAAAGCATACAAATATGTTCATATTGTATAGTTTAAATATTTACTTGTAAGGAAGTTATCCTGGAATCACTTTTCTTCTCAGGAATATCTGCTTAAGGCCCTGTCTAATTTCTTTGGTCTGAAGGCCGTATACGACAGGGTTAAGGCTTGATGGAATAACATAAAATAAGACACTGGCCACATTTCGAAGTTCCTCATAAGCTGAGAAACGGTGCAAAATAATAACAGTACAGCCACATCCAAGCAGAATGAGATACACAATCAGATGTGTGCTACATGTTTTTATGGCCTTGCCTTTCAGCATGCTGTTTTTATTTTTTAAACATACATGTGCGATCTTGAGATAAGTAACAGCGATACATGATATTGACATCGTCCAAAGCACGACAGAGGTGAATAAACCAACAATCTGATTAAGTGACAAATTCTCACAGGAAAGTTTAAACAGAGAAGCATTGTCACAGAAGGGATTAGATATCACTGAAGTACAATGAGAGAGCCTTGCTGTGAGGGCCAAAAGAGCCCCGACTGGGACAGTAGCAATTATCCAAGCTATTACAGAAAGCCTTATAACCATCATGTTATTTATTATGGTGTGGTATCTTAATGGGTGACATATGGCCACGTACCTGTCAAAAGCCATGATAATTAATATAGTGTGTGCACTCGTACTCAAAGAGTGAACACCAAAGGCTTGAATTACACAAGCGACAAAGCTGATATACCTGTCAGATTCAGCCACAATGTCTTTGAGTAAACCAGGCAGTACGACAGTAGCGCTGATTGCATCACTCAAGGGAAGGTTACAGAAAAGGAAGTACATTGGTTTGTGAAGAGCTTTGTCCATTGCTATCATTATGACAATGCCAATATTAGATACCATAATAAACAGATAGATCAAGAAAAGAAGAGCAAAAACTGGATAAGATGAATAACGTGTGATCCGCAATCCTTCAATCCTGAGAATCTCATATCTGTATGATCCATTTTCCATCACCTTCTACAAGCCTGTAAAAATACCAGGATATTAAATTTTTTTGTGTTAATCTGTTCCATGTTTAATAATATCACATAAATTATATGCATTTACATTTCAATACTGTAACATTTTACAAAAATTAAACAACACCTTGCAAGAAATGTGTCGTATTTGTCTTTTCACTGCTCATCGATTACCTGTTGTGCCAGTGGTCTGTGCAACTTTTATAATCCATACTGTTTCCTTGTGACTTTCTGGCATGGCAACAGCAATCCGATAACAAATCATCACTTGAGAGTTAACAAACAATGTGATATTATCGGAGGACATCTACCCAGGGTATTAATATTCATACAAACCTATGAAAAGTTACCATTTGAATCCCAAGGGATTTTCCTGTGTGTTTAGAGAATTGCATGTTTTTTTTATTTTTTTTTATTATTCTCTCTTGAGCACATGGACATAAGACATTTGTAGCAAAACTAAATTCACGTAGGTTAGACATCAGTCTTGGGTGTCAGTCTTTTTTTTTCCCTGTAAATTAGGAATTCACGATTTGAAAATAAAGATGCTTTTGTATGTCATTTACAGCACAGGTAAAACAACAAAATATTTTTAACAACTTTCAAAAATTAGTTTTTTTTTTAAGCTGAAGAAATGACATTAAAGGTTCTGCAAATTGATAAACTGACAGTAACCTTGTCCATGCTCTGAGGCTTTATGTTTACAAATATGAGTGCAATTGTCACATTTGTAACGCTGGAATCGCCCTGATAATGTCATGCACACTCAGTATGCGACCGGCACTAGGACCCGGAAGTAATGCGGTCGCGAACCAGGAAGTATAAAAAGGGTAAACAAACCACTACACTCTGCTCAGTCATTTGAGTTCGCCCATGTCGCCTCGGACCGTTTCACCGAACCGTGAGTACTCACCCTCTTGGGTTTACTTTCAGATTGAGTGTGTGTTTATAAAACGCGGGTTAGATTTGTGTCTCTCCCTTGCTCCCCATTCGTGAGAGTCCTTAGATCAAATCGTGTGATTATCCTGCCTATTCGTGTCACTCCGCGTTTGGGTTTACCATTCACAAAGGGCTAACCGCTAAAGCTACATCTTCTGGTCTCCTCGGGTTAGTTTCTGACAGAATGACTGAGCCTTCCGCGGTAAACCCTGCGGATCACGCGCGTCTTTGCGATGTGGTGGATCGGCACGCCGAGCTAATTGACAAGCTAACCGGAGATCTTGCTACTCTGCGCCGGAGCATCCAAGACGTCGCGGCCTTGCGCCGCGAGGTGGCGGAGCTTCGGCGGGAGAACGCGGACCTCTGGACGCCGCATCAACCCCCCCCCCTCCTTCTGATGTTTTTCTTTCGCTTCCAGATAAATGGAACGGCACAGACGGGAAATGTAGTGTGTTTTTGACAGCGCTAGATCTGGTGTTTGAGTTCAATTCCACCAAATACTCCACCGATCGGCTACGCATTGCTCTTCTCGTCTCGTTGCTAACTGGGCAGGCAGCTGAGTGGGCCACGGCGGTACTGCGCTCCGACTCAGACACAGCGCACTCCTACAAAGAATTCTCACGCCAACTACAGCTCACTTTTGAACATCCTGACAGTGAGGTGGAGACCGGTACCAAACTTTATCACTTGCGGCAGGGAGGGTTGTCCGTGAGTCGCTACACGGCGGATTTCCGAACCCTCGCCATCCAAACCACCTGGGGAGATGCTGCCCTCCGTACAACCTACTTCGAGGGACTGGCGTCTCGCATTAAGGACGAGCTAGCCGGACGAGAGTTGCCCGCGACTCTGGAGGGTCTCATCCAATTGGCCCTCCGGATTGACCAGCGCATGCTCTCGCGCCCGAAGCCAGCTCCTCGGACCCTGCCGCCCTCCATGCCCTCGCCCACCTTCTTCACCCAGGCCCCGGCTTTCGACGCCCGATCTGCTGTCACTCCTGCAACTACCGGACCTGCCGGATCTCCACCTCCCGCCGTGGTTAACACAGGAGCCGGGGAACCCATGCAATTAGGACGCGCCTCCTTGACCGCTGAAGAACGGGAGCGACGATTTAAGGAGGGACTCTGTGCCTATTGTGGATCAGCGACGCACCACCGAGCTATCTGTCCAGTTCGACCGGGAAACGCCCAGACCCGGTGAGGCAGGAGGACCACTCACCGGGTCATATCCAACTCTCCTCCACTTCGACCGATTCCTCCCGTCTCACGGTTCAAGTACACCTCCATTTTGGCCACAAACAAGTTAGGAGTACTGCGTTCATCGATTCCGGTGCCGCAGGCAACTTCATTGACTTCTCTTATGCCAAAAAATTGGGGTTAAAATTCGAGGCGTTATCCCAGCCGGTTCGGATTACCGCTGTCGACGGTCGGCCCCTCTCCACCAGTCCCATCACCACCCAGACTCGTCCCATCACCCTCATCATCGATAAACATCAGGAACAGATCAACTTTTATGTCACCCCCATCTCTTCTCCTCCAATCATCCTAGGTTTTCCGTGGCTCATCCAACATGACCCTCTTATCTCCTGGAGACAGAACCGGATTTTACAGTGGGGCGCGACCTGTACCGAACTGTGCCTACGGGCTGCGGCTGGGACGTGCTCTAGGGAGTCCGAGGCCCCCGATGTCGACGTCAACGCCATCCCCGCCGCTTATCGGGACCTGGCGGAGGTCTTCTGCAAGAGACGGGCCACTCATCTTCCTCCTTACAGACCGTACGACCTCGCCATAGACCTTCAGCCGGGAACTGTTCCACCCCGCGGCCACCTCTACTCATTGTCGTCCACAGAGATGCAGGCTATGGAGGAATATGTGACCAACGCTCTCCGCCATGGTACCATCCGGCCATCCTCTTCGCCTGCTGCCGCGGGGTTCTTCTTTGTGAAGAAGAAAGGAGGCGAACTTCGCCCATGTGTTGACTATCGGGGGCTCAATAACATCACCATCAAGAATCGACATCCGTTGCCTCTTACCAACTCAGCCCTGGACGTTCTCTCTGGTGCCACCATTTTCACAAAGTTGGACCTCAGGAGCGCCTACAACTTGGTACGCATCAGAGAGGGCGATGAGTGGAAGACGGCTTTCATCACCCCTACCGGACACTATGAGAGTCTAGTGATCCCATTTGGACTGTGCAACGCCCCCGCCGCTTTCCAACATTTCATAAACGATGTCCTCCGGGACAGGCCGGTGCTAGGCCGGTGGGCATTCGTTTACCTGGATGACATACTCATCTACTCCCGTTCTGTTGATGAACACATCCAGCACGTCAGGGCGGTTCTAAAGAGATTACTTGCCCACCAGCTGTACTGTAAGTTGGAGAAGTGCGCCTTTCACGAGCGCTCCACCACGTTCCTGGGTTTCATCATCTCGCCCCAGGGTGTGGCCATGGACCCGCAGAAACTAGAAGTTGTGCGTCATTGGCCCCTACCCAAGACCCTCAAGCAACTTTAACGGTTTCTCGGGTTTGCGAATTTCTATCGTCGCTTTACCCAGGACTACAGTACAGTTGCCGCGCCCCTGACCGCCCTGACTCGCCCATCATCTTCCCCTTTGCGACTAAACCAGACCGCCATCTCTGCCTTTAAGAAGCTCTGCTCCCTTTTTACCACTGCTCCTATCCTCCTCCACCCAGACGCCAGCAAACCATTCATTGGAAGTGGTGGACGCTTCAGATGTGGGCGCTGGAGCTGTTCTTTCACAACGAGGTCCAGTTCAAAAACTACATCCCTGTAGTTTCTTCTCCAAAAAATTCGATCCCACTCAGCAGCGACACGTGGTAGGGGACCGTGAGCATAAAGTGGGCTTTGGAGGAATGTCGTCACTGGCTCCAGGGCGCCAGGGACCCATTCATCATCTGGACGGACCATCAAAATCTAATCACCATCCGAAACCTCAAGCAATTAAACCCTAGACAGGCGCGGTGGGCTCTATTTTTTGAGCACTACAACTTCCATCTCTCTTACCGCCCGGGGTTTAAGAATACCAAAGCAGACGCGCTTTCTCGTCAACATGAAACTGACAGCCCCCGGGCAGACCCCGCGCCTGTCCTACCACCCTCCAAGATCATCGCACCCCTACTATTGGATCTGGAAACGAGGGTTCGCCAGGCGCAGACCACAGAGACCGAACCGGCAGGTGTGCCGCCTGGACGGCTCTATGTGCCCACCAACATGAGGTCAGAAGTACTCCAGTGGGGTCACTCCTCCCCCATCTCGGGACACCCGGGCTTACGACGCACACTGCTGTTCCTCCAACGCAACTTCTGGTGGCCATCCATCGCGAAGGACGTCCGGGAGTTCGTTCAGGCGTGCCCGGTGTGCGCCAGGGCAAAGGACACCAACCAACCTACCTCCGGCGAACTCCAACCTCTCCCCGTCCCTCGCCGACCCTGGACGCACATCGCCGTCGATTTTATCACGGGCCTGCCGGCCTCCGAAGGAAAAGACACCATCATGACCATCATTGATCGGTTCTCTAAGGCCGTGCACCTGGTGGCCCTCGCCGGACTCCCATCAGCCAAAAAGACCGCGGAACTGATATTAGAGCACGAAGTCCGTCTGCATGGGTTCCCAAAGGACATCGTCTCGGACAGAGGGCCCCAGTTTGCTGCCAGGTTCTGGAAGGCCTTCTGCCGTCTGATCGACTCCACCTGCAGTCTATCATCTGGATACCACTCCAGACTAACGGTCAGACAGAGCGGGCCAACCAACAACTGAAGCGCTATTTGAGATTTTTCATAGCCGATCGTCAATGCTCCTGGGCTTGCTACCTCATCTGGGCAGAGCTTTCACACAACCTCCACGTCTCATCGGCCACAAAGCTCAGCCCCTTTGAGGTATGCTACGGTTTCCAACCTTCAGTGTTCAACCACCAAGAACCGGAGGTCGACGTACCGTCAGCCCAACAGTTGGTCCGCAGGTGTCGGCGGCTGTGGAACATCGCCAATCGGGCCATCCACCAAGCCAACGCCCGTTACACCACCCAGCATCGCCGCCGACACCCTCCGGGACGATTGTACCACGTAGGTGACAAGGTTTGGCTCTCCACAAGAAACCTCCGCCTTCACACTGAATCCAAGAAACTTTCACCCAGATTCATCGGTCCCTACCGCATCTCCCTTCGGATAAACCCAGTCACCTACCGGCTCCAGCTGCCTGCGGCGCTCCGAATCCACCCAGTATTCCACATCTCCCAACTCAAACCTTTCATCACATCACCCATGATGGTTTACCATTCACGCTACAAAGGGCTAACCGCTAAAGCTACGTCTTCTGGTCTCCTCGGGTTAGTTCCTGACAGATAATACTTAATTTTTCCTTAACTTACAACATGATAATATTTTCAGAGCCTTGCATGTATTGATGGCAGTGATCTACAATGTACACAGAACCAAAACAAATAAACAATGCTGAGGAAGATCATGGACAACGTATTGTAGGGTGCAACTGGGACCTTCTTCTACCCTACAGTATGTCCTACTTGCTATTTGGGAGACACCTCAAGCATCCCCGTTCAAACGCCCTCTTGGACATTGCCAGGGAAATGACATTGCCAGGACATTCCCTACAGAGCAGTTTTCGTTTGTGTGAAAACGCAAACACTGATTTTTAGGGGTAACTTAGCAGTCTAAGTGAGGTCAACAACTGTGCGTTTGTGTGCGTGCGTGTGTGTGTTTGTGTGTGTGTGTGTGAGACAACCCCTTCCCCTTCCTGCTCTCCTTTTCACCCACAGACTGATTTTTTTGAAGGTAAAGTGCAGATAAATTTTTTTATTTTTTATTTATATTTTGTATCAACTATTTTTATAGGAATGAATTCGGGTTGTGAAACAAATCATCTGAATTTCCATTATTTCTTATGGGGAAATTTATTTTGATATTATATATATAATATCAATATATCAATATATATAATATTTTTTAGTGTGTTGTGTATTTTGCATTAAATTCTGCATTAATATTAGAGCTCATTGATGATCACTTAATAGTTTAATTTCAGATCTACAGTATATTGCTGCACAAATGTTCAAGGCATCTCCCCTGACCCTGTACACAGGATAAAGCATTATACTGTAGACAATGAGTGAGTGATGAGAAGATTTTAAAACATTACTGTATTTAAAAAATGTACATTTAATGATTGATTAGATATAGTGACTTTATATTACTATCATTTGGATATAGATTAGATATAGTCACTTTATATCACTATAAAGTGGCTTTGGTGTCCTCATCAAAACACAAAGTTATAGCAAAATAATAAAATTTGCAGATTTTATTATAAATGACCAAACATTTACACATATTACACACAGTAAAATTATGCATCTCTTAAAATGTGTTAATCTCATTTTATGCCATCTTCCTTGATTGGGTGTGTGACTTAGCTTGGGCCCTAAATAATATTAAATACATGTTGCAAGCAACAATTAATGGGTCCACGCACCCTGTGCCATCACCACCCAGGTGCACCACACAACCTGTGTGATTTTTGAGCATGTTAACATGCATTTAAAGGGGACATAGCAATACCATTATAATTTTAAAATAGAATGATCTCTATTCTTATAGAGAAAAGCATCATACTATGATGTCACTCAATATGATGTCAATCAATATTGTAGCGTTTTTACGCCGGAAAGAATGCTGGAGAGACGAGTGAGCTTATTTGCTGCCCAATGCAATGGCTGGGAGTACTTTATTAAGCACACAGCAGGTATGGCATGAGCAGCACCTTCACTCAGGAGCCTACATCCAATTCAGCCTCAGCATGAACCGGAGCACATTTCACACGTCACACCCCCACACAGACAAACAGGGCCGAAGCCACTAACCAAAACACCTTTCCCCAATATGGTGAACACACCGACATTCCCGCAAGGCATGCTGGTCGTCAGCCGCCGCCCCGCCCACGCCACACTATGATGTTATTTAATATAATTTCGCACAGAATGTTATTAACCACTTTTCGGCACAGTTTTTAGGTATCATCACAGCTGACCCGTTTGAGATATCGAAAATGCTGTAACATCACGTTCAACTTAAACCGAAAAGTGATTGATAACTTTCTACTGTATATGACATTACAATGAATGAAATTACATTGAGTGACATCACATTAACTAACATCATAGTGTACTGCTTTTTCCAGCATCTGGGGCTTTTTAAAGGTGTAAACATAACATTTCACCATTTCTAAAATTATACTAAAATGGTATCGGTATGTCCCCTTTACATGCATGTGCCCACTGTGTTCGCTGTCTTTCTGGTGCACCCAGGTGACGATGGTGCAGGGTGCTTGGGCACGCTCATCTTTGCTTACTTATATATTTATTACTATTATTATTATTATTATTATTATTATTATTACTACCACTACTACTTTGATTTGACACCAGTTACAGTGCATACAAACCATATAGATTTATTTAACATTTGCAGTAACTTTTTAATATATGGATAAAATAATAATATTTGTATTGTGTTGTGTACTTTGCACTAAATTCTGCATAGATTATACAATTCATTGATGATCAATTAAGTTACATTTGTCAAATGTCCGTCCTGGGCATTTTAATTTTAAAAAAAACAAATGTTTATTTAACAAAATTTAATGACATTAAAAATGTACCAGTAATTTTTCTTTTAAAAACCAGGGCCGTGGTTGAAAAACCACATCTTTCAAAGGACTTTGCAATGGAAATATATTAGCTAAAAAATATATGTATAACCAGTGTATAACATCTGGATAAAAAGATTAACATGGTAATACTTAATCTCATTGGGAAGGTAAAACAGTTTCTCGTTTAAATTTGGGCTTATAAACATTTTTCTGATAATATTTTCTACCTCTTATAGCATATACAGTATGTACAGTATCTCTTGGTGTCATGCTACATATATTTATTGTACAACATGCCATTGTTCCCAATTACGCTGCTTACACTTCATTTATATGATAGAAATACATATACTGTATACTTTCTTTATTTATGTAATAAGGAAATTATCCTGAAATCACTTTCCTTCTCAGGAATATCTGCTTAAGCCCCTGTCTTATTTCTTTGGTCTGAAGGCCGTATACGACAGGGTTAAGGCTTGATGGAATAACATAAAGTAAGATATTAGCCACATTTCGAAGTTCCTTATAAGCTGAGAAACGGTGCAAAATAATTACAGTACTGCCGCATCCAAGCAGAATGAGATACACAATCAGATGTGTGCTACATGTTTTTATGGCCTTGCCTTTCATCATGCTGTTTTTATTTTTTAAACATACATGTGCGATCTTGAGATAAGTAACAGCGATACATGATATTGACATCGTCCAAAGCACGACAGAAGTAAATAAACCAACAATCTGATTAAGTGACAAATTCTCACAGGAAAGTTTAAACAGAGAAGCATTGTCACAGAAGGGATTAGATATTACTGAAGTACAATGAGAGAGCCTTAAAGTGAGGGCCAAAAGAAAAACAACTGGGACAATAGCGGTTATCCAAGCTATTACAGAGAGCCTCACAACTTTTATATTATTCATTATGGTGTGGTATCTTAGCGGGTTGCATATGGCTACGTACCTGTCAAAAGCCATGATAATTAATATAATGTGTGCACTCGAACTCAAAGAGTGAATACTAAAGGCTTGAATTACACAAGCAATAAAGCTGATATACCTGTCAGATTCAGCCACAATATCTTTGAGTAACCTAGGCAGTACGACAGTAGCGCTGATTGCATCACTCAAAGGAAGGTTACAGAAAAGGAAGTACATTGGTTTGTGAAGAGCCTTGTCCATTGCTATCATTATGACAATGCCAGTATTAGATACCATAATAAACAGATAGATCAAGAAAATAAGAGCAAACACTGGATAAGATGAGTAACGTGTGATCCACAATCCTTCGATCCTGAGAATCTCATATCTGTATGATCCGTTTTCCATCACCTTATAAAAGCCTGTAAAAATAACAATTTAACCAATTTTTCAATGTTAACCAGTTCCATGTTCAAAAATATCACTTAAACTATTATATGCATTTTGGATGAGGGACATTTAAAAGTATATTTCAAAACTATACCACCTCGAAAAATTAAACACCACGTTTCAATTCGTATAATTATTTTACATTGCTCATCAGTTACCTGCTGTGCCAGTGTAGTGGTCTGTGCAACTTTTATAATCTATACTGTTTCCTGGTGACTTTCTGGCATGGCAACAGCAATCCGATAACAAATCATCACTTGAGAGTTAACAAACATTGTGTAATTAATAAATTTATATTCGTACAAACCTATGAAAAGTAACAATTTAAACCCCAAGCCATTTCTCTATGTACAGTATGTAGAGAATTGCTGGTGTTATTTGTAAATGTTTCCACTGTTTTTACAGGATACTAAAAGTATTCAAACTCCCTTAAATCTGTTACCCTTTGTTACTGTATATTGCAGCCATTTGCTAAAATCAAGTTCTTGTTTTTTTACTTATATGTACACACAGCACCCCATATTGACAAAAAAACAACAACACAGAATTGTTGACATTTTTGCAGATTTATTAAAAAAAAAACTGAAATATCACATGGGTCTAAGTATTCAGACCCTTTGCTCTGACAGTCATATATTTAACTCAGGTGCTGTCCATTTCTTCTGATTATCCTTGAGATGGTTCCACACCTTCATTTGAATCCAGCTGTGTTTGATTATACTGATTGGACTTGATTAGGAAAGCCAGACACCACAAATGAGAATCATGAGGTTAAAGGAACTGCCTGTTCCTCAGAGAGCTCAGAGACAGAATTGTGGTAAGAACAGATCTGGTTAAGGTTACAAAAAAATCTGCTGCACTTAAGGTTTCTAAATGCACAGTGGACTCTATAACCCTTAACGTTTTAAGGAAGCCCTTCCTAGAGCTAGCTGTCTGTCCAAACTAGCTGTCTGAAGTGCCTTGGTAAGAGAGGTAAAGAAGAACCCAAAGATCACTGTGAGATGCACAAGGGATGCGGTCAGGAGATGGGAGAAAGTTGTAGAAAGTCAAACATCACTGCAGCCCTCCACAAGTCAGGACCTTATGGAAGAGTGGCCCGATAGAAGCCTCTCCTCAGTGCAAGACACATTAAAAAACACCTGAAGGACTCCATGATGGTGAGAAATAAGATTCTCTGGTCTGATGAGACCAAGACAGAACTTTTTGACCTTAATTCTAACAAAGTCGTATGTGTGGAGAAAATCAGGCACTGCTCATCACATGTCCAATACAGTCCCAACAGTGAAGCATGGTGGTGGCATTATCATGCTCTGTGGGTGTTTTTCAGCTGCAGGGACTGGTTGCAATAGAGGTAAGGATGAATGCGGCAAAGTACAGGGATATCCTGAATGAAAACCTTCTCCAGAGTGCTCAGGACCTCAGACTGGGCCGAAGGTTTACCTTCCAACAAGACAATGACCCTAAGCACACAGCTAAAATAACGAAAGAGTGGCTTCACAACAACTCTGTGACTGTTCTTGAATGGTCCAGCCAGAGCCCTGACTTAAACCCAATTGAGCATCTCTAGAGAGACGTCAAAATAGCTATCCACCAAGTTTACCATCCAACTTGACAGAACAGGAGAGGATCTGCAAGGAACTTGTTGCATCTTTCCCAAAAGACTCATGGCTGCATTAGATTAAAAGGGTGCTTCTACTAAATACTGAGCAAAGGGTCTGAATACTTAGGCCCATGTGATATATTCAGTTTTTTGTTTTTAATAAATCTGCAAAAATGTCAACAATTCTGTGTTTTTCTGTCAATATGGGGTGCTGTGTATACATTAATGTGGAAAAATGAACTTAAATAATTTTAGCAAATGACTGCAATATAACAAAGAGTGAAAAATTTAAGGGGGTCTGAATACCAATACCAACTGTAATTCCATACCAACTGTAATTCTCTCTTGAGTACATGGACATAAGTTGTAGCAAAACAAAATTCATGAGAGTATGCATCAGTCTTGGGTGTTTTTTTTTTTTTTATTCTGTAAATTACTAATTCAGGATTTAACACTGAAGATATTACATTACATACAGGAATGGAGAAAGAACAGCCCCAAGTCCGGTGTCTGAACTGGTAAGGTGGGACTTTGGGGTGTTGAATGCCTGGTCTTCTTTGGCTGTCTAGCAGACCTTCTCAAGGTTATCCTTTTTTCAGGAGTTTTCACCCCGAGGTGCTCGCACACTTCCGCAAACAGCTCTGCCTCAAAATTTCGCTCCTGATCGCTATGTAACTGTTCCGGGGCACCGAATCCGCTGAACACCTCATCCACCAGAACTCAAGCTGTGGTAGAAGCCCTCTGGTCAGGAACAGCAAACGCCTCCGGCCATTTCATGAAGTAATCCACGACTACCAGCACATAACTGTTACCGTGATCAGAAACGGGAAACAGGCCAAGAATGTCCATGTCCATACGCTCCATAGATGCCCACCCGAAAGTCCTGCAGCAGTGCCCGTGAGCACTGGGTGGGGCCCTTCTTTGCCATGTAGAGGTCGCATCGGTGGACAAAGAGTTCACTGTCCGTATGACAGCCCGGCCAGTAGAACTGAGCGCGCAACCGCTGCAGCGTTTTAGTCACCCCGAAGTGTCCCGAAACGGAATAGCCATGCACCAAACCCAGTACACACGTCCGCAAAGCCTGTGGCACCAGCAGCTGAAAGCATTCGCTCGTGCCGCACGGCCGTTCCCAGTGGCGGTAAAGTAACCCTTCGTGCAACGCCAGGTTTTGGACAGTGTTCTACATTGCAACCCCCCACGCGCTCTTCAACCTGCTCGCAGTACCAACAACACGCTTTGCTGCATGGCCGGTGGGATAAAGCATCGGTGTTAGCGTGTAATTTTCCCGCTCGGTGTTGAATGCTGAAATTGTAGTCCTGTAACCATCCGAGCCTACGCGCTAACTGCCCCTCGAGCTCTTTAAAACTGAGCAGCCAAACCAGTGAAGCGTAATCGGTCCGCAGCAAGAAGGGTTGCCTGTATAAATATGCCCAGAAATGTTTAAGAGCCGCGACGACCGCTAGCAGCGTGATGCAGTAATTTCTCTCAGGTCCAGACAACGCGCGGCTGAAGTAGGCGATAGCACGCTACTTGCCCTTGGAAACCTGAGACAGGACAGACCCCAGTCCTACATCGCTTGCGTCTGTGTCGAGAATAAACGTGCGAGATGCATCTGGATACTCAAGAACGGGAGACGTGACCAAAGCTTCACGCAAGCAACTGGGCGAAGGCACGCGAGAAAGCGAACCCGATAAAGGTGCGTAGCTGCGACAGATTTATCGGTTCGGGCCAATTCGGACCAATTTTTGGCTGGAACGGTAGCAATCCCTTGGGCACTAATTATGTGACCAAGAAAAAACGGTCTCTTGCCGCAACAGCTGGCACTTCTTGGGTTTAAGACGCAAATTCACCCGCTGGATAGCCAGAAATACCTCTCGTTGGTTAGCTAGCGCGCTCTCAAACTCCTTTGCACCAGCAAATCATCCAGGTAGACCACACAAAAGCTGTGAGGGATATCTGCCAGCACTTTCTCCATCAACCGTTCAAAAGTAGCTGGAGCATTACATAGGCCGAAAGGCATGCGCCGAAATTGCCATAACCCTTGCCCGATCAAGAACGTGGTATAAGGTTGTGCTTCCGAGGCGAGCTCTACTCGCCAGTACCCGCTACGCAGATCGAACGAGCTAAACCAAGCCGAGCCCGCAACATAATCCAGCGGATAAGAGTCCTTTCCCGTTAACTCGCTCAACTGCCGGTAATTGACACAAAACTGTCAAGAATCGTCCTTTTTACGCACGAGCACAACTGGTGAAGACCACGGTATGAACGCCGGCTTTATGACGCCTGAGTCGGCCATCTTACATAGCTTCTGTTAGGCGATAGCTCGTTTAGCTAATGGAAGGCGACTCGGATGTAGCCGAGCTGCGTTTCCTTTATTGATCGTGTGCTGCACCAAATTAGTATGGGTGCACTCGCGCTCATCTACCGCGAACATATCCGCAAATTCGTGAAGGAACGACTTCAAAGTGTCGGTCTGTGTTTGACTCAACCCTGCGCTGCTACGCTGCAGAAGCTCGCTCAGTATACTCGCTCTGTCTGCTACTGGACCACCGGAAGTTCCGCCCCCTGGGTGTGTGCTACTAACATGTGCGGCTGTGGTTTGGGTATTAGCAACCTAGCTAACCCGAAGTTACCACGCAGAGTTCCGTCATTTAAATTCAGCACCGCACCCCACTTTTCTAAAATGTCCAACCCCAAAAGGCAATCACTCTCAATGTCTCCCACAAAGAATTCATGAGAATGAATACGCTCACCTACTTTTACTCGCATCGTGCGACAAGCCCGTATCTTCATGTAGCTCCCAGACAGGGTGCGAATGCTGAAGGCTGGGTTAGCCAGTCTGCAAATGCGCTCGCTTTGCCCCAGTAATTCACAGTGCAACAGCAAAATAGTAGAACTGGTGCCCGTAGTAAGACATGCAGGACACACTTCACATAGACCCCAGCGCAATTTTCTACACGTCCCCACTTGAAGTTGAATGGACTAGTTGGGGGAACAAAAATGGTTGTGGGAGGCGGCTTCCCCTCGGTGCCCGCCGGAAATAGTTTAACAGCTGCTGGGGTACGCTGTCCTCAAGCCTGAGAACGTTGCAGCGATAGTCCTGCAGTCCAAGGCCTTGGCGTCGCCGCGAAACCTCGGAGGCTTGCTCGTTGCCTAGCCGCGACGGGTAGCCCTGATGTGTCTAGCCTAGCAGCGATGGGGAGCCCTGATGTGCTCGTGGAGCCGCGGCGGTCGGAGTCCTCGGGAAATGCACGATGAGCTAGCTCTTTGCGCGTCACCCTCCAGCGAGAGTGCTACTATGATGGCTGTTTTCGCGGGCGCCAGCCCGCAAAGTCTGCGGCTAGCTCCACTTGAGCGAAGAAGGCGTAGGGTTTGACGACGCCGTTGTAGGAGGGAAGGCGCAGCTGCAGCTTGCCTCGCCCGCTGCCGGCGCACGGAGCTGTAGCTTGCTCCGGCGCTGGGACTCTCGATAAGTCCGTTCCAGGATCCGCTTCCGTCCTGTTTTTTTTTTAAGAAAAACTAAATTGGCAAAGACTCAGCCAATGATCAGTTCCAGCATGGTCAAAGAACACCTAAAGTTACATGTGAGTACTGTTACTATTAGAAGACGGCTATGTGAAGCCAAGGAAAACATTGACTGGCCTAAAGACAAATGGCGCAATGTTTTGTGGACTGATGAAAGCAAACTTCCTCCAAACTTCAGAAAGCATGGTTATACAACTAAATATTAGTTGAGAGATGCACAAGAAAGATTATATATCACCATGTCATAGTCAGTATTCTCCATTCTCCAATCTCCTTCACATGGATTTATACTAAGAAAAATAATTATGGGTCACATAATCACAAACTAGCACAGATACATATGATCAAGTGTTTAACTGTTGTTTTCATTTGTTTCTATGACAATGATAATAATTATTAATATTATTACTGATTAGCCAACTCTTTGTCTCCCATTTTTGCCCTTTGAAGTAGTTGGTTTAAGTATATATATATTTTTTTAAATACCCAAACAATCCCCCAACAATCCCCTAAAATTTATTCCTCCAAAACTAGTTAAAGGTAATTTGTATAAAACAGGTGAATACATCTTGTATTTTGCTTAAAGGTCAGTAAAATACCCGGATAACACCAGGTGCTTATCAGTCTCTATCTGGTTTTGTTATATTAAAATATCTATTTTAAAAACTATTAAAGATGGAACAGTTTAGGTCTTTGTTTCCCCCAAAGTATCAGACGTTTTTGTAATTCTATGTTCAGAATATAGACCTGACCAAACATCATTCTAAAGCTCTTGGCTCTGTGACGTCATCCCTCATACAGCTCCCGCAACAGCTTGTTCAGGCTCCTCCAGGAGCTCCAAAAGGCCAACCGTCACCCGTCTGTCCCCCAATCCTCCACAGCGGAGCTCTGATTAAAGAGAACAGGAGAATTTAGTAAAGACAAAGATAAATAAACTTACCAGAATCTAGTTGTAATAAAAATAAAAGATATTAGTAAACCTACACCACAGAGTGTGTACAATAATGTTTTGGTGAATTATGGAATGTTAATAAACTGTGCTAATGTTAACCAATAAACTTTGTTAGCGTTAGCCACGGTCTGTCTGTATTATCGTCTGCATTAAATTAACCGAGAATTTACTTAATGCGCTTTTCATACAAATAAGTTAAGCGATATAACACTCGTATATGAGCATTAGTTCATCTAACCCCACACACATACACACACCTCCCCCCTCCACGCACTTCAGGGTTTTTATCCAGCTTGTTAACTAAACGCTCGCGCTACAGTGCAAATTCACGGCCCGGTCATGAGCGTTAAGCTCGCTAGCTCCTGTACATCTATTCTCAGCTTGTGTCCTTCGTTTTGATGTAGCTCCATCTGTAATTAAGAATAAAATGTGCAGGGTGGTCAATGCATTTCTGTGACTTAAATAAAAAGTTATTATATGGATATGGAGCTTTGCTCACTTTTTTCAACATACTGCTATTATATTGAACACAACTGTACATGAGTCCCGGACGAGCCCCCAGGGCTGTGTTGGCGTGGTTGGGAGAGGCCTGCTCCCGGGTTTTTGTTTTGTTTTGTCCTGTTTTGCTCATCTAGTTTTATTATTAGTTAAACTTGGTTCGGTCGGATGTTTGGACATCATGGTCCGACCGAAATAGGGTTTATGTAGATTTTGTGTTTCCTGTGTTTTTTTATTTATGTTAATAAATACTTTTCGTTGCAACCAACCAACTCGACCTTGTCCTCCATTAATTTGTCACGGCTTTGAGCCTGTCGTGACAAATATGGGGGCTCGTCAATTAATTTGAATACAAAAATTTGTTTAAAGAGTTGTTTCGTTAAATAAGAAATAAATTCGTTAAGTATTGATTTTTTTGGGGGGGATAGTTGTATTGTTGTTACGAATTCTTTGGGAGGATTAAGTCGGTTGGTTTGGTTACGGGTGTTGCAGGAGCTCGACTTGATTCTGGTAAGTGTCGGCTATTATTTGTATATTTGAGGAGAGAGAAGTTTGGAATTGCTTTTCCCTGGGTAGGTTTAAGGAGGTATCCTTAATAGGATACTTCAAAAAAAAAAAAAAAACGGGAGCAGGCCTCTCCCCTCCACGCCAACACAGCCCCAACATTTATGGCAGGAAGAACAGGTGGAGATCGTTCTATTGATGAGTCTCCTGGCCCCGCCCACTGGCCAGCCGTAGTAGGGAGAACCAGAGACTCGTCACAGTATTCACAGCCTTTGCCATGAAGCTCAAAATTAAGCTCAGGCGCATCCTGTTTCCCCTGATCATCTTTAAAATATTTCTGCAGCTTAGTTGGAGTCTACTTGTGGTAAATTCAATTGATTGGACATGATTTGGAAAGGCACACACCTGTCTATATAAGGTCCCACAGTTGACAGTCCATGTCAGAGCACAAACCAAGCATGAAGTCAAAGGAATTGTCTGTAGACCTCCGAGACAGGATTGTCTCGAGGGACAAATCTGGGGAAGGTTTCTGCTGCTTTGAAGGTCCCAATATGCACAGTGGCCTCCATCATCTGTAAGTGGAAGAAGTTCGAAACTACCAGGACTCTTTCTAGAGCTGGCCGGCCATCTAAACTGAGCGATCGGGGGAGAAGGGCCTTAGTCAGGGAGGTGACCAAGAACCTGATGGTCACTCTGTCAGAGCTCCAGAGGTCCTCTGTGGAGAGAGGAGAACCTTCCAGTATTTAACAGTCTCTGCAGCAATCCACCAATCAGGCATATACGGTAGAGTGGCCATAGAATCTCATCAGACCTTTTTATTTTTCATGGTCTGAAAGTCCTTCTGGTGCCTTTTGGCAAACCCCAGACGGTCTGCCATGTCCCTTTTACTAAGCAGTGGCTTCGGTCTTGCCACTCTATCATATAGGCCTGATTGGTGGATTCTTCCACGTCCACTCTTCCAACTTCTTTCACTTATGGAAAATCTCAAGTAAACGTTTTTCATGTTGTCATTATGGGGTGTTGTGGTTAGAATTCTGAGGAAAAAAAATTATTTAATCCATTTTAGAATAATACTGTGACATAAAAAAATGTGGAAAAAGTGATGTGCTGTGAATACTTTCTGGATGCACTGTACATTGGCCATGAGAGCGGGCCTCCAGGGTTTGAAAGTGCAGCTGGTGAATAACTGCGTCGGATGGCACCTGAATGGAAGTATGTGACCTGGTCCTTGGAACTCAATCCACCATTTTAAAAAGTTAATGTAATACAGTTCAGCTTCTTCGAAAGAAGAGGAAAGGCAAGAGTTTAGGAGTGACATTTAAGACTTTGAATGTTGCGACTATGACAGGGAAGGCAAGATAGTTGGTTAACATGATGCAGAGAAGTAAGGTGTACATACTGTGTGTCCAGGAGACCAGGTGGAAAGCAACGCTAGAAGCTTAGGAGCAGGATTCAGGTTGTTTTACTATGGAGTAGGAGTTATCCTAAAATAGGAGTTTCTAAGGAAAATTCTGCAGGTGACAAGAGTATCAGATAGGTTGATAAGTCTGATGCTGAAAATTGATGGTCTGATGTGCAGTGTTGTTTGTGGTTATGCCCTACAGGTAGTATGTAAGTTAAAAGAGAAGGGGAAATTCTGGAGTGAGTTAGATGAAGTGACGCAGAGCATCCCCAAAAGTGAGAGAGTGAGCATTGGTGCAGATTTTAATGGACATGTTGAAAAAGGGAACAGAGGTGATGAGAATGTGATGGGCAGGTTTGGTCTTCTGGACAGGAACGTAGAAGGACAGATGGTGCTGGACTTTGCAATGGGATGGAAATGGCAGTAGTGAATACTTTGATTGATCTTTGTTCTCGAATGCTATTGATGTTTTCTTTGGGAGTGACAAGAATAAATAGGATCAAGAATAAGTTCATCAGAGGAACAACCCATGTTAGATGTTTTTTGGAGATAAAGTCAGAGAGGCAAGATGATAGCTGGACAGATGATGCTGGACTTTGCAAAGAGGATAGAAATGGCAGTAGTGGATACTTTCTTCCAGAAGAGGTAGGAACATAGGGTGACATATGAGAGCAGAGGCAGAAGCACTCAGGTGGACCATATCTTGTGTTGAGGTTGTAATCAGAAGAAGATCAATAACTGCAAGTATTGGTAGGGAAAATTGTAGCCAGACAACACAGGATGTTGGTGTGTAAAATGACCTTGGTGATGGGGAAGGTGAAGAGGACAAAGGCAGAGCAGAGGACAAAGTGGTGGAAGTTAAAAAAGGAAAAATGTTGCGCAGTTTATAGGAAGCAGTTGAGACAGGCTCTGCGTTGTCAGGAGGTGCTTTCAGTTGACTGCACAACTACAGATACTGTAAGGTGATTAGGGAGACAGGTAGGAGGTTACTTGGTGTACAATCAGGAAAGGGAAAAGTGGACAAGGAGACTTGGTAGACAAGGAAGTCCAGGAGTGTACACAGAGAAAGAGGCTAGGAAGAAGTGGTACACTGAAAGAACTGAAGAGAGTAGATAGGATTACAAGGAGATGCAGCATAAGGTGAAGGTAATGTTGGCAAAGGCTAAAAAAGAGCATATGAGGAATTGTATGCTAGGTTGGACAGTAATGAGGAAGAGGTTGATCTGTACGGGTTGAAGAGGCAAAGAAATAGAGATGGGAAGGATGTGCAGCATATTAGAGTGATTTAAGATAGGGATGAAAATGTACCGACAGGTGCCAGGACGGTGATGGGAAGATGGAAGGAGTACTTTGAAGAGTTGATAAATGAGAAAAATGAAAGAGAATGAAGAGCAGAAGAGGTGAGTGTTGTGGAGCAGGAAGTAGCAAAAATTTGTAAGGGTAAGGTGAGGGAGGTGTTAAAGAGTATGAAGAGTAGAAAGCCAGTTGGTCCTGATGACATACCTGTGAAGTGTTTAGGAGAGGTCCTGACTAGTCTGTTTAACAAGATTTTAGAGAGTTAGAGGATCCCAGAGGAATGGAGAAAAAGCAAATTAGTGACGATCTTTAAAAACAAATGGGATGTGTAGAGGCGTGGCAACTACAGAGGAATAAAGCTGATGATCCATACAATGAAACTTTAGGAAAGAGTAGTGGAAGCTCGATTAAGGGTAGAGGTGAGTATTTGTGAGCAGCAATATAGTTTCATGCCTAGATAAAGTACACCAGATGCAATATTTGCTTTGAGGATGTTAATGGAGAAGTACAGAGAAGGTAATAGGAGGATGTATTGTGTCTTTGTGGATTTAAAAAAAAAGCGTATGACAGGATGCCGAGAGAGGAGCTGTGGTATTGTATGAGGAAGTCTGGAGTGGCAGAGGAGTATGTAAGAGTAGTGCAGAACATGTATGAGATTTGTAAGACAGTGGTTGGATGTGCTGTAGGTTTTACAGAAGTGTTCAAAGTGAAGGTAGGTCTGCATCAAGGATTGGCTCTGAGCCCCTTCTTGTTTGCTATGGTGATGGACAGGATGACAGATAAGGTTAGACAGGAGTCTCCATGGATAGTGATGTTTGCAGATGACATTACGCTTTGCAGTGAGAACTGGGAACAGGTGGAGGAAAATCTAGAGAGGTGAAGGTACACTCTGGAAAGCAGAGGAATGAAGGTTAGGTGTAGCATGACAGAATACATGTGTGTGAATAAGAGGAATCTAAGTGGAATGATAAGGCTAAGGGCGGGCTGTTGGGCAATGATAGGACCTGCGCGTCTTTAAAAAAAGTGGCGACGAGAGCTGGAAGCGGGCTGTTGTTGGTGTTGCTATTTGAAGACTGTGTTGTAATGAAACGATAAACTATTGTATAGAGACATTTAGGTAAATATTGTGAGTATTGTTGTACAGTTTTCCTCCAATTGTTTTTTTTTTTTTTCTTTCTTTTAACGTGGCTGTGTGTTTTTGCCAGTTATTGTAAATATTGTGAATACACCCTTTTTTTGTGTACGGAAGCTGTAGGGGTTGGGTGGCATTTCCTTTTTTAAAATTCGGTAAAAGGTTTCGGTGTAAAGATAATTATTTATTATTTATGTTACTCCTAGACTCTGGACCTGGGACGTAACATAAAGTGGGGGCTCGTCTTTAACTTAATTCACAAAAGAGAATTATAATTTATTTGGCTGCCTTCTTTTTGGTACTTTGCAGATGGAAGTATTATGGATTTTGATTTAATCACCTTTACACTCGCTCCGAGCACGGAACAGTTTAATCACTGTCGTGTTGATTATGCAGCAGATTTTGTCTGATGAGTCCGGGGTGTGTGCCATGGATATAAGCACTTCTACATCGACGGAGGTCACCTTCCAGGTATTCAATAATTGCACCACCCAGTAGTACTTCATTTTTACCCAATTCGGACCAGTTGTTATTTTTAAGGACAAAAGAAATAGAGTTGGAGATTAAATGGGAAGAAACTGAGACAAAAAGGCTTCGGTTAAGGGAACGTTTTTGGCGAGATCACGGCTGGCTTTACCCGACTGAGAGCGCGCCGGAGAGTTCCCCTGCTTCTCTGTCATTTGCTCAGTTACCTACAGGGCCTACGCCAGTCTCTTCTAGTCCCTTTCTTGCTCCAGCGGCTATTTCTTCGTCTGACTTTGACGTAAGCAAACACATAAAACGAGAAACCGAAGTTGATAGCTTTTTTACAGTTTTTGAACGTGTTTCAGCTACATTGCAGTGGCCAAGAGCGATGTGGGCTATTCTTCTGCAATGTAAACTAACCGGCAAAGCGCAGGATGATTGTTCGCCGTTGTCGATAGAACAGAGTCTAAATTATGATGTGGTTAAACAGACTGTTCTTCGTGCTTATGAGTTAGTGCTGGAGGCATATAGACAAAAATTTTGAGCCCAAAAGAAAGCAGACAAACAAACTTTTGTCGAATTCGCCAGGGAAAAAAAAGCTCTTTTTGAAAAATGGTGTGCTGCAAATAAAACGACTACTTTTAAAGCTTTAAAAGAATTAGTTTTATTAGAAGACTTTAAGAACTGTCTATTTGAAAATCTAGTACATTTAAATGAACAGAAAGTCACTTTCATATCAGCAGCCGCTGTACTGGTCAACGAATTCGTATTAACACACTGAACAGTTTTTTCTTTCACAGTGAGATGTGATAAGTTTGCTGTCCATGGGGTTGAAGGGCAGGTGAAAGGGTCAGCAGGTAGTGTGAGACCTGGAAGGGGAAGAGTTTATAGAGGTACATCTCGGGTTACTTTGCTGTAACCCTGTTCCCTGAAAAGGCAGGAACGAGATGCTGCGTGAAAACGCTATGGGAATATCTTTTCATGTTGCCGGTTGTGAATCATGTGTGTACCAAACACGCCAAATTTTGGCTTATATAACCTCGGTCAGGTGACGTCACCTGATTAGACGCACCTGCAGGTTATAAATAGAAGTGAGCTGGCAACATTCCTCAGATTGATTTGTCTGAACGGACGTCCGGTCACGTGGGCAGTGCGGCATTGGGACGCAGCATCTCGTTCCCGCCTTTTCAGGGAACAGGGTTACAGCAAAGTAACCCGAGACGTTCCCTTTCAAAGGCTACACTCGATGCTGCGTAAAAATGCTATGGGAACGAGAGTACCAACGTCGCTGCACTGCAAGTGTCTGGACCCCTGAATTGTGTAGCGTGTGCGCACAAGGCCGAGAGGTCTCAGAACTACGTCTGGAAGGCCAACTCGAGGACTCGTGAGCCTGGAGTGGCATAAACATCCAGACTATAAAATCGAACAAATGTGTGTGGAGAGGAAAACCCTCTGCGTCACACACTTGCTGCAGGGGAATACCTCTTGCTAGTGCAATAGATGAAGCGATCCCCTTGGTTAAATGAGCCTTGATTCCTAGAGGCGAAGTGAGCCCACGCGCTGACAGATCTCCAATCCTCTAAGAGAGGTAAAGGCCATTAGAAAAAACATCTTAAGGGTCAGAAGCCTGAGGCGCTGACTCTAGTGGTTCAACAAAAAGAAGGGGGGTGTTTCCCACAATACCCCATCAATCAGGACGTGACAGGCTAAAATAGCAGTTACGTATGTCCTGAGAGTACTAGGGCACAAGCCCGAGGACAACTTTGCCTGCAGAAACTCCAGCACTGAAACCATTCGGCAGTGGACTGGGTCTACCTGCTTCGTCATGCACCAACATTCAAATAGATTCCATTTGAGGGCATAAGCTCTTCTAGGGAAGGAAGCCCTAGCACTTAAATTAGTCTTAATTACGCTGGCTTGGGGACCAGCTTGACTTAGTTGGTCCCGTTCAGGGACTGAACGTGAAGGTTTTAAAACTCAGGCCGGGGGTGAAATATCGTCCCCTGCGCCTGAGAGAAGATCCCACCTCATTGGAATCACCCATGGTGAGCTGTTAAAGAGGGATACTAGATACGAGAACCACACTCTGGTTGGCCAACAGGGCGCTATCAATAAGAGGCACAAACGCTCTTGAAAGACCCTTGCCAAGACTCCCGGGAGCAGAGCTATCAGGCAAAATGCATAAAGCGTAACCTGGGCCACGTACGGGCCAAGGCGTCCAGATCCAGGGAAGCTGGAAGTGTCAGAGAGTAGTAAAGGGGACATTTGCTAATCTTGAGAGGCAAAGAGGTCCATCTCTGCTACATGAAATTCCTTCCAGATTGACTGACTACTTCGAGGTGGGGTTTCCGTTCCCCAACTGCTCCCACATTCATATGCCCTGGAATGTATATTGCTCTGAGGAACAGGAACCTGGTGCGCTAGCTATTATCGGCGTGAGCACAGTCCGCCCTGGTGATTAATATATGAGACTTCCATAGTGTTGTCCACCCGCACTAGAACATGGCAGCCTTTTAACTGCTGGAGGAAGTGCTTTAAGGCCAGAAATAGAGCCATCATTTCGAGGCAATTGATGTGCCACGTGAAAAGATGGCCTCTCCAGCTTCCTTGGGCTGGACGATCATCTAACCGCACCCCAGCCTGTGGGAGAAGCATCTGTTGTTAGCATCTGCGACGACAAGATGAAGTTAGAGTGGGACCTAGTGTAAAAACCAGGGTCTGACCACATAGGAAGGGTACGAAGCACCTGGCGCAGAACCTTTATTGGGGATTGGCCCTAGAGTGAAATCCCCTGGTTCTTAGCCACAACTGAGATGCTCTCATGTGCAGAAGGCCCAAAGGTGTCACCGTGGATACAGCTGCCATAAGAGCTAAGATCTCTGAAAGTGATGGTCACTTTCTGGTCTAGCTTGAATTCCTTAAGGGTGTTGAGAATGGATTCGACACAGGCGGGAGACCGCTGTGCCCGCTTACACTTGAATCCCATGTGGCACCCAATATGTTGTCCTTTGAATAGGAAGAAGCACGCTTTTCATGGTGTTGGGTCTCAATCCCAAGAAACAAAGGTGAGCCAGGACGACATGCTGATGTTGAAGCGCTAGCTACTAAAACTGGGCCAGCCAGTCATATATGTAATTCAATATGGATGCCCCGGAGTCATAAGAGCCAGAACTACATCCATGCATTTTGTATATGTGCGGGTGAGAGCTAGACCAAATGGAAGGACCCGATACTGGTAAGCTTTGCCCCAAACGCGAACCTCAGGAACCTCCTGTGTTGTGGCAATATTTCTATATGAAAGTAAGCGCCCTTTAATCGATTGTCACAAATCAATCGCTTGGTAGGATTTGAGAGCAATTATTTTGACAGTCAACATTTTGCAGCTGTATTATTCATTTTAGATAGCGGGAGAGCCCGCGAAATCTAAAAATTGAACGCAGCCCCCTGTTCCTCTTGGAACCAAGAAATACTGACTGTAGTAGCCTGACTTAATGTCTGGTAGGGGAACATGTTCCATGGCCCCATTCCCCAGCAACTTCTGTCAGCAGATGCACACTTTCCGGTATCACGGGGGGTTGGGGTGTTAGTGGTTCTGCATCCTGAGATGTAGCAGGATAAAACCGAGGCACTAACATATCTTTGGAGATCGGTGTCGTCTGAAACACCAGAGGTGGCGGAAACTTAAAGGAAAGAGCGCTGAGTGCCGCTCCCCGGGTCCTGAGCGCATAGGCTATCAAGACTTATTTTTAGTAAAAAGACAGTGCGGCGATCTGATCTTTTGGAGGCTGTCTGTGAGGGGCGACGAGCTGTACTCCAGTCCTTACCGGGGGGTGCCCGGCTGCGGATGCTCTCCTTCTGCGCCTCTTGTCTGGCGAGAATCAGATCGAGGCTGGGTGGCCAACGGCCTCGACTCCTGAGCACGGCGTGGGAGAAATTTCCCAAACGCCTGTTCATACAATCTAGCCTCTCGAAACCTAGTAGATAGCACAGGCTGTCTGTTTAGTCGCACGCAGGGATAAATCAGTAGCCCGGCGTAATTCAGTGAATGCTTCTTGATTCACTGTGCTGCTCGTGCTCAGATCCTTCAGCAGATCAGCCTGGTACGCCTGCAAAACCGCCATGGTGTGCAAGGAAGTAATAAAATGAAGTCGATGGAACAAAAATTCGGGAAGAAAAAATATTCTTCCAAAAATTAGATATTTCGTTATGGAGGTCATCAAAGAATGGGAGAGAGCAGCGTTTTGTCTCCATCTCCTGGCCACCCGACAGGAATCTGTCGTGCAATTTTAAATGTTTTGGGTAAGCTTGCTTCTGTGGCCAATCAATATGCAGTCGTTCGACTGCACGCATTATAACCTCAAGCAGCTCCTCATATTCTCTCTCATCTCTAGAGGAGCGTTCAGAGGAAGCTACTTCCATTTCCACAAAAGCAGGGGAGTGAGTCTCTTCAACGCACCCACGAGAGGCACCGGAGTGCGCTTGTGAAGTGGAAGGAGAGAGTTCGGGATCGGGGGAGAGGGCGAGAGAAAGGAGTGGCTCCATCTCTCGTGCCTCGGCCAAGTCAACCTGTGATCCTCATGAGTGCAGCGCGGCTTGTGGCTCCCTAAAAAACGGGAGGCGCGTGCGTAGAAGCTTTATGGGGAGAAGTTCACAGTGCTCACACTCTCCATTAAGCCCTTCGAGAGCGTGGTTCTCACCCAAACATTCAAAGCAGAAAGTGTGCATGTCGCCCTCCGAAAGGAAATTATCGCACGGAGGGGGACATCTAGCTCTAAACTCCGCTATTATTGTCTGGTGAGTTTTATAAGCTTTAAATTCTGCTGTTAGATTTTAAGTATGCTTGTTGACACACACACGCGCACAATGCGGTAAAGAAAAAGATCTGAATGTTGCCCAGCTCACTCCTATTTATAACCTGCAGGTGCGTCTAATCAGATGACGTCACCTGACCGAGGTTATATAAGCCAAAATTTGGTGTGTTTGGTACACACATGCTTCACAACCGGCAACATGAAAAGAATATCCCATAGCGTTTTCATGCAGCATCGAGTGTAGCTTTTAAAAGGGAACTAAGTATCGCAAAGGAGAAGGCAGGGTCTGTTTCTATTGCCGTGATGCTGATCATCTTATTTCAGATTGCGAAGCCTGGAAGAAAAAGAATGCATCAGCTAAGTTGTAGGCAAATGTTTGACAATACATGTTTAGCCTAATCAGAATATTGCAGGATATAAACCCTTTATGTTGCAAGGGTCGGCGGCAGACACCGCTAAAGGCATTCTCAAGTCAGTGTCTGTTTTGCGGGTCACAGGAGCAGCCCAGAGTCTTATGCTAGCTAGTACAGTTCCTTTTTCACAGAAAACCTACACGGGTCCTGATGTAATTTTGCGGAGCATAGGAGCAGGTTGTATCAAGGTTCCCCTCCACACTGTCCACCTTCAAACAAATATAGTTACGGGTAAAGTGTGTGTTGGAATTTGCCCTGAACTTCCAGTGGAAGGTGTGGATATTATTTTGAGAAACGACCTAGCGGGTGGTATAGATTTCACTCCTCTGATTGTTGTAAAAAGTCCCATACAGGTGTGAAAAGTGACCTGTCTTCTCAGTTTCCAGCAGTGTTCTCTTCATGTGTGGTTACACGTGCACAGGCGCATAAATTTGTAGATGTGATTGATATATCTGACTCTTTTATACTGATATATCTAACTCTACAGCTATGTCAGGAAAGTTGTATTTAGAACCAACTTCGTCTACCTGTGATATTGCCCCGTTACAGATGGGTCGTTCGCAATTGGCGGTTGTGCAAAAGGCTGATATATCATTACCTACATGTTTTGCGACTGTATCTGAGAAAACAAAAGTTTCTAACTAAAATGTAACCTTTTTCCTTGATGACGGCAAGTTAATGCGACAGTAGGAAAACGGCGATGTTGCATTCGTCAAGTTGTTGTTCCCGTGGATTACCGTTCCCAAATATTACATCTTGCTCATGACCATGTTCTGTCTGGCCATTTGGGAATTCAGAAAACCTGATTTTTTTTGGCCTGGTTTAAAATCTGACGTTGTTGCTCACTGCCGGTCATGCCATGTTTGTCAGCTAACTGGTAAGCCAAATCAGATCGTTCCTCTCGCCCCTCTACACCCAATCCCCATAATGGGTGAACCCTTTTTGCACATTGTCATCGATTGTCTGGGACCATTGCCATGGTCTAAATCATGTTATCAGTACATACTCACTCTTATTTGTGCCACTACTTATTTTCCAGAGGGCATCCCAATGCGCAGTATGAAGGCTAAAGTAGTGATAAAAGAACTTATTTAATTCTGCTCTATATTTGGATTACCAAAGATTATCCAAACAGACCAAGGTTCTAATTTTACCTTCAAACTGTTCTTCCAGGTTCTTCGCGAACTAGCCGTTAAGCATTAGCTTTCCAGTGCATTTTACCCAGAGTCGCAGGGTATGCTCGAAAGATTTTACCAGACTCTAAAGTCTGCATGCATTTTGTATGGAAACGGGAAAGGACAGGGATGAAGGGCTGCCTATGTTGATGTTTGCGGACATACTGTGTGTGGGCCTCTAAAACTATTAAAGGAATAGTTATTATTGACAGAAAAAATGCCTGTGACTGTGTGTGATTATGTAGCTCAAATGCATCAACGCTTACATCTTGTGCTTTAAAACAATTTTAAAAGAAAGAACGTTTTGACAAAAACAGTGTAGCACGAAATTTTCAACCAGGAGATTTGGTGTTAGTCCTTCTTCCACTTTCAAGTTCGGCATTGCAGGCTAGGTTCTGGGACCCTATGTGGTAGAAAAAAAAGTTGAGTGAGACGAATTATCAAATTCGTACTCTTGAGCGTAAAAAAAAGTCGCGTTTGTCATGTTAACATGCTAAAACCTTACATAAGTAGGACAACGTCTGTTAAGTTTGTTGTGAATATGGCACCTGTAATCACCCTTTTTCCTTTATCCATTGCTGTTGAGTCTGATGATGATGGACTGGTTGCTCCTAAAATTATGTCCACCACTAGACTTTCTAATTCTGAAATATTGGAAAATATAGAAGAACATTTGTCCTATCTCCCACAGTGTCAATATACAGATGTCTTCTCTCTTTTTAGACAGCCCCAGGCAAACCCACATTTTGTTTCATTTTGTACATCCTTATCATGTTAATCCCCAGAAGAGAGAAGAGATGAGGAAAGAAGTAGAGTACCTGCTTGCATATGGTCTAGCGATTCCCAGTTTGAGTCTGTGGAGCTCACCCTGTCTGCTGGTGTCGAAGCCAGATGGTTATTTAGGTTCTGCACCGATTACAAGAAGGTAAATAGTGTCACCAAGTCAGACTGTTTCCCATTGCCCAGGGTGGAGGACTGTGTTGATCGTGTTGGTGCCTCCTCCTTTGTAACAAAATTAGATTTATTAAAAGGGTACTAGCAGGTGCCACTTACACAGCGTGCGTCAGATATTTTGGCATTTGTGACACCTGATAATTTCCTTCAAAACACCGTTATGGCCCTTGGGAGGCGAAATGCTCTAGCTACCTTTCAAAGGTTAATACAGAAGGTATATCTTAATGATGTCGTTATTTATTCTAGTTCGTGGAGTGATTACATGAACTCGCTACATAAAGTGTTTGCTCATTTGGCAAAAGCGTCTTTGACAGTAAACCTAAAAAATATGAATTCGGGAAAGCCGTGGTCACTTACTTGGTTAAGCAGGTTGGCCAGGGTCAGGTGTGTCCTGTTGATGCCATAGTGGAGGCATTTATGAATTTTTCCATTCCCAGGTTAAGAAGAGAGCTGCGCCACTTTCTGGGTATGGTTGGATACTACATTTCGTTTTGTAAAAATTTCTTCTCTGTTGTATGCTCTTTAACAGATTTATTAAGTGTATCCAAAGCTTTCGTTTGGAGTCCTGAGTGCGATAATGCCTTTAATGCTGCCAAAGACCTCTTGTGTAGTGCCACAGTTCTCTCCGCTCCTGATTTTTCCAGACCATTTAGGCTTGAGGTGGATTCTAGTGCGTTAGGGGCAGGTGCGGTCCTACTACAAGAAGCCGAAGTAGGAATTGACCTATGGAACTCCAAAGTGTTCAAAATTAAATAAATAAAAATGACATGATAAATCACTCTATGAACAAATAAGACACATCTATGCATGTGTCTTATTTATTCATAGAGTGATTTATTTTATCATGTCCTATTTATTTATTTTATTTTAAACACTTTGGAGTTCCATATTGACCACCTTGTGTGTTACTTTTTTGAAAAGGTTTTCAAAAACAAAGCAGCGTTACAGCACCATCGAAAAAGAGGCCTTAGCGTTACTCCTTGCCCTTGAACAATTTGAGGTCTATGTCAGCGGTAGTTTCCTACCAGTAATAGTTTATACAGACCACAACCCCTTAGTCTTCCTCCTACACATGGCCAACTCAAATCAAAGGCTAATGCGATGGTCTTTAGTGGTCCAAAGTTTTAACCTTGACCTACGCCACAAGAAGGGTACTGAAAACATTTTAGCTGATGCTCTTTCTAGGTCGTGAAAAAGGTCGGGTGGCATTTCCTTTTTTAAAATTCATTTTCAATTGTTTTTCAAATAGTCAGGGAGTTAGTTTAATCCCTGTGTTTTTGTTTGGCTTTTTCTTTTAGGGTATTAAGTTTCGTTGGGAAAGTTAGTTTCAATATTTTTGTTTGTTATTTTGGCCTTGGCCCAACCACGAAGTTCATTAGCTTTCTATTTTGGCAAAAATAAAAAAAAGAACTAAAGATCGGAGATTTCGGTGTAAAGATAATTATTTATTATTTATGTTACTTCAAGACCCTAGATCTGGGAAGTAACAGTTGATTATAATGAAAAGCTTTGATGCAGCAGCAAGATAAGCAGTTCTTGGTGAAGTAACAAAGTTTGCGAAAGAGCACATTGACACTTCACAGCGATATTGGCAAAATGTTTTATGCATTAATGAAACTAAAATTTAATCATTTGGAAAGAACATGCAGCACTACATGTAACGTAAAAAGGGCACAGCATATGACACATCAAAACATCATTCCACCTCTAAAGTATGGTGAAGAAAGCATAATGATTTGGGCCTTCTTTGGCCTGGCCAGGCCTGGGAAGATGAATTCCCAAGTACTGGTAGTCCCTACCTATCTTCTATAAGTCGGATTTGTTCTTCAGTCTGACAAAGGGAGCCTTATACACCCTTGACACGAATACACAATATACTGTAAAGAATACCAAATCACATGACAAAATCTGTTTTTTTCTCCAACAAGGGAATCCCAATTTCGGGAAAAATTTTCAACAAAACCCATTTCACAGTCCAAGAAAGTGGAAAACAGCTGACAGAATGGCATCCGGTAATCTTCTCAGGATTTAAAGGTGCAGACAGTGCCGGCAAGTCCAACAGGTATTACAGAGGGTCGCCAAGGGCCCTGCCTTACAACAAGGGCCCGGCACACGTTGTTAAAAGTATTTCCTTCTCAACACAATAGAACATAAATACCCACCATGGTGACCCAAAAATTACCCACCATATTAAATAAAAAATCATAACTCATATAATTAACACATGACAAATTGCTGAAAATTATAATAAATACAAAACAACAGTATAAATAAAATCATTAAAGATTTAAAATATACACAAAATATACCCCATACTAATTTGCATAACACCACCTACTGGGAGAACTTCAAAGCCGTAATGATCAAAGTATTTGTATACAGAGATTCTACTATACAGTATCTCTTCAAATTGCTCACGTTTTATCAAAAATGTCTTATTTTAGATATGCCCTTACCATTTATTAATGTTTTATTGCTTGGTAAGTATCTATCTATCTATCTATCTATCTATCTATCTATCTATCTATCTATCTATCTATCCATCCATCCATCCATCCATCCTCTGCAGCTGATCCAGACTCTTCTCTGTTCCGGCACCTAGGTAGTGGAACGAACTTTTTCTAGATGCCTGTACAGCGGAGGCTTTGACAATCTTTAAACGACAACTCAGGATGTATCTGTTTCTTTAATACTTGGACTAATTCCTCACCCCACCCAAGGAAAACAAAAAAATCCTTCCCCATTGTGTTTGACTAAAGCCACTTACTTAGTAACCAAATAACCCAATGTAAGTATTTATCCAGTGACAGAAACTTCAAAGCACTTTTTGTAAGTCGTTCTGGATAAGAGCGTCTGCCAAATGCCTAAATGTAAATGTAAATGTCATGGGTACTAGATGCAGTGGGTTTCCTCCGGTACTCCAGTTTCCTCCCACAGTTCAAAGACAGAATTAGGCTCATTGCTGTTCCCAAATTGCCGATAGTGAGTATGAGTGTGTAAGAGTTTGTGTGTGTGTGTGTGTGTGTGTGTGTGTCACACCTGGGACCGCTGATGATTAACTAACAAAAAATGAAAACCCCTTTCATATGCTCTTATTGTTCTCCATAAATCTTTTAATAAAACAAGTTACATGATTTTTATATTCCTTTTTCATAATAATAATAATAATAATAATAATAATGTCCCTGAAATTGATGTCCACCCAGTCATTTTGGTGGATCTGCACCATTGAGAAAGTGGCCAATGTAATCAGTGACATAAACACCGATATTTTGTCTTTCTTCCATGACGGCTGAAGCCACTGCTGGAAGTACATTAAGTATTCACACTTATATTTCCTCATTTTCCTCATATTTTGTTTAGCAAGTTTATCATGTCCACCCTGTCATAGTAAAATATTATTACATATAAAAACTTTTCAGATGCTAGACCAACATGCATTTTTAATAGCCTAAGGTCTATTTAATAACATTAATATGAAGTTAAATAGAAAATCTCAGCTTGTTTTAAATGATCAGTGTTGGGGGACATTACTTTTTAAAGTAACTAATTATCTTACAAAATTACTGCCTTTAAAAAGTAATCAGTTTCATTATAGCATTACTTTCTGATAAAAATAACTAGTTAGAGTACTCTTTTACTTTTTTAGTCAAGACCTTTATAATTATTCTACCATCATCACTCAGCGAAGTTTGGCCCATAATCTGTTAACTACTGATACCCCTATCTCACTATCTCACCTGCGCGGCTTCACGCAGTGGTCGTAAGTACGGTTCATCATAATTCATCGTGAGGTTTGGTGTTGTGATTAGGTTTCCATATAGTCAAACCGCATAGAAGAGATAGATAAAAAAAAGTAATCCAAGTACTCCAACATGTTACTTTGTAACGCATTACACCCAAAACTGTAAATTATGAAGTCTCAAAGGCACTTTAATGTGATACTAACCCTTAATAGCATTTTGTTAATTTTAGTAGAAACAATTTAAATTGTGTTTGACCTCTGTCATTGCCAACCTCTGTCTTTGTATTTACCAAAGAATTGAGATAGAATTTTATTATGGACCAAATACTCATTTTCCACCATAATTTGCAAATGAACGCTTTAAAAATCCTATAAGGTGATTTTCTGGGTATTTTATTTTATTTTGTCTCTCATAGTTAATAAAAAATTACAGGCCTCTCTTATCTTTTTAAGTGGGAGAACTTGCACAATTGGTTGCTGACCAAATACTTTTTTGCCCCACTGTAGATGTATAACCAGTGATTGTCTGGATAAAATAATGGACAAGGTAACACTGCTTCGTATGGGTATAATAATTTGGCACGAACATAGGCCGGTATAAATTTTTTTAATAAAAATGAAATTTAAAAGATCTGGGTGTGTTTTTATTTTTAAAGTCAAATGAATTCAGCTGGATAATGCATTGCATACAAGAATTCAGGTTAAACGTTATTACACATTATTAACAGCAGATGGCGCTTAACAGTTCTAGTTAACAGTTATAGCCATCTGCTGTTAAAAATGCGTAATGACGTCTAAGATCAAGATGTTAAATATTGCTTATCTTTTTACTATATTTTGTGTATATTTTCTATACCCCTTCCAAATATATTTAAAAAAAAAGTAAAAATAATTTTTATTAATTGTACACATTTATCCAGAATATATAATTTTCTTTTATAAAATGCCATTTTTGTCAGTCATGCTACTTACATTTGCATTTATAACACTTCTTTTATAAAGCTTAGAAAAACATATAGTGTCTACTTTTTATATTTATGTAATAAGATAATCATCCTGGAATCACTTTCCTTCTCAGGAATATCTGCTTAAGCCCCTGTCTAATTTCTTTGGTCTGAAGGCCGTATACAACAGGGTTAAGGCTTGATGGAATAACATAAACCAAGACACTGGCCACATTTCGAAGTTCCTCATAAGCTGAAAAACGGTGCAAAATAATTACAGTACTGCCGCATCCAAGCAGAATGAGATACACAATCAGATGTGTGCTACATGTTTTTATGGCCTTGCCTTTTATCATGCTGTTTTTATTTTTTAAACATACATGTGCGATCTTTAGATAAGTAACAGCGATACATAATATTGAGATCATCCCATACATGACAGAGAAGAGCAAACCAACAATCTGATTAAGTAACACATTTTCACAGGAAAGTTTAAACAGAGAAGGATTGTCACAGAAGGGATTAGATATCACTGAACTACAATGAGAGAGCCTTGCTGTGAGGGCCAAAAGAGCCCCGACTGGGACAAAAGCGGTTATCCAAGCTATTACTGAGAGCCTCACAACTTTTGTATTATTCATTATGGTGTGGTATCTTAACGGGTCACATATGGCCACGTACCTGTCAAAAGCCATGATAATTAATATAGTGTGTGCACTCGTACCCATAAAGTGATAACCAAAGGCTTGAATTACACAAGCGATAAAGCTGATATACCTGTCTGATTCAGCCACAATGTCTTTGAGTAACCTAGGCAGTATGACAGTAGCGCTGATTGCATCATTCAAGGGAAGGTTACAGAAAAGAAAGTACATTGGTTTGTGAAGAGCTTTGTCCATTGCTATCATCATGACAATGCCAATATTAGATACCATAATAAACAGATAGATCAAGAAAAGAAGAGCAAACACTGGATAAGATGAATATCGCGTGATCCGCAATCCTTCGATCCTGAGAATCTCATATCTGTATGATCCATTTTCCATCACACAAGTCTGTAAAAATATCAACTTAATTTATTTTTTTGTGTTAGTTTTATATTTAATAATATCACTTAAATTAGGCCTATATGCATTTTGTGTGCAGTGATTTTAAACAACTCACTTTTCAATACTATGCCATAATATTTTTTTAATGCTGTAACACTTTGAAAAAATTATACACCACCTTCAAAAAATGTGCCGTATTTGTCCCTCCACCTGTTGTGCCCGTGTAGTGGTCTGTGCAACTTTTATAATCTATACTGTTTCCTTGTGACTTTCTGGCATGACAACAGCAATCCGATGACAAACTGTCACTTGAGAGTTAATAAACAATGTGATATTATCAGAGGTCATCCACCCAGGGTATTAATATTCATACAAACCTATGAAAAGTAACCATTTGAACCCCAAGCCATTTCTCTATGTGTTTAGAGAATTGCATGGTATGTGTAACTTTATTTATTTATTTATTTATTTATTGAAAAAGAGGTATGGACATGAAATTTGTTCCAAAACAAAATTCAGGAAGGGTAAAAATCACTCTGATTTCATTCATCATGAAAGATCAATTGTAAAACAAAAATAATGTTTGCTTTAGCATTGAAAACAGTATTGTTTTAGGCTAACTTAATTAATAATTATACCCTTTTGTATTCTGTGTTGTACTTTTTCACACACACACACGTGTGCACATCTTTAAATTAAATCCAGTTAAATCAGTCTAGTTGGATTTTGATACCATTCTTTTTATCTACCGTAGGGTCAGTTGTTTTGTGCTTTCTTTGGAGAATAAACGAACCTATATATTGTATTAAAGGGTTTTGGGCAGTGGTGGACTGGAGCACCATGAAACATTCATTCAAATGCAATTCTTATGCACACAAAAAATAAACTACACAGCAAAATTACATTATAACTTGAAGAAATCGGCTCAAATCGCTGTCGTGTTGGAAAAGCAAGTGTTTATCTAGCAGAAGCCTATACTGTATATTTGTGTTTGTTGCCTTTCTGAGGGAGTATGTCTGCATTTTTTTATTCATAAATCGCATGAGTTTATCAGCCTTTTGATCAAAACGCTGCCTTTTGGTCCAATAATGGATGAAATAATTATTCAATGCTGGACACAAGCAGCAAAAAACATGATGATTATTATTACAAAGAATCCTGAAGCACTTCGTGTTTATATGAGAATTTTTACTTTCAGTAAACTTAATGTGTAAATATTTGTATGAACACTAAAAAAGTCAACACAATAAGACATAAACTAAAAATGTTTCCCAATGTGTCCCTGAATGAAAGGAGGCTTAAAATTAAAAGTACCAGTCAGTATCTGGTAGCCTGTAAAGTACTGCAGTGCATCTCCTCCTCATGGACTGCCTATTGCGGACAGTCTGAGCACTGATAGAGGGATTGTGTGTTCCTGGTGTGACTCGGGCAGTTGTTGTGGCCGTCCTGTACCTGTCACGCAGGTGTGATATTCGGATGTACCGATCCTGTGCAGGTGTTGTTACACGTGGTCTTCCACCGCGAGGATGATCAGCTGTCCTTCCTGTCTCCCTGTAGCGCCGTCTTAGGCGTCTCACGGTGCGGACATGGCGATTTATTGCCCTAGCCACATCAGCAGTCCTCATGCCTCCCTGCAGCATGCCTAATGCACGTTCACGCAGATGAGCAGGGACCCTGGGCATCTTTCTTTGGGTGTTTTTCACAGTCGGTAGACAAGTCTCTTTAGTGTCCTGCGTTTTTAGAACTGTGACCTTAAATGCCTTAAAATTATTTGGAAGTGTAATTTGTATGCTGTAAATTAAAAAAACAACTATTCACTTGAACTAAGTGGCCCCTTGAAAAATCTCTAGACATTTAAAGCTTTTCCACCAAACTTTGTTGTTGAAACTACTGTATGGTTCCAGTTGGTAACCGTTTCCTGGCATCCACCAAACAATGATTTGTTTATCAGGCTGCCAGGTAGCGAAGTGTGATTCACCTCTTGGATAATGTTGAATGTTTTCACTTGGTGTTGTGCTTAATGATGTTCGTCTTGTGTGCAGCTTTTACTGTAGATCATGGAAATTATCATAAGGCTTTTGTGCACAGTTCTTGCGATTGATGCATCTTCCAAAGTGTTTGTATTTCTGTAGTGTGTACTTAATTAGAGGATGGGTTTTTTTTAGGTGCTGTCTGCTTCCGCACTCTGTTCCCCTGATCTGTGAGTTTTCATGGTCTAGCGCTCTATTTCAGAAACTAGCACTCTCAGTTGAATGGGTCACAGCTTAAAGTGTGGAAATTTTATGAACTGGCTTGATGTATGTGCAGGTAAAGTCTTAGTGGGTGTGGCTAAAACAACAGAACTCCATAACTATGCGTTTGTCAATCCATAACATGTTTGGTTTGAAGATTTTCAGGCATAGCAAATCAGTTTTTTAGTGATAAGCTCAGTTTGAGGAAGAGATTCTTTGTTGTATCTATTAATTCTACATGAGTACATTTGAATGTACTTTGGAACCTTGGATTACGAGCATAATTTGTTCCGGAAGCCAACGCATATTCCAAAACACTCGTAAACCAAATAAAATTTTCCCATAAGAAATAATAGAAACTCAAGTTATTCGTTCCACAGATTAAAAAAATAAATACATAAACATATTTAACACAAAGTATAAAGTAAAAATAAAACTAATTAACCTGCACTTTACCTTTTAAAAAAAGTTTAAATAAATTCTGACAGATTAGTGTTTCCGTTTATGCACGCAGGCACTGAGTGTGTGTGTGTGTGAAGCCCCTCCCATCCTGATAGAGAGTGTTTGAACCGGCACAGTGTCAAATTACACACGTGCACACACATAAGACAGGCGGAGGGAGAAAATGGATTTTTAACCCTCTAATGAGAGTTTCTTACACAGTAAACCTTTTTTTTAGGTTTAAAAAATTTTATTAGGAAAAATTAGCAAGGAACCTCGCTAATGACATTTGTGTAAGCGCATACTAACAGAATCACTGCTGTAACGTAAAACAAACAAACAAATGAACCTGCACTTTATCTTTGAAAAGAATCGCGACAGAGCAGTGTTTCTGTGAAGGGCAGAGAGAGTGTGTGTGTGTGTGTTTGTGTGCGTGTGAGCAGAGAGGGGGTGCTTCACACAAACACACACACACAAAAGGCAAGAGAGTGTGTGAACCGGCACTGTGTCAGATTATGGATTTTTAACCTCTGTAATGAACTTACAATGAATTTACACGCGCGTGCACACATGTGATATAAAAAAACAGTTATACTTATATTATTCAATATGTGTACCACACGTACACTTGGTCACAGTGTTATAGTAAACAGTACACGTGTGCACGGATGTTGATTATACCAGTAAGAGACGAGCACTTAGACCCAGCAGGGGAGACGATCCCACAATTCTGCAGCCGAAGTGAGCAAAAAAACGCTGGCTCAGTTGTGATCACGTGACGCTCGGCATCACAACAGGAAGCGCATGCGTGATACGTGATACTCGTAAACCAAGACTTGCTCGTTTTTCGAGTCAAGTCTTGCGGATCACTTGCAAACCGTGTTACCCGCAATCCGAGGTTACACTGTATATTAAAAAACTTTTTTAAACAACATGTATACTGGGTAGTCAGGTTACAAATTGCATTCTTTAATCTACTTGACTGCAAGGAAGTAATGTGTATTTAATACAACGCTTAATTGCAAGTTAAATAGTGCCAGGGCTTGCTCCAAAATAACATATTAGGTGTATTGTACTTGCAGAGTTAGTAAGAGTATTGAGAAGATGTTCTTTATGAGCATTATGATTATAGCAGATGTTTTTACATTCAAGTCTACAGTCATCAAATGAACATATATACTGAATATTAGTAATAGAGGTACTAAGCTCCTGTAAGTCACAGAAGACTTGTACGTTGTTTATAGTCTTGATAAATTTGGAAATGGCTGAACTTAAGCTATCAGGTTCAGTTTTAAAGGATTTCTGTGTTATTTCCAGTATATGCACGGTCAAATCTGAGGGTTTCACAGCGCATTTCTAATCTTGAACTGTTTCATTTTGTTTTAGTCAATTATATATATAAAAAATAATAATGTAGTGTACTACCATGCATATTCCACCAATAATCAGCCTAATTCTGTATATTTATTTATAAATCCTCAAATCCCTTGGTAATTCCTGATCGCTGATTTGTTGTTTTAGAGAAATATTTGTTCATCTGATGTATATAAGAATTGTTGCAATGTTTCTTAAAATGAGCAATCATGTAAAGAAACCAACACTGGCTTTGGGAATTAGCTTAGTGACCTACTTCACCAATGACCAGGACTTAATTAAATTGCCACCAGCTGCTAAGGGACTGATGTGTCATCTTAGTGGGGTTTTATGTTTAGAGTTTGATGCAGAGTATGACAACATGATGCAGAGATTTTACAAGCACAAATTTGTTCTCAGTTAGTGTTTCAAAGTTCTTTGGATAGAAATGAGTCATATTTGTCATTTCTCACTAATACTTGTTTATACCTCAAATTCTTGATTTCTGTGAGTTGATGTAGACTCAATTTTCCACTCAGTGGGTGGTTAGTTCTTTTTGCATGTCCTTATTTACATTTTTGTTGTTTTATACTTTCTATTGCTCCTAAATATGAAATCTGCTTTTTGCCTCCTATTGCTATTAACTATTCCATTAATACCAAGTTGAACTTACACAAATAGCATGCAACAACATATACAGTAATAGAATAGAAAAGAATGGAATAGAATCAGACATTGGTTTTTAGATGGCCAAAGCAAAGTGGTAAACTTTAACAACAACAAAAGAGAACAGTAGTGAGATCCAGGAGGGGAAAAAAAAATCACCTGTTTTTTTATGAACCAGCATCAAGGTTACTAGAAAATCTCTGGTGAGTTCATTATGAGCTTCACTCATTAGTTGACTGATTAGATAAACATTCATTAGCTTGTCAAGGACCCCCAGTGGGATTAATTATTAGCTCATATATTTAATGCATCTTAAAAACATCCTAATTTTAGTGGTCATTAAGGACAATGTTACAGTTACAGTTCCCTGGTAGCAACACACCGGCACAGCTGGTGTGTTAAAAGCTCATTAGTGTTTATTATGGTACAGTGTGGTACTGTAGCAATCAGACTTTGATGATGTAAGAACCACCCTGAGTTTGATGGCATTGTCTGTTTTAAGATGATCCCAGTGCAAATCTTTGAACAAAGCTTTTCGCATTAGTTTTACAATAAAATAATTTAAAAGGTTGTAGAAATCTTTATTACGATTAAAAATAATTCTAAGATACTTTAAATCATCCAAATTTTTAACAGATCATTAAAAATTTAAATGAACAGCAAAGTTTTTTTAAGGAATGATGTACTTAACTAGGTATGTAAGTATATAAGAAAGGCCTTCCACTAGAGGGCAGTGCCATTACACACACAACTATGCAAACCTAGGGTTATACCTAACAATGCAGCCTGTAAAACTAGTTATGTTCTTAAAATATTAAAATATCTATTAAATACAACATCCATTGTACAGATGTCAAAACAGATGTCTGTTTAAGGTCTATTTGTTTTTATTCGATATAACTTTTATATGATATTATTTGTTATAATTCTCATTTGTTTTAAATATCTGTCTACAGTTTTAAGTATTAAAAATCTGTTTATTTTGTATTTTTTATAACATTATAAGACTGGAGTTTATAAAAGTGGAATACGAGACTAAGAAAGCTAGCAGCTGAATAATGAATAATGAAATGTCTTCATGCACAAGAACAGTTCCCTCCGCATACTTTTCCAATCCAGTATTAAAAACAATAAATTTTAACATTTAATTGCATGTAGAGGTTGGTTTTTGATCATCTTTTTAAAAACTGCTCTGGACAAGAAGTTCCTTAAATCCATGCATGGACTTTTCAGTTTGTTCATAGATAATCTACTGGGAGTTACGGCAGGCGTGCCACGGCATGTTGTGCAATATAGGCTTAAATTCCTCGCTTTTAAAAAAAAAAAGAAAATAATAATTAAAAAAATAATAACTCCTCCTACAATTTGGGAAGTTTTTGTGCATGTAGTTTTGTGTAATTGTCAGTTAGTTGGGTCCAAACAATAATGATGAGGAAATGTCTGGTAAATTAAAGAGCCATGTCTTGAGATGGATTTGACACCCCATTCAGGGTGTACTCTGTCTAGTGCCCCAAGTTCCCAGGGATAGGCCCCAGGCCCCCTGTGACCCTGTACAGGATGAGCATTATAAAGAATGACTAAGAGAGAGAGAGAGAGAGAGAGAGAGAGAATTTTGCATGCATGCATATTATTTTTGTAAAATCCATTTTGATTATTGGTTTGCATATTTACATAAATAAATAATGCATGTCCACAACTTTAATATGACATATTAAGTACATCTAAATAATTAATATAAAATATGAATGTGCATCATATTAAAACCAAAAGTTTTTAACATTTTTATCTACAGTGTGCAAATAAATTTCCTGGCAGTTTAGACGTTGCCAGTTCCTTCCCCCAAGCCAAGTGTCTTTACTTTTAATTCTCTTTGCCTCTTAAAAGTGCTGAGAGACATAAAGCCAATTCCAACAGAACTGAGTTTCAAGTCTGGGCAGCACACCAAACCCCTCACTTAATTCAACCTAGCAGTCAAACTTTGTTGAGGGTTACATGAATCTATGTATTCTTCTCAGAAAATATGATCACAATGACTATAGACCATTGCATAGCTGCTGTCAGCAATCTGAAAACATTAATTATATAAGATTTATTAAAACTGTGTTACCTTACACTTTTCAATTTCAAACATTTATTATTGTTAGATAACATTCCTTTACCATCTGATCATCCTGGTTATAAACATGGTTTTAAAAGAAGTTTAAATGATTGAAATGAAAAATAAATATGTTTACACAACGTAAATGTAATCTCAAACCAGTCTGAGTTGATTGCAACACTAGATCCCTCCCATCCAAAAGCTTAGATTTAACTCGAGGAAAACTTCCTTAAAGTGAAAGCAGGATTGTCCACATTCAAGTCAGCAACTCTGCAGTACTGTAAGTGAGAGTCTTCCTGTTAACCAGACACATTCTTCTTTGTGACCTGAATAGTTATAATAAGTACTAACTTTTTTATTTTAAGGTTAAACTTACATATCTATATTTTAAAGTAAACTGAATTTCAAACTAATAATACTTATTTTCTTTTACAATATTATACTGATTTATGATAATTTTAACATGCATGTGCTTGCAAATTCTTTAAACTGAAATACATGTGGTTTGACACACAGTATCCCAAAAATAGTATAGCATGGAAGGTATTTGCATATTTTGTAAGATGATTTGCCTAGTTTCTTGGAATAGCACAGGTTTACTTTGACTATGCAGTATTTGCAGAAATGTGTGAGCATGAGTTAAAAAATATTTCCATATACTGTTATTAGATTTAAAGCATGCATAGTGATTAAGTCCTACTATAGCACAAGCTTAAAGTTTAAAGGCAATTTGATTTATTTCTCTGCATTAGTTCTAATATATGGTATGCAGAGCTGTTGAGACTTAACACACTTGGAGGAGAGCACTACAGGATGTATGCAGAACAGGACAATTTAAAGGATTACTATGCCCTTGAGATTTAAAGACATGAAGCAATTAAGCATAGCAATAAGGTCCATTATTTATTTACTTTTCAATTTTGTTCATTTTGACAATGTTGGAACTCTTGTGGTTATCAAAATTATTATATTTATTTGGGTTTTTTTTCTGTAGGTATTAGTTCCTTTGACTGGCCCTCGAACGTGATTTCTATTATCGTGTTTCCAAACCTCAGCATTTATTGAAATATCTTTATTACTATTTTAATTTATTATTTGTAATTTATAAACCTGTACATAATATAAATATGTGTCAAATGTGATTTTGGCGGATTAAATAGCTGCTCATCTTCAATAAACAGCCACAAAATAATTGTTTATAATCCACATTTAAATTATGTGGATAATATCTGAAGTTTTTTGTATGCTAAAAAAAAGTACATTTATACAAAGTGGAGTGGATTGTATTTTTAGGATGGAAAAATACTAAGAAATTTGACATTTAGCAGACACTCTTATCCAGAGCAACTGACATTTTCATCTAATTATACATCTGAGCAGTTAAGGGCCTTGTTCAAGGGCCCAACAGCGTTTGCTGCTGACTTGCATGACTAAAGCTACGTCATTGGCTAATTAATTAAACAGAATTAAAATATAATATAAATAACCAGTATTTACCTTTTGGCTTGAATTTGACTAGCCAAATGTTTTAGCTGCGGCATCGATGCCAGTTTTTTTTTTTTTTTTTTTGCATTAGCAAGGTTCAAGACGCCTGATTTAATACTTCTTTGTTAACTCCAGCAAAATTCCCTTTTTTAATGAGGTGAAGCTCAGGAAGATCATCCTCAAGTTCCATACTGCAGTCTGGTGTACAGACACAGTACCGTCCAAAGGGCATGAGCCACCCCTTGTTTCTTCACATTAAGTTAAATTATATTATGTATATTAAATTTAATACATGAAAACTAATGTTTAATTGTGACAGCCTGTACAGTGCCTAAAGTGACCTCATTTCCACTCTCGTCTATTCCAACCACACAGCTCTCAGCATCATTATACTAATTAGATAGACTAGAATAAAAAGACTTTAACACAATAAAAGAACAAATTCACTACAAAAAAACTTAAAGCATACAATTAAACTGTAGATAGAATTTCTAATTAAAAATTAAAATAAAATGATATGTTTCTTACTGGTTCATGTCTCAAGTTAAATGTTTTTATGCTTCTATGCAAAATATGAAGAAACAAGGGCTGGCTCAAGACTTTTACACAGTACTGTAGCTACAATGCTAACTACTTTGTGTAGCATGAGAAGGTTAAAGCAACTAATGTAGATCAAAAGTATAGATCTAGGTACAGATCAGAAGATTAAAGTATAAGGTCATCTGGTCATTGTTTAGATGAGAGAAGATTACACATTTTTAGATTTGTAACGAAGTACTTAAGGTCAAAATGAAAACATAGTAAAAATGAAAGTAAATATATGTGCGCAGTATTTTTTTAAATCTTAGAAATGCGATTCCATAAGAGCATTTAAATATTCCTTCCAGTAAAACTCAATCAATGTATACTGTACCTACACTATAGTAACAATAAGGAAGTACAAGCAATCAAGTCTTTTTCCACGCACCTGGTGCATAAACTGAAAGTATGCGCATGACAATAGTTTCTTTGGTATAAAGGTTTAATTAATCGAGGGCAGTTTTTAGAGACAGGATTGTTTAGGTAGCTATTTTTTTTTTATTAAACTATTAATTTACTTGCTGATAAGTAACACATACACTATACTAGCAGAAATCATAGTAAAACGTTATTAAGTTATTATGTAATGTATTGTACCTTCTCACGCCCAAGCTTGCATAGTCCTGTCTGTTGTAAGTAATCTCTATGAGTCACTGTAAAGATGATTCATTAATAATGGGACAATAGTAAGTGGCTACCCTAGAGCTAAAAGCCATCGCCAGTTATATTAAACAAAGAGCTGAATCAGTCAGTTCAAGTAAGTTTAAGGACAAAACTTTTACCATAGCACTAATGTTCACTGTACATGTGAACACACCCTCAACAGAACTGGTTATGATTGTCATGCCAGTTTTAGTTATTACTTGTTTCTAGTTACCCAGTTAGCAAAATAGAAAAAATGCTTCCTAAAAATTCTTTTGAATGTTACTAATCAGTTGTAGCAGCACATTTATAGGTTAAACACAACAAATTGAACGCAGTAAAGAAAACAACTTTGGAGCTAAAATGACTAAATTGGGGACTAAATACGAACTGTTAAACACATTATTAATCTACCTGGAAGGATAGTGCTCTACTGCCAACTTGGTAGAAGAATTGTCATCAGAAAAATATCCTGAAAGAACGTGATGGTAGATCACTTAAAGACTCAGTGAAGTAAAGGACGACGGGGAATCATAGTTGTGTTTGCTAAAAGTGAAAGTAAGAGCATTTCCACTCACACAATGTGCTCACAGGATCGGACCGTAACTGCTGTGTGACCTTAAGAATTCACATGTTCATGACACTATCCCGACTAAATGTCTGATCAGACCAGACTAAGCTTATTTCAGAGCCATCATGCATAGACCCCACTGTCTAAGCCTCCGGAGGCAGTGTTTTGCTCTAGGGTTGCTTCAGTTGCTCAGGTCTAGGTCTGCTAAGCATTGGTATGTGGCAATAAAATAAAGTCAGCTGATGACCTAAATGTACTGAATGACCAGTTTGACAGAATGAAAGAAAATTATTGTGAAATTTGAAGTGAAAAGTGGAAGTGTGGTTCCCGGAGCATGAAGAATCATTCTAATTGATAAAAAAAAAACAAAAAAAAAAACAGTATAATGTTTTTGTTTTTTGTTTTTTTTAGCCAGGCAAATTTGTGTTTAAGTTTAAATTTAAGTTTTAATACAGGGCATTTACATTAAATAATACAATAGCAGTAACAGAGAATCCTAGCATTTTACTAAGTGCAGAAATACTTTGGGTCAAGAAAAAAAAAGGAAAAAAAAAAAGAAACTGAATTGAATAACAAATTTCAGTCTGAATCTTTGGCTTATTGTGTAATTGCTTGTGACATACATATTCATAGTTGTTTATTCTATTGTGTTGAAAAGTTCTGTTGTTTACGTTGCATGAAACTGATGTTGGTTTTTTATTCCCAGGCTGAAGTTGATTTGGTGATTTGGTTAAGAAAAGAGATGGGTCTCTTTCATAATATTAAGGTAAGATTTTGAAATATTAATGTTATGGCTTTTTGTTTGAACAAATTATTACTTTTGTTCAGAGGTTCAGGTCCCTAACTGCTGGGGAGCCATGACCTCAACTCAATTTTATTTTCAATATATATAAGATAAACATTTAAGTTTAGTTTAAATAAATTGATCAAATTATGTTTATTTAAATATAATGTGAAAGTATTATTAACTGTATGTCAACTTTATCATTGTATAAGTTATACAATACAATAGTCACATTACTGACGCTGATGAAACATATGGTATAAACAGTTTGCAAAATCCATTGTTTTGTTTGGAGCTCTGGAGCGCCGCAGATGAGTCCGTGGGGGTTTTGTTCTTTCCTGACTTTCGCTGCACATCCTCATATTGTTCACAAAATCCCCCCCCCCCCCCACACACACACACACACATACACATACACACATACACACAAGTACAACATGACTTTTCATAACTGTTATTGTTCACTCTTGCAGTATCATCAAATGGGTAAAAGTGCTGTCACAAAATTACTCTGAATGTTATTACTTCATTTATGATCTAAGTTGTTATAGTTGGAAGCATGAAGTTTACACAAATGTTTCTTTTTTTTTAAAGCTGTTCTCTTTTTTTCCTGTTTCAGTTCTTTGTGCTGTGCCATGGAATGCTCCAGCTTGCACAGCTGCTGGTTTCTGGGTATCTGAAGGGCTCCATTTCGACAATAGAGAGAAGATACGGCCTGTCCAGCCAGAAGTCAGGAATACTTGCCTCTTTTAATGAGGTACATTATATATACTTGTAAAGATACTTTTAATACTTTTAACATGGCAGACAACGTCTGAATCATCAGATTATCAGAGCTTTTCTACATAAGGCTACAAGATTTCCCGTGTCCGTCTGGGTTTCCTCCGTGTCCTCCTGTTGGCCAGAAAACAGATTATATTAAATTTAAAGAGGGTGTGAAAGTGTCTGTTGCTCAGTGCTTCGCAATGGACTAGCATCCACCCCAGTTCTCCTGGATTAGGCTCCGGATTCACCTGTGTGAAGCACTGAAGATGAATGTAAAAATGTCATCCTGTAATTCTTGTCTGAACATGCACATCTTTATCTTATTGTTGCCTTGATTATCATAATTTTTTTAAGAATGAAGGGCATGCCAGTGCAAGTGAAAATATTCCATTTTAGCTGGAACAGATTTGCGCTTAAATCAAAATGTAACAAATTTGTGAATGCCCTAATGATTTCCTAGAGTTAGATTTTTTAACCCAAAGTCAAAGAGTCAGAATAGTTTCCATTTACTCAATTGCACTTGAAATTCCATGTGTAGAATGTGAACCCTCATGTTCATTCATGATTGCGACACAAATACTACCATACCAGAAGGGACAGATCTTTGTGATCAAGGCTTGCCAGAATTATTGCTTAGAAAATAGTACATTTTTGGCCAGGCAGCATATTTATATTCATATTTATATTCTGTGGAATCAGCTTGCTGAATAAAGCAGCTTAATACAACTGAGCAGTTTCATTTTTAAGAGAAATGCTAACAGACAAATGCATTGTGTATTGTGTAGCTAAAAACAACCATACTATCATATTTCAGTCTGACTTTACAATGAAGAATCAAACACATATGGTTTTTCCTACAGGTGGGAAACACGGTTCTTATCGTGTTTGTCAGCTATTTTGGAAGCCGTGTACACCGACCCAGGTGTATTGGCATTGGAGCGATCATAGCAAGCATGGCGGCATTTCTTATTTCCCTGCCACACTTTATCAGTGGCAAGTACGAGTACACAGATTTCAAAAACAGTAAGTACGCATCATTCATATGATGGTACTACCATCAAGAAAACTGTTGTAATAAAAGAATTTCTGAATATGATGTCTTTGATTGGCAGGTACCACCAAGCAAAGCTCTGGTTTTTGCCAAGACACAAGCAGCCAGACATGTTCAGAAATCAAGAGTCATGCCAACAATGCAGTGTTTCCGATACTCCTCTTGGGGCAGTTGCTGCTAGGTATTGGGGGAGTTCCTATCCAACCCTTCGGTATTTCCTACATAGATGACTATGCAAATAAGAGGAATTCGCCGTTTTATCTTGGTAAGAATGAGAAAGTACACCTGCACAAGCCTCTGTATTGGGATCAGACCATGATACATAGCATTGCTCACCAGTTTTCTGTTTCCTACAGGAATATTGTTTGCTGTAACTGTTATTGGACCAGCAGTGGGTTACTTGTTGGGGTCTGTCCTGCTCCGGCTCTATGTTGACTTTGACACGATGTCTCCTGGTAAGGGATAGATATTTCTTTTCTAGTTAATGGATGCCACACACACACACACATGCACACACACACACACACACACACACACAAAATTATATACTTTACTGATAAGACTCCATCTGTTCTGCTGAATAAAAACACCCTGGTCTGAGCAAACACTTTTACATCTTATCTCTATAGCTATTTTGTAAGACTTCCATAAAAATGGGCAAGGCATGGTGGACAAAGGGCATGCAACTATGAGAGATTAGTACTTGTTGTTGAAGTGTTCAAGCATTTATATATGTGTGTGTAAAAGGCTGACCAAGATTCCAGTTGCTAAACACTGACATGTGTAGAAAAATAATGTAACTTTGTGTAAACTGTGTTACAAAGTATATGGTTTTCTCTCATTACTTATCTTGCAACTAAATTGGCATAACGATAACAAAAAAAGAATCTCACCATATTGACCTTGGACATTGAAGTAAAAATTCTGTGTATGCACATGGGTGAAATTACTTGACCAACTGTATTTATTTACTGTGTGTACTGTAAGTGTTAGTTCTGACATATTTGTGCTATACCTTATTAATAGTAACATTAATAACTGAACTTTTACATTATTATGTTTAAAAAAAAAGCCTGTATTTTTTATTTTTTGCTACTGCTTAGTTTGACTAGCATTGATTCCAGAAGCTAACATCATTGGCTATGCAACAAGTCAAATTCTAGGTCAAGGGTAAATTGTTTATTCACAGGACATTAAATCAAACTATGTACAGTAGCATTGCTCATGCATACAATATGACTGTTGATTTTTCCCCAGGCGAACCAGCATGATTGTTTTAAAATGTAAAACAGTTTAAGATACGTACTGTTCACATTCAAGAACAAAAACATTACTAAATTTATTTCATCCATCCCCCCTGCCCCCCCCCACGTTAACTTAAGTATATTTTTTTTCACTTTCGTGTGTATAAAACTGTAAAAACTGTCTGTTTTCAGTCAACAGATTGAAAAAATCTAGTCAAGACAGTAAATCCAACAAAATATCATCATAATAAAAGTCTCTAATTCTTGTGTCTGTGTTTAGCGGAAATTGTCTTGAAGAGAGATGATCCCCGTTGGGTTGGAGCTTGGTGGCTGGGTTTCCTTCTAGCTGGTACCTTGCTCTTCCTTACCTCCCTGCCATATCTATTTTTCCCCAGAAGCATGATAACAGAAGTAAGTCTATAATGTCACTCTTGCTCTTTTCCGTTAGTCCAGCCCTTTCTTCCTTTCGAGAAGAAGAAACTATAAAAAGTGCTAAGCAAGAAGTAGACAAGTTGCACATGATAGTGTTGCAATGAAGCCCATGCTTGTTATGAAGAAGCTAGAAATGTAATGACCCATGAGCTTTTCAAATGTCATGCTGATTGCACTTTTGTCACATTGGCTTTGGTCTTGGCTGTTGGCAATGTCATCCGAGCATATTAAGCAAATAAACCTCAATCAAGTTTGTCTTGTCACTTGATCCATCGCATTCACCTCAGAAGTGAAAGTGTTAAAGGAAACATGAGAAACAGATGGCTCTACAAACAGTTTGTCAACTACTTCTCAGCATGCACGATTGCATATCATACTAAATTCCCATGAAATGGAAAAGATCAATGTTTAACACTCCCATTCAGTTGTAATCATGCCACAAATTGAAATGTAATAATTAGTAACTCTAATCTGAAAATATTTTAATCTCCTTATTTGTCTCGTCCATTTCATGGGAAATTAGTGTGATATTCTGGTAAGCATGAGGCAACTAACCGAATCCAGATTTTCTTCATAACAGATCCTTAAAACTTAAGAGCTTTTGCTCAGTGGACTAACTGTGGTTTTATGTTAATCTGTTTTTTTTTTTGTTTTTTTTTTATAAAAAACTAGTGGAATTTTTGTTCATTAGTATAGAATCTCAACTAGTCCACATAATGGGAAAAAGTCACAAAATGCCATGATTACATGCAAGACATACCACAAAACAGGGAAGTTTGAGGATGGTAAGATTTAGAATTAGAAAGGAAATAAAAGATCACCATGCACAACTTGTGCGAGCAATCACATAACTAATTATCTCTCTGGAGTGATGTTTTGTGTTGCATATTTTACAATTTGACAAATATAAGGTTCCAGCCTCATTTACTGTAGGTCAAATAGGTCATGTACTGTAGGAGATAGTATTGCAATTAGTGGTCAAAAATGGGAAGTGCAACATGTTCTAAAAAAGTCTTCAAAAATCGTTAAATGCGGACTGTGTGTTGATGGTGTATGGTGTATAGACTCACAAGTTACTATATATATATATATATATATATATAGGTTTTATAGAGTTTATAATGTGTATAATGTTTTCTCATTAAATGTCAGGTCCTTTGTGGGTTTTTTTTTTTTGGTCCTGGTAAATTACCAAGAAGTCGCTTTTAAGTTAAACTAGTCAACAAGTCAAGACCCCATAAAGTCTTGACCTTACGCCAAGCCTTTTCAACAAATTTGGAGGCCAGCATTTCAGATGTGAAGCAGGCAGTCTGATCATGGCTACTGCATACAGATTAAGCTTTCTACTGCGATGGTATCCAAGCACTAGTGAAAAGCTGCATAAGTACATTAGTGTAGCAGGGGAGTATATCTATCTATCTATCTATCTATCTATCTATCTATCTAGATAGATAGATAGATAGATAGATAGATAGATAGATAGATAGATAGATAGATAGATATAAAGACAGGCCACTGATGGTCAGGAGCCAGGACAATACAAGTATAATTCCTTATTAACAGAAAAAAAAATGCATTACTCACTAAAAAGTTTTTTTTTTTATAATTGTTTATTATTATATTTGTATAATTAATTTGCTGGTTTGCATTTAGGTACATGAAGAGGCCACGACAGAGTGTGGAGATAAAAAATTAAAAGAGAAGAAGGAACCGGTATCAGACACTCCACGTGACCTTTCTCTCCTCCAGTTCCTTAAAAGTGAGTTTAAATATTGAGTTAAGAAAGTTGTTTTGAGCTCGTTAAAACATACACTGTTTGAAGTACAAAATAGCAACATGTAGTGTAACACAAAGTTATTTAAGATAACAACTAACACAAATTCTGGATAAAAATGTTTATTTAGGGTACAGTGCAGTAATTACAGTATGAAGAATGGAAAAAAAAAACAAGAAGTGACCTATTATATGTCATACTAATTATTTCTGTTTACAAATTCAAAAACTAATAGAAAAAGTAAATGTGATTTTATATTCATTAGCATTGGTTATATTAAACATATATAAAGTATTATATTCCAATAACCTATTCAGTATACTGTATTTTTTTTTCATTTAATATATAATGTTTTTTGGAATTACTTTTTAGATTTCAGACTACTGCTTTAGAGAGTTTCATAAAGTATTTATTATTTATTATTAAAATCTGTCATTTTTACACAGAAATGCTAAAAGTTATAAAGTCAAATTAAAACTGGAATTTCAGATGGAATTTGGGGAGTAATGGCAATACTCGTGTGTCTGTCTTGCATAGTGACACTTACATTGCAGAGTTTTAATTTCAGTGGCATAAAGTACAGAAGTAATGGAAAGTTGATATGAATATGTTTTGGTTTGCTCACACAGAATTTCCATACATCATGCTGAGAACCCTGAGGAACCCCATTTACCTTTTGGTGGTGCTGGCTCAGGTGAATCTAGCAGCGATGGTCGCTGGACTTTCAACGTTCATGCCGAAATACATTGAGAGACATTTCGCTCAAACTGCAGCCTTCTCCAACTTGATGATTGGTAAGGTTATAAAAAAAAAAAATAAGTTTGACTGGTATTAATTAATGTTTGAACATGGATAGAAATAAATTTGACTTAATCTCGTTGCAACAACATATTACTATTATATAATATATGGTAAATATATACAACAGTACTGTGCAATAGTTTTGAGCCCCACCATTTCTTTAAAATTAATGTAAAGAAATAGGAACAAATGTTTTATTGAAACAGACTGCAAAGTGCCTAAATTAAAAAAAAAGGTGGTTTATGTAACAATCTTAGCAGCAACCTCATTTCCCTTCTCATCTGTTCCAACCACTTATCATTCAGCATCACCAGTTATATACTAATCCTCACCCATGTTTCTCATTGCTTCATGCCATAAGTTAGATGATTTTTTATATTTGCATGGCTTAACAAACAAAAAACATTTCTCAGAAAACCACAGTACTACAGTATATATTGTAACTGGCATGGTGGCGTAATGGTTGGCATAGTTGCCTTGCACCTGAGGGTTTGATGTCTGCCTTAAGTCTGTGTGGGTGGACAACATTATATAAAAATTGTATTGGAAATGTTCCCTTTAAAATAAAATTTTTTGTGGAACGCAGTTGCATTCCTGACAGTCTTGCTTACAAAGTCCAACACTTGTATCTCAAATATCCATTATCCTTGCTAAGAAAATCTTGAATCATTTGTAATTCTTCATAAGAAATGCTTTCTTTTAGAGGAAAAGACAAATTGAGCTGTGTTATCTGCTTATGTTTTACCAAAGCACAATATGCTGATTTCTATTTAGAAAAGCAGTTAATATGTCACTAATGTATCTGTATTCCGTCAGGTGGGGTGAACCTCCCGATAGCCATGTTGGGCATCATGGCGGGAGGTATGATCCTGCGCAGGTTCAATCTGTCCGTTAAGGCGTCTGCGATCATGTGCAGCAGTGCAGTGCTGTTGTCCGTCATCTTCGCCTTGCCGCTACTCTTCTTCTCTTGTCCGAGACAAAAGATTGCTAGAGTAAACCACAATGAAAGGTAATGTTTCCTGTGCAGTTTCCTTCCTTTTAAGGAAAAGTAACAATGCTAGCGGTGATGAATTTATATTTTCCTCATAAGATGTTTCTCATGAGATTTGTTTGTGAAATGTAAATGCACTTACAGTTTGCCATGAGAAGGGTAACTTGAAACAAAAAAACAAATAAAACAAAAAGATCTTATGACCACATTTCTTCTTTGTTCATCCATCCATCTCCGCATGCTACACCCTGGATGGAATGGCAACCCATTGCATGGCACAAGCACATACACACACAGGCTTGTTGTATGTACAGTACACACATTGTACAATGTTAGCTCCAATGCGTGTCTTTGGATTGTCACCTCCCAAAGCATGGAGAGAACATGCAAAATACATACATATACTGTACATAGCAAAGAAAGATTCAAACCCCCAATGCTCCGTTTGAACAGACATGCCGCACAATTAGACAAAGACATGCTGTTCAAATTAATTGCAAAAGTATGACTACAACATTATTACATTACAAAAATTTATGTCGATTATTGTTCTTTTCCAGTTACACCATCCTCAAAAACTGCTTTTACTTGCTCTTTTTTTTCAGCTACTACCAAAATTGTATGGCGTGTCCCTGCTCCGAGGAGGCTTTCAACCCCGTGTGTGGTTCTGATGGTGTGGAGTTCCGCTCTCCTTGCTATGCTGGCTGCAAAACCGACACATTACAGGTAAATCTGCAAAATTACAGTTAGCTGCTTGGTTACTGACAACATGATAATCTATTTATTCACAGCACATTTAGTTTCCTGGAAATAATTTATGTTTTTGGCAAAGTTAATTTGGCAACATTATGGTTGTTCGTTTTGCACCAATGTAGAGTAAATAACATAATGACTTAATGATATTCGGATAAACTAATGACTCAATGAACATTTTTAACAGCATTTATTTGGGATATTTATTTGCACTGTTGTTTTAAAGTTTTTTATTTAAATCATTTCATTTATCCCAATAATATTGACTGTTTAGCAGGGAATATTTGGGTTTTTAGAATGACTTTACCGTAACTGTGTGTGTGTTATTCATATCGCCATATCTGATTAGCCTAACAAAATACGCTTAAGTTTATTTTAAAAAATTGGGATTTTTTTTGCTGTGATGACGGGTTTCTCACTCTCCCTCCTCCAGACCTCCCGCTCTTCTTCTTTTTAATAAACTGTTGCCATGGAAAATAAACATTTCCTTTGCTAAGTAAATTTACTGTAACAGTTTTAGGAAGGCTGTTGCTCTGCCCTTCCTCTGTCCCGATTGCGCAATCTGAACCTAACACTCCATTAAACTTTAACTGGAATCACTTGGTGTATCTTTAATACACTTCACCAATAGATATTTATCTGCATATACCTTTACACTGATCAGCCATAAAGTTAAAAGTACTGGGAGCTGAATTGAGTAACATTGATTATATCCTTATATCCTTATAATGACTCCTGTTACTATAAAGGGTTGGGAGATTTTGGGCAGTTTTTCAAAGCTGATATGTTGGAAGCACATGGATTTTTAGAGTGGCTCCAAAATGACAGGCTTTCTGTGGTGTTCCTGGTATGCAGTGATTAGTACCTTCCAAATACAGGAAGGAATACAGATGAACTGGTGAGTCATAGACATCCAAGGCTCATTAATCTGCATGGAAAAGCAAAGTTTATGCATGCTGGTTTACCCCAATTCCACAGAACAGCTACTGCAGCACAATTTGCTGAGAAAAGGTTTTTCCTGCCTATATCTGGCTCTGACAGGAAGAAGGATAAGATAATGTATGGCTCTGTGACTTAAAGGATCTGCTGCTGCACTTTGCTGACACATACCTAGTGGAGTTCATGCTTAGATGGTTTAGGGTTGGTGACACAATATAAGACAGGTGATTATGTGTACTACAATATTAAAGACATTTGGAAAAAAAAAATTCTCTATACGCACACATGTTTCCATTTACAAACTACCAGTGAGACCATGTGTCGAGTTAATTATCTCAGTAACAAAAGCTATTGTTTAACATCTATTGTTTAACAATCGATATTAAAATGGTATTCCCAGCATTTACTCCACATCTGTATATTCCCGTCAGCCAATTCACTGTTGTTCTCAGAGACTATTGGGAGCATTGCCAGGGTTCATTTATTTGTTACTGAGCAGCAGTGAGTGCAGATAAATCTTATGATCATACAGTACATTTCCCTCCTATACATTCCAACTAAACCTCCAGCAACAGTTTGGACATTTCTCCTTACAATTCTTTACTTGTTTATTCAGAAAGTGAAAAAGACACACATGTATCCCCAAGTGAACTTCACAGTAATTAATCCAAGTAAAGTATGTTGCACACATTGGACTGCTTACTTACGTAATCATTAATCAGCATGATTCTCTTTTATTAAAGGGTACTTAAATTTTGGATTAAAATAACACTACAGTCTTGTTTGTACGTTGTCTGTGTTTTACATCATACACTTGGTCTTGTAATTTGTATGTAAAGTATGTAGGGGGAGGGGGAAAAATACAGATGTTTAGCTTGGATTTAATATTTCTTGGTTGACCGGAGTTAACCCTGATGTCATCTCCTGCTGTTGTGGCATATCTACAGTAACACATGGTTCGATGTGTTGTGCGTTCTGAGATGCTTTCCCACTAACATCAGTTTAAACATGTACGAGGCACAGATCCAGTGCTCACTGGCAGGGGTACAGCTAGAGGTTCTGGGTCCCTTAAAAGCCTAATATAATCCCTACCTCACACAAGCCAACCTTTTTCAATTGCCATAGCATTTTAAAGGGCCTCCTGTCACCGAAGGGGCCTTGGAATTGTCCTTATTTAAAACCAACTTTCTGCCTTATAAATAGTTACAAGAATTTAGAGCTTGAGAATTAAGAATTTAATTTGAAGTTGGAATTAAGTCACAAGTACAATTGTCGATCCAAAAGATATCTGACCGATCCTGGCCAACATTATATCCTTTGGGTGCTGTTGGTTGCAAGGTGGGGCTTCCATGGATCGTATTTTTTTGTCAGGCACGTCCCAAGGGTGCTCGATCCGGTTGGGATCTGGGGATTTTGCAGGCAGGGTTAGTAGCCTTGGGCACTTTGCCTCCAGGTCCTTATGTGCAGCAGGTTGACCTTTTCCTTGATTTTAAATTCAAATTGAAATTTTATTTATCACATACACAGTGATACACAGTATGATATGAAGTGAAATGCTTTGGAATTATTTGGTCGGGGGCTCGAGCCCCAGCACCACCGAGTTACAACTGCCCATAACCCTGATACAAAAGCCCATAACCCTATCTGTTCTACCCATGACCCTATCCAGTGGTGCTGTATCTTGGCCGACCCTGCACTCTGACCCCAGCTTCCTAACTGGGATATGCGAATAAATTATTCCACAGTGCTGTAAGGCAAAAGATTGAATATACTGTATATTTTTAAAATTCCACCTTCTTCATTATAATTAGTTCAATTAAGACATGTTTAATATAAAAAGAAACTAGTGATGTAAAAAATACAGTAAATTAGATTTTGTTATATTATGTGGAGTATTAAGGTTTTGAAAAAAGTTACTGCTTTCAAGTAGATTTTTTTAAGAACATACAGCATTAAGCATTATGTTTGTTTTTTTTTATTTCTGTCTTTTACTTATTTTAGGACAGTGCATTTATTCATTATAATGTCATGTATACAGTATACAGTATAATGTCATGTATACAGTATAATGTGATGTTTAACATGCCTGTTTTCTTTCAGTAAATGTAAGTTTGATCATAAAGTTTTACAAGATGCATGCTAATATAAAGGTTTACATTTAACTGCTCTATGCATTTCATCTTTTATCTTAGTTATGCAATGTGTGGCTTACTTTATAGTAAAGTAAATACACCCCTCCAGGAAAAAAATGTTGCTCGTACCTGCTCCAGAGACTGTTGTGTATGCAGATCCCATAAGATACTCAGTAACAACCATTACCCTGAATGATCATCTGGCTTTGATAACTGTATGAAAAAAGCAGGGCGCTTGATCTTTCTAAATTGAATGTCAAACATATGTTATTATAGTTGGCATTTTGTCATATAGCCTGCAGGGGAACTGTGATTTAAAGTCATGGTGACTCAACAGAGATGTATTCCACGCCGCTGCTCGAACCTGTTCATTTGGATACATTTGCCTTAATCCTCAAATTAACTCTTTTTTTTTTTTCTTTTATCTTGTACAGAACTACACAGACTGCGCTTGTGTAGGTCCACCAAGCTCTCCAGGACATGCCAAATTAGGACCATGTGCGAACAACTGCTCCCACCTCCTCATCCCTTTCATGATTTTCTCCACGCTCACATGCGTTTTGGGGTCCTTGTCTCAAACGCCATCATTCATGATGATTCTCAGGTACTTATCCGATGCTTTCTTTTTTTTTTTTTTTTTTATTTTATCTTCTTAAGACGGCATGAAAAAAAGACATAGTTTAAAAAAAAAGAGGACGAGCAATATGATAAGGTTAACTAACACGCTGTGAAATAATAAGGACACTCATGTGCTCGGAGAAAAAGGTACATAAAGAAAGGTTACATTAGTATTTATATGTACAGTATATGATAACAAAAGCGTTAATTCCCATAATGCTGCAATATAACTGAGTACATTGTATTTCATATATAGATATCATAATTAGAGACTGTGAATACAGAAGACGACGGATACTCAGGTGCCTTAAGTGCCGTGTTGTTGTGTTGGTTTATGACCCACAAAGACACACTTACTTGTCAGTTCATGCCCCAGGTGATGCTGTTTTACATAACTGATCTTGGCTGGCTTTCACTACTTTACACTAAACTCTTTGGTGTCAACAGCTCAAGCCTTTTTTGGGCTTGCATTTAACTTTTTTTGCTGTTATTAAATAAACGACTACTGGGTTTCTTTTTAAATAAAAAAGCACATTGCACCATGATGGAAAAACATATAGCTTCATCAAGATTATGCCAGAATATGATTCTCTATTCAGCTGCTTTCATAACACTCAAAATATAAATAGTACATGTATTTCAGATCTTACTATACGTGACATACCTAGGTTTTATCTGTTGCTGTTATCTTGTATGTAAATTTAGAAAGTGCCCTCATGGGAACCGAGATAAAAAACAACATTCGGCTTCCTCGCAAAAGAACATGTTTGTCATTAATCTGTCTGAGTGAGCTCAGCATACCTGTGCAGGCCTGTTATAAAGATTAAAACGCCCCAAACCATACTCTCTTTAAAAAGACAGATAAAATACATTGATTCTAAAATGTGGTTAGTTTTAAACCACAGTAAACATAGTGTACCTGAGAAGAGAGCTGTATCAGGTGGTTAATATTTAATACTCTGTCTTAAATTCAAAAGAAAAATAAAGCAGGGAGGGATTTAAAGCAACTAATCCCTAGTAATTAGCACATGATTCATAGATGAAATTGACACTTCATGTTACTTTTCACATTTTCACATGGGACTTTTTTAAGATTAAAATTATTTACACAACTTCTTTTTTTAACACATTATCAATGTTTACATGACTGTTTAAATTCATTTAATTGTAGACCATTATTTTTTTTTTCCTATGTGGCTTTTATGCCGCTCAAATAACATTTCTATATATTTTTTTATTAATACACTATTATGTTCACATGTGATTTTTATACACTTTGTTAATTTTTACACATGGACTTTATAAATGAGTCATTATTGTCCATGTGATGTGCACATATAGTTGGCACAGTGGTGTAGTTCTTAGCACCCTCTCATTGCACCTCCAAGGTCTGGGTTCAATTCCCGCCTTGGGGTCTGTGTGTGTGGAGTTTGCATGCTCCCCCCTGCTTGGTGGGTTTCCGTTCAGGTTCTCCAATTTCCTCCCACAGTCCAAAAACATGCAGATTAGGCTAACTGGTGTTCATAAATTGCCTGTAGTGTACTCTAAATGTCCTAGCACGGTCATAAAAAATAAGAATAAATACAGTGGTCACCACTGGCCTCCATGGTCCCTAGTTGGTCTACAGAGTGTCCTAGATGGATGGATATGTGAACATAACTCATGTTATATTCATGTGACTTTTACACAAGTCTTTATCGTCACCGTTTTCCTTTATTCTCATGATTTATACACAATGGATCTTTCACATTTTACATCTTTCAACATTTTTACACACAATTTGCAGATGTGATTTGGTAAACATTGGGGATTATAAATTCCTATTGTTTACACATAAAACTCCAAATGCAGACTCTGTAAAACACCAAAGATACATTTTGCATCTGGACTTGTTTTTCTTACCATAAATGAGACAATAAAATTATACATGAAGCAAACCAACAAACTTAAGGAGCATTGCTCAACCTGGAATTTAAACTCAGCTATCCAGACAGAACTTAAACTAATGGGTTTGCGTGACCCCTTTTGGATTCAGAATTTTTTTTATTATTACTTCCAGGAAAATGGCATCCATTGGGCATCTGCAGTATAATAAAGTCACTCAAGAAATATATTGCAATCACTGTGACATTATTTAAATGAAAAATTTTAAAACCCAAAACATTAAACAACCTAAATGTCCTCATATGAGGACATAACATTTTCTCATAACTACGTTACCTATATATCCTTGTACAATCCTCATATGGGGAGCATTTCCTTGTAATCAGGTAATAATAAAGAGAAACAATGAGGAGGAATTACAATGTACATGTCAGTAGCATTCGGGTCTCAGGAGTTTAAAATATTTAAGTTTTTAATATTTACAAATATTTAAGATTGGATAAGTTTTATACAAACAAAATGTTATTCATTAATAATTTTTTATTCTCACCCACTTGAGTTCACACATGAATAGTAAATTAGCTTATTAGCACTTATCATTTTTTTTCGCGCCATAAAAAAATTTTCTTAGGATGTAAATACAGTATAGGATGCTGAATTTTCTTATACATTTGTTTTTATATTTTTACTTTCACACAGGACTGTGAAGACAGAAGACAAATCCTTTGCCCTTGGAATCCAGTTCATGCTCTTCAGAGTACTAGGTTAGTGCAAAAAACTGTGTTATGAGAAAAGTTTGTACCAGCCAAGAAACTGCCTGTATCAAAAGGATATTACCGTCCAACATACAAAGAAATCAATGAAACACGTAGTTCAATGACGTTTTTGCATTAAGAAACCTATTTTATCGTTTTGTTATTGTAAATGCAAATCATCAAAGTACGTCAGTCATTAGCAAACCAGTCTAACCTGGTGTCTTTCAACACATGAACAGCAGCATGGGAAAAAAGCAGCCATGTGAATTACAATATAGGCAGAATACCATACACAGAGTATGACTTTAAAAAGAACAGTTTGCATATATAACAGGATATGGTACATTTTTCGCATTTCCAGTATTCAGATGGTTTAACCGTAACACAGATCACCTTTGAGATACCTTAACCTTACCTAATTGGTCTCTTTAAGTATATTAGGAGTTCAAGAAAAATAATCTAATATTTTTCGAAGTGAGAATGTAAGAACAATAAGTCTATTTTAGCCATGTTTACTAATTTTGCACTTAAAATTTTGTCTTATTCTATGTTTAGTCTTTTATAATTTATAATTCAACAGAAAAAGATGAACTTACAATTAAAAAGTGATATCTTAATAGAAAATGAAAGTGAAACTATTTTGAAATGTACAATTTATTAATACCGTGAAACCTCGGATTTCGTGTAATGCGATTTGCGAGGGTTCCGCAAGACGAGCAAAAAGGGTTTTTTTTTAAAGAGTTTTTAAATTTATTTATTTTGACTTGAAAACTTAACAAGTCTTGGTTTATGAGTACACAGTATCGTGTATCATGCATTCGCTTCTTGTTTTGACTGAGCGTCATTTGATCATATCTGAGCCAATGTTTTTCTTTTCTCTTGCGCTGTGGAATTCTGGGTAATCATCTACCCTGCTCGGTCTTGGTGCGTGTCTCCTACTGGTATAATCAACATCCGTGCACACGTGTACTGTTTACTATAACACTGTGACCACGTGTGTGCATACAACATTTTTAATTTTGTGTTTGAATTCATGTGTGTACTGTGTCTTATAACATACGTGTGCGCATGTGTAAAGCAAAAGAAAGTCTCATTAGAGAGGTAAAAGATCCATTTTCTCTCTCTCCCTCTCTGTTCCAGCCTGTTGTTATGTGTGTATGTGCCACTTCAAACACTCTCGCCTTTATTTGTTTTTTTTTTTACTTTATATTTTGGGCTGTGGAACAAATAATTTGTGAATACAAGCCCACTTCCGTAATAAATTATGCTCGTAATCCAAGGTTTCATGGTATAAGATTACGAAAAAACACATATAAGACTGACAAACCTATTTGACATTTTGCTTGTTCTTAAAAAAAATACCTAAACCTTTTTTCTTAAAAACATAGTAAAATGTGCATACATATAGGTGTAGTAATCTAAGACTTTCTTAATTTTAAATTTTTATTTTTATTTTAAAATATCTGTTTACTATTTCAAATTAATTTTTTTATTTATCACATACACAACCATACACAGTATGATATTTAATAAAATGTGACCTTGAAAGTGACAAAAGGAAATAAGGAGAAATGCTAATAGGAAAGAATAAAATAAAAATATAAAAAACTTCAATTTTGTAACTGTAAAGGATCACCCCTAGACGGCGATAGGCATACGAAATCTTGACTTGTGCAGTTTTTTATTTGTAGACTCAGTTTCCCAGAAGGCACCTCGTTCAGGTAATGAGAGCGCTCACCTGAACCGTGGTAGCCCATTAGTTTCTTTATAAAAAGCGGGTGTCTGGCTACTAGTCTGTTTAGCTACCATCCAGGTTAGCAGCTAGTGTGCATAACAGCTACTAGGCCTAGCCAAGTCCCTTGTAGATTTAGTCCCTTGTTTGTTTAGTCGTCTTGTCTGTTTTGTATATTAGTATGTTTAGTCTCTAGTCTGAGTGAGTTATTTAATTAATGTTTTGTTTGAAACATGCTCCAGCGGTAAAGCCAACTTCCTTTGTTCATGCTTGTTTTTTGTTTTATTTCTTTATACTTGTAAGCCTTTTACCTCTGCATCTATGCCTCACACATCCAAGCCCACAGACAGTCCAACACCACCCACGTTCATGACAGTTACAATAAAGTAGATTATAAATATCTGCACTTACTTTGATCTCACTTTTTGCAGTGCTCACACCTTGTGTTCTGCTTGATTCAGGCTTAATTTTATATTAAACATAATCTAATAAAAGAGGCAGAAAGTGTGAATAAAATCACTCATGTGTATTCTGAGTACAGATTAATGATGTTGAATTGCTTTCACTGACAGCGTTCCTCCCAGCGCCTATCCTGTATGGAAGTGCCATCGACACAACCTGTATTCTGTGGGGGAAAAAGTGTAAAAAGAACACTTCCTGTCATTACTACAACTTAGATTATTTCAGACAAAGGTAGGTCCATTTTCCTCTTTATGTTCATAATGTACATTATATTGGACAAGCAGCAGTTTTTAAAAGATTTATATTTTATTTATCTTTGTGTTTGTTACTTTTTAGATTTCTTGGACTTATGACATTTTTCTTGTTCGGAGCGTTGGTCTTTTTCTTCCTCTCCTATTTGGTTCTGAGGAGAAATGATCCTGGGCAGCAAAATAAATCAGAACAAAGGCAGAGCAACGGTACAATTGAGAAGAAGGAGATGAAAGAGTCAAAATCGGAAATCTACTAAAACGTCCAAAGAGAACGAATCAATCTGAAGATCGACGAATCGATCTGGGCCAGGAAAAGATAGGAAATACTGATGGATTTGCAACAAGTCTTTGCAATCACAAGTCACAAGGATATTATATTCTGTAGCATTAAACATATATTATCTTCACTGTTGTGCTGATGAAGCATCTGAATACACTTACACACACTAAATACACTTACAAACTGTGAAGCCGCTGTAACTTTTTCTTCATCTGAGCCTTTAGTGAACCCTCAAAAGAAAACTTGTCCAAATGATTTTTACTACACTGCCTGGCTAAAAAACAAATCAGGGAAGTCCAACACATTATGAAAACCTGGATTGGAAAATACATAAATAATGAAAGGCGATCACTTAAATGCTTGGTGAAATTGTGTTGTAAAAAAATTGGTTACAGAAATCACAGCTATGTTTAATATTGAAAGTAAGATACAGATACAAGGTGCTTGGGCCCGCTCATCCTTGCTTGCAACTACTGTATATTCTGTATATATATATTTTTGACCAGGCAGTGTAGATTGGGCTGTGATAATGGACCAGGTGTTATGAACGTTGCAGTCTTGGTTGAGTTTGCTTTACATTATCTGAACTATTAGTTTAAAAAAAAAAAAAAAAAAAAAAGCAGAGAAGATTGTTTGGATTATGTTACTGGAGTGTTACTGACAAACAGAGGGCATTATGGAGAGAGGGCAGTTAGATCTTATTTGATTTTAAATGTATTTTAGGTTTGAAATACTGAAAATACAGTATATTACTTTTTTATCATTAAAAATACAAAAATGTAAGCATTCTTACTATGGTCAAAAAATTATCTACGATATATGTTTTATTTGTATATATACAATATATGATATATTTTGATAAAAGTGTACATGTTTCATAAACTTATATTCATTTTTATGTGAATTTGATACATTTGGATAACTGTTAAATATTATGGCATATACTTTTTAACTGTGACAAATGTTTCTAAATCTTAATCACAGACATGCAAGAAATAAATAGACACAGTTTATTAGTTTAAAATGTATGCACCAAAATTTGTTACATTTGTGAGCTTTTAAGGTTTAGCTATTATAAATCCTTTGGGTTCTGAGTCTCAACATAGAGTGAACCTTTTGTTCTCAAAAGCACAATGATGTTTTCCTGAAGGCTCAGTCTTGACTTTAAACCCCTTTCTTTTTACGGTAACTGAACTTGAATTCCATTAACAATAGAAAGGGGGATTTGGCAATTCCTAGTATTTGCCTCTGGGCCTCGGTCCACCCTCTGACTGACCAACAATCTTTCTCACAAAGTTCTCACATCTAGGCATACTTAAAGACGTTTCTGTTTCAATCTGACAAAAAGGGAAAATATTAGTCACAGCAACAAATTTTGGTGCATATTATCACCAAATTTTTTGTAAATCATTTGATCATTAATAACTTTTGGTGCTTATTTATTCTGGTATGTCTGTCTAGTTAAGTTCTGATTCACTGAAAAAAAAAAAAAAAGCCTGTTAAGTAGACTAGCAGATATAGGAATGTTTGCTTGTTTATACAATAATCTAATCAGGCGATCATGTGGCAGCACAATGCAGTAGATACAGAACAAGATCTAAAGTGGACACAGTTAAAAAAAAATAAAAATTAATCATCTGGTCGAGTTTTTATTGAATGTGTGCAGTGCTCTCCTTCAGATTCCTGTACTGTGCTGATAGGCTTGTAAACCTTGTAGCTCATTCCACTGAAGTTTTAACATCTTATCCTTCCGGGCTGCTTCTCTGCCTACCGTCTGTGGAACAGTAAATGCATCCTCTGACCTTTCAAATTCAAATAGTTTTCCTTTTTCATTCACACCATGTCATGTTTATTTGTGATGATCATGAATGAAATGGTTGCTGCCACATGATTGGCTGATCATAGTGGATTATTGCATGATGTGAACCAGCAGGTATCCAAGTTTTTATATAAAATTGCCTTGTGAGTATAGTCTAAAGCACTAATTCATTTTCATTGTTGACACAAAGCCAGTCTACGGTGTAATAACTGTACTGTAAGTTTAAATGTGAATTGTGTGGAGTAACACGGTTGAATGTCGTTGAAAGTTTTCAGCAATCGAATGTGACACTTGTAAACATGGTCCAAATGTAATTTGTATTATTATTGACAAACTTTTATTTTTTCTGTCTTTCTTGTTGGTGTAGCATATGTCTGTCTTACTGTGTATGTTTATGAAAGCCATTTATACTCTTGATTTATTTTTGTATAAATACACACATTTACTTGTACACATTTTACCCACAGATGCACAGATATTCCAGTCTTTTTTATGTTCATTTTTATGTATCTTTTTTCATAACTGGGTAGGATTCAAAATCAATCAGTGACCACCTGTGATTGAGACAAAAAAAAATTAGCTGGGTTACAGTGGGTTTGGGGGACATTTGCGAAGTCAGCTATTAAGTCACCCAGGTCAGTTTTGCGCTATGGCTAATAGAAATCGGTTGAAATTGATAAAATGTAAAAAAATAAAAAATAAATTACTTAAATAAAAAACACTATGCATAATCTTCTTTTTATTTTATTTTAAATGTATATGCTTGCATTTAAAGTGGTAAAATGTTGCCTTACTGTACCTATATAATCCTGCAAATGGTGCAACACAAACCAAATAAAAAACAATTGTGATATCGAATTGGAACCTAAGTATCATGTAATATCGTATCGCGAGGTCCCTGATGATTCCAAGTTCCAAGGTGGTTACTCCAGTTGTCATAGAAAAACATGCTTTTTTTTGGCTATAAACCCACATAATATTATTTTTAAAAGTAGTAGAGAACTTATGATGTCAGGCTGAGAGTTCCCTCTTTCTTACTACATCATGGAATCCTCATTTAAACATTTTTCAAAATAGTTTTCTCCGAGACACACTGCGTGAACAAACTCCCACTGGCCATATCTCAAGCAAGTGGACATAATAAGTCATAAATTTGGTGTTGAAGTGGAGCTTAATGAACCTGGAATCTGAAAATAACTCAAATCACCTAAAATAATAACCATGACAATTTTGCTTTTTCTGCAAAAGAAATATGTTTTTGTAAACCAGTTGATTTTATGCCTGATTCTTGATAAAATCTTCAACATTAACTTGTTTGAATAATAAAAAAAAAATGCATTTTTTTTTTTTTTTTTTTACAATTTTGATAATAAACAATGGTATGTACTAATATGTCTTGCTTCATGTGATATCTGTTTTTTACTACCCACACTTGCAAACTAATTGAAGAGCGATTTTATGCGTTACACTCCTGCCAGATGATTGGATAAGGAATTGAATTTCTTAACGAGAAATCATGCTGGAATGTCATAAATGTAACTTTAAATGTGAACTGTTTGGAGAACTGGTGGAGTGGAGTGTCAATGACATTTCTTCCCCAATCTAAGGTCACAAAATGTAAACACCCCAAAATAATGTAATATCTACAGTGTACTGGTACAATCCTGTTTCCAATCTGGGCGACGTGCGGGTATAATCATGAATATTTATAGGAAGTCATACTGTATCTCTTTAGATAATCTTGATGGTTTAAATTCCTATAATCACAGATATGTGCTAACAAGATTAAACATCCTGTTATTGTTTCTGCCATTTTCATGTTCTTTCAGCCTCTTCCTGCAACATCTTTCATCATAATTTCACTGCTTTCAAGTCCTCCTTATACGTTCCTGTGTAGGAGATTGGTGGTGTGGTGTTTACCATGTGGCGTTTCCAAGTGGTTTCCTTTTGAAAATTGGAGGTTGTAAAATCTGAGTCCTTGACATTGTGCTGCTGTTTGAGTCACTTTATAATAGTCAAATATCATGTAAAGTACATAAAGCAGTGTATTTTAACAAAACAATGGCATGGAGTAATATCTCCGGTTCTGACGTCAGTTCCTTGGGCTTGAGGTTTTCGTGCCAGCCAAGCAGGCTTACTACATGATTAAAGAACTAGACAAACTGCTTCAACAAGTGGATTACAGTTTGTTTTTGTCATTTTAATCAGGACATCTAGATTTCTAATGAAATATAATCTAGCGTGCTTCCGATATTGGGGGAAATGTTGAAGCCTGCAGTCACACTACTCCTTTTTGCATAAGCTTGAAGACAACTGACTTAGAAGATAAAATATACATGGATTAAGCATACGGTTGTAATCTGTGGCAAGGATTGTTTGTCCCAAGGAAGTATAATGATGCAGCCTGTTTTATGTGGCAATAGCCTTCCTGTCAGGCTGAATTAGTTTAGACACTTTCCTTTAACGTCTCTCATCATCAAGATGTTTTTTTTTTTCACTTATCTTGAGTGAAGATGCAACTTCTTTGTTGTTTTTTGTTTTCTTACTAATCTTTTTTTTTTAACTCATAGGACATTGTGAGGTTATTTAATATAATGTGAACTTTTTCATGTCTCTATGCTCGTATACAACTCCCTCATTGTGCTTCCTGATTCCTTATATGGGAACACTTTCAATAGCCTGTGTTCAGACGAATATACATACTGTACAAACAACTGGTGTTCGCAACTGGTTATTCTTTGAAACAGATACTTAAACTGCCGTTATCAAACATATTACACTCAAAATCGCTCTTGCATGTATTTTGTATATTGCTTATCCTGTGCACAGGGGACTCAGGGCACAAGGCAGGGTACACCGTGGACAGGATGGCAATCCATCGCAGGGCACGAGCAATTTAGAAATGCTAATTACACCAAGTACATGGAGATCCGAGATGGTATTCGAACTACGCCACCATGCCGCCATGATTTAAAACCACTAAGGGGACATTTTGAAACAATCAAGGGTGAAAAGAAGAGAACACTTCAACATTAAAATCGTAATATCTATATCTTGGCACTTTTGTCCACTGGCCTATGTGCTGGCATTTCGTATTTCTTTGTGATTGCGAACACTGATTAAAAGTCATAGACCTTCCTAATCTTGTATTACTGCAGACAGTTCTTAAGCCACTCACAGAAGAACAGATAACTTATCCGGTTATTATTCTGCACTTGATGTTCTACCTTTTTCCTGCTCGAAATCTCAATTGGGAACGGTCAAAATTATCACTTTAATCTGAGATGCCCACTGTACTTAGAACATTGTGTTGCAGTTTGAGTTCACTTACTTCATAATTATGATATTTCAAATGGGACGTGATGGACAGAGACAGCTTGGGTGGTTTTAGAAACTAATCAGCAACCATGTGTAACCGGAATAAAAATAAGTTGGTCCACAAAGGATGGCGAGGATATTTTAAAGGCAGGAAGTCTAAAAGTTTATTTAATGTGTGTTTATAAGGAATAAAGCTCCCTAGAAGCATCATAACAACCCAACAGCACTATGTTGATGTAATTTTCGCAGGCTGGTGATTTAAGGGGCCCCCCCCCATGGAGGATAGATATCCAGAACAAGATCAAGGACAGCGGAGTCAGCTTTTGTGTTTAGAACATCTTGATTTTCTGTGACATTATCAAGTGTGCTTCCAATTAAGCTGGAATGAGAGCCTACAGCCATACCAACCCTCTTTGTAAATAAGACCAAGGACCCCTGGCTTAAAAACTTTTAATACATCACAATGATGTACGATGTTGTGCAACAACAGATTGAAGCATTGTTAGGCATTTTAAAGAGCAAATAAGAAACAAGATACAATGTAATTGCATAGGCAAGATCGCTCAAAGAAGATTATCGAGAGTTAGTTAAAAAAACATCTGGAAGAAAAAGAAAAAATTATATTGCATTTTCTAGCCATAGATATAGACTTATTCTTTTTTTATGTATAACTTATTATCATGTATACCAGAAGGCTGACAGTACAGTATGTTACAGCAAGTTTGTTTGGGAGTTTGAATTCCACAGTGAACATTAAGTGCTTCGTCAAACTGAGATTAATGTTGTTGGGAGTTCTGCTGAGCAACTCAAAGCTTTACCCGAAGTCAAGCAGGTGGTGTCCGTTTCTCACTGTCCCAAGGCCAACTTTTAACACACAAACTGACATAAACGTTTCGCTGGAATGTTATCTAGGTCGTTCTACAAACTGTGTCAGGGCCAGTGCTGTATGTTACAAGGATTGGTTTTTGAAAGCGTAACCAAAAATATATTCACTCAATCGTTACTTTTAATGGCATAAGTTACAGGAAGCAAACAGAGAGCAAAAGTGAAACGTGTAAGCTTAAATATCCAGCGAAATCTTTTCTCTGGGAAAATTTCCAAATTGCAAACAGATGGACTTAAATATGTAATGGTCTGAAAGTGAAAGCCAAAAGTTTGTCTAAACGGGAACCATGTCATGTTAACAGACCCCAAAAGACCCTTCTATGATCCAAATCATTGTTTTGTAACTTAATATACATATAGTATACAGTATATAGAGTATATATGCACTGCATATATACTGTATATATACGGTATATAAAAAGTGTACATATACTTCATTTATACATGTTTATGTACAGTATTCCCAGTAGATGGAACTATGATTATGTAAAAGCCTGGGTAGATGTTTGATAAGATTCTTTGGTATTACTCAACAGAGCTATCTTCAGCCAAAAGTATGTTCTTACTTTTCCGTGTCTGGAAACAGTAGCACAAATGCATCTATTTTGCATTATGTTTTAATTTAGTTGTTTTTTATTTTCCCCAGCATCACCAACTTGAGTGAAAAGTGAGTGAATTTTAAAATATTTTCTTTGTCATAATATGGTTCAGAAGTTATTACTGTTTGGTTTGTCCCACTTATGTTTTAGCAATAGTGTGTTGGATCAAACGAATCAGTGTCTGAACACATCTAAAAACATGCCAACTACATCCATCAAATGGGAATTTGGCCCAAATTGTAATGACATTGTATCCAAATACATACAGTTTAATATGGAGTTGGTTCCCCTTTTGCAGCTCTTCCAAAACATTTTGAATTGTTTCTGTGGGAATCCGTGCTCATTCAGTCTGTGGAGCATTTATAAGGCCAAGCCCTGATGTTAAACAAGGAGGCCTGGCTCACAATCTCTGTTTCCGTTCATCCCAAAGGTGCTCGATTGGGTTGAGTTCAGGGGCTCTGTGTTCGGGCTAGTCAAGTTCTTTCTCACTGAACTCATCAAACCATGTCTTTATAGTCCTTGCTTTGTGCATTGGGGCAGAGTCATGTTGGAATAGAAAGGGTCCTGGTGTGCTGAAGCATTAAGATTGCCCTTTATTAGAGATAAGGGGACTGATTGAAATAATTTAATTTAATATTGAACAGGTTTGGCCAAATACCTTTGTCCATATAGTGCAATTTAATGGAACAGATAACCAGGAAGTTAACAAAAACAACATTACAAATGTGCTACAAAAAAAAAAAATTGAGATCTTGACTTTCAATGCAATGCTTCTACAAGATTTCACTCACTTATCTTCTATACCGCTTTATCCTGTATTCGGGGTTGTGGGGGCCTATGCCAATCCATTGCAGGGCACACACACATACTCAATCACACACTACAGGCAATTTGGGAACGCCAATCAACCTAACCTACAAGTCTTTGGACGGTGAGAGGACACCGGAGTACCCAGAGGAAACCCACCAAGCACGGGGAGAACATGCAAACTCTGCCCAGGAATCAAACTCGGACCCTGGAGGTTCAAGGCAACAGTGCTAACCACTACACCACCGTGCCGCCTCTTTTCAAATTATTTCTGGTTAATTTCTAGAATTTCAAGGTTTTTCTCCCATTCCATGTTGTATATTTAGCATACAAGGGGTTTTCAAGTCAAAATGGGAGTTTTAATTGTGCAGAATAACGGAACACACCCCTGAGAGTAAAAACTCCCTTTATTTCTCTATATAATCCCCTGCTACACTAATACTAGTCCTTGGAGAGTATCAAAGTTTTCTCAGTATGCCAGAGGCATTATCAGACTGCCTGCTTCACATCTGTCAAATATAAATCTCCCAGGAACTCCTTTAATTGACCAAATATGTGGAAATGACTTGGAGCGAGGTCTGGGTTGTACGAAGGACGTGGTAGTACCTCCAAGTCGAGTTCCTGTTATCCAAGTGGTGTTGGTACATAAATGTGTACCAGTACCATTGTGTGTACAGTTCCCATATACAGATGTGTCTATTCTGCAAGTCAGCGACAAGTTATCCGTTGATTTTTAAGGATCAGGCATTATTGCAGTACAATGCTCTGCTTCCAACTTTGTGGAAACAGTTTGGCAAAGACCCTTTTCTATTCCAACATGAGTGTCCCAGTGCACAAAGCAGTGTTAGAAAATATCACTAAATACTTGTTCAAGTTCAGCCTTCATTTGTCACATAGAGATTCCTGCACAGTGAAATTCTGCATGGTTCGCATATTTCAGTAGGCTGGGGTCAGAGCACAGGGACAGGCCTTAACACCCTGAGCCGCCAACCCACCAATCTGAATGATTGCACTCAAGTTAATACATGTGAGTGAAGCAGCTCTAAAGACCTCCAAGTGATAACTGAACAATGCACAATTCAGAGACATGTCAAAAAAAGCCTTCTGCACACTTGACCCCGATCCATTTCCTTTTGCCAATCCTATTGTGAAATGGCACTCATAAGAAAACACAGTGCTTCCTGTTTAAGGCCAAATGTGCATGTTTTCTTTGACAAGAACAACTTGGATGTGATTAACACTGGTGTGAAATAGAATCCTCCAAAAAACATGCATGAGCTTAGAGCACTCCTGGTCTAATAACATAGTTTTTCTTATATAAAGTCCACAGCTACAGAAGGGGCTACCCTTTAAAAAAAAGACCTTTTTGATTCATTTATTTTGGAATTAAACATGCACTGGATTATTTTTAATGTAGATCACAACAACATGTTTTTTGTTGTCGGGAAGAAAGTCAAGGGTTGAATGTGCATTTTTTAAATAATCCTAAAAAAAAAATCCTTTAAAAGTGATAACTTATTGTCTGGCATCTGTGGTTTAGATTTTAGTTACCAGCCTTTATTCAAACAGAGGACAAAATACCCCTATCAAACATGTATCTTGAAAGAATCCAGCAAATCTGCAGGATGTGAGTCGGGAAAGCTGCATGTTGCAGTAAGTCAACAAGGTCTCAGAGGAGCAAGTAAAGAAAAGAAAAAAAACCCAGAACTTCCTTTTGCCAAAAACATTATGTACTGCATGTCCCTCTGGTGCCTGGACAAGATTCTACTTTTACAGCTTTATAAACAACCTTTCCTTGATTAAACTCTAAAAGAGTGATTGTTCTTTAAAATGTACTGATAACTAAAGTCAAAAAGGTTTTTTATATATATATATAAATATAAAAGTCATGGATGTCTTTGCATTAATTCCATTTTTTGGAAATCTCACACAGCTGTATGCCTGAAACCCATCATCTGGTGACACCTGCTGGTCATAAGGCTTTAACACCAATGGGTTTAAGCGCTGAAGCATTTCCCATCTTCCCCTACCCTTTCTAAAATAATATCTTCACTGTTCATTTCCAGTACACAGACTTATTCTGGTTTATTTTTACATAACCGGGATGCGAAACTAGCAATTTCTTGCTCTGCAGAAAGCAAATAACATACCATTTATATAACGTAATGCACAGCACGGTTCCTAGCATGTTCCTGGGACTTTCCTGGACTTTTTTTTCTATTTGAGGAAGTTCAATTCAAAGTCTACTGTTTCAGTTTGATTGGATATCACCGGAACTTTATCTGTTACGATCTTACATATGAGGAAAATTTAACAGAACTCCAGTGAGAGAAATTCACAATAAGCCCATGTGCCAATACTCAGTGATTCAGCAAGCATTTCTTTGTAAATCTGGACGTGCATTTGATGTCACCAGCACGTCAATAGCTTCTGGCTTACGCAGATTAATGGTGAAAATAGTACAAGCACTTGGAATTCACATGATACAGTTATCCTTTATAAGAACCAAATTACCAGCACCCATAAAACAACCCAAAGTGTTGATTCACCACTATAGCTTCTGCTTAACATGAGGAATGTTCCTTATTTGTAGTCCTTTTTTATGCCAAATGTGCTGAGGGTGAACAAACGTGTGTCATCTAACCACAAAACGTGTTCGGTTGGTTCCATGGACACATGATAAGCCTGGTGTTTATAAAAAGGGTTTTTTTTTCACACAGCTCATCTGAGTAACTTGTTGTGGTAATGTCTATTTGAAAAAATCTGGACTTAACTAAGCACATAGTCTTCCAATGAATAATTACTGACTAATATGGTTCAGCCATCAACCATACCAGACATGGTTTTTAACCAAAACTGATGGAGGGAAAAGTCAAAAGACATATCCTGTAGTTGTGGCACAGATGTTACTTTTGGATGTTTAAGCAGAGTTAAATTTATATCCTGCATCAAGAGAAGAAAACAACTGAGAAGATTACTAAAATTGGGTTAAGAACAACAAAACTATTAAAACCTGGAAGAACAGTGGGGAACTAATCCCTTAGAGGAAGAAATGCAATCGAACAAACATCCTGAATGAGCGTGATGGGAGATCACTTAACACGATTAGTGAAATCACATGTTAAAAAACAAAACAAAAAAACTAAAGTAGAACTCACAAGTAAGAGCATTTCCACATGAGAACTTTAGGAACTGGGACTTAACTAAACAGCTGTGTAGTCTTCAGAAAAACACATCATTCCAGCTTGAAGAAAGAAAAAAAAAAGATTCAGATTGCTATTAAGCATAAAGAATGGTCTTCTTTAAAGCCTGTGGGGTCAGTGTTATGATCTGAGAGTGCTTCTGTTAATCAGGTCTACCTTCAGCAAAAAAATGAGGTTGGCTGACAACCTGAATGTACTGAATGACCAGGTTTGTCCACCACTGGATTTGATGGCGCAGACATACTCCAAGATGACGCGGCTCAAATTGTGAAAGGGCCTCGGAGGGAATAAGACATCATTATTTTCACACATGGATTGGCCACCACTGAGTCCAGGCCTTAACTACGTTGACGTTTTTTGGGATGTGCTGGAGAAGACGTTATGCAGCTAATCATACAATGTGTGTGGGTGTGTGTGTATAAAGTATATATACAGTAATTGGATTTCTCTTGAAGGGTTTGAAGTTGACTGTTAATGTACTTACCTTATTTTTAGTTTAGGTGTTAAAGAAGCATTCTATGAAAGTCTCTTTCAAACCTGGAACGGCTCCACTTGCGCTTTTCTCTTCTAGATCTGCAGGCCTGTTATAAATTTTCCAAAGGGAAAAATGTCCAGAGGTATCTAACTGAAACCTTTCCCAGAACAAACACACTTCCAGGCCTGCCTGGAAAAGCACATGCTGATTTGTCACAACTGTGGTTTACTTTGTTTTCTGGCCTAAAAACCCAACCGGCGAATGACACGTTATCAAAGCGGAAATTTTTTTTTCCTTAAATTGTTTTTTTTTTGTGAAATCTCTTATTTATGAATGAGTTGCTGTTCAATTTTTGAGATCATGGAATTTTTTTTTATATTGTTGTTACATAAATGATGGGCGAGACAGCAATGGTAGTCTGTTTTCATTTAGGGTTAGTTTTTGTTAATTCTTGTAGCCAAATATACTTAATGCTCTTGCAAGTAGTAGAGAAAACACTACTCTACTACTTGCAAGAGCATTGAAAACGCAAAAAAAAATCACGCAGAAAAAGCACGGTGCACAACAAAACCACTGAGTGCAGGATTTTACCTTTTCTGCATGATTTTTGCACCATGTAGTAAAACACACACACTCATAAACACAACCAAAGAACATAATACCAATATACCAATAAGATGTTTTGTAATTTTTTTTTATTTATCTTACTATACAAATTCAGATTATTTCTGCTGGTAAATATACAAACACAATGGCCAACTGATAAAAAGAAGTCATGCATGCCTTACATTTAACTGACAATAATTAGCAAAGTACTTAAATACAGAATCCAAATACTTTCTATTAAGAAGCTACTATTTAAATGCACTGTTCATCTGACATGTTTGAAATCTCTTGCAAAGATGTCTGGTGATCCATGAGCATTAAAGTATTCTGCAGTTTTATGCACATATGGCTGTTACAAATAAACACATAAAACCTAGAACACAAATCCACTCATCAAGATCATCTGAAGATTGAACTTTTTTGGACGTTGTGCATATCCGTAGCTTTGGCATTGATGATAAAGACATTGTGAAGTAATCGGATTGTATCTCTGTTTCTTGAATAAGCTTTACATATTAACCTGTGGCTATTCATGCACTGTGGACAGGTTAAAAAATAGATGTGCGCACTAGTATTTTTTTGGGGAGCTTTGAAGGAGTTCAATCGTAAGCCTGATGTTAGTATAGAAGCCTGCAGCTCTGTAGTACACTGACATATATCATTACCAATCTGTGCGCATGCATGTATGCCGTTTTCATGCGCTCGCCAGGTCACGTGGGTTGAGTACCTTTCCGATGAACAGGAGCGCGCCTGATAGCTCATCACGAACCAAGAAGATGAAGGGGCGGTTCACATGGTAAGAAAGCCCCAGTGATTGACCATTTTGAGCCGAGGCGGTGCTGGGGTACTGGCTGCCCTCTGGGGCTGTCTCCATGGCAACCTTGTGACGGACTGTGGTCAGCTTCACCGGCTGAGATGTGATTTTGGTAAGTTCTGGGTCATTGACCCAATCGGACAACCCTAGGAAAAGGGAAAGATAAAGAGAAGAATGATAGCTGATCATTCAGAGTCCTACAGTCGCATATTTGGTACACAGTTACATAAGTAGCAATCAAATTGGTGAACAAAAAACTCATCTCAACATGAAAACCAAATTCAAAACAACATTTAACTAAAAAAAGAGAAAAAAAAAAGAAAATTGTCTTACCTATGTCAGAGAGCGGACCCAAGAGCTCGGTGCTGTATCCCAGTTTGAGTACTGGTAGTGTGAGTTGAACCTGTACTGGGTGGAGAGTGTTAGCCAGGTCTTGCACAAACTCGGCTGTCAGCGCTTCCTCGATCAGAGTCAAGTTCTTAGTTACATCATCCGGCAGGAAAAAGTACATGCTTACTCCATCCTCCATGGGGATTTGTGCTATCTAGGGTGGAAAAATGGGACAGACAAACAGTCAGTGTATTAACAAAGATTCTTTAAAGGTTTGGTATGGTGGTACAATAAAGGCATGCATCAAGACTCTTCTCTGTTCTGGGACAGCGGTTGTGGGACAGATATTACTTTAGATAAAGACCTTATACTTTCTGAAGTACTTCAGACGAAAAATACTTTCTGGAGAAATGGGGCTGTGTGTTTCTGTATCTCATCCAACAGATGTTTTAACTTAATGGTATTCTCAGACTTAATAAATCAGTATAAAGGAATATCAATTGATTGAGGATTAAAAGCTTTTCCATGAGTCACTTTTGGTACAATTTCAATGTAAATGTTAACAGCGATGGCTCACTCATTAGTTTCAACTTACAGTATGTTGTTATTAATGGCACCCTGCCCCCAACAAAATCTACACTGATGAGCTGCTGCTGTGAAATGGAAAATGTAGCTATTTCTACAAGAAGTACCACTTATTGTAATGTAATCGTATGTCAAAAAGCCTGTTATTTACAAAGTGTTGCTCACATTCTACTCTTTAAGTGTGCGTTTTCACTCTAATTTTATTCTAAGGAAAATAATACAATTTAGGCTTGAACATGGTTTCTATGAGCTCTTGAATAAATGAAATCAAACTAGCAGGGCACTTGGTAAACGGCATGTCAGTCAAGTTTGCTTATTAGAATATAAATCCATGCGTCAACGTGTTTTGGTAAATTCAGTTGCATTCATAATAGACATTTTACCTTAATTATTGATTTTATAGTGATGTTTTTTTTTTACCGTGCAAGCAAGGTCTGAGTCGATGCCCATCGTTACTGGGTAATGATCCTGTTTCATCATGGAAATGGTAGCTGGAGACTGTCCATCCAACTGGAACTCCTCCTTCTTATCAGCCTGGCTGAACCTGGTCTTCCATTTTCCTACAATGAAATCGCATTTGGATTTTACTAATTATACCACTTTTTATATTTCATCTATTAAATACACTGCTTGAGTCAAAAAGAAAAGAAAAAGTCACACACTAATATTTAATTGATCTGCCTTCAGCTTTGATTATGTCGTGCATGATCAACCTTATGGAACGTCACAATTATTCCCCTTCAAAGTTATATTCATTTTTTGCCTGAGATCTTAAATTGATGATCAGAGAATTAAAGCATCATCTATACCACTTTATCCTGTATACAGGATCACAGGGGTCTGGTGCACCCATGACATCCAAATGACTTTCAATGGGTTTAAGGCAAACACTAATGGCAGAGATTCCTCATGCTCCTAGAACCACTATTCACAATCTGAATCCTGGAATATGTCCATGCAATCAGGAAAATAAAACTCAATAGATGTGACCTGTTGAAGCAACCCCAGATCATAACACTGCCTGTATTTCTTCCTGATAATTCAGCACTACCGTTCCAGGTTTTAAAAAGTATTAGACACTGCCACATAAAGGGCACTTTTATAGAGTAAAAGTAAGCCAGCTCAAATGATAAAATAAGCTGCGGCGCCTTATTAATTGTGCCTGGGGGAATAATGTGTATCGGTTTCAGCTCCAGCTTTCACGAGAAGAAGGTGACGCACATGGTCATCTGACCCTGATATAAAGTGGGCCCGGGAAACAGCTCGGAGAGGGAGTATGGAGATACAGTGCGCTGTTTACATTGTTGTTGATACGGAGTGCAACAACAAGGCTGAGGCTGTTCTTTGCGGGATTTCTTATTCATCCGGAAAATCACTGACTGGACTGCTTCGACACAGTACTCACGCTCCTACAGCAGCCTCCCGGTTTTATTCCATCATTTCCGGTAAGACTGATTTATCTGTCTCACACACTCTTACAATAACCTGGACTTTGGATAGTCTACACACTTACACAGCTTTTAATTTTATATATTTTGTAAATATTGTTTTCTTTGTTGGTTTTGGTACACTTTTTTGTTTAGTTTTTGTATAATACACTTTTGGTCATGGCCTTGTCGTTCTGGGTTTTAAAAAACTCCGCCACGAAGATAAAGATCTCTCCTTTTAGTGTAACTCCAGTTAACATTATTTTATCTGAGCGTTACAAGTTCTTAATCCAATTTCTGAAATTCCCAGTACTTGCCATAGTTTTCTTTTTGCCTCATTCAGGCCAATACTGCTCCCCTTCTGAAACACACTAACACCTTCTCCATGACCACAGGATACATCTTTGACATGGTTGTTTAAGAACTGAGAAGCTGCTCATTGCATCAGTTAAGCTTAAAAGAATAAGTATTGTTTCCAGGTGAAACATATTATTCACTAAGAGAATTCTCCCACAAGAGGCCAGTAAGTATTTGCTTATTCATCCAGATTCACTTTTTTTTGGCCAGGCAGTGTATTTTTTTATGGATAATGTAACATAAAAGAAACCATTAAATATAAAATAGCTTTCATGAATATTACCAAAGAAAATAACATTTGACTTGCATATTAAGTCAAATGTCAAGGAAAAGTTATTCACAAAAAACACACATGGGCCACTGACCTTTAAAATAGGCTGCTCCCACAGGTACCACTGAAGGATTACGTGGAAGAGCAGCTCCAAGAACACGGTCCACTTTTCCCCCTGTGTGCTGTTTGAACCAATCATTAATAGGCTTGATCTCCCGAGGCCCACCCATGAGAATTTGGGGACGTTCCCCATACTGTTTCTGTACACTATTGAGGTATTCCAAGTTAGGGCGGAGTCCTTAAGAGAAAGATAAAAACGGAGTGTAGATACATATACATGTGATTTAACAAACAAAAAACAACAACTAAAATTTCCTCTAGAATCGGACAACTGTCAAATTTATGCTTGAGTACACTCACTCTTCCCCATGAGAAGGCGCTCTGCAGAGTTGAAGCCCTTGGCGGGGGCGCGGAGGTAAGCCAGGAGGTCTTTGAGAGTGTCGTGAAGCTGCGGGTCATTCAGGTTGTGGTAGCGCAGGACACGGTTCAGCTGCCTCACTGTGCGCTCAGATGCTCCTGAAACAGCAAAGAAACCATTAAGTGTTAACAAAGAGGGTGTATATGAGAATCTTTAATTCCCTGGTCATACATTATACACATTATAGTGTTTTATATACTTTTTTTGTTGTTATACCCATCCAGGCATTAGCTAAATGCATGGTTCGGATAATACATGACTGATAATTCTTCAATTTGATTAGTAAATGGTAGTCTAGCGCCGGACTGGGTCACCCAATCATATCTACTGGGGCCAGTATGCATTCCAGGAGGTTTGCATTCCAGCCAAGCAGTAGAATAATTCGAATTTCCATTATTTCCTATGGGAAATTTTGCTTTGGTTTATGAGTGTTTTGGAATACGAGCCCGCTTCCGGAACGAATTATGCTCGTAATCCAAGGTTCCACTCTATACGTATCCCAATCATATATTGCATGGTATTTTGGGTGCTCCCGCCGGAGCATGGCCACAGCGAACCATCTAATCCACACCACTTACATTTTATACATGCTGGCACTGCATCCAGAGGGTGGGGTTTGGGCATTGGCTGGGAATCAAACCTGGGCCTTCTGTATGGCAGGTGAGAAACTTACCACTGAGCCACCAATGCCCACATCCCAATCATATATTATACTCAAAAAATTATTCACGCCTTAAGGTGTTGGACTACAGACCAGGAGGTCCCTAGGGTCAGTTACAATCAAGCATTGAGCTGACAACCTGGCCCTGTAAGTAACTGCCACAGAAATGGCAGATGTATATCCTTTGTCCAATGTGCTGGGCGACACATAGAAAGAACCTTCCATCTACATATGACTGTGCTTCCTTCCCAATGTGTGAATGGTTAAGTCTTACAACCTGTAGGATTTTAAAGGAATAGTAACATTTTACCACCTTAAATGTAAACATAAATAAACTGAAAAATTATTCCTTTACAGTAAATAAATAGAATTTATTGAAATTAATCGAGATTAAAAAATTCTATTCTGGAGTCAGTGTGGCGATACAAGAATTGTCACACAAAAGAATAATGAAACATAACTGAATAAACGTTAGGCGGCACGGTGATGTAGTGGTTAGCACTGTCACCTTGCACCTCTAGGGTCCAGGTTCGATTCCCGTCTCTGTGTGCATGGAGTTTGCACGTTCTCCCCGTGCTTGGTGGGATTTTTCTGGGTACTCCGGTTTCCTCCCACAGTCCAAAGACATGTAGGTTAGGCTAATAAGTGTTTTCAAATTGCGCTTAGTGTGTGAACGAGCATGTGTGTGTGCCCTGCAACGGATTGGCACCCTGTATAGAGTGTACCCTGCCTTGTGCCCTAAGTCTCCTGGGATAGGCTCAAGGTCCCTACGACCCTGAATATAGGATAAAGTGGTATAGACAGTGAGAGAGTAAATCAAAGTTTTCCCCTATCTTTATGGCTTATGCTGTGTCAATTGGAAGGAAATGCTATCCGCCTTCTTCCACATCCATGAGCTCACAGATTTCCATGAATGACTAATGTCATTTTAATTGATAGGGAAAGAAATGGAGTAATGCTATATCTTCCATCCAGTCAGCATGCCGAATTTGCTCCTCTGGCTCCTGACCATGAATAGCTTGCCGGCAATAATAGTTAATTAAACATATCTTTCCTTTTAAGGATGAGATTAAATAAAAAATCTGAAGATCTTACATGATACTAAACAACTAATTACTTTCTGCTGTCTCCAAAAAAAAGCTAGAAAGTTGCTGCAAGGCTTACCCATGGAGAGTTGTGTAAAGACAGCTGAGATGCTCATGGGTGACAGGAGGATGCTGGCCGCAGGGTCACGGGCAGTCAGCGCCCGAAACAGATTGTAACCAAAGTCTGAGGTTGCAGCACCAAGTTTAGTGCGAGGTGTAGTGAAGAGGTCGACCACCTCATCCTCAGCTCCACCTTCCTCGGTGTCAGACTGAAAGACAAATAAGGTTATAGAAAGGTGTGGTGGAGAAAAGAGTGAGCTATGAAGATCTAAGAAAGAGGGGACCTACCTGTTGAGCAAGGGAAAGAGAGAGAAGACCCAATAAGCATGGCAGAAAGATGATCTTCATCATTATGAAAGATATGAAGAAATGCTACACAAAAAAAACACAAAAATTAAACACATTTGTGAAATGACATTTGTGAAAGTGAACACATTGTTCAGAGTTTAAGTCAATCCACAGCAAGCAGTTGGCTTAAGAGATGCACAAGATCCATCCACGGTATCTTGCTGGGTCCTGACCCCTGGCTTCAGGTGGAGTCTGTATTTCTAATCATTTGTTGCAATTTTACTTGGGCAACCTTTTCATTTGGGCAACTTGACCAGTGTTCATTTAACGGACACTAACTAGTGTGTGTGTGTGCACGTCTAAAAAACCCTTAGGTTTGGAAATCGATGAAAAAAACATCCACTCTGCCAATCTTGCAATAGCTTTGATCATTTATTTAGGACTAAAGTCAAAAGGGTGCCTCTGCAAGAATTTCCAACTCACACATGCTCACACGCACACACACGGTCTTTCAATGCTCTTGTTTCAGCAGCACATCTGTTTGTCGTTAAAGTTGGCTAAGAATTTTCTACGGGGAGAATGATGAATATCCATCACAGAAACAGAAGCCAGATCCCACTCTCCCCATCTTAACCCATCCAACCTAGCCTTGTCCTCTACCACGACCGCAAAAACTCCACTGAGAGGAGCTATTCTTGCACCCACTCTTATTAAAGTGTCACTCAACTTTATGCAGTCTGACTGGAAACATACATTATTTTTTCTTTTGATCTTTTTGCCAAAGGAATGAAAGCAAGATCAGAGAAGGTAAAACAGATACAGTTATTATGGGGGAGTTTGATTATAGCTTTGATTATAGCAAAATTGTTAGAAAAGGGCATGTATTACTGTATGTGGCTGAAAAAAAAATAAACATGCGATAAAAGCACATTTAAGACTTAGATCCATTTTCTAAATCAGTGCTCACACTGTGTGCAAGTTTTTACTTTTCCTGCATTAATAAAGAGACTCCATGCCATAATAATAATAAGAAAACTTTATATGCAAAAATTAACTTATCTTAAATTTAACTTTATTTAAAAAAACAAACAAGTATTTATATCAATTCTGAAAAATTTTATATGTTTATAAATAAGGAAAAAGAAAAGAACAACAACAACAGCTTGCATGGATGGAAACATGAAAGGACCTGGACTTCATTCATAACTCAGACTGAAACAAAAACTGTTCCACATCAAATGTCATAAAAACATGAAGCACTGTATATTTTGCAAAGGAAACAGTTTATTAACATTGATTTACTGACCTTTTTGCCCGCTGTATCGCAGTGTTTCTGCCTGCTTCAGGAGCCGCCGCTGTCCTCCTCGCTGCAGCCCTGTCGCGATTCACTGAAAAAGAGTCGATTCACTGAAAAAAGACTCGATTCACTCAAACACGAACCGACTCGCACGCACGAGCGAATCGAACGTGGCGGTATTCTGAAACTAGTTTGTTAGTTTTTTCTGAGAAAGAAACAAGTTTTAGGAAGCACACAGTCTGCTCCTTCAGTGTTTTTAGGTCTTTTTTCAGTTGTTACTATGATGTACTGAGGTAAAAAGACAAGTATTCCATAAGTATCTGAGCCTTTTATTGACAATTACATTAAGTTTAATGTAAACAAAGAGTCAGTATTTGCAGTGTTGACTCTTGTTTTTTCTGGCATGCTGTCAATCAACTTCTGACTGATGGCAGCACATTCTTGCATAATCAATGCTTGGAGTTTTTGTTCTTGAGGATTGACCACACGTTCTCAATGGGATTAAAGTCTAGGAAGTTTCCTGGCCATGGACCCAAGATTTCAATGTTGTGTTTCAAGAGCCGTTTATTATCACTTTTGCCTTGTGGCGAGAAGCTCCATCATGCTGGACAAGGCATTGTTCGTCACCAAACTGTTCTTGGATGATGGGAGAAGTTGCTCTCTGGAGATGTTTTTGTGCCATTCTTTGTTCATGGCTGTGTTCAACCCCACACATGAACGGTCTCAGGATGCTGTTGGCATGATGGAAGCCTGTGACACATTCGGAAATCTTTTAAATATACTTCAGTATACCATAGTAACTCCTGACAAAAAGATCTAAAAAATAAATATTTGTTTATTCTTAAAATGTTTCGCCATGGCTGTCTTACAAAACACCACCTTCCTGCCTTTACAGATCACATTAAAGGGTATACTGTACTGTATATCATCTAGGATCATAGACTTACATACGTATCTGTTATTACATGCACAGTTCCTCACCTCTCCTTGCTCCTAGTTATAGTGAAATCCAACACCTCCTTGATCTCTCCAGTCAGCCTCTATCAGTTCTTTGTTTTTTTATCACTGCAGCTCCTATGTTAAATTGTGCTTTTGTTTCTGGCCAGACTAATCCTATTGTGTCTTATCACGGGACAATTACAAACCCCTTTATCATGGATGCTTTAACTTTTTATTGTCTTGCTTCTAACAGAAGACAGAGCCAGAGGTGGTTTATGACCATAAGGTAGATTGTGTGGGGGTAAATAAACATTTATAATGGCATAGCCCCAAATAAAAGTAAAGTCGACAACCTACAGTATCACACTTGACTTGTCCTGGGTTACTCTCTAGTGAATTTTTTAGAGTAATAGGCATTCGAGAGTTAAAAATTATGTAACAGAAACCCACGTGACAATCTTGCTTCTTGCTTTAAACAATTTACAGATGTATTTGTTTAACTGCTTTCAGCATAGCAAAAACTTTCCTAGTTTCAGCCGATCCACATCTCAACGCAAAAGACCTGAAACAAGACACCAAAAACATCTTCTTTTCCTCTGCCTTTGCATGAGAATCATAGTCATTGTGTACTGTGCCCACATCCACTTCATAATCCTTGTTTCTTTCACCCAATCAGTATCTTCTATTAGAAATTATAGCATAGACACACTGTCTGGACTTACACATTACCTTTGTCTTGAGAAATGTATTATTCATATGTATTATTAATATGTAATTCTGATTATTTGGTATAATAACAAGATGCTGAAATTAAAAAATCATTGGGCATTTTCACATTAGGAACAATTGATTAGTAACATGCTCCGAAATTATTGCTACACAATCTTGTGGAGTCTGCTTTAGTTGTGTCCACACTGTCATTAACTTCAAATAGGGACATAGTCAATTCTAAGAAATTCTTGAATTCAGGTCACTATTTTACAGATTCTCCTTTTTTCTAAAGTTATTGCTAATGATATCAATTACTTATTATCAAGACATTTAGGACTTCATTGGATATAAAGAAATATTCGATATTCCCTTATGTCACTATTCTTATATTTCTACAACTTATAATTTTCATGTATTTCCCATCAGATCATACAGTAAGTAGGTCAGTGAATATCATCTGTTTGTGAGGGCAGGGTGAGGCATGAGATTCACAATGCATAATATTTATATAGAGGTCTGGCATGGTTACCCCGTATACATAAAAACAAACTCTGCACACCACCGACTGTGGTAATTATCCACCCAGATCCAACCTTCTATTTTACTCTCGAAGCTAAATAAAAGGGTTGTGACCACCCAACTGCAAACACACATTTGCACCAACAACCTGTTTGCACTGTTAGGTTTTTACCTGCATAATATTACAAAAAAAATTACTCTTTACCAGTGGACAAAATCCTCCCATGTTTGTCTAATTCTGGCCTCATTAACTTTCTACTCTTTTTAGACCTCAGTGCTGCGTTTCATGCAGTTAAGCATAACAGTCTGTCCTAGGCATCTGTGGCACGGCTGTGTCTCAAAGCATTCCTTCCTGTCAAACAGAATTTAAACTTGTTTCTTTTGTCTTTTCTTTGGTTTATTCTTAACATGCTTCCTCTTAGATTAAATTGACCACTTACACTCTTAACAAGACCACGATCAGCAATTCTACTCTAATTTGTTTCTCACATAGACATTCTTTAAGGAAATTAGACTATTTGTAATGTTCACAACTCTGGCTCAGTGGTTAAGGCACTTCAACCTTAACACATTTAACTTTCTCTCTCCACGGTGCTGTGCCATGGCTGAACTTGTGCTCTGAACCCAAATTTCTAGCAAGCTTGGATATCTGGTGAAAAGAATTTGACTCTCTTTTTCATGCACAAACACTGATTCATGTATTCATTACATACCTCACAATGCAACTTGATTTTTGCATCCCACTTTTTCGGTATTTAACTTAAATTCTTTAATAAACTTCAATACTGTACATAATAAATCTGTATTCTGCGTACTCATTCACACCAGCTACAGTGGTGTGAAAAACTATTTGCCCCCTTCCTGATTTCTTATTCTTTTGCATGTTTGTCACACAAAATGTTTCTGATCATCAAACACATTTAACTATAAGTCAAAGATAACACAAGTAAACACAAAATGCAGTTTTTAAATGATGGTTTTTATTATTTAGGGAGAAAAAAAATCCAAACCTAAATGGCCCTGTGTGAAAAAGTAATTGCCCCCTGAACCTAATAACTGGTTGGGCCACCCTTAGCAGCAATAACTGCAATCAAGCGTTTGCGATAACTTGCAACGAGTCTTTTACAGAGCTCTGGAGGAATTTTGGCCCACTCATCTTTGCAGAATTGTTGTAATTCAGCTTTATTTGAGGGTTTTCTAGCATGAATCGCCTTTTTAAGGTCATGCCACAACATCTCAATAGGATTCAGGTCAGGACTTTGACTGGGCCACTCCAAAGTCTTCATTTTGTTTTTCTTCAGCCATTCAGAGGTGGATTTGCTGGTGTGTTATGGGTCATTGTCCCGCTGCAGCACCCAAGATCGCTTCAGCTTGAGTTGACGAACAGATGGCCGGACATTCTCCTTCAGGATTTTTTGGTAGACAGTAGAATTCATGGTTCCATCTATCACAGCAAGCCTTCCAGGTCCTGAAGCAGCAAAACAACCCCAGACCATCACACTACCACCACCATATTTTACTGTTGGTATGATGTTCTTTTTCTGAAATGCTGTGTTACTTTTACGCCAGATGTAACGGGACACGCACCTTCCAAAAAGTTCAACTTTTGTCTCGTCGGTCCACAAGGTATTTTCCCAAAAGTCTTGGCAATCATTGAGATGTTTTTTAGCAAAATTGAGACGAGCCTTAATGTTCTTTTTGCTTAAGTGGTTTGCGCCTTGGAAATCTGCCATGCAGGCCGTTTTTGCCCAGTCTCTTTCTTATGGTGGAGTCATGAACACTGACCTTAATTGAGGCAAGTGAGGCCTGCAGTTCTTTAGATGTTGTCCTGGGGTCTTTTGTGGCCTCTCGGATGAGTTGTCTCTGCGCTCTTGGGGTAATTTTGGTTGGCCGACCACTCCTGGGAAGGTTCACCACTGTTCCATGTTTTTGCCATTTGTAGATAATGGCTCTCACTGTGGTTCGCTGGAGGCCCAAAGCTTTAGAAATGGCTTTATAACCTTTACCAGCCTGATAGATCTCAATTACTTTTGTTCTCATTTGTTCCTGAATTTCTTTGGATCTTGGCATGATGTCTAGCTTTTGAGGTGCTTTTGGTCTACTTCTCTGTGTCAGGTAGCTTCTATTTAAGTGATTTCTTGATTGAAACAGGTGTGGCAGTAATCAGGCCTGGGGGTGACTACAGAAATTGAACTCAGGTATGATAAACTACAGTTAAGTTATTTTTTAACAAGGGGGGCAATCACTTTTTCACACAGGGCCATGTAGGTTTGGATTTTTTTTCTCCCTAAATAATAAAAACCATCATTTAAAAACTGCATTTTTTGTTCAATTATATTATCTTTGACTAATAGTTAAATGTGTTTGATGATCAGAAACATTTTGTGTGACAAACATGCAAAAGAATAAGAAATCAGGAAGGGGGCAAATAGTTTTTCACACCACTGTATGTCCAAATGTCATAAAAAATGAAGACTTGTACATTTTCCAAAGCAAATACAGTAGTTTATGAACATTTTCACCCATGGTATATTCAATGTTGAGTCCCTGCCTACCTCCTGCTTCAATTACTCCGTTTACATCAGGAAATGTCTTAAGATTCACTTACAGTATTTGCCACATGTACATAACAGCAGAGTGAAATTATGTTTTCGCTTCTCCCAATCAGAAAACTGGCATCAGAGTGCAGGGTCAGCCAGGATAAAGTACCCCCTGGATAAAGGGTTAAGGTCCTTGTGCTAGGGCTTAACAGTGGTAACATGGCAGTGCTGGGGCTTGAACCCACAACCTTCCAATCAGTAACCCAGAGCCTTAACTGTTTGAACCAACACTATCCTGTTTAAGTAAGGAATTGCAAATGATGTGACATAATTCATTTTTTATAATCATCTTCTATACCGCTTATCCTGGACAGGGTCACAGATGGGCCTAAAGCCTATCCTGGGCATGAGACAGGGTGCCGATCCATTGCACATGGCTACAAACCAGTCTGTTGACTCAGATCCTCTGGGAGCAGTCTCATCTTTCCTCCAAACACACACTTCCCACAACAAGAGTCAGATTTTAGTGAGTCTAAGTCAGGAGTGAAAGAAGATTTAAATTCTTGCTGGTGCTACAGTACTTTCTTTTTAGTACTCAATTCTCCTTGGTTTCAAAAATTTATTGAATATTTTGAATACCTATATGGGATAGAAAGAATTAGAAACACTTAACATTGCACATAGCAATCTTTAACAGGCTTCTATAAAAATTGACAAAACTTTCAAAATCCTAAAAACTTCTTTTGTCTTCATTGAAGGAAAAACGGCGGCACGGTGGTGTAGTGGTTAGCATTGTCGTTTTGCACCTTCACGGTCCGGCTTCGATACCCGGCCAGGCTGTGTGCATGGAGTTTCCAAAGACATATAGGTAAGGTTAATTGACGTTCCCATATTGCCCTTAGTGTGTTAATGTGTATGTGTGTGCCCTGCGATGGATTGGCCCCCTGTCCAGGGTGTACCCTGCCTCATGCCCTAAGTCTCCTGGGATAGGCTCCAGGTAAATCTTGTCTTTCTTTTACAAGTGTTTAGACAAAAAACTTTTAACTCTGTAAATGTGGGTTTAATGTAGTGTTATACACTTGTTTGTTCTGACCTACTGTAGCAATTTTGTTTGGACAAGACATGATCAATGATCACTGATAATAAAGCATAACATCACTGGGACATTTAACTATTTTATATGTATCACTCCGCTACACTGGTGTTCTAATCATTTTTAACTACTGATCAAGAGAACTACTTATTTCGTGGAACAATGGATCCTACACCCTACATAGTGCACTATCCTTCCTTTTTACGCTATTTGGAATTTAACGCTGGAACAGTTACTTAGCTGAGGATATTCTAAAGCGGAATAAGTGGACAAAAAAAAAGAGATACTTATCAGATTTACAGGACTGAGCATGGGTTATTCTTCTAACCTTCTGACCACACAGTACTGGTAAGAATTACTTCAACCCTCTTAATTACACTAACTCTCAGTTAACACTAGTTTACCCAGTTGAGGAAGGATCTGTGTTGGCAGAGCCAAATAACTGGGTAAATAAACAAACAAATCATAATCTGTTGATAATATAAATATCATTGTTGTTGCACTGAATATCAGCACGGCTGCAATATCTTCAGTACTTGGACAGCGTACTGATATTCAGTACAACAGCACTCCCACTCACATGATATTGCTTAAGTATACAATACTTCTTAAAATTATTAATTGAATTAAATGTCTTTAAAACACAATTTTTAGCCATGTAAATGAGCATTCAAAGGAATAACTAAAGTAAAATGAAAAGTACTTCAGGAACAAATTTGAGCCATTAAATTCTGACCTCCTGCTTACTGTACATGAAGATGGCAAGGGTAAGATAATGCACCGTCAAATAAATTTAAAAGTCTAAAGAGAAAAGAGAAATCCTGAGTCAAATTTTTTTTTTGCATTTTCATTTTTTTTACTTTCACCATAATATTGTAATTTACAGAGATACAATATCAGAACACATTTTGTTACAAATGACGTTAGAATTGCAACAGTTTTACGTTTCACTTTCTGACCAGAGAAGAAGAAAACTCTACATCACCTCAACCTCCTGACAACATGCCGTTTGTTTTGACAAAAAAAAGAAAGAAAAAACACAAAAAAGAAGCCAAAAAAAAAAGATTGAATATAGGATTGACATTTCATTACAAACGGAATACAAAACAGTGTAAAGTCATTAGCTAGTTGAAATATCTAGCTAGGTTTTAACTCAAGTCCTGTGGCATTATGGCTGATCATATCATAAAAACGTGCATGTGTAGGTAGAGTGTGTGACTCGGAGAGGCCCATGTGTTTCTGTGCTCCTCTCAGGCCATACTCCCCCCAATTGCTTCCTTGTTCACTGAGACTCGACATGCAGCATGTTATCCCAGTATGGGTCATCATTCTGTGGCTTATCCTTCGGCATGTTGTTGCTTAAACTACCTAAGATTTCTGGGTCATCGCTTAATTCGGCTGTCGCTCCGGGTTCCGGGTTTGTGACCACGCCCAGGAAGAGAGGTGTGTGTGAAACGTCATCCACGATGACAAAGATGAATGGCATGTTGACTGCGAAAATGGGGATAGTGCGCACCAGAGTGACCGATGTAGCAGCTGAGGCCTCAGCTCCCTCCTCATTGAGCTCGATGCTGGAGGCATGCTGCACACCGGAGACTACAAGAGGGCCTGCTGCGATACCGGATAGATCAGGCCCAGAGAACAGTGTCCCCAAACCTGGGCAAGAGAACCAGAGAAGTCAACTGAAGACGTAAATGCAAAGAGAAATGCTGACGCTTTGTTGGTTAGCTTAGTTTAGACTACAGTTTATCAGCCACACTCATTTAGCTCTTTCAAAAGATATACAGTAGCTCTTAACCATCTGAAGAACATAGTCCCATAATCCATAAATGGATGGATGTATCTATACCTACAAACCACAAGGAGAACATGAAAAATGCAGGCTAGATTTAAACCCTAAAACCTGCGTGTGTGCTAACTAGGAAAAGAGTTTGTGGAAATAGTTAAAAGGTTAAAGCTATAACTAATCTGATCAGCTTTAATCTAATAAGTGATATTATTATTCCAGGTTGAAGCCCATGTACATGTCTGCCTACAACAAAGATGAACCCCTTAATATTTTTAAAACTATACTTTCACAAAATTTTGTTTGGCATGACAACATTATATAGTTTCCACTGGATTGTACAAAATGTATTTAGTTTATGGCAGAATTTTTGATCTACTGTCATTTTCATGATCACACCTTGTTTATGCTAATCACAGATGAGAAATCAAAAAGGTAGATCGGATAAAGATGAGGTTTTGTCTTGAAGCAACTTGTTAAAATGTCCTTAAATTAGTTTAGCACTGTTATTCCGTAGGTGAAAATATGAACTAATCTCAGTAAAAATATTCAGTTCAGCTTTTCAAATAAATTTCTATTGCTGCAGGTTTTTGTTTACTAAAATAGACACAAAACTGTTCATAACCGCTTTTACTCAACATTTTGATTTCACTTATATTGCAGGTTCAATTTCAGGCAGATATCTACTGTAAGTACTGCAAAAGTTTCATTAAATTCTGTCCGGCCTGTGTTTGTGTGATGCTGTGATATAATCTGGCTGGACAGACATACACACAGAACATTTTCTGAGACCTGTTTCAGGTCCTCCAAAGTATAAAATGTAAAGATATCATTAAAATAGCAGGTTCAGACAGTTTCGTTTATTAGCTATTATAAATGGTCTGTCAAAGTACAGCAAAGTCTAGATGAAATCTCTCACCCATGCTTGTGAGTGCTTGTTGCAAATCCTGTTTATATTCCAGTTTGAATTTGGGCAGTTTGACAAGCATTGGCTTCTCATTTGGAAGACGTTCATACAGATCTGAGATGTTGAGATTGGCAGCTGCTCTTGACAAGTCCTGGGACGGCATGGGCATGACAACCAGGAAGCTTACATTCCCTTGAAAAGGGAATCGAGCGACCTAGATGAGAAATGAAGGATAGACAGAATGACATACAGTGTGTAGTGCAAAGAAGGTGCAAGAACATAGTTGGGAGGGTCCAAGAAGTCTACCATGACTAGACATTTTAATAGGAATACTAGGCATTTAATCATGTAGTAGTAGCCAAACAGGTGTAAAAGCAAACAGGTCATGAGAAAAAAAAAAGCACTCTCAATGGCTTGGTACTGGTCTCTGTGTTAAATTTAATGCTGGCTGTAAAGCCGAACTACCTGTATGCCTTGGTCTATATCCACAAACATGCTGAGAGGATATTTGGATCCAATCATCATGTCCACCTTTACAGCGGTCTGTCTGTCAATGTAGAAAAGATCCTTAGTGGTAAAGCGCGTGTCAAAGCGAGACTTCCACTCCCCTAAAGAGCAAACACAAGAGCTCAGTTTTGCAAATACAGACCTGCTTCCACTTTCCAGCCCTTAAACATTAATTCAAAAATACTGTATAACAAAATCAATAAACTAAAACAGACAAAATACTTTGCTCAGTTACAATGTGATTTTGACTATGAGGAGCGTTCAAGTCAAAGTGGGACAGAATGACAGAACACAGTTATGAGAGTAAAAACTCCCATCTGAAACGCTGGCCTCCCAGGAACTCCTTTAATGGTCCAAACATGTGAAAATGGCTTCATTCACCAGTCCCAATTTGACTTGAACACTCCTCATAAATCCAGTTACTGTATGCCTTGCCTTTAAAATGAACAGCGTTTATCAGCATCAAGACCACGTTAGGTGGAAGAACAGACAAAAAGTTCTTGATCTGATCATCTGTGGCCTCCTCGACCCAGTGATTAACTTCTTCTACAGAAGTGAGTGGTGTGGGTGCGGATCTAAACAGCTGACGGGATCTTTCCAGGAAGTCCTTCTTCAGGTCGAAGCCTATTCAGGTATAAAAGGAAAAAGCTAAAACCTAATAGTAATAGTTGGTTTGAGTAATGTGGACTGTTCTTACCTGGTTTGAGGTAGATACGAGAAGCCACTTTAATGGCTTTGACAATCAGTTGTTCTTGGAGGCAGCTTAAAGTTTTATAATAGTCTGTTAACGAATCTGCATGTAAAGCTTTTAAAAGTTGCTCCTCTGTCTCAGTCCTGGCACCTGATTAAAATACAGCGTTAGAAATGCACTAATGTAGTTTTTTTTTTTAAACTGGGAAAATTATTCTTTAAGTTTTAATACTTTTTGCACCCTAATCACGTACCCAAAGCTAATTGTGAAAGTGCAAGAGAAATACTCAGCGGAGACAGGACGACATTTGGTTGTTCAGGCCCAGGCTGCACATGCTCCAGTAGCTTTAGCCCCAGTTTAGCTATTGCACCACCAACTGCCTGCTGAGTCTCCAGAATGAAGTTGCAATCCTCAGTAGCCTGGTGTAGAGTATTGGTGTCATTGCCGACCAGTGTAGTGTTCTCAGGAGGCACTGAACTGACTTCACCCTTCAGTTAGTATGAAAGAAAGGGAATTGTTTGTGTTTGTCCCTCTTTTTAAATGAAGTTAGCCTAAAAAAATAAAACCAATGATAATGGAACCTCTCTCTCTCTCTCTCTCTCTCTCTTTGGAATATGAATTACACATATGTGAATTATACATGCAGTCATAAATACATTATGTTTACATTTATTTTTTGCCAACATTTCACTTTTGCTGTGAATTTTCTATAGTCAAGATTGCTGTTAATTAAAAGCAAATAAATTATTTGAACGCTTTTTATCTATAAATGTGCCCTGTTTATAACTCTGTCTTACCACCAGCCCACGTCTGAATAAACAGAGAAGCATCAGCAGTGAAGGATGGAGCTTCATATTCTCCACGTTGACCTGAAAAACATCATCAAATACTTTATTTAGTTGTTATTTACTTAACTTAAATATTATAAATTATTTTATGCACTTTCATCTTTTGGCACTTCATTTGTTTTCATCCAACACCCAACTTTTCATCCACTTCTCTCTCCTGTATTACAGTGATGTAAAGTTTTTTTATGGGTTCTTGATAAAAAGATCATTTAAATGAGCCCTAATGTTAACATTACAGTACTTACAAAAATCCACATTTCTTTATTACCTGCACATTTCCCACATTCCCAAGATGATAAAAAGTATGAAGGGTAAAACTGCTCGATCTGGTAACACATAATGTTATTTTCTCGCTTGTTGGGATCCTACAGTACGTCCGTACATTGAAATTGTGTGTGTGTGTGTGTGTGTGTGTGCCTATTCATACGTTGCTGGAGATAAATTTATTACATTTACGTTTATGCATTTGGCAGATGCTCTTATCTCGAGCGACTTACAAAAAGTGCTTTGAAGTTTCCGTCATTGGATTGATTGCAAAACTTTAAATCAGGGTCAATCAAGGAAAAAAATGTTAAAGGCACATTTATGAAAACATAAAATGTGCAAAAATACAAAAACACAAATATTCAAAAAGTAATACAGTGTGTAAGTTACCAAATGTGGTTCTTTGCCCAATTAAAGAATATGTGGAAATTTTACTGAACAAAACAAAATTGGCAAAAAAAAAAATCACAATACATATGTGTGCGTGCGTGCGTGCGTGCGTAATTTTTTAACCAAGAAACCCCTATTAAAAAAAAGTAGACATGGCACAAATTTTCAATTCAGCAACATTTTGACAATTTTCTAGGCTAAGTGAAGCAGGATGCACATAATGTTTGTGTGACATTATTACATGCTTTTCTATTAACAGGTAAATAAAATATTTTAGAAAAAAAATAACATCAACAAACATGGAATGTGCCCCATTTTATAGAATGAGAAAGTCACTTTGCATTGCTAATTGATTTTGTCAGTAAAGTTTTCACATATTCCTTAATTGACAGTTAATACTTTAGATCATTTTCACTTTTACTTATGGAAGCAAAAGTTAACAAATACAAATTGTAAGATATTGAAGAATTATAAAATAGTGCATAAAGACTTTCTATGACTACTTATTGTTGGAATTTTGGTGGAATAGTTTCCCTTTAAATATTAAGTCAGCTCTCAAATCTGTCGACTTTTCAATCTTTTCCATCCACATTTCTTTTCTTTGGCTTTTAATCAAAGTGGATGTTAAGTACTAGTTATTATCTTTTTTTAGATTGGTAATTGTCTGTAAATACTACTTCATTGCTGTATTGTTTTTATTTTTGTTTTAATGATATAAAAATAAATATAAATATAGAAAAAAAAATTTACAAATTAACTTTTGGTTGATTGGTTAATTTGATTTCGGTAACCACTTTATGGTCATGGTGGTTTAACTGAATACTTTGGTAATATTTTAAGAAATAGAACAAAACAAAGGACTGTGGGAACAGACGATATAGATCTGAATTCCTTGGCAGGGAGTGAGACTAAAATTAAATAAAATCGACTTGGCTATATCTTAGTTAGAATAAGATGGGAAAACTACAGTGGTCATATTGATATTATTATAATTATTTTTTTTTATTATTATTATTATATAAAAGTGTTTTGAACACCTTCTATTAGATGTAATGCAAAATACAATACAATGCCATAATTTAATGCAACCTATTTTTTATTACATACAGCACCAGTGAAATTCACTGCTAAACATTTTTGTTTGTTTGTTTGTTTGTTTGCTTGTTTTTCTTTAGGGTTTTCATTAATGCACTGGTATAAAAGTAGTCTTACTGACATCTAGTGTTAAATTCTGAATTTACACACTTCTTCCCATGAAGAAAAATTCAAAATTCTAAAATTTTTCTTCTTTACTCTCAAACTCTCAGCTCTCAAACATGTTAAATAAAATACGCTTCAGAAGATCCCAGGTTCAAACCCCACAACCACCAAGTTTTAATCCTCAACTGCTTAGATGTATAATGAGATTTAAAAAAAATGTAAGTCGCTCTGATTAAGAGCATCTGACAAATGCCTAAATGTAAATGTGTCTATGGAGTTGTACTACTATTGATTGTTGAAGTAAGCATCCATCACAAACGTGTGAATTTATCATTGCTCTCTCATTATAGTTTATTATCGACACCTTAGCAAGGACTTTTTTTTCTGTATTTTTGCCTCTGTACACCACTGTAGTGGGTGTGAAATGAAGCAATCAAGATGTGATTAAGGTGTAGTGTTTCAGCTTCAATTCAAAGGGTTAAAAAAATATTGCATTAAACATTTAGAAATTACATAATTTTTTTTCAAAGTCCCTCAAAAATTATTTGACAAATTAACATCACCACAAATTTTGATTATCAGCTTATGGTTATGATAATCAGAATACAGTGGAACCACGGATTGCGAGTAACGTGGTTTGCGAGCGTTCTGCAAGAATTTTAATAAATAAAAAAGCAAAAGACTTGAAAAACGAGCAAGTCTTGGTTTATGAGTGCCAAGTATCATGTATCACGCATGCACTTCTTGTTTTGATGCCGAGCGTCACATGATCACACCTAAGCCAACGGTTTTTCTCTTATGGGTAATTGTCTCCTCCTGGTATAATCAACATCCGTGCATGCGTGTTCTGTTTACTATAACACTGTGAGCATGTGTGTGTGTGCGTAAAAATATTAAATTTTGTGTCTCTACGCGTTTGTGTACAGCGAATGTGTAAAGAAAAAAGCAAGTCGCATTAGACAGGTTAAAAATTCATTTTCTCTCTCTGTATTAGCCTGCACTTTGTGTCTGTGTGCGAGTGCGTCATTGGACACTGTGCGACACACACACACACACACCCCTCCTTTCGCTTTCACACACACACACACATTCTGCTCTAAACAGAAACACCCCTCTGTCGTGATTCTTTTCAAAGGTAAAGTGCAGGTTCATTTGTTTGTTTGTTTTTTACTTTACAGCAGTGATTCTGTTAGCGTGTCGCTCATGCAAGTGTTGTTAGCAATGTTCCTTGCAATTTTCCCGATAAAAAAGTCTTTCTGTTAATGTGTGTGTGTGTGTGTGTGTGTGTGTGGTCATATGAGAAGGGTAATAATAATTTGTATTAATAATTTTTATGTATTTACTTTTTGGGGCTGTGGAACAAATAATTTGAGTTTCCTTATGCAAATTAAAAAAATTCCCATTATTTCTAATGGGAAAATACACTTTGAGTTACGAGTGTTTTGAAATATGAGCCCGTTTCTTAAACAAATTATGCTCGTTATCCAATAAATATAAAGATCATTTGTAATACTTGGAGACCAAAACCCATGGATATGACCAAATGCTGAATTTTCTCTTTTGAGCAGCTTTCATTCAGTTATTCAAAAAGCAGCTCAGTTCTTTGCCTTGGGTTTCTTTCATTATGCATTTCGTATCATCATCCATCTGTACTGTGAAGCACTCCGCTATCAGTTTTGCAGTATTGACTGTATCTAAGCAGAAAGTACATACACACTTATGTCGTAACACTGCCTCCATGTTTGCCAGATGATATGTTATGCTCTTTGTATTTTGAGGTAAAAATGCTGTATTTACATTCATGAAAGTATCTTTTAATCTTAGAGATTCACAACGATACGCCAAGTGTTCTTGACCAAGGACAGAATTCTGTGATCATTCACTTTATTTTTTATATGCCCTTTCATGCAATTTGATGCTACTGTTTTTCAAATAGTGCGTTATTTTTATTTTTTTAATGTACCAGATTGCTGATTTGGCCAAACCTGTTTTTTTTTTTATCCTAATACTGAGCTCCTTCACTTATAAGTTACCCAAGGTGAATTCAATTCCACACCTTATATTCCTTAATTAAAAATTAACATGTGATAACTAAGAAACATCCAGGGACAAAAACATGACAACTGTGCCATTGTCCAAAACCATATGGACTAGACTGTGTGTTCATACCGTGATGGCAACCTTTCACAAATTTACTGTGAAACAGTGTTATTACTTTTGCATGGAAAGAAGCTTTTCAATTTTTTTGAATTTTAAATCCTTATATTCCATTAAAACAGGCCATGATTGTTCTGCCATGTAAGTCAATGTAATTCACCACAATAACAAACAAAAATAGTTTGCTCTAATGCACAATAACTTAATATCTTGTTTCCTCAAGTGGTTTTCTTTACTTTCGTAATATGCTGTTATTCAGTGGATGAATATTGGGCATCAGCTATTCCTAATTGACTTGAAAAGTCACATAAAAGGCCACAATTAACAAATGAATATAAGTGTTGCATGGGCTACACAGCAAAATAGATCATGATGTATTAATATATGTCAAATAGGCCAAAATGCCAATGCGTCCGCCATATAGCCATACAGTATATTCACATTCCGAAAAACTCTGATATTGGGCATTAACATTGATTTTGTCTCCATTTGCAGCCATTATAGCTTCCACTCCACTGGGAGAGCTTAATGAATGCCAGTGAGGTCTGGCACGCAGTCATCATTTCAGTCCAGTAGGGTTGAGATCAGGTCTCCCTGCAGGACGTTTGAGTTCTTTCACACTGACCATAAAACACCATGTTTTTTATGGAGCTCATTTTGTGCATGAAGCGTAATGCAATACCACTAAAGAACACATTGGAATTCTAGATAAGTCTGTGCTTTCACCAACTTTGTGGGAGAAAATAATTTTAAAGAATAAAAGAGAGTTTGTTGTCTTTATGCTATTAAAGGGGGCTCTCTCTCTGTCCCAGAACAGTAAGATGAACTTGTGTGAACCAAAGGCTATGCAAACCAGAAAGCAAGAAACAAACTGGAACGCTGCAGAGACTAAAATTGCTGAACTGCATGGTTAAAATTGAAGAGGAAATAGTTGCTCTAATTATGTTCCAGATTAATTGAATAGTTAAAGCACTGTAGGTCAATTATACAATTAGGATTTTCATTAAGTTTACATAACTAAACTATAAGTCTTAAACAAAATAATTAAAATAATTTGCAAGACACATTATGCTTTTGATAATGCATGAAAATTTGAGAATTTTTATTTATTTAAAAAAATAATGCAAATAAGGCGGTATAATATATTCAGGACTGCATTTTTCGTTATTAAAGTTTATCCAAGAGTGTAAAAGTTAAATCCGTGTGACCTCTACCCACTCTCCTCTAAACACAAGCATACAAATCAGTTACAGCTTTGTTTGCATTTGCAACATGCAATTTTTCCACTCTGCACTTAAGCTGATTTCAACAGTTTACAATAAATTATATGGATTCTCTATTAAAGTCAAAATAAATTTGTATATTATCTAATTATTAAGACTGGTTTACATTATTTTTCCTGATTTTAATTATCACAAATCTGACATAAAAAAATGTAATTTAACATAAAATTAATTACTTAAAACTTAAAATGCAATTTAAAAAAACTTTAATGACGACAATACATGCACCTAAATGTAGCGCATTTCAAGGTTAGAGTCATAAGAGGCCCAGACCCGTAGCGTGCATATGGGTCTATAATATGTCTTTATAGGTCTCTCGTGCATAGTTGCATAATTTTGCCACTTTTACAAATTTCAATGACATTGACATTATTTGACGGGCAAATTAAAGATTTAGACTTACCAAACCCACGTTTGGACTAGTGATAATTTTAAGCGATGTAGCTCCTGGACAGATCTGTAGCTCAACCACGTCCAGGCACCCCACTGCTGGTTAATGTTTTATGACTCATTGATTTATGTCTCCCTACAAATACATACACAAAAATGGAAGTACTGGTCATTGGTTAAAAAGAACTACACTGACCCTTGGTTCGAATGTGTGTGTGTAATAAATGTACATAAACATTTCAAATCAATGAAGTAAGGATTTATTGTAGCTTCATATCACACAATAGTAAGGTAGTTAGAAAGCTTCGATTTACTTATCTTGTGTGCTTTGGACTGTTGCCATTTCCACCCACACAGGACCTTGAAGCCTCCAACCCCATACTGTTGCACTTCAGGCGAGGGGTTCCGCTGTTCAGAGAGTCAATTCGGGCAATCGGAGCGAATAACCTGCCGAAATGGGTAACCCTCAAGAAAACTTGAATCTTTACCCGCTACAGTAGATACGTGTGAAAGTAATTTATTTTTTGACCATCAAATCCACCAATGTATATATATGTCCTATATAAAAGGATTTATTGGATTTCTAATAACTGTTGATCTTTCACTGAGTACATACAGTAAGTAGGCAACTGTTGTCTTAACTTGGTTGTATAACCAGCACACATTTCTGGTTCAGACTATGCAGAAATCTGCTTCACTTAACCATGCTCAAAGAACACGAAAACCTACCACCATTCAGTCACAAAATCATACACCAATCCAAGCATCTTCCTCTTCACTGTGTCATGACATTTTCTTATTTTTACCTCTTGAAGCAGTTTATAAAATCCTTTATTTTCATGTATGACTCTGAACCAAAGCTCAGCATAAGATCTTAAACCATACACCATCCTGCCACCCACCTGCTTGGTCACAAACATCCAATGGGACACTGATCAGGTAAATGGAAAGTGTAGCAGCTCGTGACACGAGACCATTACATTTTCACACTGTGGAATTCCATATAGCCTTGGTCACACAAAACACTCAGGAGCAGATCCCAGTATTAATGCCAGTAGAACAACACTATTTGGAATCTTCTTGGTTGGCCTTCTGCTTCACACATACATTTCAACTTCCTACTGTAAGCTATCAACCTGAACTGTACTGAGTTTAAATCAACATTCAGTGCCAAGAAGATCATGGCTGTACGTAGGTCAAGACACAATGCACTCAATTTCTATCAACAGCTGCCTGGTCATGGTCGTCAACCAAGTCACATAACTGGGCTTCATTGTCTCTGCCATACTCTTTCTTGATGACTGTAAAGGAGATGCTGCTAGTGACATGGGGAAGCTGAGCAAGAGAAACAGCAAAATGTAAACTGGAGTTCTACTAGGCACATGATCACTTACTCCAGGCAAGAAAGGAATCTTAGGTCATTTCCACATGATGCCTCTGGTGCATCCTCAACATACGCCAATCAGCAGGGCAGGCATAGAAGGTGCTGCAGCTAGGACACTGCACTGGGCATGTTCAGAGTGCTCTATGGAAACATTTTTGTTCATTTTTTTCTGATAAAAAAGGTTAATATTTGATGAAATCATTGTATTTGCACCTATGAACATTTTCTACAAATAACTATTTTAATGAATTTAGAGACTGTCTACGGAACAAATAATTTTTTAAAGATAATTATATAATAAATTTAGTTGCAAGCAACAATGACGTCCTATTGAGTTGAGTCCATGACGTATAGTAAAAAAATATATAGTTTATAGTGTATGGTAAGTTGTTAAGGTCAATGAGATCTAGAAGTGTATCGAGTTTGACATATATACGTGCAAGTAAGTATGAGCTTTGCAGCAAGATCCTCTGTTAAAGGCCCTGAGCGTGGCCAGACTCACAGGCGTTCTTATGGCAGCATATTCCAACCTTCGTACCAATTTACATTTGTTTTTGAGAATGTTAAGCCCCCCAAAAGGGCCAGGATGATTGAAAAAAACAAGCAGAACAAGTGGGCCTTCTTATATTAGGCATCGGCAATATTAAAACAGATTTTAAAAAATGATCAGAGCAATAGCGATGATGTTGGGCCCTGATATGTATTCCATTCATCCATCCAGGTACCTCTGTAGTCCAACTAGAGAACATGGAGGCTAATGGTGACCATGGTGTTTATTCCCATATTTACTTTAGTAGGACTTCCGGTGAGCAGTTACACACTACTGGCAATTTGAGAAGAACAATTAGCCTATTTTTCATGTTTTTGAACAGTGGGAGAAACCGGAATAAACTTTATGCACACATATCCCAAGGCAGAAATCGATCCCAGACCCTGGAGGTAAAAGCCACCCTGCTAACCACTAAGCCACCGTGCCTACTTCAAAATGTATTATCCAAAAAAATAATAAGTCAAATAATAAGTCCAAGCTTTAATTATAGTCTAAATATTGAGATTTGAAATAACTGTAGACAATTTTTTTTTTGGGCACTAATAAGATCATAAATAATCAAATATATGAAATCAAATTAAATAAAATAGAATAATATAAGTTGAAACATGTACAGTAACATGGCTGATGTGGCATGTACAGTACTGTAGGTGTGCATATCTATGGCAAAGAATTTTTTAGATTTATTTGCTGCCAGTTTATAGACATACTGTACATATCAAGATGTCTTGCTGCCATCTAGTGCCGTTTGGTGATAGAAACTGTGACTATATTATATCCACCTGTCTAGGAACCTCTGTAGTCCAACAAGGGACTGTGGAGACCAATGGTGATTATCATTCTATTTATTTTTTAAGGTAAGACCTCGGCCAGCATTCACACCCTATGTATGGGCAATCTGGCAACGGCAATTCATTGAATCTGCATGTCTTTAGACTGTGGGAGGAAATCAGTACCTGGAGGAAACCCACCGAGCACAGGGAGAACAGGCAGACACAATACACACAGATCCAAGGTGGAACTTGAACCCGGACCCACGAGGTGGAAGGCAACAGTGCTAACCAATGCTAACCTGAAGCTTTATTTATGCTAACCACTAAGCCACCGTGTCACCGTTATCTATTTCCCAGAGGTTTAAGTAAAGGTTCACATGTTTCTGCACAAGCACACTGTGCATCCCCTGTAGCAAGATACTTGATTTTATTTGATTAGAGCAGTCCAGAGACGGACCTCCTCTTATTTGGGAACATTTTAAGCAATTTCTCCCAATAATGTCATAAGGTGAATGCAATATTAATTATACTGCAGGCCTATTTGCGATACACATTTTGTCCACTAGATGTCAGTACAACGAGCTCGTAAATAAAGCTTCATGAAACGAACGTTTTTAGTCATCAAACCTTTCTACTTAGCAACAAGCTAAAGCATATAGATAACGCTTCTGTCGCCAACTAACTACGTCATCAACCGTCGTCCACAGTTGCCATTGGTTACTAAATGCACTTTAAACACGAAGTCGTGGTCAAAATACTGACGTGGCCGAAGATTTGTTCTGCAACTGATAAATGTTATTTTTTTTAATTGAACAAAATTAAAACAAAATGTACATTTATAAAAGCATCAATAAGTTTGAGTAATATGGATTAAATAAAGACATACATTAGTTAAACAAAAAACAAATAGCGAAAAAACAATCAAAGAAATAAAAGGGAAAACAAATATAATAAAAAAAAGTAAATAAATAAACAAAATAGATAAGTGAATACAAATACAAAAGGGTCTTTTTATTCCTCTACTAATAAACCATCAGTATACAGTAGTATGTATAGAGTCTTAGGGTACTGCCCTCTAGTGGCAGTAACGTGAATGGCAACCCCCCTTGGAGATCAGATCTAAGAATAAAATTTAATAAAATAAACTCTTGCCTTGATTTTGCTAAGGTCATGAAACTTTGCTAAGGTCATGAAACACTGGATATAAAATGATTTTCAACATTATGTAAGCTAACAACAGAGCAAGGCGGTAACTGCGACATATATTTATCTTTTCTCCCTTTCTTTCTTCTTTTTTTTTTAAACTGGGCACCTAATGTCTTCGACCTTTTTGTCCCCATGCAAATCAGTGAGCCTTGGCCACCCATGACCCTGTCGCTGGTTCACTGGTTTTCCTTCCTTGTATTACTTTTGGTATGTCCTGACCACTGCAGCCTGGGAACATCATCCCTTAAGAACCTCAGTTTTGGAGTTTCTCTAAACAAGTTGTCGAGCTATCACAATTCGACCCCTGTCAAAATCACTCAAATCCTTAAACTTCCAACACATCAACTTCAGGACAAAAAGGTTCACTTGCTGGCTAATATATCCCAGCCACCACAGTAACAAGATATTAAAAATGTAGCTACATTTTCAATATCTTATATGTAAGAAGGGTCTGACTGTAATGGACAGACCCCAGTCTTGGAACTTGGAATTTGGTTAAAATTTAAGTTTTAAACCGACAAACAGCATAGGGACTGTAAAGGTATAAAGAAGTGTGTGATTTTTCATTTAGAGTGACAGAACGCTGTATAATTGATCAAATATTTTGGACAGTTTTATATAAATTTTGTCTTTTTTTTTTTAAAAATTTGGGGCTTGAAACCACTAGCTGAATATGGCAACTAAGTTCACTTTGTGTCATAAAAAGTGTATGACATTTTTGTACAAACAAGGATGTATTTGCGATTACACATTTTGGGTTTCCAAATGTCCTGGGTTAAACTGTTATACTTGTTTTTAAGAAATGGGTAAAACCCACCAGACGTTAATTTGGTGCCGCATGTATTTGTACTTTTCTGAGCATTAGGATCCATTTCCCGAGTGTATTCACGGCTGACATTTTGATAACTAAGTGCACATTACAGTAATAGTAAGATTTTTTCGATACATACAGGAATAATTAAATTGAATGAGTTTAATATATTATACAATAAAATAATATATAATTTGTGTAATTAAATGAAATGAGCTTAAAGTGTCAGCAATTAAATAAAAGAGGGTTAAAGTGTCCGTAATCAAATTGAATAGTTAGACGTGTCCAGCTAATTTTGATATGCTTGATCTACAACAATTCACTAACATTTAGAGCATTATTATAAAAGATGAAATTTCTGCACACAATATTAAGACTGCAGTCACAAAAGTAAATAAGCAAAGAGAAATGTTTATTGAGAAATAACCCACTATTACAGTATGTTGCAGTGTTGCAGTGTTGTTTTGCGAGCTCAGCTGCTCCAAATTAAGCATAAGCTTTGGCTTGGGTTCACACATACACCCCTGACTCAGACAATGACCTGACTGACAACCAGGATTCACACCAATTTCAGACATGACCAAAAGATGTGTTTAGATTGTATGTGACAAAGATTTATGTCCCCTGTGTTGTGTATGACTGTACTCCTGTTTCAACCTGACCACATTGCTTTTGCAGACAAACTAGCAAATACAAATACAAATATTTTATTGTAATGACAAGCTTGACAAGATCTTCCCAAACAGGCAAAATTGCACTGCAAATTGACAATGATTGGTGCCATTAAACAACATTCTGTTATATTTCAGATGCAGATGTTCCATTAGAGCAGCTGATGATTGATATTATTGTGTCTAATGAATGAATGAATGCTGTTCATACCTAACCAAACAGCCCTCTAAAATTACCATGTTAAATATATTTTTTTATGAAAAACTATTCAATAATCAGAAGTAATTTAAAACAATTATATCTGCAAGTAACAATTTACTCCTTGTAGATCATTCTTACCATGAAGCAAAAAAAAAAAAAAAAAAAAAACACAAAAAGATACCAAAGTGTTGGTTGCAGACCACAACTATTCCTGATACAACAGAGCACAGAGCACAGACCATGGAGGCCATGCACAGGTGGGCTATGCTCTACAAACGGCTCTATGCTCTATGCCCTACTCAATTCCCTTTCTTGTTCCTTTCCTTGTAATATAAAACATGGCAATGTAATGAATTTTCATTTCCAACCTGTACATCAACTTTGGGCTTGAAATTCAGATTCAAATTCAACTGGTCTGTTTACATTTGCAATTTGATGTAGTGCTATTAGGATTTCATTTACACAGGCACTTTTGGATGCTTCATAAATACCATTTTTCTGGTTTTAATTATTATTCTCCATTTTAAGTATTAAACTCACCTAAAAGCAAAATTTAAAGGAAACATAGCCTCCCAGATTTGCAGTAATAGACTTGTGCTAACTGTCTCAGAATTGGCTGAGATTCATCCTGAGCCATTTGCCTTTTTTTTTTAAGCCTGCATGTTCTCCACATGTTCTGTTTGTCAAAACCACCATTTGTCACTATTATCTTACAAATAATAAATGTTTGTCAGCCTTTGAGGTACACAAGGGTAGAGTTTGGCATAGTAAGGCCAGGATTGCCAGAAGCGGCATCTTTTAAGGAGGCATCAAAAAGTTTCAAGACTAGTTTCGTAACACAGTCTAAGGGAGCACCGACCTTCATAAGTCAGCGTGCCAAAAGACATCATCCTGTGTACATTGGGAGCTGTGTAACTGGTGCTATTCTCACCATGTGTCCTACCATGTCTACTATCTCACCATGGACAGCAAGTTAGAACAAAAAGAGAATATGAAGTTCTCTGTGAAACCAGGCAAATTTGCCACAGAGAGAGTTGACATAATTCGGCAAGATAATAGCAACACCGCAGCAACTTGTTCAAGGTGTTTTGAGTGGCATCATGACATGTCCTTCATGTTGAGAATCATTACTGGTGACGAAACTTGCATGTATGGGTACGACAGCAACGAAGCAACAGCCTTCACAGTGGAAGAGCACATCATCGTCACAAACAATAAGGGTGAGGCAGGTCCGCAGAGCATATTCATCGTCTTTTTCGACATTCTCTGCATTGTCTATCGAGAATTCATCTCAAGGGGCCAGACCGCCGTACAAGCAGCTTGTAAACAGAGCTAATCTTGAAACCTTTTGAAATGCACTCCTTGATCTTAAAGACACAATAATCCATATAGACAAATCGGATGCTACGCCCAATTGGCTTTTCTGTGGGATATACAGTAGGGTGCAGGAATCCTGAGCCACATCCCATTTCTTTATATCTTGCATTCCAAGGGCCAGACTTTCTTGCATTTTTAATGTAGTCTTGAGGAATAGTTGTCCAGGCTTTCTGAAGGACTTTTTTGGCTCTCATTTTCAGTTCATTCCCTGGACCTGAGCAGTGACCTATGAATCAATCAAACATAAAACCCATCTAACTTGAGACATGATCCAATGAGAAACAGGTGCAGATGGTGACAGATGATCAGGCCAGTGATTAGTATACTTCTGATGCTAAATGCTGAACAGACGAAAGGGGAAATGAGGTTGCTGCTAAGGTTGTTATATATAAACCACTGATTTTTAATTTGTGTCCTTAAGCACTTTGCATTCTGTTGCAGTAAAACATTTTCTCTCATTCTTAAAATGTAATCCTATATTATTAAATTTCTTTTAATATGAAGAAATGAGGTTTAAGACTTTTGCGCGTTACTCTAGGTACAGTAAGTGTAGTTTTTCAGTCTGATATTTGGATGCCAGGTGCCTGCCACAACCTACGATTCTCTCAGGGGTGTTCGGACCCCGTACTTTAATAGTTCAAACTAATTATCCTACACAGCCTATCACATGTGCTTCTTTTTTCATGGTTATAATAACTATAACTATAATTTCTTTTTATGGATGCTCAATTAAATAAAGACACTTTTATTATTAGGAAATTATGATAAGGTATGACACATTGTCAGAATTATAATCTGAAATTTTGATAAGATACAACATAATGTTAGGAGCACCTGGGACTTTGACTCATCAGCTGTTGCATCTATTTGCAAATGTGGCAGTAAAATAACTGACTTTAGCACTTTTTCTTGCATTAATTCTGGAAGTACCATGTATTATTTAGATAGACATGCAATAAACATGCATCAAAATATTTAAATAAGGGTTTATATAAGGGCTAGCCCTGGCCCCAATATCTTAGATAATATTAAGCCAAAAAAGACATGTCAGCTTATATAAGAAATGTCTAAAACAGCTGAGGTGGTCTCAGAACATCTGGCCCAATTCCAATAGAGCAAAGGTTTGCTGCATTTAGCAGCAAACCTTTGTTAATTAAAGTCTCGACATATCTTACAGTGAGACGGACAGTCCAACTGGGATGATGTGCACCAGCTCAGGCAGTTCATTAGCTTATATAACAGTGGATTCTTGGCATATTAAAGCAGTTCATGTGCCAATTGTTCTCCTTCCTTTCTGATTATGGAAAACTGTTATTTGGGACAACAAGTCTTGGGAAACTGATTTACTGGTACCTCTACCTCTATGGTGGCGGAATCATCAGAGGTAGGGTCTCTGTATATAAAACGTGTTAGAGGCATGTTTTTTGTGTGGTGCAACATAGTAAAGTGCTCGCTAACATAAAGATGCTTCGACCAAGTGCTGTAGTACAATATAGAGATGCAGAAGATGTGACCGAAGAGGCAAAATTGGCATTGCACTCTTGATGGGAGAGATGGCACACCCTGGATGCCTGTCAAACCCAGTTTAGCTCATGTTAGCAAACAGTAAGCATCTCTGAGCTCATGTAGCGTATGTGGAAGAGGATAGGTACTGTATGTAGCATAAGCAGCAAGTCGAAGGCTTCATGTCATGTTCATGTCTAAGATTATAGGAATTAATGCAAGAAGGAGCATCTAGTATTTACTGTGCAAATCCACTGTCAACCTATACATGGACGCAGTGGGGCCTGGAGCGAGGAGACTTAGGGCATAAAGCATGTTACACGCTGAATGGGGTGCCAAACCATCGCAGGGCATACACACACTCACACACTTATTTACACACTTTGGGCAATTTAGGAATGCCAATTAGCCTAATCTGCATGTCTTTGGACTTGATAGGAAACCGCAGTACCCGGAGGAAACCCACCAAGCACAGGGAGAAAATGCAAACTCCATGTCCACAGACCCTGGGCAGGAATTGAACCCAGAACCTGGAGGTGCAAAGCAATAGTCTTATCCACTAAGCCACTGTACCACCTGGGTACAAACCATGACACAAATATTATATACTTTAAGAGCACTTTAAGAACTTTTTTACAGCTTAAGTTAATTGCCACGTAAGCAGAATAAGTTTTGTGTGCAGAATTATTACAAGCAGACAAACTACTAAAAAGCTAATTAATAATTAACAAAAGTGTGTAATTTATTACTATGTACTCCCAGTACAAGATTGCTGAACTGTTTATCAGGCAACATAAATCAGGGATTAAAATAGGCTGCAATGACATACAAGTGATTATACATCAGTGCTGACACTTATCAAGTTTATCAAGTATGACGCTATCTGTGCGATCACACTGTGTTTTTGTTGTCACAATCAATCACAAAGTAAATTTGATAAGAGTCATTTAAATATTACGTAATTGTTTAGGGATTTTAAAAAAAATAGTTAATTATTAAACAAACAGCCAAAGGATTCTGTGTAAAGGCAGTGCCAGTGCTGAAGACCGGAAAACACTGAAGATTGTGAAAGATGGTACAAAAAGATTTGAATACATTCTTGCTGGGATGGTGGTGATGGAGAAGGTATCATTGTGACCTTTTAGCTCCAGGAGCTCAGGTAACATTTGGGTTTCACCTGGAGTCAATTTCTTCCTTCTGTCCAGAAAAAAAAAAAAAAAAAGATAAGGAGCTCTGCTAAATTACCCCTGCGAATTGTTTGTCCTATGTAAAGGGGAATTTTTTCATCTTTCACCCAGTGTTAAACATATTGGATTTTTGGATCCACCACAACCCTGAAGATGAATGAATGAATGAATGAATGAATGAGTGTTAGTGTTGACAGATTAAATCCTCCAGCGATTTACCTGCATGGTTAATACCCTGTTAGTCTATATAATTAAAATAAATCCCATGCCAATTAGTTTCTTAGAGATCCAAAAGTTAAAACCACTGGAAATCGCTGCGAGCAAAATACAATTTAGTGTTCATCAAAATTTTTATATATTACTCAACGCAGTGAGATGCAAAAAAGCATTAACTGGACAAAACTTAAACCTGTGACAAAACTTGGGCTTATCAGAGTTGCATGCAGGTTTGTGAGGATTAAGGAAACCTCATCCTTGCTCTCTTACAGAGCCCCATTGTCAGTCTCTCAGCAGGCCGGTCACCTGCCTGCTAAGTTACACTGTGTAGGGTTTCAGCAAGACCAACAGTTGATCCTCTATGTTTTACTCCTCCAGGGTCTTCACTTGACCCAGATGAGATTTTCTCATACTTTTTCTTTGTCTTTTCATACTCTCTCTCTCTCTCTCTCTCTCTAAAATCCTTAACTATTTGACATTTTCTCTGCTTATATAGCTATAGGATTTATTATTATTATTATTATTATTATTATTATTATTATTAAATAACCTTCGGTTGATATCTCAGAGCTCTTTAAAAGGATCTTGTTATAGACCTTGTTAGTCATAACCTTAGTTGTTTTCAGTTGTATTTAAGAATAGGCCCAAAATCCAAACTCTCCCACTATTCATGTATACAGCTAGCTTACTTTGACTGAAAAAAAATCAACCTAAACGTAAAGTACCATTAAAGGTAATACCTATAGCAGATCAGACTGGAAAACAAAGTCCAGATATTTCTTTTGAACATATAGAAACATCAAATCAAACCACAGACTGATAACTGTCTGATAACCATGTAAAAAAGCATGGCTTGAGATTCTGAGAAGGCTAAGTTACATAAAATACATAAGCATGATTTCCCAAACCTACTATGGGTAAATATTGGTTCAACTCCAACCAGTGGTACATTTACGCAGTTCTATACCTTCCTAACATCTGCAACTAATATTTCATAGTCAATATACAATACTGTGCGCAAGCATTGAGTCCCTCCATATGCCCTTATATTAAATTCAATTATGTGGACTGAATTAAACTGAAACAAATGTTTTACAGCAACAGGATGCAAAGTGCCTAAAGATACAACCTAAAAATTGATTGTTTACAGTATGTAAAAAAATATATATATTTTTTTAAATATGAAGAAATAAGAGGTGGCTGAAGACTTTTGAACATTAGTGTAGTTTGTGCATTTTTTAACATTTTGTTTAACATCAGGTTTTATAACTTGGTTTAATATTGTGCATGTTGAGAGAGAGAGGTAATGGTGTGTTTTATATGCAAGCAATATCAGGAAATGCTGTTTAAGAAAAATAATCAAGTTAATCGAGTTGCCAGATGAATTCACCATTTTTATCTCTACTACATCTCAAACACTACACAATAAAAACCCTGAAACTAAGTCCCAAAAATTGGAAATTTGGAAAAGAAGATCATAACAGCCCAAAATGATTGTCAAAATATAACAATTTGGCATAAAAATACACAATTAATAAAAATAGCTGTTCTGTCCGCTGCTCTGTCTTTACTGAAAATGTTTACAGAGTGAGCACGGGATTGGAGAATTCCATCCCCATTGAGCCTGTATAATAATAATAATAATAATAATAATAATTATTATTATTATTATTATTATTATTATTATTATTATCATCATCATCATCTCAATGCAATCACACAAAGATTGCATAACATCCACAAAGCTAAACAATTTAATGTAACTTTAGCATATTTATGGCAAAAAGTAATATATGCTCACCATATCATCTAATGTCTCATTTCTTTTTACTGAGGTAATGACTTCACATGCATTTGGCCTTCCTATGCAATATACTGTTAAGCTTCATGTTACTTTAATTTATTCATTTATTCTGACAAGCTTTCATTCTGTCTCTTTAACGGTTCAAAAATAGAAAATCAATCACATTAATCAATGTTCACTTTTTCTGAGTGACTGAAAACCATCTGAATAAGATGTGTGGTTATTTGAAACACAAGTTTAGATTGGTTTAACTATTACATTCGTCCTCACTGAGGTACTTAAGGCATTACTCATTTACAGCATTCTTACTCTACCAGACAAAAGTATGGACACACCATCTAACTCCATGGTCTTTTCTGATTTTTATTTCCTTCTACACTGTAAAACAATGCTAAAGGCGTCCAAAATATGCAATAATGTCCTTTTAACAGTTGATATTGCGATGTGTCTGCTAATTACTTAAGCCTTCATAATGGCTCTAATCTGCATCAATATTTTGTAATACTTTAGTAAAATTAACATTTGTGATTATTTTCTTATATCAATACAACAACAATATAACAATGGAGAACAACAATAATAAAAACACCATCTTCAGTATTTTCCAAATTCATAATCAAATACATTAGTAAGTAGGTAGGTACTGTAGGTAAAAAACATTTTATAATTATTTCTTGAAATAAGAGCATAACACGAAAAGAAAAAAAAATAGATTTAAATTTCTGCACACTAATTAGAACACCGTAATTATTTCCTCAGTACAGCATTTATATTACTTCTGGTAATTAAGGTGCTTATTAATTTTAAGCCACAATTTTATTTAATCTTCCACTTGTACTGGTTATAGATTCTTAATTGTCACCCTGTACCTTGCCCTGTAAGGAAAGCATGCATGGTCATGGTGTAACTAACAAAACCCTACTGAATCATCTCTGTCTCCTTTTTGGTGCCCACTAATAGGCTATTATTAAAATAATAATTAGACTGCTCTTAGAGCTGACTACACAATTCCTAACAGCAATAACTAACCCATATTTAACTTACAGTTTGGCTGACTGCTGTGTTCACATTCACTCCGCACCATACTTTACAAGAAACACAAGTCACCTCTCTTCTATTCTAACACAAATACTTTGCATTATTATATTTATTTATTTAGCTATGTAATTTATAGGAAGAAATTCTATATGCAGGTTAGCAGTATCGCCTCACACGTCAGGATTCGGGTTCGATTTCCACCTTGGGTCTGTGTGCATGGGGTTTGCATGTTCTCCCTGTGCTTGGTGGGTTTCCTCTGAGTACTCTGGTTTCCTCCCACAGTCCAAAGACATGCAGATTAGGTTAACAGGTGTTCCAGTAGTGTGTGTGTGTGTGTGTGTGTGTGTGTATGTGTGTGTGTATGTGTGTGTTTGTGTGTTTGTGTGTGTGTCTGTGTGCGAGTGTGTGTTTGCTCTGCAATCGATTGGCACCATCAGGGGGCATACCCTGCCTCGTGCCCTAAGTCTGCTGGGATAGGCTAGGATTAAGTGGTAGTACAGATGTTGAGTGAGTGAATAAAAGTCACCCAATAAAGCACCCTGAAGAACTTCAACCTGAGAGAGAAAAAGAGAGAGAGAGAGAGAGAGAGAGAGAGAGAGAGAGTAAATGTGTGTGTAAGAGAGAGAGAGAGAGAGAGAGAGAGAAATAGAGAGAAAGAGAGAAAGAGTAAATGTGTGGGTGTGAGAGAGAGAGATAGACAGAGTCAAGATGAGTGAGTGTGAGAGAGAAAACAGATGAATGAGTGGATGAATGGTAGAGTGTGTGTGAGAAAGAGAGTGTGTGTGAAAGAGAGCGTGTGTGTGTGTGTGTAAAAGAGAGAGAAAGAGAGAGAGAGAGAAGGACAGAGTGAATGTGTGTGTGAGAGAGAGAAAAGAAAGTGCGTGTGAAAGAGAGTGAGTGTGTGTGTGTGTGAGAGAGAGAGAGAGAGAGAGAGAGCGTATGAGAGAGAAAGTGTGTGTGTGTGTGTGTCAGAGTGGGGGGGTGGATGCAAGTGTGAGTTGGATGAGAGAGTGCGTTTGTGTGTGCGCGCGCGCATGTGAGAAAGATAGACGGAGTGAAGGCAAGAGAGAGAGCGCGCGCGCGCTCTCATTGGTAAACGCAGTTTCTCCCTCGCGCACTTTTTCTCAGCAGCAGTGGAGCGCGCGATATAGTTCTGCCTCGAGCCGCGAGACCCGTGACATCACCGGAGAGCATGCTCGTGCCGCTGTTCAAGTCGATCTGGGGAGCGAGGAATGGGCTCGTGCTGTTCTGCACCCCGGTGCTGCTCCTGCCCCTGCCCCTGCTGATCGGGACCAAGGTACGTATAGCGCTTACAGTGCAGGTAACCTGCCACAGCTGCACGAAAGTTACAGAATAGAGAAGTGCACTTAGTCTGTTATTCTTCAGCTTAAACATTACAGTGTGACCAGGTTCAGCTTCTCCATGGGCACTTAAAGAAGAATTGTCTTTAAAGAGATAAAATAGTTAGGATGCTTAAATTAGAGATTGGTGCTTAGTGATTAATGCAGGTCACGTGCGCCAGGGCAGGGTGAGAGAACACACACACATACACGCACACGCACACACACACTGCCCCTGCACCCCTTTGTTGTCTTTACGCTTTGTTGTCATAAAGAGGCACGGATTCCACATCATATCCGTCATTTCTCTCTTTGCTCCTCTGGCGCAGACAGACAGAAAGCCTCTGGGAAAATAAGAGAAAGCGCATTTCATTTTTCACATTTGCATGAAGTATTTGAATGCATAAATATAGTGACATTGTTAAGCCTGAGTCAGGGCAAAGAATAACCAGGCACTGTGCACCTCGCCATAATCACCTGCCTCATCTTAAACTAATGGATAACTGATATTAAATTAATGTATATGGTATCATGCATAACCAAGGTGTCATCTGTACAGGTAGATAGATATTTGGTGTTTGGTTCATGTCACTGTCTACACCCAAAAAAAACCTGTTTGATTTACATAAAAAAAAATGTATATCAGCTGCCTTTATTAAAATTATGTTTACTCAGCATTTATTTATGTTCATGTACACCGATCAGCCATAACATCATGATCACCTGCTTAATAGTCAGTAGGGCCCCTCTTTTGCCCCATTACAATGATGCACTGTCTGTTCTACAACCAGCATTAACCTTTTTATCAATTTGATCTATCCTAGCGTTTCTATTGGATCAGACTACACAGGCCAGCCTTCACTCCCCATGTGCATCAGTGAACCTTGGCCACCCATGGCCCTGTCGCTAGGTCAACCGGTTTTTCTTTCTTGGAGCAAGTTTGGTAGTTCCTGACGACTGCAACCTGGGAGCATCCCACAAGAGCTGGTCCTATAGTCATCACAATTTATTCATTCTGACAGTAGATAATTTTTTTGTATCTTGTTACAATAGCTGGAAGTGGTTTGGATATATTAGGCAGCAAGTTAACCGTTTTACCTAAAGTTGATGTGTTAAAAGTGGAAAAAATGGGCAGCCATCACACAAGCATAAAGATTTGCGTGACTTTGACAAGGGCCAAATTGTGATGACTGTAGACCGGTATAGAGCAACTCCAAAATTGAAACTCTTGTGGGATGTTCCTGGTCTGCAGAGGTCAAGATCTACAGAAAGTGTTCCAAGGAAGGACAGCCGGTGAATTGGCGACAGGGCCATGGGTGACTAAGGCTCACTGATGCACATGCGGAGCGAAGGCTGGGCCGTGTAGCCCGATCCAATAGAACCGCACAAAGATTTTTAAAATCAAATTGATAAAAAAGTTAATCCTGGTTCCAATAGAAAGGCATCAGAATACACAGTCCATCACTGTTTTGGTGCCAAAAAAGGGCACCTACTCAATATTAGACGGGTGGTCATAATGTTATTGTTTTTAAGTTTTCATTTTCTCCCACTGTCCAATGCACTGATTGGTGTTTCCAAATTGCCTGTATAGTGTGTGAGTGTGTGTGCTTGTTCCCAGCAATGAGGTAGCACTCAATCCAGGGTTTACCCCACCTTACAGAGGCACCAGGCTTCCCCATAACCCTGGACAGGTTAAGATGTAATGAAACACCAATTAATCTAATCTTCATGACTTTGGACGGAAACCGGAGTACCCATAGAAAACCCAGCAAGCACAGGAAGAACATGCAAACACCACACCCAGACACAGACAGACAGACAGACAGACAGACAATTGAACCCAGACGCTGGAGGTGCAAGGCAACAGTGCTAACCACTAAGCCAACGTGCCGCCAAGTAGTGGTCATGTTGTCATAGAGACCAAACTTTCACTGTAGTTTTCAATAAGATCTCAGTAGTAATATAACACTAAAACATACAACTTGTTAGTTCAGTGTTTTATCAGTTAAAGCCTTGTAAAAAGATGAATAGAGGTTTTCGCACTTTATCATTGTATTTATTGTTCTTTATCATGTTTGGACTGTGCAGGAAGCCAGTTGTGCCTACGTTATCGCGCTGATGGCTGTGTACTGGTGTACAGAGGTGCTGCCTTTGGCCGTTACTGCTCTCTTACCTGCTGTCCTTTTCCCTCTGTTTGGCATCATGGTGTCAAAAGATGTATGTATATATATAAATATTATAATGTTCCATACAAATAATTTTTATACAATCTACTTAACCATACGGATCTGTATAGTATGAAACTGTACTATTTTTGTTTGTATGTGTGTGGTTGTGTGTTAGGTTTGCATGCAGTACCTAAAGGATACAAACATGCTGTTCTTGGGCGGCCTGATGGTCGCCGTCGCTATAGAGGATTGGAGTTTGCACAAGCGCATTGCACTGCGAGTTCTGCTCATCGTTGGGGTGCGGCCTGCCCTGTAAGTTCCTACACCACGTGTATTACAACACACCCTTTATCTATGACAATGTGATGTTCACGTTTAGCATAAGTGTTAGGTTCAAGTAATCATTAATCACAAAGATAACAACAATTCCATGTTAGACAACACTTTCAGGCACTTTTACCTATGGTAGTATCTTTACTGCCATCGACATGTTTATCAGCCTGGTCCTGATTATGGGTTCTACTAAATAGTGATACTGTAAGTTTTCCTAGAAGTCAGGTAGTTTAGTCGTTAAGGCATTGGACTACTGTTTGGAAGGTCCTGGTTTCAAACCCCACGACCACCAAGTTGGGCCTTTGAGCCAGACCTTTAACCCCTTAACTGCTACGGTGTAAAATTGAATAAAAACGGTGTCTGTCAAGTGCCGTGATGTGTCAGTGTAACTGTTCATTCTATCCTGTACAGGCTCATGTTAGGTTTTATGGGCGTCACAGCATTCCTGTCCATGTGGATCAGTAACACTGCTACCACAGCCATGATGGTGCCCATAGTGCAGGCAGTACTGGAGCAACTCAACAACACAGCGGGCGAAGAGGAAGCTGGAGCTCCTCAAGAACATGAGGAGAAACTGCCCGAGATAAAAGTTGATGGCCAGGGTGAGTCCAGAAGCCTTACGTGAAACCACCTTTCATATTTAATACTTCATGTTCCTTTCATATTTTATACTGTAATATTTCAGCATTGGCCTGCTCACTACCTCAGCCCAGCAATGAAGAACTGAACACATAGGTTACTCTTAAACACAACTCAATGGTGCAGCGTTGGACTGTTCAGTACCTCAGCCCAGCAATCATAGAACTGTAAACTCATGTCACTTTAAACAAATTAAAATAAGCTCATTTGCACTACTCTTATTGCACTGTTCCACTTTGCACCACATCGGCCTTCTGTCATGTTAACTGTCCCTTTTTGCAGGACAGTTACTCAGTTGTATTACCACCGTTTTAGTTTAAGTTTTTTTTTTTTTTTTCCGCCCTTGTGTTTTGTTCGTAAGGGAATTGAGAGTAACGTAGTTTCAATTCTCTATATGTATGCACTGTACATGTCGCAGAATCGACAATAAAGACTTTGACTTTTGACCTTTTACCCTATTGTGTTCACTGCATCTCGGTACATTTTTGTTTGTGTACAGTGCTGGTGAACGGCCTGAGCTTTTCCACGGAGAATCCAGCAGAACCATGTAGGGAACCCAATGAGATGCTGAGAATGTGTAAAGGCATGATGCTGTGTGTATGTTACGCTGCTAGCATTGGCGGAACCGCCACACTGACCGGCACCGGACCCAATCTGGTCCTCTCAGGCCAAATGAACCAGTAGGTTCCAAACATTCAGCCCAACATTGCCTAAACGTAATCCGTAGCAACACTGTCTAAAGTCTTGAGTTCTCTCCTCAGGCTCTTCCCAAACAACCCAGATGTTGTGAACTTTGCCTCCTGGTTTGGGTTTGCCTTCCCTAACATGATTATTATGCTCTTGGCAGCCTGGCTCTGGTTGCAGCTTGTGTTCCTGGGCTTCAAGTAAGTGACATTAATTGAGTATCATAAAATTTTAATGTCAGTTAACTATAAACATATTCACATGATTTGCTCGTGTGCATTTGATTGATATTATGGCGCTTATTATCTCTCTTTCCTGTCTCTGTCTATCTTCCCTTTGATCTTTAGTCTTAAAAAAGCATGGGGCTGTGGCGCAGTGAAGACGGAGAAAGAGGTTGCTGCGTATAATGTGATCCGCGAGGAGCATCGGAGCCTCGGACCCATGTCTTTCGGGGAAATAAGCGTTTTAACACTCTTCTGCCTCTTGGTGGTTCTGTGGTTCACACGTGACCCGGGCTTTGTGGACGGCTGGGCAACACACCTTTTCAACAATGAAAAAGAGTATGGATCAATTCTGAACACAAAAGTACGAGGGGCGTTCAAGTCAAACCGGGACGTTTTGATTGTGCAGAATAACAGAACACAGTTATGTCAGTCCCTTTATCTCTTTGTATAATCTTTTGCCACACTAATTCACTAATCCCAGCATTTCATTAGTACTTGGTAGAAAGTTTTCTCAGTATCATAATCCAGCCATGATTAACGCCTGAAGCGATAGCCTCCCAGGAACTCCTTTAATTGCCCAAACATGTGGCAGTGGCATGAAATGAGGTTAGGACTCTACAGGGAATGTGCCAATAACTCCCAGCTGTGCAAGTTGTGTTGGTGAATCATTGTGTGTACAGTTCCCACACACAGATGCGACTCTGCTGCAAGTTGGTAAAAAGTTATTCATTGATTTCCAACAATAAGGACATAATTCCATTCGCTGAATGTTCATGGGAACGACTGCAGTGTGCTCTGAATCACCTCTGCCATGATCATCATTCAAGGCCTTTTGTAAAACATTTGCACCATTCGAGTGTTTCACTGCAGCTAAGTGTCTCATCACCGTACTGTGTGTCTGTAAATGTCAATCAGTTCTATATGCCTTGTTTGTGAGAAATCACAACAATCATTACAAGTCCCCATTTGACTTGAACGCCCCTTGTAAAAAATCTCTCTTTGGTGTTGCTTTTGAGACCGTCTTAATACTGTCACTGGTAATAAACTTCACTTCTTTTAAACGAAAATTCCACATAAGACAGCAAGTTCAGCAGGTAACGACGTACCCATAAAAAGGCTGGAAAGTTCATCCTTATCTGTCAGTGATGCTTGGTACATAAGGTTTGTCGGTAAATGTTTGCACGGATGTTTAGAAACAGGTTCACAAACCATGATGCAAATGACTCTATATCTAATGTCACCAAACGCACTTTGACTTGCAGCTCGGAAAATTGAAAAAAAAAAAAAAAGAAAAGCTTAACACACTAGTAGTAAACAAGATTACTCATTAAAAAAAATAAACCAAAGCAGAAAACATATCGGAATGCCTTGAGAAAAACAAATGCCTTTTGGAACACATGCTTCTAAGTCTGTTCAAATGAATAATGAAAAAGAAAAGAATTAATCTTTAGCCTAGTGCGCCTACTGTGTGTGCTCGTATCAGACGATGAAGGTCACGTGTCTGAGGATTTGTGAATGGAGTTTCCGAGAGGATACAATGTGCAAATAGTGGTTGTGTACACATCGGTGTAACGATCAATTATTCGCCGTTAGAGGCTTTTTGTTCCGGAATGTTCTGAATGTCACAGGATTCCGCAATGTTATTATACAATGCAAAACAATTCATTTGGATAGATGTGGGATTTTTATATATATATATTTCAAATTTGCTTTTTTTTAAAGAGAAATGATGATTTATATATAATGCATAGAAAATGCACTATAATCTACAGGCTCGGAAATGACACTATAGCCTATGTGTGTACTCTTCCTCTGGCAGGTATGTGACAGACGCCACAGTTGCACTGTTTATAGCTGCCCTTCATTTTGTGCTTCCTGCTAAGCCACCCTGTCTGTTCTACTGGAGGACACAGAGCCTCGACACAGGTAAGTCAAAATCTATAGAACCTGAACGATGGCTCTCTGGAATCCAGTTATTTTAAGCCTTATTGTGTATTTATTAATTCATTTTCAGTTAACGCTTTTTCCCTGGAACAGTGAGTACGACTAATAACTAGGACTTGATAGATGAGGTGCATGTCCAGTAACAGGATGTAACTTAGAGGAACATCATTCAGATCATTGAAAGTAACTGATTGGTTAAAACAGCAAAATTGCTGAGTTAGTTCACTTCAAGCTGTGCTGTTTCCTTAAAATAATCCACTTCCAGTAAACATTGTGTCGTATCACGCTTAATTAGAACATTAAAGAACTTCAACATTAACCCCTCTTAGGTTTTGGGTTCTCTGCCCCCTCGGGCTCCAGCATGTTGGGTTGTGCGGTGGAGCACCTGTGGATCTGACTTGTTTGTCTGGCGTATCCCAAGGTGTTTGATTGAATTGGTATCTGGGGAATTTGAATTTGGGGTCTTTGCTTGCTGGGCCCATGCCCATGCATTTTCTCTGCAATTTGTGCTGCATTGGCTTTTCTGTGGATTCGGACCAGACAGACTGGCCTTTGACCCACGCAAGCATGTTTGCCCATAATCTGTCACCAGTTTGCTGGTGTAGAGTTGGTGAGCAGTGTTGGAAATTGTCTTCTTTGAAAAAATAAAATAAAATCTGACAATGATGTAAACACATTTTGTAAAACTAGCATAAATGTTTAGCCACTTAAAGCCAGTATTAGTAATTAAAACTAGACAAAAATGCCACAGTTAAAACTATCGTTTTAAATATGTTTTTAAGTTCCTCAAAATTTGTTTTTGTCTCTTAATTGAGCTGACTTCATATCAGAGAATTCATATCTTAATATCCATAAACCCTACAATAGTACAATAAAAGTAAGTGACCTTGTCCTGAGTTAAGTGCACTACAAGCACTTTTATTTTAAACAACATTTATTAAAATAATGAACCTTGCCTTAACAGCTGCTTAATTGAAAATAATGTGACAACATTAACTGGTCTACACTAAGTTTAGACAGGACAAGTGGTCTTACTGGTAAAAAAAAAATTACTGTTTTCTACCGCTGGGATATTATACAAAAATTGTTGTAATTTTCTAGAATTAATTCTAGTTCAAATATTAGCTGTTAAAAAGAGATTTTTCTTTTCTGATGTAAAACATGATTACCAATAATATTTTTTTTATTTAGAAAAAAAAGACAATTTTTTTTTTTCTTTCTTTTTACTTTCTTGGGTTAAAAAATTGTAAGGGTTAGGTATAAAAATGTTGCCCTCAAAGAGCAAAATATGAGTCATTTTATACATTTTCCTCATGGTTACTCTTTTATGCTGGAATAGTGCAATCCTGTCTAACTCTTAATTTAATCTTAGAAGTATCAGAAATTTATGTGACACCTATACAGCAAATCATTAGAAATGTTATATTTCATTCTATTACAACAACTTGTATTCCATTCTATGTTTAGCCAGATCTCAGTTCCCATAGCAGTTTATTACATGTTTTAGGAAATCTGGAGCCTGGGATTTATTCTGCAATATAATTTATTGTTATTTATAATTAAAAAAAGGGAATATTATGCACACTTTGTCGCAGTGCCGCAGGCCAACAGTGAACCCCGAAAAACGCTGCTGTCCTGGCAGGTGGTTCAGAAGAAGATGCCATGGAGCATAATACTGCTCCTCGGAGGAGGTTTTGCCCTGGCTAAGGGTAGTGAGGTAAAATGCACAAAAAAATAATATATCCTATTAAAGAAGAAAACGATAACATTTAATAACATAAACTTATAGGTTTATGTGAACAACAAATAAAAAAATCCATCACTCATAATGATATTTCTGTAAAAAATAGCATTTCTGTATGCCCCACACTGCAACCCCAACATCATGAACAATTATTAATGCAAATGCATATGCTAAAAGCACATAGAGTAGTTCCGTGTAGTATGCATGAATGAGTTTTAGGAGTAAATCAGGAGATCCAGTAGCTTTATCTTGTACACAGATATCAGTACATGCTGTTTCTACTCACTTTGAATTTCTCCTTACAAACAGGAATCAAATTTATCTCGATGGCTTGGGGAACAGTTGAGTCCCCTCCAGTCCATTCCTCCATGGGCTATTGGTATTATCGTGTGTCTGATGATAGCCACCTTCACAGAATGCACCAGCAATGTGGCCACGGCCACCCTGTTTCTGCCCATCCTCGCCTCTATGGTACGTAAACATGCTTCCAAAAATATAATTAAAATGAAAGATACTCTTACATTGAGGGCTTAATAATTAATAGAATAATAGAATATAAGTGATGTCATTAGCATTATTTTTATTGAGTTTAACCGTCCAATGGGTAAGACTTGCCTTGAAAACAGAGACTTTAAAATATAAGTTTTTGGTTTTAGGGTTTAATTATTTTTAAAATCCATCCATCCATCCATCCATCTATTATCTATACGGTTATCCTGTGTAGAGCCGGGGGGGGGATACGTATTTATGTAACTTTCAGCTAGTTCGGCTATGCTAACATATATGATTAGCTAACAGTCAATGTTAAATTTTATTACAAATTTAGATATAAAGAGAATATAAAGCATACAAAATCTCACTACAGGTTATATCCTCCGTTTTGACTTCATTTCTCCTGTGTGTTCCTTCACTACATGAAAGTGGTAGACGGCTGCAGTTAACTCCATGCTGAGTTTGCAGACTCAGAAAGTGTCTACTTCTGGGATTGCGAGATGCGTCACAATTGGCCTGATTTGTTTAAATTTAATGCTATAAACCATAATTCCCAATATGTCTTAAATGCAACTTTGCTGCATGGAAAGTGCAAAATAAAGAAGATCTTTGTAAATTAATATTTAATTTATTTTTAGTACACCACCGAACTCCTTGAATTAATTTCGCTGTGTATTTCGCTGTAGAATGAAATTCTTTTCTGTCTTTGATTTATCTTCGTAAAAAAGGCAGGGTGTCCCCAAAATATTTGTACCGAAATTAATTCAATATCCCCTGATCCAACCATGGGAATGACTTTGTTTCAGTCTTGTTTTGTCAAAGCATTCTGCTATCTAAAAAAAAATTATATATATTGTAAAACAAAATTTTTGAAAAACATTTTGCTAAAACATGTTCATTAGTCCCAGGTATTGAGTCTTATGGGACGCCCTGTAGTAAGAATGAAACAAATGCATTGTTCCCATAATTTATGTATGCACAGATTTTTTCATATAAATTAATTTTTGAACGTTTTATATATATATAATAAATTCAGAGTTAGGAATGTGAGTCATGAAATGAACCTGGTCATTGCTCCACACTTTAACAGCCTAGTCTCTTTGAGCCTCCACCCCCCTCTCGTGAAACTTCACCTTCCCTCGCTGTTATTGTAAAGCGTCTGGCACACACTGCCATGTCGTGATGAATGTAGACCTCTGTGAGGAGAGCTTCTGAATAGGGAGATTTGAGTGAGGCCAGAGCTCATGTAGCTCACAAGGCAGAGCTAGGAAGATGCCATGGGGGGTTGTGGGGGAGAGAGAGAGAGAAAGAGAGAGAGAGATGGTGAATTGAGGCAAATGAAAAGTTTACCACATTGCCAACCAGTGGACCCAAATCTGGCACTGGTGTGTGTGTGCGGCCCTTGTTTCTCACTCTGTGGAACATGGTGTTTCAGAAGCAAAGCCAGATCTTTGTTTTACTGCACTCTTGTCTTTTGTCTAGTACCTATCCCTTTCTGTTTGCAAGTTTGTATTTCACTGTGAAAACCTGCTTTTAAAGCCTACCATTCAGAGCAAACCAACAGGAGTTTAATGGCCAGACACGTCAATGCTCCTGGATTGAAACTGAGCGTTGTATTGGCACACGGTAACCAACCACATGACCAAAGATAAGATGAACCTGGGTGTGAATGTGTGTTGAAATATTAATTATGGGATGATTTTGGGATGAGAAACCAATAAAAAAATTTAAAAAACTTTTTTTGACCGGACGTTAGCTTGTCTAGATGTTATGCAGTCACTAGACAGCATGCTTAGTGCCCACATTCAGCGTTAATATTGCTATTCTAGCATACATACCTGTCGATGACGGCCAAAGAGTTTGTAGCTATAGTAAAAAGGGTTAATGTAAAAATACGCTGATAGGATTTAATGTCATCAGTGATATTATTATTTCTGGTTCACATACATGTCTGTCTGTCTCTCTGTACAGCAGAACTCGAGTTCTGACCAATGTACAGGACAGACTAAAACGTTTCTTTTATTTATATACAGTAGGTGGTCAAAATGGGAACTGCAGCAAGCGCTTTTAGAGGCCAAACAGTCATTTTTTCCCAAAATCCATCCATTAACATTTTCAAAAGGAAGAGCAGTTAATGGCAAAGTTGCCAGGGTCTCATTCTCATGCCACTTTTGGCTAGTTTTCTGTTGTAAGGTATACTGTGGAGATTGGGATAAAGAAAGTGGCATTATGGAGAGGTTAAAGTCTGACCCTCAGAAATGCATGCACACCATGTTGACCTTTTTTCTCGACCAAATGCTAAGAAAAAGAAAAAAAATCCTCAACAAGTTGTATTAATGCTAGTGGCAAGTTTTGGATTACCAGATTTAACATAAATCATAATAAAAGATAAAACATAAAGAAAGCTACATCATATTTGTTATACCTATATATTTCAAACACAGTACCTTGTGCTAACTAATTCCTTTTATTTCTTGGCAGTCCCAGTCGATAGGCATAAACCCGCTGTACGTCATGATTCCCTGCACCCTCAGTGCCTCCTTCGCCTTCATGCTTCCAGTAGCAACTCCTCCGAACGCCATCGTTTTCTCTTTCGGTTATCTGAAAGTGTCAGACATGGTGAGCATCATGAACAAACCAATCGTTTTTCCATGAATATTGAAGGAAAGGCACTCTCTGTAAGTATCTTTACAGATTTGGATAGTAAACTTAAAAAAAAGATGTTTCTTCTTCAGGCCAAAACCGGGATTGTCATGAACATCATTGGGATCCTGTCCATCACTCTGGCAATCAACAGCTGGGGAAAACCGCTGTTCAAATTAGACTCGTTTCCCAGTTGGGCAAACAGCACAGGGGTGTGAAGTAATGAACCCCTTCATGCAAGTCAAAAAAAATCACATGTATCATCCTCAGCCTCGAGGATGACGTCAGATACCACACCAGCGACGGGTCCTTCAGCCTCAAGCCTCAAGCACTTACTGTATACTGTGACAATGTGACACGCAGTTTGTCAAAACTGTATGAATACTGTGTACAGCAGTGACATGTAGATTTTGTTTTTCTTTTTAAATGTAATGAAGGGCAGTGATGCATATCCATAATCATAGTGTATTTGTATAAAATTTGTAAAAGTTATTTTATTTAATTGTATACTGTACATGTAAAGTATTATATTACTGCCTTTTGAAATGACTTTTAATAACACTGCATAAAATCACATCTTATCAAGTGACTACAGTCACATTTATCAGGTGTGTAATATAAGTATTATGAGATTACAATAAGCACAGTATACTGTATAATTATTTTAATGAAGCAGTATTTGATTGCCTCTAGGACAGTACAGTTTATAAATCTAAAATGTTTTTTTAAGATAGTGAATATGTGTATCACTACATTCTTGTTCGATTGTTCATACAAGCACTTACAGTGACTCACAGAGCCTGCACAGTCGCACACTGTATATAAAAGTCTTTCATATGCCCTAGTCTAATCACTTTCTAAAAACAGAGGTTTTTATATATTGTTTATCCTGTTTTAATAAAAACATAACTGTTATATAATTTCAAGACTTTATAGGTGGTAATATGATAGTCATGTTTACTTTCGATTCATTTTATAATAACAGAAGCCATAGTCAGGTTGAGGATGACCCTAAGGATCGTCTCTACTGTTTATATCTCCATGTGATTGATTTGTTAAGAGAGAGAGAGAGAGAGTATGAAGCTGAAATGTTTTTTACTTATTGTAGTGATGATCAATCCATCATGAAAATGAGCAAAAGTTTGTTTATAAAATGAAAACCACATGCACTGACTAATACATTGAGCTTAAAGATAAGAGCTACAATGCAGCAAATTGTGCAATTTTTTTAACTGACCGGGAATTAATATTAAACAGAAAATAAGAACTCTTACAGCATAACTCCCTGCATTGCACAGGGCATATGCTCCTCCTGCTGGCGCGTTTTTCCAGAAATATTTTATGTATTTTTTTTCCATTTCTAATTTAAAGAGTTAATCGATTGAATAGATTAATTTTAAACAAATCTTTATATTTATACATTATTCTTTTTTTTTCTTTTTTTTTTTTTACCAAAAAATATCAAAACTTTTTCAAAATTAAATTATACTGTTTAAAAAATTGAGGGAATATATCTCTGTATATGGTTACAACCTACACTGCATGGATGGCTTAGTGTTTAGCACCTCCAGCTCCTGGGTTCAATTTTCACATTGGATCTGTGTGCATGGGGTTTGCATGTTCTCACTGTGCTTGTTGGGTTTTCTTTCACAGTCCAAAGACATGCAGATAAGGCTAATTGATGTTTGGTGTAAAGGCGTATGTGAATGTTGACCAGAAGTCCTACCACTGTTGTACGAATGGAAATAAACACATTGGCCTACAGTGATGTGACACCTTATGAAAGCCTGGGTATTTTGTAACAATTTTTAATATATGGATATTTAATCTCGATATTAACAATATTAACTAAACAATTAAAACTGAGAAAACAAAGAAATGTCAAGATCTTCAAGATCTGTAAATGTAATTCTACAAAATGCATATTCTAACCGAGGAAAAAGTTAGGACACCCTCACATTTATTCACGCTTATAATGGCTTAAATCACACACAGGTGCACATGAATAGTAGATCATTACTCAGCATTTTGAATGAGGCTTGCCCTATTTAAACCTCAGATATTTATATGGGTGTGCTCCTTATTGTTGGAGCAGGAGAGAGCACCATGGTAAGAGCAAAAGAGCTCCCTGGGGCCTTCAAAAAAAATATATATAGCAGCCTGTGAGTCTGGTAAGGGATTTAAAAAGTAGTGATGGGACGTAAAAAAAGGATTTGGTCACCTACAAACAAGCAAGATTTCTGGCTCTCATGGACCTATAACTTCTTCTTTAAGAGGCTCCTCTGTCCTCCGCTTGTTACCTGTATTAATGGCATCTGTTGTCAAGACACCTGTTCACAACCTCAAACAGTCACACTCCAAACTCCACTATGGCCAAGAGCTGTCAAAGAACACCAGAAACAAAATTGTAGACCTGTGTAACGGATGTGGAAAGACACGCTCACACATGGGATCTCTTTAACTCCTCTTTATCCACAGCAGTGCAACTCAAATCTTTTTAACAGATAAAGAGGCACAAAACAGGTTGGCTGACAATGGACTGCAGATATACACATAACCACAGCGTTGATACTCAGTTCTGCTGAGGTACGGAAAGAAAAAAAAGGGACAAAATACTACATCTGCAGTACCATTAACAGCCACTGGAGGGGAGCATTCATACACCAACAAATATACAACCAAAACCTTTATTTTATGAAATTCACACAAGATTCTTTACTCTTTAAATTAAATCTTCTTTTTTTTTTTCTTTACCATGTTACATCCACCCCCTCTGAATTACATAAAATAAATGTATCATAAGTGGAGTGGTAACAAAATATCTCCTTAGTTCTCAGTAAAGAAGTACACAACATGAAAGGAGTTCCTATTGTCAAAAATACAATTATCCCATAAGGATGAAGTGATGGGAGAGTAGCGCCAAGCTCCCCCACCAGCCACTGACAGTAGAACATCTACATACATTCCACAACATCCTTCCATTCTTAACCTTGCTTAACAATGCGGAAGCAAAAGGAAAAATCTACTTTAAAAAAAAGTGTAGAATCCCATCAGAGTTTGTGGAGGCATCCCTTTCATCAAGTGCTTTCTGATTTTATAGAATTTTTTTTTTTTTTTTTTTAAATCAAACTTGATAATAAAAGACTAATAAACAAATTTCAAACTAACATACTAAGAGACATGAAATCAAATATGACATCTAAGCAGAAAAGGCCCTAAGTACTGACTTACAAACAGCTTGAACACTATGTTTTGTGTCCTTAACCATATCTTGTGCTGACATAACATGTATTAACCTGTCAACAGGTCTAATAATGCGACCAAAACGAGTCCTGACCTGTGTGACTGCGCTAGTACTTGATGGTGCATTCCTAGTGTCAGCTGCATATGTATTAGCAGAAGCCTCCAAGTGCGGCTGGGCAGACAGAGTCTCTGCTTCTGAATCATGCGAATCTGAACTGTCACTTCCAATGTCACCAGACGCAGACAGTCTTGCATCTCTTGGCGATTCAGATTGGTGACTTTCTGCTGCAGCAGTAGTGACCTTAGTTGAGGGAACCGGCAGAATTCCACTTAGGGTTCGATCAGACTCGCTTTGAACGCATCTGTCAGGCAGGTCCGAAACCCAACCAATAGTCCTTTCTCTGGCACCAGAGTCAACATCATCACCTCCTGATAGCGACTTGCTTCCTGCCATTACTGATCCTTCCATCGTAACACTACTGCAGCCATCCTCCACATACTCTGACAGTCCTGCGTCTCTTCCCAAAGATCCATCCTCCACTGCACACGATGAAAGGACTGAAGGCAGACTCTGACAAGACTTGGATGCCTCTGAAAGGTGACCAGACAGGGAGTTCTCTACATTTACTGGTAGGAAATTTACTAGCATCAACAGGTTTCGATGAACCACTTTTTCCTGACCAGTAGATGGATTACAGATCCTGTAAGTATGAGTGTCTGGTTTACGATCCACAACAGTATAAACTGTCGACTCCCACCTGTCAGCCACTTTCCTTTTTCCCCTTTCGGTTTTATTTGCCAAGAGCACTTGATCACCTATTCCGATATCTAGTCCTTTCACTCTCCGGTTGTACAGCTCTGCATGCCTTTTCTGTTCTTTTGTCACGTCTTTGTGCGATAAGCTGTGCTTCTTTCAAATCTTTGACTAAGGTGGTCACAAACTTGTCACAGCTGGTTACAGCTGGATCATTTAAAACTGAACGAAAAAAAGCATCAATGGGCAGACGAGGCACGCGCCCAAACATCAAATAAAAGGGGGCGTAACCCGTCGTTTCATGTATTGTGCAGTTATACAGAAAAGTCAGTGTCTGTAGGCGTCTAGGCCAATCTCTTTTCACATCTGGTGATAAAACTCGTATCATATTTCCAAGGGTTCTGTTAAAGCGTTCCACGCTCCCATTACCCATCGGGTGATAAGGCGTTGTATGTGACTTGTGCACCCCAGAAACCCTTAGAAGCTCTCGAATCAACTTGCTTTCAAAACATGGCCCTTGGTCACTATGAATTCATTCTGGAAGGCCATAAACGCAGAAGTACCTATCCCATAGGACCCTGGCAACTTGTTTGGCAGACTGGTCTCTACACACAAAAGCTTGTGCCAGTCTTGTGAAATGGTCAGTCACTACCAAGACGTCAACAGTCTTGTTACTGGAATCTTCTGCTGACCAGAAGTCTATGCAGACAAGCTCTAATGGTCTACTTGTTGAGATGTTTTCCAAGGAGGCTCTCCCAGAAGGATCCATAGTTTTGCCTACAGTGCAGCGGTAGCATCTATGCATGTAGTCCCTTACAGTGCAATCCATGTTTATCCAAAAGAACCGCTGCCTTGCAAGACTAATAGTACGGGACTGACCTTGATGGCCACAGTCATCATGAATTCCTTTTAGAATCACATTTACTAGAGACTCTGGGACAACATACTGATGACGTTTGATCCTTAATAGATGGTCACATGACACTCGGTACAACACACCATTTCGGACAACGAGTTTCTACCAGTGCTTCAGATATCGAATGACAATCATGGATTCTTTTGCCCTTTCTCTTCTGGAAGGTCTACGTTGGCGTTCGACATAATACAAAACTCTTGACAAGTGATTATCACAAGTTGTTTTTCACGCAGCTCCCGTTCTGAATACGCCGGAAGCGCGTCCTGCCCAACAGACATGACTTGAGGCAGGTGATCGATGACTGTCATAGCTCATGCTCTGGCACCCATGTCCCACTCAGCATATGAATCCAATGTGGCAGAGACCTCCGCAGAAGGAATTAACAATAGTTCATCAATTTGATGGACGTTGTGTTTATACAACTGACTCGTATTAAGGACAGTCTGTTTCTTGTCCGAATCACTTGCACGTCTGAAGGCGTCCTGCACCGAACTTGTTGACATTCCTTTGGAGTCAGCTAGAAGCGCTCCATATGACTCTTTGAGCAATCTCTGCTTGACGTCAGTTTTGACAAATGGGACCCGACTTAGGGCATCTGCGACAGTGTTTTGGGGACCAGGCACATACTTGATGTTAAAATCGTAGGTCGCCAATTTAGCCACCCAGCGTTGTTCGCAGCAATCAAGTTTGGGTTTTGTAAGTATATGGGCTAAGGGATTATTGTCAGTCAAGACAGTAAATTCATGGCCCTTGAGCCAATGACTGAACTTATCGCATATTGACCATTTTAAGGCCAAAAACTCCAAACGATGCGCTGGATAGTTTTGCTGCGATCGAGAAAGCGACTTACTGGCGAAAGCTACAGGCCTGGCTTTTATTTCCCCCTCTGGGACCTGTGAGAGCACAGCCCCAATACCATCTAAGGATGCATCTGTCGCCAGTACAAAAGGGCGATTAAAATCTGGATGAGCAAGGACAACGCTCTCGACCAACAATGTTTTCAACCTCTCGACAGCTTGGTCTTGTGCTTCCGTCCAATCACTGAGTTTCAGCCTTCTGTTCTGGTGAACATGACCCCGCTTACCCAGATTCCTCCCACTTGCCTTCTGGCCCTTTAGTAGACTAAAAAGAGGCTTTGCTACAGCTGAATAGTTTGGAATGAAGTGCTGGTAGTAATTCACCATTCCCAAGAATGATCTTATTTTTTTCTGGGAAGGGGTGACCCCATCCAGCTCCATCAAATCCAAACTGCTCATCTTAGAGATGCTCTCAACTTTGCTTGGGTCTGTGGAAACCCCTGTCTGATCAATTATATGGCCGAGGAACTTCACCGATTTCCTCATCAAGTGACATTTTTTTGGAGCCAGCTTAAGATTGTATGCAGGGAGTCTACCAAACACCATTTCTAAGCGATTGAGAGCAGTAGTTTCATCTGGACCGAAGACAATTAGGTCATCCAGGTAACACAGGAGACTGAGGAAGTTTTCATCTCCAAATATGCTGGTCATCATACGCATAAAGCTGCCAGGACTGTTGCAGAGGCCCTGGGGCAGACGATTGTACTCGAAGAGACCCATAGGCGTTGTAAAAGCTGTGAACTTGCGGTCGTCTTCGTGCAGCGGCATGTTATAAAATCCGGAAGTTAGATCCATCGTGCTAAATAAAGCATTTCCGCCCAGTGCTGCTAAACAATCCGCTTGATGTGGAAGAGGGTGCGCGTCCTTCAGTGTTCTCCTGTTCAGCCAGCGGAAATCTGTGCATACACGCAAGTCCCCATTTTTCTTCCAGACCAAAACAAGAGGAGAGGCGTACTCACTGGTAGATCGCCTAATTATCTCTTTCTCCTCCATTTCGGTCAACACCTGCCACAGTTTTTGATACTGGCTGGGTGCTACTCGTCTAAATGGAAGCCTGAATGGTCTGGTGTCTGAGAGATGTATCCTGTGTACAAAGCTCTTTGCTTCCCCGCAATCAAGATGGCTATGTGAAAATACATCTTCATAGCTCATAATCATGTTCACCAGCCGCTGCTTACATGCATCTGAGATGTCACATGAATCAATGTCAAGAGTATGCAGACCAACTGACTTAAGTCGTTCAGTCACGGGTGGAGCATCAGCTGCTCCATCCGACAACCTTACTGAGCAATTTACCAGCAGAGGAGTGGCAATATCAGTGTGATCAAAATCTTCAAGTGCAATACATGGATAGAGGTCTGCAATTTTTGCATTCCTCTTTAATAACACTGGCCTGCCTAATGTGTTAATAAGCTTCAAGGGGACCCATCCATCTCCCCATAGTGATGTGATAAGTCTAGCCACCATGACACCTCTGGGAGCAGAGTGAGATGATGTAGGCTCAATCATGACTGCACTTCCAGGAGAGACAACAGCAGATTTGGGCAACTTCCCCCATACTAAGTACTCACAACCTGGCTCCAGATGGACAGCTGAGTTGCATCGTACTGTCCCTATCTTTTCAGGGATCTCCTCTCCTCTCCAACGGTTCAATCCCGCAAGCATTGACAAGAAGCTTTCGCACTCAGGGTTTGAAGATGTTGGTTTAGACACTGCTTGCCAATATCCCTCACTTATTTTGAAATATCTAAGAATGTGCTTAATAACATTAGTCCCAAGTATTAACTCATCATGTTGTCCGGGAACTACTAATGTAGGTACTATCATTTTTATACCATACACCTCCATGGCAAGATTGAATGATGATCTTGGGTTGACACGCTGCCCTCCACAGCCTACCAAGGTGACATCAACGACAACTTTATCACATTCATTCACTGCCCCAGCTGATCTCAGAGCCATTTCAGCAGATTCATTTATAGTACAGGCCATCGAACCACTGTCCAACATTGCATTTAGCGTGACCATTTCTCCAATCTTCACTGGAGTGTAGAAGAGGCTGTCTCGTCCACCCACAACGTGTGTGTTCTGATAAATAAGTTCTGATTGATCACAGTTTACTTTGGCTGACTGATAAACATTCTCACAATCATCAACAACTTGGGAGTTACAGAAATGATGACCCGCATGTCCTCCCTCCAAATACGGGTCTGCTAGTTTCCCTCATGTTGTGCCTGGGCAGAGGGTTGTTTAGGACATTCTTTTTTTGTGTGCCCTGGGGAGAAGCATGCTAAACACAATCTGTCTGTCATGCAATGTGTCACCGTGGTATGTTTGTTGTCGTTACAGACCCGACATGCAGTTCTGACAAAGTTGCGTCGTTGTCTAGAGTCACGTCTGGGGCTGGAAACATCACGCAATTGCACCCTGTCCATCAGCTGCTCCATCATCTCCATCATACGAGTTAGCACTTGACTGTCAGCCTGTTGTGTGTTTTGAGATATCATTGGAGATGAGCAGGAGGAAGGCTGATGCTGTGCCTGACTGGGCATTGATGTAGACTCTGGCTGGCGGCATACTTGAGCGCTGGGTAAAGTGCAGAATGATCGCATTGGAAAAGCTGGCAACCCCGCCTTGGGGCTATCATTCAGATCTGGTTCGCTGCTGAACACTGTAGTTGAGTGGCTCTGTAGGTTCACACCAGCATTTCCCCGGCTCCTGAATTCCCTCTGATAGTCATCAATTCTGCTCTGTATTTCTTTCGCACTCCATTCTTGAATAGGCTTGCATCTAAATATGTTTGCTAAACTGGGGTCAGGACAGAATTTAATAAACATCCTTGTTACCTCCTCTCCTATGTTATCTAAATGCTTGCCTTGTCTTCGTAGTCCCTCATTTGCTAAATCAGCTGCTTTTTTCAGTCGGATCCAGTAGTCTACAGGTAGTCTATTCTCTTTAGCTCTGGGGATAGTGGCATAACAGTCTGTGAGTGGTAAACAGGAGGGCGCTTCACTAAAGTACTGCATGAGAATTCCATAAATTAAATCAGGGTTCTGTCTGACGTTGAGCGTAGCATCACTACACTGACTTTAACAATGTCCTTTGCCTTTCCAGTAAGTCTACTCATTATCTCCTCGGCTTGTTCTTGAATGGGACACATTTGTTTTCTTAAGCAAGCTTTTGTCCTGTCTACCCACTCTTTAATGGCGTACTTATCAGAGTCAACACCCCTAAATGTGTCATTCTCTGACTTCATATGCACTGTTACTCGTGGTGTCATAAATGTATGTGTGCATTGTTCTGTGCGTGTAGGGGTCTGAGTGTGACTTGGTGAATTGGTTTGGCTCTCAGCATTTACATTGACTACTCCAGCAGAAACTAGTTTTGCAACTATTGACTCCAATATGTAAACCTAACTGCTCTACTATATCTGTGAGGTGATCAAACGCGACTCTATCAACTCCAGGTGTCGAAGTGTACGGACCCTCACCAGGAACCCGCCCAACAGGAGTACCACCCATGGACTGACATATCCCGATACCCCTACCGTTGCCAGCATGCACCTGTGGTCGTCCCACCTCCCGGCTGACACCGTCACTAAAAATACCACCCTCTGGACTATCAAATAACCATGTACCTCGACCTCTGTTACCATAACTTGTTACATCAAAGTCACCATCACACTCACATTTTTCAGCCATTATGCGATCAGAGAAATATGCATGAGAAATAATGTAAAAAAAAAAAAAAACAAGAAAAAAAAAAAAAAAAATTCAATACCAACTATAAGTTCTCTGACTATATGAAATTAAATCCTAAACATGATGATAGTCAAAGCCATATTCCGTGTGTTCATGCTTTGTGTAAATGTGAAAAACAAATGTATTGTCTCTATCACTTTGTGTGAGTATGCATATACTGTCCTCATCCGTAGTATCTAAAACTTGAACTACTGACGAACTTGATGTGCTCACTGTGTTGAAGACTTGGGCCACCGGTAAACTTCACACGTACACAGCAACCACAGTCGATCTGCGTCGAGCTGATCAAAGAATCCGAAGAAGTCACGGCACCAGTGTAACGGATGTGAAAAGACACGCTCACACATGGGATCTCTTTAACTCCTCTTTATCCACAGCAGTGCAACTCAAATCTTTTTAACAGATAAAGAGGCACAAAACAGGTTGGCTGACAATAGACTGCAGATATACACATGACCACAGCGTTGATACTCAGTTCTGCTGAGGTACGGAAAGAAAAAAAAGGGACAAAATACTACATCTGCAGTACCATTAACAGCCACTGGAGGGGAGCATTCATACACCAACAAGTATACAACCAAAACCTTTATTTTATGAAATTCACACAAGATTCTTTACTCTTTAAATTAAATCTTCTTTTTTTTTACCATGTTACACCTGCACCAGGCTGGGAAGGTCTCCCTCGATCAGACGTGTCCCCCTGCCTTACCCAGTACATGTCCAGGCTCGTCTGAAGTTTGCTAAAGAGCATTTGGATGATCCAGAAGAGGATTGGGAGAATGTCATAGGGTCAGATGAAACCAAAATAGAACTTTTTGGAAAAAACTCAACTTGTCGTCTTTGGAGGAGAAAGAATGCTGAGTTGCATCCAAAGAACACCATACCTACTGTAAAGCACGGGGGGGGGGGTGTATATATATATATATATATATATATATATATATATATATATATATATATAAACACAAGCACTAAACAAGAAGAAAACTAAACCTGTGATAAATAAATCCATGGACAGGCAAAACCAAAACAACTTTCCAAAACAGCAGTAGAACAGAACAGCTTAACTCAACAGATGCAAGACAGCCAACCAGAACATAGGCAGGCTATTTATACCAAAACTAATGAGCCACCTCGGTTCAGGTCAGTGCTCCCATGACCTGACCAAGGTGCATCCTGGGAATTGAAGTCCAAAAGGTCAAAACAAACAAACAAAAAAAGTCTCTGGGCGCAAGGCGCCCTCTAGGGGTTAGTCCTGACAAAGGAAAAGAACCTCATACCAATTGTAAAGCATGGAGGTGGAAGTGTGTTGGTTTGGGGCTGCGTTGCTCAATCAGAACCTGACCAGCTCACCATCATAGAATCCACCATGAATTCTACTGTGTACCAGAGGGTGCTTAAGGAACATGTGAGACCATTTGTCAGAAAATTAAAGCTAAAGCGGAACTCAACCATGCAACATGCAACATGACAATGATTTAAAACATACCAGTAAATTAACCAAGGACTGGCTGAAAATTAAGAAATTGAGAGTCCTGGAATGGCCGAATCAAAGCCCAGATTTTAATCCCATCAAGATGCTGTGGGCTGACTTGAAACAGGCTGTACATGCAAGAAACCCAACAAACATCTCACAGCTGAATGAATTCTGCATTGAGGAGTGGGGAAAACTTTCATCAGACCAATGTCAGAGACTGGTAGATGGTTATGAGAAGCATCTCACTGCAGTTATTTCAGCCAAAGAGGGTAACACTAGCTATTAAGGGGTAGGGTGTCCTAACTTTTTCCTCAGTTAGAATATGCATTTTGTAGAATTAAATTTACAGAAGATCTAAAAAAGTTTTTTTTTCAGTTCGAATTGTTAAATTATATCACTTCAGTCTTTTTGTATTGTTTGCATTGAGACTAAATATCCATATATTTAAACATTTTACAAAACACTCAGATTTTCGTATAGGGTCTTGTAATTTTTTCACATGACTGTACATATATAATATACTGTATATATACACTCAGCAAAAAAAGAAACGTCCCTTTTTCAGGACTGTGTATTTCAACAATAATGTTGTAAAAATCCAAATAACTTTACAGATCTTTATTGTAAAGGGTTTAAACAATGTTTTCCATGCATGTTCAATTAACCATAATCAATTAATTAACATGCACCTGTGAATTGTTCGTTAAGACCTTATCAGATTACAGAAGGTAGGCATTTAAGGTCACAGTTCTAAAAACGCAGGACACTAAAGAGACTTGTCTACCGACTGTGAAAAACACCCAAAGAAAAATGCCCAGGGTCCCTGCTCATCTGCGTGAACGTGCATTAGGCATGCTGCAGGGAGGCATGAGGACTGCTGATGTGGCTAGGGCGATAAATCACCATGTCCGCAACGTGAGACGCCTAAGACGGCGCTACAGGGAGACAGGAAGGACAGCTGATCGTCCTCGCAGTGGAAGACCACGTGTAACAACACCTGCACAGGATCGGTACATCCAAATATCACACCTGCGTGACAGGTACAGGATGGCCACGACAACTGGTGTTGAGTCACACCAGGAACACACAATCCCTCCATCAGTGCTCAGACTGTCCGCAATAGGCAGTCCATGAGGAGGAGATGCACTGCAGTACTTCAAGCAGCTGGTGGCCACACCAGATACTGACTGGTACTTTTGAGCCTCCCTTTATTCAGGGACACATTGTGAAACATTTTTAGTTTATGTCTTATGGTGTTGACTCTTTTAGTGTTCATACAAATATTTACACATTAAGTTTACTGAAAGTAAAAACAGGTGAAAGTCAGAGGACGTTTCTTTTTTTGCTGATATATATATATATATATATATATATATATATATATATACACACACACACACACACACACACGTATATAGTATTTTACTTTGTATTATATTTTTTATTATTATTTAAGTTCCCTTCTTCAATAACACACACACGCAAATACGCACACACACATTTTACAAATTTTACGGATTTGAAAATTTCAAAAAAGGATTTCTAAAAAAATTCCAAACAAAAAACGAACAATTTTGAGTAGAAAAAAAAAGCAAAAAAAAAAGTTTATTGAAGACAAACGTAGATATACAGCTCTAACCGGTCAGAAAGACAGACACGCCACAAAGTTGAAAGCATAAAGTTCTAACTTCTTTAATTTCACAAGGGCTTATACACCTGACAAGTGCCTCATTGCTCCTCTTCATTTCTTTGTTCGATCCAATTTTAATTTAATATTCAATAGATACAGTAATATATGTTAATTTGCTCGGCCTAGTGGTGTGGTGACTCCCAGTGCCACACGTTTCTTCTTATCTTTTATTTATTATTTCGTCATGTCTGGTTTGGTTTTATTGGGTTTTATTTATTCTTTTTTTTTCTTTTTTCTGTTTTTTTCCTCTTTTTTTAACCAGAATATCGACCACTTATGCTGATGGCTTAATTTGTCCATGGAAAAATTTTGAAAAAAAAATTCCCCCAAGATGCATAAGTATCCTATTCTTGTTTTCTTATCATCTGTCCTTAGCATGCTTAAAGTTATTGAAATCATTTATTTTATTTATTTTTTTTGTTATACATATATGATTCCTTTCATGATTTCAAGATTATATGTCATATAATGATTCATTATTGGACTTTATTACGGTTAAGATCGAGGACTCGTTTTATCAAAGCTTGACTACATTAAAGTGAATAATTTAACTTGAAAATTTGCCAGACCTTACCAAGGTACTTTCTGTACTTTTCCATTACACTCTGTCTGCACTGAAGTTTCTTTTTTCTTACTTTTTGTGTACGATTTTTGCCTTTTCGGGTCATCCTTTGGTCACGTTTTCTACATGTTTTTTTTAGTACGAAGTTAGTATAATATTATAGAATAAGAAAAATTAGTAAATATTATTAGTAAATTGTTAGTTTAGATATTATAGATTATTACTATTGACATTGTTGTTTCCATCTCTGCCTCCTGCTTGTGTATCTCCTACTTCCCCAAATTGAGTGCCTGCAGGCCTGTTTTTCCCATTATTTAGCTTTACAGAGGCCTTCTGGGCATAAATAAATTAAACATCCCACATATGCATCTTTTTTTTTTTTCTTAGTGTCAGGTGTGATTAAATGTTACTTAGTGGGTCATTATACCCTGAATTCCCCTACTCTGGCAGCATGGTGACATAATGGTTAGCACTGCCACCGTGCAACTTTATGCAAGGTTGGGGTTCGATTCCCACCACAGAGTCTGTGTGCATGGAGTATGCGTGTTTTCCCTGCTTTGTGGGTTTCTTTCCACGGTCCAAAGAAATGCAAATTGTGCAGTAGTCTAATTGGACTGAAGGTCATAAAATGGAAATAAATTTAATGATTATCACCATTGGCTTCAACATTGGGTCCATAGTTGTACTACAGAGGTTCCTGGATAGATGAATGGATGGATACCCCTACTCTAGGTTATAAGCACATATATGCACTTGTTTTCAGAGTACAGATAAAGTCTAATAGTCTAATCAATTTAGATAATTAGCTTTAAATAACAAGATACAATAATTACCGTGTATCTGAAGTAAATAACTACAAACTACGCCATATAAGCAAACATACAGAAAGAACTTAAGTGTCCTGCACAGAGCCCTGACTTCAACCTCACTGAACACTTTTGGGAAAGAGCTGGAACACAGAATGGAACCCAGACATTAATACCTGAACTCATTAATGCCCTTGTGGCTGAATGTGCACACATCCACACATCCATGCTCCAAAATCTTGTGAAAAGCCCTTCCCGGGAGTATGATTCTTTTTAGAGATTTATAATAGAGATGAATCTTTAAATCAGCCAGCGACCAGAATTGTCTGATTTTAGGTTTGATTAACCTTGACTGGTGATCAGTCGATCAGCCTCAGATATAAACAATTCTGTAATGAGCGCAGAAGCTTCCAAGTGGTACAACAGAAAGCATTTTTATATAAAAAATTGTGCATGTTTATAGCCCCTGATCTGTCTTTTCCTACAAATTCTGTGAGCAATTTAGTCTCAAACCCACTCATTACACATGCTTACACAAGTCTCAAAACACAGCACTAATTGGACAAAAATCACGTACATTAGAAACCCTGCATGCCCGCATTAAAAGCTGCACACGTCCTCATGTTAGCAGGCGCTCACTGTCGAATTGAGTTTTGAGACTTTGGAATCATTTAAGAAGCTGAAACATACAGTAGCAGTTTCTTTATAATCATACAGATGGTGCACTCTAAACTATTTACATATTTTTATTACGTGTGGTCAGAGTGAATTATTTGCTATAGTTTGTATACTCTTGTATTTGAAGTTAGTTTGTGTTGTTTAAAGGTTTCGCTTGATGTTTAAATATAAAAAACTAAGGTTATAAGGAACGTTCTACATTTAATACCTCATTAAAGTTTTTTTTTTTTTTTATCGGGAAAAAATGTAGTATCGAATCAGGATATTTACAAAATCGTGAATATGGAATTCTAGAACCGCAATTTAAATCGTATCAGCACTGAGGTATCGTGATGATATCGTTTCGGGAGGCGGCTGGTGATTCTCATCCATAAAATCTTTAACTTAGGGTAATTAACTGTGTCCAGTAAACACATATGAGTGCTATTGGTTAACTGTCCTTTTGACTATGTATAAGCAAAAGAGAGAGTATATGGAATTTCCTGTTTAATTTTCCCCTTCACACTCCAACAGCAAACTGTCGTAAAAAAAACACACGCCATTGTTGGCATTTACGTCAGCGCAAACAGCTTTGCGACAAATATGGCGCGGGGGTAGACAACATGAAGTGAAGTCTACATAAACAAAACAATGCTACTATAATAGACTCCTAATCATATTAAACATTTTAAAGCTTATTCAAAACGACATTCCAGTTCGTATACAGTTCTGTACGATGGCAGGCGTCATGGAGACAGGTTTGTGGTCAATAAAAGGCTGTTTATTTCTTCCCCGAGGGCGGTGAGCTAACTGGCTAAGCTAACACAGGGCTGTGCTTGCTTTAAAACAAACTGGTAGTAAAATGCTTAAAGTTTTGCTTAACAGATATACATTTTAATCATTTGTTTTTGTTAATAGAGGAGCAGGCGAGGAATCGTTTCCAGTCGGAGTTAGAGTTTGTTCAGTGCCTGGCCAATCCGAATTATCTGAACTGTAAGTATGGAATCGGTCACAGTTTTATTTTCATATTTTCCTTCAGTTGCTGATGTGTTTTTACATGACATAAGTCTGTTTACGCTGGCTCAGGTAATGAGGATTATCCGTCCTATGATTTATATTACTGATCCTAATGCAATACTGCCTTTAATACAAACAGCAAGTATGTGAGCATACTCGAGTGTGGTCATAATGTTATGGCTGATCAGTGTACACTCACTACCTTCTTTATTAAGAACACCCAGACACCGGCACCTTTTAAATAGCTGTAGCAAAATTATGCAGATATGGTTCAAAAGTGTCTGGTAACTTCACGTCAACAATCAGTGTGGACATTATAATCAGATTTATTTTGTCCATGGCATGGTTGTTGTTACCCGATGGGCCTGTTTCAGTATTTTAACTGAAAATGGTGATATCCTTCGATTTTACACTAAACACAAAAACTATTGAGAATAATTAAACCAAAAAAAAGATGACCAGATATCAGAGAATAACCACTCGCTGCCACCTGCAACCGTGGTCACCAGATCACAGAACATATCGGACCTTGACGGTTGGATGGACTATAAACGCAAAACACCACATCAAGTTTTATGCCTGTCAGACCGGAATTAGAGTCTACAGCCAGGAATGACTCAACAAAACTGAATAAATTAACACACCTTGTCAGATGAATTTAGATTTCTGCTGATGGTAAAGTCAGAATTAAGTGTTAAATTAGCAGTATGAATCCATAGAGCTACCCTGTCCAGGCTGGTGGTGTAATAGTGGGTTTTTTTGTTTGTTTGTTTGTTTTTTTGCTTGGCACACACAATCCTAAATAAACTGATTATCATTTAGGTTCTGCAACCTGTACAAGTATTAATACAACCACATGCATGCCAGAATGGCCACAATTTACCTAGAATAATCATTTCACAAAGGCGTGCCTTAAACTGGCTCCATAAAGAAGAAGAAGCAGCAGATGCCTTTATTGGCATTATACGGTGTACAAAAAATAAAACAGTAGACAGCATCACCCAAACAGACTAATTAATGTTGTCTGATGTTGGATGAAAGATGTTAGACATAATAAAATTATGGAGAGACAGACATTGTTGCACAAGCCAAACAATAAATGAGTTGTTTAAGGTCATATAGTATTGCACTGATTATATATTAAAAATTGCACTCGTCGTGCCAGATCAGGTGATTCCCTTTGCACATTTAGGAAGATGTAGATATATATAAATGCATCACCTGTTTGATGTCATCATGTTAAAACTGCTTCTGCCTAGTATCAGTATAGTGTAGTAATAATTAGATCACAGTATTTCCCTTTTCTATGATACATTATGGCTTGAAAATAAGCTTTTAACTTGGTTGCTTTGAGGACTTTGTAAAAAAATGACGAAAGGGGCAATCCGGTTTGTTCATGTATTCTTTTAAAGACTTTAATTGGAAATCATGTATCATGTAAAATATATATTTTCTTTTCTTTCAAGTCATTAGATATGTTGTAAAATGTTGCAGTTCTACTGTATTCCAGCAGGTGGTGTGCTCTAAACCACCACACAGCAGCACAGGCAGCACCAAGATCAGTGTGTGTGATAGAAGCAGATTATTGACCAAGTTTGTTTAGGGTTATAATAAAATTGTGATACTAACCCTAGAATCGCAGTACAAATCAAAGCGTCACCTAGGTATCGTGATATCGTATCAGGTGATCCCTGCTGATTTTCTTGCCGACTGTAAAGTGCATCATGATGTTACAATATCACAATTCTGATCTCTTTATTTTACTTTTCCTGCCTCTGATTTTTTTTCTTCTCCTTGTAGTTTTGGCTCAGCGAGGCTACTTGAGAGAAAAACCTTTTGTGAATTATCTGAAGTATTTGCTGTATTGGAAAGAACCTGAATACGCCAAATTCCTCAAGTAAGTTAGATGTTGTGTACACTCGCTCTTTATTATATATTATTCATTTCTTTTCATTTTTGATTTTACATTTACAGTAGTTTTACACAGACTTTATTTTCACCAGGAAGTGACAGTATCTCGATCTGCTGTGTCTTTACTGTACAGATATCCTCATTGCCTGCACATGCTGGAGCTGTTGCAGTACGAGCATTTCCGGAAGGAGCTGGTGAACGCGCAGTGTGCCAAGTTCATCGACGAGCAGCAGATCCTGCACTGGCAGCACTACTCACGCAAGCGCACGCGCCTTCAGCAGGCTCTCGCCGAGCAGCAGCAGCAGCAGCAGCCGGCACCGCACAATAACGCCGCCTCGAAATGAAGCCAAAGATGTCACGCTTCGCCTGATGAGGCACGCGTAGAGTATGCCTCGTGTCTTATTTTCAGAAGTGTAAATATTGTACAATATAAGACTGAAACACAGTAAGCCTATGATGTCATCATAAAAAAGTTAAAAAGCTTACACTTTTTTTTCCACTGCTCTTGAACTTTAGATCAGTTAGAATAGTGCCCTTGTTGATAAACATTACATTAGTTTTGTAACTGAAGTTAGATCTGTTAATGGGCATGAAAGTGTGGAAAAACAAATTAAAGTATTCCCAGCACTGTAACTAAGCAATGTCATGTCAATAAGGCTGTGTGCGCCTTTGTGGGTGGGTTTGTTATGCGAAATAAAGATTTTTGTATAAGGTTTTGTCGTAAAGTAATTTCAAAATAGATTTAAATTAACAGGCAGAATAAGGCACATGTAATGTAATGTTGTTATGAAATGTCGTTAAGCAAACCTGTGATGGAGTAGCTTTACATTAAGCCGCTTAAAAATCCCCTGACCAGTACGAAGCGATGACTCTGAGTGTGTAAGTGACTCGCCAACATTTTGCTTAAGTCATGACTTGTTTTCAGTACTTTGCCAAAACAAAAAATGTATTTTCTTTAGTTAATGATTAGAAGCATGATTGTACTATGAGAGCCAAAAAAAGGAAATCACATTGTAGGATTTTTAAAGAATTTATTTGCAAATTATGGTGAAAAATAAGTATTTGGTCAATAACAAAATTTCATCTCAATACTTTGTCATATACCCTTTGTTGGCAATGGTCATTAGTTTTCTGTAAGTCTTCACAAGGATTTCACACACTGTTGCTGGTATTTTGGCCCATTCCTCCACGCAGATCTCCTCTGCGACAGAATAAATGACCGAATTCAAACTTTTCATCACTTTAATCACCAATGAGGACAACATTCACTCAGACCAGAGGTGAGATTCGACACCTCAACCCTGGAGATGTGAGGAAACAGTGCTAACCACTTATTATTTTAAACAACAGCAGCATCAACAACAACGATAATATGATGTAATATATTTAATAACATTTAATAATTGATAGTTTCATATGTATTAATTCATCATATATTATTATACTATTACTGTACTACTACTTCTAACGGTTCTAATAACAGAAAAAATATTAACAACAATAATATGATGATGATCATTATTTAATATTATTATAGCTATTGTAATTAACATACTAACAACAATAATAGAGAAAATTATTATTATTATTATTATAGCCCAAGCACTGATATCAGCCCTATTATATCATAGTGTGTGAAGGGCCCTCTTGTTCTTCTAAGGATTATTATTATAATTAGGGCCTAAGTACTATGAAATCAGCACTCTAATGTCATAGTGATGTGTGAGGGTGTGCAAGTGTGAGGGCCCTTATTGCTTATTATTTTTAGAATTATTATTTTTAGGGCCCAAGCACTATGACATCTGCCCTCTGTCGTCATAGCGTGTGAGGGCCATCTTTTTCTTCTAAGGATTATTATTTATTAGGGCCCAAGCACTATGGCATCAGCACGAAGATGTCATGGCTATTATGTAATTACCATCGCTATGAAAGTGATGTCTAATAGTGCTGATGGTATAGTATGTAAAACACCCTCTTTTTCTAAAACACCTGTTTTTCTAAAGATTTTTTCCCAGCATCCATGGGTTTTGGGGGTCTTAACATGCTCAAAAACTCATGAAAATCAGCACACAGGTTGGAATCTGCTGCCATTAAGATGCCTCAGCAGCTGGGCTCTGGGTGTAGCACAATAGCGTGATGCCTTTTTCCAGCATCTGGCTCTTTTTTTTAAGTCATAACATGCTCAAAAATCACACAGATTGTGGTGGTGTTTAATCGTGTAGCCCAGATTCAACCAGATTCCTGTTCACATAAACTCCCAGTCTGCGCTATTCAGCTGAAGTGTGAGCATAACCTGGTTTATGAGAAGGTAAGCTTTTGTTGTGTGTGATGTTTGTTGAAGTTTTAGAAACTTTGTCATTAAAATCATTTAGTCTTTATAGAATTTTGTTGAAGATTCAGTAGTTTCACTTTGCAAGTGGTGTAATTAGTAGTGAATTATCTCTAATATAAAAAATACTTATGTGCATATTATTTATATACTGGAAACATATTGCCTGGTAAGATTAATCTAAAATAGTAATAATAAAATCAAAATGCCAATGTCAGAATCAAATGGGTGTGTTTATACTCGGGTATATTTGGCATCCTAGAAATTAAAGTCAGTGTCAGTAAATAAAAACACGAGCTTATGCTGCGTAGCACATCCACACTTGAATCTCTGCATGTGAAACCTGGTACACATTTGGAGCTCATTGAGCTGAGCAACTTTTAAATTGCACGTCATGATCTCACCTTAAAAGGAAGTCAGTTATTGGCTAATAACTGCCTAAGTGAAATCATATTGAGTGACATCATAGTGTGATACTAAAGACACTGAGGATGCAAAATTGCAGAGGGATTTTTCATATCCCGAACAGGTCAGCCGTGATGATGCTCTAAACTTACGCTGAAAAGTGGTTGATAACTACCTGTGTGACATTATATTAAGACCTTACATTAAGTAATTTTGACATCAAATTGAGTAACATCCTAGTGTGATGCTTTTTTTGCTAGCATCTGCAGCCTATTCTACACACGTAAACATCACAAATGTTAACACTTAAACACACATCTCTCTCTCAGACAAACACTCGCACAAACACATGAGCTTTTTGAAGGTCTTAACATTAAATTCTCCCTATTCTACTGTACATGCACTCACACAATCACATCTCTCACACACACAGGTGATATGACAAAGTTGGGCCCAACCTGACGTCAGCCCTATTACATCATATTGTGTGAATTGTGCAATTGGCCACCCAGGCAGCGATGGCTTTTTGTACAGAAAGAAGTCTTATTATTAACAAAAACAGCAACAACAATAATAATAATAATAATAATAATAATAATATGATGATGATAATGATGATAATGATGATGATGATGATTGGAGATAAAGTCAGAGAGGCCAGATTAAGGTGGTTTGGACATGTTCAGAGGAGAGATGGTAAACATATCGGTAGAAGGATGCTGAGATTTGAACTGCCAGGCAGGAGGTCTAGAGGAAGACCAAAGAGGAGATTTATGGATGCAGTGAGAGAGGACATGAAGTTAGTTGGTGTGAGAGAAGAGGATTCACTGTGGCGACCCCTGAAAGGGAACAGCCGAAAGACAAAGAATACTACTACTACTACTACTACTACTAATAATAATAATAATAATAGTAATAATATAATGATGATGATGATGAGGATGATAATGATGATGATGATGATGATTATTATTATTATTATTATTATTATTTAATAATATTATAGTTATTACAAAAAATATCATTACTACCCTTTATACAACAATACCATAAAAAAAATAAGAAAAATAAGAAAAATATTAATAACAGATATACTTATTATTAACAACAACAATAATAATAATAATAATTAGATGTTGGTGGTGGAGATTATTATTATTATTATTATTATGTAATAATAATATTGTCATTATAATAATATTAACATAAATAGAATAATATTATAATTATACCATTATTACACTTCAGTAGTAATATAGAGATTAATAAAAAATTATATAAAGAATATTAATAACAGATAGACTTATTATTATTTTTAACAACAACAACAACAATATTAATAATAATAATAATAATAATAATAATAATTATAAGATGATAGTGGTGTGATTATTATTATTATTATTATTATTATTATTATTATTTAATATCGTTATTATAATATTAAAATAAATAGAATAATATTATAATCAATATCATTATTACACTTCAAACAACAATCGTAATATAGAGACTAATAATAATGTGTTTTAATAAAAATGTTAAAATAACGCTCTGTAAGCCCCCGCTGTGTTTGCAGTAAAAGTCCGACAGAAATCTGCACGCGTTAACGACCTCGGATGAAGTGACGTCATGTTTACGAAATCCGCGTGCTCCCTGAGTGCGGCAGCTGACACGCAGATTCCCGCGCGCTCTGTCCTCGCGTGTGGCTTTAACGCAACCTGCCCCGCCTGTCCTGCCCCTGCTGTTCCGCTGGTGTTCCCGGGGCAGGACTGAGTTTCACCAGCTCGGTAATATTTACCGTAAAGTTCAAACTTCCCCGAGTGTCCAGGCTGATCAGATAACGGAACGGAGCTGTGTCTCAGTGTCTCAGTGTCTCATCGCTCTCTTCTGGACGTCTCCCTGTCCCTCGTCTCTCTCTCTGGTGCTCCACCTGGATCATCTCTCTCTCTCTCTCTCTCTCTCTGTCCAGGACCAGGTGCTTTGATCACTACCACAGGACTTTATTTATTTTTATTTTTATTTTTATTTCTTTTTCATCATTCTAAGTATTACTAGCACTGCAACAATGGAGAGGAAAGAAGACGCTCAGATGAATGGGGTTTCAGCTTCTGAAGTCTCTGATGCTCCATCAGGCTCCAGCTGTGTGTGTGGAGGATGTGCGAGGAAACTGCGGAGCTGCATCCCTGTGAATTACAAAGAGGAAATCTCAGAGATAGTCAAACTGGCTGGACCTGTGGTAAGAGCTCAGAATCACCAGGACATGGCATGTGAAATTAACAATCCTGAAATTAACAATACCGCTTGATCAACCGTGCATGATGGTGTTAAATAGAATACGCTGTATAAGAGCTTTCATTTAGGATTTATTACTAAGCGCGTGAATAAATTCTAGGAATTAATACATACAGTATATGTTGTTTTTTTCTTTAACAACAAATAACATAACAGAACTATATCAGAATTGTTTATAACAAAATTGTTGGACACTTGTGTAATGTCACTTTTTAAAGACACTGCAAGACAATATGTATTGTCATTTTTGGTAAACAAGAATGGAAAATTAGTTTTCACTGTTTCATTGTACATGGAGACTTTATGACTTTATGACTTTATGTACAGCTGGATCCAGATAAGACATTGAATAAGGTTAACTCAATCCCCAACACTTTGTTGTTAAAAGGCCAAAATGGAGATAAACCCTAAAACAAGAAACCTTACATAATAGCATGTGACTATGTAGGCAACGTAATCAGCTTTCTATATTTCGATTTTTCATGACGACTACTACTACTACTACTTATAATAATTATAATAATGCTATCATGTATTTCTATTATTGTAATTAGTATAGTTGTTTTTATTTAACAATAATTTCACATTTATATTAATATGATGGGCTTTCAAGTCAAACCGGGTTTTATTCTGGTAAATGAAGGCGTAAAATCTATTAACATTTACAAAAGATTTCATGCACAGTGCGGTGATAATTTGAATGGTGCAAACGTTCTATAGAAAGTCGTATATGAATGACTAAATAGAACGCCTGATTCTAGAAAATTGTGGAAACTTGCAGAAGAGACGCATCTGTCTTGAACGTTACAGGAACTCGGCTGGAAGTTATCCCCACATCCCTCATTTAGTCCTGACCTCGCTTTAAGCCATTTTCACGTATTTAGGCCATTAAAAGAGTTCCTGGGAGGCCAGCGTTTCAGACATGAAACAAGCAGTCAGGACTGAGAAAACGTTCTACCTTGATGGTGTCCTAGCACTAGTGAAACACTGGGATAAGTGCATTAGTGTAGCAGGGGATTATATAGAGACATAAAGTAGGTTTTGGTAGAGTCCCAGTTTGACTTGAACACCCCTAAGTGTGTCAGCTCCTGTGCCTAGAGCAACACTGGAGTCAATTTTACTACATGTTCCTTCATACTGTATGTACATTAACTCTGGCCCTATTTCAAGCCATTCTGTAAGTTTCTATTGAGGTATTACCTGCTGATAAAAATGCATCGTTGGGAAGCACGGTGTTTAATTATGATTCCCATGTTTCCCCCCACACAGTTTATTTCACAGCTGATGATCTTCTTGATCAGCTTCGTCAGTACTGTGTTTTGTGGACACTTGGGGAAGACAGAGTTAGCAGGTGTCTCTCTGGCAATAGCTGTGAGTGAATGCACATCATGTCTCCTGATACTGTACATTTCTTCATCCAGAATATTAAATATGCCTTATTGAAGCTGTTCAGTTGACGGTGTTTGTCTTTGGACAGGTTATTAACGTCACAGGCCTGTCCGTTGGTGTGGGTTTGGCGTCCGCATGTGACACACTCATCTCTCAGGTGAGCTTTCTGACAGTGTTCCTTTTTTCTGTATTTCATTTAGTCACCTTTAGCTTTGATTCCAGCCCAATTTAGTGTCCAGTTCATGTGTAAAAATGAATTACTCATGCTCCCAGAACCTTACTATTAATATAAATATAATATATTAATATAAAAATTAATAAATCCTACTTTTGTCATGTCATGAGGCGAGATTGGTTGTTCACACCTTACACTGCGGTTAATATGACGACAGTCGTGTGTCAGCTCGTAACACCTACGCTTGACTCTACTAGCCGATCAGAGTTAAACTGTAATCCATTTGCTTTTTGTTAGCTTGTTTGGATCAAAAGTCCTGTTTAATAAGTTCTTGGTGAGGAAATTAATCTAGTCTTAGTGTTCATGATGTAATGTAGGTGCAATGACCAGGGTTGCCAAGTCTGTGTGTCAAAGTGTTCTAAATGACAAATGCTGAAACACATCCAGATGTTTCTTGGATTCAGTTTCCTTTCATGTTCTCCCCATGATTCTGCGGGTTTCCTCTTACAGTAGTTTACCGGTTTCCTTCCCACTTCCCAAAAATTGCGGGTCATCCTAAGTGCAAATATGAATGCCTTTGGACATTGACGTGTTTAGTTGCAGAATACCAATGCTGATGAATTAGCTAGTCCTGCTCAACAATATGATCAACTTAAAATCGCTATCAGCCAAAACACAATATTGGTGCTGATTTGACTTTTTAATGTCATACATATAATACAGAAAATGTGTGTGGACAAACTTTTGAAGTTTGTGCAACAAGCTGATCTGGTGACCGATCTTACTTCCCTAAAAAAATTGCTAACTTCAGCTGTTTTGGAGAAACTATTTTAAATGTAGCGGCACTGTGATTTAGTGGTTAGCACTGCCGCCTTGCACCTCCAGGTCCTAGGTTCGATTCCCGTGTCGGGTCTGTGTGCATGCAGTTTGCATGTTCTCCCTGTGCTTGGTGTTTTTTTCTTCGGGTATTCTGCTTTCCTCCCACAGTCCAAAGACATGCAGAATAGGCTAATAGGCGTTCCCAAATTGCACGTAGTGTGTGCATGCTTTTGTGAGTGTTGACCCGGAGGTCCTACCATGGTCGTACAAAGTGGAAATACAGTTAATACAATGCTCACTATTGAGCTCCATGGTCCCTAGTTGGACTAGAAAAGGTTTCAAGATGAAAAGATGTTTCAGTGTTATACTGTCTCACTTCAAACAATAATAATTTAAAACGAAAACTATTCATATTGCTTTATTTTTCCCCCAAAATTAATAACAAAATTAAAAACATTGTTTTGTTTAAATGCTCCAAATTAGTCACACACCTTATGTTGTGTAGTCAAAAAACATAGAATGCTATAGTTTAGTTAGTTAAAGTTGCTTTTTGTAATCTTTAAACAATAATTACCATTAAGGTTCCAGGCCTACCTTAGTGCTTTGCATGAGAGATAAGTAAAAACTTATAAGGCAAAGAAAATCTGTAGTGTCCGTAACTTTGTCAAATTGATGTTGTAATATCTTGTTAATTTAGCATTGTAGAATAATACACCTTTTTTTCAAAGGTGTATTACAAATATAAATATTGTATTATATATAATATTTTTATAATTAAATATTATGAAAATTGATGTTATATGATCCTATCAAAAAATTCACTTTATCACCTGTTTGGTCCGAACACAGATCAACCCAGTAGTCCTATTACGTCAACTCCAAATTGAACTTTTGAGTTCTTTGCGATCTTTGAGATAATATTCTAAGACAGTAGAGGTAACTCTTTCCATCTTTCTCTACAGACGTTTGGCAGTAAAAACCTAAAGCGTGTCGGGGTGATCCTGCAGAGGGGGGTCCTCATCCTCACACTGGCCTGCTTCCCGTGCTGGGCCGTCCTGATCAACACCGAGAGCATCCTGCTGGCTGTGAAACAGAACCCCAGGGTGGCCAGGTATGCCTAGCATTACGTTTTTATCTTACACCAATCAGTCTGAGACATTTGGCAGTTATTGAAGATGATATATCAGGCTAATTTAACACTCTTGGAATCTAATGCTCAGGTTTTGTGATCCACATCTTTCTTGTTCTCTGCAGCCTCTCCCAGCTGTATGTAAAGATATACATGCCTGCTCTGCCTGTGAGTGTGTCGTTTCCATGCCTTTCCCATGAGTTTGAGTTGTTTGATCCCAATTATTATGTTAATGAATTTGTCATTTAACTCTTCCAGGCTGTGTTTATGTACCAGTTGCAAGCAAAATATTTGCAGAATCAGGTACAGTAAATATTATATATAGATTTTGGTATAGAGTGATATGGCAGGATAAAATGGACTCACTGGCCACTTTATGAGGACATTGACACAATTGTCCACCAGTCAAGGGTTTCAAATAATATTCACATCGAACATCAGAATTAAAAAATGTGATCTGGTTGACTTTTAAGTAAAAGAAGACATTTTTTGGTTTAAATCAATTTGTATTATTTTGGGTCAACCTGTGCCCACTGTAGCAAATTCCTGTTGTTGGCAGACAGGAGTGGAATGCATAGTGCCCTTCTGTACTTGTAGCACATCACCTTCAAGGTTGGACACGTTGTGCATTCGAAATGCTTTTCCGCTTACTTTGGTTGTAAAGTGACTATTTGATTTACCGAACCTTTATGTCAGCTTGAATAATTCTCCAATTAATTAATATTGTGGGGGGGGGGGAATTTTCCCTTTGTCATACTGCTGTTTAATTAATGATTTCATATGTGTGTGTGTGTGTGTGTGTGTAAGTGTGTGTGTGAAGTGTTTTATGCCATTCTACGTAGAATACATATATAACAATATTGGTACATCATATAATACAGTGGTGTGAAAAACTATTTGCCCCCTTCCTGATTTCTTATTCTTTTGCATGTTTGTCACACAAAATGTTTCTGATCATCAAACACATTTAACTGTTAGTCAAAGATAACACAAGTAAACACAAAATGCAGCGCTGTAAAAGACTCGTTGCAAGTTATCGCAAACGCTTGATTGCAGTTATTGCTGCTAAGGGTGGCCCAACCAGTTATTAGGTTCAGGGGGCAATTACTTTTTCACACAGGGCCATGTAGATTTGGAGTTTTTTTTCTCCCTTAATAACGTAAACCTTCATTTAAAAACTGCATTTTGTGTTCGATTATGTTATCTTTGACTAATAGTTAACGGTTTTTGATGAGCAGAAACATTTAAGTGTGACAAACATGCAAAAGAATAGGAAATCAGGAAAGGGGGGACATAGTTTTTCACACCACTGTATGGTGCCTAAGACTTTTGCACAGTACTGTAATTGTTGGAGAATGTTGTGGATGAAGTCAGCAGTTTTTAAGTTTGGTACCAACAACCGTGCCACACTGGACGTCCCAGAGATCACACTTTTCCTCTATTCTAAAGTGCATTAATCGAAACTTTTGAGCTGAATCTGCACGATCCTATGAATTTGCATAGCTGTTATGCAAGTATGCACATGTTGCAATTAAAGTGGCCTCTGAGATTTTTTTGGTGTGTGTCTTTGTAATAATAAGGACCGTTTTCTTTAGGGTATAATCTGGCCTCAGGTGGTCACTGGGGCCACTGGAAACATCCTGAACGCTTTGATAAACTACCTCTTTCTTCATGTGCTGAATCTGGGTGTGGCGTAAGTCATGTCTTATTTTCATTTTTTTTTAACACGTCATGTTCCGTGATCATTTTCTTTGGTATTATGCTTTCTGTGAGATCGTTATCACTTTGTGCACAGTGGTTCTGCGATCGCAAATTCCATTTCTCAGTGCTCATTGGCCCTGATCCTTTTCATCTACATTTGGTGGAGAGGTCTGCACAAGGCCACGTGGGACGGTGAGTCAGCAAAATCATGCATCTCTGACGTAATCGCAAGGTCTAGTGGGGACATGGGTGTTTTAGAGGTGATGCCTCTCTGAACTGGACCATGAAAGACTGACTGGTTTCACTAGTCAAGTTACACCATGCCACGCATATGATCACGCTTGTGATAAATATCTAACCACCCTGCATTTCTGGCAAACAGTATGACTTTAAGATTTAAGTTTTACCCGAGGATGAACTATTTTGTAACTTTTTAACAAAATATGAAAAAGAGTTCACCCCGGAGCAAGACTTTTAAGGATATTACGTAACTCACAATGTCTCAACCGGTTAAATGATAAACATGTTTTCAGTAATAGTTCCATTACTTGTATGTTATTTTAACTTGTAAGAAGTGTACTTTTACTCAAAGTGTTGTAGGGCAGAAATGTTTATGAATCATCCATCATACAATGAAATCTAACAGTAGGCAGGACGAAGCATTTCCCAGATTAAGCATACCAGTATTTGAGTTTTGTACTTGGGAATAAAATTACTTTTGTTAGTACTGTTAATAGAATGTGTTAGTTTTTCATTTCAATGTAAAAACATATTATTTTTTTAGTTACCATAAACATTTATGCAGGAATAGCACACATTTTTACAAAAACAAAAAAAGCAGCTTTTTTTTTTACGTTGCACACACGTCATGAGATCAAAAATTACTATAGTAACTTTATAGTCGGTGTTGCTGTTCTACAGGAGGCTTAGGGCACGAGGCAGGGTACACCCTGGACAGGGTCCCAATCCATCGTAGGGCACACACACAGTACGGGCAATTTGGAAACGCCAATTAGCCTATTCTACATGTCTTTGGACTATGGAATGAAACCGTAGTACTCAGAGGAAACCCACCAAACACATGCATGATTCGCAGATAAAGCTGCGTGTCATCAGCGTAACAATGATAGGAAACTCCATATTTAGAAATCTAACTGGTAAAGTAATTTATTAGTAACTAATACAGCAACAAGGCGGTGTAGTGGTTAGCACTGTCGTCTTGCACCTCCAGGGACCAGGTTCGATTCCCGTCCAGGCTCGATTCCCGGCTCTGTGTGCATGGAGCATGGAGCCCTTAAAATTTGGAAATCCGAAATCGTGACAACCAGCACGTTTTTGCTACAGCACTCAGAATCTGTACATACTGTACAAATAGTTACTGTGTTGCTATATTGAAAAGTCATGTTACGTTACTAGTTACAAACAAAAGTAATATATTACTTTTTTTTTTTAAAGCAGCGATCTGAAGTGCTAAAAACACGGGGCTTTAGAGCAAACATACCCGCATCAGTCTGAGGTGAGGGTGTGCAAAATATCCGAACTGAGAGCCCGGTATGACAGAGTCCTTTTACATTCTTTTACAGCCCAGCAGTGTGCAAATAAAGATTAAATTTAACTTCTTGAAAGCTCATTTCCTCCTCAATTCCCATCTCTCCTTTAACCCTCAATCCTCACTCACTGTCATTGTATCAGGCTGGACTCGAGACTGCCTACAGGAATGGGGTGCCTTCTTTCGCCTAGCCTTACCTAGCATGCTAATGCTATGTGTGGAGTGGTGGACTTATGAGATTGGAGGATTCCTGGCAGGTCGAGAACCACTGTCTGTCTTTGTACCTATATCAAAATGAAATAGATCAAATCAAATCTCTGTAATCTGCTTTCAAGTCATTCGATGCCTCCCCTTGCAGGTCTGATCAGCGAGACTGAGTTAGGAGCGCAGTCTGTTGTGTATGGACTGGCCACGATTGCATACATGGTAAGAAGTACCATGGTAAGGCTAAAGAGCTACGACTTTCAGAATTAAGATGATATAATAGCATTTAGCAACTATAAGTATTTAAGTGTTATTTAAGTGTTAATTGTGTTACTACTGCAGCACTTTCAGTGTGCGAGTTGTACTTCCTTTATTAAGTGTTTCTGTCAAAGGGTTAAATGTTACACTGAATATGTTTTGTTATAACACAAAAATAGAAATTCAATCCTTTTCTTTGACATCCAGAGACGGAAAGGGGCTCTGTTTTTCCTACACCTCCAGTAAAATCATCTTTCTGTTTAGACAAGCAATGTTATGAAAAATAGGAGACTCAAGTTACTTAAGGAAAGCAAGGTTGTACACAGTGATGTGTGCAACATCCACTCCATTTATTGCTGAAAGCCTAATGATTTTCTATTAGAGAAGAATTGATTAAAAAAAAGGATGATTATATGAAATATTTAAAAGGATAATTTATTGCATGTATCATATCAGATTGTATTATATCGTATCATATCATGCTGTAACATATTGTAGAATGTCATATCGTATCGTATAGTATTAAATCATATATTAATTTCAATTCGCATCAAAAAGTATGATATATCGTATCGTATTACATTATAACATAGTTATTGCAATACCAAATATAATATTACAATAAGGTATATAACACTACCTATTGTATTGATCGCATAATATCAAATTGTATCATATTGTATTAAAAAATCTAATTACATTTTTATTTTATTTTTTTGTCTCATACACAGTATGATATGCAGTGAAATGGTTATACAACTGCCTGCGACCTAAATTGAATAAAAACTAAATACATTTATAAATTGATTCAAATAGAGAAATAGAATATGAAATAAGAAAGAATTACATACAGGTATAAAAAAATCTTTATCTGGAAGATTTACAATATGTACGAGGTTGCTAATAAAATAGAGTTGAAATAGAAGTGTATGAGATGTTAAGGTATTTTTGTAAAATATCACATCAAATCAAATTCATCAAATTTTACCATATTTTGTTGTATCATATAAAATCCTATGGTATTGTATCATATGATATCATATAACATTGTGGGATATCATATCATATTGTACCCTGTTGTATCATATCATTGTATCATATTTTATTGTATGTTATTTTTTTTACAGTATATCGTTAAATTGTATCATATCCATAGTATATAGTTAAATTGTATCCATATCATATAGATTTAAGATCAAAGAGCTCTATTAATCCCAGAGTTATATTGCATCATAATAACATTGTATCATATCACATTGAATTTTATCATATTATATCATTTTTATCATATTGTATCATATATAGGGATTTTTACACCCTTATGATCAATAGATTTATAGCCTCAAGCACAACAATTTTTTTATGAAGGTCCAAATAGGAACCACTTACATTTTACTCACATTACACTGTGTATCTCTGAGAATGTGTTAACCCACAGACACAGGATGGCATGACATGATGATTCTTTATTATGCATCTCTCATTTATTCTAATGCGTTCTCTTGATTGACTATTAGTTTCCTCTTGGCTTTGGGGTGGCAGCAAACGTCAGAGTCGGAAATGCTCTTGGAGCAGGAAACACACACCAGGCAAAACTCTCCGGCAAAGTGGCCCTGGTCTGTGGATGTAAGTGGACCTGGCATGCACCCCATGAGGTTGAAGCTACAGATTTGTTTTGTTTTTTTGTTTTAATCAGGATATAGCTCTGCAACATTAATCTTTTACCTGTTGTATAATGAACCTAGCCTTTTACCCAAAGGTATGCCAAGAAAAACAAATGAGAGACCAAGAGGAAAATAAGTAAACTGAAGGAGTGGACTGATTTGAGCTTAAAGTATTGATAGAGTACCTAAAATGTAGTTTACCTTCGGAAAACAATAACCTGGTCTTTTTTCCCCCTGTAACCTTAAATTCCTCAGGTGTAGACGTGTTCCTAATAAAATAGTCAGTTAATGTAATGTCTCCATGTCTTTATGTCTCTGAGATAAATGGGTTTGCATAAGTGTATTATATAATTTATACAATAATGCATGAAACTGCCTCTTTTGTCTTTGTAGCCTTGATCTCGTGTGTGGTTGGTGCTTCACTAACTGGATGCAAGGATATCATTGGATACATCTTTACAACTGAAATGTAAGGAGATGAAAGAATCTGATGCTACGTATTTTGTTGTATTGTATTTTATTTTATATATTTATATTTATATAAGAAATAATATTTATAACAACAATAATAAATTGGAATTATTGTATTCAATAGATTACATTTTGGAATTGATCCAGTACTGTTTGTGCAGTACTGTGCAAAAGTCTTGAGCCGCTTTTCAATTTCTTCATATAAAATGAATGAAATGTTGTAGATTACATCAAAGAAATGCGAACAATTGTTTCAGTGTGACAGCCTGCAAAGTGCATAAAGATACAATTTAAAAACTGGTTATTTGTTTAACAACCTTGGCAGCAGCCTCATTTTCCCTCTCGTCTGTTCCAAACACTCAGCATTCCGCATCAGTTAACAAACTACACAAACTGCTCCGGTACAGGGACTAGACTGAAAATGAGAGACAAAAAAAAATAGTCCCTCAGGTAGCCGGGGAGCTATTCCACAAAAATACATTAAAAAACAGAAAACATCCTGACTCTTTAGAAGAGAAATAAGAAAAAATAAGGGCGGCCTCAAGACTTTTGCACAGCCTGGTTTGTAGTGGTTTCTACTTGTTCCACTTACATTCAGAATCAAAAATTAAATGGATAAGAGTTTGGATATTAAAAGTGTGGGAGTCCCAATGCAGGACTTGCAGAGGGAAGCGTTGGGCCGTGGAGAGTTTATTTTGGCAGGAAATAATCGGTTAGCAGCACTAAGGTAATGGCGCTTCTACACCTCTTTAATTTACTCTCGCACCTCAAAAGCGGAAGGCATTCTATTCTAACTATTGCGAGGGGCGTGTTTATGTCTACGTATGCCGATTTGTTTTTTTTTTTGTTCCCAATGAAGGTGCAAACTCGTGCGCAGGTTCCCCTTCTTTCTCCTGTAAAATGATAATTTTTTTTTTTTTTTTCTTTTTCACTTTTTTCTTCTCTTTATTTTTTCGTTTTTCTTTTCCTATACCAGAGCAACGCTCCCAGACCTGGTGCTACCTAAATGTCCGCACATAGTGCGCTGCGTTCTGGGAGCTTAAGTAGCCTTCTAGCCAAGTGTGGTAGGGTTGCCTAGCAACAGCACCTGTCTGCCGCTCTGCCCGCAAAGTGGTTACCCGTGGCTTTGCCCATCGCACAGACGGCCTTGTTCTACTGGTATCTTGATTCCATTTATGCATCAAACTTTTTTTTTCCCTATAGAGAAATTGTGCAGAGAGTTTCACAAGTCATGGTTATGTATGGATTTCTTCACCTATTTGATGCGATTGCAGTAAGTTCCATTTATATTAACCAGACTTTCTATATTAAAACGCTTACAATTTAAAACCCTCCTTTAATGGTTAGTCCTTTCTGTTAGTCCTTTCTGCTTCCTCTCACAGTCCAAAAACATACAGGATAATTGGCGTTCCCAAATTGACTATAGTGTATGAATGAGCGTGAGTGTGTGTGTGTGTTCCCTGTGATGGATTGGCACCTTGTCCAGGGTGTACTCCGCCTCATGCTCTAAGTCTCCTGGGATAGGCTCCAGGCCCGCGAGTCTGTATACGGGATAAAGCGATAAAGACACTCAGTGAATGAGTGTAATTTTTAAATATTAGAATAAAATCCAAACTAAAGTTTACATTCAGTAAAGGAAGCCATTTTATCACTAGGCAAAGTTAGATATTTTAAGACATAGCTTTAATTAATGCACAAACATTTACATTTATTTTTTATAAAAATGAATAAACTGGTAGGTTTGAGGTTTTTTTGCTTAAATATTCGGGATCATCAGTGGTATTTCTCTCTGCCCATAGGCCATTACAGGTGGTATTGTCAGAGGTGCAGGAAAGCAACTGCTTGGTGCTTTGTGTATTTTGGCCGGCTACTATTTAGTGGGTTTTCCGCTCGGAGTGTCGCTTATGTTTGTACTTAACATGGGAATTATTGGTAAGCAGAATAATGCATTGACCTAGTGTTTAAGATGCTGATAACATTCAAAAACTTTATCATCAAGTCATCACTGTATGTGCGTAATTATGTCTGTCTGCCTCGTTCTCTTCGGCTTGTTGTCCAGGTCTGTGGAGTGGGTTCTTTGTGTGTCTCGTTTTACAGTCTCTTTTCTTCCTCATTCTAATCTACAAACTTGACTGGAAACGTGCAACTGAACAGGTAAGCTATGATGTTACATGTTTATGTATTTGAGTGTGAGTGTGTGTGCATGCATGCATGCATGTGCTTTCTTTGTTCTAAGTCAGTGTTGTGTCTTTGATTGGTAATTTTCAGGCTCGGAAACGAGCAGGCGTACAAACACCCGAACCCAAAGTCGAATCCTTCGGCCTGGAAAATAAGTGTGCTGATAAAGGTAATGCACCTTTGTCTTCAATAAGACTTGAATGTGCTTGAAGAAAATAAATTTCGCAGACAAAACGTTTCATAACTTTTTTTTCATTCCCCATTATAGATGTATTAGAGGAAGCGCAGGCTAGTCCAGGAGACCAAGCTGACGTGGAAGCAAGTGGGGAAAATGATGACAAAGGAGCTGAAGGACATGGAGTGATGGTCACTGTGGGTGATGTTCTGACCTTAAAACAGCTGCTTGTTCGTCGAGGGCTGACTCTTTTCCTGATGATACTCATCCTCGCTGGTGGGATCATTTTGAACGAGTTTCTCACAGGCCTCCTCAGATGAACACTACTTGATATATGCACTGACAAAACGTTACCTTTCTCAGCAAATATTATGAGATCCAGGGAGGGTAGAAATACTACCTTGTTTTACAGCCCAAGGGTCAGAGTCTCTCTAGGAGAATGAAAATAAAGAGCAATACAATAAGCCGGACTAAAGACCGATGGCAAAAGGTACTTAAGCCAAATCATATCATGTTAACTATTTTAGTTTTTTTTTTTCTACAAACTGTATATGTAAGCTAAGCCAAAGAATTATGTAGCTGCGATGTTTGAAAATGAGCCAAACGGCTGTTAAACTAGAACTGAGCAATGTTCTGGTATAGTCGTACTGTAGGTGTTTAAATGCTACATTTTTTCCATCATATTTTAAATAACTACTTGTAATATTAAAATATAAATTTGACCCTGATTTATGTGATCTATCCAAAGCCAGACTCGGGACCAGACGCACTTCTTAGGAAACAGATCCTGCATTAAGCTGCATAATGGGTCTGGTTTTAAGTAGAGAGGGAAACCAATTCCCCTGGACGAATGCTTTTATATCACTTACGATATCCATTATCAGTATTTAAACTCAATCACAGACGAATCACATGGGATATACTGTATATGTGTGTTTCAAACCCACAGGCTATGCACCAGCCCTCTTTAGCGATACCCTTTAATGCAGAAACACACCGTCCAAATTTTTATGAATGATTTAGGCTGTTAAATTAAACTTAGAAGTAAGGATTCTGGTAAAGTATGGAATTAAGCGAGAAATTAGAAAAAAACAAGTTATTAGGCAGGCAATTGTGATCATGTAACCTGTATGGTAAATACTGTCATTATACAAATAATCATGTGATATTTAAGTGCTGTTGACAGTTGCCCATGCTGATATCATGTCAACTCAGGGCTTAGGAGACCTTCCTAAATTTCCAAGTGTGGGAACTCCAAACTTAGGAGGGGACAGATGTCATTGCTGCTTACTGCTAGTAAATTACTATTTTTAACTATTATTTTTAATACATATTAAATTTATATAAAAAGTCATATACAGTACTGTATTAGTATTACTAAAGCATATACTAATAAGTATTACTTTGTGTTACTTTTAAATTTGCTATACTTTGCAATACAAGTCAGGATGGCAGCAGCAACGACCCACCAGGTCGAATGCCATTGTGATACAGAACACAAGAACCAAAGGCATTTTTTTCCCAAGTTCGTCTATGAACTTGGTATACATTGTATGCAGCACGGCCTTAACCTGCCATTAGGCTCAGAGGCTGAGAAGTTTTATAAGATGGATATAATGTGATGGGAGGAAAAAAAAGTACAGGTGCTTGATGTACAAGCAAAACTAATGCAAAAGTAAAGCTTATTTGCGTTACTAAAAAAATACTATCACTGCGTGTATAATATATATATTATTATTACTGTATATATATATATATATATATTATTATTACTGTATATATATATATATATATATATATATATATATATATATATATATATATATATATTGAAGAGTGTTATGTTACATTACTAAAGAACATACACATTGTTACATTTGTAACAAGTTACATCAATCACTGATGCTAACCAGCTGCAGTTTCTATGGAGCTTGATTCTGGGCAGAGTTTAATTGGCTTAATTAAACATTAATTAGCTAATTGTACAAATGTAAGTATTCAGTTCATATTTTGACTTGAAAATCAAAGATGTCATTAATGATTTACAAGCATTCACACAATTGCTGCTAAACAAGGTCAACATCCTGACCAATTCCCATCAGTGTAGTAACTGGCTATCCTGCCTACATGACAGCTAGCTAGATACAGCTAGCCAAGCTTCTAATATAACAACTTATCCAAACAACACTGAAAGGAAAGAGATTCAAATAACAAAAAAGAATGCACAGGAATAAATGCCATTCATGAATCAAATTTCAGCAGAAAGTACGCTTTAGACATTACTAGTGTAATTTTCAGTACTGTATTTTTATGTACACTGATCAGCACCACCTAGGTTTAGGTTTAGCCTGTGCCACCAGGATGGCTTTCGCATGTGCTCTGGTGTCTGGCACTATGGTTTTGGCTTGGATTATTTGATTAATGTACATTGTGTCAAGGGATTGGACCTGGTTGCAAGATCAGACATGGATTTAGGGAGTTTGAAGAATGGGTTGGAGGACCCCATGCACGGCGGGTTGTGGTGCGCTGGGTGTTCTGGTGCCTTTTTATCAAGGCCGAAACTCATGGACTTTTTCAGTGATTTGTGCTGCATCGGCTCTTCTGTGGGACCTGACCTGACAGACAGGCCTTTGAATGTTATGATTGATCAGTGTATATCAAACATTTTACAATTGTTCATAAAACCTTAATTCAATCACTAATATATTCGTGTAACTCAGTTGAACTACTAATTAAATGCTTTAATTAAATAACAATTTAACAAATGTTGACATAAGCACATGTTCCAGTAATTTTGTCTTGTTTATAGATTTAACATCTATTTATTCATTACGCGCCATAGAGTTATTGTTACTCCTTGTGGTCAAAAATCTGGACTACAGCAAGAGCTATGGCAAGTCTCAATCTCAACAAAAGTTACCAAAATGAACGCTATCGTTGTTAGGTGTTTGTTTTTTGTCCTTTTATTGGTTAGGAAGGATGTGATTACCAAGTGTATTCTACATGACTATGTACATAATCATGTAGAATACAATGATTGGGTTGTAAAGTGCAATTATCAGCAAATAGAAACTGTTGCTATTAAAATTATAACTGATTTATATGAAGCCATGATAGACTTTTGTGCTACTGAAGAAATGACAACCTTTTTTTTTTTTTAGGGGAAATGAAATAGTGAGGAGGCAGAGATGTCAACTTTGATCAAGTAATGTTTTGCATTAGTTTGTATTTTTTGATTTTTGGACAAATATCAATGCTTATGAGCCACTACTAATTATATTAAATAAATATATTTACTTTAAGTTTTAGAAGTGAACTGCAACATTTATAAAGTACATTTTAGTTACAAACTGGGTTTTGTCAAAGACCGCAAGCTGAGATCCTAGATTTTAAGTCATGAGATGCAAACCAAAGATCCTGTGTTTTGATTACAAGCGTAGAACTGAGGAATATCAGTACTGTTACTGTGATAGCGAAATCAGCTTTATACAAGAAGTGTTCAAATCAAAGCGGGACTTTTGATCGTACAGAATAACGCAACAATCCCTTTATTTCTCTATATAATCCCCTGCTACACTAATGCACTTATCACAGCGTTTCACTAGTACTTGGATACCATCAAGGTAGAATGTTTTCTCAGTACACCGAGACCATAATCAGATTGCCTGCTTCACGTCTGGAACGCTGGCCTCCCAGAAACTCCTTTAATTGGTCTGAACATGTGAAAATGGATTGGAGCGAAGACAGGGCTGTATGGGGACAGAACAATAACTGCCAGCCAAGGTGCAAGTGGTGTTGGTGAATAATTGTGTGTACAGTTCACACAGACAGATGCGTCTCTTTAGCAAGTTATCCATCGATTTTTAACCATTAGCCGTTCCACTTGCTAAATGTTCATGGGAATAAGCTAAAAAATTAAATTTTTTCTAATTGTTCATGCCATTTAAATGTATTTTGCCATTCATGACATTCAATATTTTAAGATGATGTCATATGCATCATAACTGAGGATCATATGCAAATAGGAAATAATAAAATTATGTTCCTCTATCAAAATGATTTTTGAAAATGACATGTGCAGAACATTTATGTCTGTTATCTTATGCTTTATTTTGAATTTTAAATTTTCTGGGAATGATATTTCTGATTAAGTATATTTCTGAATTCTGAATTCTATTTAAGATTTCTGATTTATAAGTTTAGTTTATATATTCTATTCTCTCATAGGGAATATAAAGAACTTTGGATCTCTTTTGATAGATTTTATAGGTCTATATATGTGTCTGTAAAGGGTTTGTGTCATTTATGGTTAGCAGGAAAAGGAAATACTCCCCAAATATCTAAAATTGAAAACCCTATAGTGTATCAAAAAAGAGAGACAGTTTCATTATGGTGCTTGATTGGTTTTGCAAACGCACTTGACACAATACTGTTCTTGCAAGAAATGTTCCAGAACAGCCGACATTCATGTTTTAAAATAACAACTGACTGTTAGCGTTGTTGTTATTTAATGTATGTCATAGTTTAAAAAAAGTGTAGAAAATAAATTGAAACCTTGTGTCCCTACTTTTGATACTGTGTGTAAAATGCATAGTCCTATCAAATGTCTCAAAATTTTAATAAGGATGGTATTATCAAATTTTTGGTAGTTCCAAAATAACAACTTATTACACATAAAATAATTACATTGTTGATTTTTTTTTATGTTTAGCAAACTAAATTATTATAATCTCTTTCATTTTGCTGAAGCTGTCTTATGCACAATCAATATGTTTTTAATCACTTTAATCTTTATTGCAGTCAGTAATAAAGTACAAATGAATATGTCCATGTGTACAGAGTTATTATTAAAATTCAAAAAAAGAATTCTGACTAAAAAAGTACAATAGATCCAAATGCACCCTCGTATATGAAAATATAATGTAAAACACTAAGAACGGAAAGTGTTTCAATGAATTTCATTGATAATTTGGTAACACTACACTTGAAACAGTCTGTCGTGTGAAAAACAATTACAAACACATAAATAGACAGGTGATGAGAATGAAAAACACAAAATGACAGACTACTTCAAGTATAACCTTACTAGCAGTTTGCAACATTTACATTAATCCTATAAAATTAGATTTTAATCATTTCATACTGTACCACATGAAAACTAACAACCCCAGAGGACCTGGGTTACTCCTGAGATTGGGTTACTATGTGAGGAGTTTTACATGTTCTTTCCACGTGATAGGTTTCCACTGGGCTTTCTAGGTTCCCACACCTCCCAAACACACCCATATACTGTAAGGAGACTGGCTATGCCCTGTGTAAATGTGTGTATGTGTATTGCTCTGTAATAGACTGGCGGTCCATCTCGGAAAGGATCGACTGCAACCCTGACCAGGATATGAAGTGTTTGTTGTTCAGTTGAATGAAATCTGTTTTAATCACACTATGGGGAAAATAAACTTCTCCTTATTAGTAGATACTCATCTCAAGCATTCTCTGCTCGTATACAAATGGAGTGTGAAATGCATTCCTTAGACCTTTAAGGGCTAAGCAGTTCCATTAGACAGGTTCCTAACTTTTGTTCATACAGTTGAGGAGGTCATGGTTAGAAAGTAATTCAATACTGGTTTGGTGTTTGGTAAACCTGCTAAGGAGTGACTGGACTAATACCACAGCAAAACCTTAGCAAAAAAACTGCAAGCTTTGGTAGCTCATGTTTCCGATTGTATTGTAATTCAGATCGATCTCACTGTTAGGTAGTTAGTAGTTGTAGAGCTGGGGAAGGCAGTAGGGCTGGTCTGGTTCCCCGTGTCCGCAGTCAAGTTGCTCTTAAACTGGGCAAATGGCTGCGGTGGTGGGCATGTCAGATGAACCACAATGCTAATGGATAACAGCAAAACCGCAATCAGGACAGCCAAGCCTCTCCTCAGGACCAACTGTGGGACAGAGAGCAGAGCTCTCTGCCTCTCTCCTGCCTCTCTGTCCTCCGGCTCATCCTGAGCGTTCACGGGTTTCACCTGTTCTTTGGTGCTCACTGGAGCGTATGGACTCGTTTTTGCACAGTTGTTTACCGAGTGTGCCTAAAGTGAATTAAGGAAAACAGTTAAAACAAACTAATCAGAAGCTGCAGCACATTTGGTAGGTTTCAGTGGTTAAGTGTCACCTGTCAAGCCATTAAACCTCAAAGAATAGTCATTAATGTCATAACGCCACTGCAAGTTGCTTTAAGATTCAAATTTGGTCTTTACCTGTCGTGACGTGACCTTTCATGTCACGTTAGGTATTAAGACACAAAGGTGAATTTGCGCTATGGTCAATAGAGTGCAGGTAGTAAATTGATCAAATTTTTAAAAATCTGTTGATATCTGTTGATCTTCTTGATAATTCAACACTATTGAAAAACTTTTATTCCTAAACATTGTTTTAAAGCACTTAAAGGAACACTAAACCTGGTTAATCCAGGTGTCATAGAAAACTGTTCATTTCTTTCATTATAAACTGCCCAGCTGGTGAAAATATTTTTTAGAGATAGCCAGGAAATCTACATGTTAAAACGAGCCAGAGCATTCCTTCTTTCTCATTACGTCACAAAATCCTTATGTAAGTATTTTTTGAAAATAGGATTTAAACCTTTTTTTTTTTTTGAAGGGACTATTTATTTATTTATTTATTTTATCTAAACTTGCACTGGCCATATCTCAGGAACCTGACAACATACAGCAATAAAACTTGATTTTGAACTGGAGCTCATTAACCCAGAAATCTGAAAATATGCATAACTGAAATCCCTCAAAAAGCAGCTTAATGGCTGATTTGATGTGCCGGGTCACATATGGTCTTGGTCTCCACCTAGAATAATGCTTTTTTTGTCTTCTAGTAGTGAAAAGTTCCTTCAGGATTCTAAAAACTAATTTTTATTTGGACTTAATCTTGTCTTAGCCTTGGTCTTGGATTTGATACTGTCAGTTTTAACTACAGTTCTACACCACACTATGAAATATAGAACTTTTAATAATGATGAATCCAAAATTATGTAACACTCTCATTCACATTTCCAAGCCGGAGCCTCTTTTCCCAATTTTAAAGCAAAACTAAAATCTAAAAACATTCCCTCTTACTTAAGGACTTATTTTAAGTTGAGGTCATGAGTACAATAATGCTTTAAAATAAAATTAGATTTTAAATCGAGAAATAGGGCAGAATCCTTGAATATTGAATCAGTAATATTATTACTTTTAATTATTCAGTTTAATATGGGCATTGTTTTATTTTTTATTTTTCAAAACAAAAGTTTTAAACAAACAAAAATATTTTTATATGATCTCATTGTGGAGCAAACTTATTGTGCTTTGCATTTATTTTTTTTATTTGTTTACTGTCTCATAGGCTTTTATATTCTGAATAAATTTTCTGAATATTATTATTACAGGGTTTTTTTTATAATCTGTAGTATATCTGCATTCAGTGTCAGTGTCCTTGCTTTTAAAAAACCTTCTGTTCTTTTTCTTCTTATTCTTATATAATTGTGAATATTTGAGTGTAAATGATCATAAACGACTCACCACAGTTCCTCCAGCAGGTACGTGCTCGGGGTTGTCTGGTCCTTCAGGAATAATGTTGTCCAGGACTGGAACACTAAGAGGTACCTTCTGTCCTACACAATTTACCTTCCCATTCTTTCCCGCTCGTTTCTGAGCCTGAAGATAAAGCACAGAAAGCAGTTAATGGCATTCATGAGCTCTATATTACAATAAATGTGCTGGGCGTTAAGGATAACACAATGATGAATGGAGCTCTCATAGCATTACAATCGACAGCTTGATCTCTTTATCTGTGTGCTTTTTTAGCGCCTTACCTTCTCCGTCAGTTTTTTCCAATCGAGTTTCAAGATGAGCGTGATGAAAAAGCAAGCTTGGATGATAACGCAGACTAAGAGACCAAGTGTCAGACCTGGGAATTCAAGAAAGACAAAACTGAAAAAACAATACACTTTTTAAAATATTTTTCCTAAAATCTCAGTTGAATTAAAATGATACTTCTGTTCGGATTGGAAAGAGACACTAGGACGGAACTAAAATTACCGAGAACCCTCAGCTTAGCGGCAAACATCAGCGATATTCCCAAAGGAAGTCCGATACAGTAGTAAGAGATCAGGTTGGCTATGGCTGCTATCTTCTGTTTCCCTGAGCCAAGAAGGATCCCAGAACTGACACACTAGATAGAACAAAATACCAGATATTACTAATGATAAGAATGCACAAAGATCAGAAGATGTTTCCAGTGTTATGAATGTGATATTTGACTTAAGTTGTTTAAACCTTCACAGCATCAGTTAGCAATTAATTAATTAGAATTAATCAGCATCATTTTTAATGTACTGTAATCTCTTTATTTAAAAGCTAACAAACTCACTTAATTATAAGGACAGCTGCAGAGAGCAATAGACTTGAATGAACACAAAAAAAAGTGAAGATATAAAAATGTTTGGCATTTTTGGAATAAATGATTTAGAATTAATGGGCGTTTTGGATGTAAATCAGTCCTTAAAGAACATATTTAAATAGTAAATTTTAACATGAAACACTGACAGTAATTGTGAAAGAACTGGACTGGACTGGCACCTAGTACGTAGGATTGATGTACCTGCTTAGTGCTTAATTCTTACTGCTGACATCCGTTTATGGTCTTTTTTCTTTGTAGTGTTCATCATTACAGTATATGCATTTTTATGCTTAGCATTGAATATTACTGTTTTTTAATATTATTCATTCTCTCAATCAATCCTGGCTTATCCAGAGTGATCTCATTATATATCTAAGCAGTTGAGGGCCTTACTCAAGGGCCCAACAACTTGGTGGTCGTCAGGTTTGAACCTGGAACCAAACCGTAGTTCAATGCCTTAAACTTAACTACTGAGCTACTCACATACATTCACTCACACACTCATTCACATGCTATGGGCAATTTGGTTACACAAATTAGCTAAAGTAAACACAGGGATAACACACAGTACATACTCCAGAAGGGAACTGAACTTGGAACCCTGAGGTGTGAAGGCACAGTACTAACCGCTACGCCACCGTGCTGCCCGTTACTGTTTAATTTACATTATGCATTATGGTATTGCTTAAACGTGTATAAAATACAAAAATCTAAAACTATTTAATTAACCCCTGAGTTACTGTATCTAATAATACTATTACGTTTCCTAATTTTAGAGAGAGGTGTTTCTGTTTATATTTCTATTCATCAAATGCTAAAAAAGTCAAAATATACTGTAAATCTAAATAATGTACAGTAACAGTCATTTAATATTTTAAAACTGCTCAAAGGAGATTATTGTATATTCTGGACACCTTCAGCATTGGTTTAGAGTGTAGAAAGAAATAAAAAAAGCGTAAAGCTTTTGAGTTCAAGATTCTGATTCTGTAATGATGTTTTTTAGTATTAATTTTTGTTTTCAAAACAAAAATTTGTATTATCTTTTTAAATAATGTATTTAGCCCAAAGCACAAATTAAGCCAACTTTGTCAGATGTTGATTTCATTTTGACAAACATCAAATAAATGGTAACTCACCACAAGGGCGTCGACAAACTGCAAAAAAACATAGAAGGTCATATTTTCGGACACGATCTCAATAATGGCCCTGGGGGGAAGTGGAAAGAATTATTATTATTATTATTTTTTTTCATCTTCTATGTTTTAGGATCTATGCATTTCTTAAATATCCACAATGATAAAACAAGTGTGTGTATCAGGTCATGCTGTTGTGTTTTTTAATGACTTACTTGTCACTGGTAAAGATGTGGCCTAAGACTGATTTTGTAGATCCGAGCACAATCCCTTGTAACAGTGCTAATACTCCTAAAGAAGAGAACATGAAAGGTATTATGTATTAAGTAGTATGTATACAGTACATACAGTAGCTCAGTGGTTAAGGCATTGGACTACAGTTCGGAAGATCCCAGGTTCAAACCCCACAACCACCAAGTTTCCACTGTTGGGCCCTTGAGCAAGGCCCTTAACCCTCAACTGTTTAGATGTGTAATGAGATAAAAATTTAAGTCGCTCTGGATAAGAGCGTCTGCCAAATGCCTTAATGTAATGTAATGTAGTATCTATAGAAAAGTTTGGGAACACTTTCTAAATCCATGGTCGTTTCTGATTTTTATTTCTTTCTACACTGTAAAACAATGCTAAAGGCATCTAAAATACGCATTGATCTCCTTTAAACAGTGATATTGAGATATTTTCTGATATTGATATTGAGATGTGTCTGTTTGACAGCCAGTTTCATTATGGTGCTTGATGGATTTTGCAAATACACTTTTCCAGACGGGCTGACCTCCATGTCTTAACAGAACTGACTGTTGTTGTTGTTGTTGAATTAATTACCTAATTCCATATGGGCCATATATCGTCATAGTTTTAAAATCCCCAGAATTGTTGTAGAATGTAGAGAATAAAGTGATCCCAAACTTTTGAACCTTTATACCGCTCAAAGGTTTGTGTGTGTATATATATATATATATATATATATATATATATATATATTCTGTATGAATAGTAATTTACTAGCACCGAAAAAAAAGAAACCTTCCCACACACGATGTGAGTTGTGTTTTTAAAGTTCAGTGTGTTGTGCTGCATGGTTATATTCTGAATCACAGCTATTCTTAGCTCTCGGTGAAATCATATGATAGGTAAAGGTCTAGGAACACTTCAATAGAAAAGAAAATCTGTCTTTAACTTTCTGCCAAAACAAATCAAGCAGAAGAGGGGGTTTTGGGTTATGATTTAAAACGAGTCTTCTACTAACTATTTTCAAATATTAGACAATTATACGAATTATAATATTACCTGATGTCCTTATTTTTCCAGTTTTTTTTTAACAAATATATATAAAAACTGCGTATCAGTATACCAATGCATCTCAAAATATTAGAATAGCATAGAAAAGGTTTTCCCTGTAATTTAATTGGAAAAGTGAAACTCAGGATTCATCTAGATCATCTTAATACTATATATATATATATATATATATATATATATATACAATAAATAGTAATTTACTTCAAAAAAGACACTTTAAATACTTTAAATACATTTTTTACTTTATGTGTAATAAATCTAGAAAGGTTTAGTTTTTTTATTCAATTATTTTTTATTTAACTTTCTATTATATTCTAATTTTTAAGATGCACTGTATATCAATAAAAAAAAAGTCAAATACTGTGGGTATTTCAAGTGGTGAGAAATTAAAGAGGAAAAAAAGAGTGCTGGTTTCACTGCAGCATGGTTTGTGTCCAGATCAGTACAAAGTTCTTCACCTCTATCCTGTGATGGGGCTACATAATATATATAATTCATTTGGGGGGTTATTTGTGATGGGAGACGTCTCTTCCAGAATGACTCCATCCACTCCAAACCCATTCATTAGGGATTATGTCATTAGGTTTAAAGAGTACTGGAACACCTATGGGAGCTTTTTAAGCCACCACCACGGACACAGACTGTAGCTGTTATAATGGTTCCTTTTGTTACCTTCCACCTTCCTATGATCTTTAATTTCTCAACAATTTGTGTTTGTACAGCCTTGTGGGTATTAAGTGTATCTATCTTTTGTCCTGACCTGAAACAAATAAGGCCACTTTGCTGGTGATCAGAGCTTGACGTGTGTCTCCTGCCCCCAAAGCATTGCCCACACGTACGCACGCTGCTGCATGGACACCTAGAGGGAACTAGAAAACACGTCCATTACAAACACACATTTAAACAAAAAAAAGGTGTACTTTTTGCTGGTTTTTGGAATTTTTGATTAGATTCTAATCTCAATTCTTTACTTACAGAAAGGTGTTTTATGTCTAATCGAAATATTCAGCTAAATGTTTTGGCATCCCTGCCCTTAATTCTTTCAGAGCTCGACTTTCTCTATTAAACTCTCGCTCATAATAATCTGGCTAATACCTAACGGGTTTCCACACCACTGCTGTCAGCACAACTCCATCTAAATCAAGAGCAGGCAACACAGACTCACCATGTACGTGATGGATCCCAGCTCCAGCAGCACGTGTTGGGCCGCCAGGTCCACCTCTCCCAGCATACCTAGCAACGAGATGTTTTATTTCAAATAAAATATTGTTCTTGGGACTATTATAAGGAGAGAAAATTGATTCATGTGTCAAGATGCCATGAGACAGGCATGATACCAAATGATGATTATTATTATTATTATTATTATTATTATTATTATGGTCCAGACACTGTGACATCAGCCCTTGGGAAGGAAAATAGTTTTAACAATCATAAGGAGAGAAAATCAATTTATGTGACAAGATGCCATAAGACAGGCATGATAACAAATTATTATTATTATTATTATTATTATTATTATTGTTGTTGTTGTTGCTGTTGTTAGGGCCCATCAGCCCTATGTCATTATAATGTGTGAAGGCCCTCTTGTTCTTCTAAGGTTTTTTTTTTCAGCATCCAGGGCTTTTGGGGGTCTTAACATGCTCACAAAATCATGAGAATTGGCAGACAGGTTGCAATCTGCTGCCATTGGGATGTCTGGACCCCGGGCGTGGCACAAAGCCCTCCCATGTTATTTTGCTACTAAGCATATTCACACTTGCACCTACAGTATGCACACGAAACCTATTACACATTTAGAGCCCACTGTGCTAAACAACTTTCACATTGCATATTATGGGCGTCACTCAACAGGAAGTTTGCAAAATGCACCCAATAAATTTTGATATACTCCTCCTAGGGGATTTATACGATCACCAAAAAAAAAAGCCTAAGTGATCTTAGTACACTGAGGATGCAAAATAGCAGAGGGATTTTTTATATCTCAAACGGTGATGATGCCTTAAACGTATACCGAAAAGTGATTAAAAACTTTCTTTGTGACATTGTATTCCATGAAATCATTTTGAGTGACACCATAGTGTGATGGGTTTTTTTTTCACTATTCGGGGCTTTTTGGAGATCTTAACATAAAATTCCCCTTTTTCCAAAATTATGTTATAATGGTATTAGTATGTCCCCTTTAAATGGATGCGCCCAGTGTCTTTCTGGTGCACCTGGGTGGCAATGGTGCAGAGTGCTTGGGCCCACTCATCGTTGCTTGCAACTATATTAATTATTATTATTATTATTATTATTAATCTTTCTATGGAAAAAATACAGCTTTGGAAACGTAATTTAAGCAAACACTATATCAATAGTTTATCTGGGGAAGTTTATCACATTCAGAACTGCCGTAAGCAATAGAATAAACAGGTTTTTTCTTGCAGTCAGTTTGTGTCGGTAAAATCGGCTGATATTCCCCCAGTGTAAATAATTTAAAAAGAATTGAATTAAATTGACTCGACCTGTTAAGTTGTAATTTTAAAGTTTGATCACTGAACTAGCCTGATTCGATTCAGAAACATGGTGAGGTTGAACAGACCGTATATCTCTGGAGGAAGTAACATTTAAGATAAACGATTGTTTGGTTCGGTTTTTGCTGGATGCAAGGTGGAATAGTACTGAAGAAAAGAGAAACCTTTCCCTTCTCCAAGTCAGGCAACGTCTGTGTTCAATGTGTTCAACCCCTGGTGAAGCTAATCACACCCTGTGAGTTGCGTTTTTGGAGTGTCAGTGTGTTGTGTTGCATGGTGTTATTCTGAATCACAGCTATTCTTAGCTCTCCATGAAATGATCTGATAGCTAAAGTTCTAGGAACACTTTATTAGAGAAGAAACTCTGGCTTTATCTTTCCATCAAGCATACAGGGGCTATTGGGTTCTGATTTAAGACCAGTCTTCTTCTATTGCCACATATAACAAACAATTAAGTTAATATCCTCTTATTTTGTGCTTATTTTTCCCAGTTTTTTAATTTTTTTTATTGTTTGATATGGAAATTTGTACACTTTCCATGTACCTCCGTGACCCAAATGTGCCACCGTCTGCTATAGTTATGCATGTTGACTATTTCCACATTTTTCCCCACATTTTTTTTCATATGCTGATTCTACACTCACTGTACACTTTACAACATCACCATGTTAATAAACATCACAATTCAACAGCATTAAGGATTACTAAACTTTTAAGAACAGAGTCTTTTAGTCATTAAATTGTGATCAGTAAAGCAAACACATTGTTAAGCAACTTTTACACATGCTGTTGGTCTTTCGGCTGCTTCCGGCAAGGGGTCACCACAGCGGAATACCCAGTCTGAACTACAACTTGGCACAGGTTTTACGCCGGATGCCCTTCCTGATGCAACCCTCCCATTTTATCCGGGCTTGGGACCGGCACTGTATCCAGTGGCTGGGGGGGTTGGGCACTGGCTGGGAATCGAATCTAATTGGATTATCTAAGCAACCACAATAACAAAAAGTCTAAAAAAGGCTAGTGAATATTGCACAATAGCTTCCCATTAAGGTCTGTATCATGTAGTTTAAATGTATCCTTATTTTCCAAATGTATCACAGACTCCAGTGGTGCAACCTAAAGAGTATAAGAGACTAATATAATACACAACAACACCACTATGGTCATTGCAGTGGTACCATCGCGTAATCATAAACACCCCATACCTGTGAGGAAACCTCCGATTTCATAAATCCACCACTCGAAGCAGAGCATTAATGTACTGGGAATGGCCAGCTTCATGAAGGAATCCCACTCCTGCAGCGAGGCCATGGACCAGCCTGTAGAGGGAGACACAGACAGGAATTCACCCAGTTATTCAGCTAAAGAAGAAAGCATCAAGATCAAGACTTGTCTGACCGTCCGGCTTCAATTCAGTTCCTATGTTTGCGTCTTGTTGAGTTTCCTGGATTATTGCTTAATGTACATTATATGAACCTAAAGATTGTCCTGGAAATCGCTCATAAAAAAATAAGTTTTAAAATGTGATGCAAATGTTGATGCAAGAGCTAGATGTGGGGTTTAGGGTTTGAAAGAATCACATCAACCCTATTTATTTGAATTCGAAAGAATTTCTCATGAATTCATATCCATGTGCACAGAGTTGTGATTATTCAACCACTGATCTAAAATCCAGCCAAGAGTATGTGGGTAGGAAGCTACAAGCAGCAAGGTCAGGGGTTCAAGCCCCGGCACCACCAAGCTTCTAGTGTTGTATTAGGTCTGACCCTGCGGCTCTGACGCCAGCTTCGTAACAAGCTGGTACTGTATGTGAAGAAAGGAATTTCACTGCGCTGGAATGTATTTGCAACAAATAAAGGCTTTTAATAAGTTATGTAAAGTAAAAGCACGCTGAAGAGCACATGTTTAGATGAAAAATTACAGACAGCATGGTCATATGATCTAAAGCATATACTGCATCTCCAATGACTATAGTGTATGATTAAGTCATGAACTTGTGCATTTTATCAATTTATACTTTGGATTTAAAATTTTGGAGCATTCGTTAAAGAAGCTAGGTAAAAAAATCTATTTTAAAATCTTCAAGATTTGTGGGAAGTGTGGGAATGTTCACATTATCATAAAGAGTTAAGTAAATGTTACGTTTTTGGAACTGTGTCTTTTACGTTGATATGAGATGATGTGTTTTTAATGAACATATCCACTAGTTTATTATTAAATTGGGTTATGGGTGTGATTAATGTACTGACTTCATAAGAAGAGGCCACTCATCTGCATACCCATGATCCACTGCAGCCTAGTTTCATCTGGGGTTTAATGTTTTTTTTTTTTCTTGTTTTTTTTTACGTTTTTTCCCATATTCCTGAATTGATGCAATCTCAATTTTAAAAACTGGGAAGTTCAGCATACAATGCAGCTCAATACAGATTGTCACAATGCCAGAGAAATCCCTGCTACTAGATCAAATCCTGCACACTAAACTACCAAAAAGTATGATCTAATACATACTACACAGACGTGCGGGTCAGGGTCAAAGCTGATATAGTCCGAGATATTCAGGTCACGGCTAACAGGTGAGAAATCATACCAGGTCTTAAGAATTCATGGCCAATTGTAAGGTGTAGTAGCTACATTGTAACAGTTAGTAGGTGGATCTTGATGGTTCTTAGACACTTCTTGTTTGGTTCATTTTGTGGGAGATTCGTAAGTAGGTCATAGCTAATGCATAGTTGTTACTTTCATAGGTGATTTAAGGCATTTGGGAACACTGAGTGGAGAGAGACCAAGAATGGTTAAGAATTTCATCACAATCCCGTGCTCTCTGGCCAAATGTCCAGGAATGCGGGAAGTCTTTGTACTGTTGTTAGTAGGGAAAAGTGTTGCCTGTGGTCTGTATCAGTATGTGCTATTGCAGAACACTCTTTGTGTTTACTGTCCATGGGCAGGCCAGTAGGTAGTAGTCAAGGTTCTTCCCCACACATTACTGTCTAGTGCCATCTGAAAAGGATTTCGACTTTACTCTGCCAAAAGTTGTTAGTCCTTCTCTTGAGACCCAGATGTCCTCATATGAGCACCTGACATTTCCTCCCAAGTACACTGACAACCCTTGCGTATTATTCTTTGCCAAAATTCCTTCTGTTGAGAAATTACAATGTTCATGAAAGTTGAGGTATAACACAAACACGTGTTGAAAAGTCTTTTCACAAATCAGAACTTTCTCACAGTCCTGGCTCCAGATGTAGCCGGGCGAGGTTACAACCTCTGTGTGTGATGTGTGCAGTGTTTTTCTCTCTCTCTCACTGTGTGTGTGTGTGTGTGTGTGTGTGTGTGTGTGTTTTTGTCACTGACCCCCCCATGTGCTGACATGCAGTTTTTTCCAGCGTATGTAGCCGAACAGCAGGAGTCCGATGGAGAACTGTGAGATACAATTAGCTGCAGCAGAGCCCCTGCAGAAACACACACACACACACACAAACAGAATCTTCACTTTGCAGACTTCGTGTGAGCAGCGAATTTAAGAATATTGCAAATAAATGCATCTCTAAAAAATTTTAATGTTTTCATTTTTCTAAGGTTTTCTTAACACGCATCAACTCTTCATCCAGAGACTATAACTACAGACTGTAACTTTATATGACTTTTAAAAGTTAAAATCACAAAGGCAGAGGATGTGCGGTTCAGTCCAGGATACGTACTTTACTCCCAGACCCATCCGGAAAATGAGTGTGTAATTGGCCGCTACATTTAATACGTTGGCTATTGCTGCTGTGTACATCTGGGGCAGGATGATCCCCTGAAATACAACAACATGTCTGATTTTTATCACTCGTTCCTTCATTAAACACACAAAATACACACATACACACACAAAAATAAGGTAAGCTCTATACCTGGTTCTGAAGGTAAGCCACCTGAAGCTGGTGCAAGAAAAAGGCCTGAGGAAACAACAATGAGAGCGGGATCGAAAATATTTTGCTACCAAGCTCATACATTGATGCTATTTAGAAAAGAAATTTAGGATTTATTGGATACATGTTCAGTTGTAGCATATTCAAAGGACGCAACAAGCTGGACAACTAAAATTGAGAATTTATGAGTTTATGCTGGGCGGCACAGTGGTGTAGTGGTTAGCACTGTCGCCTTTCACCTCCAGGGTCCGGGTTCGATTTCCGTCGCTGTGTGCATGGAGTTTGCATGTTCTCCCCGTGTTCTGAGTTTCCTCCAGGTGCTCAGGTTTCCTCTCACAGTCCAAAGACATGCAGATTAGGCTAATTGGCGTTCCCAAGTTGCCCGTAGTGTGTGTGCTACTATCAGTTGTCTTGTGCACAGGAATGCTGGGTATTGTGACAAAATTGTCCTGCACAAAGCCCCGACTAACCCGAACCCCACTGAACAGCTTTGGGATGAATTGGAACTGGAACCTTGACGACATCCCAACATCGGTGCCTGAGCTCACTAATGAGCTGAATGACCCTCAAGATCCCCAGATCCACACTCCCAAAAAAAAGTACAAAGCCTTCACTGGAGAGTTGATGTCATGATAACAGCAAACAGGAATAAATCTGGAATAGGCGGTTCAACAAGTACATGTGGTTTTGATAGTCAGGAGTTCACATACTTTTGGAATGTCATCTGTAATGTTTGTGAAGACACACGTGACATGCAGTTGTCCACGGTACATGCAGTGTACTATAGTGGGTCAGAGGTAGCTCAGCGTTTAAGGCGGTGGTCTGCTGATCATGAGGTTCAAACCCCACTATCACCAAGTTTCCAAGGTTGGGCCCTTAGGCAAGGTTCTTAATCCTCAACTGTATACTGTTTAGTAAGATAAAAATGTAAGTTGCTCTGGATAAGGTTCTTCCCATTGCTGTAAACGAATGCAAAAGAGGTGTAGTTTCCATCTTTATTGCCGTTATCGGTGAAATTAAAAGACTACGACTTCAGACTAACTCCAATAAAAGTACAAATTATACAAAAGGACAGAAATATTTTGATTTAACTGAAAATTTTCAGTTAACCATGTTAAGTATTCAGAGTAAACAAAGCACAAACTCAGTAGAGAACTACAGACTTGAAATATTATTAATAATTGACTTCATATCATTCATGGCAACGTGCCACCTATGAGCCATCATGATTTAATGCATTACTCAACCATAAGAGTTTAATTTTCAAGCTACTGATAGAGATTAGATTTTAGCTTTGAATTACGAAAAGCTGTAACTGGTTGAACTATTTTGTCAGAGTTCAACGTATATTAGGAACATGCAAAATAAATATAAACGAAATGGTGGCCAAAAATATTATAACAACATATGCCATGTAAAAGTGCTCTCCCTGTGCACAAAACAGGTGATGTCACTAATTAGTTGTAGCCTAATTAGTTTCTCACCACTGTATAATATGTATTATACAGTGGTGTGAAGAAGTGTTTGCCCCCTTACTGATCTCTTATTTATTTGCATGTTTGTCATCAATGTTTCAGATCATCAAACAAATTTAAATATTAGTCAAAAATAACACAAGTAAACACATCAAGGAGTTTTTAAATGAAGATGGACAGTTTGTGACCTCAAGCTGAAGCGAACTTGGGTTATGCAGCAGGAAAATGATCCAAAACACACCAGCAATTCCACTTCTGAATGGCTAAAGAAAAACAACATGAAGACTTAAGAGTGGCCTAGTCAAAGTACTGACCCGAATCCAGTTGAAATGCTGTGGCATGACCTTAAAAAGGTGATTCAGGCTGGAAAACCCTCCAATGTGGCTGAATTACAACAATTCTGCAAAGATGAGTGGGCCAAAATTCCTCCACAGTGCTGTAACAGACTCATTACAAGTTATCGAAAACGCTTGATGGCAGTTGTTTGCACCAGTTCTTAGGTTTAAGGGGCAAACACTTTTTCACACAGGGCTATGTAGTTTTGGATTTTGTTTTCCGTTAATAATAAAAACCTTTATTTAAAAACTGCATGATGTGTTTATTTGTGTTATACAACTGTATATACGCCTGTTTATTTGTTAGTGTAAAAATAAAAAATTCAGAATGAATAATAAATGAGACGACTTACAGGAACTGCTGGTATGAATGCATAGACATACATCTGTGCGATTCTGAGGAAGATAAGAAGAAGAATAAAAATTATTAAAGGATGCTGAAGTTAAGAGCGAGAGAGAGAGAGAGAGAGAGAGAGAGATTATGCAGGCAGGCAGTGAACTTTTTGCAATACGATTTGAAAGAATAAAGATGCAGCATGAACTCGAAGTTACCAGAGAAACAGGTTCTGAGAGCTTCAACGAGTTCCTTTTCAGTTTCCTGCCATAGCAACCGCTACTCTAGCTTCACACACTGCCAGACATTAAAGTCATTTACAGTCTTGTCAGAAAATCTCCATTTAGGTGTATAATTTGCATTAATGCAGTAAGGTAATTGTGTTAATTGGACTTTAAATGCATTTCTTTATAGTTCTGCATAAAAATGCACTCCTTTGATCTTTCTTTAATATTTTTGCTTAACACCAAACATCTCTGTGGCTAAGCAGGACGTAATGAATTGATAGAATTTGTTCTGTAATACAGGCTTTATATATATTCCACATCAGTCACTGTCAGGTTACCGCGGTCCCACATGACATCCTATAATGCAGTCTGGGTTTCCTGACGTGCCTTCAGTCAGAAACCCCACGCTTCTCTACAGTAAGAGAAACCGTCTGCATTTACTTTCCCAGGCTTCCACTGTATGCTGAAGATCATCTTTAAAAGCAGATTTTCCGTTTTCCTTTTCCTTCTCAGGTCTGTGAGAACCTCGGATTCCCCAGTGAGATCTTACTCTGCTAATGGAAATTCAGTTTTTTTGCTCATGAATAATGACCTAGATATGTGATGGTTATCGAGCAAGTCATTTTTACAATAATTATCCCATAGAACTGTGAGCAAGATCCATGCATGACTCTGAAAGTTCTTGTATTTTACTTTTTTTTTTTTTTTTACCAAGTTACAGAGATCTGCCAAAGTGTGGGTTAATGGTTCTTTATATCTTAAACCCCCTCTATTTCACTCCTCCTACAAATGTGCCATTTTAGTGTCTATGTAAATACTAAGCCAGAGAACAGCAGAGATGAGCAACAACCTGGGGATGGGCTCATATTCAGGGGGAAATCTAATTAATTAGTTTAAAGGCCTAGTCATTGCAAAAATGGAAAAATAAATAACAAAATGTAAAAGTATTTTTTTTCATGATTTTTGTTTGTGCACCCACACTCTTCACAGTCTGAATGGCTAAAAATAACAAATAGACTTTGCATAAGAGGTGCCTTTTAAATTATTACAAGATTCCAGATTTAGGATTCTTTTTTGTCACTTTACGAGTACAGTGCAACTCAAATTACACTCACCTAAAGGATTATTAGGAACACCTGTTCAATTTCTCATTAATGCAATTATCTAAACAACCAATCACATGGCAGTTGCTTCAATGCATTTAGGGGTGTGGTCCTGGTCAAGACAATCTCCTGAACTCCAAACTGAATGTCAGAATGGGAAAGAAAGGTGATTTAAGCAATTTTGAGCGTCGCATGGTTGTTGGTTCCAGACGGGCCGGTCTGAGTATTTCACAATCTGCTCAGTAACTGGGATTTTCACGTACAACCATTTCTAGGGTTTACAAAGAATGGTGTGAAAAAGGGAAAAACATCCAGTATGCGGCAGTCCTGTGGGCGAAAATGCCTTGTTGATGCTAGAGGTCAGAGGAAAATGGGCCGACTGATTCAAGCTGATAGAAGAGCAACTTTGACTGAAATAACCACTCGTTACAACCGAGGTATGCAGCAAAGCATTTGTGAAGCCACAACACGCACAACCTTGAGGCGGATGGGCTACAACAGCAGAAGACCCCACCGGGTACCACTCATCTCCACTACAAATAGGAAAAAGAGGCTACAATTTGCACGAGCTCACCAAAATTGGACAGTTGAAGACTGGAAAAATGTTGCCTGGTTTGATGAGTCTCGATTTCTGTTGAGACATTCAAATGGTAGAGTCAGAATTTGGCGTAAACAGAATGAGAACATGGATCCATCATGCCTTGTTACCACTGTGCAGGCTGGTGGTGGTGGTGTAATGGTGTGGGGGATGTTTTCTTGGCACACTTTAGGCCCCTTAGTGCCAATTGGGCATCGTTTAAATGCCACGGGCTACCTGAGCATTGTTTCTGACCATGTCCATCCCTTTATGACCACCATGTACCCATCCTCTGATGGCTACTTCCAGCAGGATAATGCACCATGTCACAAAGCTCGAATCATTTCAAATTGGTTTCTTGAACATGACAATGAGTTCACTGTACTAAAATGGCCCCCACAGTCACCAGATCTCAACCCAATAGAGCATCTTTGGGATCTGGTGGAACGAGAGCTTCGTGCCCTGGATGTGCATCCCACAAACCTCCATCAACTCCAAGATGCTATTCTATCAATATGGGCCAACATTTCTAAAGAATGCTTTCAGCACCTTGTTGAATCAATGCCACGTAGAATTAGGGCAGTTCTGAAGGCGAAAGGGGGTCAAACCCCGTATTAGTATGGTGTTCCTAATAATCTGTTAGGTGAGTGCATAACTACAATTTGTAGTGCAGTCTAAATAATACAAATCATATAATCAATTCATCTATTAACCTTTGTATTCCAACTAGGGACCGTGAAGCCCAATAGTGAGCATTGTATTTATTCCCTCCGGTCAATGCCAATTATGCATGTTTTTGGAATGAGGGAGGAAAAACCAGGAGGAAACCTACCAAGCACAGGGAGAACATGAAAACTCCATGCACACAGACCCGAAATGGGAAACGAACCCAGGACCTGAAGGAGCAAGGGGACAGTGCTAACCACTAAGCCACCCATATAATCAATATTCTCTATACACACATTCTACATGTATATAATAATAATAACAATAATATTACAATGTCAGATATCAGATCTAATTCTCTAATAAAATCTAATGCACCTGCAGCACAATCTATTCAATTGTAGGATTAAAATAGGACGTAAGGGGATGGTAGGATGGTAATAGGACGTAAAAGCTTTCTGATGGGTGTACTAATAAATTTCATGTTAATGAAATTCATAAAACTAAAACTTATAAGGATAAGCTGTTTCCAAAAAACGTTTTAAGTAAAGTGAGCAAAATTGGATTTACAGTCTGAATTCTTAGCATTAAAAAAAATAATAATAATTTGTAGCATCTGTGAAAACGCTCAAGTTATTAAATACATATTTAATCTATTTTTTTCTGTATTTTGAAACCAGGCATCACATACAGTATCCATCACACTATTCTGATGTCTCACCTGGCAACCTCAGCTTCCTGATGCAAGAGCAACAGAATGGACTCGGAGTTGATGAGGACGGCCCAGCATGGCAGACAGAACAGCAGCAGGATCAGGATACTCCTCTGCATAATCTCCCCAACACGCTTCAGATTTTTACTCCCGAACGTCTACGGAAACACAGCACAACACAGCACAGAACTGTATTTAACTCTCTAAGAGATTACTAGTTTGTTGAGATAAGCACCGTCACAATCAAACAACACATTTTCAATCAGAAGTTCATTTTCTGAACTAATCTTCTCAGCAATACATGAGCCTAAGACTGTGGCTTAAACTTTACATTCTGACAGAAGTATCTTTTTGTACCGGGTACTTGTGGTTTTAATCATGTTGGTTCTTTTTAAACAAACTGAGGTGTGATGGAGTCATGGGGAGATGGTAAATGTTTATTAAAATGATTGACAGGAGACTCAAGTAATCACAAACAAGCACTTAAGAAGCTCAGGATGATGCTCGACATATTTCAAATTAAATGTCAGTTAATTAGGCACGCTCACCTGGGACACCAGTGTGTCACACGTCAGGGCCAGACCACATCCTGTGGCTGCGGTCGTCACGTTAATGGTCTGGGGAGAAGAGAGATTAGATAAAGCTGTTTTTGCACGAGGGGATTTCTCTTATCACGCGCTGCTCCTGCTCTAAAAACTCATGCATTGAATTTTCATCAGTCGCTTCCTGAGGTTTGTGAGCAGAGTCATAGAGCCGGAATGCAAAAGATTCACTGGTATTGTTATGACATCATCTCATTTTGTATTAATTGACCAGACTGATAAGCCTTCGACTTTGACAGTTGTGTATAAGATTAGATGATGCCATGTTTCTTAACGGAGCAGATTGACTATTCCGCTCCTGAATGCAAATGATTTATTGGAGATTAAACATCTTTTAGGATCAAAGTACACGACACCAATGAAACCTGATCAAGCTTAGAGGAAGCAGGGCTGAGCAATGAGAACAAATATACAAAAGAACATTAATTTGAAGAGAAATTACCGCAGAGGCCAGCGCATATCCTGCCAGTTCAGCATTCCCGAGATGACCAACAAATATGGTGCTGACGAAAGGCTGAAGGAAGTTTAAAATCCGGGTAACGAGCTGAAAAAAACACAAATCCGTAAATATCAACGTATAATGAACCTGAGAACAAGTCTTGCTCAAGTACACAAGAAAGTTCCACAAACCCAATACATCAAATTTACTTGAAAATCTGATTTTTTTTTTTTTCTAAATATAACAACATGCAAAATCCCACAAACACGACCCAGATATAACTTATAGAAACACCGAGGTAAGTAGGCACATCATAAGGTCTAGGGTCAACTTTTGCGTCCAGATGACCGTCAGTCATCCAATTACATGTTTTGTTGGTGTTTGTCAAGCACTAAGTTTTCTGAATCAGAACCAACCCTGTGTCCAGCTTTACAGAGCATTAAATAATGGTTTGTTATAAGTTTCTGTCTCGTTAAGACATCATCCAGCTATCTAAGCTGAGAACCACACATGTATAAGCCTGTTGGTGGATGAGCATTTAACTGTGCTCCTAATAAAGACATTCCAGTGGGGACAGATGGAGTAGGACTGCATGATACATCTTCAATAACTGCAGTCTATTGGGTTTGTCTTCAACCCTTCATCATCTTCAACCCTAAAAACGTTAATGCTCCAGACATCCCAGACATGGTCCTCATACCAAAGCCATCTTTATGAGATAATTAGTAATAATTATAAAAATCCTTTTAATGAGTCTTTAATCTTTGAAAACCTACTGGAGACAACCTCAGTGGTAGTCTACATGCCCACTGGGAGTGGACTCTATCCTGCCAAAGGAGCCCATAGAGATGTGTTTCAATAGATTGATTCTTATCAGTGTCTTGAGGCATGAATGAAATTTTCTTGCGGGCTTTTTCTTCTCTCCACCAAAACTGTTTGCTTTAAATGGACAAACTTGCTGTGAGATATTTGATCACCCGGTTTTCTTAAAATGTTTCATTTCACAAAGAGTGATGAATGATTTCTATATTGAAGATTGATTACTTTAACAAAATGACTTCGCCGCATTTTAGTAAAAATTGTAGGTGAAGCTGGACCTCCCATTGATCCTTAAAGCAACTGACAAAAAAAAGAATAAAATAACTAAAGAGATTTAAAATGACTGGAATTGGGTAAAGAATTGTTCAAGATATTACTAAAAACCGTAAAGCATAGTGCTCCACCGTCAACTTCATGGAAGAAATGTGGTCAGAAAAAGTAATGAATGGAGATCACTTTAATAGTGTTTAATAGTGAAAGCAAATACATTTCCATACACACTCAATGTTCATAAGTGAGTCCATAAGAAAACTACTGGTTAGTTAAACTCATCAGAAAAAAGCTTCTGTTCACTAGGAAGCATAAAGATCGGACATGGAAAAAGGTCATGTGACCTGATGAGTCACCTCACTGAGCCTATTCCAGAGTGATGTGCGTGTCAGGGTAAGAAGGGAAGCCCATGAAGCGATGCACCCATCATGCATAGTGCCCTCTATACAAGCCTCTGGAGGCAGTGTTATGATCTGGGGTTGATCAGTTGCTCAGGTCTAGACTCAGCAACGTTATGTGGCAATTGAAGGAAGTCAGCTGATGACCTGAATGTACTGTACTCAATGACCAGGTATTCACATTTATGGAGTTCTTCTTCTTCCCCGATGGCACAGCCATATTCCAGGACATACAATATACAGGTGAAACCCGAAAAATTTGAATATCGTGCAAAAGTTCATTTATTTCAGTAATGCATCTTAAAAGGTGAAACTAATATATGAGAGAGACTCATTAATTGAGATGATTATGGCTTACAGTTCATGAAAACCCCAAATCTCTGAAAATTAAAGACATGCAATCAATAAAACAAGAGTTGTACATAGAACACATCGGACCTCTGAAAAGTATAAGTATGCATATGTACTCAGTACTTGGTTTGGGCCCCTTTTGCAGCAATTACTGCCTCAATGCGGCATGGCATGGAAGCTATCAGCCTGTGGCACTGCTGAGATGTTATGGAAGACCAGGATGCTTTAATAGCGGCCTTCAGCCCTTCTGCATTGTTCGGTCTCTCATCTTTCTCTTGGCAATGCCCCATAGAATCTCTATGGGGTTTTGGTCAGGCAGGTTTCCTGGCCAATCAAGCACAGTAATCCTCCAGTCGATGAACCAGGTTTTGGTGCTTTTGGCAGTGTGGGCAGGTGCCAAGTCCTGCTGGAAAATGGAGTCAGCATCCCCATAAAGCTCGTCTGCAGAAGGAAGCATGAAGTGCTTTAAAATCTCCTGGTAGACGCTGCATAGACCCTGGACTTAATGAACCACAGTGGACCAACACCAGGAGATGACATGGCTCCCCGAATCAACACAGACTGTGGAAACTTCACACTGGAGTTCAAGCACCTTGCAGTGTGTGCCTCTCCATTCTTCTTCTTTAAGAGGACTTTTCTGATGAGACCAGACCAGTTCTTTTTTTCTTTAGCTCAGGTAAGATGTTTCTGACGTTGTTTGTTGACTCCAGCCTCAGTCCACTCCTTGTGAAAGTCCCTAACACTTTTGAATGACCTTTTCCTGACAATCCTCTCCAGACTGCGGTCATTCCTGCAACTTTCTATTAATGTGCTTTGATACAGCAGTTTGCTTCCTGCTTCCTACTGAACCAGACTGAGAGACCATTTAAAAGGGTTTTCTTGAGCTGTAAGCCATAATCATCTCAATTATGACAAATCACGGCTTGAACTATCTTGCTTTGCATGTAATGAGTCTATCTCATATATTAGTTTCACCTTTTAAGTTGCATTACTGAAATAAATGAACTTTTGCACAATATTAATTTTTTTTTAGTTTTACCTGTATGCAAATTTTTTCAAATAACTTTACATGATTGTTAATTTAACATTTTAAGGAAGAAACATGGCTGACGTAGAAGGTGACGTAAAGAGAGGAAAATACTTTTTAATCGAAGTAGAGTTCTTATAGGACCCCAATTTGAAAGAAGCACACCATGTGATTTTTGTGCACTTTGCATAAAAGCACGTAAATTTATCTTCAGCAATTACTTTCCATTTTTTGTGCAATGCTATAAATCATGCAAATTTTTAAACAAAAATGTAACTTCAGCCTGCAATGTATTCATTTTGTAATGTCACAGTTCGAAAAAGCGTTTTTTAAATAGTATTTTATTCCATGCATCTGCAAAAAAAAACTTAGAGAATTAGAAAAAAAATCTAATTCAATTTCAATAATTATAATAAAATCATGTGTAGAACTGGCCCTTAAGTTCTAACAAGATAGAAACCGATCTTCTGTTGATTAGACAACACTGTCTTAGTCACTTTACAAGCATTTAAAACTCTTTATCTTTTAATGCTATGTGCACAGAACACCTCTATACCTAATGTTTCTTCAGACCTGACTATTTATCAGACCAAATGCAAACATATAACCTGTAAAGCTACCCAAATAATCATTACTGCCATTCCAAAAAACTTGTATAACTGTTACTCAAGACTTGTTTTTGCTCCTTAAATTCACAGCTATGCAGCATACGAAACTATATATGTATGTGAAGAGGTAACTCACCAGAGGCCCTGTTAGTCGCAGAACTTGATAAAGCTCCTCTCTGTAGGCCAGGGGTACCCAGTGTCGTACAAAGCCGCAGCGGAACACCCGAGCGCTGGGGGCCGTTGCCTCGGTGACCTGACCGGTGCCTGCCAGGGGGCTCGCAGCATCTGAGATGCCAGCTTTGTCCATTTAACCATGAAAAGTGGGGGAAGAGGGGGAGAAAGAGAGAGACAGAAAGTACACGAGCACGAAAGAGATCCTGATTCGTAGTGAGTACCAGATCTGTGCTGGAGGCCAAGTTGTAAAGAGTGAGAGAGCGAGAGAGAGAGAGAGAGAGAGAGAGAGAAAGAGAGAGAGAGAGAGTTACTTATTAAATAACCTTCTGCCTTCAGCTACCCAGTAAGCCCACAATCAAGCTTTTTATAATTCCCTGCTGTACAGAAGGGGGTGGAAGTGCTCACTCCAGGGTCTTACATCTCAAACTCAGCGGTAATCTTATCAAGAATGTCTGGGTAAATAACAGCCAGTTGCTTCCGTGGAGGAAATCCTAGTTGTAATTAATCGAGCCAGTGCAAAAGCAGCAGGAGGGGGGTGCCGTGGCAGAGGGCCACATATTGACCCCTGAGGTATCCCATAAACAACGAACACTTCATCAAGCATCTGAACATCAATTTCCCAACTGGGTCAGATTTTTGTTCTGGGTCTGTAGTTTATTGATTGTACATGTAGCTCTATTTGTACTTCTGCAACACCACTAGGTTCGTCATGGTGTCACATTTTGGGAAGAAGGCGGTATTTATCATGCCTGTAATCATGATTGATTCAGCTCATCATGGAAGACTTCCAAGTGCATCCAATTCTCAGATTACAACACTGCATATCATACGACCTTTGGCCGTAGTGTTCTCAACCAGTTCAGCTGTGATACGTCTTGCACAACTTTTATTGATCCATGTGCTGAACACACTGATTTATTTTCTTTACAGCACCATGATGTCTCCTGTGAACAAATGTCTGTCATACGTCTAAAGGCTCATAACCTTTCCTTGACAGTCTTTTTTTTAGCTTTCTGAAATCTAACTAAGAAAAGGCTAGGAGAAAAGGGTTTCTATTCATATATTCACTTGTTGGGACAACGCATATGTATTTCAAAGTATTTGTGGTGCAATCAGAGGTAACCTTTGATCATCATGTGCACGTAGGGCTTTTGGATTATCAGACGCATGTTAAATATCTGAATACAATAAAAGGAAATAGAGTGTGTGAGGTTCGGAGAAGGTCAGCTCATACTGTAGAAATGCCAAGAAAGAAAAAAATCTCTGTGTCCATTCCTTTATGCTTTGTATTCCAGCCATATGGGCAGGGGCGGACACTAGTTACATTCATATGGACAATATTTCTTTAATGTGATTAGAGATTCCACCTAAACTGTTTACATAGATGCTGGTCAGATGTGTTTACATGCACAAAGCAGTTAATCAGAATGTACCTATTTTGAAAGGCGCAGAGTGGTTCTGTCCGTGGTGATGTGTTTAATCTGCTGGAAATATAACAGAAGAAGAATTTCGGTGTGTGTCTTCCCGACTGTGAATGTGCTGTTTCATCAGTGTCTGCAACCATCTGCATGTCTCATTTCACACACCTCTACATGATGGATGTTTCGCAGAGGGAAGGCAAATCATGAAATTACATATGACTGTCAGCAGGTGGCGATACAAATTCAACATAAATGATTCAAATGCTACACACCATTTGAACGGTAACATCTAACAATGTAACCATACATCTAATGGTGGAAACTCTCAATCTAAAACGGAGTCAAATGGAACAGTTTACAAATTGTCTTTAATCATATATATTACCTTATGTGTTCAAATACAATACATACTGGATGACATGTAGAATTTTCTTTAAATTATCGAGATAGTTGTCTATGCATGTTTTTTTCACTTTGAATTATGTGGCACAGGAAATTATACTTTATATCCCTCTTTATAACCTTTATCTTTCCTCCATAAGTTCTATTGAGCTACCACTAAACAAGTTGCACTATTTGATGGATAAATAGAGCAAGTAGTTGGTTTTATAATCAACTCTAAATATAAGCCAAAAGGAAAGCAAACACTAAATATCCTAGGACTACACGTATGTTAACAGACATGCAATAGTGTATATGTGAATAGTCACCCACAATTTTATGCTAAAATCTCTTTGCCATTTTTATCATGACCATTTGTTTCTCTCCTTTTTTTTTAATCATTAGCCATCTTTAATGTGCATGCCTAGAAGGAAGAATTCCCAAAATTTTGTCCAATTTAAAGAAAAGGGTAAGACAAGAACAGGGTCATCATGACCTGGTTGACCTGAACCAAGATCCGTTGAAAACAGCACTCTAGTCAACACTTCAGCGTTTTTCGCCTAGGGGAGTTGCTGCTCTTAAAGTCACTAAATGAAAGTACTAAAGTATTAACAATGAAATGAAAGTCTTAATGTCTTAAAGTATTTAAATGGATTACTCGCTAAAGCTTGCTTGCTCGAAATTGTAATACATTTTGGTGCATACATATTCGAATAAAAATATGAACAATTTTCATGCAAAATGAGATATATCCATTTCTATATCCATTATATCCAAATTGATCAATTAGACTGTGGCTGTGTTCCTGATCATGTAAATATACGAATCAACACCCCGGTGGCTTAGGGCTTAGCATTGTCGCCTTGCACCTCCAGGTTTCAGGTTCGATTCCCATCTGTGTGAATAGAGTTTGCATGTTCTCCCCGTGCTTGATGGGTTTCCACCGGGTTCTCTGCTTTTCTCCCACAATCCAAAGACATGCAGATTTGAGTTCCCAAATGTGTGTAAACGTTGTAAAATCAGAATAAATACAATGATGGTCACAATTGGCCTCCTCCTAGTTGGACTACAGAGGTTCCTAGATGGATAGATTAGTCAAATTAGTATCAATAACAGCGTTGGTTGAGTTTTCATTTAAGAAAATCTAGCAAACTATAAATTCTTTGTACAAGGAAAAAAATGTTGAGTCCTGTTTCACACAAAACTTTTAATTACAAAAAACATCATGAGACACATTAAAACAATAAAAAAAACTTTGGTTTACAGCATCATCAGCCTAATTTTTCCTTCCAGTTTCTGATCACTTTTTAAGGATGGCACCTTTCCATAGTAAGTTAAGCCTTTATTTGTCACGTATACATTACAGCACAGTGAAATTTCTTCTTCGCATATCCCAGCGTAACTAGGGTCAGCCATGATACACGCCCCTGGAGCAGTTAGGGTTAAAGGCCTTGCTCAAGGGCCCAACAGTGGCAACCTGGTGGAGCTGGGGATTGTACCATATAACGTCCGATTAGACATCAACCCATTGCATGTACATCTGTGATCCCACAGGCTTCTAATACAGTTCAGAAATCCCATTTGGAGACCTATTTTACTGAGTAACAACTTCGTACACACGCAAGTCTCTTGTACACAAAGTAATCTCACGTCTCTTGTGTGTTGTAGCACTTTTTATCTGCTATGAATTTTCTTTCATAAAGATATTACTTGCATGAATTATAAAGTACATAGTGGCTCCTAGGTGCAGCATAACCAGCGCTAGTGATAGTTCAAAGCTTAGGGGAAAAAAGGAGCATGTAGTTTTCAACAAAAATGTTTTGTTAAAGACAGCCGGGTGTGTCTGTGGACAGTAATTTGCAAAGTTTGAAAAATGCCTTTTATCTCATTTAGCTGGGAAACTGTTCATATGTAGGTGTTTATTTACCTCTTGCATGTCGAGCAATTGAAAAAAAAAACAAGACTGTACTGAAAGATTATAATGATAGCATCATTCAAAAAGTTGTGGTTCACTGTAGGTATAGACACTGTGGCAGGAACATTGTGTGCTGTGATGGACTAAATAAATCAGTGCAGTATTAAGCAACCTTGAGCAATTACAGCAGATTATGTGTATTTATAATTGATCGGGATAGTTCCTGCGCATGTGAAGTGTCATTTTAAACCAATTTCTGTTTCAAATGTAAGTTTTACTTAAATAGTAAATTACAGAGAGATATTTCATTCAGTTTGAGTTTCTCACTCAGTCTGGGAAACTGGGAGTCCTGGGAAACTGGGAATGGATACCTAGGCATCGTGCACACACACACATGCACACGTGCACACGCTTTAAAGGTATATGTTGGATATAAATCAGGGAACCCAGAGGAAAATTGAAATGAGATTAATACATAAATTTTGTCATCTTAGATCTGATGTGAAGCACTGATTTAAAGTCCAAGCATAAAGATCTATATGACTCCAATAAATATCCATCATATTACTGATAATTCTATAATGTACCTAATATTTGCATAGTCAGAATAAGTTTATAAATAAATTAGTCTTAAAGGGATCCATCTTCATTTCCTGTACATTCAAAAAAAACTACAAAAACTACTTTTTAAAACTCCTCCCCTACACCCACTGATAGGGACACAGTGGTGTACCCATGGTCAAAAATACGCTTCAAAAGTGCCCTCTAGAGTACACTCAGTAGAGTGTTAAAGAAAAAACTGATGAATTGCCCTCCAGGATGTCCCTATGTGCAAAAGAATGTAATAAAGTGCCCTCTGCCTGGCATTTCTATCTGAGAATATGTAATGAAGCACCCTATAGGGTTTCCGCTTTACACAGTACAAGAAAATGAGATGCCCTCTAAGAGCTCCTGTGTTCAAAAATATGTGCCCTCTAGGGGGAAAAACATGAATTAATGTCCTCCATGTGCCCCTGTATTTTTTTCCCCCGTTTTGTGTAGAATGTGCTCTTTTTTTATTTTTCCCTAAATTTGCATCTTTTCTGTTTTAGGCTTGTGTATGAAATTTTAAAAAGAAATTAACTGCATTGTCAGCTGTAACTCGGCATTAAAGGCGACTCACAGTCTGAGCAGGCAGACAGTGAGCAGGCCGTTGAAGCTGAAGAGTTGAGGAAATGGTTGGTCAGGTTTTATTGTAATTCTTTAAAGTCACCTAACAGGCAGCAGAAAAGACTGAAAACTAGAAAGTGCTGAGAAGGATGCAGTACACATTTAATGAACTTATAATTATACAGGAACAATGCAGGAGAAAAATATGTAGAAAGAAAGCATTCCTGTTCTGCAACCTGGATGAGAGACTGTATATAACCGTACAAACCCTGCATAAGGTCACCCAGCTAGCTTACTTGCTAAACTTAGCTAAAATGCTATGGTGGCTAATATTAATTTATATGCACATGTTACCTTTTCATTTGATTTACTTCCATTAGAAGTGACATTATGAGCGGTTATGTTTAACAGCGTACTGCGGATGCATAAAACTGTGGACGGGTCCAAAATAATTTGCTGGACAGAATTTTTGCAGTAGAAGTTTCTCCGCAACCTAAGTGAAATTAAAATATTAAGTAAAAGTTATGTTATGAACAGTTATTTGTCGGATTTAATACAGTAATTTACTTTAAAAAACGCTACTATTAAGCTACTTGCTTAATGTAAACAAACACCTGCACAAACAGATATTAATTATAAAAAAAGCTAAACTGTATATTTTTATGGGATTAGTTCATATTTTCACCGCTGAAGTGGTATAAGTGAATTTTAATGTTTTTTATATTTTTAATATAGTCTTAAGGAATAGTTCTCCAGGCTGCCTGGGGGATTTTTTGGTCTTTCGTTTTCAGTCCAGTCCGTGTACCTGTTTGATTAGTATACTGATGCTAAATGGTTGGAACAGACGAGAGGGGAAATGTAGTCGCTGCTGAGATTTGTTACATAAATAAGGAAATTTTTTTCTCTCCTGTGTCTTTTTAGTGGCTCCAACTAATTTTTTTAGACAGTTTTTGTATTTCTGCAATAGGTTTTCTAACACATGCAGACATATGAATCAAAGATCATAATAATAAATGTATTCATAGCATCATGAATGAATGAATAAATTCATAGCACAAGAGAAAAACACGACAAACCTATGATGTGTAAAGTAGAGTGTGATGATCATGATCACAGCATGCATACAGTGATTTCATGAGTCTTTGCTGAATTGATGTAAAATGTCAAATGACTGCATTCAAAACACTTATAATAAATTACTGTTCTATACTATATGACACACATAGCATTTCTAAATATGGAATATTTACAAACCCAGATGTTCCTATTTATGCCTAAAGTGTTATATGTAATTTTGTGGCTCCAGGGCTTCCCTGTTGGTTCCTGGTCCCATGCAATCTGCACACTGTGTGTCTGAGTGTTAGTGATGAGAATCATTTGGCTCAGACCACCAAATGGGTCACTGCCATATATTCTAAACCAAAGTATGAATAACTGCTTCCAAGCAACAGTTTTAGTTAAAGTGTCCAATTTGTCTTCACATTTGGTTACTAATGCATGCCCAGCCTGGCTCGTATATGCAAATCAGGTCTTAAAGTTCACCTAAAAGCTTTAGTTTAATATAGAGTCGAGACAATTATGACCCACTCCACACTGGACTTCGTTCTGTGGGTGCTTGCTTTAACTCATCATGAGCTTTTCATTAAAGTTGGCCAATTAAGAGAATAGTTAACCATGTTCTCTGTCCCAGTTTTTTGTCCACTGTATTTGATCTCTGCCTCAATTTTAAGTGTCACCTACTATCAGTCAAGTTAAGTGTGTTTGCACAGCATTATAAAAGGTCTGTTACGGTCTCAGGAGAGGAGTGGTGATTCTGAAAAACTGCTATAAAATATCTCGCTGGCTCAATATAAAGCTCTGCTTAGTTCACGGGAGGCTTTTAAAACCTCTGCAGTGCAACCTTTGGATTCTCTGAAGCATTTTTGAGACAATCATTGCCTTGTCTTGGTAAGTAGTGAAGCGAAAAATAACTTTGTAGGTTTTTTTAATAATATTTTTATCATTTTACCAATTTCAAGACTCCCGCAATCCATAATTTATCAAAATTCCTAAAGGCTGTTATGTAATGTATGTTATGTTTATTGGTTAATTTTAAAACGTTCTGTTCAAGGGAATCATCAAACTGTTTCATTAAAGTCTTTTATTAACGTAGATACCTTTATGGTTAAAACATGAGAAAATGATGTCATTTTGGTCTCCTTGTTGTTTTTATTCTCCAGGACTAAAGAAACCGATAACCATGAGAATCTGCTTCAGAATCCAGTTAATCCATCTTACGCTCATCTTTGCCAGCAGTGTCCACAGTGCCAACGGTAAACCAATTCAAATCATATACAGAACTTAAATAGCTCAAGCTTAATCTTAACTTAACCTAACCTTATTGTAAGCTGATCGAAGAATCAGAATCAGAAGCACTTTATTGATCCCCGTGGGGAAATTCTCTTTCATTACAGAACAAACTCCTGATGAAAATAAAGATTTAAGAAGACATGTAAAGATGGTAGAGAAGACTTAAATAAAAATAAAACAATAAAGTAATTAATCTTCTCTATTTTTTCATTAATATCTCTATTTTAAAAAATTCACAGTTCTCATTTTGCCTAAGCGACAGTTAACTCAGGGCGCCAAAATATATAAACCCGATTAATGACCATTAGATCATTATTCTAATGAAAGGATTAATCAAAGGAAAAACATTGTTTCATTGGTTAATTCTTGTTTGGGTAATTAGCTAGCAATGTAACATGTTAGCCTAACACTTGCTAGTTATCTAATTGGCTAATTCTTTTCTATTTAATTTACAGCAAAAAAAACGAAGCATTCTGACAAAATCCAAAAGTGCTAGCAACTTAACGTCCTCTTTTCTAATGTTATCTAATTAGTCACATTTTCACTATTTCATTTATAGCAAAATAAAACAAACAAAAAAATAACATTTTGAATAAATCCAAAATTAGCTACTAAACGTAGCATGCTAGTTTATCATTCCTCACTCCATAACCTTGCTAGTTACAGGCATCTAAATCGCCACTATTTTTCCATATCAGTTACAGCCAAAAATAAATTAACATAACGTATTGATTAAATCCATAATTAGCCAGCAATGTGACATTAGCTTATGTCTTACTCCAGTTAAACATTTTTTCAGTATCAGTTACAGCAAAAAAGGAACATATTTACTAAACAATAGATATTAATAAATGTTTCTCATGGGATTCTCATGGCTACCATGTAAAGTGTTAGCGCAACATTCTTATTCCAGGAACTTGCTGATAATCCAATCCACCATTATTTTCTACTTCAATTAAAGCAAAAACAATTATTTTTAATTATGCTATGGTTCTGTTCCTCTTTTCCATTTTTTCCTTTTGCATTTAGGATCACAGCTTTTTTTAGATATTTTGACTATTTTTTTATCAGTTACCATTCTCTTTACACCACCTAAAACTGCCTGATATACATAATACTGTACTGTATCATTCCTATTCAGAAATGATACCAAAATTAGTAAAGTCTGCTTTATTTGCACAATTAAACCAAAAAAATCATGACACCCCCAGTGGTCTGGGGGTATTATGACAGAATTTCCTAGATCTAAGATAAGATAAGATAAGATAAGATAAGATAAGATAAGATAAGATAAGATAGGATAAAACTGGCACCCCGTCCAGGGTGTACCCTGCCTGTGTTAGTTTCCTGGGATAGGCTCCATGCCCCCCGCGACCCTGAATACAGGATAAAGCGGTAGAGACTATGAGAGTGAGTAAGATAAGATAAGATACAATAAATCTTTATTAATCCAGAGGGAAATTGCAGCTCTGCACCAGCACAAACTGAAACACAAACTAAAACCTGCACAAGTACATTAAAGGAAACAAAAAAAGGATGCAATAAAATACAATAAACCAAGTTCACAGAAGTATAGTGAAACCTTGAATTACGAACATAATTTGTTCCGGAAGCGGGCTCGTATTTCAAAACACTCGTAAACCAAAACCAAATTTTCCCAGAAAAAATAATGAAAACTTTAATTATTCATTCCACAGCCCAAAAAAATAAATAAATAAAAAAATTTACACAAAATCTAAAGTAAAAACAAAACAAATTAATCTGCACTTTACATAAAAAAATTAATTCCGACAGGTAAGTGTTTCTGTTTGTGCGCAAAGGCGCTGTGTGTGTGTATATGTGTGTGAAGCTAAAGTAAGCTTCCCTCTCCCCCTTTCTCGTCTTACATAGTTACCCTTCCTCCACTCTTCTCACACACACGCACACACAACTGAAACACTGTTTTATCGGAAAAATAAACACGAAATCTCTCTAGTGACACACGATTGAGCGACACACTAACGGAATCTCTGCTGTAAAGTAAAAATAAAACAAATTAACCTGCACTTTACCTTTGAAAAGAATCGCGACAGAGCAGTGTTTCTGTGTAGAGCGGAGAGAAAGAGTGTGACAAAGAGCAGGCTAAGCCTCGAGCAGAGAGAGAAAATGGATCTTTAACCTCTCTAATGAGGCTTTTTTTTTCTTTACACGCGCGCTGTACACACATGCATACAGACACAAAATAAAATATGTTTTACACACACACATGGTCAAGGTGTTACAGTAAACAGTACACGCACAGAGTATCACGTGATTATACCAGTAAGAGATGCACACTAAGACCCAGCAGGGGAGACGATTACCCACAATTCCAAAGCCAAAAACAATGGCTCAGTTGTGATCACTGTGACGCTTGTTGTCAAAACAAGAAGCGCATGCGTGATACGTGATACTCTGTACTCGTAAACCAAGACTTGTTCTTTTTCAAAGTCAAAATTTAAGAAAATTCTTTGCTCGTCTTGCGGAACACTCGCAAACCGCGTTACTCGCAATCCGAGGTTTCACTGTACTATTTATACATACACTTGTACAGTGAGAAGTACTGTACAAGTGTATGTATAAATAGTACAGAGTTAGAGTCTTTGTTCAATGGTCTGTATTTTTTGAAGTGTCCACCGTCCCTACTGAGTCCAGAGCAGCTTATTAGGCCTATTAAGCTTATTAGGATTTTTCTCCTATTGGCATTTAGAGTTATAATTTGTGATAAATTGTGATTCAGTCTTTCTCAATGCTTACTAACCCTTATCTAACTTCTGTTTTATTCAAACTCATCAGTCACCATTCAGTCAAACCCACCAACAAACGGAGGGTTTGTTATAACCAAGCCAGAGAGGACCGTGTCTCTGACCTGCACAGTCGAGAACTCTGCTCAGGCAGAACAACTGCAGTGGCTCCGAAATGGCCGGGAAGTGAGTCTGAAAGCTGAAAACCGATTCAACACGAGCCACGTGTGTGTGCAGCCAGTCAACAGAGACGACAATTTCGTCACCTTTACCTGTCAGTTAAAGTCTAACGCTAATGTGAAAGACTCCATCCAACTAGAGGTTCAATGTGAGTACAAAAGTGAAACCTGAGGGTTTGATCGCATTTCTGGCGCATTGTGTGTGTGTGTGTGTGTGTGTGTGGGTAACACAAACTCTACACTGGTTTCAGTATATCGTCCAATAACAAATAAAACAATGTATTTTTCACACTATAGTTGATCATTTTCCTGTAACGCAACATTTTGAAGTGTTTTATTCCTCTAAGAACACAGGAAGTCGTTACAGTCATTATTATTTAATTACTTTTTTTGTAACAAACAAAACATTTTAATGCTGTTTAACCATTCACAGTTACATTTAATGTTTTAAAACATAATGATCACTTTTACACAGTACTGTGCAAAAGTCTTGACCCCCCCCCCCTTTTTCCTCATATACAGTATTTCTTTATATTAAATGAAATTAAATGATAAGGATTGAATTAAAGAAATGGGAACAAGTGTTTACTGTGATAGGCTGCAAATTGCCTAAATATTTTGCATAGTGATGTTCTGTAGCTCACATATCTTTCGATTGGTGGTTGTTGAAAAGGAAGGACATTCTGACATTCTGGAAATAAATTACAAAAATTACCACGTCAGCCTACGCAAAGATGACCGAGCAGCGTTGCCAGATTGGGCAGCTTTCCAGTAACTGGATTACTTTTATTAACATTGGCTGGACCAGTGTGTCTTGGGATGGTAATTAGTGTTATGTGAAAGAAGGTAAAGTCCTGTGCAAAAGCCACAAGAGCAACGACTCAGCTTTTAGCATCAGCAGTATACTACTCACCATCCTGATCATCTGCACCTGTTTCTCACCATTTTATGTCTTACGTTAGATGCTTTTTCATGCTTGGATGATTCATACTGTTGGTGGCACGATGGTGTAAGAGTTAGCACTGTGGCTTTGCACCTCCAGGGTCCTGGTTCCGTGTGCATGCTTTCCTCATGCTTGATGGGTTCCCTCTGGGTATACATGCAGATTAGGCTAAGTTTCCAAACTTAATTTCTAGGCATTTCTAAAGTTGTGTGCCCTGAGATGAATTTGCACCCTGTTCAGCGTGCCCGCACCCAGGCTTGTACCCTGAGTCCTCTAGGAAAGGCTCCAGCAATCTTGAACGCAGTAATGAGAGAGAGGTCACTGTGTTCCTTAACAAAAAAAAAACATTTCTTTAAAACTGCTCAGATACAGAAACAGGACTGAAAAACTTGCCAAAAATAAGAGCGAAAAAAGGTTTCAGGAAGCCTGGAGAACTATTCCTTAAGTCTATATTAATAATACAATATATATATATATATTTACATTGCTGCACTTTATATCATGAGAATCATACCGCTGCTTCTTCTTTGCTAATTTTAATCTTATGTACATTTCTGTACATTTTTTTCCTATTTCATAGTATTCAGTTTACTTTAATGTAAATGAGATTTTAAGTACAATATTATTTTATTGCGCAAAACAGACATAATAAGCATTTCAATTCACGTCGCTCTGCCTATGGATGTGTGTGTGAATTAAAATTTGATGCTATAGCGGCTAGAAGCATCAGTGTCATACCGTGACTGATCTCACTTTTATTTTCTCTCTTAAAGTTAGATGAAAAATAAAAAATGTAGCTTATCATGTCAATGAGAATTCAACACTGTTTTATAAGATGGATAAAACCTATCCAGTGCCATGTTTAGGACTTTACGTCAACGTTATTATCTCCTGCAGATCCTCCAACCCTAGGACAGAATGTAGACGTGAACGTTGAGGAGAAAAGTGATGCCGTTCTGTCCTGTGACGTTCGTGCTTATCCTCCAGTAACTGTAGTCTGGAAGAAGGACGACATCCTTCTTGACCTTTCTCCTAGCAACTACAAGACCAGCAACGACGGGATTACCGCTTCGCTTTCTGTCTCAAACGTTAACCGGAACCAGCATCGTGGTGTGTTCAGCTGCGAGGCCAACTCCACCGTCTTCGGGGTCAACAAAAAGAGCTTCAATGTCACCGTTGTAGGTTCGTGTCTTTATAAAATCATCAGTTTCGTGCCTGTATATTCAATGCAGCAAATTGATAAGAATTACTTCATGTATTATGTTCGCTGTATTTAAGGAATATCACATGAGAGATGGTGCTGTTGTGCTGGTTATCAGCACGGCTCTGATGCGGTTATAGGCTTGAGTACCGAAGATATTACAGCGCTGATATCCAGCACAACAGCACGATTTTGAGCGTGACATTGCTTTTATACAACAGTTCCACAAACACCATTTATGATAAACAAAATATGATTTGTTTGTTTATTTAACCAGTTATTTTGTTCCGCCAAAACATATCCATCCGTGACTGGTAGACTAGCTAACCGCGACCCGCGGAGCCGGCGACTGACAGTTAGTGGTATTAACCAGGGGGAAAGTAGTTTTAAATTCATTCCAGTATTATAACAGCCAATGTCAGGCAGCCGCTCTCTCCTCTTTCTAGTACCGTGCAACATACAGAAGTGCTTTCCTCCATGCTGCAACCGAAAGAATTAACGATTATTAGAACACGTGTTATGCTGAGGGATGCATATAGTTTAACGTCATAATGCTGTTACCCTCTATTATCACCTCATGAAATTTAATTCATTCACGCTGTTATAATACTGGAATAACTGTATTATCAGTACAATTCAATTCCATTGGGTTACTGGTTAAAGCTTTCTAGAATACCTTATGTAAAGAGCAACAAAATTGATTTAATGTAACTCATATACAGTTTAAATCAAAATCACATTGGATCTAATGTTTTAGATAAATTACTGCCAGTCACTCTTTTTCTTTTACCCAAGTTGTCCACATCTTGGTCACCTGCCTCTTCCAAGCCATCAGCCAGCCGGTGTTCGACATGGAAAAGAGAGAGAGAGAGAATAGAGCATTTTTCAATACATTACATAATTACTTATGTAATAAGTTTTTGGGAAGGAAAAAAGAAATGGCAGCAGTATAATAAAGGAGGCAAGGAGGAAATCAGTTTATTATAACAAGTAATATAACAAAGAGAGAGAATAAAGTTCGTAAGCAGTGCAATATACTGTATCAACAGAAAATTGTTGCAATATAACAAAGCAAACTAGGAAATGGTGTTTTTATGGACAAGGATATTGGATAAAAGATATAAGATTACAAGATAGTTACAGTTGTTGTTGTTGTTGCTTTAATGCTGTATTATTGTAGACTAAGGTTTGCAATGTATGTGACGTAAGTGATGGATGTTAAATATCATAAATATGAATACAATAAAATGTCATTGTAAAGTATGCCCAGTGACGCACACCAACACATTGTTTCAGATTTTACTTGCATATTTGTCCTATTTCTTATATAAAAAGGGAGATTTAATCATTGGCTAATAGAATCAGCCTGCGGGTGGCTGCTGTTGTATAATGACTGACACTCTGTAAAGTTTATTTCTGTAAAGAATTTGTCCACATCGATTCCTGATCGTGTTTTAAGAGTGATATCTCAATTTAAATTAAATGGATAATAAAATAATGATAAAATATCCATAAAATATGAATAATGTATGTAGTTTTCTTTCACAGACAGGGTGGAGCTCTATCTTGGTTTGGGGGCGGGGTTAATTTCTGGGCCAGAAAAAAAGAACGTAAACCTTTAATACAAAGCAAAATGTATTGATTGGAGAAATTGTGAAGTTAGTAGTTAGTTAGGTTAAATTGTAAACTTTTTCTTAGGGATTATTTTAATGATATTATTACAGGAATAGAACCGATTTCAAACTTACCTATTTTTTATGTAAATGTATGAATCAAAACAAAGCCTTGATTATTATTCATACTGCTAGGATGTTAAAAAAACTTTACTATTTCATAATGCCAAAGTTTTGTCATCTTTTGAAACTAGCCACAATACCCTGTAAACTTTTTGTTCCTAAAACACAGACAGAACGATGAAGTTCCCTCTTTGGCCGACAGTAGCTGGAGTAGTGGTGGTCATCCTGACAATGCTCCTGGCTGCCATTTCCCGGCTGGATAAGATTATGAAGGTATAATAATGGAAAGTAAAGTACATGCCGTGTGCTCTGAGAGAATCTAAAGTAGGAGATGATTCATTCAGATGCACTTAGGAAGCTTTTTAACACCTATTTTCTTTGTTATTCGCTCTTATTCATGTGATATTTCTTTCCCTTTCAGTGCTTTAAAAAAGGCTGATGATCCATCAAGTGGGCCATCGTGTTACAGCCAAATGCACAGAGAATCACAAAGAGGACATATACGAAGCAAACACTTCCCACATAACGTGTTCTGTTTAATTAAAAACGTTAAATACCTATCACTGTCAACATCTGATTTTTATTATTATTATTTTATTTAAGTACTAAAATACAATCACTAAAGTGATCACTAAAAAGTAATCACTGAAAGTCGTCTTGCCTCAGGTAAAGCTTTCATTCCTGCCTTTTAAATGCTAACGATATTGCACAAGCGTGCTTTGAAGAGGTGTGACACATTGACCCCTGAGTAACAATACAAGTCCCTAGAGCATTGACTTTCTTTGTCAATAACATGGCAATATAAACCCATTAAAATATATTGCTAACTATTATAAAGTTTCACGGCCAAGGTCAATGATTTCTCTTGTTCTCGTAAAAACATGCACAGGAAAAACAAAAAACTAAAAATTACCATGGTGATGTTTGTGCACTTATTTTTAGAAGAGATACTATTTCTCCAGCATACTGTTTATCTATAGCAGTTATTTATAGGACTAATTAAGTAAGTATTCTTTAACCACAAGAGCATATTTCTGTTCATGTTTGTTTTTCCTGTACTGACACACTGCGTTTAGCTATTTCAGCAGTTATATTCTATTATATTTTTCTCACTTACTCTCAAATTGTCTATAACACTTATCCTTTACAGGAAGCCTGGAGTTTATCCCAGGAGGATCAGAGTGTAGTCTGTCTCGTGCCACGAGACATAGGCAGGGTGTACTCTCTGATGGGGTAGCAGTCCATCACAGAGCACACACACATACCAGTCACACACACACATACATACACACACACTAAAGGGAGATTGGAAATATGTCTAATCTACACGTCTTTGGACTGTGGAAGGAAAACGGAGCACCTGGAGGAAATCCACACGAGCCTCGAACCCTGAACTCTGGAGGTGTGGAGCCACAGTGACACCGTGCCATTATATTTGTTTCTATTATTTTCTATAAGTATTTTTTTTAATCTATCCAATCAATGAAGCTCTGATTAAATCCTAATTCTATCCCTTTGTTAAAATAAAGCAGTAACATGAATTCATTTTCTTGGCGGATTTAATAGATGCAATTTTGTATCATTTAATAACTGATTCTGTGCTCATTTATCTTTCCCTAATTTAGTCATGAGCTTAATATTGATGTACCCATTTAGATATTTTACCTTTAAACAAACACTAATTAATATTACAGTTAATTACTTTAATTCCTTATTAATAATTCATTCATTTTAAGTGAGCTAGCAAATCATTTACAAATAAATGGAATGAAAAACATTATGATCAATTGTTTCTGACTTTTAATTCAAACATTTTGTTTGAACACCAACGCGCACCATTACAGAGGCTAGGAAGAAAGGATGGACTAAAGGAAGGAAGGAAGGAAGAACTAAATAGCAGGATGGTATATTAAGGAAGGTAGAAAGGATGGAATGACAAACTGCCAGCATGATACAGTATATAAAGAAATGAATAAAGGTAGAAAAGAAAGAAAGAAAGCAAGAAAGGAGGGATGGAGAAAAGGAAGGACTTAATGAAGAAAGGGATGCAGGAAGGAAAGAAAGCAAAGAAGGAGGATAGAGAGAAGTAAGAAAGGAGAGCTGTCAGTTTGGTTTTTGTGAGTAATATAAATAAACAAAAAAACTGTTGCAAGTAAACAACAAAACAAAGAAATTACATAATGCAGCATGGTATAGCCAGAAAGAAAGAAATGCAACATTATGGTATATCTAGAAAAAAAGACAGAAAAAAAGAACTATTATACTAGTATAATAGTATAATACTATTATAGCAGGTGCCAAAACATAAAAAACACAAAGAGAAAGATGAAAAACAAGTGCAGTATATAAACAGAAATGAAATTGTAATGTCCAACAAAGGAAAGAATGAATAAATGAATGAAGTCAATACGACTCTTGAATTCGACCAATCAAATCGAGGCATGGTGTGGGGGCGTGTTTACACAGTGTCTTATTAAAGCGCGGGGCGGGGCTTGGGGCGGGGCTTCACAAGCTTAGACCGAGGGTCCGCCAAATTCAAACTCCAAAAGAGAGGCGAAAACATTCCCGCAGCGCGGAGCAACAACACCGAGCGGGTAAGAGCCGGGATGTGACCTAATGTCTGCAGTGTGTTATTCCGGTAATGTGCAATTAAAAAAAGATTTGAGCGTTTGGTGAAAAACAAGCGGTTTATCTCGACACCAGCTGGATGTTAGCGGGGTGAGGCTAGCTGGCGTTAGCATCGGCTCTGTATTGTTTTACAGGATTAACTATAAACACACAGCGGCTCTGAGTAATATTACCGGGTTATAAAATGTTAAAGTATTTGTAGAATGTCTTGTTTCGTTTTATCATGATAAGAAAATGCTCCCTGCAATGAAAAAGATGAAAATCGTGAGATTCTGGGCGTGCAGAACTGCGCATGCGCAGAAAATCAATTCAACCCAATGGGTCTTGCACAAAGTTTATACCTTTAAAAGAGGTTGCTTTTTTAAATTTTTTTTTTTAATCTTTTTTATTATTATTAATGCTCCTTAAAGTGGACTCTTAGTCACACAAGTGTGCAGTGTGATTTCTAAGTTTGTAGGAACAATTTTGGAAAGAACCATGTGTGTGTGGGAGAAGGTCAGGTGTCCACAAACTTTTGGTCTTATTGTTTTTGGATTATTTATTACAGCTCTATTTTTTATTTTATTTTTTACCCATAAGACAGGACACATAAGGTCCAAGCAGATCTGATTTATAGGATAAAAGATGTAAAAAGTACAGGAACCACGTCATACAATTTTATTATTATTATTATTATTATTATTATTATTATTATTTTGTGTAATCAGGTTTCCACTTTGCTTCCACGAACAGCCTGTGATTATTAAAAGTTATATTACATTCTTTTATACAATTTCCCTTCGGGATTAATAAATTCTATATCCTCTTATTTGCAACGGTTATAATTTCCCATCATTCCTTGCAGCACCGGTTCCCATCATGTCATCAGCTATCGTGAACAGCGTGAGCGGCATCGGCTCCACCGTGTCAGGGATGTGGCGTTCCCACAGCGTTCTCCCCGAGTCAGACCCCGAGAGCTCCCCTGAGGCGCCGCAGCAGTTTCGAAAGCTACGCTCCTCCAGCTCGCTCAACTCCCTGCGCATGTCTCTGAGGAAGAGACTTCCCCTGAAGACCGTGCAGTCGACCAGCAACATCACGAACAGCGAGGGGTTCCAGAACAGCAAGAAGACGAGCACTGCCACGCAGATCAAGCGCACCGCCAAAAACACTTTCGGCAATGCTTACCAGGTCAGGTCCTTTACAGATACCCGTGTCCTGCTAATGGGGCGGGAATCACCAGGGGCGACCCGATACGATACTATTGTGATACTTGGGTGCTGATTCGATTTGTATTGCAAGAATTACATTTAAATATAGATTTTGTTGCAGTTCTAAACAAATTTAGCAAATAATCTGCTCCAGCTGTACAGGATGCACCACCTTCAGGGTTATATGCAACATTTTACCACCTTAAATACAATCATATAAAAAAAATCTGTTTGGCAATATATGAATTGCTGCACAAAATAGTCACAGTACATAATTGAATAACATTTTTTCAACCATCTCTACTGGTTAATGTAACCAAAAAACATCATATCTCAATATGCAGCGTATAACCAGTACTTTCAACCAAACCAGTGTTTCAGTTTTATTCTCAGAGATTCCCGACTCAGCATCAGCAAGAAAGAAAAAAAAAAAAACTTGTCGAGGCAATGCTGAGAATGTTCACACAACTAACAGTCTTTATTTCTTCCTCTCAGAAGTTCCAAAAGAGCACACTGTCCCGTGAGGAGTGCCTGGTCAGGACGCCCGGCGCTATCCTGGAAGGAGAAGAGAACGAGTGTGCCCCTTCGTCGGCGCGCACACCTAAACGGCAAGCCACGACGCCCAGACGAACACCGAGATCAGCCGCAAAGCGTACCCCGCGAGGCGTCGGTACCCCTGAGCCAAGCGAGTCGGCCGTGAGAGCGGTGAAGACGGGAGGAACCAGGCGGCAGCTCGTACGCATGGCAGCACTGAGGAGCCCTTTTGCATCCCCGAACTCGGGGAACCGTCGCAGGTGAGAAGCTTTCAGGGTTCAGGAGAAAATTAAGTTATATTGTGTTAGCTATGTAGGATACCTTTAGAGTACTTCAGTGTAGTCACTTTTATGGGTCTTTTTTCTCCTGCTTTAGGCAGTTTGATCAGGATCTGGACAGCGTCTCAAAAGGCCTCAAGAAACTAAAGCGGCTCTCTCTGGCATTTGATGAAGTCATCGGGAGAGACGAGCGGTGAGTTAAAGTGTGCTTCACTGCATTACTAGGACTCGCCTGATTATCAGTCTGGCTGATTATCAGGGCAGATAATCAGTCGAGTCCTGGAGTGTCTTTAATGAAGTCTGCAGTTCTGTATTCCTATAAGAAACGTAGCTGCTTGAGAAAAATCAGACAATCATTAGTGCTGTTGAATCGTATTTAAACGACAATTTGCCTTTGCTTCATGGCTCTGATAAACATATAAACATTTAATTAAAAACGAATTAAGTTCTTTTATTTTCTTGCAAAATTCTTGTTTTTTCTATTAAGCTAATGGCCGATTACTGGACTGGAGTGTAGCTCGAAGATTAACAGGAGGCAAAAGTTCTTGCTTTTTGGACACGGCCTTTAAACAATTAATAACACAAATTACATAGTTACATAAGTTAATTTATTAGATACTTTTAATAGTTTGTTCAAACCCAGTAAGAATTATAGCTGCTTGAGACAAATCAGACATTAGTGCTAGTGAATTAAATCAAATGGAAACTCTCAATGCTTTAAAATTCGAATCAGTAAAAAGGAATTTAGTCACCTCTTTACATTTCATTTGAGTTGTGAAATGTGGTTTAGGCATTGGATTACTGATTGGAAGGTCTCAGGCTCGAACCTCAGCACCACAAAGTTCTCACTGTTGGGCCCCTGATCAAGGCCCTTACCCTTTAGACTGTATAACGAGATAAAATATACGTCGCTCTGGATTTGATGTCTTCCAAATGCCGTAAATGTTGTCAGAGAAGCAACCGAAAACAACATGGATAACTACAATCACTGGTAATGCTACCACTACTATGCTTTACTTTAGAGAAAATATAGACGTCCGATAGATATCCCTTACTTTCTAGAGTGTCTCTTTTTTTTATATATATATATATATATATATATATATATATCAAATTAAAATTAAAATTTTATTTGTCACATACACAATCATACAGAGTACAATATGCAGTGAAATGATTTTGTGCGACCACAGAGTCGCGACGGCAGCCACCTAACCGGCGCCATCATAGAAGATAAGAAATAGATACATTAGGATAACGAGGGTAAAAAATCCCCTCCCAGACTGTCCTTCGAAAAGGGCAGTGTGCGATCAGGGGTACAAAAATACCTCAGCAACAAGCACATAAAAACATGTAAACACAAGACATAAACATTGCAACGATTAGGGTACAGGAGATAGGGAATGTCCAATGTAGGCAAACAGCTCCAGTTCCTGCAGCTAGAGAGCGCTGGTCCCGATTCCGCCTGCCCACACTGAAGGGAATAAGCACACGAAGGCGTTGGATATGGGGAAGGTAGAGTGTCTATCTGTAGCTGTTATGTGTGTGCGTGAGTGCGTGCGTATCAGTTTGTAAGCCTGTAACATCCCGTAATAGTCTGCGCCAGGTGTCCTTGAAGGGGGGGGGAGTAGGATTCCAGAGCGTCTCGTTATCTTGGTCTTCGGGGAGTTTGTTATGACTCCAGCCACGGCCTTGAATGCAGTAGCTGGAAAGAAAAAGGGGCAGCTGAAAAGAAAATCATATTTTCCAGGTTTCGGTCAATATCTGCCAATTTCACAGATATTTAATGTCCATCACTGGTCTCCAGGTCTGTCCAAATCACGTTGCATAGCTGCTAGTCTCACCAAGATGTTATCCAATTTGCGGTCCAAAAACCACAGTCTGATTACTGACAGCTCTCGTCACCACTATTTCCCAGCCAGCCAGTCTCTTGGGGTTGAGACTGACTGCTTTTAAGATTTTTCGATATCCAAGTATCCCACCTAATCCAATCAGCAGAATCCCTGTTATCAAAGTTCCGAATAGGTAGATATCTTCAACGTCCTCCAGAGACAGTGCGGCCAGGCACACAATGCGCCACTTCTCCCAACCGTCCATCGTGTATCCAGCAGCAAACGTCCCAGCAGGACAAGTAGGTTCCCCAGAACCCACACTTCTCGTCGAGAAGATCGTGTCAATTGCATTCAGAGACCACTTGATCAAATCCATATTCCTTTTTATTTTCAAGAGCAAGGCGAGGAGAGTCTCTGAATAGTATTCACAAGACAGACAAGAGAAGCAAGCGGGGAGAGATAAGGGAGGGAGAGCAGATGCGATATATATATATATATATTTATCGGCCCACATTATAGTCTGGTAAAGTTGGTTTCACTGATTAATGGTTTTTTCACTCCCTGGACTAAAAAATGCCTGATTTTGTAGTGGTTCAACAGAGTAGTCTGTTGTTAGTAACATCTGCTTTCCTAAGAACTAATACTTTTTACTCTTAACATACAGAAGTGCTGAGACACAGTCTATTTATGTCCATTTGTTAAAAAAAAAACCTAAGTCTACATATTCACACATCCTGTTTTAGTGTCCAGTCTATTTCCTGTTTAGTATTAGGGTGGTTCCTCTAACGGCTCTCTGTTCTAAAAACACTCTTCCCGCCAGAGGTTGAGCATGAGGGAATGATTTGGTTGCTTTGGGGTGCGTCCGAGTGCCTTACACACACACACACACACACACGCACGCACGCACTGAAAAGACGATCTGTTCTACACTGAATGATTTATTAAACTGTTTCATGTTTTGATGAATATGTTCATACATTATAGTTTCTTGTGCTGTACTGTTGGAATATCTTTAAAGTGTTTGTGTTTTGGACAGCACTGTACTGTATCAGTCCTCAGACTGTCTACTGTAAGGTCCTGTTATCTGGGAGTGTTACGACTCCCCCACCCCCTAAAATTCCTCGCATAACTCTTGTCCCGCCAAGATTTTCAAACTCTTTTCCATTCAGGGAAGTCATGTGAAACACTCCATCGCTGTGTTAGACCGTCTGCTGTTCCCTCCACTCCCTTACTGTTTTCACGTGGCATGCTTTGTGCTGTGGATGAGATCATCTTCTAGGAGCAAATATTCCAACTGCTCCCGGAAAGAAATCACTTATAATGAAGACATTTATGGTCTATATTCAACGCGCGTTTAGAGTACTCATGTATTCAATTGCAGCACAGGCTCAATTTTTAATCATAATCACACTGTCCAAGAGTAAACACATCTTTATGAACCACTCCTCATTAGAGCTGTTCAGTTTAATTAAATTTTGTTTGTTGATCAGAACCGATTAATGCTTTAGAGTAAACTTGCAATCATGATGTGATGTAAAATGAACAAATTCCTTGAAATGTAACACCCCCACCCTAATGGCCTGGAGTATAGCGAGGAAGATCCATATACTAAAAAAACAGTTTGTATGGGACGTGACATTTAAACAATCAGCAACACAAGATACACACTATTTTGATAAATCAGACAGTTTTCATGTCCGACAACATTCATGCTATTGATCCACATATCAACATAAAACCTGATTTATGCTTCCGCGTCAGGCGTTCCTCTTTGTCAGTCAGAGGTGTGGTTTCTACTCCACTGTGCCGAGTCTCAGCACTTTCTGGTGAACTTTTTTTGGTGAAATACAAACAGTGTCAAAAAGAAACTAAGTGGATCTTCTCAGAGCTGGTGCTAGCAAGACGTTGAACAACCGTTATTTTTTCGGAAATTACTACAATATAGAAATGAGAGATGATGTCGCAAGGGCAGAAATGCGATTCTACACACAGGATGACCGATCGCAGTCATTGCCATCACCACGACTTGAAGTTACATTTCTGGTGATGTGCAAATCAGGCTACGCTGTAGACTTGATGCATAGGCATAAATCAGGCTTAACGCATAATCTGCCCTCTTACGCATACATGAACCAGATGCCCACGATTGGTCAGTGTGATTGGCAGGGAACAGAGTAACACCCTCCATCCCACCCATATAGCAAAGGTGAAAGTGCATCATAGAAAAATCCCTTAAATTGTTTTCCTCATTTTTAATGTCCGCATATACAGTAGAGTAAACGTGACATTTAAAGACTTGTGGCCTTTCAGACTGCAGATTTACACGTCCAAGTACAGAACCCTGAGGCATCTCCGAAGATCTTGACAAGGAAACAGGAGGGTGTGTGCGCCAATGACCTTTTACATGTGGTGCAAGAGAATACGTTGACCTACAGAGATCTGCTTGGGCTGCCCCCTCAGTCTGCACTCGGTCATTCGAATATGTTTCAGTGTTATCTGTTAATGCATTTTCAGTAAAAATGGCTTAAATTAATTTGTGAAACTGTAGCCTAACATGTCTTTCATTTTGGCAGCCGCAAATTCAAGTACTCTGTTATGTCCGAGTAAAGCCTGAGGTAAAATCATTTTACAAACCGAAAAAAAAAATTTCTTTCATGTGCATGAAGGCTGTATGTCCATGATATGACCAAAAGTATGTGAACACCTAAACATCCACCATTGTTGATCATTTAGTTCCAGATCATTAGGCCCGTCTTTCCTATTACTATAAGCTCCAGTCTTTAGGGACGGCTTAACGCTGAATGTTTAGAGCGTGGCTGTGGGATGTTCATTTTGTGCTCATTCAGATATGAGTGTCAGTGAAGACTAGGGATTAATCTTTAATCGAGTAATTATTGTTACGGTTTTAACCGATTTAGAATGTATCCGCTAATGATATTTGTTTTGCATGGTGATGCTCTGTAGCGCACATATCTTTCGATTGGTGGTTGTTGAAAAGTAAGGACATCCTGACATTCACGTTTACTTTGTCAGCCTGTGCAAAGATGAACGAGCAGTTCGGTTGCCAGATAGGGCGGCTTTCCAATAACTGGGCTACATTTATTACCTTTGGCTGGAACAATGTGTCTTGGGATGGTGATAAATGTTATGTGAGAGAAGGTACAGTACTGTGCAAAAGTCTTGAAGAGAAGTGCCCTCATTTCTTTATAGTAAATTAAATTAAATAGTGCAGGTAAAAAAAAAAAAAAGGGAACAAATGTTTTACTGTGACAGGCTGCAAAGTGCCTAAAGATACACTTTAAAAATTGCTGGTTTATGTACCAACTTCAGCAGCGACCTCATTTCCCCTCTTGTCTTCCAACCACTCAGCGTTCAGCATCAGCAGTGTACTAATCATCGGGCATCATCTGTACCTGTTTCTCACTAATTCATGACTTGAGTAGGATGCGTTTTATTGCTTAAAGGATTTATAGGTCACTGTGTTACTTGACAAACAAACAAAACAAAAAAAACATTCTTTTAAAACGACTCAAGTATAGGGACTGGACTGAAAGGTTTCATAATGTCCTTCAGGAAGACTGGAGAGCTACTCATCAAGACTACGATAAAAATACAGCTTAGACTGGCTCTTTGGAAGCAGAATATAAACAAATAAAGGGGTCAAGACTTTTCCTGAAATAGTGTGATACAGGATTGGTTCTAGTACTGATGTGAAGAGCCCAAGGGTTTCAACTTCTCATACATTTTAGTGTTTTCGGCACACCCGCCTTAATTAATCAGCTAATTAACAGCGTTTTCTTAATTTTAAGAATGTGTGATGGCGCAGAGCAAACACTAATTTCTTGGGATTGTGCTGCTAGGAATTTTTTATGATTATTAATTGGTTATTGATTGAGCTCCTTGTTCAACTTTTGTTTGAAGAAAAATGTGCGAAATTTGCACCCCTAGTGAAGACCGACGCTAATGTCAGGTGAGGAGTTCAGGGATGCTTTTATGTTCCCATTTATTCCAAAGGCTTTAAGGTGGGGTTGCAGTTAAGCTCCGTCAAGTTTCTCTGCTCCAACTGTTGCACAGCAGGCAGAACTCCTGACGCTGGCTTTGTGCACAGGCAGAACGGGTTCAGTTCCAGTGACAATTGTGAGCAACAAAGACATGTAGATGAAACTCGTACGGGTGTGATGGTTGGGTGTCCACATACTTTTGGCCATTTAGTGTGGCTTCATCTGATGTCTGGGAATGAATTAATAATTAACCATCATGCTTTGTCGGCTGCATGTTTAATTTTTTTTTTTTAATTTCACGAAGTTGCATGAATTTAAACAGCCCGTTCTGTCATGTTGCCTTTCACACACTAGAGTTGTCTCTAAGATCCTGAATCTCATTTACTCGACATTTCTATGCAGGACCGAGGCCATGGAGCATTACAGAAGAGTGTTGGTTCAGAGCTACGGCTCCAGCGCCGATCCGGGGAGCGTGACGGGAAAATTAAACAGATCCTTTATCCAGCAGCAGAGTCGACAAATTCGGCAGCGAGTGGGCAGCTGGACCGACGGCGCGCTCTCCAGTCTCCGCAAAAACACACAAAGATAAAACTTACTACCTGTACATGTTTGTCACCTTTGGTCTCTCATCGTCATTGTCATTCTTTTGATGTGTGTCTCGTGTGGAATATCTCTCTCCATAATCACCAGGTCATGTCCAGGCAAATTTGAGTTACAGTATATAAAGGTCATGGTTTTCGATATTGATGAATATCCATGCTGTTTGTTTTTTCCTTTTATTTCTGTAACAAAACTTTGGCACCAAAGATTATAGTAGAAGGTGTCTATGTGGAGGAAAACCCTGTTACAGTGCTCACTTTGATCTCTATTTAAAGCTAACACTATAATGAATGTAGCGAGATAAACTTTGTGTTTACTAATTCATAACTAGTCTCTAGTTGTCCTGTAGATTATTCACTATATTTTAGACTCCACCTTGTATCGAGGTGCTAGCATTATCTAACTCATCTTTTTTTTTTTTTTTTTTAATTTAGCGCATAATAGCGGCTTTACTGTATTTTTAACGATGTGTTTCATACAAGGAAGAAAATTATGTTGAAAATTCTAAAAACATATTCATCAGCTTTTTTTGTTAAAAAGCAAAAAAATACCGATGTGAACTACGAGTTTGTGCTTTTTCTAACACCAAGTATGCTTTACCTTTTCTACTTTAATAAAAATATATTTTTTGTTCTCTGCCATTTTTGTTTGTTTGTTTGTTTTTTTGAGTAGGATGCGTATTATCCTTACCAGACAGTGACAGTAAAAGAATAAGCAATGCGAAAACCAGAACAAAGCAAAAATGTTGCATTCAACAACAAAAGTGTCCCGCTGTTTAGTCTTAGTGCTGAGAGTCTTTGTCAGATTGTGTGTGTATGAAAATGTCAGTATTAAACATTACTCCGATTTCTACTGGCTGTTTTTACCATGCAACTTAAATAAGTGTTTTAGTAATCTCTCAGGGACATTCAAGATTTTTTCACATCACAAAATTTTATCTTTAATCACAAGATGATATTTAAAAAAATAAATAAATCAATGACAAACTTTTATACATTTATATACATAAACATTTATTCTCAACGATGCATGTATTACTATTAAGTCTTTTGGGATTAAATAATTGCCCCGATCTATATCATGCATTAACAGTTTCCAAAACTATTTCAATTGTGATCTTATAAGTACCCCCTCTTATTGGTGTGAACCCCCTCAATTATTTTTCATGCAATAGTATATCATAAGTAGATCTATAATTATGCCTACAATTTAAGTGTCACATGATCTTAATATAAATAAATGAAATCTTCTTGAAAGGCCTCAGTTTCATTTTATTATATTGTTTAATTGTATTGTCATCATGCATAATACCAATCATTTACATTCTATTTTAACCTGCGTATCAATTTAAAAAGGGGTGAATACTTGTGCAACAACATATGCAAAAATAACTTTCAACTTAAAAAAAAGTTAGTTTAATAGTTAATAGTTTTTTTTTAAAGAAGTGAAATAGACATGTATCATGCTGTATTTGGCTCCTATAAAGATTAGACAAGATTAAGGAACCAATTTTGGTCCATTTCAGCATCTCTGGAAGACTCGTAAGTCTCCGTCACTCCCCTTCTATCTGCTAAACACCTCTGCATTAAAATACCACACACTTCATTTCAGATAATCTTTATTAAAGATAACAGTGTTACATCGTTAACGTTCAATCTCTAACAATTAGTTTTTCTCTTTTACAAAAGACACTTTTTTTTTCAAACAACACACTTGTTTAAATTATATACAATTCTTACACTATCTTACAGGTCACATATACAGCTGTCTCTCATTGCCGCGGAACTACAGTTCACACAAGCCTCGGACGCGTCACGTGCTGCAGCTGTGCGTACAGCAGCATTTACTGACATAATGGACATTTTAACCACACTTGGCAACATCTTTTCGTGTTATGTGAAAGAACTGAACTGGACGCAGACACGAAGGCAATTCAGAACAAAGGATGGTTTCGAAACTAGCTGAGAACTGACGGCAAGGCCACGGGAATAATCGGAGCGAATGCAGGTCTGTGACTGCTGTGCTGCTATAAATAGAGCTGGTTCAGGTGCTTACGCACACACGGTTACCTTCACAAAGGGCCGCAACAGCAGTAAATATGAACACCATTATTTATATATATATATATATATATACACACACACATATATATATATAAAGAGAGCTTCAGGGAGAGCGTGCAATATGTGGTCGTGAATAAAACATCATGTTCCTTCTTCTTGCCTTCAGGGTCCTCATGATGATCACGACGCCGCTCTCGTTTCAGCGTTCGTATTCGTCAATGTCCTACCGAAATGTCCTGCTGAGAGACGGGTGACGGTTCTCCCTCGGGACAATCGCTACAATCGTTCCTTTTGTTAAAAGTGTCACTATTTACTTGGCAAGAACCTGATTCTGTTTCTATTGTAGTTTATCTGCATTCGAAGGTCATGAGATGGTGAATGATAACATCTACATGCTGTGCAAAAAGAAGAAGCGGGAACGTTTACTAGCTTTGCAATCAATTCTGATATTAGTAATGTTCCTCCAACATGCAGAAATCATACTGACAGAAATCAGAACTGGCTACTCTCTCTCTCTCTCTCTCTTTTAATACGTTCAGTAAAAACTTTTTCTGCCTAACGGTCAAGTTTCCTTCAGTGCAACTTCACTTGCATACTTGTACCTAAAAACATCTGCCACAATAAAGTAAACAAACTTTACACTGTACAGTCGCGGCTGAGTGACAATTTGTCCCGCTAGTCCTTTTTTCCTAGATGTGGACGGCTTCCTGTTGGAGTTTGTGGTTTCTTCCTTGGTTCCTCTCACCGGGTTTCACTGCTGCCGTCATATCTGGTGTGTTTGTTAACGATCGCACGTGTGGAATTAAATTTGTGCTCAAAGTTGAACAAAAAGAAATACATTTACGACATTTGCCAGCCTTATCCAGAAGGACTTACATTTTTAGCCTTATATATAAATCTGAGCACTTGAGGGTTAAGGGCCTTGTTCGAGGGCCCAACACTGACAACTTGGGGGTTGTGGGGTTTGAGAACTTCTGAACCATAATCCAAAGCCGTTACCACTGAACCTATGACTGCTAAATTGAAAGTGTATAAAAAAATGGCAAACCAAACATCTAATATCTAGATCAAATAATCTAGAGTTTATAACAATAATTGCGTTTCTTTTACTTGTTCAGGGTCGTTCTGCAGTTTGAGGCTTTGAGGCGGGTGTTACAGGACTGCATCATCATTGACCAGCTGCTTTTAAATTCTCTTCTTCTGCAAAAAGCAAACAGGGGAGCTGCTTTTTTTTCTAGATAAGATGCGCTATAGTGATTAATAAAAAAATATATATTTAATTCAAGGTTTTATGATCTACATGTGGAATAAAACATTTTTCTTTAGTTAAAAATTCCATAGGCTATAACCGATGCTATGCGCTGCGTCAGGCTTGCATGACCTAAATTACTTTTATGGTCGAATTATTCAGGCATGTACATGAAATGCCAGAAGGTTTTTATCATTGAAAAAAAAAATACTTTTCTGTGTACGACCGCTGAAAAAACTGAAAATAAAAAATGAGCAGGGAAAGAGAAGTAAAACTTATTGTAATGAACCATATAGTACTCATTTTGTTTATGTTATCTTTGTTTATTTGTTTATTTTTTAGTTCTCAAAAGTTTGTTACTTTGTTTGCCATTCTATTTATTGATGTTCAATTAACTTTTTTTTGTTTAATCTTTTCCCAGACACAGTCTAATTCCATACTGCTGCGTTCAACTAAACGCGTCGCTCATCTTTCTTCTGAACTCTGACAAAAAAAAAAAAAAAACATAAAACATCCCTCAACTTACACAGAAAGCTCTGGACAGTCTTTTTAACTCACAAGCTGAAAGAGTAAATAAAGTATTACTTCTTCCCGTTAAATCAGTCATACCGTAACAGGAATGTATATAAAAAATTCCTATATACAGGAATATATATCTGTAACACTGACTGTACTGAGGTCTATCTGGCTCGCTTGTTAATACAACAAAAAAAAAAAAACAATGTTAATGTCCGTGTTTTTTTGAGTTCTGACTTTCATGTTGGCCGCGATATAATACTGGTGATTTGTTCTCTACAAGAAAACACCTTTGGCTCTGTAAGGGTGAAACAAACACTAATCCCAACATATGACTCAAACACTTTCTAAAACAAATCCTGACATATTATATCTTGGCACATGTGCTTTGTACAAAATGGCGATTATGTAGAAAAACAACAATGTAAAAAAAAATTTTAAAAAAGGAAAAAGGTTTTCAAGTGACTCTGGCTGCTTTAAACATCTAAAAGACAAAAAAAAGGGGGGAAAAACATGGGAAGTACTTATGGAACATACAGGATGGATGTATATGGTTCCAGAGGTGTTCCAGTTAAACCAGGACTTGTGATACAATTTCTTGTGAATGAAGGCGTAGAAGGGATTGACATTTACAGAAGACATCAAGCTCAGTTCGGTGAGAGACTCTTAGCCGCAGTAATAATACATTTGAACGGTGCAAACAATTATAGAAAGCCGTCGGGCTGTGAACGACGCTCCCGGGCTCCAGGTGTTTTAGAGCACACTCATTCCTGTGAAAGGAACGCCTGATCCTTGTAAATTAACTGATAACATGACGCACCTGTCTGTGGGAACTGTACACACAATCATTCACCAACACCACTTGCACGGTACAGGAACTCAGCTGAGAGAGATTGTCACGTCCCCTGTACAGTCCTGACCTCGCTTCAAGCCATTTCCACATGTTCGGTCATTAAGGGAGTTCTTGGGAGGCCAGGGTTTCAGATGTGAATCAGACAGGCAAGAAAACTGAGAAAACTTTCTACCTTGATGGTGTCCAAGCACTAGTGAAACACTGGGATAAGTGCGTTAGTGTAGCAGGGGATTATATAGAGAAATAAAGGCCTCAATCAAAAGTCCCGGTTTGACTTGAACGTCCCTTGTACATAGTCATTTTTAATATTTTCAATTTGTGTCCTTCACTACCTACCAGTATAACATATTTTACAAACCTAATAAATATTTCTCACTAATAATCAGGTGTTTATGTCTCTTCTGGTTTTTGTTCTCAAAACCATTTTTTTGTTCATTGGTCCTACATGACGAATAAAGCAGGAGAGTGTCGTAATAGCCGCCGTGTGAATAAAACAAGCTGAACCGCCCGATACGAAGGCGGCATAATCCCACAGTGTGGTCAACAATGCCTCGAGAAACCAAGTGACTCAACCGAGACAAAACAGCCAATCATTCCCCGCGGTCGGGAACAGCGCTCACAAAGACGTGACAAGTGCTTCTCTGAAGACCTCCTGGCCTCACCGTGTTGATTGGCTTATTCAGGATCCATAGGCTAGCCGAGCGCCAGAGTGACGCAGAGCAGCTCGAGTGCGTCACTCTGTGCACAATACATAAAAATATAGTGCACAGAAGAGAGAGAGAGAGAGAAAGAGAAAAAACGGGAGCTCGCGAAAGTAAACGAGTCTCTCAGCTTGTCGGCGGCAATAAATGCTGGCCTGCTGCTCTGCACTGAGCACCGCTGCTTCAAAACATCAGCGCAGGGAAGAGTTCAAGCCTAACAGAGGCTTTCGCGGGGTCTCTGTGAAACACATGAGCTGATTCTATCTGGCGCGTGTGGCATCCCTGTAGGCACGGAAGCTAATGACGTTTTACAGGGGACAAAATTCTCAACGTCATGAGTTGGATAAAAGGGGATGAATTTATATATAATATTAATAATAAAATAAAAACTTTTTTCGTCCTACTCAGTGCCACTTTTCCCCCAATCCCACCATGTGATCGTATTTCCTCATGGTACAGCTGTAAAGCCTCCTGTTTCCGTGTCCTGATCGTCCAGTTCGATGCGGATCTCCGGCCCGTCCCGGTGGCTCTCGGGCTGGCTCTGGGCGCGCTCTGGTTTGGGCGTGGACGACGAGGAAGAGGGTGGAGACGCCTGCTGCATGGACATAGCTCGGCGCAGCAGCGGCGTGCGCTTACACGTCAAGAAATCCGGCGACGGAGACAGGAAGTCAGGCTTGGACGAGAGTCCGAACGAGCCCTGACGCAGGACCATGCGGTTCTTCTTGGGACGTGAGCCGTGCTCGAACTCCAGAGCGGACAGGTGAGCAGCGTAACCCTCACTCAGGAACTGGAGATAAGAAAGAAATATGGAATGTTTTTTTAACAAAAAAAAGGACCTGACAAACAAGAGACCCCGGTTGCAGATCAATAGTCAGACCTGGCACTGGTGCTGGTGTTTCTTGGACGGCCTTCCGACGATGTAGATCTGCGAGGCCTCCAGGCCCAGAGCGCTGTACACGGACATGTCCTTCATAGAGCCGTAGGCTGCACTGATCTTAATGTGACACTGGAACACAGGAACACGGGAATCAGCACGGACAAACCGATACGATATTATCGCGATATCCTGGTGCCGATCCAATTTGTATTGCGATTCTGTGAATGTCCTGATTTCATAAATATCACGATTCAATATATTTTTTCTTTCAGATTTTTAGTGATCTAAACAAACCTAGCAAGTCATTTTTCTTGCTTCCCTAAAAATTTCAAGCTGCTAACTTTATATTTTATATGTGGCCCCAAAAATTGCCCTTTTCCAGCGTTATACTGTCTCACTTCAAACTGAAAATTGGTGGAAGCCTCTAGAAGCACTTTAACTGTAAAAATGTTGCTTAAATTGAACAAAAAAAAATCTGTAGTGTCCGTAACCATGTCAAATTCATGTTGCAATATTTTAAGAATTTTGCATTTTAGAATATTAGACATTTTAAGGTTTATCTCTTTTCATGTGAAATCTAAATTGGCCAAGATTCATCTAAACAACAGTTAAGATCATTGAAAGATTTTTTCTTTTATCTGATAAAAATAAAAATTTGTAGCATATTTACAAAAAACGAAGCAAGGATCAGGAAATCCAGGGCATTAAGTATTATAAAAAGTGGTGTTATATGATTCTATATAAAAATTCACTAAGGTAAGACACTTTTTAGCACCAATAGCATGTTTTAGTCGAAAGTGAATGTGCTTTGAAAGGATAACCCTGAGGAAAGAAAGAAATAAGTAGATAAATATACAATTAAACAGAAGCGGCGGCGCCATCTGTTTTGTCTGCCGGTGATATAAATTACTTTGAAACTACTTTTTTAATTAAACCAGCTTGATTTTTGTTGTTTTGTTTTTTGGGTCGCTACCTCCTTGATGAGGCTTCTGAGGAAAAGGGTTTTCTGGCGCAGGGGGTCGTGGACGAGGCCTTCCGAGAAGAACACCATGCCCTGCGGGAAGTTGTGCTGCGAGAGCCATGACACCACCCTCTGCTTCTGCATGTCGGGTCGACCGGTGATGTAGATGATCAGGTATCCCAGGTCCTGCCAGTGCCTGTAAACAACAACGCACAATGGCATGCTGGGGTTGGACATGTTCGGGGCATTTGTTCACTATAAACACATTTTTAATTGATTCCTAAACACAGTGATATTTTTGCACTGTCCAGTCTTGGTGAGTCTGTGCCCACTGTAGCCTCAGACTCGGATCCTGATCTGCTCTTGACCTGATCCATGCACATCCACACTCACCGAACAACATCTACAGCGCCGGGACGGACTTTAGGGTCACTACCCATGAGTGAGACACTGGCAGCGAAGGAGCCATCGATACTGAACACCACGCACTCCATTTTGCGCGGCAGCACAGTGAGGAACGCCTCCGCACTCGTCTGGTCGCCTCTTGAAAAACATCAAGCGGTAAAACGTCAGTACCCTGACATGCCTGACTGATGAGCTTCTGTATTTTCCCATGACGATCACTCACTTGACCACCATTCTGACGGGGTAAACACCGACGGAGAGTCTCTTGTTTTCAGGTATGGTGTAGGTGACGCGACCGCTGCTGGAGGTGACCTCGGTGTCGAACAGCACCCAGCGTCCCGATCCAGGCTGAGTCGCCAAAAACACGTCCACCTGTCGAAAAACAGAGTCAGCGCTCCTCTAACAGCTTGTTTTGTCATCCTAGTCAGCTTTACATGTGTTTCAGCATCACAAGGAGTCTTAAAAGGGGTGTTCAAGTCAAACCGGGACTTTTGATTGCGCAGACTAAAAACACAGTTCTGAGCGTAAAAACTCCCTTTATTTCTCTATAATCCCCTGCTAGTGAACTAATGAACATATCCCAAAGTCTCAGGAGAGCTTAGATAGTATCGAAGTAGAAAGTTTTCTCAGTACGCCGGAGCCGTGATCGGACTGCCAGCTTTACGTATAAAACACTGGCCTCCCAGGAACTCCTTTATTGGCCCAAACATGTCGAACTGGTCTGGAGCGAGGTCAGGACTGTACACATCATTCACAGACATATACATTCATAACATTTTTACTTTCATAACATTTTCAGCTAAGAGGCTCATCACTGTACTGTGCTTGAAGTCTTCTGTAAATGTCAATCGCTTTTACATCTTCATTCACCAGAAATTTTATCACAGGTCCCGGTTTGACTTGAACGCCCCTCTTAATTACGCTAACACTGGCGAGCAAAGAAGGGAACTACATCAGATAAACAATTAGACACAGATGATTAGTGAGCAAAAGCCTCCCAGAGATTATTAAGACCAGCAGAGTGATAATAATTATTTCTAGTTCTAAACTCATTTATCTAATGTTCTACAAACCAAGCACTGCAAAAATATCTTGGATAACAAAAGAAAAATTAGTTCACAGAGAAAAAGTACAATATTCCTTGTTATTGGATTTTTTTTTCCTCATTTCAAGCTTGAAACTCTCTTGATTTCCAGCCAGATATAAGAAATGTTAGATATTTTGTTCCATTATTCTATTCATCTTTGTCTACTATTCATCCATTGTTCATCCGTCCTGTTTGAAGACCCTATACCATTATGTCAGCGTATATGAGAAAGGTTTAAGGTTGATGAGAACCTTCTCTCCTGCGAGCGTCACCATGTCCAGAGGACCGTACATGAACCTCCCCACCAGCGTCTGAGGCCCGTCTTCCGTCGCGATCACATCATGCACCCTGTGGTTAGCCGTCACGTTCTGCACACACACACACACACACACACACACACACTTGACTGACATTTCAAGCAATCTAACAGCTCTGGAGTCTTCACAGAGTTCTTTACACTTCATCTGGGTTGAAAATGGAAAATGCAGTTTATGACAGGAGGAGATTGGTAGCGCCAGGAGATATGGAGGTTTATGGAGGCAGAGGTCAATCGCTGCTGACGGAGCAATAGCTAAGTTCTATAGCAGAGATGGTACTTTTTCTTTTCCTCTACTGATACTATTAGAAACCTGAAGCAAGCGTCACGGCATCGTATCCCCATCCTCTTTAAATCCAATCTCCGGATTTAAATCGACTCATTAACCCCTTCTGTATGAGTTAAAGCATGTGTGATAGGAGGAAAAGACTAAACTGTGCAGATAAGGGCTTCTCCAGTAAACCGTAGCGGTGTTAAATAGTAGAGTCGGGGGTTTCGTACCCGCAGCTTGACGTGTGTTCTTCGGCGGAGCCACTTCTCTCGAGGGCTGGATGGAGAGATCGGAACCGAGTCACAGCAGTCTGCTTCACCGGCCTTCAGACAGTCACAGCGCAGCACCTGTACACACACACAACTACTTTTAAAAGATCCTACTCCATCAATACATTTACATTTGGCGGACGCTCTTATCCAGAGCGACTTACATTTTTATCTCATTACACATCTGAGCAGTTGAGGGTTAAGGGCCGCGCTCAAGGGCCCAACAGTGGCAACTTGGTGGTTGTGGGGTTTGAACCTGGGATCTTCCGAACTGTAGTCCAATGCCTTAACCACTGAGCTACCCCTAACCATCAATACACAATTCTGTTTAGGTTCTGTTGCTTCATCTCCAGACTTACAGTACTGTATTTTCCATCTCTTCGGCCAGTTATGAAAGATTTTCCATAACACATGATTTTTACTTTACCCTGAACAAAAGCATAACACTACCATTTCACACAAAACACCTGCATTAGCATTACTGTAATTACAAGTTAACAAAAGTTACATACAGTACTGTGCAAAGGTCTTAAGCCACCTCTCATTTCATCTCTTCCTATTGTCAAAGCTTCCAAAGCTCCAGACTTTCTTGTATTTTTAAAATAGTTTTGAGAAATATTTTTTGCTTGTTTCCTCCCACAGTCTAAAGACACACAGACCTCTTAAGGCATGAACCAGTGAGAAACAGGTGCAGATGATGACAGATGATCAGGCCGGTGATTAATATACTGCTGATGCTGAATGCTGAGTGGTTCGAACAGATGAGAGAGGAAATGAGGTCGCTGCTGGGGATATTACATAAACGAGTTCAATTTCAATTTTATTTGTATAGCGCTTTTAGCAATTTTCATTGCCGCAAAGCAGCTTTACATAGTCAAAAGAATTATTTAGGTTTGTATGAAATGTGAATTTGTATGAATCAAAATGGTCAGTTTGTCCCTGGTGAGCAAGCCGAGGGCGACAGTGGCAAGGAAAAACTCCCTGAGATGGTAATAGGAAGAAACCTTGAGAGGAACCAGACTCAACAGGGAACCCATCCTCATTTGGGTGAAACAGAAAGCAGTAAATGATCTGCATTTATACAGTGTGTAGGGTGGGAGGCAGTTCAGCTATAATAGCTGATTAATTGATGTTAATATGGAGTCCAGGTAGTTATTGAAGACTCAGGTAGACTTGTATGAAGTTCCAGTCCTGAACTATCGAACTGTCAAGTCCCCAGAGAAACAGTTGTCAACACCAGTCGAGGCCAGAACCATTTTCTAGGTAGAGAGAATCATTCCCAGACACCAGACGCATCCCAGAGAGACACACGGGGCATCCATGTGACGAGATCTTCAGCCAGAAGAAACGAGTTCATTTTTGTTGTTGTTTCACTTTAGGCACTTTCCAGGCAGTCACGTTAAAACATTTGTTCCTATTTCTTTAATCAAATCCACATCATTAATTAAATTTAATAAAACACGATGGCAAGGTGGCGTAGTTCTTAGCACCATTGACTTGCACCTCCATAGTCCGGGTTCGATTCCCGCTCCGGGGTCTGGTCCCTCCAGGTTCTGCAGTTTCCTCCCACAGTCTAAAGACATGCAGGTTAGATTAACTGCCATTGACCGTCGTGTGTGAGTGAGCGTGTGTATGTGTGCTCTGTGATGGATTGGCACCCCATCCAGTATGTACATGTACCCCACCTCGTGCGCAACGTCTCCTGGGATAAGCAACCCTGTATACAGGATAAAACGGTTTAGACTATTAGATGATGAAGAAATAAGAGGGGCTCAATACTTCTGCACAGTAAGGGAATTGCACGGCTAAATAGGGTAATTATAGTGTCTTTTTGCTCAAGCCTGATGTCAGGACTATAATTAATCCGGCTTGTTTAAAGGGTTGGGTTCTTTTTGTATTTTAACTCCAGTGTGTCTTTCTACTTTACCTCTACTTCACGTATGAAGGACGGATGGGAAAACAATGCTAGCATAATAAGTGTACATTTCATCTCTAATTCTGATCACCTGGTCACTTTAAAGAACCCTAACCCTAACCCTAACCCCGCCCCCATGCACATCCACACTGGGGGATTTCCCTTCGTTTATCCGTCTGATACAGCTGCAGGCACATGTTAAGCTCGATGCAGATGTAGATTAAACTTGGCCTCAGGTTTAATCTACACTAAGACATTTGATCGAACTCGTTACCTGTTCATCCGTCTGCTCCTCAGATCCTCAACACCCTTTTTAATACTCCAATCCGTCCTGTTCGCTTGCTCTCCAAAATAATCCCTCTCCCTTTCTCTCGTCTCTCAGTCCGCCTCTCATTCATCACTGTCTCCTCCCAAGGCTCTTGTGCTTCAACCCCTCGTCCTTAATCTGAGCAATCCTCCCAACCGCGGAGAGAGAAATTATCTCTGCTCTTCCTCCCTATCTCTGAAGAAGCTATATAAAGGAACGTGTGTTTCCAGAATTAGCCCATGGGGGATGAAAAGATTTTAAAACCCTTTCATGTATTCATGTGTTTTCTTTTCTCTTTGTTCTATTCAGGAAGCGGCAATAACGACAACGATTATTACGTGAGACTTTATCGCGCAGTCTGGGCCGTGAATCTCAGCCTCGTCTCGATGATATGGAAATCTATGCAGAGGTGGGGAAGGACTACAGATGACTTTGGGATATTTACTGTGCTGACGCAGACATGTGTGTGTGTGTGTGTGTGTGGGTGTGGATGTGAGAGAGAGAATGAGTGCTAGAGATACGTGACGCATGCAGCTGTGGATTGAATTAGACATCGCAATACTGAAACGGTCTCCTTGCTATGACAACATCGGATGGGTGGATTCTGATGCTGCGCGGGTGGTTAGTTCCTGTCCCTGACCTTGGCAATGTCAAACAGGGAAAATAAAAAAAAGGGAAAAACAACTCACGGGTTACTTCTCTCTCTAAACAGGGAGACAATCAGCCACGAGCAATAACTGTTTTTTTTTAATTGAATGACCTTGTTTGCGAGAATCTTTTCATTCTTTAGGCGTCAATAAACCTATGAATTTCATGTAATATACAGTATATATATATACACCATTCGTGAAGAATTGAATTATTGGTCTGAATCACGCAAAGAAAACAACCAAGGAGCTTTAAAATTAGTAGCATTGCCTTAAGAACCCTTCAACACGTTATTAAAACCTAGAAGAATAGTGCTGAACTGTCAGCTTCGTGGAAGAAACGTGGTCATGAATAGAGATCATTTAAACACAGTGACGCTGCCTGGTAAAAAACAAAATCAATAGTAAAAATCAGAGCTATGCTTAATAGTAAAAGTAAGAGCATTTCCATACACACACACAATGTTATGAGAACTCACAAGATTGGGACTTAATACTCAAATTGAGCTTCGGAGCGATGGAAAAACATCATGTGACCTGATGAGTCCAGACTGAGCCTATTCCAGAGTGTGGACACCACATTGTGTGCTGTAATCGAAGCTAAGTGTGATTGTATTAAGTCATATAGTGTGCGATTTCTTTTTTGTTTGTTTAGACAGGAAATGTATTTAAGATGGCAGGTTGGTGACTCCAGGGTCGGGGTTTGATTCCCGCCTCAGGTCTGTGTGCGTAGTGTTTGCATGTTCTCCCCGGGCTTGGTAGGTTTCATCCGGGTACTCCGGTTTCCTCCCACAGTCCAAAGACATGTAGCCTAGACTAGTAGTGTGATTGACAAGCGGGCATCTGAGCAACCTTTTAAGTAACTGCTACAGAAACCACAGATATAGCTCCAGGGTGTGTCGTATGTAAAGTAAGTCATGTTTGGAGCTCTGTTTTTTTGAGTGACAAAGATGGATAGGATCAAGAATTAGTTAATCAGAGGGACAACCCACGTTAGATGTTTTGGAGATAAAGTCAGAGAGGCCAGATTGAGGTGGTTTGGACATGTTCAGAGGAGAGATTGTGAATATATCGGTAGAAGGATGCTGAGGTTGGAACTGCCAGGCAGGAGGTCTAGAGGAAGACCAAAGAGGAGATTTATGGATACAGTGAGAGAGGACATGAAGTTAGTTGGTGTGAGAGAAGAGCATGCAGAGGATAGGGTTAGATGGAGGCAGATGATTCGCTGTGGCGACCCCTGAAAAGGAACAGCCCAAAGACAAAGAAGAAGAGCTCTGTTTTTTTGGGTGTGACTTTCCGATCTATCACCAGCATGTTGCCAATTTTCTTCCGCATTAAGACGCATTTGCAGTTTTCCTGGTCAGGAGGGAAAGGATTTGTAATGTGTGTATCTGTGACATTTTAAAAAATCCCAGGAGTTGTGAACTTTTCAAGGCCAATTTGGTCCGATATTGTGCTTCCATTAACGCCTCCCAAGACTCCCTTTAAGTGCAAATAAAATGCCACAATGGTATTTTCTTGACTTGAAGCAAATGATTTGAAATCCTATTTAAATTTAAATTTCTATTTCTATTTAACAAGTCAAGTACGGCAAGCATCTTCTTTTCCTCTTTAATTGCATTTAGTTTAATTTCCTAAAATTTCCACCTTGTGTGTCTGTCTATGACCGATTGCTTTGCTTTGGGTTACTGATGGTTTAAGCCACAGCTCCACCTATCCACTATTGGATAGCACCCTTCAGCACCCCTCAGACAGGCCCTCCTAGCTACTCCAGGGGTGCCATCTCGACATCCCCCCATTTTACCTAAACGCCCCTCATGGTTTTGTTCAGACGTACCTACAAATCACGGGGTGAAGAGTCAAGGTACGAGCACGATATTAACCATTCTAGCAAGATTGTTGAGTACATCAGGTGAGGTTTTAACATAGCACAAAATCCTTATAACACCCGTACATACTGAAAAACAATCCTTTTAAAAAGCTGTGGTTGGAAATTAAAAGAAAAAAAAAACTTGAATGTGTTTTTTTGTCTTAGTTTCCCATAATGGTGAACATTCTTGAGAACTGGGACAAAACATGTTTATTCTGGAATGTGTGTGTGTTTGATGTATATATACCCTCACCTAAAGGATTATTAGGAACACCTGTTCAATTTCTCATTAATGCAGTTATCTAATCAACCAATCACACGGCAGTTGCTTCAGTGCATTTAGGGGTGTGGTCCTGGTCAAGACAATCTCCTGAACTCCAAACTGAATGTCAGAACGGGAAAGAAAGGTGATTTAAGCAATTTTGAGCGTGGCATGGTTGTTGGTGCCAGACGGGCCGGTCTGAGTATTTCACAATCTGCTCAGTTACTGGGATTTTCATGCACAACCATTTCTAGGGTTTACAAAGAATGGTGTGAAAAGGGAAAAACATCCAGTATGCGGCAGTCCTGTGGGCGAAAATGCCTTGTTGATGCTAGAGGTCAGAGGAGAATGGGCCGACTGATTCAAGCTGATAGAAGAGCAACTTTGACTGAAATAACCACTCGTTACAACCGAGGTATGCAGCAAAGCATTTGTGAAGCCACAACACACACAACCTTGAGGCGGATGGGCTACAACAGCAGAAGACCCCACCAGGTGCCACTCATCTCCACTACAAGTAGGAAAAAGAGGCTACAATTTGCACGAGCTCACCAAAATTGGACAGTTGAAGACTGGAAAAATGTTGCCTGGTCTGATGAGTCTCGATTTCTGTTGAGACATTCAAATGGTAGAGTCAGAATTTGGCGTAAACAGAATGAGAACATGGATCCATCATGCCTTGTTACCACTGTGCAGGCTGCTGGTGGTGGTGTAATGGTGTGGGGGATGTTTTCTTGGCACACTTTAGGCCCCTTAGTGCCAATTGGGCATGGTTTAAATGCCACGGGCTACCTGAGCATTGTTTCTGACCATGTCCATCCCTTTATGACCACCATGTACCCATCCTCTGATGGCTACTTCCAGCAGGATAATGCACCATGTCACAAAGCTCGAATCATTTCAAATTGGTTTCTTGAACATGACAATGAGTTCACTGTACTAAAATGGCCCCCACAGTCACCAAATCTCAACCCAATAGCGCATCATTGGGATGTGGTGGAACGGGAGCTTCGTGACCTGGATGTGCATCACACAAATCTCCATCAACTGCAAGATGCTATTCTATTAATATGGGCCAACATATCTAAAGAATGCTTTCAGCACCTTGTTGAATCAATGCCACGTAGAATTAAGGCAGTTCTGAGGGCGAAAGGGGGTCAAACATCGTATTAGTATGGTGTTCCTAATAATCCTTTAGGTGAATGTGTATATATATATACACACACAAAGTCAGGCAAAAAAATGTATACACACTTCAACCTGAAAAATAAACGCCTCTCTTCTGACAATCACATGATAGTATAACTACACATAATTTAATTTGAAGTTTATAAAAGGGCATAGATAACTTTTGAAGTATGTATAAATTTTTTTTTAGCTGACGCTTTATACTTATTCCTGAGAACTGGAAGAAAACTTGTCCATCACATAATATTTTATTTGTTCTGTAAAATTTAAATTTAAATAATTTTATATATAGATACCTTTTTGTGTGTGAGTGCGTGTGTGTGTGTGTGTGTGTGTGTGTGTGTGTGTGTGTGCAGTACGGATGGCGTTTACTCGGCTTGAAACTCAGGAGGCTGAGTTTTAAAACATGCACCCACTCACCCACCCACGCACGCACACACACACACACACACACACAATATATTAACTTTCGTTTGTCTCTCAGTGTTGAAGATAAAACATTCCTCCACAAATCATTTTCTCTAGAGATCTGAGCTGCAGATGTGTAGCGACCTGTCTGAGGATGAAGGCCACGGCGTCTGTAGACTCCCAGTATGACGCGTGGAACAGATGTGGCAGCGCCACAGTGGGGAACGCCGTGAGCACATCGGGGCAGTAGAGCACGTAGTCTAGCCGCTTTCCACCCCACCACCTGCTACACACTGAAACAAAAGGAGGAACATTTATTTATGACACTCAGTATTAGTAGCTTCATTTACAGACAGTGAACAAATCTAAATCCATCACTGATTAAACCAGACAATCCAACCGGCAGTAAATATCCCATCAGCCAATCACATGGCAGCAACTCAATGCATTTGGGCATGTGGACACGGTTAAGACGATCTGCTGACGTTCAAACTGGAAAAGAAAGATAATTTAAGTGCCTTTAAACATGGCCTGATTATTCCTGAAACTGCTGAGCTACTGGGATGTTTTTATGGACAGGCATCTTTAGCATTTTCAGAGAATAGTGTGCAAAAGAGAAAATATACAGTCAGGGCAGTTCTCTGAGTGAAAATGCCTCGTTGCTGCCAAAAGGCAGAGGATTCGAGCTGATAGAAAGGCAACAGTGACTCAAAAATACATCTCATTACAACCAAGGTTCGCCGAAAAGCATCTCGGAATGTACAACACATCGAACCTTGAAGCAGAAAAACAGGAAACTGAGGCTACAGTTCACATGGACTCACCAAAATTGGACAACAAACGTTGCCTGGTCTAATGAGTCTCAACTTCTGCTGCAACTTTTGGATTATAGGGGCAGAATTTGGCATAAACAAGACGACCCAAGTACGGATCCATCCTGCTTTGTACCTGCGATTTAAGCTGTTGATTTTGGTGTAATGGTTGGGTAGAGCAGCCCGATATGTCCTATAAACTGAATCTGCGATTTTTAGGGACAAAATTAGGGACATTTTTAGATTTTAATCAAAAAACTTGTTTTTTTTCCTGAAAGTTTTAAACCATAAATTAAAATTAACTGATAACAACGATTAATCGCACAGCTCTAGGTGTGGGGGAGATTTTCTCGCCACACTTGGGGGCCCTTGTGAATGGTTTAACGTCTGGATGGGAGCACATGTTGTTCTAGAACTTGGATATACCTTCCAGCATTGATGGTGCCATTCCAGATGTGTAAGCGGCCCATGCCACACGCACTCATGCAACCCCATACCATCAGAGATGCAGGATTCTGAACGGAGCGCTGATAACAACTTGGGTTGTCCTTGTCCGCTTCAGTCCGGATGACATGGCGTCCCAGTTTTTCAAAAAGAACTTCCAATTTTGATTCATCTGAACACAGAACAGTTTTCCACTTTGATACAGTCCATTTTAAATAAGCCTTGGCCCTGAGAAATCGCCTGCACTTATGGATCATGTTTAGATATGGCTTCTTTTTTGACCTATAGAGTTTTAGCCGGCAACGGCGAATGGCACGGTGGATTGTGTTCCCCGACGATGTTACCTGGACGTATTCCTGAGCCCATGTTGTGATTTCCATTACAGTAGCATTCCTGTATGTGATGCAGTGCCGTCTAAGGGCCCGAAGATCACGGGCATCCAGTACTGTATGGTCGAGATTGTTCCAGATTCTCTGAATCTTTGGATGATATCATGCCCTGTAGATGATGATAACTTCAAACTCTTCACAATTTTTCTCTAAGAAACTCCTTTCTAATATTGCGCCAATATTTTTCGCCGCAGCATTGGGGGAATTGGTGATCCTCTGGCCATCTTGACACTGCTACTCTGAGAGGATCTTTTTATACCCAATCATGTTGCTAATTGACCTAATAAGTTGCAAATTGGTCCTCCAGATGATTCTTATATGTACATTGAACTTTTCCAGCCTCTTATTGCTACCTTTCCCAACTTTTTTGGAACGTGTAGCTCTCATGAAATCTAAAAAAATGAGCCGATATTTGCCATGACATTTCAAAATATCTCACTTTCAAAATTTGATATGTTATCCATATTCTATTCTGAATAAAATATTGAAATTTGAAACTTCCACTTCATTGCATTTTGTTTTGATTCACAATTTGTACAGTGTCCCAACTTTTTTGGAATCGGGTTTGTACATGAGTATTGTGATATACCTGAGATCTCACTCCAATAGAGCACCCTTGGGATGTGCTGGAACGTGAGATTGGATCAGGGATGTGAATAAAGCCAATGAATCTACATCCACTGACATGATGCTATTGTGTCAATACAGATAATCAAAATCTCTAAGAAATGTCTCCAGCACCTGATTGAATCTACGGCACAAAGAGTTAGGGTAAAAGCAGGTACCTAATGAAGAGGCTGGTGAGTGAGCTTTGTAGTGTGAATGCACAGACATAAAAACGTTAAATGGAAGATAAGTATGTATTTGAACACATTACAATTTTAAAAAGTGATATCGTAGACAGACAAGAGATTATGTTTGGTCTGGCACTGAGTGTACTCACGTTGTGAGATGGTCTGGTCTCCCTGACTCTCCTTGGCGCCGGTGTTGGTAGACGTTCCATCGCTTTGTGTCTTGCAGCATGCAGACTGAACTATTTCAGCGCTTCCTTCTGATGCCTGTTTAACCGCAGTGTCAGCTAGAGGAAAGAAAAAAAAAAAAGACATCAATTTTGTAAAGAAAAAATCCTGGCAGCACATCCTGTTTAGTGAAGCAGTCTCAGGATTGGATCCTGTGTGTGTGTGATGTGTGATGTGCGATGGCCTCGAGCATTAGACTAAACCCTGCGATGAATCCTTCAAATGGGATTTAAATTGGAAATATTTTCTGCTGCTAAGCCTGGAATAATGCCCGGACCGAAAAAAATAAAAGCGTGTGAGAGTAAAAGAGAATGGTTCTCGTCCAACACGCGGGGACATTTACGCTTTAACCTCAATGTGAAGCAGTCCATGACCTCAGCCTGGCCATTATAGTGAGCCTAATATGGGAACAGATTCTGGCCGAGAGTGCTGTTGGCACGTACGACACTGTAATGAGCAGAACAGAAAGAGAGAGAGAGAGAGAGAGAGAGAGAGACGCCTGGTTGTGACTCACAGCAGTCAGCTCAGCAACCGTAACTCCGACATTCTAAGATAATTAACTTGCTTTCAGTCCATCAAAACACATCTCCTAAACTTTTTTTTTTTTGCACTCTTTTACACCACTCACGTTGCTAAACTGAGCCTGACTAAATGTGCGTCGTCTATGGAATTACTTTATTTCCACATTTACGAGATGGTGCAGCGATTTTCTAATTAAGACACAAATAAACGATTATTACACATCCTTTCCAACCGGCATTACTGGAGTCTGAAATGCGTCCTAAATGTGCGTGGAGTGTGTTACGCAACACAAAGCTAGTAGCGGGAAAGCTGTTTTGTGGAACTTGGGTTGTTTAAAAAGTCTAGCTGGACATCTAAAAAACTCACTCACTCGCTCATTATCAACTTTTTATCCTGAACGAGTCGTGGGGGCCTGGAGGGGGGTCCAGGGTACGAGGTAGGGTACACCCTGGACAGGATGCCAATCCATCGCAGGGCACACACACATACACACTCATTCACACACTACGGGTAATATGGGAACGGAAATTATTTGGGCTTGTAATTTTCCTTTAAAAAAAAATATATTAAAAATTTCCCCCTAAGCCTCCGAGTGGCGCAGTGGTAAAGTGCTCGCCCTATTATCTGGAGATTGCGAGTTCGATTCCCGGGTGATGCTGTAACCTCTTTCAGCCGGAGGCCTAGAGAGAGCTGATTGTCCAAGCTCTCTCGGAGGGGAGGGATGGAAGGTACTTCGTGCTTCAGCATTAATTACGGCTCTACAGCCAATCAGCAGCGTCTGTGAGCTCACGCAAGCGGATAGCGCTGTCCTCCGAGTGTGTTACTCCGCCCCCGACGGTGTGTGAGCAAGCAGTTCAAAAAGATGCAATTGGCTGGCGTCACGTGGTTTGGAGGAAACGCATGATAGTCTTCGGTCCTCCCGACTGAGTGGTAGTAGTAGCTTAATGTGGAGCCCCCTAGTGGTGTGGAGGGATTGGATAAAACCAAATTAGGGAGAAAGTTTAAAAATAAAATTTCCAGCACGTGATGATATAAGGATTATTGGCAAATATGAGAAGAATGATCAACCAGCAGAAAAAGAAAGACGTATACAGTATATAAAACAGGAAATTCCACATATTAATATGAGGGTCAGTCAACAATTATCCACACTCCAGTTATATTTAACAGTTTTCTGGGATTCTCAAAGTCCAGTATTGGAACATTATCAGAAAAAACAGTCAACAAGTGCTCGTTACAGTCAGATGCTCATTGAAGAGCTGAAGCCTAAAAACTTCGGATTAAACACAGCTATCCGAGTGCGTCATGATCACACTGTCCACATTTCCTATAGTCCAGATCTTGCTCCGTCTGACTTTCACCTGTTTGGTCCCCGAAAAGCATCGCAACGAGGGCGAATATTCACTTCTGATGAAGAAGTGAAGACAGCCATGCATTCAGAATGAAACATTTTTTTAATGAGGGAATACAAAAGCTTGTTGACAGATGGACAGATAGTTTTTTTTCTTCTAAAAGTTAACAGCCGGAGTGCGGATCATTTTTGACTTACCCTTGTATATTTAGGATATTTTCCCTTGCTAAGATGTCCAAATTTCCTTGCGACCATAACTGTATGATTAGTAGAAACCTGTGTGATTTACCGATGAGAGTGGAGCGCCCATCGCCCAGCGGGTAGCGTTGGTAGCGTGGCACGGTAAAAGGGGGCAGCTGGGTGAGAGGCGGGTACAGCAGGGGCTCCAGACGTGAAGCAGACGGGTCAGACGGGTAGAACAGATTGAAGATCTGCAAACAGGCTGGACGCAATTGGGTAACTGGAAGAGACAGAGAGAGCCAGAGAGAGAGAGAGACCAGCAGGGGGGAGTGTAATGCTTCTTAAATGATCTTCACGTATCTCGAGAGACAAACCTCGGTAAACACAAACAGACTCGTGCTTTGAAATCGGTGTGTCTCTGGGTGTTATTTACTCTGAACAGCCGGCAGCACGGTTCTCCGCATGGCCAGCACCAGGCCGAGCGGGCATCCGAGGAGAAAGCAGTCTGAAACCTCAAAGTCAAAGCAGCCTGGGAACTGAGCCTGTGCAGAGTTCATCTGCTCATCCTGAGACAGACTGCAAGAGAGGGGAAAAAAACAGAACAATCTATTCCTTAAGACACAAAGTACAGTAAAAGTGTGTGTCTCTGTGCGCCTGGAGACAAACGTTATTCATAAAACATACCTTCGGGATTAGCATTTTCTTGTTAAAACACAAAACAGAGGAGGAGCAAAAGAAACATTGTCACCTTAGATATATAACATGACCTCAAGTCAACAGTTAAATGTTAATCCATGCATATTTATTCACGTCCCACTCTTAAAAACAGACCTTGACTCATGCATGTAAATATATATATATATATATATATATATATATATATATTTTTTTTTTTTTTTAAATGTTTTTTCCCTAGCGGCTGTGCATTTCCAGGCAACGTAGCAGAATTAATTAGCGTCTGCTGGAACAATGCATTTAAATCAATCTGTCAGCTGACCTTTACGAGAGCGCTAATGCTGATTACCAGAGGTCGAAATCAAGCTTCAATCTGAAAATAAGATAACTTACAGCGCTCATGAATAAAATTGGTGTTTTACTTAGCGTTGACCTTGTCAGTGTCGGAATCCTCCTGCTAGAATTTTAAAAAATGGCATCTCAAAACGAAACATTCATTTTAATTTTTTCCTTAAAACTGGTCAACTTTGCTCATTCTTACTCACATTCTGTAGATTTTTAAGGATCGGACGTACCACTCACTGAGGGTTCACAGAAAGACTGCATTGGGCTCCGAGCCACCTCATCAGGGATCGTCATTCAAGGACGTACGGCCTTCTTTAAGACGTTTGCACCTTTCAAATGTTTTACTGCTGCTAACAGTCCCATCACCGTACTGTGCTTGAAGTCTTATGTCAATCACCTTTACGGATTTATCCACCAGAAAATTGATTGGAAATCCCGGTTTGACTTGAACGGCCCTTATATTTATTGCAGTTTTGATGAACATTAGAATGTATGTATAAAGTGAATGTAACACATATTCAGACAGCCCTAGTTGACCTGCTCCTGAGAGAATATCAAAAACTTAAACCCAAATCAATTCACAGCATGCATAGCAAAGCAGATCATTAAATTACTCTAAAGACAAAAAAGTCCAACCTGCTGAAAAACACCTCCCTGGGACTTCCATCCATGTCTGTGTCACACGAGTCGCTCTGCTTGCGGATGAGTGGACGGCCGAGAGTCGGTGCTGACTCGCACAGCGCAGAAACGTCGATGTTACTCTTACTCAGGCGCTTGCTGCTCCTCAGAGTGGGACTCAGACTACTCATCACGCCCGACTTCTCCTAGAAAGATTGGAAAAATCAAGAAAATCTCACGTCCGCTGTTGTAAGCAATGTGTCCCCATGTCCTCTTCTGCTTTGAGGCTTTAGGCCATCATAACTTGCGCCGTCATAGTTATTGCCCCTTAAAAATGGTCAACAAAATCTTGGTTTGGAGATTGAGGTCAAAATGTGTGTGTGCACTCAGGAAGACCAGATTAATAATGGACAGGATCCTCTTTGCTTTAAACCTTAATTTTTCATGATATGGATTGCACAAGATATTGAAAAAATTGCTTTGGGCTTTCGTTCAGGCTGCTATGATTGCATCACATAATTGTTGTCTGTATATCAATCTCCCTTTGTAACAGATCTGAAAGAATCTCTATTGGATTCAGATTTGGTGAGTAGCCAGTGTGAGGTTAGTAAAGCCCAATGAAGTCATTTTCCACCATGAAACCAATTTAAACATAGGGCATTAAATCTGGAAACAGCCATAATAACACAAGTAAAAACTATTTCCAGGGGATAAGTGTAGCTCAGTAGTTAAGAAATGGGACTATGGATCAGAAGGTCATTTCACCGCCAAGCTACCACTGTTGGTCCCTTGAACAAGGCCCTTATCTTTCAACTGCTCTGATGTATAATGACGTAAATGAAAGTCTCTCTGGATGAGGGCATCTGCCAAATGCTCTCACTCTGTCATCGTATATACCGCTTTATCCTGTACACCAGGGTCGCGGGAGCCTGGATCTTATCCCAGAAGTCTTAGGAAGTTGGGGTACACCCTGGACAGAGTGCCAATCCATTGCAGGGCACACACACATATACACACTCACACGCTCATTCACATAGTATGGGTAATTTGGGAACGTCAATTAGCCTAATCTGCATGTCTTTGGACTGTGAGAGGAAATGCAATGAGAAAACCCACCAAACAAAAAGAGAACAAGCAAACTCCATGCACACAGACCTGAGGCAGGAATCGAACCCGGAACCTGGAGGTACAAGGTGACTAAGCCACTGTGCCGCCCCTGCCAAATGCTATAAATGTAAATTGAGGTGATGAAGGCACATGCATGGCCACCAAAAGGTGGAAATCAATCAATGCTCAGATGGAATGAAATTGGCCTGAAATATGCCAAGAGAAACTACAGACACTATCATCAGACAACTGTCGATGCCAATTTTAATGCAACCCTAGTGTCTGAAAATCAAGATTAAACAGACAAACTTCATCCAATCATCAACCGTCCAAATGGGACAGGCTGTGCCCACTGGAGCCTTAGATTTCTGTTCTTTGCCAGCAAGCATGGAAGCTGATGTGGTCTTCTACTCTTGTAGAGGGGTCAGGGGGGTAGTTTAGTGGTTAATGCATTGGACTATGGTTTTGGAGGTCCCAGATTCAAACCCCACAACCACTAAATTCCCATTGTTGGGCCCTTGAGGAAGGCCCATAAACCTCAACTGCTCAGATGTATAATGAGAAAAAAATTTAAGCTGCTCTGGATAAGGGCGTCTGCCAAATACCTAGATATAGATGTCTTGTAGACCATAGACCTCAAGTTTTATTGTCATATGCACAATAAAGAAAGCCCAAGGGCAATTATGGATCAACAGTTCATGCCCTGGGCCCATGATCAGAAGGTTGGAGGTTCAAGCCCCAATACTGCCAAGCTTCCATTGTTGGGGCCCTTAAGCAAGGGCTTTTACCATCTCTGCTCCAGTGGCAATGCATTACAGCTTCTTCATCCAAGGTTTGGTATTTTGTGTATACTAAGATGCTGTTCTGTTCACCACTGTTTACTCTTGTGTGTTTATTTGAGATAAACCTCCTCCGAGACCAAACCATTCTCACCATTCTCAGAATCCCAGAAGTTTCGAAACTATTAAAATCTGTGCACCTGGCACCAACAACTATGCCATGGTCAGAGGAGGAAAGTAACTTCATTAGGTTAATTCATTACTGTACCTGAGTACAATTTCTCAAACATCAGTAGTTTTATTAGTGAATACTTACTTACTTTTACTCCACTACATCATACTAATATATCTGTACTTTCTATTTCACTACACTGCAAGTTGTTGCATTACATAACGGTTAGGAGTGAGGGGTACTACTGTATCATTTGAAGCAGTACTTGAGAGGAATCGTTCGAAATTGTGTGATTTGCATTCCCTCCGTAAAATGCTTAATCATGTAGCAGGTGACTTAAAGAATACAGTAAGCTAACACAAGCTCACTAACTTCGACAATAAATTAACTAAGTTTAAAGGTGAGTACTTTTGCACTTTTTTCCCCAAGTAGAAATGTGAGCAAAGTAATGTACATTTACTAGAGTAATATTTTAGCTATGGTATCTCTTCGTTTACTCAAGTATAGGATTTGGGTACCTTCCCCACCACTGGCCATGGTCAGTATCATGGTTGTGAACATTATCCGACGCTTCTGTATCTGCATGGTTTTATGCAGACGTTTGGCTTTTATACTTTGCTCAAATATATTTCTGCACATTCTTTAGACCAAACAACGGGCAGTGGTTAAGGCTTTATACAACTGATCAGAAGGTTGTGAGGGACGAATCCTTGTACCACACAGCTCTCACTGTTGAGTCTTCACAACAGCTCAGTTTAACTTCAAGTCCCTCTGGATAAAAGCATCAAAGAACCAGACAAGAAAACACTACCACCACATGCACATATATTGGATTTAAGACTCTGTGCTTGTTTTTCCCTTAATCCCAAACCTGCTGCGGCATCATCCACTAATGCAGCATCTGGTTGATGGGTTGCCTCTCTGTGGCACTGCGCAGGTGACTGAGTGCTCATTAAAACATCAGAACAAAGTGGCCAGGCAGAGGGGCTGCTGGGAATCGTTGACTGCCACATGGGAAGCTTTTGCCAACGTGCCACGTGCGTACCTACAATGGACACGTGTCCGCTCGGGGGGGAAGGGGGGAAGAAACTCATTTGAACCAGGATAATTGCCTTAAATTGAGGAGGTAGATTGAAACCGGGGTTTCATCAAGCAGTTGGCTGTTGCTTTGCTTTTTTAAGTAATTTCTAAAGTCAATTACGTTGATGTCTTTCTGCAATTTTAGCTCAGTTTTTAGCACAGACTCCACGCCGGCTCCAGCCTCTTCATTTACATGGTTTTTAGCCAGTCATACAAGCAGTAGCATTCTGCTTCTCTTGCATCCTTTTTTGCATGAATTACATTCATTTTTCTTTGTCGGAAAAAAATGTCTGCATGATTTGATGCTTTGCTCGGCTTGACACTGCCGGCGACGGTACGTTATCGATCACGCCGACATTCAAGCGACTCAGTGTATCAGATTTATTAAACCGCCACAGACCGCAACTGTCTCACAAAGGACATGAAAGGCTTCCACGAATAGAGAAAGGACAAGGAGACATTTCGGAAAATAGGTTTTGAAGGGTCGGAAGCGGTTGGAAATTCTGAAAACAAGACAAGAGGTGAAGTGCTTGTCAAAGCAGACATGTATTATATCAGAGCAAAAGCTGAGAGCTAGGCAGATATGAAAAGGGAGGAACCAGAGAACAGAAGAGTGTGCGTGACAGACACGCTGTGCGTACCGAATGTGTATGTGGGTGTCTGTACGGAGGATGGTGTTTACCTTCAGGCTCTCAGTGCTGTAGTTCGTAGCGTTTGTGTCGGGAGTGCCGTGCCGCTTGTCACCACTGAAACACAGCGCATCAAAACAAAGCACTCCACCAACACAGTCAGCCACCAAACACACCTAAGGGGCAAAAAATATATCCGTGTCATACACTGAAATGCATTCGCGAAATACGCGTGAAATGCAATTGCTTAAATTAATTTTCCTTGTTTCTCCTTAATTACCATCTGCTCAGTATTTCGTCTATACCACTCAAATTATATAATCATTAAAAAAGAGCACACTGCAGTAGTTTCTTTGAACATTCAGCGAGTGGAACGCCTGATCCTTGAAAACCGGTGGATAAAACAAAGACTCGTCCGTACACACAGTTTCCACATGTCCACATAGTGATACAAAGTGCAGAGAGAGTTTTTTTCTGGTATTCTGCACAATCAGAAATCCCAGTTTGATTTGAACACCCCTTGTACATGATTTTTATTCTACTGATCCAGTAGTAGTGTCCAAAAGCTTTTGATTGATCACTAGGACTGATGATTACCTGCCCGGTGAAGCCCAGACCCTCAGCCGACTGGAGGAAGTCATGATACACCTGGTTGGCTTGAGAGATCACCGCTGCCACAGCCTCCTGGTACTGAGGACCGGCGATGGCCAGGATGGGCAGAGCGGCCAACGGCAGGTGATCCACACTAGTGCAAACGCAGCTCTCGTCATAGCTGTAAGGATTCAGACTACAAACAGACAGAAGAAGAAAAAGAAGTAGAAGAAGAATTTTAAACAGTTATCAGCTTGTAAACATGTGCAGAATTCGGCATCAACGGAGGAGTTACATCATTAAGCTTCATTTAAACAATGATTTGTAATGTCGATATTTTGGAGTCTACAGCATGTCGTCTTTATCTTTAAAAATAAAATGAAAAGTTAATCCGGGTGGAGCCGATCCTCCACTTCGATAAGACTCAGTGAAGCGAGTGCATCGAAAAAAAACAAAAGGCTACAGCATCTCTGTCTCTGTGAACTACATGGCTCATTACAGTAGTGAAGCCCCAGTATCCCTGCTGTTGTGTTGCACTCCGGAGAACTGCAGCTTGATTAATAATTGACCGCAGTCCCCTGCTGAGACAGTGTTAAGATCCAGCTTTATCCTTAGGCACGTATGGACCAGCAGACGGCTTTCAGCAGAAGCCGTTCTCTCGGAGGTGATTATGTTAGTCTGGATTTTTAACAACTTGAAGGACGCCGTGAGAAACACGTCTAAAAGAAGTATAAAAAACGAGACACGACGCTTGCAGTATAATGTTATTCAACCAGTGTTTGTGTTTTTGTTTTGTTTTTTGTCCTCGGTCTCACACTTGTCCGTTGTTTCGCTAATAAAGCATTTAATCATGTCTTTGCATCACATGGAGATCAGAAAGTGTGTGTGTGTGTGTTTGTGTGTGTTTGTGTGTATGTGAGACAGCACACTAAAATGATGCACTGATTTATGGATACCGGTTGCCATCACTGACTTTTACCTTCACCGCATCACGCTGTTCAGAGACGTCTATAAATCATCTGCCGGCGTCTCCGCACTGCTTCACACCTCGAGAGCTCAGGTTACTGTAACGTGTGATGAATTTAACATCTTCACTACGTGTCTGTGGGAGTTTCATCCCATGTCTGATCGCCCCTGGGTGTGAATGAGAGTGCTAATGAGGTGTGAAAGTGGGTGTGTATAGCTCTGTGATGGACTGCTAAACGACCCGTTTTGTGTTCTTGCCTTGTTCACATAATCGCATTTGATGTGTTTCATTTTATATAGATATATACAAATGAACAATAACTACTTAAACAAAGCTCACACTTTGAACGTTAACTCTATAGTCTCTAGACTACAGATAGTCCCTGACTTATAAACATTCAAGTTAAGGATATGAACAGACCGCAGTTCTATAAACATTTGTAGACGCAGAAGTAGCTTACATGCATTGTACAAAAAATAGACACTGCAGTGAACCAGATACTAATATTTAAAATTATATACAATATTTTCATAAGTCGGCCTCACTGATTTTGCGATTTAAAGGCAGAGATAACACATTTTACTATGAAATTAATTTCATTAGGTGTGGTTGATATTTTTGGCCACATGAGGGCAGTGTGGGAATAGGGGGCAGAGATTAAGTGGATTTGCAGGTCTTGCATTGTTTAATTTTTAACAAAGAAGTATAAGACTCACTTGGTCAGACTTAAGAACAAATCCGACTTACAAACGTGCCCCCAGAACGGAATGTGTTCGTAAGTCGAGGACCACCTGTACAAGACTTTTTGTTCTCTGCTGTCACTCTTTCACATAAACCTTCCTTACTGACATTAAGGACTCACTGAGAGACGAGCGCGAAGGCTTCGGCACACACAGCAGGGCAGGGCACCAAGCGCACCAGCATGCTGTCAGCCGCTTCCTGAAAGTGCGCACGTGCTACGCGCTCCAACACTGACGCTAGCGTCGCAGCGTCTCCTGCCTTCCCGCCCGGATCGCCGCCTCCGGAGTCTAGAATGTGGCCTCCGTGAACAACCAGGATCAGCAGCTGCGTCCTGCATTTCCTCTACAGGAGAATATAAAGAAAAGTCAAAGGGATGTTTACCCACGATCAACTCTACGACTTTTATATCACTCCTTTTGTTACTCTAACAAAAGTTAGTGCTTTCTGTTACACTAAGAAGTGTGAGTTTCAGGATCGGAAGACGGGGAGCATCGCACTTACCTCCATGTCCTCCAGACCATCTACGCTGCTCTGTGGTGCACAACGAGGGTGCCTGAGTCTGTACAGACTTTCTGTGGAAAAGAGAGAAAGAGAAAGAAATAAAAAAGCCTTGAGCTGAAAAGAAAAGTGTCGGAGAAATAATGCTAGTAATTCAAGCTGACAATTCTGGAAAATGCCTTCGGGAAATACTTTAACGGGTGCCACTTGCCTTTTTTTTTTGGTTATATTTGAATCAGCTTCTTTTCCAGGCTGCGTCAGTCAATAGGTGTCTTTAAAATCCCACACCTTTCAAGGTACCATATTATACACCTTTTTAACAACTCTTAGAGCTCTCCACAATGTGTGTGTTAATGTTCCTGCTAAGATAGCATTAAGATCATGTGCTCTGGCATCCCTGCGACCTCTTCTGGTCCAATCCTGTTCTAAATGCAGTATCTGTACCTCTAAATACAAATGAAATACTGCCTGCCCACACACACACACACACACACACACACACACACACATCTTGGTGGAAGTGCATTGTTCTAGCCGATCAGAAATTTTAAAAAGGTGCCCAGGTGTCAATCTGGAGGAGGGGCTGTGCAATTTTTTTTCCCCCTCTTCTGTTTTTCTTTATTGTCTCAAATGATGTCATACTGGGCGTAGACCATTTATCCATATATATGACTATAATCAAACACCATCAATATGGTTATTTTTTTCTCCTCTTGAACCAGACCACCAGGGGGAGCTGTGCCTTTGAAAATAAATATGCAAAACAGGACTCGTTAAGTGTTCATATCTATCTTGAATACATAAACGCAAAAATAATAAAGTGTAAGCGGAGAAAAGTAATCAAATCGCTAGCAAGGAATTTATTCTTATTACAGTCGACCCACGGTTCAGAGTTCACAGCCTGAGTGAATAGTTTGAGGATTTTTCATTAGAACCTATATAATAATTGTTCGCGGAAACGTCCACAATTTTGCTGAAACTGCAAATATTCGTTGTAATTTTTTTAATGTCGTTTTTCATGGCAATATATCATTTTTCGTGCGTTTCACGCCAAACTATTAGGAACAAAACAATTGACTAATCTTGTAACATAAATATAACGTGAATTCAGCTAAATTTCTCTATGAAATATAATACTGTATAAATTTTTTGGTACTATAGAGAGAACACAAAACGGCCGTAGAGAAAATAGCGGCTTGGGGCGGTGAATTATTACCGTATTTAGCCTACCGTACTGAATTACAGTACATATACAGTAGGGGTGACATCGGTATTTTACATTCTAATACTTCGTCTGTTCCCACCAACACCAGTATACTAATCACCAGCCTGATCATCTGTTATCATCTGCACCTTCTACAGTACATCGCTATATTTAGACATTAGGTGGGGGTCAATACTTCTGCTCAGTATCAAGGGGTTCTTTGACACGGAAGTTATCGAGCTGTACCATGATTGCTGAGGATTTGTGGATCGTAGTAAGGCTATCTGGTTGATCTCAACACCAAAGAAATACAACCTCAACCTTGATATTAATTAAGTCTGGAATTTTAAGCTGTAATTAAATAAATGAATCGATATGATGGTGTAAATATATTTGCTTTATTGTACTTGAAATGACACCCTTGGACATTCTTCAAGTAGCCGAAGAAAGTTTGATAAGCTCTGTCTGGACAGACGTGATTTCCTGCGACGGTGTATATCGGATTCCGCTCGAGCCAGTGAAATTGGATTAGATCTGAATGTCACAGCAGCGCTCACGACAGCTGGAGCGGCGCCCGGCGATAAACAGAGGATTCATCAGACCACTCATGCGTCACCGAACACGAACATAAACCTGCTCAATGCGCTCACAAAACGCAGGTCCTTCCATCATTCGAGCGGTGATACGGCCTGGAACGATCCCTGTAACACGCACCTCTGATTTCGATGCATTACGCGTGCTTTTAGAATGTGCTAATTGCAGCTTTTTGTAATCAGATAATTGCAGAGGGCATGAAAAAAAATTGTGGTATTAATTAAAGGAAAATGAATCGTGACGGTCTAGTTGCTGCCCGGAACAAATAGGAGAGGCAAAGGCGGTCAGGCGTGTGAGGTGGTTTATTGATTATCGTCCATGAAGCGTCGGTAATGTAACGTACATGCTACGGGTCAGAAGGCCAGACATCCAGTGTCAGGTGAGGAACTGGCGCAAATCAGACACGGACTCACATGTTTCTGTATCACCACACAATCACAACATGCTTGTGGACATTTATACTAACAACGTATCATTTAAAGGGCATCTATTCTGCAAAATTCATATATACAATAAATATATAGACAATAAAACAATATTTCCTGCTTTTTGTCCTTTTTTTTTTTTTTTTATTAGTCTGTTTAAGCTGTGAAAGCCCGTCTGTCTAGTCAGAGCTTTTTGAACTTTTTTAAACATGCCAATCAGATCCACACTATTGTGACCTCATATAAGAAGATCCCCCTCCCCAGGCCAATTACAATACACAGGCCAATTACAATAGATCCCGCCCCTCCCCTGTGACCTCACACAAGTAGATACCCCGCCCCCAGACTTATTCATCTCTGGAGGGACGTGGTTAATGAGTAACTTATTTCCATAGACACTGAAATGGCACAATTGGAGGAAGAGTGAAAAAGGTTTAAAATTCGTAAAATCTGAGAGGTATTTCAGCTGACACATTAACACACACACACACACTTCGATGGGCCTCTGATATATTCGGAAACCTGTTGTAATAAACGGTAAAATACAGGACCTTTAATGCTGAGTGTGTGTGAGTGAAAAGGCAGAGAAATATAAAAAGAATACAGCGAAACAGCAGTCTTATTATTATTATTTTTTTCCCTCTCTCTCTCTGTATAAACACCATGTCTCAAATTACAGCTCTCCTATTAGACCTCTCAGGACAAACAATTATTCAAATTGCACTTCGTGTCCCTAGAGCTCGTAGGCAAGCTTGTGTTTGGCTTCGCTCGCCTAATAAATGTTTGATAACGCGCTCGGGGGAGGCGTAGCTCGACGGCGTCGCGATCGCGAGGCAGACATAAATTACAGGCTGTTGCGCAATTTCACCGCAGATTAGTAAACATGTCGGCAGTCACCAGGCAAACAGCTCAATATTGATAATTGCTATGAATGTTTGATGAGCAATTGTGTTAAAAAATCATGCTGAAGTGAAGCACTTGTGATGTTTATCGCGGTTTCATCAGCTGACGTGGATCTCGCTCCAGCTTCATGTCCTAGCCCCCCCCCTCCCCACCCCCCGCCCCAACTCCACCCCCTCCCACTCACTATGCGCTACAACTGCACCATGAAATAGCAACACAAACAATTGTGTTTAATCACCAATCAACTAGGATCAATATTATTGCACGCAACATCTTGTTAAATTAACCTTTCAGAAAATATTTCAAGAAATAGCGTCTACGTCAAAAGTATTGGCACCCCTAAGTTTAAACTGATCCACACAGCGATATTCTGGGCTTGAGCAGGCGGCTAAGCCTCAGGCTTTCACTCTCAGACAGAATTTTGGAACAAAAATAAGTTTTCCTTTGGTAACACAAATTTGCATAATAATGCAGAGTCCAAAACCAGTTCTGTGGTTCATGCCAGAGTTTGGCAGAGCCTCGTCTGGCCCCTTTCTCTAATCTCGACCGAGGTCGGAGAACATTCGTCGAGCGATCTTGGACCGCTCCGACATGCAGAACATTTCCAACTCATTGAAATTCTTGTGGTTTCCGCTGAGCTGCTTTTCTTTAATTGAGGCTGCAGATTCTTCAGTTGGGTTCTTGAGACTGAGAAGGACATTATGACATGTTTTTGTCACTGAAACGATTTTTGACATGTCCTTCAGGTCACCGCCTTGTTGTTGTTGCCATAGGCAAACAGATTTTCAGCTGAATTTTTTCCTAGTATTTATTGGAATTCATTATATCACTCAACTTAAAATGAGCTCCTGGGCCACTGGCAGCACAACAGCCCTGAAAACATGGAAGAGCCACCAGCGTATCACCAGTGTGAGGTCATCTGCCAAACGTGAAAATAGTGTGTGGCCAAAAAGCTCTTTTTTTGTCTCACCTGACCTGAACTCATGATTCCAGTACACAGAAATCCAACAAGTTCTGGCAGTGGGATTTGTCTTGGTCTCAGGAAGGGCTTTTTAAATGGAGTGTGTTTTAAAAGCATTTGTTTATTAAAATCCCAGGATTTAACAAAACGGCAGGGCTGAAACGGTAAATTTTTGGCTCTTCTTCACCTCTCCTATCATCATCATCATATGCAGAGGAGCCTTCCTGGGAAATTTTCAACAGCTTTTTTTATTTCTTCACTATGGCCCTGGTGGTGCGTCCTGGGAATTTCAACCAGATGGAAATTTTTTAGTTTTTTTTTCTTCCCATTGGAGTTTTTAGTTGTTGTATGGTTTAACCCATTTTTCCACCTTCATTCACCAGAATCTTACAGTACCTGATATAATGTAAGACTCCAATACTCTAACTCTCTGTTCTCGTGCTCATCAACTAAGAATCTATAAACAGCATTACTAATATCATAAATCCCATGGTCCAACTTTTTCTTTTTTAAATTCTTCTTTCAACTTTTCAGGTTCGGATCTAAAAGGTTCCACTTCCGCTTCGCTTCAGAATGTTTTCACATTCGGTATTAATTCTCTGGGAAATTCTTGTAATCCGTGGCCTTCAGCTGACTAAGTTTCTGTTCCGGCTCATTATTAAATCCTGACACAAACTGCTCGGCTTATTAAACTTGGTATTTATATATAAAAAAAAAAAATTATGCGGTCATGTTTTAGCTTTTTTCAGCAGGATGTGACAAGTGAGAGAGATATATATTTTTTACACTTATCGCTAAACTTGAACACATCTGAATGTTTGAACACACCAGACCGTTATAATCACATGTGCTTAGTGTGCATCTCATTCCCACTTCTAATTCACTCCCACCTTTCTGATAATGGGCTATATTTCTTCTGAGAAGGCTTCCCACTAGATTTTGAAGCGTGGCTGTAGGGATTTCTGTTCGTTTCCATGATGATGGTTACCATGGGAATGGGAGGAAAAAAGTGCTGCATTTTTAACTGCATTAATTTCCCTCGGCCATCCAAAAGAAGGGGACGACTTTCTGCTTCTTCATTGTTGCTTACTTACAATTGATTCATTGTTTCTTTATCGATCTTTGATGTTTAATTACAATTGATTTATTGTTTATTTATTCATCTGTCTAATCTTTGATGTTTATTTACAACTGATTCATTCTTTATTTATTGATTTATTGATATATTCATTGTTTATTTAGCAGATTTATGTTTTTTCTATGATGTTTATTTACAATTGATTTATTGTTTATTGACTGATCAGTGTTTCTTCTTTGATGTTTATTTACAATTGATTCATTCTTTATATATTGATCTGATTTATTGATTCCTTGTTTATTTAGCAGATTTATGTTTCTTTTTTGATGTTTATTTACAATTGATTTATTGTTTATTTACTGATCTATGTTTATTCTATGATGTTTATGTTTCATTCGATTCATTCTTTATTGATCTAATTTATTGATCTGATTTATTGATTTACTGTTTATTTAGAGGATCTATGTTTCTTCTTTGATGTTTATTTACAATTGATTTATTGTTTATTTACTGATCTATGTTTCTTCTTTAATGTTTATTTACAATTGATTTATTGTTTATTTACTGATCTATGTTCCTTTTTTGATGTTTATTTACCAGCACTTTGTAATAGCCAGTAATATTTTGCCATGCAGGAGTTTTTAGGGCAATTTATGGTTTTGACTTCCCCTCCAAATACCCGCCCCCACCGCCCGATTCTGTGTGCGAGATGTTCTCCGTGTGCTTGGTGGGTTTCCTCCGAGTAAGACATGAACAGTTACCTGAAGTTTCCAAATTTTTCATACAGTATAAATGAGTGTGTATGTGTGTGTGTTTGTGCCGTGTGATGGATTGGCTCCCGTGCAGGGTGTACCCTGCCCCTCATGCCCTGAGTCCCCTTGGATAGGATAAGTAGTCTCAAGAATGAGTGAGGTTTACGGATTACAAGAAAGTTGTGTTTTTTTTTTGTCTTATTCACTTAAAGAGAGATAAAAAAAAAGAGTCTGGAAACGATGGAACGACGTCTTGTAACTATAAATAGGAACAAGCTCATCCTGCAGTCGTTCCGTAACATTAACTATAATTGTGATGTGTTGTTTAGTTAAAAATGCCATTAAAATCTAAAAATTCACATCATATCGCAGTGCCATCGTAGGAGATCAAAAACTAAATGCGAATCGTATTGCCTAATGTGAGAGGTTTGCAGTGTTAACGGTGGTTACAGAGATGAGAGTAGCACGCCACTTCACTCCAGAAATGAGTTTTCTCTAACAGCATGTTGTGTCTTATTCCGTGCCTAGATCCCTTCCAGGCTCTTGATGAACCTGCGCAAAGCTCACTTGTGTGAACTAAAAACGCCAAACAATAACCGTGGGGCGACACGATCATCCTCAGCGGGACGAGGCTCGGGTAATAATCAGAGCGCGAGCCTATTTACACACAAATTATTTTTTGAAGATGCCACATGGCATTAGCGAGACACTAGATTAAGGCTGAGGCTTGCGCCGAGGCTCGACGTGCTCGAGAGACTCCGCCAGACTGAGTCAGCGTGCATCCCGTGGAGCTAATAAGGTCTAAGATAGCGAGAGTGGCAATACGGTGATTATCTCAGAATTAGTCACCGTGTGATCATCTTTCCCTCTCTCCACTTTTATTCAGTCGTGCAGCAGGAGGTACAACAGCACACACACTCTGTCACGTAACCTTCTCTTCCCTACAACGTGAGTCAGAGTTTCTTGGCTTGTAGCGTGCACACCGATGCAGCACCCTATACCCACCCAGGATGCTACTACATACAGGAGGTCTTAAGCCCCCTTTATTTATTCATATTTTGCTTCCAAAGAGTCAGACTTTCTTGTATTTTTAATGTAGTCTTGAGGAATAGTTCCCCAGGGTTCCTGAAGGCCTCTCATTTTCACTTCAGTCCTCGTACCTGAGCAGTTTCAAAGGGTTTTTTGTTTGTTTATTAATCCACACAGTAACCTCTGAACCATTCGAGCATCAAAATCATCTAACCTACGGCATAAACCATTAAGAAACAGGTGCAGACGATGACGGATGATCAGGCAAGTGATAAGTTTACCGGTGATGCTGAATGCTGAGTGTTTGGAACTGACGAGAGGGGAAATGAGGTCGCTTCTGAGGTTGTTTAAATTGCATCTGTCGCGGTAAAACAGAATTTTTTTGTCATCACACTTTTTTTTTTTTTATCATAAGAATCTCGTATTGCAAAACCCATTTTCCCATTGGAAATACTGTAAAATGTGATAATCTGTTTCAGCCGCCCAAAAATATTACCAATATTACCAATTTCCAACACTATAATCATAATAATCATAATCAAAATATTTAGAAAAGACATGTAAATGAAGTACAATAGGAAATAAGTAGACTTTAAACTTCACTTAACCTTGATTTATGATTCCTCCTGGGGGGTTAAGACTTTTACACATTACTGTATGTACAGGATTTGCAGTAGTATATTATTCTACAAGTGCAAAGTACCTCTTGAGCGCTCCAGGTGGCCCAGGGTCTCGATTTGCTCCACCAGATCGTTCGAGTTCCACTGGCTCATCTCCAGCAGGATGGAGGTCTTCCCCTCCAGAACATCTGGCAACAACGAGACAAACACATTTTCAGTCCAAACTGCATTTTAGCACCGCTTCAAGATCGATGCTCTAATCGAGTCCTTGTGAGGCGCAAAACTAATTAGGTACGTTCGCTCAGATTGTTCCTAACAAGCAATTTCCTTTAGCTCGTTTCAGTTCAGGGTTGCTAATTAAATCCATAGCGGCAAATGAGTTTAAGCAGACGTCTTCTACAATCTGTCTGAGTTCACGTTCTCTGCGTCATGAAAGATGAAACGAGTGATTATCCAGTAAAGCAGTCACGTTGCAGCAGTATGATGCATAAATTCACATCAGGAGATTGTAGTTAATTTTTTTATGATGCAAGAAAACCTCCAGGTTCTGCAGGTGGAAAGGTCTTGTCTTTGAGACAGAACGGGGAAGAACGGGTTCGAGCTGACAGTAAGCCTACAGCGATTTAAGTAAACACACTTTACAACAGTGGTGAGCAGAAAAGCATCCTCGAACACATAGCATGTGATATTCACAAAAGCTAAAGACTCTATCAGGTTCTAGTAGAGATGGGACTAACTAGGGACTCGCCGATACAATATTATCACAATACCTTTGTGGTGATTCGATTTGTATTGCGATTCTGTTAGTATCATGGTTTATTACGATATTATTTTTATTGTTGATTTTCTTTTACACACAAGATGCTGTCTTGTCTGTCAATGTGTGAATAGTTTAGAGCGCCCCCTGTAGAACTATAGAGGAACGGCAACATTTTACCACCTTAAATGCAAGCATATCAAATGAAATTAAAAATATATCCAGACATTTAAACAGGATTTACTTATTTGTAAAGTCTTGATTTACCTTGTTGATAACGGCAGAAATGTACCACTGTCGTTAATAAAGCGGAATGTGAGTGTATATATGTGTGTTTGCATTTCATGGCTGCGTAATTGCTGATATCAAAAGTATGATATTTTTGTTCACAAGGTCTATGAAATCAGCCCACGGACCGATCGGTCAAATTTAAACCCAGAGGCATTCCGACTCAATCTGCTAATCGAGATGAACTCTAACGAGTCACATGAAATGATGAATAGATAACAAAACATCCAGCCAAGGTCTCTTCCTGGGAATAAAAAAAACCTTTCAAAAATAATGAGTAATATTTCAAGAGCCATCCTGTTTCATTCTCTCTCTTCACCGTTTGAAGGAGAATAACAAGAAAAGCTTTAACCCGTGGTCACACCATGATAGTCGTACAGGGAGAACTGATGGTAGGATGGGAGCGAGGTTAAAACTAGGGGAATCTTCCTCTCCAAAAGTCTCAGGCAGCGCAGTGGTCTTTCATAGCACCTCGTCGATAATGTACGCACGTCCACAACTGAAGCCTGACGTCGTTATGTGCCTCGTATTCAGAATACAGGGTGTGTTTAAAGTCTCCATACGTCCAGGAAATCAACATAATTAAGCCATTATATGCGGAACACCAGATGTGTGGGAGAGACGAGTCCGTGTGTGTTTATAAAAAATTGGCAATGAAATGCAAATGATGATACATTTTGCTATAAAGTGTTATGTTCCTCTATGGACAGAGACTTTTAGGACACCATGTAGACCATAGAGAAGCTGGGGCTTCTCTTATGTATTCAGCATTGTATAAGTAGCACATTGTATATATATATATATGACAAATCTGGAAAATTCCTGTGCCATAAGGGGGAAGAAACACTCCATAGATGTGATAATCTGGTCATTCAGTACATTCAGGTGGTCAGATGACTTCATTTTATTGCCACATAACGTTGCTGAGTCTAGACCTGAGCGACTGAAGCAACTCCAGATCACAACACTGTCTTCAGAGGCTTGTACAGTGGCATCGCTTCATGCGCTTCCCTTCTTACCCTGACACGCCCATCACTCTGATTCCAATCTATGCTTCCAGGTTCCAATAATGTGTTGGACAGGTCTTGACCCAATTCAAGTCATTTGGATGATTTAATGCTTAAGGCCAATAATTTCACCTGTTCGAAATGACATTTTAGGGCCTTCGACGGATGGACAGATGGACAGACAACGATCGATGGATGGATGGATGGATGGATAGATAGATAGATAGATAGATAGATAGATAGATAGATAGATCTTCCAATTGGATACATTTGTTGACGTTTAAACAGATTTCATTTGACTATGAAGTGGTCAATTTGTAATTTAAATATATTTTTGTTCTTGTCACAAGAAATAATCCACAATATTATGAAAAATATTAAATTATGGGCTATATAATATAATACAGTATAAACTACAGTATATTTAGGAAGCATTAAATGGTGTCTTTAATGGATGTTTTCAGTCTGTCTTATCTAAATGAACTGTCCAGGAAGTGAGCACTGTTGGACGGTGAGAGGGAAAAACGTCAGTCTGAAGCAAACAAACCTGGCTGGGAGTTACGGATGGTAAACCATCAACCAGTGGCTGAGAGAGCTGAAAAATCAAGTTCGAGGGTGAAAAAAGCTGTCTCGGACCCAACAGGAAAAGAAAGTAAAGTGAAGCCTGAAGGAATAAAAAAAAAAAGAAAGAATGATCTAATGAAGACAGATGACGCTGTCTGCATCGGTCTTCACCTCCAGCTGTGAACTAACTAGGCAGTTTGTAAGAATGAAATCTGTTACGCCAAACAGACTCGCAGAAACCCATTTCATTATCATTACACTCGCTCGTTAAGCCTAGCCGGAGGCTACGCGGGCCGTTCCACAACCGCTGGCACAGGGGAAAAAAGACATTTCTCACATCGGAGTCCTAATATGTGGTGCGTGTTGGATGATGTGTAGCGTGTGATAACAATAATGACGAAAAACAACATGGTAAAGGCTCGTTTATTTCCCCCTCTAACCAGAACATCCTTTACCATCCATCCAGCCATTACTGGTTTGTCAGGAAGAAGAAAAGATGCATTGAGGTGTGTGTGGGCATTCGGAAGCAGCAGCGTTACTCCCTTGCTTTATATTTATGCATTCACACTGCCAGATGGTTTGTTGCGCAACACATTAAGCATACAAACTAAAATGTGTTTACATCCCTGCATATTTTTCTGTAAATGTGTAAAAGTGCAATAAGTGACATCTTAGAAAGTGCCTATTAAAGGTTTTTCTATTATGCATTCATACATTCTCTATACCGCTGTGTCCTGTACAGTGTCGCAGAGGTAACGAACCCGTACCCTACCGACGCTAGACCACAGCGATAACCACTATGCCACCATGCCACTATTTTTCAATTATATGAATTTAACTGTAAAACCGATTACTAATTTCCAGGGTCGAGGGTTCGATTTCTGCTTCGAGCCTGTGTGTGTGGAGTTTGCATGTTCTCCTAGTGTTTGGTGGGTTTCCACCGGGTACTTCAGTTTCCTCTGACAGTCCAAACACATCCAGATTAGTGTGTAAGTGTGTGTGTGCTTGTGTAGCCTGGCTCACTCATCCAGGCCCACAGCGACCCTGTACAGGATAAGCGGTTTAGAGAATCAGTGTGAGTGATTTGTCCATAAAATAAGAAAAGTTAAAGTTTGAAATGTGCAAAAAAATAATAATAATGCAAAAAAAATTGCTAAATTTTTTATTACATATTAGATATATTTAGCCATATTCATGTATATTTTTTCACTTAAAAATATCCATTATTATAAATTAGATTTCGACTAAAATTGAGTTTTTCTGGCAAAAAAAAGGAAAAACTTTAACATATTTAAATATCTTAAATATTTAAGTTTAATTCTGATTGTGGAATGATGCACACTTTGCAAGAAAATGACGTCTTAGCAAGTGAAAATATCCTGAATATGGGTGGATTTAGCTATAAATAAAATATTATTATTAAATATTAAGGTTAGTTTTAGATTATTTTACTCAAAAAATGTTGCTGGTGAACTTTTCTAGCTGAACTGAAAATGCTCATGAAGATGCTAAGGGGAAATAGATTTTTTAAATTCATATAATTTCTCTTAGATCACAGCAAAGAAAACATGAGTGTAAAACGGGGTTGGGAATAAACAGCTGTGTAGCTTTAGGAAAATCACTTCTCAGTGTGACTCAGTGCAAAAGTCAAGTTTTTCCATCAATTCATTTTTTTTCTTTTCTAATGGCACAGAAACATTCCCAGATACTTGGGTTCATCGGTCTCATATTGTGAAAGAGTGGTTCAGAGAGCATGAGACATCATTTACACACATGGACTGGCCACCACAGAGTCCAGTGTCCTTTGTTCTCTAGGTGAAGGTATACCTCCGATATATATTGCTTTCCTTGTGTTTTGGTGTGCAGCCTTCGGGGTGGACGAGTCACTGTCCTGTGTGTTGGTTGGGTTGAAGTGACCTGGAATGTTGTGCTTTCAAAAATCCTTTTTTCCTTTCAAACCGCAAGTATTGATCTGTGTGTGTGGCTTTCCTGTAGACTTCTGTTTTTAGCTTCCCATCTTTCCCAATGAGGACAGCACAGTGCAGGAAGGCCAACCAGTTCGGGATGTGCTGGAGAAGGCTTTATGGAGCAATCTTTCAGCATCAATACCAGATCTTGAATGAATGTGGTTCTGGACAGGATTAAATGTCGTGATGTTGCATAAGGTTTGGTGAAACGATGCCATGATGATCGTAATTAAAGCAAAAGGCAATCCGACAACATATTACAGTGTGGACTCTTTTTTTTTTCCGGGCGGTGTACTATATTACACAGTATATCAGGCAGTTCCTACCGAGTTACCTGATTGGACAAGAGGAAAAGGTGAAAATAGGCTCAGACGGACTGAGAATAATTTCTAGCCAAGCACTAGTGTAACGCTGGGATAAGTGCATTAGAGTAGCAGGGGGTTATACAGGGAAATAAATAGAGTTTTTACTCTCATAACTGTATTTTGTTATATTATATTGCAGAATCAAAAGTCCCAGTTTGACTTGAACGTCCTTCGTACTTTTTGTAGAGTATTAGATGTTACACAGCCGTCACCAGGGAGGTCTGTAGCCCCGGTTACTTTATCCTTGCTGTGGCTAAGGTTGTGTTGAAATGTCACGATTGACTTTTACCTCGGGTGATGAGCGAGCGAGCGAGAGCGAGAAAGAGAGCGAGTGAGCGGCAGGAAGTGTTACTGGCACATTTGCTTTCCTGTCAGTCTTAAAATCGTTCATGCTGTGAATATACTTATTTCTAACAATCTTTATACACTATTTTTAAGTCACTTATTATTAGGGCCCAAGCACTATAGGGACCCTAGAGCAGGACCCTCATGTTTCAGGCTGAGAGTTGTGTTGCCCTGGGCCCTCAGGGGCCCCCACACGGGGTTTTGCTGGATAGCTCATACACACCTTCACGTACGCACACGAAACTCGGGAGACATTTAGAGCTCATTAAGCCGAACAACTTTCGCACAGCATGTCCTGGGCTCGACTCAACAGGAGGCTGGTTACTTTGGTTGTTCGCAAAAATGCAGCTGATGGATTTTGATATACTCCTCCTATCCTAGGGAATTTATTCGATTATACAAACCAGGCCGATGTGATATAAAGACACTGAGGATGCAGAATTGCAGAGGGATTTTTAATATCTCAAACGGGTCAGCCACGATAATGCCCTAGACTTACTCAACTTATTAATAAACACCTACTGTACCACTGAGCCACCAGTGCCCCAATACTCACCTTTATATACCCTTTTATATTGCACATTCCGAATAATTTATACATTTTACACATTTCTATTTTAATTTTATTCCAACTGGAACTATGTAAACTGCTGAATTTTTTTTATATCTTCTTGTTCTCTTTCCTTTTTAGGTCACAAACAGTTTTTTAAGCATTTCACTGCATATCATACTGTGTACAGTCGTGTACAAAATTTGAATTAGATAACCATATACTGTATATCTTTTTATTTGACCTTTTCATCTGTCCTGATTTTAATGCTTGAAAATCTTAATTGAAATATATAAAATAAGTTCAGATAAGAACTTTTTTACAATTTTAGAGCAGCATGGTGGTGTAGTGGTTCAGGGTCGAGGGTTCGATTTCTGTCTCTGTGTGTGTGTGTGCGTGTATGTGGAGTTTGCATGTATTCCCAGTGCTTGTTGTATTTTTTTTTACTCTTAATAAAGTGTTATAGTTCCCTGATTTCTAAATGTGTGTATCTTTCTATTCAGTGTGACAGCAGCTTTGAAACAACAACGCGTTTCTGTCAAGCGCGCTCCGGCGACTCGATCCAGAGGTACCGTAACAGTCAGTGCAAATATTCCTAATGTCTGAGAGAGCGATTGACAATGATAGCGAATGACAGAATGACGGAGGGAATCATCGGACAAAAAATAAATCAACTAAGCAGAGAGAACAATGAGGCACAGTGTGACATCAAAGAGAGAAGGAGAGAAGAAAACAAACCAAAAATAAATCTCCCAACAGACTCGAACAGACGCAGAATACTAATGATTCCATATCAGACATTCTGGAAGAATAATATTCATTTCATTACATTTACTGAAGCCAACACCAAACCAATATTTACACATTTTACCAAGATTTGTTTGGGGTCGTTGTGGCTTTTTTTTTTTTTTTATTGCTTTGTTGGCTTGTTTATAAGAGAAGATGAGGCTGATCCCACCATGTGTTTCCGCTGTTCAACAAATATTAATCTTTATGAAGCACAACTGTTGTCATTTATTCATTCTTTAGTGCTGGGAAATAAACCAATCTTCATTATAAAAATATAACAAAATTTGATATAACCTTATTTCACAAGCCTGGCTGAACGATACCTACTTCAAAAGCCCTTTCAGCCTTCTATAAAGCTACAGGAGCAACTCAATAGGAGAAATTTTCAGACTAACATGGACCAACAAAAACCTTTTTGTGGAACAGAAATTAAATGTTATTCGACGTAAAGATGAGTATAATAACCTAGTTCAAAGCGCTGATGTTTCTCAGAGACGTTTTCCGACACGTGCAGGACGCTGCTGTTATACCAGGAATTATAGCGCCACCTGTTGATTTTGTCGATAGACAGAAGCCGGTTAATAATTGCTGAACACAAGCTGATACAGATGTACGGCCGATAAATCTGGACCTCCCAACTTACAACGGCATTAGATTAAGTAAACTTCTCATTTAATCCTGTACGCACAACCTAGCGAAATCATAGCTTAGCCTAGATTAGCTTTACTGTGCTTAAATAGCTTGCAATTACACACAAACCCTAGGCATAATCATCAAACCCATAAATCGGTTGTTTTCCGTCAGGATCGTGTGTGTGACCGAGAGCTCGCTGGCGCCACCCAGAGTGATGAGATGGTAGCATAACTGCATGGGGTGGGAAAAAAAATCACGGTATGGTTTTTACCGAAATGCAGGTCATCGTAAAGTAAAAAAAAAAATTAAATAAATAAATCATAAATCGAACCATTGTAAGTCAAGGACTGTCTTTAATTTTGCTACCCAATTTAAACAGTCTAGACCCCTAGTGGTCATGAATGGAAACTGCAACAAAGATGAATAAAGACCCAATGATACGATTTTGATAGACACATTTTAATAAAGGACAGTTCATTACAGAGTTGTCAGATCATGACAAACAATATCTTGTTATGTTTATAACGTAAATAACCCTTTCTACCGTCAGATATATTGCAAATAAATTGACAGAGGGAAAGAGGGATTATGGAGTGGATAATGTCTGTGTGTTAGAAATGTAGGCGCACCAGAGTGACCTAGTTTCTCAAGCAAAAGCAGAGAAAAAATATCTCCCACTTCCAATCCTTAACTTATTCATGATAGATTTAGGGCTTTTGGGAGGTCTCGAGGGCTGAAATGATTATTACAACATGCTGTATTTAACACAATTCCATATAAAAGCGTTTAAATAGAGCCGCTGGATTTTATACTGGACGACTGGATGCGTTTGTCTGTCAAATGCCTTTTAATGGGCCGCTTTAAAAATTGACTAGAAAAGTAGCACAAGTCAAGTATGACAGCGAGTTGAATTACAGTCGGGGCTACGTCGTTATTAATGTCATCCTGCCTCAGCAAAGTCTACGGTCAGAAGCCGGCGACAAACCGGCCAGCTCCATGCGACAAACTGACAGCTTTGGCTCAGTGCTGCCACCTAGCATCACGACAGAGTATCACATTGTATATCGTTAAATAAGTCGAAAAGTCAAAGCATTGTAAGTGGATTATTTGGCTGAGGGCTGGAGAATTCACTACACTATAATACATTTTAATTTCATTTCAATCTAATCCCTGGATTGATTAGCAAAACCACAACAAGGCTTTTTTTTTTATTGACGAGTGGATATTATGAGATTATTCTGTAAAAAATTATTTCAAAATAAATTCTTCCTATTGATAGCCACAAAAAAAATTATTAGTAAAGAACTAAACAATACATGTCAACAGTTGGTCATCTATCTCAGCTGCCTATTTTAAATATTTTTATAACTTACCCCTTCCCATTCATCGTGTTTAAGACGTACAGTCATTATAAATGTAAAATGATGGAGTGTTAATGCTGTGTCCAAAAAAAAAAAAGCAAAATATGGCCTGATGTTTTCCCCCCTATATTCGTACCTTAAATTTCCATTTTTTTTCCCTCACTCACAACTGATTCCTATCGTGATCCATTACTAGCTAGCTTAGCTACATCCTCAGGCATGCAGGGTCGGTGCAGAACATCAATCCTTGCAGCTGTAATGCGATATGCTGCCCCAGTTGTTGTCTTTTTTATTGTGAAAAATCTCATTTAAGCCTGAAGGAGCAATATATCACCTGCTCCGTAGAGTCAACTTGGATTTCCAATAATGTTACAGCGGATAATAACTTTGCAGAGTTTTTTTTTCTTCTTCTTCTTTTTCTCCCTCAAACCTAGCCACGGATGCCATTAAAACACTTGGATGAAAATCTTAATAAGCAATAAACTAGCATGGATCCATAACACATGCGTTCATTTTTAACACTTAGCGTGTTGTGACAGTTTACGGGATAACAGACAGGTGAGAAAGCGAGCGATGAATACCCAGGAGAGCCTTTTATGATAAACGGATGCTGCTGATAAATGAGACGGTCTGCTTTCCAGCTCTGGACAAATGGGCTCATTAAAGATTTGGGACAGGTTCCAGCAGTGTCATGATAACATTGTGGAATGTGAATTCAGGGGCAAAACTTTTCAACTCTGGGGAAAACTGAATAAAGATGCTACGCAAGACATAACACTTAAAAACTCTTTTATGAAGACTCCATCTAAATGTATAAAGCACTACAGTTTGAGCTTACTAAGAAGGTATTCTCCACCCACGCAACAGACGTCATCATTTCAGGCCACACTCACATCTACTGCTCTTTACAAATCATTAATGAAAATGTTTAACTTCCTCTCACCAAAAAGAAACTCTGATTCTTAATACTTTTAAAACTATTAAAAACTAAATCAGATTTTTATGTGTTTATCATCAGCTTGATAGACCTGGGGAAAAATCACCATGTAATCACTTCAGTCAGAGCGTGATCTGATCATATTCTCTGCATGTTTGCTGCACATCAGGGTGGCGTTAGGTTTCTGACTAGCGTATACACACCCCTGACTAGCGTTTACTCACCTTCCGACTAGCGTTTACTCACCTTCTAACTAGCGTATACACACCTCTGACTAGCATTTACTCGCTTTCTGATTAGCGTTACTCACCTTCTGACTAGCGTTTACTCGCCTTCTGACTAGCGTTTACTCGCCTCTGACTAGCGTTTACTCGCTTTCTGACTAGCGTTTACTCACCTCTGACTAGCGTTTACTCGCCTCTGACTAGCGTTTACTCGCTTTCTGACTAGCGTTTACTCGCTTTCTGACTAGAGTTTACTCGCCTCTGACTAGCGTTTACTCGCCTCTGACTAGCGTTTACTCGCTTTCTGATTAGCGTTACTCACCTTCTGACTAGCGTTTACTCGCCTCTGACTAGCGTTTACTCGCTTTCTGACTAGCGTTTACTCACCTCTGACTAGCGTTTACTCGCCTCTGACTAGCGTTTACTCGCTTTCTGACTAGCGTTTACTCGCTTTCTGACTAGAGTTTACTCGCCTCTGACTAGCGTTTACTCGCCTCTGACTAGCGTTTACTCACCTTCTGACTAGCGTTTACTCGCCTTCTGACTAGCGTTTACTCACCTTCTGATTAGCGTTTACTCGCCTCTGACTAGCGTTTACTCACCTTCTGACTAGCGTTTACTCGCCTCTGACTAGCGTTTACTCACCTTCTGACTAGCGTTTACTCACCTTCTGACTAGAGTTTACTCGCCTCTGACTAGCGTTTACTCGCCTCTGACTAGCGTTTACTCGCTTTCTGATTAGCGTTACTCACCTTCTGACTAGCGTTTACTCGCCTCTGACTAGCGTTTACTCGCTTTCTGACTAGCGTTTACTCACCTCTGACTAGCGTTTACTCGCCTCTGACTAGCGTTTACTCGCTTTCTGACTAGCGTTTACTCGCTTTCTGACTAGAGTTTACTCGCCTCTGACTAGCGTCTATTCACCTCTGACTAGCGTTTACTCACCTTCTGACTAGCGTTTACTCGCCTTCTGACTAGCGTTTACTCACCTTCTGATTAGCGTTTACTCGCCTTCTGACTAGCGTTTACTCACCTTCTGACTGGCGTTTACTCACCTCTGACTGGCGTTTACTCACCTCTGACTGGCGTTTACTCACCTCTGACTGGCGTTTACACACCTCTGACTAGCGTTTACACACCTCTGACTAGCATTTACTCACCTTCTGATTAGCGTTTACTCACCTCTGACTAGCGTACTCACCTCTGATTAGCGTTTACTCGCCTCTGACTAGCGTTTACTCACCTTCTGACTAGCGTTTACTCACCTTCTGACTAGCGTTTACTCACCTTCTGACTAGCGTTTACTCACCTTCTGATTAGCGTTTACTCACCTTCTGATTAGCGTTTACTCGCCTTCTGACTAGCGTTTACTCACCTTCTGACTAGCGTTTACTCACCTTCTGACTAGCGTTTACTCACCTTCTGATTAGCGTTTACTCGCCTCTGACTAGCGTTTACTCACCTTCTGACTAGCGTTTACTCGCCTCTGACTAGCGTTTACTCACCTTCTGACTAGCGTTTACTCACCTTCTGATTAGCGTTTACTTGCCTCTGACTAGCGTTTACTCACCTTCTGATTAGCGTTTACTCGCCTCTGACTAGCGTTTACTCACCTTCTGGCTAGCGTTTACTCTTCTTCTTTGTCTTTCGGCTGTTCCCTTTCAGGGGTCGCCACAGCGAATCATCTGCCTCCATCTAACTCTATCCTCTGCATCCTCTTCTCTCACACCAACTAACTTCATGTCCTCTCTCACTGCATCCATAAATCTCCTCTTTGGTCTTACTCTAGACCTTTTGCCTAACGTTTACTCACCTTCTGACTAGCGTTTACTTACCTCTGACTGGTGTTTACTTACCTCTGACTAGCGTTTATTCATCTTTAACTAGCATTTACTCACCTTCTGACTAGCGTTTACACACCTCTGACTAGCATTTACTCACCTTCTGATTAGCGTTTACTCACCTCTGACTAGCCTTTAAATAAATAAATAAAATAAAACTGTTGTAAATATTGTTATATTATTATATGCCTAGCCATGTAGTGATGCGATTTATATATTTTCATTAACACGTGCTTTTTCTCATTGAAATGCATGAGGGATTGTTCAGTTCTTTGAATGAGGGCTAATGTTAATAACCGTCCACACTCTCTTTAATTGTTTTATCCTCGTTATGGTGATGAATAAACTTCAGGGACTTTATTTTACTTCTTTATTCCTCTCATGCAGTTGGCAACAATAAATTTTAGCTTCTGTTTATGTTTTTCCCTCAAGACATATTTCTTATATTTTTTTACCGGTATGTTGTGTTCAACATTACTTTCATCACATAATTCATAGTTTTTTTGTTAGTTTGTTTGTTTTTTAATTTTACCACTACAGCTCTGGTGCAAACGTCTCTGGAACATATTACATCACTACTGGACCATTCCCGAAACTGCCACCGTCTGAGTCAGACCACAATTAAATTGTCTACTGGCATCTGTGAATGTCACGTTATTTACCGATAGACTTGTGCCTGTCGTACAGCCAGATGTCATGCACACTGCGACCATCAAACCAGTGCACCAATACTGACCGTGTATCTTAATTTTCAATACAAAATGTTTATAAGACAACAGTCTGTTTCTTATTATAATAAAAACATTTAAAAATAATTTTGATATTACAATATGTCCAGGGTATTTCAGAAAAGCCTATTGTGCTATAATTTATGACAGTTTCGATGTTATATCGCCATATAATATGATGTATCTTTGTTTATAGTACGGCAGTAAAATTCTCTGTTAGAAGCTACAGCAGCTTTGTGCATTTAAGTAACACATACCATAAACCGTACGGTGAAAGGAAACAACTGTATAATTGATGCTTTATTTACCGTTCAAAATGTCTGGTCGAATTACCCAGTACAGCAGAGCAGCACGCTCCACAACCATGTGGATTCGATATAATAGAAGAGAACTGTGTTGGAGATAATTAAACACCGGGGATTTTGCCGTGCACAATTAAAAGAGAGAAAACAGACCCGGTTGAAAATCCTTTCATCTACACCAGAGGGTAAATGATTTGGAAGCGACAGGGAAAGCCAACTGATGCGAGTTTGCTCCTTTGACAGTGTAAAGTGAAATCAGTAAAGTGTAAAGAGTGTCAAATAATGTGACGGCGGCGCTGGTTTCATTTGGTGTATGATAAAAGATTGATCTTGAGAACGTTTCTACGATGAAGCAACAGTACAATAACGATTTAATTGTTTGGGAATATGTTGTGTAAATGATTTCAGACTCAAGTGTTTTAAGCCCGTAATGTTTTGCTTTGCACAAAATCCCAAACCTTGTATAAACTAGGGAAGAGAATTACCAGGGAATATATATTATCACAATACCTAGGTGGCAATTCAATTTGTATTGCGATTCTGTAAGTATCACGAGTTCAGAAATATCAGATGTTATGTTACAATTCTAAACTTAGCAAATCAGTTGCTCCCCCTACACATGATGCTGTGCTGCCTGTCAGTTTGTGAATACCTAAAGGATTAGAGATAAACTGCAACATTCTATCACTTCAAATACAAACATACTGTATATTAATTAAAAATAAAAAGCGAACCTGTTATCTCGGAAACGCTGGCCTTCCAGGAACTCCTTTAACGGGCCAAACATGTGGAAATGGCTTGGAGCAAGATAAGGACCATATGGGGGATGTGGCAATAACCTGCAGCCAAGATTGTATAACGTGCAAGTGGGCGTGTTGGTGGGCGGTATGAGGTTGTGCATTCTTCAAAACATAACACTAACCAGAAAATCAGAAAATCTATCAGAAAATTTAACCTAGGCCGTTTTTTCCATAAAAGGAAAAAGCTATTAAAGGAGTTCCTGGGAGGCCAGCGTTTCAGATGTGAAGCAGGCAGTCATATTATGGCTGTGATGAACTGAGAAAATGTTCCTCCTTGATTCCATCCAAGCACTAGCGAAACACTGGAATAAGTGCATTAGTGTAGCAGGGGATTACATAGAAAAATGACGGAAGATTTTACTCTCATAACTGTGTTCTGTTATTCTGCACAACCAAAACTCCCGCATTGACTTCTCATACATTGATGTCTTTATATTTCTAAAAGAAACTCTCAAGCCTCAGCAATTCTCTTGTATTACACCGATCAGTTCTGCATCCTGAAAGCGACGTGCTCAGAAGCCAGAGGCAGCCATAAATCTGCGAACGAAAGCCTTTATTATTACACAACCCGCACCAATAAGATTCCAAATCATTTCAATTTAACAAATCGTGCCATTAGATATTCCATCCCAGCCAACATTTATCGCTCGTGGAGCCCACAGCTATCAGACATCCGGCGCAAACCGGATTAATGTGAATTGGATTTAAGGACTCGTGATATTGAAGAAGCGCTACACCGCTCAGATTGTGGGAGCAAACATCCAACGTTAATCCTGCTTTTATTTGCACTTTGACAAACGCTCAAACACACACTGAGATACTCAGATCTGGAAAAACATGCAGAGAAAAAAAGAAAAAAAAACGACTGGTCGAACCAGTGTGTTAAAAAATTTACTACAGCATAAATAATATCGACATCGAAGCATACCTCTTGCATCGAAGAACTCCTCGTCCGAGCTGTCCATGGTCTCCTGGACGATGTTCTGCAGCCTCCAGTGGGACGCGCTAAATTTTCGGGGTGCATCTAGAAGACAAACAGGAAATGATGCAAGTTAAATGCATTAAAAAACATATATTCACTTTAATTATTTTAATTTAGCTATGAGGTCAGGAACTATTTTCTGATTTTAGTAAAATCAGTTGTCTAAATTGTTCCCTTCCCTAATAATTAAAGCTACCTTGCATCAACTGTACACTTGTCCAACAGTCGCTAATTTAAATCGTTTTAAATTCTAAACATTACCATGTAGCCGAAAAGTGAGTTAAATGAACCATGGAGGTGGTGGAGAAACGTACGAGATTAGATTTATATTTCACTTATTCCTCCTTGGAATATCAGCTAACACATGTGATTCCACGTTTGAATCCCAAATAGTGTTAACCTGAAAGCTAGTGCACTTAGTAGGGTGTACAATCCCTTGTTCCACACACTAAGTAGTGCCCTTGATCAGGGGCTAGAGAGGGATTCTGTATTCAGCCTTGTGTTAGAAGCTAGTTAGCTTTATAGCTCATGTTTAAGATGATGTAACGTTACCAGATGTGTGTTTATGCTGAAAGTACACAAAACTACAGTATGCAAGATTGCGGAAAAGGGCGGGGCAGGGCATCCAGGTGGTGTCAGGTAATATCAGAGAGTGCAAAATATTAACACAGAAATGATTAGAGATACATATGTCGATTGTATTATTTTGTCCTTTCACTGCGTAGACAAAAACTGGCCATGAATCACTGGATAGTGTGGTGCTTTTAAAAGTTTTAAAGCTTTAAAGCCAAAAACTTGACATGAATGTGGGCACAAGTCACATTTAAATGTGTTCTCGTCTTGTTTTGTTTCATTATTACGTTAATGTTAATGAAATGTATGTGAAATCCTACAGTATTGCCTGCAGAGCGAGTCTCATGGCTAATACGGTCCGCGACTCTGTCTTGGTCCTCGCTCATGACCGACACAGAAGAAACAGGAGGATGTGAAGGCGTTTTCTGCGCTCCCCTCCTGTAGGGAAATACAGTTACAAAAACACGTCCCTAAAGGAGCGGCACTTTGAAGCTGAGCGTGACTAATTAAACCGCACCGGAGCTCGATTCAGCTGAGGTCTGAAAAAGCCTGCGAAGACCTCTCCATTCATAACCTCATTGTTCCCTAGTGCTTTGCAGATAGGGCGCATTTTCTCCTGGAACTTCTTTAAATATAAATAACTGTTTCTGCTGAAAGCATCAGATTCAGAGACGAAAGGAGACGAGAGGAGAGGAGAGAAAAGAAGAGGAGAGGAGAAGAGAGGAGAGGATAGTATAGGAGAAAAAAGGAGACAAAATGAGAGGAGAAAAGAGGAGACCAGAGGAGAGGAAAAAAGAGGAGACAAGACGAAAGGAGACAAGAGGAGAGGAGAGAAGAGGAGACAAGACGAAAGGAGACAAGAGGAGACAAGATGAGAGGAGAGGAAAAAAGTGGAGAGGAGAGGAGAAAAGAGGAGACAAGATGAGAGGAGAGGAGACAGGAGGAGAGGAGAAAAGAGGAGACAAGACGAAAGGAGACAAGAGGAGATAAGATGGGAGGAGAGGAGACAAGACGAAAGGAGACAAGAGGAGATAAGATGGGAGGAGAGGAGAAAAGAGGAGACAAGATGAAAAGAGATAAAAGGAGACAAGATGAGAGGAGAGGAAAAAAGAGGAGAGGAGAAAAGGGAGAGGATAGGAGGCAAATGTTTTATGTGATGCAATAGGAAAGGCGAGCGTGTTGATTAGTGTTCAGGTTTGTTATTGGAACACGACCTATGGCTTCTTCAGGAAATCTACTAATAGATCTCATTTCTAAAATAGAGTTAAGTTAAAATGATTCATGTTCGGGACACAGGTGATCATTTTCTGTCAGTAAGCACGCTGACCTCAAGCATTTATTAAATCCCACTCACTGAGAGTTTGATTACTGTTTTCCCTTTTATCAGCTCTTGAGTAGGTTGAATTGCATTTCTGTTTTGTTTTTCAGTACAAAATCCACATCCTCAGTTCTTTAGGCTCACAGTGGACAATGAAGCGCTTTAGGAAACATTCGAATAACTCGAATAACTCAAAGCTCCGGTGTGCTACCAATTCTGATGTTTTTGTTATGCAGAACTAAATAAAAGCCTGAAGTGTGTTATTCCTAAATACAACAGCATCCTATTTATCACCACCAATTTATAATGTTGAGTTCATCCGAAGGCAGGTTGGTTCATCTTAGTACATACGTTAAAGCGACGATAAACAGTTGTTCATTCAACAGCCTTACTTTTGCACTCTCTCTCTAAAAAAGACAAAGCTTTAATCCATCAAGCCATCAAGAAAACTCTGTGACTTCTTCCATATTTGTTAAACAAACATCTCCAGACCAAAAAACCTAGCTTTGGTAAATGATGTGTTTTTTATTTCAAATAAATATAATGTATATATAAATATGTAGCCATAGCCCACATGGAGCGTCAAGCATACTTCACCTTCGTCTAGAGGAGAGGAAAAAAGAGGAGACAAGACGAAAGGAGACAAGAGGAGAGGAGAGAAGAGGAGACAAGATGAAAGGAGACAAGAGGAGACAAGATGAGATGAGAGGAGAAAAGTGGAGAGGAGAGGAGAAAAGAGGAGACAAGAGGAGAGGAGAGGAGAAAAGTGGAGAGGAGAGGAGAAAAGTGGAGAGGAGAGGAGAGAAGAGGAGACAAGATGAAAGGAGACAAGAGGAGAGGAGAGAAGAGGAGACAAGACAAGAGGAGACAAGAGGAGACAAGATGAGAGGAGAGAAGAGGAGAGGAGAAAAGAGGTCTTGACAAAAAATCGGAATTGGGTCAGATTTACCTGACAGTGTAAACGTAGCCTTCGAGAATTTAAAGGTTTTAAGAAAAGCACAACAGATAGCTGCCAATGTGTCCTGATGAGCCAATGGCATCGCTTCTCTCTGTCATGTGATGAGTCAGGTGAAGATATGTCCTGTGCACCTGTGCCTGTCCGAAGTGGTTTAAATTGTGAAATGGATTTTTGGAGAATGTTGAAGCCAAGAAAAGGACATTTACAGTCTGTTACTGCCGTTGCAGGCACCCCAGGACTAATGAAGCGCATGTATGGGTCGCGGTTCATTCTGTGACACAGGACGTTATGGGATTTGGATGCTGTTCAAACACCATGTTATAAAAAAAGAACTATGTGGGTGGTGCAGCGGGAAAGTGCTCGCCTTTTAGATCGCAAGTTCTGTAGCCTACCCTGACTGGTACAGTAGCCTTGATGAAGGAGTGGCCTAATGATGGAACTGGATACGACTAAATTATGGAGAAAATCGAGAAAAAAAAGATGCGTCTGGTCCTGTCGCTATAACTGTAATTTTATAAACCTTACGAGATTACAGTTGACACACGCTGTTGCACAAACGGAAGATAAACGGTGCATACTGTACCTTTACTACAATAGAGTGCTGTTATCATGTACCAAAGTGAAACTAAACTGGTTGACAAGGATGATGATGATCCTGTAGGTGGATGTGTTTGTCTTGCTTATGTTTCTCATGATCCTTTTAATTAAAAAGGTTTTGTGTTTAACACTTTTTTCCCTTTTAAAAAATCTAAATTATAGATACTAAATTGTGTACTTAATATATACAAATAACCACAAACACAACTGCAAGCTGATGTATTCATTGTGACACAACTGTGTGTGATGGATTTGTCGCTTTTGGAAAAATCAACAACATTCATACTTATATAACCCGAGCAATTTCAACAAAATATTTCAATCCTTTTGCTTTTTAACTGCCTTCAAGCATTTCTTCTTGTGTGCAAAACTTTTTGCTTCATTTGAAAGCAATTGTTTTTTACACAGTAATTAAAAAACCTCACATATTGATTAGGGACGGGAATCACCAGGGATCAAACGATATGGTACATTATTATCCCAATCCCTGCGGTAACTGCGGCTTTGATTTGTACTGCGATTCTGTTCGTATCTCAATTTTATAAACAACTCAAGCTTTCAAAGCTTTCAGCATCACTCGCCTGACCTGAATCTAGCGACTTGACTGACTCGCTAACAATTACTCATTAGCACCAGACTCGTCATGGGCACTTCTTCTTTTCTTTCTCCCTCTCTTCATAACTGATGAAGGGTCATTTTCAGGCCTGTAATCTCAACAGTCCTTCTGCTGTACTTCATTAGTGAGCTGCTTCTCAGAGCGCTGCTTCTCACGTCCCTTAAAATGGAAGGCGTATCAACTGCACCGCTCAGGATTAGCGTCCAAACAAAATGGAAATTGCAAAAACACAGGTGATTTTCCTTTTCCTGTATGTGTATTTTCAAGCCAATCTTGCTCTGAAAAATGCCTGGCATTAAGCAGATAGATTAGCGGCGCTGGGATTTCCGATGCCACCAGCCACAGTTACGGCGATATGACGGTACAAGAGAGACCGCCAGGGCAAACTTGTACTAGGCCTCAGAGTAGCATTGAGCGCCTGAGGCTTAATTGCTAATGGCTGACTTGAGCAGGCACCTGGTAAGATGTGGTTATAAAACATTAATCTTATTGCAGGAAGTTAAACTTCTGATCGGCCCACAGTAACCGTTACCACTGCAGAGTGGATTGTTTTCCCATAACGGCATGATTCAAATGAGTCCTCTGCTCATACCACAGCAATTTCCCAGTAATTAAAAAGTTTTATTTATTAACAAACAGCACACCGCACTTTTTTTTAATCATTTACAATTACATTACATTTTTTGTTAGATTGTTTTCTCGCATCCAATTCCCACCCGTCATTAGAGCCCTCCCACATTAAGGCTACTATACTACCAGTTAGGGAGGGTGAAGACTATGTTCGCTCGCGCACTGTTGGGAGTGGCGCATCAGGACATCAGAGTATTCCAGCGCGATCGAGAGTATGCGAGAGCTCGCAGACGTAATTGATGTGAAAGTGTTCCTGCATCGAGGTTAAGTGCCTCCCATCCACTCAGCCAATCAGCTCTCTCTAGGCCCCCGCTGTGAGAGGCTACAACATCACTCCAGGATTCAGACTCGCGTTTTAGATGTATCTAAAAAAACATGTAAGAAATATAACTATTCGACACTAAACTAACTTTCTTTCGGCTTCTCCCATCAGCTATTTTGTGTGTAAGCAACTAAAAAACTGGAAATTTGGCTAAAAACGGCCTGCAAGTATACTGTATACATTTTTAAGATTAAACGTTTTTACTGTTTTTAAACAATTAGCAATTATAAACAGCAGCTATCCATTTTGGCAGCTAAAATTTAGCTAAATTTTGTTGAGAATTGGACATAAAACTATTAAAATATGTACGTTAATATTAAAAAAATACAGTTTTCACGTTTTTCCAAAGAATGTATTATGATGAATGTTTCAGGAATTTTGTGAGGTTTAAATGCCTTAAAACTTTTAGCTAGAAATGGGCCAGGTTAAATGAATAATTTAGTGTAAATATTTCCGTCTTAATTATTATTATTTTTTTACTTTTTTAATAAAGAATTTTATTTTATGTTTTATATTAAAAATGCCATTCATTTAAAATATTCATTGAATAAGGTGAAATTATAGATAAATACATTTTCTGAAGAGCTATAACAACTTTATTATAAAGGTTATAAAATTGTTGTAACTTGTCCATTTAACAGATAGTATCTAATCAACAGTTGTTATGTAATAAAATATAATGTGTGATTTTTTTTTTTTTTTTACTGGAATTTTACATTTGTTAATCCTTTGAAATAATTTATTAAGCAACTGTCTGAGAAGGTTTTAAGAAGAAAGATCATCAACCTCTTGCAAATCCTTTTAAATCAAACAAAGCCGCAGGTGAGAACAACTCTGTGACCTCGAAAGCTTTGAATTTTGTACACAGTCACAGATTCCCAGACAGTCTTGAACAAGTGGTCTTGTTTTTAACCCAAACAATATACAAGTTCAGAAATAAAAGTCCCTTTCACGTTCAAGTCTAGCACAGTATGATGCTACCAGCTACAAAGCACCTAAGTCTAAAAACAATGAAGAGATAAACTCATGTCATGTATGTATGTAACTGAATCGATCTTTTATTGCTAGGTTACACACTTGTAAATAATTTGGGTAAACTTACAATTTCAAAATAAAATTTAAAATCATTCCACAATTTTTGTTGGAAAAGACAAACTGCAAAAAAAAAAAAAAAAATACTCTTGTTACATTTCTTCTTCTTTTGAATTTCTGGACAGTTGGTGCAATACTGCCACCTACTGGACCGGAATGTGGAGCAGAAGATCAACAATCGATAACACAAGTTACACAACATTAAAATGATTATCAGACACTTTTAGTTGTTCTTTAAAACATGCATGCAGCTTAAAGCAAATCAGACAAAAAACATCTGAATCTACTGAATCGAATCGAATTGGAATGCTCAAAAATAAAATTGAATCGCCAGTCTATTTACGATTCACAGCTCTAGTGGCCAGGTACATTCACACAAGGCTGGTGTGGAGATTACATTCAGGCTGCTGTATTATCAATCTTATTTCTCTATGGTTGTGTTATTGTGTTTATTTCCTTATGTACGATTAACAACGCAGTAAATCATCAACAGAAACCGAGACATCTAGAGCTGGAACATTCCTGTTTTACAGTCGGCCATGCACTTCCGTGTTTCCATGTAATTACACAATAAAACACATAACATAAAATGCTGTATTTACTTATCCTGTTTGTTTTTTTTTATTTTTGTAAGAATATAACGAAAGTAAAAACCCACAAAAAAAATATTACACTAAATGTTTTTTTTTTTAAGTCTGACTTTATGAAAAATACTGTGAAACAGTTGTGATTGCCTGTTTTTTTCCCCAAACATTTGAAAAACACAATAATACAGAATGTCCCTGTGGGCTAGAGCAGCACCAGTTCACTTCACTTGTTCCAGCCTGACAAATGAGAGGAAGAACTCGAGTGTCCTGCACAAAGCCCTGACCTCAAACCCAGTGAAAACCTTTGCAATGAGCTGGAACACTGGCTGCACTCCAGACCTCCTGTTTACCTTCAGTCATCCGGGAGGAGTAAGCCATTTTTCCAGTAATGCGAAATAAAGATGAGGAAAAAACGATTCAGGTACGTATCCTAATTATTTTATGCGGCAATTCAAGTATCGATACACTGAATCCAAAACCGATGAATTTTTTATTTATACTGTATGTTTGCATTTAAGGTGGCTGCTATTCCTCTATAATCCTACAGGTGGCACTTTAGAGGTGGCTCTAAAGTAAGTAAAATTGTAACCAAATCTAAAAAATATATGTATTAATAATAATAATAATAATATTTAATTCTTTTTTTCTTTTCTTTCTTTGTTTGTTTTCTTTGTTTTGGGCCCTGCCGAGGTATCAGGACCCTTAAATAAACATGCCGCCAGGTGCGGCATATCCAGGCTGATTGCCTTGCGGCGGTGTTGCCTGGCAACTGCGTGTATAAATGTCTGCGCCTCTGCCCGTTTTAAAAAGTTTATGTGTGGTTCTTCCCCTTGAGCGACCCACATCATTACAGCAAGCAGCTGAGGTTTAAGGGCCTTGCTCAAGGGCCCAACAATGGCAACTTGGTGGTCATGGGGTTTGAACCAATGATCTTCTGAACCGTAGTCCAGACTGCTGAGCTACCTCTGACCTGAGATAAAGACTGGGTCTTATCTCAGAATATAAAATGAAACTTTAACTGGGGTCATATTCAGTATAAAGTCCCCTACATACGAACGAGTTCCATTCTGAGATCTTGTTCGTAAGTCCAATTTGTTCATAAATCCAACAAACATTGCGAAGGTACTAGGATACTAACACAACACTACGTTCCATGATCTTGTTCTCGTTCTTTAGAATCATGCTGATGGTTAAAGGATTCATGTTAAAAGAGCGCACAACGTCTGCTATCTTTGCACCTCACTCCATTTTCTCAATGATTTTCACGTTTTAACTCGGCGCTTCTTAGCGGTACCAGCTTCATCGCCGCTGCTTTTACGCTCACTTCCGGACATCCTGGGATGTACACTGAACGCAGGTGAGAATGTAACTTCTGCAATTTAACATGTGCGAATACATGTTTGTAACCTGGAAGATTTGCGACTCGAATGTTTTTTGTATTTATAATATTTTCCAGATACAAAAAAAATGCTGCTGTTACAGCTTTTGAAAATCCCAGAGATCAAGATTTAAGACTAATCTTGTACAAATATGCCTCATGACAGAATTTAGAAAACGGATAAGGGATCATTTAGAAAACAACAGTATTCCACAAGTTGGAAGCTGCTCTTCGTGAAACGTTTCTGTTCAGAATTTGCAGTCTGAAAGCACGAGTCCCGCCTCACTGCGCTGAGAGTGGAGAATAAGGGTAACCTCAGATGTAGGGACCAGCAGCAGCCTGTGAATCCTCCTGCCAGTGAAAAGGAAAGCGGTTTCTGGATGGCCTGCCATGAACAGCACATGCTGAGAGCATTTTGTTTAAAAAAAAGAAAAGCAAAAAAAAAAGAAAAGCCTTACCATCTGCATAGATGGTTCTGGTGCATTGTCATTTCTCCCTTTCTGCCTCATGATAATTATAGTTTCCCAAAATGCTCTGCCACTGATATGACTGAAATGGCAATGCATAAACATCAATAAATTTAAATTTCTTCCTACCATTTACATCTTAACTTCCAGTCATCGCACCGTGATTTCATTTACGCTATGGTATAACACGTGCTTAATGACTAGTAATTAATATAAACACGCAGATCGAGCTGGTCGAACTCATGTAGATGTGACAGAGTGACAAGCAGTTAATGTGTCTAAACACTTAAGAGCCTAATTATCCATGGAGAAAATAAGATAGCTAAACAGGCTTTCCCAGCTGCATCATGAGGAAATGGTGTTTACAGAACTGACAGACGTGTACACGTGTCAGAGGTGCACTCCAACACCTGAGGCCTCGTTATTTTGCCTGGCAGAAATGCATCAAGAAACCGGTAATGCCCAGGAATCTAGATTACGTGGGGATCTGTAGTGTTCATTTCACTGAGGACGGCTTTTAAGCATAGGATTATGGGCTACAGTAATAGGTTCATTCTCAAGCCTCATTCAGTTCGGAACGATCAGAGAGTGCAGGCGAGACCGAGAGCAGACATTCGCCAGGCTGGTTGCTACAGGAGCTTTTAGAGTATCAGCATTGAGAGGCGGTAGTTGCAAATGATCAGCAAAGTGGAGATGCTACGTCATAGAGATAGCTTGTTTCTACAGTATATGCAGAATTTATCTACATTTCCAAGAATTTTGTTCGACAAATGTTACTCTTTGTATAATCCTCATTTACGACTACATAAAGTCTTAACAAATCTAAAATCTGGAATTTTGAGATCAATAAAGTCTATCTAAATAATTTTTCACCCGGTGGTCAAAGTCGGAACTGCAACAAGCACTAAGCAGGCGTCTGTTGGGGCAGGTATCACGTTGCCCCATGCCCAGGGAGAAGAAAACAAAACAGGAAATAAGACACGTCTATCAAGCAGCAACAACTTAATTAAAGAGCTACAGCACCATGAAGTCGAATTCCAGGGCTATTTCGAGTTGGGTGAAGCCAAGTGTGATTTTTGGCACATCAAAAACTTCAAAAGCACTTCCCTGCCTCTTTTACACTTTAACAGGGTCAGTGCACATCTATACTTGACCAACCAAAACTAATGGCACAGTCAGAGTTTTATATTGTCATGAAGAATGCCTCGTTAGCTATAAATGCCATCAAATGCTCATCCCATTATAAAAAGGTCGTTCATCCCATTATAAAACCCCATTAATAGCAGACTTAAAAAAAAACAATCATCAGTATAGCTACTAGCTTTAACAAGCGCCTTCGTGTAGTTAGCTGGAGGTGGAGGGTCTTATTCATTTCCTTCTTTTCTTGCAAGATATAAATGTACAACACAACAAAATACACAAATAAAGGTCAGGTTATTGAGCGCGTGCAGGAAAGCGAGCATACAGCGAAAGGTCAGTGTGTAGAGTACATGGACACAGGCCAGAAGGTCAGTGCTGTCTGCGAGGTCTGTTCAGTCAAGGCTGAGTTTACATCCTGCCCAGAAAGAGATTTCAAACTCTTGGAAAATATCAATCGTATAAATATGGAATACTAAAAAAGTAGTTGTTTTGCCTAATCCAGGATTGACGTTATTACTGAAAGTTGATAGACAGGCAAGGAATCTGTTTAAATGCATCAAAATGACATTGAAATTCCTTTTCGTGGTTCATGCTGTTAAAGGAACAGCTGTGGCAGGAAATCATTAGGAGCAGGAAGAATAGGCTGAGCTGCAGCATAAATCATATGTGCGCAATCTTTTGAAAAATGGCTTATAACATTTTCACGCCTGATGAACGAGCGGCATTAAACAGAAGCAGCTCATACAGAAGGACAGGTAAGACAGATCAATGCTATATATCAACTGTTCCAACATTAATCATAATTGTCAAAAAATATATATGTTCATAATGCCACAAAGTTCAAATTCTATGAAATATTGATTCCCCTCCTTACGCAGCCAAAAACATCATAATTTTTCCTATTCTATAGTTGCACGGATTCGCTCACCTAGATATTGCACGAACATTTACCTGCATAGAATCATTATTGTACCTAGTGGTCAAAAATAGGAACTGCAACAAAATGACCAGATGCCTATTGGGGCAAAAATCACTGTGCCCCATGCTCAGGGCAGTAGTTGGAGCAGCTGTTCAGGACTGTTCAGGACTGTTCAGGACAGAGCTGCTAAATTTTCATAGCAAATAACCAGAATTGACTGACAACCAACCCTCCTCCTATCACATGCGGACTTTGGGACAGACAATGGCAGTCTGATTTTATGTGGGCATAGGGTGAAAGGCCTTGCTCAAGGGCAGTGGGACCAACAGTGGAACCCCAAACCTCTGATCAGCAATCCAGAACCCCAACCAACTGAGCCACAACTTACATCATTTACCTGATTAATAAAACATTAACCAATGGTGGTTTTGCAGCATGTTTCTCTATAGCACACGTATCTATTCACTCGTGTAGTTTAAGTGATAAATGATTTTTGTTAGTACTATTTAGACTTACAGTACATAACTACTTTATTGGGATTGTACAGGAAGAACTGTTAAAATATTTCTTAAAAATTCCACTGTGAAAAAAAATGTGTCTTGTTATTGCAGGGTCAAGGGTTCGATTTGGTTCCATGTGCATGGAGTTTGCATGTTCTCCCCGTGCTTGGTGGGTTTCCCCCCACAGTCCAAAGACATGCAAAAAATTGCATGGATTGGTACCTGACTGGTCTCCGGGGATAATGTCCAGTCCCCCCCTGCAACCCTGTATACAGGATAAAGCAGTATAGACAATGAGTGAGTGTTAATTGTTAACGTGCAACAGCGGTTAAGAAATATGTTGAAATTTTTCAAACCCAACAGTAGCTTCATACAGTGTGACGAGTAATAGCATCTTAACTTCAGAACACAAGGAATTTCATCAGTGAACATAATTTGCGTATAATTTTTGGTAAGAAAACGCAGTTTAAAAGACACAATGAATCATAATTCTCATTACAAACAGTCCTTTATTAAGTTATATAATACAGCAAAATACTTGTCACTCATCTCATGACTTCAGTAATGGCTAACACTTCTTTGTTGAACTTAATTAACACATTACAGACTGATGAATGCAGAAGTGACAGCTTTTAGTTCTTACCAAATTATGGAACAAAAACGCACTGTATACGAGAAACAAAGTTTTATGCACATCATATTCTGACTCGTCTTGTCAGTCTTGCTTTCCTCCCGTTATTTCCCTATATAATCCCCTGTTACACTAATGCACTTATCCCAGTGTTTCACTAGTGCTTGGACACCATCAAGGTAAAAAGTTCTCTCAGTACGCCGGAGCCATGATCGGACTGCCTGTCTGATTCACGACTGAAACGCCGGCCTCCCAGGAACTCCTTTAATGATCCAGACATGTGGAAATGTATCGGGGTGAGGTCAGAACTGTACTCGTCTCAAGTCTCATCACTGTACTGGGATATATTCCATTGATGTTAAACGTTCCATCTAACATCTGAGATTTCTCCATCAGTATGTGAAATCCTACAGTAATGCCTGCAGAGCGAGTCTCATGGCTAATACGGTTCGCGACTCCGTCTTGTCCCTCGCTCGTGACCGACACAGAAGGAACAGGAGGATGTGAAGGCGTTTTCTGCGCTCCCCTCCTGTAGGGAAATACAGTTACAAAAACACGTCCCTAAAGGAGCGGCACTTTGAAGCTGAGCGTGACTAATTAAACCGCACCGGATCTTGATTCAGCTGAGGTCTGAAAAAGCCTGCGAAGACCTCTCTATTCATAACCTCATTGTTCCCTAGTGCTTTGCAGATAGGGCGCATTTTCTCCTGGAACTTCTTAAAAAAAAAAAACATTTTAAAAAGTCTTGCTGGCAAAGGAGAGGAGAGGAGACGAAAGGAGACGAGACGAGAGGAGACGAGAGGAGATGAGACGAGAGGAGGCAAAAAAAATTCTGATGATTTATGCGATGCAAAAAAAAGGGCGTGCGTGTTGATTAGTGTTCAGGTTTGTTATTGGAACACGTCCTATGGCTTCTTCAGGAAATCTACTAATACTGTAGATCTCATTTCTGAAATGGAGTTAGGTTAAAATGATTCATGTTCGTGATGCGGGTGATCATTTTCTGTCGGTAGCACGCTGACCTCAAGCATTTATTAAATCCCACTCACAGAGAGTTTGATTATTTTCTTCCCATTTATTAGTTCTCTTGGAGAGTGGATTGTTTTTCTGTTGTTTGTGTGTGTGTGTGTAAGGCACGAGTTTGAGGGATAAAAATCTAACTATGATACACTACCAGTCAAAAGTTTGGCGTCCTCCTTATTACAGACTTTCCTGAATTTTATTTCTTTCTACACTGTAAAACAATAACGAAGACATTTAAAATCTGCAATATGTTGGCCAAGGAGAGGAGAGGAACAGTTGATACGTATGATCTGTAAAGCCTTCGTACTGTAAGTAGTGGCTCAAACGGTTAAGACTGCAGGTTCCTGGGTTTCTGATCGGTCCGAGCCCCAGCACTGCCAAGGTGCCGCTGCTGACTGGCACTGTCTGCCCGTAACCCTGTCTGCTCCAGGGGCGATGTAACCTGCTTTCTGACCTCAGCTTCCTAACTGGGATATGTGAGAAAAAATTATTTCACTGTGCTGTAAGATACGTGACAAATAATTTAATCTTATCTAAAAGCCTCTAATCTGAGGTGCTGGTTGTTAATTGGTGATGTCTGAGGCTGGTGGCTCTAAATGAACGTTTTGGTCTTGCTTTCCTAGGAAGGTTTGCCTCATGGTTCCAATTTCATCATGGTGCTTGATAGGTTTTATAAGTGCATTTGCAAGAATTGTTCCAGAACAGATGACCTTTGTGTCGTCAAATAATAATTGATTGTTTCTGTTGTTGTTCTTACTCAATTACCTAAAGCTGTATGTTATTTCACAATTTTGAAAAAAAATCCCATATTGTTGTACAATGTATAAAAATCAATCACTAAAAAAAAACACTGAATCAGAAGTGCTTTTGCCTGATACTGTATTCTGGCATATGGCAGAAATAAAACTGTACACTATGATGGTTAAACGTTGCAATTAAACCTCGGTTCCTGTGTGCGCCGAACTGTGCAGAGTGATTCACACGGCTCACAAATCCACTGTAGTCCATTACATCCCTAATCATTTTTTTTATTATTATTATTATTTTTATTTTTTTATTATTTTGATTCATGCATCTTACATAGCAGCGGAAACAAATCGTAGAACTTCAACCGCCTGATCTACCACTGCTCCATTTACCTGATTGATAATAACACAGTAACCGATGTTTGTTTTGCATCGTGTTTCTCACCAGCTTGGAAGGGAGCGCACTTGCAGTTCAGACAGTGAAAATTCTGTTTGTTTAAACTATTTGCATTTACAGCTCAAACATTATCAGTATTTTTATTTATCTTGTTGTTTTTTTACTGTTTAATTCATGTGTCTCACATAGCAGCTGCAAAAAAAGCGCATCTTGTTACTATTAAATACTAATTATGAAACAAATATTGTTTGTTAATGTGCTGCACTATTGGCTCAGGAAATTGTATAAAGTTTGAAACCTTAGTTTTGCTGTTAAATGTAATTTTTTTAAATTTCCAAGAGGTAGTAAGTGTTCCTTTTCTTACTTACATTATAGTCACGGTTAACAGACATTGTCTCCCCGGTCTCTCTCTCTCTCTCAAAAACTGCAGCTTGTCATTTCGCCAACAAACCCAGCAATAATAAACCCTCCCTGTCCAGACTTGAACTACTCTGAAGCATCACGCAGCACCAAGGCTGTTACAAAGCACTCAGAAATAACTGTCTTAATAACTGTTAAATGTTTTAGGAGAAAAACAACAAAAACAATTAACTATTACTACGAAAAATCACATTAAAATGGCCATTAATAGGTAGCATTTATGCAAAATTTGACTTTTTAGTCATTTTCCTTATTTAGACTTATTTGGCACAGCTTTTTGTCTTTTTTTTTTGTATCGTAAACACATCAGTTGTTTTTTAACCCTAATGTGACCTCATATAAGAAGAGCCCTTCCTCCAGCTTGTTCTTCAGCTCCGCTTTTCTCTATGGGGCGTCGCTCATCAATAGCTCATTTGCATAGACACTGAAATGGCGTGTTCGGGGAGGAGTGAAACATGGAGTTAAAGCGACGACAAGAATGCATGATCTGAGTAATATTTCAGCTGAAACACTAACACTAAAGCGCTAATAGGATGGATGCCATGTTACCTTGTGTAAGAAATAGTAAAATATGGGATCTTTAATAGAAACCTATTGTTGATGTTACAGACAGAACTACTGTCCATGGCATGCAGTTATGCCGAAATAATGCACTGAAGAAATATATTCGTGCTGTAAACATTTTTCTATCCGGTCTATCATATCTGTGTTTTAATATTTTTTCTGCCATGACTGTATTTTGGTTTAAGGATCTTATTAGAAATTGATTACATTTCTATAACACCAACAAAGACGAAAATAGATGGTTTATGCATAATGCAGGTTTCTCGCACTATAGATAAATAGGACAATGCCAGCGCAGAGACACTAAAAGGGGGTGTCGACTGGGCAGCTCCTCTAATCACAAGCTTCAAATGCCATCTGAAGATCCGAAAACAAACAAAAAAGCTTCTGAAACCCATCTTATCATGAAAAATGATCCTTCAACAGAAACTATAAACCTCTCTCTCTCTCTCTCTCTTTGGTCCTCTTGCTCTCTTTGATGCTTTTGATGCTTAAATTTAAAATGGACAGGGTCGGTAAGGAGCTGATCCAGAACGTCCTGTGCTAAATCTTCAGAACATAAGCTTTGATCAATTAGCGAGTCAATCTGAATAAAGTCAAATCTTTTCTTTAAGTTCCTGGCTTAAAGGAAAATCCAAGGAACATCAGAGACTCGTAAGCTTTCAACGTCCATAATGAAGATGCGGCTCCGGAGGATGCTTGGGTAAAGAAATGAATGTATAGCCTAGTGCATGCTGTTGGTTTATTAATGGCTCGATGGAGAAAGGATCAGAATCACAAGCTGCATTACAGAATAGATATTCAAGGCTGAATCTGACAGGCCTGGAGTTCTACCCTTCGCCTTTTATACGGGATTATGAATAAATCACGTTTAAATGTGTGAGTGCTGAAGTTCTACCTCAGGGGTTCTTACAGTAGTTATCCATTACTCTCTCAGATCAGTTGGTTAGAACAAAGTCCTGCATTCGCCAAACAGAATTTCTTCTCCCTCAGGGCTCTGGTCTTGGTCCTGTAACCCTTAGGTGACTGTTCTGCTTTGTTTTGTTTTTTGTTTTTTTTTACTTAAACACTGGTTACTGTATCAACACAGGACCCCAAAAACATAATAGTACTATATTGACAAACAAGATATATATTTCTTTAATTCTAAATAAAATGTTTGGCCGGCACAGTGGCACTGTTGCCTTGTACCTCCAGGGTCTGGGTGAAATTTCCGCCTCGGGTCTGTGTGCATGAAGTTTACATGTTCTCTAGCGTGTTTGGTGGGTTTCCTCCATGTGTTTCGGTTTCCTACCATAGTCCACAAACATGCATATTGGGCTAACTGCCGTTCCCGAATTGCCCGTAGTGTGGATGAGTACATAAGTGTATGTGCCCTGCAGTGGATTGGCACACCGTCCAGGGTGTACCCCGCCTCATGTCTCCTGGGATAGGCTCCAGGGAGAAATTTAGCATTTTACACTTGCATTTTGTGCGAGATTTAGTGAAGATGTAGCACCATGGACCCCAAGAATGGTAACAAGAACAAAAGGGAGCCACTTTCAGTTGGGTTTTTAAAGCAGCCGGTGCCAAGAAGAATCATAAATTGAGATTAAGTAAAATTTAATGTGTATTTATTTCATATTTTACATAATTTTACGTGTCTTTTCTAAATGTTTGAATTGTTTTTATATGCAAAAATATGATTATAGTGTTGGAAATTGGTAATAATGGTAAGATTTTTTGGGTGGCTCGAATGGGTTATCTGCATGTACATTATTTCCTTTGGGAAAATGCGTCCCGAATTTCACCTTTAGAACTCGACTCTGGATCAAATTATATTCATATACCGGGGTAAGACTGTAGTTGTACTGATAGTAGTAGAAGTAGAAATTGGAGTAGTGGTAGTATTAGTAGTAAAGGTTGTGATGATTAGTGGTCCTGTTAGTACTAGCAGGATTAGTAGTAATAAACGTAAAAACATTTTCTTTCACGCCTCACTCACAGTTCAAAGATACCCATGGACAATCTCAACACATGTTCCTGTCTCTTCTAAGGGTATTACTACCACTTACCTGCTAAGCACACATTCCTATCTCTGTGCATTAGAGTAATAATTCTGCGCTATCCTTCCAGGGTTTGATAACATCTTAACCCAGTTCCAGTCATTTCAAATCTCCTTAGTTGTTTTCTTTGCTTGATTCAGCGCAACAATTTGACCCTTCTGAAATCGCAGCTTTTTTTTTTTTCCTGGTCAGGCAGTGTATCATAATTGATCATATTTATTAGATGCTACACATAGTAAAACATTCAATTAAACTGTGTTTTAATATAGTTTGTTAAATAATTATTACACATTTTATATGTATAATAAAAGTTTTTCCAGTTAGGATAATATTTTGTATGACATTTTTCATAACTGAGTGGGAAAACCGGTTACCTGATATGAAATCATGCTGTTAGTCAGTATCAGGGCATTACACTCAGACACTCAGGCTGCCTACTGTATGTTTAAAATCCGCCCCGTGGGTTAATAACATTTCTGTGACCACTTAAAAGCTCGACCTAGAACAGCAGGGTGCCGAAATAAATGCAAAGGCAGTGGGAGTGCAAGCGTTTGCTTTTTTTTTTTTTTTTTTTGTAAAGCACACAGAGCCTGATTACTCATGTTAAAATAAATACTGACAAATAAAATATGGACTTAATGCATCTGGTTAGCTAGCATTACTTAACCTACGTTTACCTTGTATTTGTATTTGTTGTTATATTTTCAACATTCACGATCTAGTAGACTAGAAACAATGAATAGTTTTTAGTGCAGAGGTTTATCTTTAAAATCTGGGAAAAGGTACATCACGTCATGTACAGCAGACTGAAAGAGACAACATTGTAAGTGAATCAGATAAGGAGTAACACTTTGAGTGCACGGTATATATCGTTATTTATAGTGATGGATTTGTTACTTGTCTACTGTTAGCCAAGTTCTACGTTTACAATGAAAGAGAGAAAACAAACAAACTAACAAAATAAAACAAAGAATCAGAAATGCTTCTCCTTGCTTCAAAGAAAGATAAATTCAAACAAACATAAAACAAACATTCATCAAAGCCAACAGGTGTGCAGTACAATTACTTGGATTAAAGTTTCTTACTTTTCACCGTAGAAAATGGGGAAAAGGTCGCAGTTGTGTGATACACAATACACACAAAAGTATTCATTATACTTATTTAAGAAATGAGAGAAAGAGACAAACAAAAAGTAAAACCAAATAAAGCAAGGTCACAGTAGTGGCACACTTTTGTTTACATGTTTGTATAATTTGTTTGTTTGATTTGTCACTTTTGTGTTTGTTTAGTTTGTTTTCAGGCTACCTGGGTTTTATTTGTTACTTTGGTTAGTTGTTTTTATTTGATAGTTACTTAGTTTTTTTCTTACTTCACTTCATTTTTTTATTTGTTTCTCCCATTTCTTAATTAAGTACAATTTTATTGAATTGCACATCTGCTAGCCAGTGTGCAAGTTTGCTTGTTTGTTTGTTTGTTTGTTTGTTTTGGGGTCATTTTTGTTTAATTCTGTTGTAACATTACAACAATGAACCAATTCTAACTAATCTAATCTAAACGAAATAAACAAAAAGAAAGCCAAAAGTAACAAAAACATACTAAATAAACATAAACCGACAAACAAAAAATATAGAAACAATATATAGAAAAAAACAAGACTAACAAAACAAAAGTAAACACAAACAAACAAGCAAGCTTATGTAAAGGCTAGCAGTTGTGCAATACATAAACATTTTACTTGATGGAGAAATGAGAGAGAAACTGTAGCGACGCAGGTCTCGCAAGGGCCAGAACCGCGTAAAGATACTCTGCACTGTTTAGAACGAGCAGATCCACAAGCTGTTACCCCGCGAAGTTCCGAACGGGCAGAGGCACGGTCACCCAGATGCGCGGTTGCCAGGCGACGGCGCTATAAGCACAATCAGTGCGGACGCGCTGCTCCTGGCATCGTGTCTATTTAAGGGCCCTGATAACTGCGCACTTCGTGCAAATGCTAGGTAGCACCAGTAAATGTATTAGGCCAAAGAAAGACAAAGCACGAGACAAAGCGTGCAGCCAGACAAAGGTGAAAGACAGGCCAGCATTTGAAGGAAGAGGAAGAGAGAGAGAGAGAGAGAGAGAGCAGTCAAGTGTGCGCTCTCAGTATAAGTGTTAAAACACATAAGTCACGTATAAATCCTCCGTAAGGGTGGACTCGCCCGAGAGGATCAAAAGCCTTATTTTTAGTCTCCAGGCCCGGTCGGGTCTCGATTAGACTGTGGAGCTCTGTTTATTTTGTGTTTTCAGTTTTCTTTTGTTTCCTTTTAAGTTCCAATTAAAAATCCCGCGCTATCACCAAACAAGTGATATCATAAGCACTCTCAAATACTTCTATTTCGCTGACCCCCTCAGAAGCCCTGCGTAAGGGCCCTCATAAATATTATTACATCCCGTGAGGCCGGCCGCACCACGTAACAGAAAGAACGAAAGCAAAGGAAAACAAGAAAAAAACTAACAAACAAATAAAATTTAATCAAAAATCAGAAGCAAACAAACGAAACAAACAAAAAGACTAATGACACCAAATTATCGAGCAAACAAACGAAACAAACAAAAGTGTTGAAAAGCAAACAAAACAAACAAACGTGCTGCGCTTTATTCAAAGAGAAAATGAAAGCTTTTTCAACTAACAAATGAAAAGCAAATAAAATGATTTTTATAGAACAAAGTAAAAATTAACAAAACAATTAATAAAAAAACGTGCCTACAGGGTAGCAATTGAGCAATGCGATTCGTTTCATTTAATTAAAAAAAAATGTGTGAGAGCGAGTGAGAGAGAAAGTGAGAGAGAGAGAAAGAAACAGAAAATAAAGAACAAACAGAGGGAGCTTTCATTCTGTCTGTTAAATAATTAACGCTAGTCTGTCACTAATCACACTGCTGCCGTCATCCCCACACATCGTATATTGTAAATTCGGTTCAATTTATATATTTTTACATACTTTGTAAAAAAAAAAAAAAACAATGTATGTGTAAATTTGTTTATTTAAAACTACATTTTTATATTTTTATTTTATTTTATTGAAAATTCTATCTTTAGTTTAATTGTTTTTTTCTAGTTTCTCAACTTTTTTTTTTCATTGTAGTGAAATCTTATCAGGGGTCAAGAGGGAGCGGTTATTCAGTGGAAACACTAAGCCATAAAAATCACATGAGACAACTTTTACTATTATTAGGAGCTTGATGAAGTCTCCGCCCTCCGTCCATCCTGCCGAACCAGCCCGGGTGGAGCCGCAGCTCTGCTACAGTAGCTCTCTGTGGACGTTCTTGTCCTCTGCCTGTTGTCTTGCTGAGGCTGGAGCTCCAGCTTCCTCACGAACACTGGCTCTTATCACCGCCTGCACCTGCCTCTGATTATTTGTTCCCAGTAGTCTGTATAAAGCTCCTAGTTGCTCTCTGAGGAGTCTGCTGTGTGCTGCCGCAGCAATCCTGTGCCGTGTCTCCTTCGTCTCCTGGAGTTCCTGCTCGCCTGGTTTTCTGAGGCTCTAGTTTCACTAGTGGTTTTGATTCTAAAGCAGATTAAACCCTCTTGCTCAAACGTTTCCTCTTTAATACTCAGTTAGTCTTTTGTATGATTTCCGTATTCGTGACGGCCTGCTCTCCTTAATCACTAATCATTTTGGATTACTTTAATTAATAGATTTTAATTACAACGACTGAATTACACAATATTTTACAGATGTAAACTTTAGCATAATTATCTCCTTCATCATGCACAATGTGACATTAACTCAGGAGCTCTCATAGGCTATGAACTTTTTTTTCTGAACTAACAGGGCATCTGAATTAATTTTGTAAATTCACCTATGAATAATTTATTCATTCAATTGTTTTGCTGTTCGAGATGCTTTCCTGCTCACCACAGTCTGTAAGGAGTGATTTGTGTGTCTCTTAACTAAACTGTTTCCTTTGATCTAATTTGTGCTGGTTTGATCTTTTCTTTTGTTTGTTTGTTTGTTTATATTAAACAGGGGTTTAAAATTACACAATAATCAGCTTGATACAATTGTAATGAAGTTACCTAATTTGTTATGAAATTAACTTGTAAACATGTAAAACAAACTTTTTATCACTACTTGAACACATAAGATAGGACACACCTACACCTTTTATTTCAAAAAAAAAAAAAAAAAAAAAAAAGCACTCATGTCTGGGTTTTACATTAACAGCATCATAAATAACAAACAGAGCATAATCATCATTTTCATCACAACAACTCATCATATCTTTGCTTTAGTGAGTATACTAACATCATAGTTTTTTTATGCAACTTTATAGGAAACAAATTTACCTAAGGAAGGGGGGTTCAAGTGAAACCGGGACTTGTGAACCCAGTACGGTGATTAAACATCTCAACAGTGCAAAAGTTTCAAAGAAGGCCGTACGTCCATAAATGTTTCTGATACATTCAATGGGTGGATCTCCTAATCCTTAAAAATCGATGGATAACCTGTCGCCGACTTGTGACAAGACAGTGACACATCTGTCCGTGGGAACTGTACACACACTCAATAAACACCACCACTTGCACGTTACAGGAACTCAGCTGGGAACTCAACTCAGTCCTGACCTCGCTCCAAACCATTTCCACATGTTTGGGCCATTAAAGGAGTTCCTGGGAGGCCAGCGTTACAGACATGACATGTGCAGTCTGATCATGTACTGAGAAAACTTGTTGGCGTCCAAGCTCTAGTGAAAACCTGGGATAAGTGCATTATTGTAGTAGGGGATTATATAGCGAACTAATCATGTTCTGTTAACTTAAAAATGTCAAACTGTCTTGTCTCCGCTAGTCAGCTAATTATGTTTCTTAGTAAGCTAGTTAGTTTTTTTTATTTATGTTGTATGTAGCACCTTGGTCCTGGAGGAACATTGTTTCATTTCACTGTGTACTAAACTGTATATGGTTGAAATGACAATAAAAGCCTATTTGAACTCGCACAAACAAAAGTCCCACTTTGACATGCAGAAAAGAAAGTATCCTGATTGTCACCTCACTTAGTAACTAAAAGAGACGTCCAGTAGGACATGTATAACACCAGACAGGTGTGGACATTAATTCCCCCAGGGAAGCTCGGACACATGCGCGCCCTCATAATGTTGCCCGTGACTGATGGAAAATACTCGACAGATGTGTCTTTTGGACTCTGGGTGCAGTTTATTAAAGGAGACCGATATTTATCACCCGCGTCTCCCTTCTGTACATTACACCATGTTTTACAGGAGACACGAGTGTGACAGCGGCAAAAGCGCGATGTACAGTACGACGCGTCTGGGTGACAAGTTACAGCTCGGGTTTATTGCTCGTAAAGCTTCAGGTCTAAAGCGCGGACGCAGCGTTGTCTGGGTTACTACATAAGTTTTCGCTTTAACGAGGACCATAAAGAGCAATCTTACAATCTCACTTTCTCTCTGCTCCTGTACATTCTGTTTTATTCTTCAGTGATATGTTGATGTGTGTCTCCAGTTTGGCATATGTGTGTGTGTGTGCGTGCGTGTGTGTGAGTGTCTATTTTACTCTTTCAAATATTTTTCAGGTTTTGTATTGCAGGGTAAACCCTTGTTTTTTTTGTTTTTTTTCCCAGAGCGCTGCCAAGAAATACGACGTACTGTTTAAACAAACTGCCTGAATGTGAAAAATAAGTCCTGAAATAAAATAGCAAGGCATTCCAGAGCTTTCACATCCCACAGTCAGGCTGCGATAACAAGTTATCTAGTGCTGTATTATTAGCATACTTGGAACTTTTTTGACGAATTCTTTTACAAAATTTGTGTACACTTACAGACCATTTTATTTGGAACACCTATCTGTCCAGGGGATTTTACCTTCTGTTGTTTTGACAGCCTTTTTTTCTCCATCAGCACCAACCCTTCCCAATTGAGCTGGGTTCGGGACCAGCATTAAGAGTGCACAGACTCCTGCAACCCTTCAGTGCGTTGGGTCGATTGCTTGATCGTGGGCCTTTTATGTGCAGACGCCCTTATCCAGAGCGAGTTACCTAAGTGCTTTGAGGTTTCCATCAATAAATATACTCTTACATTGGTTCACTAGGTCTCTAACTAAAAGTACTATCAGTCAAACACGGTTGACACTATTGACACTGTTAAACTTCAAAGCACTGTTCGGATAAAAGCGTCTGCCAGACGCCGAAATGTAAATGTAAATGTTGGGAAGGAATGAAGCGTTAACCCAAATACCTAAGAAACAGACAGGTCTTTAGACGTCGTTTAAAGATGGCCAGTGACTCGACTAGCCGTCTTTAGCTTTGTAGGCAAGGTTGGGTGGTATGGTACCCCTCTTCCACCAAGACGGTTCTCGAGCTAGCTCGGACATTAAATAGTGCCCAGTTTCAAGAGAGTTTTTTGTTTTCAGACAGGCAGAGCACCGTCACCCTCAGACAGAAAAACACGTTCCATGCCGGCACCAACAATCTGCTGGGCCAGAACAAAGAACCACCTAGGTCAGGGGCTTGGGGGCTGCGGGGTGGGAATTATCACAACCAACTAAAAGTTTGGTAGTACTGTAGTCACATGTAGTGTAGTGTTGTATCTACCACAATAGATAAAGAAAAATGATTCAAAAACTTACAGGCAGCACATATGCTTTCTAGTAACCCAAAGTAGACCTGCGAAGCCATGTTGAAGTTCGGCATTGTCGTTGTTGTGCTTGCCGCTAGCTTTTTTTTCCCTTAGCATTTTTTTTTTTTGCTGCTAGCATTGCTGTGAAGGCAGAGATGTACATAATTGTATACAGTGACATAATAATGTGACTCTCTAGCCCATGGAAAAACTTTCAGGATTGAAGCAGCTCTGAACTGGCACTAGCACCAGACATGGACTAGCATCTGGTTCACTCTGGTGGAAAAGGAGTGTGGGAGAACTTAGAAAGGTGAAGAACAAGATAAGAACAACATCTTGCACAGAGACAGGCCTGCCAGGAGTGAGGTGCAGTAGACCAGTTTTGAAATAACAAAGCCCCTCTGTGGCATACTGTATCTGGAAAGAAATAGACAGATTCCTTCAACGCTGGAAAGAAGAAATCGATAAGAAAAGCACTGCAGAATTTGCGAAACCTTGTGGCAGACTGCTGAACTAAGATAGCAGATCACATCAGGTTTCTATCAGCAAAGAACAGGAACATATGGCTGCATGGTCGCTATTACTCCACCAAGGAAGCACCTATTTGCTCAATGTGAGCCTCATCACTTTATATTTCTGTTGATAGAACCAGAACCTGATGTTGTAGCCCGTCTGCTACAAGGTGTTGCATGTTCTGAGATGCATTTCTGCTTGGCACGGTTGTAAAGAGAATCTCTCAGCACGAAAATCTCAGCTGATAATAACTTCAATTCATCAACCTGATCAATTATCTTCTTCCGTATGGGTCGGAGGTCCAAGTGCAGCAGGTTTACGGCAGTGTGTCTGTTTTTGAGGCTTGAATTTGCATTATGCATTTTGATTTATCTTGGTGCCAGCTGCAAAGCAGGCCGAGTTTCACACCGACCTCAGTACAAAGCGTTTTCATTTACCCACCCCCCTCCACCCCTTTCCCACCGCTCTCCTTCAGTGGACCGCCAAGCGAAACGATGCTGCCATCTGGAACGGAAAGCCTCGATTCATCGCGTAGGGGCACGCCGCTGATAAGAGCATCCCCTCGTCCTTGATTTTACTCTCCCCAGTGGAGCCTGACATGGTGCATCGTTCAAACCCCCCTCTCCAATGCATCTTTTGGCTTTTTCTTTTTTTTTTTTTGGTGAGGCTGTGAAGTCATTAGTGCCTGGAGCTCTTCAAAAGTGCTGCATCTCCAAGCGGTACACTATCTCCACTAAATCACCTTGTGCAGTCTGCCAGCTCAAGTGGAAACAGGAAGCAATGTGTGTATAGAAATGAGCTCTTCAGATGAGCAAGCGCAGGGCTCAGAGGTATGAATCTTGGATAAACTCCCATGACTCCAGACTGTCACTGGTGGGGGACATGAAAGGGCGAAAAGCTGTTTATACAGTCGATAAACCTGTTTAGGGGTCAGGAAAGGGCGCAAGAAATGTGAAGGTAATCAGACAGAAACATGGTTTAGTTGCTTTGGCCAACTATATAACCGTCAGTATAGGTGATGTAGGAATACTAAGGATGAACAATTAGTTCATGAATCAGCTAGACTGTTTAAAAGCCAAAGCTCCAGTCTACTCAGCCAGTCTGATGAGTCTGATACAGACCACAGGGGCTCCTGAGAGACGGCACAGAAAAGCGTTCGCTCTGTCATCTGGCAATTCCAGGTGATGCTACAGCCATCTGTAGCCGGGCGCCTAGAGTGGCAGTGCTTTCGATAAAGGAAGAATGGCATACTTGCGCTTTCATATGAATCATAGGGACACGTGACACGAGGAAACCGGCGTACCCGAAGGAAACCCACAAAACAATTTTAAAAATCAGATATTGTTACAATTCTAAACTTTCGCAAATGATTCGCTCCAGACTCACATAATGCCGTGCTGCCTGCCAACGTGTGAACAGTTTACAACACGCCACCTGTAGGATTATGAAAGAACTACAAGGTTTTTTTTTCTCACCTTAATTGCAAAAAAAAATTTATATTCTATTTTTTAAATGTAAAAAATATACAAATCGCCACCCAAAGGAAGCACGATACTTAAATGAATTGATTTTTCCCATATCCTCAACAACATCCACAATTTTCTTGGCTGACAAAGATTTCTAATTTTTTTTTTATGATCTGTGTATTTTGATTTTCACATTTTTTTTATTATTATTATTTTTTTAAAACCATAATTGACTGCAAACACAGAACAGAGCCGGTTTATCCAAGCCGATGCTCATGGCTGATCATGGAGAAAACTGTCTCCTCACAGACTAATCAGTTGGTGTGTCTCTAGTGGGCAGCACTTCAAAAGTGTCACATCACATAGGAAGCATGCGATAGCTTTCAACCATGCTGGTTAACAGCTTTCTCCCTATTATTGGCCCTGTTGTCACTATGATAAACATGAGAGTGCAAGTATTCCACCACTTTTTCCCAGACTCTCTGCTACGGATGGCTATGGATTCCAACGTCACCCTGGATTTGATCTCATGATCTCCAGACGATAGAGCGACAGCTTTCCTGTTGCATTACTCTGAAGTCACTGTCAGTCTGTCCCCTTGATCGGGGAGTGCCTTAAAGATTCAATACGACTTCAGCAGTCATCAAAAGTGAGGACGGAGGCGTAACACCTTCGGAGGAGAGCGCTATCCACCCTATATCGCATACAGGAGCTCACCGACGTTGGCGATCAGCTGGGTGTTGCTTTGACTGACTGCGCTGAGAGTATTCTATCCATCATCGCTCCCACTCAGAGCTCACCGTCAACAGGATGACCAAGTGAGCAACTTCTAAAGCGAATTTACACCACATTCGGCTTCATTAAAATCTTGGCAGAATAGAGCCGGAGATGATAAACAGCATCTGGTAATGTTTACGGCTCATCGGACAACCGGTTACACTGAATTTCCCACCTAAATTTCCGCTTTACGTTTTGTGTAATTAGCTTCAATTCCCTCTGGCTCGAGGATCTTTCGTTCTCTTACTTACTCTTGTCATGCGCATCTGGATCTACCTGTCATCTGCTGTGTATCTGGAGAAGGCAGGCTAAATATACGTCATATTCATGTTACCGAGAGACAGCCATAACAAAACACACACACACACACAGATTTGTCATTTGAAATGTTGCAGCTGTTAATGACACACACTAAAGAAACATGTAAAAGATTGACACTGTACACACACACACACACACATACACACACACACACAGGTCACTTCTGATGTCGCTCATCAAGGAGCCATGAATGTCAGCAGCTACTAGATCATGGATTTCACCCCTCACACCACTCGGTCATACAGAAAATGTGTGTGACCCAAAGAAGCTCCTTCTGAAGCTGATGCAACATGGAAGTGACTGATCTTGTTTCCCTAAAAATTTCATGTTGCTAACTTTAGCCGTTTTGGAAAGATGATTTTATATGTGTCCCAAAAACACCCATTTTTCGATGTCCTACTGTCTCGCTTGAAACAATAATCATTAAAAATGCAAATTATTCATACTTCTTTATGATGTATGTAAAATTGGTGTAAGCTTCTAGAAGTATATGACCTGTAAAAATTGGTCCTTAAATTAAAGCAAAATTAAGGATTTTCCCCCCAAAAAAAATCTGTAGTGTCCGTAACCATGTCAGATTCATGTTGCGATATCTTAGCAATTTGGCATTTTAAAATAAAACACTTTTTCAGGTTTATGCCTGCTCATGTAAAATTTAGACTTTTTAGCACTGATAGCATGTTTTGGCCGACTGCACGTGGCTCTTGTCCTGTCTTCTCCTCTGTCTGATCATTGGTTGCATCATTCAGGTGTCGTGATTGTGATCTGCTTTCATATTTGCTCCTGTCTCTCATAACTCACCAAGCTGTTTATAACTCTGTTTCTCTCTTTTTTTTTTTTACTCTGATCCTGTTTCTTAGAGTCTTGATTTCACCGCAGCCCGGTTCTGCTTGTTTGCAGATCGTCTGATCTCTTGCCTGTTTTCTGGATTGTGATTGTTGAGCTGTGACTCACAGCCAGAATAACGACTTAAATGCATTTGATTTTTTTAGGGCATTGTGGTTTTCAAGTCAATAAAACTAAAGTTTAGGCTCTGATTTATTTGAAGCAGCTCTATTGCTTGCAGGTTGTGAAATATTAAAAATGACTAACAGTATCTAATAAACAGTGAAACACTGTGTGTGTCTCGTACAAAGCAATAATCTCTGCATTCCTGAGAATCGGCTGCTCCACCAGCGGCATATAAACTTAAAAATAGGAAGAAACGATAATCTTGCAAAATACTAGATTTTCTTGTCACTTTTAGATGATGTAATAATTGTAACTTTAGCTAAATGGTTCAAGTCTGTTTGATAGAGTGTTGGGATCGACTGATTCCGGTATGAATCACGATTCTTTTGTGTGCCGAATCACGTATCACCACACTGACTCCAAAATCTATCGGTAATAAATTATTATATTTATAGCAGGGATGCAGCGGTCAGTCAGCCAGTGGCTGGAATTAGCGGGTGTTCAGTTTGACAGAAAAAATAACCATTTTGTTCGGAGTGCACGAGATGCTGAGTTGTGCAACAGAAATGCATTTTTATCAATTTTTATCAGTTTTATCAAAATTTGCGCGCATTAAAAAAGCCTCTGCCTTGTTCTCCAAACTCTGTTAGGATTAGTGTGAACTCATGTGGTGCGCTAATTAATCTTGAAACATGCGCATTAGAACATGCATGTCTGCATTACAAAACACATGCCACATTCTTTATAATCCTACAGGTGGCGCTCTCTGAACTATTTACAGTTTTAAGTTTGTTTTAAGCTCAGTTAAATGTTAAACTCTTGTATCTGAAGTTAGTTTGTATTGTTTAAACGCTACGATTAGTTTTTAAGTGAGAAAACCTAATGTTATAAGGAACGGGCTACATTCAATTACTCATGTTTAATTCCGTTGTAAAGCTGTTGAATAAAGCTATTTTATAACTGTTTAAGGTTCAAGGTCTTAAAATTGTAATAAAATCATTTTTATCGCGATATTTACAAAATGGCAATACTAATCGAATCGGCATCTAGGTATCGTGATAATATTATATCGGGTGGTCACTGCTGATTCCCATCCCTACTGATCAATATATCAAAATCATACGGTATAATAGTAATCTAGACTTTTTTGAGAAAGCCTGATACCAAAGAACAAACGACAGAACCGACTAAAATCAATGACCAAATTTACAGAATATACAATTTACAGGCCAACGTACAGAATTGCTAATAAATTGATGACGTCATCGTGTCACACTGACTCGGAATTCTCTGACCTGGTCACATTACCACTTACTGAAGTGAACTGAACTATAGCGCCATGGCAACCAGAATTGAGGGTCGGGAGGTTGGGCGTGGCCAAGCACCGCTGTATGAGCGAGAGTCATGTAGACGGTTAAACGACACACACCTACGGAGAACGTGGCCGATGTGTGTGTTGCTGTGAGCTGACGGTTCATTTTCAGTTCTCTTCAGTGAACTTAAATTGAATTACACACACACACACTTTCTCTCTTTCTTAGCTCTGCTCTCCTCTATTTGTTTCCTGCCTCACAGCTACACACAAACACACACACACACACACACACATTAGCCACATTCTCCTCAGGTGTGTGTCGTCTCCCACTTTACCTGACTCTCACATAGCCGCACTTCATTTCAGTTTCTTTGATCTTTCAAATTTATGATCATAATTGCCATCTGCCATCTTCACTCTTTAAGTAGTTTTTATACTTTAATGCTGTTACGTTGCTGATGCTCGGTTTCACAAAAAAAAAACTTTTTTTTATCTTCCATTTCAACAGCATTCATTATAGGACATATTTATCTATGAATGACGTATTTATCTTCATTGTCTTTATCGTTAGTTATCACATGACTTTAACACCCTCAAGCTAAATTTAAACGCTGAAAGCTAAATCAGTGCCATAAATGAGGAATTCTGTTATTAGTTCAAATAAACGATTATTCTTTTTAAATCATCCATGGATTATTTAACTAACAAAATAGTCGTTAGTTGTAGCAGCTCTAATGTATGTAGTATATGAAACCATAATAGAATCATAAATAGAATCATAAATTAAGGTTAAGTGAGGTTTGTTGTCTATTTATTTCATATTTTACTTTATTTACATGTCTTTTCTAAATGTTCTGATTGTTTTTATATGCACAAATATAATTATAGTGTTGGAAATTGGTAATATTGGAAGTATTTTTGATGGCTGGAATGGATTATCTGCATTTACATTATTTTCTATGGGACAATGCGTTTTACAATACAAAATTTAGCTTCAAGAATGCGAAACCGGAACAGATTAAATTCCTATGCCAAAGTACCACTGAATATATACTGTATAATATATATATATATATATATATATATATATATATATATTTTTTTTTTTTTTTTTTTTTTTTTTTTTTTTACCGCTTAAGAAAACTTAGGGCACAAGACAGGGGGACACCCTGGACAAGGTTACCAACATATACACACTAGTGATGGGAAGTTTAAATCATTTTAGTGACTCGGTTCGTTGAATCTCGTTCATCAAAATGAGCAAGTCATTTAGTTCATTTCATTCTTTTGAATAAAAAAAATAAAATTTTCAATAAAAAAGACCCCCAACACATCTACATAGACAAATTTTGGCTATAGTTCCAGTAATGAAAATATTACAATGCAGCTAAGGACATATTATAATAAACAATAAGTAGCTCACCTCTTATATCTTCCAGTCTGAGTCGTTCGTTCTTTTGAATTTATTGCACCGCATAGCGTCTATGGGAGTCACGTGAAAGAAGAACAAACGACTCGGGACTTAAAGATTCGTTGAGAACTGTTCAATTCTGTTTCCTGTGTACTGAACTGCATAGCGTCTATGGGAGTCACATGGCAAAAGAACGAACGACTCGGAGAAGAAGTGTCATTGAGAAAGAATTGCTCATTTCTGTTTTGCTATACATAACCTACGGAGGTTTTGCGATGATTTACACTTTCTGCTAATTGCACTTCTGGTTAGACCTAAACTGCATTTCGTTGCCTTGTACTTGTACATGCGTAATGACAATAAAGTTAAATCTAATCTAATCTAATCTAATGTGCGCCCAGTAGAAAATAAACGAATCACTCTCCGAGACTACTCGTTCTTAAGAACGAATCGTTTATGAACGACTCATCACTAATACACACTTACACACTTATTCACACACTTCGGCCAATTTGGGAACACCAATTAGCCTAATCTGCATGTCTTTAGACCGGGCAAGGAAACCGGAGTACCTGGAGGAAACCCACCAATCACGGGGACACCACGCAAACAGACGGGGAATCAAATCTGGATCCTGCAGGTACAAGGCGACAGGGCTAACTACTAAGCCACTGTGCCACCATATATAGTATATAGTAACGTATGAAGGGATTATTGAATTAATGTTTAAATATTCGTTCACCTCTACTATCTCGCTGGCAGCTTGTTAAGAAACCTACTCTATACAGAGGGGGTCAAAAAATATATATACACACTTTAACAGTTACTTTATCGATGCCATTTTTTAATACTCAAATTGAATTATGGCAACAATGTGTGGTGTTACATTTTATTTCCTCTAAAGATGTTAGTAGTGGCACTGTTAGCTGGCATCGTTAAGAGCCGGAGGAAATGCCAGAGGTACGCTTTACTTTCGAGCAGAGCAAGATCATTCCGAAGTGATACCTGTAAATCTGCACATTTCTACACGCTGGACAGTCGAGTCGATGTTATTCACGCAACAGTTCAAAAGGGTCTGGATGCTAATGGTGAGCGCTTTAAGCACCTATTGTGATTGCATAATTCAAACATGACTTACAGCTACCCTTTGATGTTTATATAAGTTTAGTAATAATATTGTTATGCATTTATTTTACATGTTAAAGTGTGTATACATTTTTAGGCCTTCTTTGTATTGTGTATCTTGTCTTGAAATGATCAATTCCACTACAATATTTTCGTCCTCCACTTGCAGAGTTGTGCAAAAGTCTTAGCACCCTGTATTTTTAGTACTATACACTTTTTTGATGACTTTTTATTATTTTTATAAGTCAATACAAAAACATGTCTGATTTTTAAACACAACATTTCACCACAAAATTGCAACGAAAGCAGTATGTTATTTAGGCGATCAATTTTTCGACAAAAAATGCAAAGAAGAAGCAGCTGCGAAAGTTTTCAGTAGATCTGTAGGTGGTTTCTGCAGGATGCCGGGTAAAATTTAGTAACTCATTTCATATAAATGCCTTATATATGTCATGCTTTCATACATATACTGTATATACATATATATTATACAGTATGTGATTCTATGTGAAACATATTGTAAAATAAAAAATAAAAAAAGACTTAGAAAGATAGATTTAGCAAACACATCACACCTGTTCCCGTGGGGTTTTAAGTCCTCCTTTCCATGGTGTGTCAGGCTGAATGACTCTTGCGGTAACCACACACTCCCCTAGGACTTTCACACTTTCACAAGAAAGCAGAACAATAGATGGAGGATAAAACTCAAGATGAAACACAGAGAGCGGTGTCTTTCCAATTTACATGCACATTATAAGCTTTCATATTTTTTTATATATTTTTTGAAAAATCTGTCCTTCTTCCTCTTATTTCACGCGTTACAGTGAGCAGACCTGTATGCAGAAACATCACATTTCCCACGGCAGCAGCAATAAAAGCAACAAACCTGCAGCATGAGCTTGGGCTGCCTGTCTGTCGTCTTCTCGCGATCACAGCGATAAGGTGAGAAAGGCCAGGTGTATACAGTAGCCTGAGCTGCTATATCATTACTGCCACTCGTGTGCCGAGATTTACAGTACGTGGGCGAGGGACAAGTCGTAACGACCACCTGCTCTGCGAATTACGATTTTAAAAAAGCATGCAATGATTTAAACACGAGCTAGTGGCTTGGATACTTATCTAATCTGTAGCGAGGAAAATATCAGGATTTTCCGTTTGCATAACATTTACTCTGACTATATTACAGTCACAGACCTGACAACCTGGATGATGTAACTTTGGATTGCGTTATCACTCAAAAATGCCCTAAAAGACGAAATAAGGAGAAGACAAGGTAAGCCAGTCTACTTGGGACTTTGTGCCAAGTTTATATGCAACATGGAAGTGACCGATCTTGCTTCACTAAAACTTTCAAGTTGCTAACTGCTAATGGCTATTTTTCAACGTTACACTGTCTCACTTCTAACGATAATCATTTAAAATGCAAATTATTTATATTTATTTATGAGTATTGATACTAAAATTGGTGTAAGCTTCTAGAAGCATATAACCAGTGAAAATTGTTGCGTAAAATGTTTTTTTTATTAAAGCTTAAAAAACATGTCAAGTTCATGTTGCAATATCTTAACAATTTTGCATTTTTAAACTTTTTCAGGTTTACGTCTATGTGAAATCTAAATTGGCCAAGTTTCATCTGAATCACAATTAAGATCATGGAAATTTCCAATTAAAACAAAAACAGTTACGGACACTACAAACATAAAAGGGCATGAAATTGTATTTAGCAAATGTGTTTCTGTTTATCTGATAAAAAAATAAATGTGTGCGTATTTACAAAAAAACAAGCATGGATCGGGAGATAAGAAGCATTAAGTATTATAAATACCTTGTTTTAAGCATATAGCTATAGTGAAAACAAAAAGAAAATTAATTTTTATTCAGATGAGGTCAGATCGTGCATCAGTCTGAAATCGGACCGGACAGCTATGAATCTTAACATCCTCCTTTCTCCTGTTAACAGAATTCCAGGTCGTTTTAAAGAAAATGGTAAAAACATCAGCAACATCAGGTCGACCCGGGCCTTCTGAAAGACGTCTTTGTGCTGTTTGAAGAGCTCTTGAGAACAACGCTCTCGTTCTACACCACGGCGCTGAAGAAATGTCAACAAAGCATTAATAATGTGTTAATAGTTAAACCTTACTTACTACGGCTAGAAATGTTTAAAGGCAACACTGGATTTCGTTTGCAAAAAAAAAAAAAAACATTTTACCTAAAACAAGCCTGAATATTCCTACAACAAAGTGTCAAATAATCCAACACTTTATGCAAATAAGTACAATTTTATTTAGTATAAATAGAAAGTGATTTCAACAAGCAAGTGTTATTCTAATGCCCCAAATAATTTATTTTATTATTTATTACAGGCCCAAAAGTGGCATATTGCTGGGAATTGAACTCATGACCTTCTGAACGGGAGAAACTGACCACTGGATGCATACACAAATTTAGTTATTTCTCACTATCTCTCTCTCTCACTCGTCTATACCGTTTATCCTGTTTAAGGTCGCAGGAAGCCTGGAGCTAATCCCAATCCCAGAGGCCTTGGGGCACTAGTCGGGGTACACCCTGGGTGGGGTGCCAATCCCTTCAGGGCACAAGTACGCACTCACACACTCACTCTCTCACTACAGGGAAATTAGAATAATTGCATGTTTGCAATTTCTGTTGGAGGAAACTGAAGTTCCAGCAGGAAACCCACCAGGCACGAAGAGAACATGCAAACTCCATGCGCACAGACCCTCGGCCCTGGTGGTGCAAGGCAACAGTACTAGCTATTTCTATCATTGTTCAGTTATTTTTGTTAGAACCTGTCTGTTTTTATGCCCTGTAAAAGGAAGATGTTTTTCCTTGAAATAATGTTTTATCACTCACGTGCAGCATGAAGCTGCATGAAAAAAGAAAACGTACAACTTAATAGTCGTAATCTCCATTTCGGCCATTTATCATATTTCATCAAATCAATTGTTTTTTTTTTTGTTTTGTTTTTTTGGTAAAAAGGAGCAATCAAAGGTCTTTGTTATTCAGAAAACCGAACAAAGGCCTTGGACGCTCCAACTTTCCTACCATGATTAACCGCACTAACAAGCGTATCATTAATAACACACATCCACAGACACACACGGAGCCTTTACTTGCTCTCATCACCTCCTACTTTAAAACATTGCATAGGATAAAATAAACTTCTGTACTACTTATGTACTTTTATGATTTGCATTTTTGATCAACATATTAAACAAATCAAACTTCACCTCACTGACACATTTAAATCGTGTCAATGTTTTAAGCATTTCAATGTTCAGCTTACACAAGCTCACTGTTTAATATTGTTTCTATTTTTCCGGCCAAGTTTTACGACTATGCAATTTATAAGCCCCTTCAGCGAGGCCTGCATTCCATATAAGTCATGTTCAAAACTCTCAGCACATTCCGTCAAACCGGGATGAAAAGTCCCAGAAGCGTAGGCACGGCAACAACAATATTTTATTAAAAAGTCGCTGCAGGAAATCACCCTGATCTACATTTTTGTCAGGAGCTGTACTTGCTGAGTCGGATGCTAATTAAGTGTAAAATATCCATTTAAACGTCACCTCATGTTCTCTCCGTACTGCTCTCCATCAGACAGAAGCCGTGGAAAAGTACCTGACATGGTTATACATGCAATATCTCTCCCTGCACACTCCACCTTCTCACCAGCCACAAACACACAAATATACCTGTTTGTCAACATTGTAAGGACCGCCAACTATCTAAACGATGTTGTGCTAAAAATATCCTAAAAATGAGCCTTAACTTCAGTACACTACAACAACATGTTTTGGCTCTTTCTGATTTGTTTTTAAATAATAGTTACTTTTTTTTAAACAACAATGTTTTGCTTGTGGGGACCAGACAAATGTTCATCTTGCTGTGTGTCACATTCTTAGTAATTGTTATCATCGTTAGTAACCAAAACGATAATCATTTTGCTCAAACACTCAACTAAATATTTGTCAATAAAATGTTTCTTTTACATTAAAATGATTAATCTTATACTAGATTTAAAGCAGCACAGCCTGTACTATATGAAACCCAACGACATCGTGTTTGCTTCTGTATCCTATTATACATGAGACAACTCGAGTAAAACTAAATATTCAAGTTAATTAAAACCTTTTAAACCCATCTGATCAGTGCTGGGAAGGTTATTTGATGTTCTGATGTACCACTGCGAGATGATCGGATCTGTTTACAGACAATTCCACCTCGACTCTATTCTTAACTTCTGGTTACACAAGTGTCAAACACACCATTAAGCATGTACATACCTGAAACAGTGTCTCACATCTGTAACTTATTATAGGACCTGGTCTAAATACGGTGTAAGTAATAAACGCATACTCTGTTAAATGCTAAATGTCAGGCGAGTTTGAGCTTAGATCCATCGGGACACGACTGAAATGTTTGATGGCAGATTAAATGAAAAAAATGTAGCTTATTTATAAAGAAGCCCCAGGATATAAAGAAAGAAGTATCAGCCCTGTAGCACGTATCACATTACTGATCACATAACAGCTCACAATCTCTGAATTCAATAAACTCCTTGATTATTTTTTTTTAAGACCAAGTGATGGTTCGGTAAGAGATGACACACAACCAAAAATGCTTCGTCAAACCATGCTTCCTGTTAACAACACATGCTACTGTAGAGCAAGACACGCCCCCAGGGGAGGTGTATATACATTCTAGAGAGAATTTAATTGAAAAAAAAAACAGAAGAATACTACAAAATTTCAATCAAACTGCAGCTGTCATACACACACACACCATATTTTTACACCTCACACTTTAAATAAGATTTTGTACCCTCTGTAAACCGTGTGCAATTTATATATTAAACGAGGCACACCCTACACCCTAGAGAGTGTGCCAATCCATTACATGGTACATCCATACACTTACGCCAATTAGCCTAATCTGCACGTCTTTGCAAACTCCATGTGCACAGACCTGAGACGGAAACTGAACCCGGACCCTAGAGATGCCAGGCAACAGTTCTGACCGCTAAGCCACCATGCTGCCATGTTACATACGTATGTTTGTATGAAAAATCTGAAAAATGTAACCAAAATCATGTCACATCATAACAGGTTCAGTCCAAATACTAATATAGAATTTTTGCCCTAATTTTTTGAACCAACATTGTAGAAATGAAACTATATTATTAAAATTTACATATGTATTGTATGTCTTTTTCTGGCTACACTTTCATATAACGTCCAAAACACTCATGAAACCAAGGTACCACTGTAATATCTATTGGTGCAGGTATTATTTTTTTTACATCAAGCAAGTAAGCTTATCAGTAGCTTATTTTAAAGTAGACTGATAAATCCGCCACATAACTGTTCATAACATCGCTTTTCCTTAACATTTTAATTTTTCCTTATTGTGCAGGTTAAACTTTGGGCAGATTTTGAAGTACAGCACTGCAAAAGTTTCATTACATTCTGCCCAGCCAGGTTTGCATGACGCTGTAACAAAATCTGTCTAGACAGACATACAGACAGACAGAATTTTTTTCTGAGACTGGTTTCGGGTCCTCCAACCTATGGAACGTAGGTAGAAGTAAAAGATTAAAAAAAAGATATCACTGAAAGAGCGTGTTCTCATCGAGGGAGCCTTTCTTTTATTTACATAGATGTAAAAGAGAAAATCATAAATGTTTATTACACCTACACATCAAAAAGAAAGGTTACACAGGTTAAAGATTTCATGAAGGAATGTATGAGAAACTGGGATTGAGTAAGGATATTGAGGTCAAAACAGGAGAACTTTAAAACGCCAGATAATGTGTGTGTGTTTTTTTTTTTTTGGACAGAGAGAGAGAAAAAAAAGAGAGCGCGAGAGAGAGAGCACGGGCTGCGCAGGTACAGTATAAAGAGTTCCGCCGCTACAATGTAACACTCTGCCTTTGATCTCAGAGCGGGATTGGCATTCTTCACGCTCGTGCTCCTGTTTGAGGAGGAATAGGGATGAACTGGATGAACTGGATGTATTGCCATGTACTGCCTCAAACACACCTCCTTGGTTGAAATGCCAGTGCGTCACCCTGTGTAACATCGGTGCCCATAACACACACACACACACACACACACACTGGGGCATTCCAGCACGCACTGCCGTTACAAGCTTCCATTCAAACCCTTTCGAATGTCTAGGCAAAAAAAGACAAATATAAGACAGACAGATATCTTACCTTTCTCCCGTGTCTCTTTCGCCATCCTGGTGCGAGCCTGTGTGTGTGTGTGTGTGTGTGTGTCGGTCTGTGCGCGCGAATGTGCCCGGCTTCAACAAAGTGTCCCCGGTTTTTTTTTTTTTTTTTTTTCTTCGTGCCCTGTCGGAGCGCAACACTTCCCCTCTCCTTCACCTCAGCCTGTTTCCTCAGGTAAGATCGAAAGTTAACGACACGCTCCCCACCGGCGCCTCTGCGCGCAAATACGGCCAACCAATCAGCTGCTCCGGAGTCGCGGCTTCCTCCAATCACCGTCCAGGACCGATTCCCATCAACCAATCAGCGTTCGCTGGAGGTTCGGCTTTCTCACCTTACTCTCAACAGAACTCCGAAGTCTAACGCTGCGACGTGACTGAAGCTTACACTCTACTGGCGTTAGTGACGGGAAAAGAGTTTGTAGAAAAGAGTTTGTTAAAAGGTTAAAGCTAAAAAAAATAATCTGATGAGCTTTAATGTAATTATTGTTTCAGGTTGAAGCCCACGTACACGTCTGTTCTGTAAGGCAGGACTCTCTGTCTAACTTATTAATACTAGGAAATACAGTTTTGTGATACAAGTTTGGGTATCGGACCCATTGTTTACGCTAAATTGTACTTTCTGTTTGTCATCATTTAAGTTTTGTCTTAACATTCACTTCAATCTCTCACCCACTCACTCACTCATCTTCTACACCGCTTTATCATGTATTCAGGGTCGCGGGGACCTGAAGCCTATCCCAGGAGACTTAGGGCATGAGGCAGGGTACACAGGGTGGCAATCCATCCCAGGGCACACACACACAAATACACACTCATTCACACACTTCAGGCAATTTGGGAACGCCAATTAGCCTAACCTGCATATCTTTGGACTGTGGGAGGAAACCGGAGTAAACCCACCAAGCACGGGGAGAACATGTGAACTCCATGTACTCCATGAGACCCCAGGAATCAAACCTGGCCTGGGATGGATTGGCACCCCATCCAGTGTGTACCCCGCCTCATGCCCAAAGTCTCCTGGGATAGGCTTCAGGCCCCCCAAGACCCTGTGTACGGGATAAAGCCATATAGACAACGAGAGAGTGGTGCAGGTGTTTGTTTAAATTGAGCAAGTAGCTTATTATTTTTTCGTCTTTTGGCTGCTCCCAGCAAGAAGTCACCACAGTAGACCAGCACATGCCCTTCCTGATGCAACCCTCCCATTTTATCCGGGCTTTAAACCAGCACTGCATCCAGTGCCCGAGTACTATTAGTAGCTTATTTTAAAGTCGATTATTAAATCTGGCACATAACTGTTCGCTCTTAACATCACTTTTACTCAACATTTTGATTTCACTTATGGTGCAAGTTGTAAACTTCAGGCAGATATCTAAGTACTGCAAATGTTTAAATTAAATTCTGTCAAGTCAGTTTTGCGTGATGCTGTGACAAATCTGGATGGACAGACATACGTACATACAGACAGAAAAAATGTTGTGATTGGTTTTGAGCTGGAAGTATGAAACGGAAAGATATAATTTAAAGAGCGAGTTCTGAACAATATAGAGACAAAAGCTTTTATTTATAAATTCTTTCATAGATAAATGTTATTTCTTAACAAAACTTCATGTTTTTGTCTCATTTCTACTAAAAAACGCAATAAACTGTCCATTTCGTCTTGCTCCACAGGTGACGCGGGTGATGTCCGGGACGTTTTGGTGACTAAAATCATGGTGTTGAAATACTATAAAAGTATCAGTTGACACAATCTGTCTTTGTTTAAAAAAAAACTAATAAAGCACACTATACTATTATTATTTGACTAGTCAAAGCAATTCTATCTGGAAATAATGGTTCAAACTTTTTTCTGTTCGCTTGGTAATGGTAAGATCTTATGGTTAAACTGATTGCCCCTGGGTAGCACGGTGGCTTAATGGTTAGCATTATCACCTTGCACCTGCATGGTTCAGGTTAGATTCCTGTCTTGGGTCTGTGTGCATGTAGTTTTTATGTTCCCCTGTGCTTGGTGGGTTTCCTCCGTGCAGATTAGGTGAATTGGCATTCCCAAATGTTTAAATGAGAGTGTATGTGTGTGTCCTGCAATGGCTTGGCACCCTGTCCGAATGTATCTCGCTTTGTGCCCTAAGTTTTTGGGATAGGCTCCAGGACTCCTGTGACCCTGTATACGGGATAAAGTGATAGACAATTGAGAGAATTGACTCTATACTAGTATTTGGTAAGATCTTCAGTTTGACCTGATTTCCCCTGGTCCAAACTCTTTATATACAGTATGTCAGCGGTAAGGTAAGAGCTTAAAGTCAAAGAGAGAAAATGAGAACTACTTTTAAGATTGATGTCACTTTCATTACAATGTCTGCATTTTTCTCGTCCTCCATATTGTGTGGTAGTTTCCAGCTAAAATTATTCATTCAGCTGGGCAACATTTGGAAAGACAGGTATCTTTGTAAATTGGCCCAACAGTAAGAAATGCTTGAACATGAAAAAAAACGGACAGGTGATATTACCTTAGTACACACACACACTTCCCCAGACATTTGTGATAGTTTTGTAAGCATGTGACAGACGTAAGGGGTGAACAGGTATGGAAATCTTGTTGTTGTATGGTGATAACAAGTATAACTAAAAGATTTTCCCCTTTTCTACTACATACAGTATGTTAGCTCTATAATGTAGCTTTATGATACAATTGGAGGCCATACTGTATCATTATTGATGGATACCAGTTTATGGATGCCCAGTGTGGATGCCAGATCGCCCCACACTACTACACTGTCACCTCAAGAAAATCATTGGGTCTAACCTGAGCACCCGATTGTAAAAGGTCTGGCTATGCCACTTTTTGTGAATACTGTATTCAGAATCATTTATTTCATTTATTATTAAAAGACTAAAGTTAATATGACTCATGAACAGAAAAACAAGTCCCAAGGGTTAAAAAGTGTTCAGGATGTTGATGGAGCCTCTTTTTTTTATCAAGCCAAGTCGATTAAGATCCTTTATTTTTTTTAATGCATTCTGCTTTTAAAATGAATGGTTAAATCCTTAAATGAAAAGTCCTCTTAACAAGCATACCAGCCATTCGAAACCCAATTAAACGAATTGCTTTATAGAACCAGATCCCTTTGAAGCAATGCAGATGCTCATGTCATACCAATTAGCAGATGACTTGCAGTAGCTGTTTTAATAATTAATTTGTTGTTAGTACAATCACATCTGGTAAAAACATCTTAGTCTAAGTGGTGACAGAGCTGGCGGAAAAAAAAAATGCACACACACATGTGCAGACAAAAAAGCACCATAGCAACTGTAGCCTTAGAAATGCTTTTCAAGTGCGAAATAATGACATAAACAGGCCATTTTTTGCACTAAGAAGTGATCGGAGGAAGCCTAAAATAGTCCAAGCCAAGGGCCACGGATACAGGAGGCAAAAAAAAAACAAAGGCAGATGACCTCAGGCGTATCTTCTCCTATCATCTCAACAGCTAATGCTCATTGATTCGAGTCAGCACAGCACTGAGAATCTCACCAGCAGGCTCTTACGTCGGGGCTGATGAGACGTCAGTGTGACACAAGATAGCAAATACCAGTCTGAGGTCTGTGCCAAGTCAGAGCTGCCAAAAAAAAATCCTTGTTTCAATAGTCGTCTCAAGGGTCAGTTGAAATAAACGTTGCTTCATGGGAAGATGGAAATTCTGAAACGATCTCGCAATCCAAAAGTTCTTAGCAAAGCGAGAATGAAGAACGGAATTATCCTGATTGTGACTCTATTCTAAGCTTTTTCCTTATATAGACATGGTGAAAGACATTATCATGACACAAGAGTATAAAAAATGCTGATTTAATACAATCAATTAATGGTTTATTTTGTAAAAAAAAAAATATGTGCAGATATTCTTCCTTTACTCACAATCCTTTAAATACTGTACATCATCACATGTTTAGTGGTTTGCTTCGCCTGTTAGAAAGTAGCAGGGCTTCTAATTGAATACGTTTATTCATCATCAGTAATTGTTTTATCATGGTCAGGATCACGGTGGACTCGAGGCCCAGGCCAAGACCACTGGGTCAAAATATGATATTAGGGATATACAGGGTGGGTGAAAAGTAACCAGGCATTAAAAATCAGTAATAAAGTTCATATTTCCAATACAAATTGTACATGTCCCTTATTACAAATCTTTAAATTTCAGAGTAGACACTGGTGGCGTCACCACTTTCCTCAAACGGCTGGGGATGGAACACACAATATCCTGGTGGAAGCCATTTGCAATATTGCCTCCAAGTCCTCCAGTGTGCGAGGCTTTGTCCTGTACACCTCCTTACCTATTACAGTCAAATCTACCCAGATGTGCAGTACATACGTCTCTAACTCGAAACTCACCAATATTAAAACCCAAGAGGATTTTAAGCCTGTATACGTATATAACATAAGACTTATATCTCTTGTATAACTTCTCATCTTATCGCCAGCGCTAACCTCCAAATTTCACCTTTTTTTAATGAGCGAGTGCTGTCTGTCTGATACTTCTGCGTTCCATTGTGTAGAGCTGTTATTTGGGGTGATACTTCTAGCAAAGCGATTCTTGCTGCACTTCCACCTCCTACACGTCCCACGAGAGACGAGACCGAAAAGTTGCAAAAGGCAATTGACTTTCCAAACCATTCTCAGTTCATGAATAAAATATATTTGTCTCTTTTGTGTGTGTGTGTGTGTGTGTGTGTTCATCTTGTAATGCGAGATCGATGTGAAGCCCAGAGGTGTTTGGGAAATTGATGTACAGTATGTGACTATGTTGTTATTCACGCCTCAAAACCTAGCACTCATTTCCCTGCTTAAGACTAAGCTCAAGGAAATCTTCTTATTCCTCTAGGCACGTCATGCATATTTATTTATTTATATATTTATTTATTCTTCAGTCCACCCACTCAGAGTTCAAGCTGGGGCAGTCATGAAACACACAAAGTACTTTGAAGGAATTGCAATTAGCTTAAAGCAGAATTAGCAGTCCAAGGATACGCCGATCGTTATAAATCACCCCACACTCACCCCTCTAAACTTTGAGCATTGTCCATGTCACTGGGGTCGTACCCTTAACGGCGTGAGTAGCTTTTACCTTTTAATGTGAATGTACAGAAGTGGAAATTTACTAATGATTTAAGGACCTGTCTTGTACCACTAATTACCATTAAAGGTACACTACATGCATCTTTTTAAATGCTGTACCTTGTTTCTAGTTTGCACCGTGGTTCCACACCTCCAGGGTCTGGGTTCAAGTCCCGCCTCAGGGTCTGAGTGCATGTTCTTTTAGTTCTCGGTGGGAAACTCCTGGGAAACGATGTGCCAATCCATCACAGGGTGTAAAATGTACCCAAGTCACCGTCTCGTGTCCAGAGTTCCCCGGGATAGGCTCCAAATGTCCATCCACCTCCCCCCGTTACCCTGTACCTCGCACATATCATCACATCAACGCTTCCCATTATCAGTCATGCATGAAGATGTGATACAATGTATAGAGTGCTTGCAGTGACACGACTGGATGTTGCCCTTCCGCCATAATGATGGTCCGGTATCCGTCTATATGAGAGAATTCAGTGTTCATTGAACTTATTATTATTATGGACGATGCCTAGCCGTGCTGTAATGTCAGTCTTGATCTAAATAATTACATGTGATTGGGAAATAAACCAAAAAAACTGTGAGAATGCAAAACAGACAAGCACCAAACTGGCAGATTTATTCTCTCTACTAGAGTACACTAAAGCAAACGTTTTATATTCCCAACCATGGGTTTTGTATTTGTATGTATTTATAGCATGAGGACAGGACCGACATCCTTCTACTGCACTGAATGTTCAGAAAGATTATAATATAAGAGAAGAACCCATTAAACAAACACTTAGGAGGAGGATAGGGCAATGTCACCTGCACTACCTTGAATTTGATGTCCTGAACACGTCAATATAATAATTTCCCACTGGATCTGCGGGCTGTGTCAGACTCAGCAGGGATTCTGTGCAAGCGAATGTTTTTTGATCATCAGGACACACAAGACAAGAACACTTCCCTGGCACTTAATGTTTTATAGACCAGAAAAGACCATGGTTCGAAGGTCAAGCAGAGCATAAAAAGCAAACACACTTGATCTTAGCAGGATTATTGGCTTGAGCTCTTGAGTTCATTCATACATTCATTTATCACCTGTAGCGCTTATCTTGTACAGGGTCGCAAGGAGCATGAGGTGGGTACGAGGTGGGGTACACCCTGGACAGGGTGCCAATCCATCTCAGGGCATACACACCATAGGCAATTTGGGAAAGCCAATTAGTCTAATCTGCATGTCTTTGGAATGTGAGGGGAAATCAGAGTACCCCAAGGAAACCCACCAAGCGCAGGAAGAACGTGCAAACTCCAGGCACACAGATCTCAAGGCGGGAATCAAACAATCGATCCTGGAGGTGGTAGGCCACAGTGCTAATCACTAAGCCACCCTGCCACCCAGGCTCTTGAGTTGTGCAACAGAAATGACAATATCTCTTCCCATCATCATTTGGTGATGTGAAGTATGAATATATACTCAGCAAAAAAAGAAACGTCCTCTGACTTTCAACTGTTTTTACTTTCATCAACTTAATGTGTATATATTTGTATGAACACTAAAAGAGTCAACACCATAAGACATAGACTAAAAATGTTTCCCAATGTGTCCCTGAATGAAGGGAGGCTCAAAACAAAAGTACCAGTCAGTATCTGGTGGCCACCAGCTGCTTGAAGTACTGCAGTGCATCTCCTCCTCATGGACTGCCTATTGCGGACAGTCTGAGCACTGATGGAGGGATTGTGTGTTCCTGGTGTGACTCCGGCAGTTGTTGTGGCCATCCTGTACCTGTCACGCAGGTGTGATATTCGGATGTACCGATCCTGTGCAGGTGTTGTTACACGTGGTCTTTCACTGCGAGGATGATCAGCCGTCCTTCCTGTCTCCCTGTAGCGCCGTCTTAGGCGTCTCACAGTGCGGACATGGCGATTTATCGCCCTAGCCACATCAGCGGTCCTCATGCCTCCCTGCAGCATGCCTAATGCACGTTCACGTAGATGAGCAGGGACCCTGGGCATCTTTCTTTGGGTGTTTTTCACAGTCGGTAGACAAGTCTCTTTAGTGTCCTGTGTTTTTAGAACTGTGACCTTAAATGCCTACTTTCTGTAAGCTGTTAAGGTCTTAACGACCATTCCACAGGTGCATGTTAATTAATTGATTATGGTTAATTGAACATGCATAAAAAACATTGTTTAAACCCTTTACAATGAAGATCTGTAAAGTTATTTGGATTGTTACAACATTATTGTTGAAATACACAGTCCTGAAAAAGGGACTTTTTTTTTTTGCTGGGTATACATATCATACGTCAAGGTTTCAACCACCAACCAAGTAGTGTCGAAAGCTTTCGCACTTTTCCTCTGAGACACGAGGCATCATTTCTACCTCCAATCCTTACACTTGCATGAGCTCACAGATGCCCCTAATAGGCTAGGCCACCATCGTTTCACCCGACAGAGCTTGGACAATCAGGCTTCCCGACTACACGAGGCTACGGCATCACCTGGGAGTCAAACTTGCAGTCTCCGGATGATAGAGTGAACCCGTTACCGCTGCGCCACTCGGAAGGGAAAACTCTGAATACTGATGATGTCATAGCAATCCGTGGAGTGGAAACTGACCGTGCTGTCTGGATGGGTAGGACGGTATACCCAGTCTCTACTGTCAATCACAGGAACATTAGGTAATCTGAGAGGTCATGTATGCAGAAGTGGGTGGATAGCGCTTTCCTCTGAGTGTGTTACGCTGCCCTGTGATGCAGCAGTTTGAACAGATGGCACTTCGCAATTATCAAAAGCTCAGTGGTTAAGGTAGTGGACTATGGTTCAGAAGGTCCCAGGTTCAAATCCCATGACCACCAAGTTGTCCCTGTTGGGCCCTTGGGCAAGGCCCTTAACAATAACCTGTTCAGAGGTATAAGGAGATAAAAATATAAGTCACTCTGGATAAGAGTGTCTGCCAAATTCCTAAATGTAGGTGAGCTGGCTAGTGGGTTGGAATGAGCAGGTGACAAAATTAGGATGAAAATTCTGTTTGTCTAAACACAGGTGGACATTTAGTATTCATCCCAAACAGTATTAAGAGGGAGGCGGTACAGTGGCTTAGTGGTTAGTACCATCGCCTTGCACCTCCAGGGTCTGGGTTCGATTTCCACCTTGGGGTCTGTGTGCATGGAGCTTGCATGTTCTCCCTGTACTTGGTGGGTTTCCTCCGGGTACTCTGGTTTCCCCCCACAGTCCAAAGACATGTAGATTAGGCTAATTCCTAAATTGCTTGTAGTGTGTGATCAGGCTAACTCCTAAATTGCTCGTAGTGTGTGAACATGAGTGTGTGCCCTGTGATGGATTGGCGCATCGTCTCCTGGGATACAGGATAAAGTGGTATAGACAGTGAGTGAGAGGACTAAGAGGTAATTTATTAAGGCTGTTGTGCGTGGGTTGTGATCTTGTGATCTTGTGCTATCCAAATGGCCGACCAGATAGATTGAAAGCTCACACACCGAGAGCAAACGAGTCCTTTGATCATCAGCATGATCACAGGAGGAAGAATGTAAGGCACAGGCAGAATAACGTCCACGCCACATGAATGGCTCGGCAAGCAAGCGAAACAAAGCAGTAACGATTCTCAAAATGAATCGTATGATATGATGCACTTAATAAATAAAATAAACACACCGGACAGCAAACGTAGATAAAAGGGAAACAATTTCTCAGTGCGTGAGAGGGGACAGGAAGCCATGTTGTCTATGTGCGGGTCAAAATCCTCCAATCGTTTTTTTTTTTCCCGAAAAACCCCGTATACCCAACCTCATCTATGAGAGAATCAGCGCAGTGCTGACGTCAAAAGCTTCCTCTTCCTTTCTCTCCCTCACTCTCTCTGTTTGGCCTGATGCTATTTTTAGGCTCTCATTAGTACCGAGTGAAAGGTTGGATGGCTGGTCTCGCAGTATTTTTTTTTAATTATCCATAGTCACATCCGAGTAATCCGCAGCGATGCCCAGTGCTCTGGTTCGAGTTTGAGCTCCAAACAAATTAATGTCATCCAATCTATTTTGTTTTCCTGTCACTGCGTAATACAAAAGGAAATTCATATTAAACGGAAGTCATTCAACTCTAAAGATGATTAATTTACCTGTAGAATATTAATGTAATCTGCATACAAGTATGCGATCCTGCAGTATTTAGTTCCTGACCCGGATGAATATACTGACTCTGCATCAATTCTATTCATTTTTTTTTTCCGTAGCATCCATACCATTGAGCAGGAACAATATGTCTTTGGTGGATTGGATTATAACAAGTGTACTGTACATAATGAGCTCTCTACTCCTGGCTAATTAACACTCAGGTCGAGGCTTTGTTTTTAACGATTTTTAACACGTAACAGTGGCTTAGAAAGGAAATCATAAAGACTTGTTTCCCCGATTCTCCTGTGTTCAAGATTTGATGCGAAATCCAAAATGTCAAGAAAACCTAAAAAAAATCCTGGGATCTAATTCAATTGGAGTGCAAACAGATGAGCGGTAACATCTGCAAGTGTTAGTCAAGACGTGGCAATTTCAGATGTAATGATATGGTAAATATATTTCTTCATATCATTTAACAGAAACCAAACAGAGCGAGCCTGACACCTGGTTCGAATCTTATCACACTTGCTCCATCTAGTGGAGTCCACGAAAAACGCTGTGTGCATTGAATTTCAATTTAAGACGGATCATAATCTCACCTCTGGAGTTTGCATGTGCTTGGTGGGTTCCCTCCGGGCATTCCGGTTTCCTCCCGCAGTCCAAAGACATGCAGATTAGACTAATTTGCGTTCCCAAATTGCCAAGTTACCGCAAGTATCTAATCAGCCAAGCACATGGTAACAACTCAATGCATTTAGGCATTTAGAACTAACATAAATATGTTCGGCTGAAGTTCAAACTGAGCATCAGAAAGGTGATTTAAGTGACATTGTTGGTTGTTGGTGGCAGGTCGGGTTCTATGGGGGAAAATGCCTCGTTGATGTCAGAGGGCAAGAGAATGGACAGACCAGTTCGAGCTGACCACATCGAACCTTAAAGCAGATGCCCTATAGAAGCAGAAGACCACACCAGGTGCCACTCCTGTCAGCTAAGAACCACAAAGCTGCTCAGCTTTGTTGTTCTCTTGTGGGTGTGGCTGAGGAGTAGCTCATTTACATAAACACTGAAACGGTGGGTTTGGAAGAGGAGTGCGAGGTATGAAAAACTGCATTATGGTAAGGGTGTTTTAGCTGGGGCACGCACTTTCGGGGAAGCATTGTTGAATCTTTTAAAGAAATAGCAAAACATGAGAAAATACAAAATATGCCTGATTGGTTAACGACGTTATTTTTAATAGTGTAGCATAATCCTACACACACTCTCAGTCTCTATACATGCAATGACCTGTAGCTCACACTAGTGGTCATTGCTGTATGGGGACTCTACTCTACTGGAGGTTCGAGGCGACAACGCTAACCACTGATCCTTCATGTTGCCTCATGTGCCAGAATACGACTTCAAAGCTCATCATTGTCTGTTATCATGGCTGTAATATTCAAGACTTTCTAACATTTTTATTGCAAATCCAGATTCAAACAGATGCTGTGGCTCGTCTCCATCATTTAAAAAAAAAAAAACGGATCTAAACTGCCTCGGCTGTCGGCTCTGACACGAATCGCGTGCGTATCGCTCTCTGAAGCCGACACGCTGGAGAACCGCGACTAGAAACGTTAACGTCAACATCAACTGAAAGATCAAAGGTGACAGGAAGTTTGTTTCATCTTCAAGACACTGCAGAGATGTCGAGTCCTCCCGAAGATCAACAGATCACAAGCAGCGAATCCTTAGAAATACAGCATCATATTAAACGCATTGAAAGCGCAGAGGAATTATAAGACAAATACACAACCAAATGTTCATATGAGCGTATGGGAGACATTACATTAATTACTACTTTTAAATAACCACTCCGACATTTGATACATTTTATCCTCTATTTTGGCCTGATCCGTGTAACGTGACTCAAAACTCAAATCAAATCAATGCACTTAAAAAAAATGCTTTTTTTTCCACAAACATGTCACGTTTCCCAAAGGCCTACGTAATCACATGACCAGGTTTTATTTATAATACGTGCGGAAGAAACGTGAAGCTAAAAAGAAAGAGACGCAAGCAGACAGTTATAGATTCGACATTAATTATACATAAACTGAAGAGGAGAAGGAAAGTGGAACGGAGCGCTTTTTATTCAAAGTAAAGTTCACACAGGAGAGCAGTTTGAAAGCCGATTCGAGAAGACGTGATACTTCACATTAATTTGCATAGATTTCTTTTTAGCAATACTTTCAGTTCCGTGCAAATTCCACAAGTCAGGCACTTTTTGAAACATGCCGTGTTTGCATGAAGCAAAAAGCATTTTGTGTTTATTTTTAATGTACACTCAAAAATCTTTAGTATGTCAAACAAGTTCATAAGACACACTGAATACAGATTTAAGCAGTGCCGAGGGGCGTTCAAATCAAACCGGGACCTGTACACACAATTATCCATTAACACTAGTTAAACGCTACAGGAACTTGAATGGCCACATCCCCCTACAGTCCTGACGTCTCTCCAAGCCACATGTTTGGGCCATTAAAGGAGTTCCTGGGAGGCCGGCATTTCAGACGTGAAGCAGGCAGGCAGTCAGATCATTGCATACTGAGAGAAATTTATATCTTGATGGTATCTAAACTCTAGTGAAACACTGGGATAAGTGCATTAGTGTAGCAGGGGATTATATAGAGAAATAAAGGGAGCTTTTACTTCCATATCTGTGTTCTGTTATTTACCATTACAATGATTACAGGGGTCCGTTCTTCGTACGTCGCTAACTCAGTTAGCTGGATTTGATTGTTGTGGATTTGTCCTGATCTTGGATTGTTTCGTTCTTCGATGCGCTTCTAGCATTTGTTGTCATAGCAACATATCCGTAAGCTTGAACCTGCTCGGGAGCAGGTTTATTTCATGTAAACAGGATTTAGGCTGCGCTCCTGGCGGGTTATGATTGGTTGAAATGGCGAGGTCACATCTGATTGGTTAAAGAGTACGACTGACTCACGTGGAAAAAGATGAGTATATGCCCCCTGTCATGGACTCCCCCCCACCCACACACACACACACACACATAATCGCTATCAAATATTACATATGAACATAAATTCATAGGTTTAGTATTATCAAATATGATATTACTTTTATAATAAACCCTAGGCATGAGACAGCCGAGACCATTATTACAAACTCTTGTATAATGTTTATTTTGTAACACATTTATTTTTCAGGGGTTTGTCATAAAAATATGCATAAAATTATTGTCTCATGTTATTTGTAATTTGTAAACCATTAACCTATGAATTTATGTTCTAATATAATATTTGATAGCGATTATGTAGGGGGGGCAATCCATGGCAGGGGGGCATTTCAGCGCATAACACGTGTTATAAAAAAAATTGAGCCGCTCTTTTTCCATTTCGTCAACCAATCGGAGGGCTTGTGATCAGTGTTTCTACTGTTGATGCATATCGCCTTTTAAACCAACGCACGAGCGCGCAATAATCCTAGACAACTCAGTCCAGCTATACTAATCATCAACAACAGGTGAGCTCGAAGAACCGAATTAGCCGGATCGTAATTAGCACGATGATCTCATCTTAGATGTGTCAATTCATCTCGGATGTGTCAAGCGACGTACGAAGAACGGACCCCAGGTTTTGCACTTTTATTTATTTATTTTTTTACATGGTTCTCTATGGAATTCCCTATGAATGAGCTGTTACTATAGCAACACTAGCATATAAATAATGAAGGTATTACTATAAACCTGTGGCCAAGTGTAACATCAGATTCAACACTTTCTAACCAATCAGATTTGAGAATTCTAATCTCACAACTCTCTCCGCATCCTTATCTGGCGCATCCTCAAACTTGCACTGTAACTGTAACCATGGTAACCGTGTCCTTTCAGTTCGTCATAAGTTGACGTCTTCCCTCAAACAGCAGCACGCTCGCAGCCATGGCAGCATTCAGACTGTCCACTCCTCGCACCATGGGGATCAATAGTCTCCGCCCCCTCGTCTCTTCGGCCAACTGCAAAGCTTCCTGGCTCAAACCGTGAGTCTCTCCACCAATCACGATGGCCGTATGGCTTCCAGTCCAACTCCTATGATAAGGCAGGGTTTTTAAAACCGGGCCCGTCTGCTTAAACCCGCCCACTTCATCCTCTTCATCCTCATCTTCATCATATTCTTTCCTGGAGTTTTGTCGGCTGCTGATCCATCCGAGGTCTCCGGCTTTTCTGTGCCGCTGAGGTGTGAGGTGTGCGTGTTCCGACTCGGTCATGGAGCGGGTCGAGTTGTCGGCTACGTGGACGGTCGTCGCGTGAGGAAGGTGAAGCTGGATTTCAGTCCAGGACAGACTTGGGATTATGGGAAGGCGAAAGTGGGCACCCATGCCAGCACGGAGGACCTTGGGCTCCCAGGCATCCACACAACCTGACAGAGAATATTGAGACAGGATTAATGAATTTGTAAAATACAAGAGCCGTTTGAGTCAAACTGGGACTTTTGATTTGGAAAAATAACAGAACACAGTTATGTGAGTTAAAAACTCCCTTCATTTCTCTATATAATCCCCTGCAACACTAATGCACTTACCCCAGTGTTTCACTAGTGCTTGGATATCATCAAGGAAGAAAGTTAGTTAAAGTTAAAGTTAGTGCGCTGGAGCCATGATCGGACTGCCTGTCTGAGTCAAGTCTGAAACGCCGGCCCCCCAGGAACTCCTTTAATGGCCCGAACATGCGAAAATAGCTTGGAGTGAGGTCAGGGATACGCCGATAATATACATTATCTGGAAACAATGGCACTGTTTAAATGTTCAAGAGTCTCATCATTGTACCGAGCTTAAAGCCTTCTGTAACTGTCGACTGGTTTGCCCTGATTCACCAGAAATGTCATCTGCCTAATATTATAACATAATGCATTGTTAATCCTTAGCTTTACATTTGACACTAATATAATCCTAAAAAAAAATCAGTGTTTTTATGATGATGATGATGAAGATGCACTAAGTTCCTACCTGTACTGAGCAGCACGCTGTGACATCCAGCAGCAGCGGCACAGCGCAACGTCGCCCCAAGGTTCCCTGGATCCCGCACGTTATCGCAGATAAGCGTCAGAGGCAACGCCTTCCCACGTGTCTCCTCAGAAAATGACATCCGGGACACCTCTGGACGTTTGAAGATAGCTGCGAGAACGTGTCATGGCATACTGTTATTAAGGAAATCGGACCAGAAACATGAAGACGTGAAAGGAATTAAAAAAAAAAATAATCTACAATGCATTCTATTATAGGAAAATAATCAACAATCAGGCGGTATAATGAATTATTATTTCTTTTCCACCACAACAACCATTTACAGCTAGTTCATGTTGTTACTTTGATGTTACAGTATTTTATAGCAGCTTCAAAGAGCTTTATAATAACAATAACAATAGTTTGTAAGCTCGTCATGAATTTCAAATACGGATCCCTCTCCTGTCACCATATTACCGATCATATCGAGTGCTGTGTGATCAGGCCAGATCTGGACGTCCTCCATCTTGACCTTGACCAAGCTTGCTTGTGTGATTTTGTTTACGGGAAGCTCCTGTAGTCTTTCAAGGGTGCTGAAGAAGATGGTGAGTGGAGAAGCCCCCGCACCCAGAGCGTCAGAAATGAGGCGTCGTCCTTCCACGAGGATTTTGCCTTGCTGCTCACGGAGCTTCTTCGACCGAGCCAAGTTTACCAAACGTCTGGAAATGGGAAAGAAACGTTAAAGACATAAAGAGTGCCGTGATTTTTGCAACAAAAAAAAAATGCAAAGTGGTCTATGCTTCTTATTTATCCCCTACTGCTGAAAATGTGAACCATGTTGAATGAAAATTGCGTGTTGGTAGACAGAATACAGTGGTGCAGAACAGCTCCAGGGGTCCGTTCTTCGTACATTGTAACTCAGTTAGCTGGATTTGATTGTTGTGGATTTGTCCTGATCTTGGATTGTTTCGTTCTTCGATGCGCTTCTAGCATTTGTTGTCATAGCAACATATCCGTAAGCTTGAACCTGCTCGGGAGCAGGTTTATTTCATGTAAACAGGATTTGGCCTGCGCTCCTGGCGGGTTATGATTGGTTGAAATGGCGAGGTCACATCTGATTGGTTAAAGAGCATGACCGACTCACGTGGAAAAAGAAAAGTATATGCCCCCTGCCATGGACCCCCCCACCCACACACACACATAATCGCTATCAAATATTATATATGAACATAAATTCATAGGTTTATTATTATCAAATATGATATTACTATTATAATAAACCCTAGGCATGAGACAGCCGTTGAGACCATTATTACAAACTCTTGTATAATGTTTATTTTGTAACATTTATTTTTCAGGGGTTTGTCATATATATAAATATTTATTAGCATATTTTTATTAAAAAAATTAATATTTTATAATGATAAATTGGACGAAACTAATTTTATTATAAAATAAACAATATAAAAGTATACATAATATTTCTATTTTTTCATATACAACATATTTATTTTCATATTGCTTATTTTATTTTATTGTCTCATGTAATTTGTAATTTGTAAACCATTAACCTATGAATTTATGTTCTAATATAATATTTGATAGCGATTATGTAGGGGGGGCAATCCATGGCAGGGGGGCATTTCAGCGCATAACACGTGTTATAAAAAAATTGAGCCGCTCTTTTTCCATTTCGTCAACCAATCGGAGGGCTTGTGATCAGTGTTTCTACTGTCGATGCATATCGCCTTTTAAACCAACGCACGAGCGCGCAATAATCCTAGACAACTCAGTCCAGCTATACTAATCATCAACAACAGGTGAGCTCAAAGAACCAACTTAGCCGGATCGTAATTAGCACGATGATCTCATCTTAGATGTGTCAATTCATCTCGGATGTGTCAAGCGACGTACGAAGAACGGACCTCTGGGTTCAACCCTGGATCCTGGATTATTGTCTCCGCTATGTTTTACATATTCTAATGTGGGTTTCCTCAAGGGTTCCCTGGATTCCTCAAAAACATGCCAGAAATGTAATAGTTTCTCTAAAAGCGCTACCATTAGTCCTGTGTAAAGCACCCTGAGACCATGCATGTGTGGGGTCGCTTCTCATCTAAGGGAGGCTCACTCACACTTGTGAGTTCGGTGATGAACGATGACTTTTCCAGCACGATGTAGCGCCTGGCCATAAGGCAAAAGTGATAACCAAGTGACTGGGGGACAAAACATTGAAAATTTGGTTCCACAGCAGGAAACTCCCCAGACCTTAATCCCACTGAGAACTTGTGGTCGATCCTTAATGTAAATAAGAACGGGCTGCGCCATCAGTAAGGATGTGGTCCAGAAGTTGATCGACAGCATTCCGGGGCGACACTGAAAATACTGATCCTTTGCATAAACTTAATGTAAATGTCAATAAAAGCCTCTGACACTCAGAAATGCTTGTAATTATACTTCAGTATATCGAAGTAACATCTGACAGAAAGATCTAAAAACACAGACTTTGTGTACATTTGTTTCATTCTCAAAACTTTTTCTACAAGTTCATTGGTGTGTGTGTGTGTTTTGGCTCACAAATGAGGTTTGGTTATTACAGTCACTAACACAGGTAGAGAACCGAACAGTGCTTACGTCACTCTGACGTCATCAGGCTGCGTCCTTTCATATCGCAGCCCTTCCATTTGGTGAAAATCCTGAGGTTTGCTCTTTATTTTCTCATGATGTGACTTTGTCGCGTCTCTGTGTCCCAGCCGAGACTCTTGTGCTGAAGGAGGACACGTGTGTCCGAGTCCCTCTGCGCCTTTAACCTGCTCGTGTTTCACCTCTGACTTCAGATTTATCGAGTCATCGTCATATGATGTTGAAGGAAATGCACCAGGTGCTCTGCGTCTCACCGGGCGCACAAATCTCTTACTGATCCTTTGAGTTTGAGCTGATCCGAGGATCGTACACACTGCTCTCGGGCACCGCATGAGCGCCGCCATATTGGCTAGTGACGTAAGAGCCGTTTGGGAGTCGGCTCTGAGATTCGACTCGCAGATGCAGGGTGTGGTTGATTCTTCGCTTGTTTTCTTTATTTCTGTTTGTGTGTGATTACAAGTGTCATATTTATCACATATTGCTTTTCACCAGTTGCTCTTGTTTTACATGAACGTACCAAGAATTGTTCGAAAGTTATAGTTGTACAATATGTAATATACACGTTTGTTTTATAGTTGTTTTGCTGTAAATAAATTATTTTGTTGAATAAGTAAGCGTTTTTATATGTAGCTTAGAAGCCATTGAAGCAAATTTTTTGCTAAGCTATCCCGTTGTCTAGCAACGGCGCGAAGCTTGAACAGAAAATGGATCCTGATTCGACTACTAATGGTCAGGTAAACCGAATCATCTGACTCACTGAACAATAACTGCCCATATTAGGGTAAAACTCCGCCCCCTACGATATGATTGGCTATTTCTTTATTACGTACAGTCTTCTGAGATTTTTGATAGGATAATTCATTTGTCAATTACTAGTATCGCCTGTATTATTATTATTATTATTATGCGCAGGCATACATAAACAAAAAAGTATTATTTTTAATTAACAGTAAAAACAACATATAATTATAATTATAATAATAATCCATTTATTTATTCATTTATTTATTTATTTATTTAAATGCACTGTATGGCTGCCTACACACACACACACACACACACACACACACACTCATACTCACCCTAGAGAAAATCCCATAGCCATTCATTAAACATATTTTGTTATATTTATTGTTAATTTATTTATGTTATAGTTATGTTATGTCCAGCTTTATATTGATATAATTGTTATATCAGTTATACAAGTTACATCTGACACTTATTACAATTGAACTCTGTACTGGGTTGCACTGTACCGTTTCTTACTGTTCCTATTGTCCTCTTTTAGTAGATATAGTACCTTGTATCTTGTGCTTATTGTCAATTGTTTGGTTTTATCTAGCACTATTGTCCTGAAGGTTGTTAAGCTTCAGTATACTGTACCATCTTTATGTTGTCAAAATGACCATAAATCAACTTGAGCACAGGTTTGCCTTGCTTGACTTTGCTTTTCGAGTCAGTTTGTCTTATAACCTTAGATCATATTGACATTTGTCTTATTTAATGAAAAAAAGAAGAGAATGTTAGTATTTTGGATATTGATGAAGATTCATGATACTCATAGATTTGTAAAGTTTTACACAAACAGGTGAACTCAGGTAAATAGTTCTGATGTTTTACTAAGGTTATTTTTATTTATATAATTTGTAATAAAACATTTAAGGATGCACAATATATTAAACACTTTGGCACTTTTTTCATTGTTATGAATTTATAAAGTTTTTATAGAGAAAAATAAATGTAAAAAATATCTGTCTTATATTTTGCTGCTGTCGTTTTATGTTTTTTTTACTAGTGATACATCCAACATAATTATACTCCTCTAAAATGCAAACAAAAACAAACTAAATCATAAGTAATCTTCCACAAAAATAATTATAATAGACGTTTCCATGGTCGTTTTCAGTGTCATGTTAATATTTCACAGCCATGTTTTTTGCACAAACATCCAGAGAGACCTGCCTTCCAGGGTAAATCATTCAGCACCGCGGACAGCGCTTACTTAAACCAGAGGCAGTGGGCAGGATCAAAGCTTAATCCTCATTCTGATTGGTTGTCCTGACAGCAAGAGCCAATCGTATATGAGCTATACCTCCTCTAATGGAGATAACCCAGATTATCTTGTTTATGTCGCCATAACTTTGGATCTGAAGAGGATTCGGATGGGGTTTGATTACCGAACGGCTGTGCGAGGATTGTTTTAAAATGAACTGGCATGGATTCTACAGCAGTGATAAAATAAATATAGCATGAAGTAAAAATTTTTCAGATCAAACAGTGAATATGATGTAATGGGCACCGATGGAAGTAAGAGCTGTAAGGTTTGTATAGGGTCTCAGTGCATTTATGTTTGTCCTATTATTTAAGTTTATTATTTTACACCCTTTATGATGTTTAAACACTGTATTGTATAGACACTATAAATATTCATAACAGTATTTAGCTCTAAAAACTAAATACTAAATAAAGTATATGTACTGTATATATTTTAGAGCATCCAACATTCTGTCTGGCTATAAATTATATTAAATAATTTAATAATTAATACTTGTCTAAGCAATCAATAAAGCTGTTTGTCTTGATCTTAATTCATTTAAGAATAACAATTCCTCATGATGGCAGAATATTTGTAAACAATATTTACAATATAAAAAAATGGAATAAGAATAACTTATTGGCTGCTATTGAATATTTAGAGCATTTTGATGTGCATTTTTATGAATAAACACAAATCCCGTCAGCCATGCTCTAAAATCAGGTGGACAGCCTGCCCAAAAGAGTGGAGGTTGTTTTTGTAACAGCAGAATGGGACAAAATCTAAAATGGGATATTAAACAAACATATATGAGTGTGATTGCTTAATCTACACTCTTCATCAGACCTGCCTGTTTCATCCGGACACCTTTTTTGCTTGTTAATAGATCACATAATTATTCATTCTTACAAACAATCTATTGCTTGCGTTTATTACAGAATCCACCACAGCACAAGGAGGAACATCACTACCCATCTGGATGGCGTGGCTTTCTATCCAGTTTGGGCGCCTCAGTTCCTTCAGGATTGCACATCAGGTCACGGCGGATGATTCGGGACGAGAGGACACCTGTCCCGGAGTATGTTCTGTCTTCTCTACCAGGCCCTGAGAAACTGCATGTAGAATGGAACCTTCCCATTTTTATCAACATGTTCTTACCTGAGTTTCCCCACCGCAGCATCCCTGGACACACTCACTTCCAGGTCAGGAAAAGGTTCTCCAAACCACCTATAGTCTGACGCTGTGTTTCTCCTCTTGTGGGGCAGTTACATGTTTAATTGTGGAATAGATTTCCTGAAATCTTGTTCATATTGTGTCCTCAGATTCTGGGCTACATTGCAAAAGGATCATTTGGTCCCATCTTAAAGGTGAAGGACAAGTCAAAACAAAAGACATATGCCGTTAAGGTACATGTATTATCTTTATTTCTTTTATCACTTCCATCATTATTATGTATTATATTCACAATTTAGGCCAAAACTAAATATTTAAACTCAGTGACAATTACACACTTTTGCACAATCTATTACATTATTTTTACAGCTTCCGATTCCAAGTTAGTCCTGGGTATTTCTTTACTGTCTTAATACTTTATCTCTTAGGTTAACTTGTTTTTATGTATTCTGTTGATTCGTTTCCAGGCAATGGATTGATAAGTTGATTATGTAAGCACTAAAGAGCTCAGGAGAGAACATTGTGATGTAGTAAACATGTGTTTGGATTTAGATTTGAGCTCTGAAAGCTGGCGTTAATCACAGAAAAAACGTCTGAGCTCATGTGATTACACATATAATTATAGAGTGAAAAGCCTCAGTGGTTTTCCACCAAAACGACCACACAGATTTTCCAGTATTTCCACCTTAACAACTAAAAAAAGAACTATGTGCAAATAAAGCAAGGTTGTGATTAATCAAAATATAATCACATACTATACTCCTTTTTAAACATGTAAATGTAAGTCTTAGAACTCTCCAAAATGTGTGTGTTAACTCCAGCCCCGGCTGAAACACAGCTCAGTTCCTGCATTCTGGTTGCTTAAATATCTTTTGGTTTTACTCCTTTTTCAAACGCACTGTTTCAGTATCTGTAGAATTGAACGAACTGCCCCATAACACCCCTTTTTGAAAGTGCATTTTCTCAGAACACAGGAACTGGAAATATCTATGTTTGGGAGCGTATCAAGCATTTCCGAAAGCTTTTTTAGGCTTACAAAGCCTAAAAGTATTTTTACAAACAAAATACAGGAAAATATATACAGGATACATATATACAGGATAAGAGCATTAATTCACATAGAAGTGTAGGTTCATCTACATCATAAATGGAATGCTGTATAGAAATATTGAAATAATGTACAGCAGGAGCTGGCGGTACGGTGGCTTACTGTTTAACACTGTTGTTACTCTAGCACCTCCAGGTCCTGGGTTCAATTCCCTGTGTGCATGAAGTTTGCAATCTCTTCCCATGCTTGGTTTCCTCTGAGTTCTCTGGTTTCTTCTAACAGACCAAAGACATGCAGATTAGGGAAATTGGCCCATAGTAAATAGAGACACAAATGGCAACTCACTACAGCATCTTGCAAAAAAAAAAAAATCCGTGGACAGCATCTAGTATAGTGAGGTTCAGATACTTTGGGTGAAGTGTATAAAATCTGAGTTCTCACACAGCGTGTATGTGTTTGGAAACTTAGGTCATCCCGAAGTCTGAGATTCTTCGTCTGGGTGTGTTGGACCAGTCTAAGGAAGAGGTGATAGTCCAGGTTGGTCCAAGTGCATATGCGCTTTTACCTCAGATTGTAATGTCTGTAGTTGTCTGTTACAAAAAACTGGGTAGAAAGACATTTCTTTACTGGATTATAATGTAAACTGATCACAAGTCACGATATCTTTGTCTCCTCTGTGTAAAGTTCAAACGTTCTGATCCCTCAGTAGTCAGCTCATTCGGTTGTCCTGTGTATGTTGTTGTCTAACTGTTGCTTTGCAGCGTCAGGTCCGCCACCCTTTCGTCCACGACCTGCAGGACTGCTGGCAGACCCAGCACCATCTCTATATTAGTGAGTGACTCGGAACCCAGCCCCCTCGGTCCAGCTTACCTCCTCCTTTCCTCACATCAGGATGTTGCCAACGACTGTTTCCTCCTGAGCTGTCACAGACTCCCTTACGTGCTCTTTTACTTCAAGCATTTCTTTAATGAGAATGAAATTGTTGGCAGTTATTTGTGAACAGTTTCACAGCAAAACGGTTTAGAGCATGGCTGATGGGATTTGTGTTTATTCATAAAAATGCACATCAAAATGCTCTAAATATTCAATAGCAGCCAATAAGTTATTCTTATTCCATTTTTTTTTTAAACACCTTTTTTTTTTTCTCTTTGTGTTTCGGCAGGCATACATTGCGGTTTATAAGAAAACCTTTTCAGTTAAAAAAAAGGTGCGGTCATTAAAAATTCACACTGATATAGGCAAAATAATTTTGACAAAGTTTGGGCAATTGTGCTTTTTCACTTCTACGACACAGCAAAATATTTGCTAACACTTTGTAATAATTATTGCTTCTTTAAAAAACTTAAAGCTGCTCAGATGGAGATATCTCATTTTTCCATCAAAGCTGTTCATATGCATTGAGGATTATGTGACTCAAAAATGTTCTGGAAACTAAAGTAAAGCTAGAAATGTCCTTTATTTATTCTTTATTAATTCTCCCATTTCATGCTTGAAGAAAGCCGAGCACAACTGCATAGCTGCTAGGAAGATAAATTATACCCTAAGTAGCTGCCTGTCCATTCTTTAATATCGGAAATTGCTCCCTTCGTCTCTTTGGCCGAGAACACGTTGTCCCACCCTTATAGTGAACCGTCCTGATGTCGTCTTGTGCCTGAAGAAAAGAAATAATGAAATGAACTGTCGCAGTGGCACATCACACCTAGAGTCCAGTTCCTTTTCACTCCTAATTCTCTTCCCTTCCCTTAGTGGACTTGTAGCTATAAAATAGCCTTGAGCATGGGTTGTGGTGTCTGTTGCACTGAGCTCACCTACCTGTATTAATAAATACTGTACGCTTGTGTGACTTTATCAGCTGTAGAACATCTTCTAAGATGTCAAATGCATGTTTTAAGATTCACTCTTTAATGCTGCATTCGACTTAATTCAGAAATATTAAGTCCCACGTCGGCATCCGTGACCCATGTGCACCTGAACTATATCTCATTCATTTGTGTATACAGTATAATTTGGTTAAATAGAGGAGTTCCTAACTCTGGGTTGATGAGATCATCGCATATAACGAGTTCAGAGGGCCTACTTTAGTTTTTCTGTCTTGGAAATTATAAGATGTCGAATGCAGAATAAGAAAAAGGGTTGGTCCGTCTTTATCTGTGTGTGTGTGTGTGTGAGTGTGTATACAATATACTCTATATGGAAGCGAACCTACACTATGTGAGATGAACGGTCTTAACAAACATGATCCTTTGTGTAAGTGACAGTTAGACTATTATTGTACATGGTGTCTGTACACATCTACAGCGTCCTCTTTACTTGCTTCCGTGCCTCTCCAGTGTGTGACTACTGCAGCACAGGAGACTTATACACCTACTGGGTGATGATCGGGCACTTTGGAGAGGATGCAGTTAAGGTGTTTGCTGCTGAGCTCGGTTCTGCTCTAGGTAAGGATTTTAAACTCGGTTGCCTATTATAGTGGAGAGCTGTGCTTTAATCCGTTTTTTCCCCACAGGGTTTCTTCACGATTTCGGAATCATCCACCGTGATGTTAAGGTCAGGATATTGACATCTCATATCTTTTATAAAGATGACATAATAAGAGATAAAAGCAGGGATCTGAAAATGAAGGCTTGTTTTGTTATTTAGATGGAGAATGTTCTTTTATCAGACCAGGGTAAGTGCATCATGTGTTTTCCATACAGTCCACTAGATGGTGCTGTTGATTTTTTTTTTTTCTAGCCATTTCAGAACATTCCAGAATCTACAATAGTCTTGTAGTACTTGTTAATAATACTGTGCAAATTTACAGCCTTTGTTATTACAGACATATTTAATTTAATTACAAATTAATAAAATATAGTATTATAGAAGTTGTTGGAGACTGTAATGGATGTAAAATTGAATGTATATGTATATTTAATGTATTTCTTGTAATGATTTGCTGTTTCCATGTGTGTCAGGGCATTTACGCCTGGCTGATTTCGGTTTGTCCCGGAGGCTCGAACAGGGAGGAAGGGCCTTCACTATCTGCGGGACGATTCAATACATGGGTTCATTTCTTTCTTTTTGGACAATACAAGGCTATACAAGAGATACAGATTCTTTGTGTATATTAAATAAACTGTAATATATAAGTAAAATTGCAATTCAGTTTGTGTTTGTGTTATTGTGTCCTATAAAAGCTTCCTGTTACATTACAGCTCCTGAAGTCCTGAGCGGGGGTCCGTACAGCCACGCCGCTGATTGGTGGTCACTCGGGATCCTGCTCTTCGCATTGGCTACCGGCAAGGTGCGTTCATAAAGCAAGGCCACTGACACGTGACTGCATCACTGTACAGGGATGTTTTTAGCCAGTCATGCTGGACTGCAGGTCACACAGACTAGTTTATTTGGATCCATAGCGTTTGGAGAATACATATTTCTCTACAGATTTGTTTTACCAAAACACAGTATCGGTGCTGATTTTATTACATTTTTTAATATTATGCATATAATACAGAAAATGTGTGTGCTAAAGAAGATACTTCTAAAGTTTATGCAACATGGAAATGACTAATCTTGCTTCCCTAAAATTTTTAGTTGCCAACGTTAGAAGAGGTGATTTTATATGTGCCGCAAAAAAAGCCATTTTTCAGCGTTATACTGTCTCACTTTAAATAACAATCATTTTAAATACAGGTTATTTCTTTATAAATAGTGATACTAAACTCGGCATATGACCTGTAAAAATTTTTGCAAAAAAGCTTCTTCAAAAAATCTGTAGTGTCCGTAACCATGTCAAATTCTTGTTGCAATATGTTAACAATGTAGCGTTTTAGAATATTACACGTTTTTCAGGTTTATGTCTTTTTAACGTGAAATCTAAATTGGCAAAGTTTTATCTGACTGACAATTAAGATAATTGAAAGATTTGAATTCAAAGAAGTAACGGACACTACGTAAAAGGGCATGAAATTGTATTTAATAAATGTCTTTTTTTTTTATTTGATAAAAATATAAACATGTATGCATATTTACAAAAATAAAAATAAAACATGGATATAAAAAATTGTGTTATATGATCTTATCTGAAAATTCATTTTTTTTTTACCTAGATGAGTTTGGCACCAATAGCATGTTTTGGCTGTTTATTATTTTGCAAAATGTTCAGTGGTTTTGGAGAGGCAGCACACAGGAAGTTATGTGATAGCTTAGCTGCCTGATTGTACAGAGTTCCTCCATAATTTAAGGAAGTGACAGAGTTAGGTAATAAATCAAGAATATCAAGTCTGATAAATATTCTCTCATATGCTCCCGTCAAGGAGTCCCACAGCAAACCATCTGATCCACACACAACTTGGCACAGTTTTTATGCCAGATGCCCTTCCTGAGACAACCTTCCTATTTTTTTGGCCGAGCTTGGGACAAGCACTGCATGCTGTGGCTGGGTAGCATGGGGTGTGACAACCGACAACAAGGCTCGAACCCAAATTACCAGATCCCCAAATCAACAACCTAAGCCTGAGCAACCACCAAGCAACCATCGAGCCTTAGCAACCACTCTCCTTAGATATCAAGTCTGATCATAAATAGATTTAGTTTTTACTCTGTATAATCCAAAAGGTTAGAAAATTTGTCTATGTCTATACTCAAGACAAATGATCTAACTCACTCTCTATACCGCTTATCCTTTTCAGGGTTTGCAGGAAGCCTGTGGAGCTTTTCCCAGGGGAATCAGGGCACAAGGCAGGGTAGACCCTTAATGGGGCACCATTTCATTTCAGGGCATACAAGCATGTGCACTAACTCACACACTACCCAAACCAGTTACAATATAACATCATTCAGTTAGCCTAATCTGCATCTCTTTGGACTGTCAGAGGAAACCGGAGAACCCTGGAGAAAACCCACCAAGCATGGGAAGAACATGCAAACTCCTCCACACAGACTCTGTGGTGGGAATCGAAGGTGCGAAGCCTAAGTGCTAGACAAATAATCTGTAAAAAGGATTATTTTATTAACAAATTCTTACATGCCGTTGGACTTACTTTTACAGTAAATCCAGATAACTGGTTGTAAATTGCTGGTACGCAGAAAAGCTATAAACAGGGATCTGTGGCTACAGTGGGCACAAACTTGAGTGGTGAGTTGACGAGAATTGCTTTGAGGTTTAAAAGAGTGTGTTCATGGTGTACTCATATCCTATCCAGAGTCAGTCATGTGTTTTACTCGACATTTACATGACATTATTTACTCATCTTTATTAAGATCATTGAGCGTGAGGTGGCAATGCACTCTGGAAAGGATGAGAATCAGGTTTGAATGTATATTTAATATACTTCATATCCTCTCTTGTTTTTACAGTTCCCTGTACCCCCAGAGTCAGATCACTGCTACATGCTGAGGAAAGTGCGCTGCTTCCCTTATGAGATGCCCAGAAGCTTCTCTCCTCCCTTTGCCCTGTTGTTGAGTGAGGTGAGAAAAATTAACACTCCCTTAAGATTGGACCAGTTAACCCTAAATCTAAATATGTGTACGATCTAAGCCATGACCTTATCCTGATTTCCTCGTCCCTGCCAGCTGCTGTGTAAGACCCCGACCCGGCGCCTGCGAACACTGGAGCGCTTCAAGCGCCAAACCTATTTTCGTGGCACTTCATTCGACTCGCAGCTCTTGCAGAAAAGCCCAATGAACCTGATCCTGGAACTGAAGAAGCATCCCGACCGCCCTGTCAGAGCCTGCCGAGGTCTGACCCTCGAACCATTTCCCAATTTTGACTTTGACTGTGATTTTCTCAGACATTCGACCTCTACCTCTGCTCAAGAAACCTTAACGCTGGCCAACGTGTAACTAGTGGAGGCTCAGGACCAAGGGCATGTACCTCAGGGCAATGTTCCATAGGGAGCATTCCACATTTTTGTAGCGAGAAGCTATGTAATGTTGTTAGTTTGAAGTGTGTGCCACCGGATTTTTTGTACATTCCATCATTTTCATAATATATTATTTCACTTTGGGGAATTCTTGTGTCCTTTAATAAAATATAGAAGATTTTGAGCAATAAATGTTAAATGTATTCATGGTTTATGTCATAAGCAGAATATTCATGCTTCATTTTTTTTTTTTGCATATCTCAGGGCTAGTCTATATAACACATAAAAAAAATTAAAGTTAAACTAAAAGGAATATGCTATTTAAAAACCACTGCATTTATTGTTTACAGGAATTTTGCCCAATTCACCACAATTTTTCAAATTTTTTTATGTATGCAGAAGGCCTAGGTTCGATTTCTACCCCAGCCGCTGGATGCAGTGGTGGTCCCAAGCCTGGATAAAATGGGACGATTGAGTCAGGAAGGGCATCCGGCGTAAAAGTTGTTCGGATCAGTTGGCCTGTTGTGGCAACCCCTCGACGGGAGGAGACGAAAGACTAACAATAAGAAGCGATTTAGTGTACAATTTCCTTGCAGTGTTTAGTACACAAGAGAGCAATTTCAGATTCAAAAAGCACTGCTTAAGGTTATAAATGCAAAACAAATGTAAAGTCACATATGCATTTTGAATATGAATTTTAGCTTGTTATAACGGTACTAAACGGGGAATACATCTGCGACAAAGCACATATGAATGTGATAAACAGATGTCTACATACCTTTCTACCATTTTAGTGTGTATATATATAAGTAGAAATACATAAGCAAGGAGTCATATTTTAAGCTTAGACTTTAATTTGACATGTTTAATCAGACCTAAACATTAACAAGGACAACAAATATTGCCGGTTTTGTTTCATATAAAATACTACAGGTAACACTTCGTGCTACCATTACCTGCGAATGGAATGTGCAGTCAACATGCTGCTCCTCATGCTGTAGACACTCTGCAGTCTGATCAGAGGTTTCAGTTGCTTTGAGCTCAGCATGTTCCCCTTTTCACCATAGACAACTCCGCCTACTGTTCTTTTTCTTCTTTGTTGATTAACGCTGGTTGGTATCCAGTACTTTAAATTACCACCAACTGTAGATTTCATTCCCATCTCATCTTCCTGGCCGGACCTTTCTTAAATTTTCTGATGCATCCTTCTCTGATCCTGCCTACTGTTATGTTCAGTGAGGAACGCCTGTGCAAACATGCAAACATACAAACACACAAACAAAATTTCTGTTTTATATACTGTATATACACACTAATGTTGGTATCCTTCATTGACGGGTAAAGAATTTGTAGAAGTAGGTAAAAAAAAAAAAAAAAAAAAAAATATATATATATATATATATATATATATATAAGCTGATCAGTTATATGATATTATTATATACATATATACATACGTCTGTCGGTCTTTTTAAGACTGGTTTCAGGTCCTTCAATGTATTGAACGTAAAGATATCATTCTAAGAGTGAATTCTTTTCATGATTGCGGACGTTTCTGTGTCTCTCGCGACCTCTGTGTATACACAATAAACCATCACATTGATTGACTCTGTTGAGTGACGCATATAACCACGCCCACCTCAAGGGAAAAAGCTCATAACATCCCTTCTACTCAACATGTTGATTTCAATTATGGCGCAGATTTCAACTTGGGCAAAACCTGAAGGACTGACAACGTTTCATTACATTCTGTTTAGCTAGTTTTGCGTGATGCTGTGACAAAATCAGCTGGACAGACATAAAGACCACCAGACAGTCAGACATACAGAGAGAAATTTTTCTAAAACTGGTTACGGGTCCTCCAATGTTTGAAACGTAAAGATATTATTGAAAGAGTACAAAGAAAACCTTTATTTTATTTATATAGATAATGATGTCCCCCCCATTACCAACACCGTATATTCCGATACAACAGTGTTTGCTTCATACTGTATGTTTTTAAATGATAAAATATATTTAAAATTCAGAATATAAAGCTAGTATCAGGTTTTAGATGGAGCTAACTATATATTTTGTAGATGCTTAGGATTTTAATGAATAATCGCACCAAGCTATCATATTTTGTGTTTTTTTTTTTTAAGAATTTAAGACACATTTGTAAGGCTTCATAAGGCAGCATCAGGATGTTATGACCCTCCTCAAGGTCACTGAGCATCCTTAGCATCAGTTTTACCCTTTCATTATAATTAATATTAATCGGAACTTACCTAAACATAAAGAACGATGGAATGTGTGTTTCAAGTGTGTAAACAGAACTGTTTATTTTCCATGCAACGAAATCCAAGACATTTTTATAATATAGCAAGTCATCCTAAGTGCCTACGTGCCTAAAGTACATGCCTCAGATAGGCGTAGAATACATACGTCGTGACGTACGACGCGACGTAAGGACGTACAAATGAATATTTATGAGGGGGTTTTGTAAGCGGTCACGTTGCGTTGCGGCATCACAACGGCAGAGCGTGTCGGACAGCAAGCATCACCTCCCTCTCAGCACATCCTCTAGCTTTTACGCACCTTCCAGGTAAGAATTTAGTATATCTGTGTAGGGGTGAGTCGTTTTATGTGATAGGAAGAGTTGTGGGTGGTTTATTTGACCACAAATAATCTTCATTTTAATTTGGTTTGGCGTCAGGAAGTATTTTTCGACAGGTGGTTATTTATTGAAAGTATTTTTCTTTTTTTTATTTATATGAATGCAATGTTATTATGTCATGTGTATTGCAAAAAACTAGCATGTAATACTTTATGCTAAACGTAAACGTTAGCAAATATTGCTGAATAATGCAGGTTTTGTGAATAATTTATGTAGTTCAGCTTTTGAAGCAGGGTTTATAGTATTTAAAATGAATATTGGTGACTTATTTTTGTAGAGAAGCATGAAGAGAGGAAAAAATGTTTAATTACTGACAACCTTGAACGCAAGTTAGGACATTATCCTCCTCCTCTTCCGCGTTCTGGCCTCAAGTACACACAAACAGGAAAAGATACTAAAAGAAACAAGAATAGCGAATTTTAATGTAATTCTACTCCACGTGTTTTTATTTATATATAAAGTAACGACTAGTGTATTTTCTGATTGATGGAGTGATAGATCATGCATGGATGGAGAAGGTTGACGAGTGTGCCTGTGTGCACGTACACATTCCCATCAGCAGTGGGTGGTGGTTAGCATTAGCATGTCGGGGCGGGGGGTGTAGTTTCTTGTTTCCCGGAGGTTGTGCTTGGGTTTGAGCTTGAGCTTGTGGATGAGTAATCTCTCTCACCCACATTGGAACAGGAAATCAAAATGGCTAACACCCTCGTTTGAGTGACTAACGTGGCTGTAAAAAAATAAAAGTAACATTTCGTCACCCCATCATTGAGAAACCATCGCAAAATGGTGTAGACGCGGAAACGTCAACAGTGCGACGCAGAAACGCAGACACTTGTGCTATTCTAGGTACTAGATCGAAGCACGCGCCTCTCTGCGCTATTCTGACGCATCTCGGATGCTCGTGTTTGTTATACAGAGCGCTACTGCGCATGTCTGAACAGTCTGTGGTTGGGTTACACATCCGCCTTAATCCACCTTGAGACAGGCTTAACCTTGAGGATTCAAAGGATGTTCATTTAATATATTTGTATTTATTTTATTTATATATTACTAATATATTCATGTTGTATATTCATATACATATTTATGTTGCATGTATATTTTTACACGTTATATGTTCATAGTACATACATGTTTACAAAAGCTTTACCACACATACTCTTGCATTTAGTGCCAAGGGATGCAGTTACAATTAATACATGAGTTAATTACAGTACAAACCAGCTTTATAAAAAAAAAATTCTGAATGCATTATGCATTTAAAATGTTAAGTTCTATTTTGGCACAAAATTCCCCCTGTAGTAATACAGGTGTGCCTGTGACCTGGCTCGGCCCTGATGGTGAAAGTGTCGCTCCGATAGGATAACGGAGCTCCAGCTCCATCCTGTAAGACGTCGTTTTATCCGGCGGCCATTACGGCCTTCCTCGCTTTGATGGATGCGAGTGGTACAACGAGTGGGAGGGAGGCGGCCCTCGAGTGACGCAGTGCAAAAACCAGAGCAGATCGTGTTCAAGACAGGATGCACATAAGACCCGAGTCATAGGTAAACAATGTACCGTGTAGTATGCAGTGATCTCTACGATCCTGAGTGGAAAAGCCTATAAATTTATAAAACCCAACAAATTATGTTTGTGCAGATGTTGAATAAGAAATAGACCCCATGATGTTTGCTGTTATAGGAAAATAAACAGTGACCGTGTGAGGCGTCACGACCAGCATGACTCGGTTTGTCCACAGGGAAGTCATTGATTTTTTTTTTTTGTTTTTTTTTTTTTTTTTTCTTTTACAGCAAGTTAAATTGCCACTAATTAATTAGTTAGTTATGTATGATGCCCCCAAGAATTATAATTTGCTTTTGCTATAGCAGCTTTAAATATTTATTTCCTTTATTTATAAATTTTTTAAAAATAAAAAAAAAATTCTCTTCACTTAGCAAAGCTGGCTCATTTTAATGAGACAAACCTGAAAGCATAAACATTTAAAAATGTAAGCCTTAGATTAGTTTATCAAAAGAAGCTTCTCTCAGGTGGAACAAAAAAAAAGAGGTTCTAGTGGGTCATGTTTGCTACAAACCTTGAGAATTGTGGAAGGTCCTGTCACCACGCTGGATGAGAACCAAAGTTCCAGCAATAATTTTGCAAATGCAATAAAACAATTCTCCCATAAATTGTTTAACATGTCATTATTAAAAACTTCACCATAAACATATATTACATTTTCTGTTTTAGAAAACAAACCCCTGCTTTCTGACCAATCAGATTTGAATTCAACGGCCCTGTGGTGGAACAGGCCGTAACTGATACCTCGAGTAGTACTATTTGACCTCTATCTGGCCTTTTTAATTCATGCATCTCATCACGGTGCTCATAAAAATTCATCACCATAATGACCATCAGGTCACATGACGCATTTCAACCTTTTTTTTTTTTTTTTTTTTTTTTTTTTTTTTTTCTTCTTAAAACTAGTTTTGTGCTGTAATGATCATGAACACTCAGTCGTTTTTTACTCCTAATCCTGCGTCCCGTACAAAACCCTGGACGCTTTTCCTACTCTGTCTGTACAGCAGCATGCGAACCAGACGCCGGTCTTCACAGCAGTTAATTACATTAATCTTTAAAGAGTATCTGTTATGCAAAATTCACTTAGATGTTCAGGTAGGTCCCTGTTGTGCATGACGTGTGTCAGAGGGATACCTTCTGCTTTTTGTCCTGTTTTTAATGTTTATTGGATGGTGGTTCAATAAGGCAATTAGACCCCCCTCCCCCATGTGACCTCATCATAAGATGAGCCCCTCCACCAGAGTGTCTCATAGCTCTGCTGATCTAATGAGGGGCGTGGCTTAGCAGGATCTCATTTACATAAACATAGAAACGGCACGTTTGGAGAAGGAGTAAAATAAACCGAGTATGAAATGGTACTTTCTCTGAGAGGTATTTCAGCTAGAGCATTTTAACAAACTCCTGTCTCCTGTTTGTTTAATGATTAATATTTCATTTCTTTAGACTCGGCCCTTTTATTGACCGACCTAATATGATGCAGTATGCGTCATGATGGACTCAGTGTTTCACGTTTATTGTTAGAATTGCATGTTTGGGGGATGATTTTTAGAAAAAAATAAAACAACTTGTATAAACTAGAGTGATGTCGGTTATAAATTAGCTTAACTGGTACAGTAGCTGACTGGATAATCACCTGTAGCACAGTGATGCCCTTTTTGTTTTTTTAACTTCCTTTCTTTGAGGAATTTAATATATATAGTTTTGATCGTTACAATTCTGAACAAACTTAGCAAATGTTGCACTCCTATCACACAGGATGCTGTGCTGCCTGTCCGCCCATGTGTGAATAGTTTACAGTGCACCACCTGTAGGATTGTAGAAGAACTGCAACACGGTAAACCACCTCAAATGAAAATGTATATAAATACATCTAAAATAAGCTTGGTTTGTAAGCTAACATTTGACTACATGTGATGTTTGAATTTATGCCATATTGACAACAGTGTAGTGGGGACATGGAAGAAGTGTCTGTGACAAGTTTGTAGTTGGTTTGTGAAGACTTGTCATGAGTTAGTATCGGTGAGAACATGATAATCATAAGTTTGTTAAATGCTTTAAAGGTAACACCTCGTCAGTGTGAAGGTGATTTAAGGCGTGTGATGTCGCAGCTTTGAATGCGGGTAAGAATCTAATTCAGAGAACGACCTTTAGTGTAAAGGGTCCAGACATATTGAGTCAATATGTCAGAAAGGCAAGGGTTAAATCCTTGACCGCTTTTTTTTTTTTTTTTTTCCCCCCCTTCCTCCTTGGCACAACGTGCACAGTTTGCCAATCTCGTAGCTTTGTGCTGTTTCTGTGGAAAGCCCTTAAGCTGCTGTTGGAGGTCGTTAAGGAGACGAGTGTTTCTGCAAACAGTCGGTGCTTATATGGTCTCCCTTCAGTCCCTTGTGCATGCTGGTGATAAATGAGACAGAGTTGTCCAGGATAAGTTTTTTTTTTTTTTTTTTTTTTTCTTCCATGGAATCTACTTTAGGCTTCGGTGAACAGACGACTGATTCACACACGGACGAGTGCCGTTTCTGTCCCTGTGGGAACCCGAGACTTGTGCTGCCTCATTGTGTGCCTTTTATCTCATAGCAGGAAATAAACATGTACTGCTGGAGTAGTGTATCGATTGGTTGATTGATTAATTGATTGATTGATTCGAACAGTTTGTGCCCGTTTGAGTTTGGTTGTTGTAAAGGCGAGCGATGAGGAGAACATGAAAGAAAGAATAATGATGTTTAAGACGTTTGTGACTGGTTTACAAAGAGATGCCTGAAAGGAATGTGATTTTAGTTATGCTGTGAACACCTAGGCGAGATTTATCACAGCGAGATGTAACGAGGTCTGACAGCACGGTTTAGACAAGAGCGCGTTCGTAACCCCTGTTTGGAAATCTGTGCCGCTCAGCAGGTGTTATATAATCCAGGCTTTTTGCTACAGGCAGTGTGGAATTTTAACCATTCGTAATCCTGAAACAGAAATCTGTTGTGTGTTTGTCTGTCTGTTAAATCCCCAGACACCAAGTGGAGTGTAGCCAGGCGCCCTATTGAGCAGGCTTTGCTGTTGGCGTTCTGTCAGAATGGTTGAACTTGCTTAGAAGGTTGAAAGAGCCACAACTTGCTAACCTTTCGACAGGATTCCAAATCCAAATGGTTTCTACCAAGTTAAAAAAAATGTAGCTCAAACTGTTCTAAGTCGGTAATATTTCTATAATTAACATGCAGTCATTGTTTTTTTTAAGTCCATGATGGAGTAAAGGTTAAGGTTAAGGCAGTTTTGTTTTGGTTCCCCCCCCCCAAAAGTCTGGGTTACATAAGGGTATTGCAGGTTTGCATTGCCCAGAATTGATCATGCAAACTCTAATTCTAGCTCTCTCTCTGTCTATTTTTTTCCCCCAGTTTGCTTTGAGCAGCAGGCATCATGACGCACCAGTACCCAGCCCTCACCACCGAGCAGAAGAAGGAGCTCCAGGAGATCGCCCAGCGCATCGTCGCACCTGGCAAAGGCATCCTCGCTGCGGATGAGTCCACAGGTCTCGCAAACGTTCAAATCAATTAGCTTCAGCATCTAGGATAGGATTATGCCTATGTGATGTACAGATTCATACTGGCTGCTAGAGCTGTGCGATTTAATATCAGACTGCTGTTGGTCGATTCAGTTCTTTTGATTTGGAATCTATTAGCACATTTTTTTTTTTATTATTTAGAAAAAAAATAAATATGGGCTTTAAAAAAATAAAATAAAACCGCAGGTTTTGCAAAAACAATACAACAATCCGTTCCATTTTATTGTGCAAATACTCGCCTTACTATAATGCGGGAGTAACGATTGGCGTTTGTGCGGTTGGTTTGTTACCGCCACCTACTGGACTGGAGTGCAGAGAAGATTGGCAGGGGAGAAAAATTGTACCAGCCATGACCTTTTTAAACAAACAACACAAGTAATTTAACATTTCAGTGTTTTATTTAATTTAAGTTACACTTTTAAAAGAAATATCGCCACTTGAGACAGAAATTGCAGCACCTCGGAACAGAATAGTATTGAATCGACTTGCGAGTCTGCATGTGATTTAACAGCTACCTATTATCAATAATTTTACAAAGATTCATCACAAAATTATTTGCATCCTAGTTACAGTTAAGACTAAAGAGTACTTGTTTAAAAATAAATAAATATATAGAAAATTTAAACGAAACTGTTTGTGCGTGCAAACAGGAAGCATGGCCAAGCGGCTGAACCCCATCGGCGTTGAGAACACGGAAGAGAACCGCCGCCTGTACCGCCAGCTCCTCTTTACAGCCGACGAGCGCATTGACAAGTGCATCGGCGGCGTCATCTTCTTCCACGAGACCCTGTACCAGAGCACAGACGATGGCACCAACTTTGCCAAGCTGATCAAGGATAGGGGCATTGTCGTGGGCATTAAGGTAGAAAAGATTCAACATTCCTAACGTTGCTAGCATGTCACAGTATGTATTGTAATGTACAGTGAGGGAAGAGCAATAAGTGTCCATGCAACAGAGAAGTATGTAACTTAATATGTTTATAAAACAGATATCCAAACAATATAACCAGTTTTTAATGTATAAACATAAAATATATTTGTAAGCATAAACAAAGAAAGATTAGATGAGGTTAAAATGAAGAGACAATAAACCAATCTGAAAAGATACAGAGACATAGGAATAATATTCATACTTTCTGGAAATAATGTAAGTATTTTCCAGTGTGCATTACAGAGAGAGTCTGAGTATTAGGTTTCCTCATGTAAGCTTGTTTTTCAAGTTTTGTGTTCTCGTCCCAACAGGTCGACAAAGGCGTTGTTCCTCTGGCAGGGACCAACGGTGAAACCACAACTCAGGGTAAAGACACAATCATATAAAAACATTGTGTATATATTACACACACAGTCAGAGTGCTGTAAATAAAATACCATATTCCACAATATAGCTAAAATGTTTAGCTTTTTTTTTTTTGAGGGGGCGGGGCCATATTTGACTCAAATCTCTAATTGAAATCCTTAAACAGGCTGTATCTTGCATGAAATGGCAGTTATTGATGCCAACCAGAGTCAATGGCACAACCAGTTATTAGATTTAGGGGGGCAGTAAATTTTTCCACATGGGTAGGTTTGTTGTAGCTGAAATTTGCACAAGTACTCAGGCCCTTGGTTTGGAATAATGTCACATGACTTCTAAAAACCCCTGTATTGGCATTTAGGTATGGCATGGCAAACGTTTGGCTCCTTTTCTTAATTTATATATATATATTTTTTAATCCACGCAGGGTTGGACGGCCTGTCGGAACGCTGCGCTCAGTACAAGAAGGACGGAGCGGACTTCGCTAAGTGGCGTTGTGTCCTGAAGATCAGCGAGACCACTCCCTCAGAGCTGGCGATCATGGAGAACGCCAATGTCCTGGCTCGCTATGCAAGCATCTGCCAGCAGGTCAGTTCTTATACTGGATTGCGTTGCTCAGTAAGTTCTCATTAGTGGTGATAAATGAGGTATAAATAAATTTTCTCGTTGCTCTGTTGTGTAGAACGGCATCGTGCCCATCGTGGAGCCCGAAATCCTGCCCGATGGCGATCATGACCTCAAGCGCTGCCAGTACGTCACCGAGAAGGTAAATCATCTCTTGATCTGTAATCGCAAATGTATAAAAGCAACTTGCTGTGTTGTACTTATGTACACTTTACTGTGCTTCAGGTCCTGGCTGCCTGCTACAAGGCTCTGTCTGACCATCACGTCTACCTGGAAGGCACCCTGCTCAAACCCAACATGGTGACCGCCGGACACTCCTGCCCCACCAAGTTCTCCAATGAGGAGATCGCCATGGCGACAGTCACTGCCCTGCGCCGCACCGTTCCTCCCGCAGTCACAGGTAATTTATGACGGTATTGCAGCGCTCCGTTTGTCCTAAATCACCATTACAGATGTTGGTTATCGCATACTGTGGCTTAGTTTAATACATCTTGTGACGGGTTGACGGTTTAACAGCAGTGAGAAATGACTTAACTTAACAGTGTGGCTAATCATTGGCTTTTTCTGTCCCCCTCCCCGACCCAGGTGTAACCTTCCTGTCTGGAGGACAGAGCGAAGAAGATGCATCCATCAACCTGAACGCCATTAATAACTGCCCCCTGCTGAAGCCCTGGGCGCTGACCTTCTCCTACGGCCGCGCTCTGCAGGCTTCAGCCCTTGGTGCCTGGCGCGGTCTCAAGGAGAACACGAAAGCTGCCACTGAGGAGTTCATCAAGCGTGCTGAGGTTCGTTTAAAATGCTAGCAATGCTTAATTCAATTACTTGAAGCATGTGATCAGCATTTTTTTTTGTAATTATTAGTTTAATTCATTTATTTTTTTTATTATTCCCCATAATAAGATGGATTTATTTTGCCAAGTATCTTGTAAATTATAATCCAGAGAAAAGCCTAGAAAACCTTGTTTTTCTGTGTAAGTTTTTTTTATTATTTTTTTTTATAATGATAAATTGCTGTTAATAAGACCACAATGTCATGTAATACATGACTGGCTCCAGTATTGCATCACAAATCTGGTTGCATTCAGATGTCTTAAATTTTTACTCTTACGGATATTTATTTTAATTTATTTTAATGTTTATTTTTAAATCACCTGAGTGTTCTATCCTGTAGAACAGTTTCCTAAAATGTGGCGCCTCAGTCCTCTAGTGGACCCTTGTGGTATTGCAAGACAAGAAAATAATAAATGTATAATATAAATAATATTTTAAATTTTGTAATTAGGTTTATATTTCTGGTTAAGTATTCACATTTAAAAAGTAATCAAAACTAATAATAAAAAGACCACAGGATTTAAACAACGCACAGAGAGAGGGAGAGAAATATGCTTTAATAATCCCAAAAGTGAAATTGTAATGTTACTACAGCCAGTGCACAGATTATACAAGCAGCATGGTGTAGAAGAATATTAAGGCTAGGTTTAAATGAAAAAGTCACAATGAGTAAAAAGGTATTAAAAAAAAAAAATTATACACTGGTTATACAAGTTTTGGAATTGCTGCTGTAGATGAAGACACTGATAATTAATAACGTATACAACCATAATAAAATGTGATGTATGTGTAAACCAAGTGATGAATTCTAAATGGTTAATTCCCCCCCCTCTGCAGGCTAACGGCTTGGCCGCTCAAGGCAAGTACGTGTCCAGCGGAACTGGCGGTGCTGCAGGACAGTCTCTGTACGTGGCCAACCACGCCTACTAAACCACCACACACACGCCGTTTCCATCACTCCGCTTTCTTCAGCTTCTGCCGACCAGTAGTATCTTCCACAGCAACTCCTCTCTCCGTCTCACCAGCCAGTCACAGGCCTGCGCTGACGTCTGCCCTCTGTCCAAGAGCCGTTGTTTAAATGTCTGTTTTGCTTAAATAAAAAAAATTCCCAGCAGTAGAAGGAAAGCAGAATGAGGAGATCTCGATAAAGGGTCGCTTTGTAAAAACGGTTATAAAATCAGATGGTGTTGCCTGTGTGGCCAAGTTATTACCTTCTGACTGAAATTGTGGTTGGAATTCAATTTTTATTTATTGTTTTGTTTTTTTGTTCTAAGTATTCAACGCTCACACCAGGTTCTGAAGTTCTCGTGTCTCATCATTTCTGTCTTTTTCGTCATTCAGTCTTTAAGCTATGGTTCTGAGCGCAGACACTGTATGTGTGTTTATGTCCGAAACATTGCAGGAAGGTGCAAGTAGACTTAAGCTGAGCAGGGCATTTCTTCACAACGTGTTTGTTTGTCCGAGTGTGTGCGTATGTAAGAGAAGAGACAGAGTGACGTGTATACTGTAGGTCAGTACTTCTGTTTGCATCACAATGGTTTTAACGAACAATTTACTTGCACCAAGAGAGGAACAATATTTAATATTATAGTACCAGGTGTTACAGATTGCTCATCTACTGTTCGATAATCATAGAATACTAACTATATTAGTTTGGTGTAGTGTGCTTGATTGTATTACGCTCTCCCTCTCCATCTTTGTAGCGTAGTGATAGAGACGATGGAGTTTATTGGCATAATGCGCTGGTAAGGACCTAACTATGAAGCGTTCCGAGGGGAGCGGTCACTGCTGATTTGGAAAAACATTGATGTTGTCGTTGTGGTGTTTTGTTTTGTTTTCTTCTAAGCACTTGGTGTCAAGCAGAAAAAATATATAATATAATGTAAAATAAAGAGATTAAAATCCCAGGCATGTCTTCCGTGATTTATTAATGTTCATAAATATAATGTTGCATACTTGAACAGTTACATGACGATGGCCTTCTAAAGATCGGCTGGAAGTACCCTGTGAAGTATTACTTCATAGTGTGTTCAGCCATGTTAAGTGTGATTTCAAACAGCAGGGAGCAGCAAATGGTGAAGAGAGCAACGGGTCTTTACCTCCCAGGAAAAGGGGAATTTTAAAAAATTCCCATCAATCATTGCATCTCCCTGGAGCATGAAAAAAATGGAGCTTGAAAAAGTATTTTATATATTTATTTTCGAGAAAGACATCATATTAATAGGACAATTTAAATCTTAATTGAATTAAGAAATAAGTAGGATTATATAGGCTAGTAGTTTATAAAAAAAAATCTTTATCCATCTTTACTCAGTTATTATTAATCAATCACTTATTTACAAGTTATACACATTTTGATAGTGTATGTTTTTTACTGGTATTAGTTTTTTTTTCAATAAATATTTAATGTCTATTGTGAAACAACAGCAGTCGCCAGTATCCAAGGTGCTTATGTTCCTATGGTAACGCAGAGAGGAAGTGATGTCTGCCCTGGTGACTTGTGATGTTCAGAATGGTGGAGTTTTGTCAAGGGAAGTTCCCTTCACCGTCAAGGGAGTAGGGAGCACCCTGTAAAATACACTTCGGTCTAAAAGTGTTTTTCATGGATTTATGGAGGAAAGAAAATTGTAGTTAAACCCCGGCATCAACAATTATCATTTGCACACTATGGGCAATTAGGGAAGACCAATTAGCCTTATTGCCATGTCTTTGGACTGTGCATGGAAACCCACCAAGCCCAGGGAGAACATGCAAACTCCATGCACACAGAGATGGGAATCGAACCCAGACCCTGGAGGTGCAAGGCTACGGTGCTGACCACTACACCAGCATGCCACCCTGGTACTCCCACAGGGCAAGGTGACCTCAAAATACAGACTCCTCTTTGTGAAAGAATCCAAGAGGAGCATCTTGACTACCAAGGAGATATCAAAACAACTCCAGGGCAAAGAATCCACCAGGGTTGGGTAGTTAAAATATTCTGATATAAGTCAAACTGGGACTTTTAAATAACTAACCAGAGTTACAGATGCTTTTTTTTACATGTTTGGGCCATTAAAGTCCTTGAGAGGCTACAGATCTAAGATTTTAGCAGATAGTTTGATCGTGGCCCTGCTGTTTGGAGAATTATTTTTTTAAATTGATGGTGTCCAAGGGTATCCTGCAGAGGCTGGGGTAGCTCAGTGGTTAGGGTGTGGGACTACTGTTCATGAAGGTCCCAGGTTCAAACCCCAGTAACACCAAATTGGGACTGCAGGGCCCTTGAGTAAGGCCCTTGAGTTTGGTTGGAGTGAAAGCCTTTACCCCTTTCTGCTTCCAGTTTGACTGATCTGTTCTGTTTTTATTTGTTCTGTTATTTTGCACAATTAAACGTCACAGTTTGACTTTGAACCCCACTCATATTTATTATAAAAAAAAAACAGCACATGCAACAAAAATCCATGATCAGATATAAAGGGTGTTAGTCAGAGAAGCCACCATGAGTCCTGAAGGAGCTGGAGAGATCCTCAGCTCAGTGGAGAGAATTTGTTGTCTTTCTTGAACAAGCCCTTGAAAAAGCCCATGTAGTAGATCATCCCTGTCATAAAGCCTGGAGGTTGTAATATCTATACCTCTGCTTTCTTTTTCAACGGCAACCCATAAGGCATGCTAAGAGTGTGGGGCAGTGTAAGGCAATATAATGCAACTGTATGTATCAAGGTTTTTAAAATAAAACTGACTAATTTAAAACCCTTTATGATCCTTACTAAGAGACAATGCAATGGAAGAAAATTATTTGCATTTTCATTTCCTTGGGGAAATTCTTTTTCCCCTAACAGACAATAGAATCGGCTGCTTCCAAATGGTTGAGATGTTGCTTCATGGTAAAACTACCAATACATATACAAATACCAAAACATTCACGAAAAGGCACATAAATGGAGCTTTTTGTGTGGTGGTTTACAATGTAAAGACAGAAAGATGATGTGATATTTTAAGCATAGCATGCCACAACTGAATGTTGGGGATCCCTCAATCAGGGTAAGTGCAATAGATGTTTAGATAAGATATAGTGATGATATAGTCGGTAAGGTGGCTTAGTTATGGATAGCACTGTGGCCTCACACGTCCAGATTCAGGGATTTGATTCCTGCCTTGGGTCTGTGTGCGTGTTCCCCCCCTGCTTGGTGTGTTCCCCCCAGGTACTTCAGTGGTATAGAAGCAAAATGAACGAATAGTGATGGAGTATTGGAATGAAATGGAATGATGTAATGAAATGTTGAGAAGGTTTTAGGGTTGATATAACTTATATCAACCATATTAGGATAAGAATATGGCAAGTAAGACACTTCATTCGCTCTTCAATACCAAATTTCCCCGAGGCTCCTGCTGCAAATATTCCAGATAATCTCCTCTGTTTGTCTCCTGATCTCCACTATTTATGGTGGATTGATGGGTTTGAGTCACACCTCTTTGAGTAAAATCAAAACTGCTTGGGAAAAGGATCTAAATTTGTCACTGTCAGATGATACTTGGAATTCAATTCTTAAACTTGTCAACCCTCATTATGTGCCCGCCACTCCTTATTACAGTTTAAGGTTGTACACAGGGCTCATTTCTCCAAACTTAAACTTTCTCAATTCTACCCAGACGTTGATCCTTGTTGTGATGAATGTAAAAGCGGAGAAGCGTCTCTTATTCATATGTACTTGACATGCCCGAATTTGGAAATTTGGAATGTTTTTAAAACCTTGTCGTACATATTGAAATGCAACCTTGACCCAGACCCTCTGATTGCTCTTTTTGGTATCACTGGAGAGAAAGATTGGTGTCTAACTCCAGCTAAAGAGCGTTTATTGTCTTTTGCGACACTCCTGGCCAGGCGTTCCCTTTTACTCAAATGGAAGGATGCCACGTCACCCACTCACGCCCAGTGGCTCAGAGATATCATGTCCTGTTTGTCCGTTATTCAGACTTGAAATTTCAACAGGTGTGGGGGCCCTTCCTTCGCTTTTTTCACATACATTTATAGTTTGATTTTTTTTGTTTTCTAGTTTGTTTTTGTTTTCTTTTCTCTTTTCTTTTTTGCACGCAGAACCAAAAAACTTCCAGCTCCATGTTCTTTTTTTTTTTTCGTTTCTCTCTTTTTTATTTTATATTTATCTAGCCTTTCTTACACATGTAAAGCTGGCTTGGAGTCTGGGAGGGGCAGGGTGGGTGCTATAGGGGTTTATAAGGGTTTTTTAAAATCTGTATTGAAACATTACATTTTTACTCTGTTATATCCCTGTTTAAAATAAAAAAAAATATTGTTGAGGATAAGAATATGCATATTGTAGTTGTGCAGTGTAACCTGAGATAGGAGAGGATTACAGTATGTGGTGGAGCAGTGTATCTGAGCTGCTCCAGAGGCGCTACGCTGATGTCCAGGATCACTGACACTCTCGTTTAAAGTCTGGAAGTGCACTCCATTGGACACACTGTTTTAGTCACTTATAAGGCATACTGAAAGCAATGATGGACCACCCAAACCAATGAATAGCAAAAGCAGTGCAGCACTTTGGGATTCTGCCCAGACTCTGAGGTGTGTGTGTGTGTGTGTGGAAGCGAGTGCAAATACAGATGAATAAATACACATCCCAGTACTCTCCGGTGTGCCTAATTCATGTCAAATTGCTTCTAATCCAACTTGCTCCAGAATTTCTTTAACAAAACAAGCTGTATGACTGTATTTATAAAGCAAAGATTTTACCACTACATATGCTCACTGGCCACTTAAATAGGAACACCGGCACTCTTGTGTACACTTGCTACGGAGCACACAACACCAGGTATAAGATTTTTTTCCTCCCCAGACAATTTACCTCATAAACAGTTAAATGTTCTCCTCACTGTGCAATAAAAATGTGCAATACCACTGATATTTATCTATATGTATTATACAGCACATTATATTTTATTTCTTTTTTGGTTCTGCTTCTGTCATCAAAACAAATTCCTTTTATGTGCAAACGTACTTAGCAATAAAGCTAATTCTGATAATTATTCCAAAACATCTTGAATTTGCCCTTTTCCTAATGTCCTGCTAAGACTTCCGTAAAGCAACCTGAAATCGGCCCGCCTCCTTTCTGATCTTATTGGACAAGCCCTGTGGGGATTCTCGCTTCTGATTGGTCAGCGCTTACGTCATATGCGGTAGTACATTCATTCAGCAATGGCTGCCATGACAGCGATAGAGATAGGCGAGTAATTTAAAAACATTTCCTCATATGGAGTATCTATTAATGTTTTTAATATTATTATTATTATTGTTATTATAATTAATATTATTATTATTCAGGATTTGTCTCATATATTATCCTTTTGTAAAACAATTTTATAGGGAATAAATATGTATGTATGAAGCCGGCTCTGACTAAATGAGCTCTGTTTATTGGAAAAACAAAAAAACAAAAAACATTACTTGTGTGTTTGTGCGTTTGCAGAGAAGCGTCGTGGGAAGAATGCTGCCCTGTCCATCGCTGCTGTGGTCATTGTTTTAGGCCTGCCTTTATGGTGGAAGACCACAGAAACCTACCGTGCCTGGCTGCCTTACTCCCAAATCTCTGAGCTGGACTCCTTACAGGTTCTCAACACACACACACACACACACACACATTACTTTATTAATCACCAACTTTGGTGAACAATCCAGATTGTGTCCAAATACATCCTGTATATTTCAATATGGAGTCGGTCCCCCTGGTCCCACTCTTCTTGGGAGGCCGTCCACAAGATCTTGAAGTGTTTCTGTGGGATTTTGTGCTCAGTTATTCTCTAGAGCTATTATGAGGTCAGGCACCGATGTCGAATGATGTCAAAGGTTCAGGATCACTTTCAAACTCCATGGTCGTTCTGCATTTTTCTACCTTCTGCATCACATCCCCTACACAAATCACTGATGTCATACAGGAGCACGTTCAGCCACAGACGGAGAAAGTCTAAAACTGAACGCCACAGGGCATCATTTATACCAGTGGCAATTAAACTCTATAACTCTTCCCCCATCATTCGGGAGCTGTCATGACAGAATAATCAATAGGACTTTATCATGCCCTGATACCGTACATTGCGCAATATTATCACAATAACAATATCACATGCAAATGCAAAACCACTAATTATACAATATTATGAAAATCATGTGCAATATTTATATAGTTGGTGTGCAACATCATTTATTATGTGCAATATAAATAATGGGTGCAATAACAAAAATGTACAATACACTAAAAGAGACAGTTCTGTAACCTTTCTGTAAAGTCTGTAATTTTTTAGTTTTTTTTCTATAACTTTTTTATTCTATTTATATCAGTTTATATTGTATTTTTGTATTTATATTTCTTTCGGGATTAATAAAGACCTATCTTATCTTATCTTATTATTGTAAAGTGATGCTGAAGGCGTCCAAAATATGCAATAATCCCCTTTGAACAGTTGATATTGAGATGTATCTGCTACTCATGATCTGTAAAGCTTTCATAACAGCTCTAATCTGTTTCTGGAGATGCTGGTTGTTAATTGGTGATTTCTGAGGCTGGTGACTCCTCTGCAGTAAAGGAAACGTTTTCAAATTCAAATTTAAATTTTATTTGTCACATACACAGTCATACACAGTACGATATGCAGTGAAATGCTTATACGACCGCCGGTGACCTTAAAAAGAAAATAAAAAACTATATATAAGGAATAAATATTAATAAAAGAAATAAAATACAATACAAAGGAAAATAAATGTAACTAGTAAAATAAACAAACTGTACAAATATAAGGGCATGTAAAAATATCACAAAATATAGAATATAGGAATATGGTTTTGGTCTTGCTTACCTGGGAAGGTCTTCATGAGAGACAGTTTCATCATGGAGCTTGATGAGTTTTGCAAATGCACTTGACCCAATACTGTTCTTGTAAGAAATGTTCCGGAACAGCCGACCTCCGTGTGTAAGACTGTTGGTGGTGTTGTTACATAATAACCTAATTTTATGTGTTTTCATAGATTTGAAATCCCCAGTAATGTTGTAGAATGTAGAAAATAAATCACAAAAAAAAAAACGAAGAAATTTGCAAGCAATCCCAAACTTTTAAACAGTAGTTTGTGTAAACTTTTTTTCTTCCGTTTTTCTTCTCTTCTCACATACTCATCCACCATTTAGACAAATTCAAGCGCGGGTTGCTCTTTCAGCCATGTCATTATAAGACTTATTCGGGTTCTTCTTTAATCTGAACCTTTAATTATTAATGTTCTCTCTCTTATTAATGATTCCTCTCAGCTACTATTTGGACTTTGTTTTTATCACACAGTCATTCGTGTCAGATTTTCTAGCTTCAGTTAAAAACGAGGGACTCGACGGTCTGCCCTTCGGTTATTAATTCAGACTCACTTATTAATAATATCTTTTCATTCTCAGTATTTATGATGGCTGTGCTTGTGATTTGTCTAAAAAGCTTCAGCTAAGCGTCGATGTTGAGGTGGTGTTTTCTCGAGGAACCCTGAGTCCCGAGCAGCAGAAGAAGGTCCCGTTCAGTCAAACTAGAGAGCAGGAGCACCAAGTAGACGGTGAGTGGAAGATCATTCAAGTTGCCCTGAATTGTGGCGGGAAAAAACTCTTGTGAAATATTTACTGTTTGCTTTTCTCAACACTTTAGCTAAGAATGGTCTGCGGTACAGGTATGAAACCAAATATCGCACGGCCACTATCATGGAAGAAGACGCTTTAAATCAGCCCACAGCTCAAGGTACTTTGTAAACATTTTGGAAATATAGATATCATTTATTCTGGTGTGAAAGCCTGGAGTTACTCTTTCTGTCTTCACACAGAGGCGGATCTTTCTCTGCACACGCTCAGCGAGAGTGCGTGCGGCTCCGTGGTCGTGTATGTCATCCCCGAGTCTTCCAACTTGCTCCCAGCGGTAAGATTTTTTGTTCAACTAGAACCCCGTGCTAGCAATCGTCCTTTTATAGAGTTGCAGTTTTTGGAGCATAACCGAATATTCTGTCTTTACACGAAGGACGTGAAAGTATACGTGGGTCGGTGGCGCACTGCGCTGCTGCGTACTGCTCAATTTCCACCTGCTGGGAGTCTGAAAGAGGTTCTGTCCGCTCTGGAGCCTCAGGTCAAGCAGGTGATCGACACCATGTCCTTCACCCACCAGGAGATCATGGGTGCTCTGAGCGACCGAATCCGCATCAGCCAGGTCAGCAAGGAGAGCCTGGTCGACAGCATGAGGGCCATCAAGTCCAGCCCAGGTCAGAGCTGAAGGGATGGAACACTGTGATGTTCTGATGTAGGAGAGCGATGATAATCAATAATAATCAATACCCTCAGACTATTAAGAATCATGAAATGTAATTATACTGCGTTTTCTACTTAGGATATGAAATCACCTTTAGCCTCCTGAACCCTGACCCCAAATCCCACAGCCTGCACTGGGACATCGAGGGAGCCGTTCAGAGCTACATCCAGCCTCTTCTGAACAAACTGGCCCCGATAGCCAACTTCTCTGTGGACTCGCAGGTACTTCAGTGTAAATAAAAGTTTTTTTGCGCTAACCTTTCGCACTGTTAATTCTGAAACGGTTTCTCTCTGTCAGATCCTGTACTATGCAGTGATGGGGGTCACCCCTCGTTTTGACAACACCGTATCGGCATATGTTCTCAACACAGCCAGCCTGGCACACGTAATCAACCCTGTGGAGGCCAGGCTAGGTAGGGACTTCTTGTCCCTTTTGCATTCACTGGTTTGTCGGAATTATAAAAAAACTGGTATGATAGTTTGAGTTTGTGTCACTTTCTCTTGTCAAGGATCTAATGCTGCATCTTCGTACCCGGTCCTGAACTTTCTGCTGTACGTACCCGAAGCTCATCACTCCCCACTCTTCATCAGAGACCACAGGAAGAACGAAGTACCCTCAAACGCCTTCCACAGCCCCCGCTGGGGCGGGATAATGGTCTGTTCTCTTTACCATCACTCTGCATGATTTATTTTAACTAATTGATGTAGTATCCTTCGTAAAATTTATATATATATATATATATATATATATATATATATATATATATATATATATATATATATAAATTTTACGAAGGATACTACAGTGCTTTATTGTGAACCATATTTATGGAAATTTGACTGGAAGGGAGAAGTGTTTTTTTTTTTTTTTATTTTTTTATAAATTATGAAAGAAAACAAACTTTAACATTATATTATTATTATTTTTTATACACTGTATATATCTGCCCCTTTGCTTTTTTTTTCAGGTATACAACGTAAATGACATGTACGAGCCTGAGGCGGAATTTCCCGTAGATATCAACATCAACATGGGCAAAGTTATGGGTGTCTTCCTGGCACAGTTGAGGTCCGTCTTTCAAGTTTTCAGTTTCTAAGTTTCTTGGATATACAGTGGTGTGAAAAACTATTTGCCCCCTTCCTGATTTCTTATTCTTTTGCATGTTTGTCACACAAAATGTTTCTGATCATCAAACACATTTAACTATTAGTCAAAGATAACATAATTGAACACAAAATGCAGTTTTTTAAATGATGGTTTTTATTATTTAGGGAGAAAAAAAATCCAAACCTACATGGCCCTGTGTGAAAAAGTAATTGCACCCTGAACCTAATAACTGGTTGGGCCACCCTTAGCAGCAATAACTGCAATCAAGTGTTTGTGATAACTTGCAACGAGTCTTTTACAGAGCTCTGGAGGAATTTTGGCCCACTCATCTTTGCAGAATTGTTGTAATTCAGCTTTATTTAAGGGTTTTCTAGCATAAACCGCCTTTTTAAGGTCATGCCACAACATCTCAATAGGATTCAGGTCAGGACTTTGACTAGGCCACTCCAAAGTCTTCATTTTGTTTTTCTTCAGCCATTCAGAGGTGGATTTGCTGGTGTGTTTTGGGTCATTGTCCTGCTGCAGCACCCAAGATCGCTTCAGCTTGAGTTGACGAACAGATGGCTGGACATTCTCCTTCAGGATTTTTTGGTAGACATTAGAATTCATGGTTCCATCTATCACAGCAAGCCTTCCAGGTCCTGAAGCAGCAAAACAACCCCAGACCATCACACTACCACCACCATATTTTACTGTTGGTATGATGTTCTTTTTCTGAAATGCTGTGTTACTTTTACGCCAGATGTAACGGGACACGCACCTTCCAAAAAGTTCAACTTTTGTCTCGTCGGTCCACAAGGTATTTTCCCAAAAGTCTTGGCAATCATTGAGATGTTTTTTAGCAAAATTGAGACGAGCCTTAATGTTCTTTTTGCTTAAGTGGTTTGCGCTCTGGAAATCTGCCATGCAGGCCGTTTTTGCCCAGTCTCTTTCTTATGGTGGAGTCGTGAACAGTGACCTTAATTGAGGCAAGTGAGGCCTGCAGTTCTTTAGATGTTGTCCTGGGGTCTTTTGTGGCCTCTCGGATGAGTTGTCTCTGCGCTCTTGGGGTAATTTTGGTCGGTCGGCCACTCCTGGGAAGGTTCACCACTGTTCCATGTTTTTGCCATTCGTGGATAATGGCTCTCACTGTCGTTCGCTGGAGTCCCAAAGCTTTAGAAATGGCTTTATAACCTTTACCAGACTGATCGATCTCAATTATTTTTGTTCTCATTTGTTCCTGAATTTCTTTGGATTTTGGCATGATGTCTAGCTTTTGAGGTGCTTTTGGTCTACTTCTCTGTGTCAGGTAGCTCCTATTTAAGTGATTTCTTGATTGAAACAGTTGTGGCAGTAAACAGGCCTGGGGGTGATAACAGAAATTGAACTCAGACGTGATAAACCACAGTTAAGTTATTTTTTAACAAGGGGGGCAATTACTTTTTCACACAGGGCCATGTAGATTTGGAGTTTTTTTTCTCCCTTAATAATGTAAACCTTCATTTAAAAACTGCATTTTGTGTTCAATTATGTTATCTTTGACTAATAGTTGACGGTTTTTGATGAGCAGAAACATTTAAGTGTGACAAACATGCAAAAGAATAAGAAATCAGGAAGGGGGCAAATAGTTTTTCACACCACTGTATGTGCTCAATGTACAGTTTTTGAGAACATTTCTCTCTTCCTCTCAGACTGTTATTAGGAGTACAGAAGACACAACCTCCCCCCGGGTTCCTCCTGCAAAGTCCAGGCAGCGCCGGATTGACCGACTGGGAGCTGGACCGGCTGCTGTGGAGTCGTAGCGTAGAGAATGTAGCTACCGCTACGACCACCATCACCTCACTCGCTCAGCTTCTCGACAGGATTAGCAACATTGTGATTAACGACAATATCGCAGAGCAGGTGAGGGAACTCTGCTTTTTTTTTGCCCCATAAGGATAAAAATGTAAAATTTCTAATGTCTAAATTGAACTTGCCTCTGTTCACAACAACACGCAAATTTGTTAGACTGCATGACATGGTTAAGTTTGCATGTTTTTGTCATGTTTTAAATTAGCTATCAATCATTAATTGATTAAATGTTTATGTTAAAAAAAAATTCATTTAAGTTACCGCTCTAGTGGCACAATTCAATCTAAATTAGTTAGATAAGACAAATTTATGAGAAAAAAAATATTTAAAACCAATCAATAAATAAGTAAGTAAAAACAAAAAATAATAAAAAAAAAAATAAAAAAAAAAACTTGTATCTTTGTCCTTATTTAAAAATCAGGCTCCTACAATTGCAGTCTGATTTTGTGAGCAGCTTGGACTGCCCCCTTGTGGTGGTACGAGTTAATAGCTATGTGAGCTGCATGCGAGAAATATTCTGCAAAACAAACATTATCAGTTAAATGTTTATTTGGTCAAATTATTAACAATAATCAATCTTTTTATAATTAATATTTTTTATTAATTTATAATCAATTTATTAATTAATCTCATTTGAATTTGTTGTAAAGCACATTTTCTTTTTCTTTTTTTTTTGCGTAATTAACCAGATTTTCCTGTTGCAGGTGTCCAGTGCGGTGACATCGCTCCAGGCTGCCATGGCTGAGCTGGAGGCTGGGAACTTAGCCTTCGCCCTGCAGTACAGTCGAGAGGCCATATTGGCTTCTGAGAAAGCGTTTTTTGATCCCTCTCTTTTGCATCTATTATACTTTCCTGATGATCAGAAGTTTGCCATTTACATCCCTCTCTTCCTGCCCATGTGCGTGCCCATTGTGCTCTCGCTGCTTAAGATCTTCAATGAGGTTAGACAGAAACGTGCCGAAAAGCTGGCCAAAAAGGATTAACAGGGACACACTTGCACACACACACAATGTGTCGGAACCTGTGGGTGTGGTTTCTATCCACTGGTTTTTCGTTACACTGTAAATTGTTACTAAAGACCGTATGTTGTGTAGCAGACGAACACAACAGAATCAGTGACTACTAGTGGAAGAGTTGTATACATTTTTTTTTTTTCTAAGTCTTTGAATCAGTTCTCTATGGTGTGCACCAATGATCTGATTCACAGTATCTGCTGTAAGCCTTTTTGCCATTACTCACTATAAGGGGGAAAATATCCACTTTATATTCCTTCTGTCACACTCCTAATCTTTGTAATGTGCGCTGGCTGGGCGAAAAAAAAATGCCCACACCCCCAACTTTTTATTCATTCATCCTTAGCCATGATTACAGCACACAATGTGGTGGCCAGATCATGTGTGAAAATTACTTCTCAAGCTTAGAGAACCACTCTTTCACAATTTGCATCCTGGAATATACCTCATACCATCAGGAAGGAAACTCCATAGATGTGATAACCTGGTCGTTCAGTACGTTCAGGTCACCAGCTGACTTCATTTTATTGCCACATAATGTGGCTGAGTCTAGACCTGCGCAACTGAAACAACCCCAGATCATAACACTTCAGAGGCTTGTACGATGGCCATCATGCATGATCGCTTCAAGCGCTTCTCTTCTTATCCTGACACTCTCATCATTCTGGAATAGGCTCAATCTGAACTCATCAGACCACATGACCTTTCCATTGTTCGAAAATAGAATGTCTATGCTCCCTAGCAAACTGAAGCCTTTTTTTTTTGTCTCAATAACAAGCGGTTTTCTTATGGACACATGGCTATTAAGTCCCAATACCCCGAGTTCTCACCACATTGTGTGTGTATAAAAATGCTCCTACTTTCACTATTAAACATGGCTCTGGGTTTCTTTTTACCATGCAACTTCAAGTGTTTACGTATCTTCATTCATGACCTCATTTCTTCAACAAAATTGATGGTTCAGCACTTCCCTCCCAGGTTTAAGTAATGTGTTAAATGGTTCTTAAGCCAGTTACAGTAATTTTAAATCTTTCTTGATTCTTTTCAAGATTCTTTTTTTCCTTTTAGGAGTGGAGTATTTGTATTTTAAAACAAGCTGAAATACATTATTTAATTTAGGAAAATAAAAAACAGACACTGATGGACTAACCACTGTAATCTGTGTTCAGTATCAGAATAATAATTCTTGATGTCAGAATCTGTGAATTTGGTATTATTTTTCCTAATTAATATTACCGGATTTAATTGATTTACCTGATTTTATTTATTCATTTTTATTTTTTATTTTTTCCCCAGAAGAACACAAGAAACACTCTGTATAACGTATCCTTATAAAAATCCATATGTTATGTTAGTATGTTACTAATAGACATGCTTTTGATATGAGAAAGGAATTAATTTATTATATTTGTATTCATTACTATTTCTGAATCATATCAAAGGCTCAAAGACATCAACACATAAGAACTAATGCTTTGAGTATTGCTGAAGTAAATCTGGATATCATACAGTGAAACCTCAGATTGCAAGTAACGTGGTTTGCGAGTGTCCTGCAAGATGAGCAGAATAAATTTTGACTTAAAAAACGAGCAAGTCTTGGTTTACGAGTATCGTGTATCACTTCATGTGATCACAACTGGGTTTGCCTGTGCGCATAAACAGAAACACTTATCTGTCAGTATTTTTTTTACTTTTTTTTAAGGTAAAGTGCAGGTTAATTTGTTTTTATTTTTACTTGAAAACAAGTAAATTATTAGTAAATTACTTAAAACAACGATACAAAAAATATAGAAATCTACATATTTCATTTTACATTTTTATTATGGCACCAAAAGTTGGGCCATTTTTCCACCCAGACCCCTGGTATAACAGAGGACTTATTTTTTTCTGCCTGAGGCTATTTTTCTGCCTGGACTCCTCGTATAACAACCAGTGGGAGCCAGATTTATTATTTAGTATCAACAGTGCTGGATGTACATTCCTTCCATCTTCATAGGTTTCTTCATGAACAGCGTATTTAATATGAATTATTTAATAATGCATTAGGTACAGTTAACTAGTACACTTGTACTGACGTCGTGGATTTAACTGTTTATCCTGTCTTCAATATTAGTATATTGTACCTTTAAAAATGTAAACAAGCCAATTAAAATGAACTTTAATTATCAATGTAACAGTATTTATTATGAGATGTTAAGCCGTATAGGGCTTAAATCAAACTTCACATGCACATAAAGCACTTGCATACACATGTATGAAACAGTCACACATACGTATATATTACACATATATACTACTAACTGCTCAGACAACTACATATAAAGTGCGCGTAGATACACACAAACTCTTCGTGCACACACACACCTACAGTATGAGACGCACACAAACAAAGGGAACTGTAGCCGTGTAGGGAACGAGTGAACAACGGATATTCACTTTAGCGGAAAAGGAAATAAAATTCAGTCATTACGTAGCGCTGAAGTGTGAAAAAAATTAACTTGGAAAATTATTTATACAGTATATCTATAATTATTATCGCGGACGACGTTATATAAAAATGACACAATAATTTAAATCCTTATTATTATATAGGCTAGTAATCTGTTTATATATATATATATATATATATATATATATATATATATTTAATTCAATTGCTGATTCAAAATTGCTATTCAATTTTATTTGTATTGTTTCAACAATTGTCATTGTCGCAAAGCAGCTTTACACAAACAAAAGAATTATTTTATTAAATTTGTATGGAATGTGAATGTGTATAAATCAAAATGGTCAGATTGTCCCTGATGAGCAAGCCGAGGGTGACAATGGCAAAGAAAAACTCCCTGGGATGGAAGTAGGAAGAAACCTTGAGAGGAACCAGACTCAACAGGGATCCCATCCTCATTGTAAATTGATGTTAATATGGAGCCTATTTATCGTTATTGGAGACTCAGGTAGACTTGTAAAAAATTCCAGTCCTGAAATATTGAACCGTCAAGTCCTCAGAGAAACAGCTGTCAACACCAGGCGAGGCCAGAACCGTCTTCATGGTAGAGTGGAACTGTCCCCAGACCCGACGCATCCCAAAGAGACACACAGGGCATCCATGTGACAAGATCTCCAACCAAAAACGCCCCGCTGGGTGGGTCAGACAGGTCCGGAGGGCAGAGGGAGTCTGGATCACTGGCAGCTCAGAAACGACATGTGTAGCTCGACAGAGAGAGGGAAGGAGAAAGAGAGGGAGAGAGATCAGGAGCACCTTGCACGTTCTATCCTGAATCACAACATGAAGAAAAATGTGCTAAATGTATTATTAGTTTCCAGAAAGTGAAGGAAAAAAAATATTAGTCTGTTCAAAGAAATAGCAGTGTCGTCATTCATCTTTACAAAGTGATGAATTTTCAGTTTAAGCAAAAATGTTTGAACTTTCTTGTGCATCTCTGAACTAATATTAAGTTGTATAACCATGCTTTCTAAGAACTGCTTCACATCTGCGCTACATGGAGTCAACCCACTTCTGGCACCTTTGAACAGGTATTCCAGCCCAGCCCAAGAAACAGCATTTTTAATGTCAGGCCACAACTATTCTATCGTTTTAGGGTCTGGGGATTGGGCTGGCCACTCCATATCGTTTATCTTGTTGGTCTGGAACTAAGATGCTGCTCGCTTACTGGTGTGTTTGGGGTCGTTGTCTTGTTGAAACACCTATTTCAAGGGCATTTCCTCTTCCGCATAAGGCAACATGACCTCTTTAAGTATTCTGATGTACTAAAATTCATCCATGATCCCTAAAATGTAATACCTAGGCCCAACACCATAGTACGAGAAGCATCCCCATATCATGATGCTTGTGCCTCCATGCTTTACTGTCTTCACAGAGTACTGTTCTGTGGCTTGAATTCAGTGTTTAGGGGTCACCTGACAAACTGTGTGCGGCCTCTGGAGCGACAAAGAACAATCTTGCTTTCATCAGTCCACGAAATATTGCGCCTTTTCCTTTTAGGCCAATCAATGTGTTCTTTGGCGAACTGTAACCTCTTCAGCACATGTTTTTTTTTCTTCAACAATGGGACTTTGCAGGGGCTTCTTGCTGATAGCTTTTTGGTTTTGGTCTCCATTTTAAAGCATTTGATATCATTTCAGCAGAACAGCCTATTATTTTCTGCACTTATTTGTATGTTTTCCCATCTCTAATCAACTTTTAAATCAAAGTACGCTGTCTTTCGGAACAACGTCTGGAACGACCATTTTATTTTCAGAGAGAAAAGCACAGGACAACCTTTTCTGCATTTATCCTTAATTTTTTTTTCTTTTATTCGTTTGACACCTGTTTTTCACAGAATAATTTACCTCTCTAATTAAAGTCCACACTGCTATTATTTTGAACACGCCCCTTTTCAATTAATGATTCAATTACACAGAATCAGGTGACTGCAAGTCATGGCTATTGGGTCTGTTGTTTTGTATTACTCCACTACACCTACAAGTAAAATATTTATCATGAAGAAATATAATTTCTTCCAAAAAAAACAATTATTGATCTGTTTACTGATTGATCTGTTTACTGATGTTGGACTGCTACTATTTTGAACTCCACTGTGTATATATATATATATATATATATAAATAAATATATATGTGTGTATGTGTGACTGTTTCATATTTGTGTGTGCACGAGTGAAGTTTGATTTAAGCCTCATAATTTATTGTGCTTTAACTATATCATATATCCGCGCGCTATTTATGGAATCAACTCATTAACCGAGGCGGTTTTTTTCCCACACTAGGCGTGTCTTTAATACGTGACGGCGCGAAACTCGGTTCCATATGAAACGGCGCGGTGTTGTACCCGGAGTGCACTAGGTAGGTTGTGTGAATTGGCGTCTCACGCTTCTGACGTAGTACACCTATATAGTGAGGAGGACGCCATTTTGATTCCCAGCCCCTGATTTGTATTGGCTCGCAGTGCTCGAGCGGAGGAGCAGGAAGAAGCGAAGGCGCCATCTTAGGTCCGAGACGTGTTTGTGTGTCCTTAGCGTGTTCGGAAGTGCGTTTTGTCAGTTTAACTCTGGTGAGTGTCTATACATTGATTAAAGTTATTTAGTAATCATTGCTTGTTTTTATTTCGAAAGCTAAACCAAAAAGTTGTGTTTATTTGTGTTAGAATATGTCCAGCGGTGGAGTGATCCGAGGTCCTGCAGGAAACAACGACTGCCGGATCTACGTGGGGAATCTGCCTCCCGACATTCGCACCAAAGACGTCGAAGACGTGTTTTACAAATATGGAGCAATCCGAGATATTGACCTGAAAAACCGAAGAGGAGGACCGCCTTTCGCGTTTGTTGAATTTGAGGACCCAAGGTACAAAAAAACAGCAAATATCTTAGCGTCGCGTTTAGCTAACTGGCTAATATCAGCGAGGTTGCATGGCGACAAGGGGGAGGGGTCGGATTTAAGCTGCTTGTTGAATTTATAAATACGTACTTATAATTTATAAGTAGTTGAATTTCTAAAAAGTAATACATTTTATTAATTCAAAATGTCTGTACAAAATCTTGTGAAGTGATTGAAATGAAAATTAAAGCGAAGTGTTTTCAGCGTAAAGAAGCGGAACCCTGGTCGCCGCTAGGTGACGCAACAAACAATTTTGCGTAATATCGAATGTTAATTTGCATATCGAACAGGTTGCTAGAAGGGGCGGAGTATTTTCGGAGAAGACTTTTGTGTGGAGTTTGATCAAAACTAAAAAAGAAATATATTGTATCCATATATGGCTAATTGAATTACAATTGTTTTTCTATAAGTATAATTTAAAAAAAATATCCTGATTCGATATAACTCCCCCTTATTTTCCTTGTTACAATTTAAAAATAAATTTTATTTATAAATTTATTATTTCTTTTTTTATAATTTTTTTTTTTTTTTAGTTTTTCCACTTAATCTAAAACCAATTGCAGCACTTAAACAATACAGACGTAACTTTAAATGCAAGAGCTTAGCATTAAACCTCAAATAAAATAAAATAAAATATCTTTTATAAATATCGTTTTAAAAATATTGTTAGTAAGTATCACATATCTGTTTTGTCATCAGTCATAATTACTTGTAAACAAATGATATTCTTCTACCTCATGGGATGAAAATGTGTAAATGGTTCAGAACGGATTGATACATGGACGGGACTAATGCTAGTAATCTACAATAATGGCTATCAGCTGATCAGTGACTAGTTGGTCCTCAGGAAACAATAATGATCAGTGAATTAATCTTTAGGATTAATAGGAATAACATGTTGCGCAAACAACTTCGCGAGGTGTTGCACACTGCTGGGGTCAAGCTAACCTGATCAAACAGGTGCTGGGATGATGACATCATCTGAAAATGTGTTTGGATTTATGTGTTGAACACTTTTGTGTTCCCTTTCTTCAGAGACGCAGAAGATGCCGTGTACGGAAGAGATGGCTATGACTACGATGGCTATCGTTTGCGAGTGGAGTTCCCCAGGAGTGGGAGAGGTGGGGGAAGAGGTGGAGCAGGAGGTGGAGCAGGGGCTCCCAGAGGCAGATACGGCCCTCCATCCCGGCGCTCCGAGTACAGGGTCATAGTTTCAGGTCAGTATGTTTGTGATGTTTTCCAGTATTGTAAAACGCACGCTCTCTGCTTAGATATAAAGGCGGGTGTTTATTTTTTTTTTCTCTGTCACTATAAAGAATATCCTTATAGTAACTCATTCTGCCATTTATAATAATAGTAATAATAGTAATAATTCAGTGCTGTACAAAGTAAACAGCTTCTATGTTGACAATTTGATGCATATTTTATCCTGTTTTTTTTATACTGTAACAGCTGGTTTATGAAAGGAAACCAATCATGACTGAAGTTGAATACCCAGCACTTTTTGTGTTCACATGTTTTGTGTTTGTGTGTACACAGGGCTCCCTCCTAGCGGAAGCTGGCAGGACCTAAAGGATCACATGCGTGAAGCAGGTGATGTATGTTATGCTGATGTTTTCCGAGATGGCACCGGTGTTGTGGAGTTTGTGCGCAAGGAAGACATGACCTACGCGGTGCGAAAGCTGGATAACACTAAGTTCCGGTCCCACGAGGTACGTTTGAGTTTCTAAATAGGAACCGCCATTGGGAAGGACAGGACAGGACAGGGCATAGCTTAAGGATTGGGATGGTTCAAGGTAAGGTTGTCAGAAACCCATGGTGGAGCCACATGCACTAGGAGGATCCAAGGAATGGCTTACTTGAATGTAAGTTGATTTTACTATTGGGCTGTGTACACAACACTGAAATTTGTGCTCAAGTTACTGTTATTGACTTCACATGATGTCGGTTCCTTTCTGTAGTTTTTATGCTTTTAATAATACGTTTTAGTGTTGGGTGGGGTCGAGTTTTCAGACATTAAACTAAGCGGTGATTTGACAGCCATCCGTGGCTTTGGTTGGGAGGGATGGCATGTGGTCTGATACCTGTCAATCACAGCGACACCACAGTCAGCTCATGTATGCAGAAGAGGGCGGATAGCATTTTCCTCTGAGGGTGCTGCGCCGCCCTGCGATGCTCGATGCATGGCGAGCGGTGCGAGAAGCTGTGATCAGCTGGCGTCCTGTGTCTCGGAGGAAGCACGCGTCAGTCTAAATTGACAAGTAATGAAATTTCGGCAATGGGGGAGGGGCGTGAGCGTTTAACATTTTCTTTCAGGCCTTCAGCGGTAAGTAATTCCTGAATTAGTAAAGCTCATCCGGTTCTGTGTTAGAAAGCGATCTGTTGTGTTTTTCCCTAGGGTGAGACAGCTTACATCCGTGTAAAGGTGGACGGCCCACGAAGCCCGAGCTACGGGCGGTCACGCTCTCGTAGTCGCAGCAGAAGCCGGAGCAGGAGCAACAGCCGTAGCCGCAGCTACTCCCCACGTCGCAGCAGAGGATCTCCGCGTTACTCGCCTCGCCACAGCCGCTCTCGCTCCCGTACTTAAGCTCCCACAAAACAAGCTAGCTATCCGACCACAGCCGCACGCCCTACGTCGCCCTCTGCTGGACCCACGCTTGTACTTCATCTCCCTCTTGACTTGTCTCTCGACTCTTTTTGGTTTGCAGCGGAATTTCCACAAAATGAGTCTTTTCATTTTAAACATTTAGCTAACGAGATCAAAATGAAATGTAGCTAAGTGGATGTTTTTTTTTTTTTTTCTTTTGTTTGTCTTCCTCAGTTAACAACAACAAAAATAACAGACCTTTCCCTGTGTCTTATCCTGTCTTATCCTGTCCCTATCCTCCCTTGTGTCTTTTGTTCAGCATCCGTATTTTAACTGGTGTTTCATACCCCATTGTTGGTACATATGACAGAAAAGGTAGATATACAAATGCTAAAATGTTTTTGAAGAAATTGGCTTTTTTTTTCGGTATAGGGGGTAAGTTGGGTTTTAATTTTTGCTGGTTAGGATTTTTGTTGCAAAACTGTTCTATTTTTACCTTTTCATGTGTCTTTCTATAGACAACAGAGGAACAGGATTAAAGAATGCTTTGGAATAAAGGATTGTCAAGAACAGTTCATTCATATTAGGATAAAGCGTTTTTGGAGGAGGAGGAGCAGGCATTTCAATTTTGCCAATGGTATGATGACAAGTGTCTTTAGTCACCTTAAAACAAATTGCAGGATTTTTATTTAAAAAAAATTTTCTCCCCTCAGACTCTTAGTAATCTAAATTTTCTTAGTAAAGTAACACATTTATTTTTGCTTTGCCATTTTATTCTCCTTTTATAGTTCCCTCTGCTTTTTATTTGGTCTTTTTCCTTATTGGCATGCATGTGTTTTGTCTTAATGCCATGCTCATGAGTTGCGTACATACAGTTTTTTCCCCCCCCTCCCTTTGTTTTATTTTATTTTTTTGTGTGAAACATAAAACGTTGATCATTTAAAGTTGACCTGGACTGTGCCATTATAGAGCAACCACACAAACATCTCAGGAGATCAGGCTACTGATGGAAGAAGGTTTGCCTTGTGTACTTGTACCAATGTTAATTTCAAATCCACTAAAGAAAATGCTGTTGGTGTGTGTGTGTGAGAGACAATGGTTCAATGTAAGATAAACATGACGTTTAAAGGCTTTTGTTAGATCATATCATACATATCGTTCAGGGTTCATTATTCTTTTGAAAGAGAAAAAAATATATATGCATCGCTCCTGTGATAAATTCTTAGATTTTTTTTTTTTGACATAGCTGTGATTCTAACTTGATCCCTCTTTTTGATTTTGCTGGTATTTAAAGGTTTGGATTGGAGGAGGGACACACTGTCTCCCGATCCTTGGAGCCGGATCATTGGATCAGTTCAGGATCAGGAGCAGATTTAGGATTAGGATAAGGATGGATACATACATGGAGCAGGATCAATTTACCGGGAGCGGGAACCGTAGGAGAGGATCCCAACCCCCCCTCACCAAACCGCACTTAACCGGAGATAACTTATAAGCAGAAAACATTTCAATTGGCTTTTCTAGAACCAAATTCTTCTTTTTTTTTTCCTTTTTTGTTTTTGCGGAACCAGACCAAAGAGGCGCACACTGAAGGGATCCTGCGGTTGTTTTTTCTTTTATGAGATGAGTTTTTGTGTTAAAGTGGAGCAGAGCCAGGAACCGCGAGGCCGGATCAGTTGCTTTGGATGGAATCCACGTGAGGAGCTGGGTAAATAGAGGGATTTAAGGTATTTGGGAGGGTGGGCTGGGAGGTTCATATTGAGGGGGATTTTGTAGTTTATTTAGGGATTCATATATACAAAATGCTTCTGCATTTTTAAATATTATGTGTTGGAATTGGTGGGATTTTCTGAATTGGCTATTCTGATTTCTAGTTTGTAGTATTTTTTTTTTTTTTTTTTCCCTCTTCTCTCTTTCAATAAAGTTTGAAAATCCAGCATTTGCAGTATTTTCATTGATGTACACATTATTCATGTTGCTATATGGTTTGTAAACTGAAAAAACATTCATCGTTCATAAAATAAAAAAAAGGTTGGAGGGGGAGTTTATCTAAATTCTAAGTGAGGTTCTGAGGATATTTTTATTCATTCACTGTGCTATTTATTGCAAAATCCAGGATAAAAGAGCTCAACTACGGTTGCAAAACTGCATGTAAAATAATACCTCATGAATGATAGATGAATCCTAAGAAAAGTCAGCTTCCTGTGATGTTCTCACGTTATTCCACTGCAGACTTGGGTAACTGATGCTCATGTAAAGAGCTTCAGCTTTCTGCGTCTTCAAATCAATCTCAATCTGAGGCTAGTGTAATTAAATAAAACAGGATTTGAGCCTGTATGGACCATGATGTTATACAAATATCCAGGTTTGTGCTCACATCCAGACTCTTGACTCTATTGTGCTTTATGGCCAAAAGCTTTTCAGACACCTGATTTAGATTTAGTTCTGCAATAAAAGTTGAGTTTGCCTCGAACGAATATCTATCTTTTCTTCCAAAGCGGTTCCTGAGCAGGTTTGGAGCGGTGTTTTGCCGCTAGTTTATGAGTAATCTGAGTAATATTAGTCTGAAGCGTCATGTATAGATGGTGGCATTGCCAACCCAGTAGCTCCAGGGTTTAGTGTCTGTGAAATCAGCTTGTGTTCGGTTGGGTTTTTCTAGGGAGAGGTTATATGGCTTCAACCTGCTTTCTAAGGTGGATTTAAAATGTCTGATTAATCCCTCGGTGTGAATGGTACACCATGTGGGATAACTTCACACGATCTAACTACCACCACCCTGACTAATCAAACTCTATTCTAGATAGGGGAAACAAAAACCTTTATGCAAACTTAGTTGTGGCCAAATGAGACCTTGTGAGGAGAATATTAGTTCTTCGTCGAGGTCCGCACAACAAATTAGCACAGATTTTACACTGGATTCTCCTTCCTGATGTAAGCCTTCCAATTTATCCGATCTTGGGATTGGCACTGCATCCAGTGACTGGGGTTCAAATTAAAATTTTGTTGCATACACAGTATGATATGCAGTGAAATGCTTATACGTCTACCCGTGACCTAAAAAGAAGGGGTTCCGTGAAAACACGTTGCACTAGCGAGTACAATTAATTTAAATAAAGTAAGTTTTAAGAAGAGAAAATTATACAAATATAGAAAAATGAGTTTAAGATGAAAAATTAACAAGGTTGATAATAGAGTAAGATTGATATAGAAGTGTGTGAGGTGTTAAATGTATAATTCTGTATTATACAGGATAATTTACAGCTGAGTGCAGTTATTCATTTGTGTAAAAAAATAGCAATCTCCAGAGCAGGAGAATGTGCACAGTCCCAGGGGTGTGCAACATGTAAAGCACTGTGCAATTGTTCAACGTGATGAGTGGAAATGTGGAGATCTACCGCAACCCTGACTAATTACAAACTGTATATTCACTCACTCACTCGTGGTCTATAGCGCTTTATTCTGTATACAGGGTTGCAGGGTGCCTGGAGCCTTAACCCAGGACACTTAGGGCACATATGCTCATTCACACACTACTGGCAATTTGGGAACACCAATTAGCATAATCTGCATGTCTTTGGACTGTGGGAGGAAACCCATAATGCACAGGGAGAACATGCAGGTGCAAGGTGACAGTGCTAAACACTAAGCCACAATACTGCCTTGCAAACTTGATTGTGGACAAATAAGCCATTGTGAGAATAAATATTTTTATATTTATACTTGTAAATTGAAATGAATATTATGTGGAAATATGTGTAGTGTTAAGCTGGAGGGGAAAAATAAAAACATTAAATTTCCACACAGTTTGAACACTTAAACAAGGCCTGATGAGAGAAGTCGAGCGTCTTCTGCCCTGATGCATTGTGGGATGAAATAAAATGCGGGCAGGAGGAAGCTACTGGAAAACGCTCGTAAGGCGCCGGCGGAGATGGCGCCTCAGCCAATCAGAACGCAGGTGCAGAGAGATGGGCGGGGGTTGGCGCTTCCCTCCCTCCCGCCCTCCTCCCTCAGGATACGTAGTTGAGAATATGAGTGAAAAGCGCAGCCGATCTGTATGGACAGAGAGAGAGAGCGAGAGAGAGTGAGCTGTGCCTATTCCTGTGTGTGACTCTAAACGTGGTGTCCGGTGCTCCAGAGTAAATCATCTCTCCCGTGCAGAAGTTATCCTGAACACGGTAAGCTTAGCTGTATAGTATCGTTAAAGCTTTGCGTGCACGCGGACACGTTTATTTTGTCAAGCGCGGGCGTCAAGGGAGCGCGAGCATGATCTGCAGATACACCATGAAACGGCAGTTCTGTGATAAAGACAGGCATCTCACCGTCTGAGTAAATAAATCACATTTATTTTATATATTCTTATCCTTTTCTGAGTCCTGATTTGTGAACTCAAGTAAAGTGACGTCGATTTGACGTTAATTTTATGTGTAACGTTCACTTTTCTTTAAAAAGACCGTTTTCGGCTTATAAATTAAACAGAAATCTCAGATTTATATGTATTTTTTTTGTAAAAAAGTAATGACTAATTATTTCGTTGAAACGTATTGTATATTATGACAAAGCAAAAAAATATATATATTTTTTAAATAAAAACCGTATTTTTTACGATGACGTTTGGTCACGTGACCAGGACTGGTTATAACATGAAGAAACATGGCTGACGCTGAAAGGCAGAGGGGGGGGGCATTAACATCTTATACAAGGCAATTATGTAAAGTGGCACTTTATTAATCAAAGTGGAGTTCACATCCACAATACACAGGTCATAGATTCATATTTAAGTTCAGTCTGTATTTGTCAAATATCTGTTACAGCACAGTAAAATGTATTTATTCTTCACGTATCCCAGCTTCTGGGGTCAGAGCGCAGCCACGTGGGGTCACACATGGTTAAGGGCCTTGCTCAAGGGCCCAACAGCAGCAACCTGGCGTAGCAACCGTAGCAACCGGGGCTTGAATCGCAGACCTTCCGTTCAGTAACTTTAGGCCTTAACACACTTGAGCCGCTGCCCCATTTATCACTAATAAGCCGACCTGGCTATAACCAGCTCCTTAAAATTACACAAATTAACTTGAAGAACAAGAGTTAAGCAGTGTTGAATGTATTGAAAATATAGACAGTATGAGCATCGGGGATCTTATTATAGACCACGTAGTTATGTCTGAGCTTAGGGGTCCAAGCACTGAACACTACATATGTCATTACTGTATTTAACCACCAGATGACGCCCTTTTTAATGGTGGTTCCACATCAGGGACGATTAATTTTATATTGCGCCCAGGAACGGTTGCTTATCCCCTCCATACTCCTCCGCTGTTCGGCATTCACATAATTTTTTTTTTCTCCGTACTGTGGTACACTTGTGTATCAATGCTCTCCAATACAGCAGGTGGCAGTATGCACCTATTTGGTTTGCGAGTTACTATTGAACACAAGAGAACAATGCACTTAATGAATTACACCTTACCTCTTCAAGCGTACTTGGGCACGGTTCCCCAGGGCAGAACGGTTGTATTCTCCCTGATCGAAATGAACCAGACTTTGGGGTTCTCAGAAACAGTCCCTAGGCCCTAATGTGAAATAGCCCTAAAATATTCAATCAGAGAAACCTGCACTATAATTGTTTATACAATTACTATTTCTGTGCAATACTTAGTTAAATCAACTTTGGCTTGGAATACCTCTCTGTAATATGGCCAAACTGCAGGTTGTGATCAGTGAAAAATGAGTTAGTGCTTGGACCCCTCTCGCTATAAATTCCAGTAGCTGGATTGGTGTAGAGAAAGCTTATACTCCTGTATTCGAGTCATTGTACAGATCAAGCTGGATAGGGTTATAGGTGGCCATTTTGTCAATTTCCTAAAATCTAACCGCTTCTTGCTTGTTTAACTTATGTCAGAAATGCAAAATTAAAAAATTTAAACAATTTTTAAACTGAGATTTTTACATTGTGCTTACTTTAAATATATATATTATCTTGTAAATCTTGATTTTTTTAGTTCATTAAACATAAAGACCAAAAGTCTTGTAATTGTTCACTGGAATTTCTCACTAGTGATCTGTTTGCATAAACTAAATACAGGAATTATGCTTATAATTTCTGACTGTTCATACTCCTACACTGATTGCCCTTTAAACGTGTCTGGTTAAACAGGACGTGGCCTTGCACTGCCCACTAACTAAAGCTCACCCTACCCACTCAAACTCAATTGCGGGTTATTGTATTTGTCCCTGGACTACGCAGACTGTCAAGCATTGAATATTTTACTTTCCAGGAAATCCAATGTGCTATATCCTGTGGTGTCAGTACACATGGATTAGGTTTGTTCTTTCTCTTCTGGGAAAGAGAGAGGTTTTCAGATTGCCTTTCTTTTATTTGTTTTACCTTTTTAGCAGGCTAAGTGCAAAACAAGTTGCAAACCTCAAAAGAATATTGCTGTTTTGGTCCTAGATACATTTGTAATAAAGTTAGTGTTAAAACAAAATCCTACTGCAAGGAGGATCCTCCGGTTTAGTCTTTAAAGCTTGGCTAGGAAAGTGAATTTTGCCCAGACTTGCATTTCATACAACCGCAGGAGAAATGCTGAACATGACATTGTTTAGGCAGCACAAAGGGCGTCCTGTAAAAGGCTTTAAAATAGCTGGATAATGCTGATATTTTAAACGGTGTTAATGTTTTTTGTTGGTAATAATTGATCCAAATCGATAACGATTAAAGAGAGGAAAAACCTTTACTTAAGCCACATCGATTTGAACACTGTTTATAAATCTGATAAAGCTAGGAAGCCCAAAGACGATCCTGGGGCTGGTGACATTGCTGATCACTTGTTAATTAAACTCTCCAAATAATTACTAGGAGTAGAAATCAAGCAAGATTTAAAAAAAAAAAATTGTGGTTTAAAAAACAATATAAAAAAAAAAACGCCCATCGGGTTTTATCAGTTGCTTAATTGTTACTAATGGGGAGAAGCATGCTGTTCCTCTTCATGTCAAAGGCAGTTAATTTCCTAAATACCACTTGGCACCCAGATAACAGCTCTGGTGTTTTATTAATGACTCGATGAAATATTATACCTTGCACTATATTCCTGCCGGGTGGGTTTATACCAGCACAGAGTGTGTGCTGATATGTATTTGGGAAAGCAGAGTCACTACTGATAAATTAAATACTGTAGCTCCGCCCAGACACATGTATACAGAAAATATATAGACCATTATGCATTTAAAAAATATATAAATTTCCCCCCTCGCCACATGCAACAAGTGCAAAAGCTTGTACTAAGCTTGAAGCAGAATGAACTAATACATAATTTCATTTTATAGACAGAGCTAGTATCAACTATCAAGTTAATCGGGATTCAGGGGGGAAAACCTAACAATTTAAAAAATTGTTTTAAATTGTTTTAGCATTTAAGGTGGTAAAATGGTGAAGTTCACTCTTCACACGTGACGCGTAAATTATGAATATAAAATCATGATACAAACATAATCACGTATTGTAATGGCTGGTCCATGATGATTCCCGTCCCTAGTAGTTAATGATTTATATTTTAAATACATTTCTAGCTCTAATCAGTGAAGTACCAAAGGCTTGTTTGTGAGTTCATCGGATAACCAGATGAGTTTATCTAGCTAGATGTGGCATTGATGTTATCATTGTATGGTTCTTGACCTACGTTATATTTAGTGTTTGTAGGTTCATATATGCTTGACCGGGCTAATTGAGCTTTTCTCTTCGTGTATAGCGGCACCATGTGACAGCAGTTTGCTGGCTTGACATGTCTCTAGGAAAGCGTGTGTCGGAAATCATCTGTTGGATAAGTGTTTTTATAGAGGAACCATTTAGCAGAGCCATTTGTTGCACTCGGACTCAGAGTTATGCCTCATGTCTGAGTCAAAGCACCACACGGTCGGTCAAAACCGGCTGCAGATTTCACTGTTGGGGGAAACGCAGCAGGGGTCTGCTGAAGCTTGTTGCTAAGGGGAGTGAGGGATGCGGTGCCTTTATATGCATGCACAGCCCTCGCTTTTAAAGACGAGGCACGTCCTGGTATTGGATATAACAAGCTGAGTAGTGGCTATTTATTTATTTTAAATTCAAGACGTGAAAGCGAGAAAATGTCCTTGGTTGATTTTAAACCGGGCTTCTTCTCTTTTAAAACAGAGGAACCTGTCCTGGTTAAAAAAAAAAAAAAAAAGACATGATTCTGTTTCAGATTAGATTTTGTCACATTATACCTTTCAGACATCATGACTGACAGAAAAGCCGTGATCAAGAACGCTGACATGACTGAGGACATGCAGCAGGATGCTGTGGATTGTGCCACGCAGGCCATGGAGAAGTACAACATCGAGAAAGACATTGCTGCCTACATCAAAAAGGTAATGTAACATAGCGTGCAGGTCATCAGATGTCACATGATTTTGTATTTCCCGTAGAAGTGAATGACTGATGTGGTTTTGGTTAACGAGTCACCGGTCAACCCTTTAGAGCTTCCTTTAAGTTCTTTAAATAGCTTTTTTTTCCCTGGAATTTCTTGTTCTAAACACAGTTTTGGATAATTTTTTTTTATTACTGAATATAATGAGCCTAGTATATGTTAACAAATTATTATTTTTTTTTCCCCAGGAATTTGACAAGAAGTACAACCCCACGTGGCATTGCATCGTGGGACGAAACTTCGGCAGCTACGTGACGCACGAAACGAAGCACTTTATCTACTTTTATCTCGGTCAGGTCGCCATACTGCTCTTCAAGTCGGGCTGAGAAAGGCTTTTCCGGTTTCCATTGCACAAATCATGAGCTTAAGCTCCAAACCTGGACTGTGATGCACTGATGACTGATGCCACAACACTCACACACATGTACACAAGCGCACACAGACACAAACACAAACACGCGTAAACATAACCATACACTTGCTCACCCTGAGAAAATGGCTATGGAGGCTGTGCGTAAGTGCATGGACCATGTATAATATTTAATTTGTATATGTTGCTTTTCTGTAGTTGCTTTTTGAGTTCAAGCAACTTTTTTTTTTTTTTTTTTTTTTTGCTAAGTATTTTTGCAAAGTTGAATTATGTTTATTTTTTTTGCACTAAAGTTGTATAAACCGCTTCAATTGCTGCCTTTAAGTAATATTAAAGAATACGATATCATACATCAAGTGTGGTGGTGTTTCTCTCCCTCTTACACAAGGTCAGCTCTTACCAGTGTGAAGATGATGAGTGTGTTATACATGTCTGTGATGGGCTGTGCACTGAGGCGCCTCCATACGAAGTGACCTGCATGGGTATTCACCCATATTAAATGAGAAGCTTTAGGGAGTCAACCTGTTTAGGGAACTGTAAACAAAATCACTGGACAAGCAAAATTACCCATCAGGCGTTGGGAAACTTGTACATGACCTGGTATTAATTTAACACATCATTTTCATTCGCTGAGAGCTTGTAGCCTATCCTAGGGAACTTCAGACCGGGTACATTCTCACACAGGGGCAATTTAGTGTTATCAGTTAGCCTTATCTGCATGCCTTTTGAACTGTGAGGGGAAACCAGATTACCTGGAGGAAACCCACCAGGCATGGGGAGAACATGCAAACTCACACACACAGACCTGAGGCAGGAATCAAACCTGGGTGCTAAACATTATGCTGCCTTTTCACATACTGTTCATTTTTATTATCAAAGACTATATAGTATTAATATTACATAATGTTTAAAATTATCTGCATATATTTAATAAATCATTATTACATAATCTACTAGTCTCCATGATCACTCTAAGAATGACGGTGTCCATCTTGTAATTGAATCAATTTATTTACAGGTTATATTAATTTCAATAGTGTAGGTTTTATATAATGTAGCAGCTTTAATTATATACATCAGCTATATGTATATATACACTATATTTTTATATTTATCACTAGTGTGATATTGCCGCAGAGCAGCAATGCATGTATCCATGGTTTTTTGCGTTGCCAGGGTAACGCACAGAGGAAGTGATTTCTGTGTTGGTGATGTCACATGGTGTTCCGAATAGAGAAATTTTGTCAAGAGAAGTTCCCTTAACAGGAGTACTGTTAAAGTCCACTGCGGAACAAAGCAGCATAGGGCAGTATTGCCTTTTAATGCTCTAGTGGGATTTCACACATTCACTCATACAGAAATAAAGCTGATTTCTAATTAACACAATAAATCTTAACATTTCTATTTGCCTCTCCAAAAGGGTCATTTTTATTATCTAGGGCAGCCCAAGAGGTTGGATACATAGGCGTTTTTCCTCTTATGAAATGTTAGAACAGAACCAGGCCGAAGACTATTCTGTATGTTTCTTTGATCTGATCTGAAGTCAGTAGTTTATCAGAATCTCTGCACTAAAGAAGAAAATCATTAGTTCTGATAACTTTAGAACCCAAAACTTTTATTTTTTCACTGGAATCTTTTGACTTATCAGTTCATGATGAAGTCTGCCTCAAATCTGAAGCCGACACACAGGGCTCCTGGAACTGGAAAGTCGCATCCATGAAGTGTTTTTAGACATAGAACAATATGATTGACTACATGCCCAAAAAAAAAAACTGATGCAGATATAAAGAATATGCTGGAAGAGTTTGAAAATGCCAAAAAATATAATAGAAACACTATTAATAATATTATAATATTATCATTTTAAATGGACACTGACTGTTATTAAGATATACCATGGATGATGAATAACACAAATGTTTTATAATGTTAAGCTGTATCAAAGATGTTTTTAAAAAAAAATTTCCACCCAAATATTTGACCATATACTATAGGTATGAATATTGGAAGCAAAATGTTTAACACTGTTACTTTCTTATATACTGTATAGTGTGGCATGTCAGTTGGCATGCTATGGAAGAGACTGGGTGCTGGCCTTTATGAACAACTGGTGTCTCATTCATGGTGTGTGTATTTCTGCGTCTGGATCCGAAAAACATGAAAAAGCATCAACTAAAGACTGTCTGATTGTCTATACTACGGTGTATACAGAGTCACAGGGGCCTGAAGAAGGGCACGAGGCAGGGTACACCCTGGACAGGGCACACACACATACATAGACATTACGGGCAAGTTGGGAACGCCAATTAGACTAATCTGCACGTTGTAAGACTGTAGGAAGAAACCAGAGTACCCAGAGGAAACCCACAAAGCACTGGGAGAACATGTGAACTCCATTCACACAGACCCCGTGGTGGGAATCGAACCCGGACCCGGGAGGTGTGAGGCAACAACGTTAACCACAAAAGAATTATGACTTAAATATATAATATGTCCAAAAGTTTGCATCTTCAATGTTTAACTTCTTTGAAAACACCCCAATGAAAACATTAGAGAAGCACGGCGATACAGACGTCAGTGTTTAATTTCACCAAAAGTCCTGTGGGTGAATAAACACAATTCACCACAGACACACTCCAAAATTTTGTGGAAAGCCTTCATAGAAGAGTGTAGCACGTTATAAGAGCAAAATTTTATACATTTTATTTATTGATTTATTTATCTATTTAAGAACAAAAAGGATTGGTCTGGTGTCCATATACTTTTGAGCAGACAGTGTGAAAACATGAATTCACATACAAATAATACAATAATAATAATAATAATAATAATGAATTTAATTTATAATGCACTTTACATTTTACAAGGAAAATCTCAGAGTGCAGTCAGACAATTAGGAGAACATCACATTAAAAACAGCAATACTTACACAGTTAAATAATCAGTTAAAACATTGATTAAAGAGAAACGTTTTCAGGTTTGTCTTAAAACATGTCACAGACTGTGGAGCCCTTAAATGAGGAGGAAGGGTATTCCACAGTCGTGGGGCAGCACAAGAAAAGGCTCTATCTCCAGTGGTACGGGAGCGAGTCCTAGGAAGTAAAAGGAGGTGTGTGTTGGTGGAGCGTAAAGTACGCTGGTGCCAGTGAGTGGTAAGGAGTTCTTTTAAGTACATAGGCGCATCTCCATACAGACATTGAAAGGTGAGCAAAGAAATTTTGTAGGTGATCCGTGCAGTAACAGGAAGCCAGTGAAGGGAACGTAGCACGGGAGTGATGTGCTCGTGTTTCCTCACTCTCATCAGAACCCTGGCAGCACAGTTCTGCACATACTGAAGTTTTTGTATATTTTTGCCAGGAATCCCGATAAGAAGTGCATTACAGTAATCCAATCTGGACGAGACAAAGGCATGGACCAGTTTTTCTGCATCAGCGAGGGAGAGTGCAGGCCGAAGTTTAGCAATATTTCTAAGATGTAAAAAAGAAATTTTGCAAATGTGCTTAATATGGCTTTCAAAAGTAAGATAAGGGTCAAAAATAACACCAAGGTTGGTGACTGTTTTAGAGAGAGAAATGTCCTGACCAGAAAAAGAAATACTAAAAAATTTTTGTCGCTGAATTTGGTGTGGAGTGCCAATCTGAATCACTTCAGTTTTTGAACTGTTAAGATGAAGGAAGTTTTGCTCCATCCATGCCTTTATCTCATCCAGACAAGCAGTGATTCAACTACTTTATTTTAAATGCTAAAACTATCAAATACAAATGACTCATAATATATATATATATATATATATATATATATATATATATATATATATATATAGTTAGCCGACTTTTATAATAATAATAATAATAATAGTTATTTCTTTTTAAAAAGGAGGAACACTTCCGGTTGACACCGGAAGCGCATCACGGTTACCATGACAACGCCACCACTTTGCCCCTTTCAAAATGGCGGCTGAGATAGCTTCACGCGAATCGAGCTCTTTGATATCGTGTGATGTCCCCGGGTTTCAGCCGTCGCCTTTCGCTCCTCATGCGGCACGGAGCGCTGTCCTGTCGGCCGAGTTTCAGTTCAGTCGCTGCTTCAGTAAGATAAAAGCTCTGCGCTACGCGGACAGTCCGGGCTTCAGAACCGAGCTGAACCTGCTGCTGGACCAGCTGATCTCTGAGAACTACACCAGCAGTTTCACACAGGAAAACATACGAGCACAGGTACATCAGTGTTACTTCAACTTACTTTATACTTTAAACAAAACTAACCATATAATAGGAATTGGAGTTACACTGGGGCAGGGCGTTAACCTGGACCTACACTGTTACTGTTCATAAACATATGTTTTTAAATATTATCCTCACAATGAATCCAGTTTGAGTTAATTATTTTGGTTTATTACAGTCTCTATGGTTCTTCTTGGTTTCTGCAAGCGTAAAGATTATACACTTTTTAAAAAAAATCTAAAGTGACTGAAAAAGGTCATGTGATCTAATGAGTCCTGATTGACCCTACCCCGGAGCGATGACCGCGTCAGGGTGAGAAGAGAACTGCATGAAGCGATCATGTTCAGTGTCCACTGTATAGAGTTATGATCTGGGGTTGCTTCAGTTGCTCAGATCTGGGCTCAGCAGCATTACGTGGCGATAAAACAAAGTCAGCCGGCCCACCTAAATGTACTGAATGACCAGGGTATTACTATTATGTTTGGAGTCCCCGCCCCGATGACCCCCTGGGTTCTCAAACTGCCGTGAATGACGATCCAGTGTCGACCTGGCAACCTGACCCCTTTAAGTAACTGGCACAGAAACGACGGACATATCTCCAGATTAGGGAGTATTCGTTGCTGAATGTGCCAGATGACAGATGGACGGACCAAAATACCAAATAATCTTCTTCCTTGTCTTTCGGCTTTTCGGCCATTCAGGCGAATCATCTGCCTCCATCTAACCCTATCCTCTGCATCCTCTTCTCTCACACCAAATGATTTCATGTTCTCTCTCACTGCATCCATAAATCTCCTCTTTGGTCTTCCTCTAGACCTCCTGCCTGGCAGTTCAAACCTCAGCATCCTTCTACCGATATATTTACCATCTCTCCTCTGAACATGTCCAAACCAACTCAATCTGGCCTCTCTGACTTTATCTCCAAAACATCTAACGTGGGTTGTCCCTCTGATGAACTCATTATTGAGCCTATCCATCCTTGTCACTCCCAAGGAGAACCTCAGCATCTTTAGCTCTGCTACCTGCCTCCTGTCTTTTCTTCAGTGCCACTGTCTCTAAGCCATAGAGCATTGCTGGTCTCACCACTGTCCTGTACACCTTTTCTTTCATTCTTGCTGATACTCTTTTCGAGTAAAAAAAAAAAAAAAAAAAAAAAAAAAAAAATATATATATATATATATATACACACACACACACACACACACAAGCAGTGGCTTATTAGTTAGCACTGTCGTCATCATGCAGACACATTAGACACATACAGATTAGGCTAATTAGCATTCCCACATTGTCTGTCGTGTGTGAGTGCGTGTATAAGTGTGTGTGCCATGCGTTGAATTGGTACCCCTGTCCAGGGTTTACTCTGCCTTGTGCTCAAAGTCTCCTAGATAGATAAGTGACTCTGTATACAGGATAAAGTGGTATAGATGAGTGAGTAAGTAACGGCACAGCTATTTTCCAGGACATGGATTTTGCAAGAATGGCTTTGGGAGCATAAGGAATCATTTTCATACTGGCAGAGTAGATTCCAATAGGTATTATTAGTATTATTATTTGACCTAGTAGTAATTTTGGGGAATTGGGAAAGGAAATATGAGAAATAATTCTTCCCCTGATCGTGCGCTGTAATCAAAGCTAAGACGATTGAGTAAATTATTACTGTGGGATCTGTACTGTACTTACTACACTGATATGGAGCTGGTTTTAGGAAGAAGCCTCTTCTTCTTCGTTCTTTGGCTGTTACCTTTCAGGCGTTGCCACGGCCAGTCATCTGCCTGCATTTAACCTTATCTCCTGCATCCTCTTCTCTCATACCAACTCTGTCTTCTCTCACTGCCTCCAAATTATAGCTGCCTCGATATATTTTACAGACCATTTTCTTTGGTGTAATTCTCTCCTTTGCAATATCACTGTTTACAGTGATATTTATTTACACATGATGTCCCCTAATCTACATTGACTTTCATTACTACAGCCTGCACCACTCACCTTTTGCAATGCTGTCACTTTTAATTTATACACACACACACAAATGTATATGTATATTTCCTGTTAGTGTTAGGATTCAGATTGTCTTGTATACGAACCAAACACGGTACACTATTGCATTACTTGGCTCTTAGTTACCTGTCTAGTCACGCCCATCTCGAGAAAAAAGGTCTAGATTACTGGTATGTTAATTATTCTTATTCATCAGAAAAGCAACAGGGTCCGGATAAAACTATCGCATGTCCAGGTCCGGGCTGCAGGTTTTTATTGAGCTAGAACAGCAGAAAAAGCTGTGTGCTCTTGATGGCCTAGAGTCCTCTTCTTGGCTGACAGGAGCCGAAACCAATATCTGCCTTAAGGTTTAATGTTTTGTGCATTCTGAGATGATGTGCCCTGGACCTCAGTGTCTTGTAGCTAGTTATAGCTTTTAACTTTAAACATGGTTAATAGCACCAACATATCGAACCTGGGTACCTGAGTACTTCAGACACACCCTGGAATACTGTTCAGGATAAACCATGGATCGGTTTTGGCCAAATATAACACTTTCTCTCTTTCTTCCTCTTTCAGGATGTCTGTGGGCTGCTTGTGCACGCCAGCCGATTGGTTCCTCACAGCCAGGAACATCTCGTTGTCAAACTGTGTCAGCTGATTCACCAACTTCTAAATCAACTTCAGGTATGTCACACTTCAAACAGACAAACATCACTCTTAAGCTTCATATGTTCTTTTCCTCTGTCGGCTTGGTCTTGCTCCTATATGCTCTGGATCTGCTGTAACCCTCGAACAGGATAAAGTCTTTAGTGAAGATTTATAAAAGACTATGCTTGTTTCGTAGGTCATCGTAGACGAGCAGGCGTTGGATGCGCTCGTGACGTATTGCATACGCGCTCTGCACACGTGCAGCACATGGACACACACAGAGATCCTGCTCGCGCTCTCCTCAGTGCTGTACGCCAATGGAGCCAAGTGTCAACGGGTAAGGCTTTTTTAAACACAGAAACTATGTCTATATGGAAGTTATTCTTGTTTTTCTTTGTGTGATCTGGTAGCTCTTGTCCCTTCAGCACCTTTCAGATCTTCTTGGGCAGAATGGCATTCTTCTGAAGTACGGTGATCCCAGTCAGAGTGATGTCATGCTCCAACGCGCTGCCGTACACTGCATGGCCAACCTTTGCATCAGGTTAGCTTCAATTTTGTATATTTTATCCTGTGGTATCCCTCAGGGCTCAGTTCTGGGTCTGCAATTGTTTGCAGTTGTTTAGTATTTTGTGCCTAGCAGAATAATTCATAAATGAAACACAAGTTTTAAAACATCTCGGGACTAAAATGGGTTTATGTGACGGGGAAATAACCTGTAGAGAATGCACTTTATGGGCACTTTGCTAAAAATTTAGAAATTATTTCAACATCCCTTTTTGAAATCCTTTAATAGTCTTGCGCTAAAACTCTGAATTGTAATACAAGGTTTAATTACTTTTATGTTTCTGTTAGTGTTCCTGGTAGTCCCTTTTTAGAAGAACCGTACAAAGGTGTGTGTTACAGAATCTTTCTGCAGACCCTTCAGTCACGAAAGCCTCCCAGCATGGAAGATCTGGTCTTCTGTACGGTCAGTGCTTTCCATACAGCTTGCTCAAGGTTTTGTACAACTCGATTCAATTAAAAAACAATTTTAGTTGATAGTCTGCTATATTTTTGTCCTTCTCTCAGTTGTTGCAAAGTGCTCTAAAGGGGATGCAGTATTTCCTGAATATGGGGAAATGGAAGGCTAGCCCCGATCAGGACCTGGGGTGCCTGTTGGCCGTGCTTAAGGTAACACGATACGAACTGTCTTTGCTTTGTCAGACAATTAGTCTCAGTAGTATTAGATTCTCCTCACATGGTTTATGGAGCGTCTGATAGATTTTGTACACTTTTCCGGCCACAAGCTTATGAATCATACGCTTTCTGATTGGCCGTCTGCATTTGCAGAATTACATCTGCTCCAGGTTAAATTTTCCATCAGAAACATGAGCTGAATGTAATAAACTTTTCTCACGAATGCAGTGTTTCAGGTTGACCTGCCAGGTTCCTAAATGGAGCCACAGTTATATGTATGTGTGTGCATATATCTGCTTCAAGTCTGAAATGCCAGCCTCCCAGGAACTCCTGAAATGGCTTGGAGTGAGGTCAAGACTGTATGGGGGGATGTGGCAATAACTTTGGGTGTACAGTTTCCACAGACCGATGCATCTCTTTCACAAGTTGGTGACGTTATGCGTAGACGTTATGCGAAGAAGTTATGCATAGATTTTCAACGATCAGGCGTTCCACCCGCTGGATTTTCATGGGAATGACTGCAGTGAGCTCCGAGCCACGAGATCGCCATTCACAGACTTTAAATTGTTTGCACTGGTCAAATGTTTTGCAGCAGCTAAGAGTCTCCTCACCGTACTGTGATTGAAGTCTACTCTAAATCAGTCAGTTAGTTTTTCACCAGAAGTTCCATCACAAGTCCTGGTTTAACCTGAACACCCCTTGTGCATATATATTATCCAATTACTAGTTCAGCACCATGTTCATTACCTTGGGAAAGGTTTTTTGTGTACCGCTGTGTTTCTGATCAATGAGCAGTTAATCACAAATAAAGCTAAAGCATAACTTTTGCCTCGATTTGTACCTGAAAAACAGATTAAAAGATGTGAAAGCAGCCTAAAAATGAGCACATGTTTACTGATCAGTTATAGAAAGATGTGTGTGGTTGGTCATTTTGTATGAAAGCTTTCTGTGAAATAATTATATTCTCAGCCAAAAACAAAATGTACAAGCCTCTGGAGGCAGTGTTATGATCTGGTGTTGCATCAGTCGGTCAGGTCTAGACTCAGCAACGTTATGTGGCAATAAAATGAAGTCAGCTGACGACTAGAATGTACTGAATGACCAGGTTATCATATCTGTGGAGCTTTTCCTTCCTACCCTTATGACAGACCATATTCCAGGGCTCAGGTTGTGAAAGAGTGTGGGTGTGTTTAAAAATGATAAATTTATTTGGTACAGTATTATCATTCTAGAATTCTCACGATTCTGCTATTAACCTATGGATCGAAGAAGAAAGCGGCTTTGGCATCAGCTTGGCTGCTGGGATTATTTTTAGCTCGGCAATGTTTCATGGATAAGTGTCTGAATACAGAGAAAGCACATCAGCCTCTGAGAGTCTGTGTGCGAGATTACATAACATTACATAACAATGAAACATGCTTAGAGGCGAGTGTGATTTATGCATGCAATTTGCACAATACGAATACGAAAAACGCAGGGTGTGACACCACTCAGCTGAATCCAAATTATCACTCTAATCACGCTCGTCTTATTATTATTATTTAAAAAATATATGTAATTACTGCATTGTTCGGATGTAACAATGTCAATGTGTCCTTTTTATGAATAATCTGTCATTTAAATCGAAGGTCCAAGATAACCGTGAATCAATTTTTTTTTTTTTTTTTTTTTGGCTAGAAATTCATGTTTCATGGGCTGCCAGGAATAAATGTGGAGATGCCACCAGTTCTGTACCCGGCGCCTCTCCCTCAGTACGACGCTGTTCCTGTGAACAATGTCGAACCTGCGCAGGACGTTCCAGCTCAGAGGAAAACACCAGCTGTATGTTGGAGGCACTTTTGTCTAAACAGTGCAGTCTAGTTTTTTTTTCTTGAGTGTAAAACTGTGGCCTTTAAAACAGCAACCTGAGACAGTCTTGCTTCTCACTGTGTGCATTCCAGGCCCAACAGAACAAAAAGCGGAAGTCTCGCGGGAAAGGCAAGAAAGCCAAAGAAGATAGGAAGACGGAGGACGGAGCAGAGGAGGGTGATGATGATGAGGCGAGTTCGACGCCTCTTAGGAACGGAGTGAACGGAGGACCAGGACGAGGAGAGCATCAGATTGTCTGGCCTCCAACTTCGACTGAACCTAATCTGCCTCTCCAGCCAGGAGCAAGCCGTCAGCTCTACCCGTCCTGGAAGAAAGGGAGCTCAGACTCGGAGTTCTCCGATCCTGAGGGTGGAATTGCGTCCAAACTCAGGTTTGTTCCAATCAAACTTATTGTATAAACTAAAAATGTATAAAATAATGTAAATGCTTTTAAACATTTACCCCCATACCTAACATTTTTTATGTCAATGGTCTCATAACATTTTGTATTTTAGTTTGATTGTATTTTAAAAATTGACAGAAATAATAATCATAGTTATTATTATTGTTGTTATTATTATTATTATTATTATTAGTATTAGTATTATTATATTTTTAAAAAACTACCCCAAAATATTAACATATGTAAATAGGCCTGGGAATCACCAGGGGTCACACGATACGATATTATTACAATATCTCGATGCTGATTCGATTTGTATTGCAATTCTGTTCGCAATAGTAAAGTATTATAAAGTATTTTATAAATATTAAAAAAATTTTGTTATAGTTTTAAACAAACTGTTTATGAATGGTTTACTCACAACACATGACGCAGTTCTGTCTGCCCATGTATGAGCACGCCACCTGTAGGATTATAGAGAAACAGCAACATTTTACCTCCTTAAATGCAAACATTTTAAAATTAAAACATGATTAAAAAAGATAAATCAAGTTTTGGAGTCCGTGAATTACCATACGATTTTTTTTTAACTCCATCTCTATTTGTAAACATGAATGATAATCAAATAATGTTTCAATTAATGTTTTGCAAACACTCAAGGCATCATGGTAGGTGCTATCTGTGTAACGTTTGAAAGCGTTTCTGTCGCGGCCAGGAGCCGAGGGAAAGCAAAAAAAGATATGTATGTGGAAGAGGGTGGATAGCGCTTTCCTCAGAGGTTCTTACGCTGGCCTATGATCCAAAATAAGCAGCAGTTTGGAAACATGTGGTTGGTCGCCTTCTCATGTCTCCGAGGAAGCATGTGTGGACAGAATTTGCCTGACGGTTTGTCTTTAAAAAACTGATGTGATTTGTGTTTCTGTTGTTTACTCGGTTGTTCCTCGCCGTCTAGGCTGTACCTGGCTCGAGTGCGTCAGAGCGCCCTGCAGTGTTTCCTGGCCGTAGCCAAGTGTGTCGAAAAGAGGGTTCTGTACGGCTACTGGTCCTCCTTCATCCCTGACGCTCCAGGCATCGGCAGTCCTCCTTCGCTCACCCTCGTCACTATTGCTCTTAAAGACCCGTCCCCGAAGGTAGCGCAGTACGCTAACTAGCTAAGTTAGCAAGAAAATGACAAAAGCAGTGATGTTTGGGTTAAAAGGAAATCCGTTTCTTTCAGGTGAGAGCGGCGTCGCTGCAGGTGCTCTCAGCTCTTCTGGAAGGTTCTCGTCAGTTTCTCTCAGCGGCCGAGGACACCAGCGCACCCCGGCAAGCTTTCACTCCGTTCTCGGCCACTCTGGCTGCCAGCTTGAGGGAGCTGCACCGATGCCTTGTGCTCGCGTTACTAGCCGAGAGTTCCTCTCAGACCCTCACACAGGTCATAAAGGTACTGAAATAAACTGCAGATAAATATCAAGATGGTGATCTGGATACGTGTGACAGACAGTCCCACTTCAAAATCTTATTAGAGTATAAAAAATAAAAATAAATACATAGTAAGATTTAAGATTTTGCTTCACAGTTTTCTTTTGTTGATTAGAGCAACGTGATTTACATCTTCAGTTGTGTACAAAATTTAATGCTTAAAATTTGATCTTTAAATATCACACAGCTTTGTTATTTATGTATTCAGTATTGTATAATGATGTGTGGTGTGTTCCAGTGCCTTGCCCACTTAGTGTCCAACGTGCCCTACAGACGCTTAAGGCCAGGCTTGCTCAGCCCTCTGTGGAAACAGATTCGCCCCTACATCCGTCACAGGGGTGAGTCAGCCGCGTTCACCCACACGCACGGTGTGTAGAGTGCAATACAAGCATCATCAGGTATAAAACACAGAAACTAAAGGTCACATAATGAATCATCTGATGTGCTTAAAGCTGCATTTGAACAATGTTTATGTTTCTATGTAATTATCATATGCTTCAGACAAGATGGCACTTTAATAAGCTTGTGTAAAAAAAAAAGTCTACATAATTTGACTCATACACAGTGTTAGAAATAAATCACAGTTTTATTTACCTGCCTAATATGGTGGAAGTCCTCCTGTACCACATAAACAGCTCTGACTTGTCGATGCATGGACTCCAGAAAACTGGCACCAACATGTTAGAAGTATGTTGTGAGGTGGAGCAATCATGTGTTTATCCAAGACATTCCAACACAGATGAGGAAATATTAGCCAAGTCAACACCTTCAGTTCTTTTGTCATGTTTCTCAAACCATCCTTGAGCCATTTTCAACTGTGGCAGCGCTGAAAGATGCCACTGCCATCAGGGAACACCGTTTCCAAAAAGAACTTGATCAGCAACATTATTTAGGTAGGTACTAGGTAGGTGTAAATAACATCCACATGAATGGCAGGACCCAAGGTTTCCCAGCAGGACGTTGCCCTGAGCATCACACTGGTCTCTACCAGCTTGCCTCCTTTTTTATCGTACAACCTAGTACCAGCTTGTTAGCGCTTTCAGTTCTGGACAGGGGTCAGCATGGGAACACTCTGGACCGCAGAATGTCTGTAAAACAACAAGCTGCGAAGCACCATGTGTTCTGATTCCTTTTTTATCAAAGAGAGCGTTAACTTTTAGCAGTTTGTGCTACAGTAGCTCTTATGTGGGATCGAACCAGACGGACTATCCTGTCGCCAGTTCACTGGTATTCCTTCCTTGGACCACTTTTGTTTTCTTTGGTACTAACCTCTGCATACAGATTTGTTTTGGGGATTCCCTGACCCAGTCGTTTAGCCTTTACAACTTGGCACAACCGTTATGACTCCTAAGTGGGAAAAAAAACGTTTGCTCGAAACTATCATGTGGAGATCACGAGTTCGATTGCCAGGGGATGCTACATCAATCCATTCATATGCTGGGAGCTTAGAGAGCAGATTGGCATAGTGAGATGTATTGGGAGGGAGAGGTGGCATGCTCTCACTCCTGCATCAATCATAACGGCACCTAGCCAATCGTGTGCACCTGTGAGTGGAGCGGATAGCGCTTTTCTTCGAGTGTGTTATGCAGCTCTGTAACGGAGGTGAAAAGATGTGGTTGGCGGCTACATGTGCATTAAAGGAAGATTTGCACCCTCCCTGGTCCCTGGATCTGTTTGTGGTGTGGGTGTGCTCTAAAAAAAAACAGGTGGGAAATTTAATGCGAAAAATGAAAAATCCAAACTAAATAAATTTTGACCACTTGCCCATTTTACCTGCTTCCAACACATCAACTTCATTTGCTCCCGTTCAGCCTTTAAAGATGCCATTGTAACGAAGCAATCAATTTTATTCACATCGCTTGCTAATATAGCATATATACTATGCTTAAATTCAGTAAGAATGGTCTCATTGATCGTCCCATGATCATGTGAACTACTGATAGAGGTATTATGAAGCAAAGGAGGGTGACAATTCTTCATGAGTCTCGTGATATCACTTTGCAGATGTGAACGTGCGGGTGTCCAGCCTTACTCTCCTGGGTGCCATCCTCTCTGCTCAGGCCCCCCTCCCTGAAGTGCAGCTCCTCCTTAAACAGCCTTCCTCTACTAACACTTCAGCGGACGCGAAGGGGGCCGAGGAGGGTCCGTGCTGGCTGCTGCAGGTGTGTGTGGCTCTGGTTACTCAGCCGAGAGAAGATTCCTGCTCCGACAGCGACACCTCGGCAGCTGCAGCAACCTCTGGTTCACTGGAACCTTCTCCTGTCCGGCTCGAGGCGCTTCAGGTGAGCAGGGAATAGGGATGATTTTTGGAGGAGATGGTGAGCTGATCGGGGTCTACCGGGTGTTTTAATCGTTTGTGTGTGCTTCTCAGGTTTTGGCTCATCTGGTGAAGGGCTACTTCTGTATGGCTCAGGGATCTTTGCTGGAGTTGGGGCAGCTCGGTGCTCGCTGTCTTCGAGAACAGGACCCGTCTGTGCAGTTGCATGGAGCGAAGGTGAGTCTGTTTGTCTCATCTTTGATCCCTTTTACTCTCTAGCTCTAAAGCTCTTATTGTCCCTGTGTTCTTGTAGCTGCTGGAGGAACTGGGCACTGGAATTATCCAGCAGTACAGAGCCGATCCCAGTACCACCGAGAGTGTCACTCCTGTGCCAGTCACCCAGGTTGGTTACCACAGGAATTGGCATTAAAATTAAATATAGTTCTAGTGTTATGTATTAGTATTAGGTATACAAGCTTTACGGATGTTTTGGGGTGTTTGGTACAGGTGGTGCAGTTCTGGTCTGAGGTTCTGACCGGTCCGCTGATTGGAGCCTTGCAGAATGAGCAACACCCGACATTACAGACTAGCGCATGCGACACGCTGTCCTCCATCTTGCCGCAGGCTTTCAGTCAGCTTCCGGTAAGTGTGTGTGTGAGATCAGTCTGTCTTTGTGCTGTGAAAAGAGGTTAAGGATGACTGTTGTTTTTTGCTTGATGTAGGATAATTGTCTGAACTTATAATTTAAACAACTTTAATTTATACCACTTCTAAATATCAACACTTATTTTTCAAATATTTAATAATGTGGCATTGACCAGTATTGACCATGCATTCCACTGGTCATGTGATAGTGATGGGTCGTTCATGAACGATTCGTTCTTTTTCTAATAGGCGTGCATGCACAAATCATCGGAAAACCTCTGTAGGTTATGTACAGGAAACGGAATTGAGCGATTCTTTCTTAATGACTCTTCTACCCCGAGTCGTTCGTTCTTTTTTTCACGTGACTCCCATAGACGTTATGCAATGGAGTACACAGAAAACAGAATTGAACGGTTCTCCTAAATGAGTCTTTAAGTCTCAAGTCCCGAGATTCACGTGACTCCCATAGATGCTATGCAGTGCAATAGATTCAAAATAAAGAACGACTCGGACTGGAAGATATAAGAGGTGAGCTGCTCATTCTGTTTATTATAATATGTCCTTAGCTGCATTGTAATATTTTGATTACTGGAACTTTAGCTAAAAATTTGTGTATATAGACATATTGGGGGTCATTTTATAGAAAATGCAACATTTTATTTTATTTCTGATCAAAAGAACTAAATGACTCAAAATGATCCGTATTTTGATGAACGAGATTTAAAGAACCGAGTCACTAAAATGATACAAACTTCCCGTCATTATCATGTGATACAGCATGGTTTAATCCTATAAAGTTAATAGAGCACAAAGAATGAAGTGGGAACCATTTCGCAGCTTCAGGAATGAATTTACTATAATATTATAGATAATGCGTATAGTTACCTATTATGCTGAATACACTTTGTGGTCATTTTAGGACATTTAGATGTGTTTCCACTGTGCACATACAATAAAAAAAAAATGAGAATGAGTATGAGTAATATTTCGTGTGCTTAAGCAAATAGGAATTAAGAATCGAAGCATGTAGGTTTATAATAATTACAGTCTTGTCTCGTATTTAATTAAAGCGGTATACTTTCCTTTGGCCGCAGTAGGAAAGCTCTCCCTGACTCAGATTTCCTCCTGTATTTCTGTGTCTCTATATTTCTGAAGGACAAGACTCAGGTTCTGTGTATCACACTGTTGCTTGGGCTGACGTACAGCGAGAACTCCTTAGTGAAAGCGGCAGCAGTGAGAGCTCTTGGTGTCTACATTCTCTTCCCCTGTCTCAGAGAGGTATGACGTGCCTTATAAATTCATAACCTTCCTCATGTTCACCCAAGTCAGTGCTGATTAAGAGCTTTTTTTCTGTTCAATCAGATCTGGCTCTTCATCTGCTCCTTATTTCTCATTCTCTTTTCAGGACGTGATGTTTGTGGCAGACACGGCTAATGCCATCCTCACCGTTCTGGACGATCGCTCACCCAATGTCCGTGCCAAGGCTGCCTGGTCGCTAGGCAACCTCACCGACACACTCATCGTCAACATGTGGGAGACTAATACATTTGCATACTTTGTGCGATTGCTGTCATTTGTGATTTAGTGGAATTAACTTCTCTAAGGTCTGTTGTGTTTTTTTTTTTTTTTTTTTTTTTAATCAGGGAGTCTGTTGGCCAGGATTTTCACGAGGAGCTCTCCGATATGCTGCTTCTTAAGATGCTCAGATCTGCCACCCAGGCATCTGGTGACAAAGACAGGGTATATATACTGTATTCATAGAGCTTTATTACTGCCATTAGAAGGAATATATATTGTTTAATAAAAAAAGAGTGAAAAAAAAAACAAGAGTGAATAATAAGGAAGTCCAAGACAACATTCTAGAAAATTCAGTCATGACTTGGTTTAATAAATAAATAAAAACGTTCCCATGCTTTAAACATTCAGCAGAGCACCGTTTAATTAATTAATAAATTATGGAACGATTTCTGTCACTCGGCAAAATTCAGTGATTAGGTAAGGAGGAGGTTATTCTGAGCAGCAATCAAGAGCATAGACACAGAACACAGCTGGGCATTTCGAATGTTTGTGTTCAGAAAATCTGGTTCAGAGTGAAGCATGATGGCGGTAACATCATATAATGTGAATGCATTTTATTAGCAAACGGCGTGAAATCAGGGTTAAGTTCAATTCAGTTCGTCTGAACACTACAAAACGCGAAAATTTTCAAGGGGTATAAATGGTCTTGTAAAGAAAATAATGAAGAAACCACATCAACATAAATACAAGACATTATAGAAAAAAACTAATCAAAAAAATTTTGTGATATATTGCGATTTATTATTCTTTTTTTTCCCTTTTGTGTGGCATTTTTAATGTACACGCAATCCACACTTACTTCAAAGAATTTATCAACGTTTCTATTTGAGGTGGAAATATGTTGCAGTTCCTCTTTAATCCTGCAGGTGGACTCATACATTAGTAGGCAGGACGGCCTCCTGTACGGCAGGAGTGAAATATTTGCCAAATTTGTTTAGAATTGTAACAAAACCGTAAAAACCGTGTTATAACACGAAGCGAAATGGAATTACAATTTCTGAATTCTTTTATTTGTTTAACAGTGAAGTTAATGAGGGGTTTTGTTGTTTCTTATAATGAAGTTGTTATATTTGTTAAATTTCATTGTTGTTATATTGGTATGTATTATATTGTTATATTATTTTATAGGTGAAGAGTAATGCAGTGCGGTCTCTGGGGAACCTGTTGCACTTCCTGCAGCCGTCGCACCTAAGTAAGTCGGCGTTCACACAACCTCTCGATCAGGCCATGAGGGCTCTCATAGACACGGCCAGAGGGGACGCTACCATGAAGGTGCGCTGGAATGCCTGCTACGCTCTCGGCAACGCTTTCCAAAACCCCGCCTTACCCCTGGGTGAGTATTCAGACGTAGAAATCCAGAAAGTGTACCGTGTTTCAGGAACACATCCAAGGAAATCAAAAGCTTATTGAGGAATGCAAAGAATTTCCAGGGAATCTGGGTTTTAAATTGTGTACTTGAATTTATTATTATTATTATTTCAAAATTAAAGGTTTAAATAAATCTGGCAGCTCTATCTTGGGTCTGTTTCTTTTTTTTTCCCCCAACATCCACTGACCATCATCTGGCTAAAGCATGATTCCTATAAGAATTTGAGTTGTACTGCACATTTTGCTTGCTTACATCATCAGAATCAAACCTTTGCCAAACTCTCAGTGGGTAAGGATGAAAGGAGCTCTGCCTCTTCATACTTGTTGCTAGGAAATACCAGCTCATTTGGGAGACTCGGAATGTACAGACAACACCAGAATTGTTTACACTCCTCATTCAAATGAACCGTACATACGGTAATATTTTGAGAAGAAAAGTAGAGCATTTCTTTCCTTTCAACACTCATTTCCCTGATGAGTAACAACACTAGATATCTTGTAAAATCTACAAAGTTCGGAGAAGCTTGTAGACAGCTTGCTGCTTTTGTCTCCAAGCAGAACAATTCAAGCCTCTTTGTACGCTCCTGTGAATACAGACCCCAACCATTTGAGTCCCGATTTTATATTTTTGCACAGTCCATCTGCTGTCTTACTCACCTGGCCGAGGTAACCGTTAACCAAACATGGGCATCTGTGAGTTCATATATGCGTAATAGGGCAGATAACGCTTTCTTTTTAAAGTCTTACGCAATCTGGTGACTAGTGGTTTAACACAGCGTATTTAAAACACGATCCGCACAGATTAATTGCAAAGTTTAATCATCCTTGTGGAGAATACTGGTTTGGACCTCATTTCTAAAGAACATGCACACATGCGAATGATACTCTCATGCTCAGACTCTCTCGTGTGCACATTAACTGTATTTTCACTTGCTCTGTGCTCTTCAGGGTTGCCAGATCACAATGATGGAATCCCGTCTGGGCAGACTGATTTTCTGAAATTAAATAAATAAATATTTTATATATACTGTATACACTCTATATAATTTTTTTTATTTTTTATTTATTGCACTTTAACTTACCAGTTTAGTATTCAGTATTTAGTTTTAAAATTAAATTTAAACATTAGAAATCTTCAATGTTGTTTTTCCAAGATCACTGGCAAAATTCTCTCCTTTGTTTTCTAAAAGTAATAAACAGAAACTAAAATTCAGTTTGTTTCCCCTTTTTTGCTGATGGAAAAAAAATATCTGGTTGGTGAATCAAAAACCGTTTCATGATCCGCACAGTGAGTTTTGGAACCCATTGCAATCAGATGTGTAGCGCAGCGCGAGCAGCAGTTTGATAAAGATGCTTGTTGGCCAGTTAGTGAGACCGAAAAATTGTTAAACATTGAAATATTCATCTCTGGTAATCCCTATTTTTTATGACCGTTTCCTCAGGCACTGCGAGCTGGTCCACCGAGGCCTACTCCGCTCTCTCCTCCATCGTCACCTCCTGCAAGAACTTCAAAGTCCGTATTAAATCCGCCGCGGCTCTCTCCGTCCCTGCTAAACGTGATCGCTATGGAGACGAGCATCAGTTCGCTAAAGTGTGGCGAGCCTTGGCTCAAGCTCTCGAACATAGTGAAGAAACCCAGGATTTTCTCGAATACCGCTACTGCGCCAGCCTGCGCTTCGAGCTCTGCCACGCTCTCCTTCACCTCCTGTCCCTGTGCCAAACCAGAGATCTGCCCGCAATCGGAGCATCGCTGAGCAGCCAGCCGAGAACCGCGCTGCAAGGATTCTTGGTTCATTACCTCACTGAAGTATCTTTAGGCCCCGGGCACGATATCATTGACGGAGAAGACGCAGGACGCCAGACGGAGCCGACTGACAGACTGAAGCTGCTGGATCAGAGCCTGATCGGACTCAAGGAGCTGGAAGGTGATGAAACTGTGAGCAGGTCTGACCTCGACACGGTCACCGGGTTCCTTCAGGATGTCCTGAAGACCTGCGAAGGTTTAAAGGTGTTCGATGGAGATGACGCAGCACAAACCAGCAATAACGCGCAATAGAAGCTTTTATGAAATCGCTGCTATCTGTTATTCATAAATATTTAATGGTAATAAAACTCGGTTTAATCAAGATGTGTATAGCGTATACATGTTACATCATATTTGTCTGAATGAGCTACTTTGATCAAGCTTGATTTAAGGAAACATGCTGCATTTAATGTGTGACATGGTCACTGTTCACTTTAATAGGAACACCCTTACACCAATTCGTTCATGCGGATATGCAGTCAGCCAGCCATGAAGTAGTTGAAAACTTAAAGATGACCTCTTTTCTCATCTTTACCTGTCCATTTTTTTTATTTTCAGCTCAACATGTTTGTAAAGAGTAGTCATGTGACTTACTGTAGCCTTCCTTTTACTCATTTCCATCTGCAGAACTTGTATTTACTTTGGGAAAGTTGAAGAAACATCACACTTTTTTACATTTTTTAAACATTTCTAATAATTCATCTACACTGCAGCGCTGCCACATAACCGGCTGATTAAATGATTGCATGAATGCGCAGGTGTTTCTTATGCAAGCATATTTAACAGCATTATGCCAAGTCTGCATCTATATATATCACAAATGATTTCATGCACAGCGATCCAAATGGTGATGCTTTGTTTTTTTTCCTGCCCACTTTTGTCCAATCAGTTTTCCCCTTTTATAAGGTTAGACTGAAAACGGTTTACCTTTACACACCCTAACATGTCGACTTTGTCGCAAGTCAGCATGCTCAACTGACTATCTACTGAAGACACATAAAGAAGCAGTAGTGTTTTTTTTTAAGTTCTGGTCCTTGGTTTGGTTTGTGTAGCTGTGGTGAACAGCAGAGGGCGATGTAGAGCTGTTAGAACAAGCTTGGTTAAGAGGGTGGGGTTGTAATTGATTTAACTGCAGCACATTTTATTATTAGGAATCAAGAATAAAGATTATTTACCTGTTTATAAGCAATACAAGCTATATTTGTAATGGCGTTTTAATATGTATTACTGTTTTCTGAAATGAAATGAATTCATGGAAAAGTGTTGTTTTGTGTTTTATGGAAATCTCAACATGAAGCAACGGAGGATTTCTGTTAAGGATACAAGTGAGCTGGAGAAATGGAGAAAATTTCACTAACAGACATCTTAATTTGGCTTAATAGATGTATATTTGGCAGTAATGGTAAACCTTTTTTTTTTTTACTCTCTGTGATGAAATAGTAATACATTCCTGCTCACTAAAGTTCTCTAAAATAATATTTTTTTGTCTTTACATATTCTCAAATATATTTAGGCACCAATATGGACAAGACTAAAGTTTGGTATTTATTTTCTTAGGGACAAAAAAAGAAGACATTTTTGGAGATTTAGGACAAATGGTCACATTGAGTTAAATAAAATGTAAAAAAAATCTAAATAATAAACATCATATTAATATATCCAGTGTTTGCACACCCTTGTTTAAACATGACAGATATTCCTCTGCAACCCATCAGCTTTTATAACGTCATTGTCCTCCCTGGTTTAATATTTGGACACCTCTCCGACACGTTCCTCTCACCCGATGCTGTTACAATGTTCATTTTCAACCTCATGGAATATATAAACAAAACAGAAATATCACGATCTGTGTTGCTTTGCTTGCTCAGCTCCAAGACACCAGTCCATTTAGGGAAACCTTACTGTATATGCAGATTATTTTTATATACTATATGAATATTATATGTCTGGTACTGTTGGACAAATGCTTAACTGACAGTTCTTTTCTACAGTAAGAGAGCACGTTTGTTGTTAATTCAGTCGTTCTTTGCCGTCAGATTCCTGATGAATAATACACAGTAAAGGTCAAAAGTCAGAGCTCAATCCCAGGAACTGTTTTTAAAAAAAAATGGTTATAATATAAACCACAACAAATGGCAATAAGTGAATCATTTTGGTGAATCGTGTATATTAATAGGATTAAACATTTTATAGAATGCAAATAAGATGTGTAGTGTAATTTAATATTTATATAAAATACTGAGGGCGGCAGGGTGGTGTAATGGTAAGCACTGTCGTCTTGCACCTCCAAGGTCTGGGATTAATTACCGTCTCTGTGTGCATGGAGTTTGCATGTTCTTCCCGTGCTTGGTGGGTTTCCTCCGGGTACTCCGGTTAGGTTAGGCTAATTGATGTTTCCAAAATTGCCTGTAGTGTGTAAATGAGCGTGTGTGTGCCCTGTGATGGATTGGCACCCTGTCCAGGGTGTCCCCTGCCTCGTGCCCTAAGCCTAAGTGGTTTAGTGAGTGATAACATACTGAAGTTGTTTTTGTTTTTCTTGACTAAAATTCTTTTAATATTATTAAGTGCGTTTGCAAAACCCATCAAGCACCATGATAAAACGGTCTTTTATGAAGACCTTCCCAAAAAAGCAAGACCAAAACTTACCTCTGCTGCAGAGGAGAAGTTTATTTAGAGTCATCAGCCTCAGAAATTAATTAACAACCAGCACCTCAAAATTTTACAAGAGGATTTACAGAGCGTAAGTAGCAGATACATCTCAATATCAACTGTTCAAAGGTGATTAATGCATTTTTTGGATGTATCCCAATCAGTATTGTTTAACAGTGTAAAAAGAATGAAAAAATCTGGAAGATTTATCAGTATTTTTATGATAGCCTAAATACAAACAACTGAATACAAAATGGTATATTTAATATTACTGCTGTAACACTTTAATTATTAATTTAATTATTAATTGTGGTAATTATAAACTCATTTATTCATTCATATCTTACAGTATATTAGTTCATACTTTTTTTTCTTTCTGTGATCTGATAATGACCATTAGTATGAATTAATATTTATTACAATAATTGAAGTTATTTATTCATAAAAGCCAATAAATTATTCATAAGCACTATGGTATGCTGCGGTTGCAAGAATGGATTTAACACTAATATGGTCCAGTTGCACCAAAGTGTTAACCGTGCGTTACTCCAACTTAATATGGAAATGTTGTTTAGATTACAGCAGTAACAGCTCGTCTATAGGTGTGCACCTTCACAAATCTACAGTATATGTTTAAAATCCTATTTAAATATATATATATATATATATATATATATATATATATATATATATATATATTTTTTTTAAAGAGCAGTGGTATAAACCAAATTTTGTGTATGCATAGAATTAATTTTACAATTAAATGGGTTCCTGGATACAAAAAACAACAAAAAAAATCCTTATTTCTTTCCTTTTTGAGCAAGTAGGGCTTAGCTATTAATACTTATTAATTTATCTTAATAATTATTACATTTTAATGGCTTTCTGACGCCTAAGGTCAACCGAATTCTGTTATTGAATTCTGGTGAAAGGTGAATTTAAAGATTTTTACCGGGTTGTTTAGGGGACGGTCCACCTTCAGAATGACCAACAATAGAATCTCTTCTGATTAAAAATCTAAAATTTCTTTGCAAGTGTCCATCCTTGGCTTAAACCTGGGATTTTAAGGTATTTTATATTTGAGAAATTTAAGCCAAAATATTATACCAATTTAAAAATAAGAAAACAAATGTTGGTATATGGTATGTGCATTCTATTATTAATCTGTAGTCGTCTGTGTAGGGTGATGTCCAACAAACTAAGGACACAACGTAGCTCTAAAGCAACAGCTTCATCGTATCATGGAAGAGGTACGACCTAAAAAAAAATAAAAAAATCACTAATCCTTAGTACAAATGACTTGATGATCAATATCGAATATTTCCTTAAATAAATAAATAATAATAATAATAATAATAATAAAAAGATTTAATAATAGTGCAGAAACGCTTGACTTTATTCATGATTTAAAACATTTCCTTGCTTGTTTTTTTTTTCTTCCTTTTTTTTAAAAATTTCAACTTTTTTCTATTTTTCTTTATTTTTATATTTTCACCTCTGCTTTTCAACATCATACCAGCCTTTTGAACTTCACTGTACATGTCTTTAATAATCTGTTTTAAAAGGCCATAAGTTCACGTCTTCTGTCTCTGTGTAATAAGATTCTGGAGTTCAAGAAGGAAAACAATGCGTGAAATCTTTCCTGATAATAAAGCAGCAATAAACTTCTGAGTCTCACAGTCTCAATAGGTAACAAGGAAGTTGTGAAGATTCTGTTGTGGGTTTTGCAGAAGGGCGTATAAACTGACTCAGAGTCAGACTTGTTGTTTTGGCATGTGCGGCTCTCGACAGTCGTGGTGCAGTGGAACTCTGTCCCCTGAGACCTCGCGTTCACTGAGGTGTGAAAGAAAAAAGCAGGGCGATGAGCATCGAGGAGAGGAAGATGAGGCGAAAACGTGTGATCGAGCTGAAAGACTGACCAGGCAAGCGTGAGGTTCAGAGCGAGCAGCAGGGGGGCAGAGTCCAGGTGCCTATTACGAAGGGGGGGAGGGATGAAGGGAACGCTGAATCAGGCATGTCCCTGGGCAATCATCCCCATCCTCCTATCCCCGTGGGTGGGTGAGTCGGCAGACATTGTTTCCATGTTTAAGAAAAGACTTAAGAAATCAGGAGTACTGCTTGGTTAGCTCCACCGGTGTCACTTGAAAGCGACAACTTGAAATGACTTACAATACTGTAGCAAAGGGTTAAACGTGTAAAACTGAGAATTAGAACCAATATATATATATGATAAATAAACAACAACAACAAAACAAAAAAAAAACAGTAAAGACGCTTACATGACATACCTATTTGTTGAAGTGCATTACTTATGGAACAGTCAATTAACCCGAGTTACTGTTTAGCCAAATGGTTATGTCTAGTAAGAACCTAAGAACCTTCTCACAGGGGAGAAACTGAGGGCAATGAGAAGAACAAAGATGGTGAGAGGAAGGCTTTGTGTGAAATAAAAACTCCCTTTACTTCTCTTGAAAATGACAAGCATACACACATCTATCCACAATTTTTTTTAAATTGTATTTTTTAATAATTGTTACAGAGTATAAAAAACACCCCAAAGTGTTTCAACAAAAAGCCAATTAAAAGGCGACATTTTAAAGGTCAATTCCCAATCAAAATAAAGCAATTTTCTGCCCAAAGTCTACATTTTAGGTGCCAAAAATTTATTTATGCCAAAGAATTATCTGAGACACTACACATGACAATGATTTGCCAAATCCCGATAAACCCCCTGCCTACATTTGGATGGTTGTTGCATCTTGCTAGTGATTTACCCAGCTAGTTGTCAATAGCTTTTTTTACACGCTGTTAATAATGGAGTTGACAGTCAATCATCGTTAATTTGGTTGGCTAGCTACGCATACCCTCTGGTGACATTGGGGCAAAAATATCCTGTGTCTGACTTACTAAGGCTTGGGAATGAGATAGTATGTTGTGTAAATTACTTACTAAGGTGTGATAGTATGTTGTGGCCATGACTTACTAAGGCATAATGAGATAGGCATAATGTTGAGGATAAAATGGGAGGGTTGCACCAGGAAGGGCATCCGGCGTAAACCTGCCAAGGTGTTGTGCGGATTGATTGGTCCTCTGTGGAGACCCCTCGATGGGAGCAGCTTAAAGACAACAACAACAAGCTGTGTGTGTCAGTAAATAAATAAAGGTAATCATCCATCTATACTAACAGTTAGAAACAAAATCTATTTAAATTTGTCCGTAGTTTACAAGAGCCTAAATGCTAGGTTATTAAGTTGTGGCCATAACATTGTATCTTGTGACTACACATTATACTATTTCGTTCCTATACCTTAGTAAGTCATGGCCACAACATTACTTAGTCACACCTTAGTACTGTAGGTAGAGGAATACGATGCGAAGACGGGCTCTGTAGCTTGAGAAGTTTGTTCTTCACAAATAGATTTTTTTTTCCGTGTCAATTCTAGACATTTATTTTTATTTTTATTTATTATTAACTTATTTAGTGTTACTTGAGGAATTTTCTTTATTGCTACTTTTGCTACTTTTAAGTAAACGATTACTACAGTCACAGTTCCTCCACTCAGGTCAGTCTGTTCCACCACTTTGTCCTGACACTGGCTGATCACATGAAATGTTTTAACACCATTTCTCTGTCTCCTTTATGGGCTTTTCTTTTATAGAGCCTTCTCCAATCCAGAGCTTGGACTGCAAAATCTCACACTGTAGGTCATAATTGTATAGCTGTTCTTCTGTTCTTTACTGTGCCATAAAGTCAGAGCTCTTTGTCAGCACATTTTAGTGTTACAGTGTTGATTTGTGTCATTGCACTTGAACAAATAATAAAAACTCTACAGATACACATGCTATGAGTAATTCTAATGATATTTTATGCGATATATGGAATCAGTCACTTTACTGTACAATTTAATTGCTTTTTCCAGAAGCAGAGAAAGGATCTAGTGGAAGCTAGCAAAAAGGCCGCTAGCAAATTGGAGGTTTCATTTAGCCTAACTTGATATGTGATTTATGCTAGCGTGACATTTCAAAAGCAGTTTCTTTTAGCTTGAATTTGACAATTTTGTCAAATAACTTGTACTTATTTATATGTGAGCTGAAATGAAATAATAAATAATATAAATATAATCATAAATCATTTCTAATAAATGTTTATCAAATATTTGGTCAATGTTTTGGCGGAATAATATATATATATATATATATTCAAGGTATCAAATACTCTGACAATCAAGGTATTAAATACTCTGGGTACTCTGGTCCAAAAATGCTCAGAACAATAAATATTCAGAAAAATATATAATCTGAACAAATAAGATAGTAAATACTTAGGATACTTAGAAATTAGTACTATGGACCACTAATGTTCAGGACAATTAAAATTCATGGCAATAAACACTAAGGACAATAAATGAACAGGACAACAGGTACTTATACAGTATCATGACATGAGATAAACAGACCAACAAAAACTCAGGACAGTAAATATTCAGGACTTTAAATATAGAGACAAATAAATATTTAAAACAATAAAAAAAGCAAGAAATACCGAGTGCTGAGGCCTCAGGACAATCAATACATTACTCAATACAATACTCAATACAATAAATACTAAGGACAATTTAAGTACTCAAAACTATAAATACTTAGTATGTTAAACACTCAGGACAATAGATACTAAGATATTAAGTAAAAAAAAATTCAAGACAGTAAATACTTACGACATAACATTAAATAGAAAGACCAATAAATATTAAAAACATTTGATAGAAAGAAAAAGTACATTATCAAGACAATAAATTCTAAAACAATAAATACACAAGACACGAGATGAACAGAACAATAAATACTAAAAGCAATAAATATCCAGAAAATACACTTTCATGACAATAAATTATCAAGACATTAAATAGGCAGAAGTAAATATTCAAGACAATTTATAGTCAAGACAATAAATTCTCAAGACAAACAATACTCAGAAGATTGAATAAAAAGTCCAATAAATAGAAAAATTTATATCAAGGACAACAAATTTTCAGGGCATTACATACTCAGGACATTTTTTACTCAGGACAATTAATACTACGGACATTAAATACGCAGAACAATTACAATAGAAATTTACTACTTAGGACAATAAATACTAAAAACAATAAACAAACAAGATATTAAATTATTAAAACAATAAATAATTAAGACAGTAAATAGAAAGACTGACGGAACAAGTCAGGAGAAAAATACTGGATGGAAAAGAAACCAGTTGAAATAATAATCTGTAACCTGTAGACTCGACAGTATTATAATCTTGGGTAGAAAATTAGATAAAGACAGTGGAGCAGTTAAATCATTATAGTAAAAGATGGATCTTGGAAAGCATACATTGTTAAAACTTTCCCTGTGTGGCAGAGAATTAATAATGTGCAAAATCTGTTGTGTAAATTTTTGTTCAAGATAAAATACCTAAGACTGGCGTTCAGCCTTAGGGAGAATGGTACAGCCAAGTGTATGTGTGTAAGGTACCAATGAAGATAAAGTATTGATTAAAATAGTGGATAAAATAGCTTGTGTGTATAGAGTAAGAGAGAAAAGTGTGTTCTTTTTTTTTATTAAGTTAAATATTTCTCAGCCATCATGAATGAATGACCAGTATCAGTCTATCCTGGCAGATTACACATTAAGTGAACTGAAGTTAACTCTAATCCACTTTAAATAATCCACTTCAGAATATCTATAGCTCATAGAGAAAAGAGATTTTGTTTAGCGACACAAGCATGACAAAGATTTGGCCATTCTGCCATCTTATGCACCTTGTGGAGCTCAAGGAAAAAGAACGTTAACAAATCATTCATCCATCACCGTTCTGCTCTACTGGTCCTTTTGCAATGAGGTTAGTTTCACATCCTGGAAAAAAAATATGTAATTTTGCTAAGTTTGTTATTAACTACTGTTAATCATTGAGCATCAAACTGTCGCTGCCAGAATATGTGAGAAAGGTGGACAAGCTCTATCACAATGGTATCAGTCTCAGTAAGCGATGAATCTTGCATTAAAGAGTGCATCATGACATCTCTGTATGAATGTCATTAGAAAATATTCAACTGTATTTGTGCATAATTATAGCAAAAGGAGATTTGGGTTTAAACAGTGGTGGAGCAATAGTAGGAGCTGTTTAGTAATTTAATAATTACTAAAAAGCTTGTCTTGTTAATAGTGGATCATTAACTTATTACTAAATAGAAATTAAATAGAAAAGTTTTAAACAGGGAATGTTAAGGAGTTGTATGTTTATTTTCCATAAGTTGTAAATTAGTTTAAATAACTGTTTGTATGATGATTGGTTTTAAGGTCACTATTTTATTTTTGTATGTACTATACAGCAATGTGTACCTAATCATTATCCTGAATCAATGTGTCCCACCTACAAACAATTAGAACTGCACAGTCCGTACCCGTAATTTCTAAATTGTGCTTTCACACTCATGAAAGAGCTAAGCTTGGATAATTTTGACATTAAACATTAAATCAGTGTTGCTGTTTTTGTTGTCGTTATATTATAAATTAAACCTACCAAAAATCCAAAAAACAATTATTAATTAGTAATTAATTAATTATTAAATTTAATTAGAACTTATTATTTGTAATAGTATCAGTATTATTATATCATTATATCGGTAGTATATCATTATTATTATCATTGTTATTATTATTATTATTATTATTATTACACATTTTATATTGAAAGCTATATCAAAATATCTGTATTATTATCATTGCATTTCAGTGCTGTGGTGTTAATTTGTGTCATTCAACTTTTTTTTTTTTTTTTCAAACAGGAACCTCATTTACATGTACAGTACACTTTGGACACAGAAAAACAATATTCTATATTTTAATTCTGTGGTCGTTTTTAATTTTTATTTCTTTCTACACTCTAAAACAATGCTGAAGGCGTCCAAAATATGCAATAATCTCCTTTGAACAGTTAATATTGAGATGTGTCTGATACTTCTGCTCTGTAAAGCCTTCATAACGGCTCAAATCTGAGGTATTGTTTAATCGGTTAATCTGTGATTTGTTAATCTGTGATTTCTGAGGCTAGTAACTTTAAATTAACGTCTCCTGTGGTGCAGAGAAGTTTTAGTCTTTATGAGAGCCAGTTTCATCTAAACAAGTGATCTTTGTGTCTACTGACTGTTGTTCTTGTTATTACTTAATTACATAATTCCTTATGTGTTATTTCATAGTTTTAAAATTTCCAGTATTTTTGAAAAAAAAAATAGTATATTATTTTATCAGTAGAACACTCACCATGCACATGTGTTCACATCTTGGAGCAATTTATCATCCACCTACATCTACGTAATTAGGAGGTCGAAGGAACCCGAAGACATGGGGACAACGTACAAAACTACACACTGACAGTATTCTGGGCTCAGGGTATCGTATCAGGGACCTTGAAGACTCAAGTGTTCAATCATACATTTAATAAATTGGATAATGGTGGATTTGGATAATTGGATAATCACTTTTTAAAACAATTAATAAAATAATAAAAGAATAAATGCCTTTTCTATGGTTTGATAATCATAAACGTAGAGAACAGTTCCGGCTCCTTATTGGAGAGTATTTTTGTTATATGCATGTTATGATTAGTATTGTGTGTATTACAGTACAATATTTCCATTGTTGCTTAACAATTACGTTTCAGATTTATGGCATTTAAGACTTATCCAGAGAAACTTGCTGAATTACTTTCTTGTCTGTATTAAAAGTTTACCTTCTTATCGGAACAAAACCTGGATTCAATGTGCCCCATAATATCAGGCAAAAACCTATCAAACAATCATATCTATTGCTGGGTACCATCAAATTAACCTTTAAAAATATAAGGAATATGGAATATAATGGAATTTTCCAATTAAATTGAATGAGACCCCTTTTGTTATTTTGACAAGAGTGCTGACTTTTATGCAGTTTATAATGTTTGGGTTATTGTCGTTTCACCATAAAAAATGTTTTCTTTGTGCTGTAATGGTACCATCTGTCAAAAAAAACATATAAATGTATAAAAAACACAGGTCAGTGTTTTGATAATTTAAGTGTTTAGTGAACAATTATCTTTTTAATCTTTGCCTAAAGACAGCCAGTGGCTTTAAACACAAAATAAATTCAAAATTACATTACATTTTCATAATTTTATGAAAAGAACAAATCATATTTGCGATCAATCTGACTTGGTCTATATATACTGTACTATACGGTCAAATATTTGTAGACACCTGATTTGTAGACACTCACACTATGTGGGTGTTGAACCTTCCATTCCAGAATTATTCCGACATTGCTGTTGCTTATGCACTCCAGTTTGCTGGGAAGGATTTTCACCAGATTTTAGAGGGTTGCTGTGTTTGGATTTGTGTTCATTCAGCTACAAATGCATGATGAGGGAGGTATTGGGCAAGGATGCTTTAGTTCCGGTTTATCCCAAGTAAATTTAGTGGGGTTAAATAAATAATAAATACATAAAGTACATTACAAATGTAATTTATTTTAGGAAAATTGACATAGTATTAAAATGTAAACCAGGCCAAGACCAAGAATCATATAAACTACACACATTAACACGAAACATCAAAATGCAGTAGACTACAAACGCTAATACCAAACATGAAATGCTCTCCAAAAACCAACACCATAAACACCAACACCATAAAGAACAAAAACTTACATAATAATTACGTAAGGGTTAATTAAGATCCTGTTATTTTCACAAATGTGTATTTATTATGTTTCTACCTTTTTATGCTACATAACTAAACATCTGTTTAAATAAAAAGCGCATTAGGGGGGTGTTGGTCAAGGAGGCTTGAGTTCCACTTCATATGAAAGGTGTTGAGGTCAGGGCTCTGTGCAGGACTATAATGTTGCACAACATTATAACACACATTCATGGTGTGTGTTCATTGAGCTTGCTTTGTGTATTCATATTAAAAAAGAAATCATGCAAAAATATTGTAGATGTCTGTTAGAAGTCCGTGGACCAGTTTGAGGAGGAACCATGTCCAGCATGGGTGTGATGGATGAATGGGTGTCCACATGTAAACAGCTCTGCTTTGCATTATCAACTGACGATGGAATTTGCGCCTTGTACGTGTTAGCCCCGCCCACAACACTAGGTGCGCCGCCCCCCTCAGCAGGTGTGTTATCACTCCGCACCGCGCGCCTTCACGCGTCTCCAGCGCAGCGCAGTAGAATTATTATCTAGCTCAGCACAGTTCAGCACAGATCCGCCGCATTTCCCCGAGGACACCTCCTCGCCGCCGGCTTCATGTTTGCTGACATGGTGTCCCAGTTGACGTCTCTTCAGCAGGAGTTACTCAGCGCCTTGTTGGACTCGGGACTGACCAAGGACGAGCTCGTGCAGGCGCTGAACGAGCTCGAGCCGCGCGCGCACGGCTTCGCTATCAAAACCGAGAAGCCCTTATCACCAGCGAGCGCGAACGGCGCCAGCGATACGGACTCCAAGCCGGTATACATGACCTTGCAGGCAGCCAGAGGGAGTAAAGTGTCCGGGGATGAAGGCTCGGAGTCCGGGGAGGATTTCGACACGCCGCCTATCCTGAGAGAGCTGCAGTCGCTGAACACCGAGGAGGCGAACGAGCAGCGCGCCATCGTGGAGCGCATGCTGGCGTGAGCGCGCACACTCACCGCACTTCACTTTACTTTAATTCACTTTAATTGACTTTGATTGACACTCAGCTCAATATAGCGTATTGACAAAAAACTGCACAGCAAGACCACAAACACCGAACATCAAATACACTTTACACACTGACATCAAATATCAATTATACTTTAAAAACCAACAACAAACATCAAATACACTTCAAACACCTAATATCAAATACACTTCAATCTTGAACACCCAACATCAAATACACTTCAAACACCAACACCAAACATCAAATATTCTTTAAAAACCAACAACAAACATCAAATAGACTTCAATCTTTAAAACCAAACACTTTAATCATTAACACCAAACATCAAATACTCTTTAAAAACCAACACCAAACATCGAATACACTTCACAATCCAACACCAAACATTAAATACCCTTAAGAAACCAACACCAAATATCGAATACATTTCAAACCCCAACACCAAACATCAAATACTCCTCAAAAACCAACACCTAACATCAAATACACTTCAATCACTAACACCAAACATTGAATACACTACAAACACAAATACACAGCAAAATACCCGGTGGTGCATTAACACCTTACAGAGATTGTATAGGTTGAGTTGGATTTAAATGAACTTAAAAAAGTGTTAAATCAACACTGGGGACTTTACTATACTTTACATAGTTTTGTATAGTAAAGTTTCTTACTACGTTACATAGTTACAACCAATGTAACTATGTAACAAACACCAACACCAAACATGAAATGCACTACAAGACTAAACACTGAAATAAGGATTTATGTATTAACCTATTTAAATTAAGGGCAAAAGTTCCATAATGTTTTTACGGTAAACCCATTAAATTTAATGAAGTAAATTACAAAGTTAATTTCTTTGAGTTAAATTTACATTATTTTAAAATGTAAACGCCTCACTCCAAAAATCTATTATGTTACAAGCACTAACAATAAACATCAAAATTACTACAAACACTCATACCAAATATTAAATGCACTACAAAAACCAATACCAAAAATAACAACACTATAAACACCAAATACTGACTTTTCTATTATACACATAATAATTAAGTAGGGGTTAATTAAGGTCCTGTTATTTTCATGAATATTTATTGTCTATGTTTTCACCTTCATTGCTACATAACTAAACATCTGATAAAAATCAATTATTGCACTATTAGTTGTGATAATACTGTGCACTAATTGTAAAATACATTTATTTATTATTGTCATGCAAGCTATGGAGCATGAAATAACCTGAATACTGAGTCGGAATGAAAAAAGTTAAACACATCACTAATATAGTATCCTGATATAGAACTGTATTCATTACTAAAGACTAAACAGATGCAGTCACTTGATGCAGCCAAGAACCTCTTAAAACTCTTTTATGTCGACAGTTAAGACTAATAAGACTAATAATAATTAATTCATACTTAATATATTTTTATATAATTTTTTTTAAGGATTTTTGTAGGATTTAGGATTTTGTAAATTTGTAGGATTTTTATTTAAAAAGTGTTGGTTGAGAATGATCACAGCTTAAAATGCTATAAGTATTAGTCACTAGTTCTGTAACATTGAAGGTCACAATGAATTAAGACTAATGCGCAGGGAATAAACGTGAAATAGCAAATAGCACAACCTAAATGAACCCATTTCTTAAAATAGGGTGTTACCTGTATTTATCCACAGGAAGAAACTAAGAACATTTACACATCATTGAACAAAAGCTTGTTTATATTTGACACATAGTTCATGTCAAAAACCCAGAGCTATACCTCTGGTACTAAGATGGTCGTCATATTTTACTGACAAATTAGTTACCAACAGAAAGTTATGACAACCAGAACTACTCCAACTACTCCAGAATAGTAACCACATAAGCTAGTAGTACGTCTATTATGATTGAATATGTAATAAACATAAACCATGTAATAAACATGAACCATAAAGTACTATAGTAAAATCATGGAAGTATCATGGTCCAGACTTTGATAACTGCGTAGTGCCATAAAGTAAACTTGTAGTAACAGAGTAAAGCAGTAGAGAATGACGAGTCCTATACGTGAAACTTATAAAGCTAAATTAACTCAGCGTCGTGTCGATCTAAAGTTAATGTCCGACTGATTAACTCTTACAATGTTAATCTTGTGCATTCTTATGCCGAATACACCAAATTGCATTAATTGACAAAGTATATATTTATTGCCTTAAAAATATATTGATTAAGAAGTAGTTGAAATAACTCAAATGAATTCTTACAGCATTTGCGTGTATCTGAACTCTTTATCATTGCATGTGATGCACTGTGTTTTTTTTTTTTTTTTTAGCTGTAATTTGAAATTATTCTGAGGAAATTTTGTTTGCTGTCATGTCCAAAAAAAAATTAAAAAAGAAACACTATTTATCATCATTTTTTTTTATCTAAATGACTAGATTGAGTTTTTATTTTGTTTTAGTTTCATGATCTCCCTTTTTACAGCTTTTTGCTTGGTTTACACTATGTCAGACCTGCACACAAGCTGCAGTCAGTGTTTTAAATAAAATTGTTTTAAATCAACTTTAAATATTAAATGCCATTTAACATACAACTGTTACAAATAGTATAGATTGATTATATTAAATATGTAAAAATATATATATTTTTAATATATATAAATATAAATATATATTTTTATATTTTTTAAGGGGAAAAGTTTGAAATATTTAACAATAAAAAGATGTAATATTAATAATAATAATAATAATAATAATAATAATTATTATTATTATTGTTATAATTATTATAATATAATTATTACCAGTTTATAATGTACTGTATTTTTCAAGATTAGCCATCAAATTCTCAAAAAAACCTTGAGCATTTTGTCTGCTAGCTTTCCTAGCTTTCTTTTCCTTGCTTGTGATTATTTATTTGTGATTAAAAAATGTTGTCAATTCTCTTTAATAACTTTATTCAGACCTTGTAAGTAAAACCAGAGCGAGGCAAAAGAAATAATTTACGGAAAATGAACAAATGAACATGTAATACACTCCTACGCTGGTCCTTCTGTTTCACACCTGACCTCTGGATCCTGCTCGCATGAAGTTAAAGCACATCCGCTCAGGTGACTTTTTATTTTGGTTCCTGCAGGATCTCAGTCTCGACTCACATCTAGGGTTTCGGCAGCCGATGACTCTAAGCGACACCACGTGCAGTTGTTTTTATTAATTTATTTCTATAAATCATAAACCAAAGAATACACAGTTTCCTGATTGGAGAGAAAGGCCGTCTAGTTATTCATTTTCTAAAACTATAGATGTTAATCAGCACACTTTTGAGGGCTCGCTTCCCAAAACAAATAATGTCTGCGGATTAGAGCGAAGTGTCCACGCCGAGCAGAAATAATTCAGATTCCATTATTATTTTTATCATAACGTACTTTACACAGACACTGTGCACTGTAGTTTTTTTTAGGTCTGTCTTTCAGTAACAGTGGAATGTAACCGGGAAACACTGATTTCCAGAACATTTATTAAATAACCAGAAAACTAAATGGATTTAATATAATGATTGCAAAAGATATTTTTTTTACTATATCCATTCCTGTCCTTTTTATTATCATTGAATAAAATGTTCTTAATTTGATATACTATTAATCTATTCCTGCATATTTAAAAACAGGTTTTTAAATTTATGTAAAATGTATCTACATACTGTATATAGTGCAATAATCAATAAATAATTTAAACTGCGATATGTAACTATTAAATATATTATTTTGCATTTTATCTAGCCTAACTACAAATTGTGTGAGTGTGTGTATGTATGTATGTATGTGTGTATGTATGTATGTGTGTATATATATATATTATTATTTTTTATTTTTTTTGCATATCGTGCAATTGAAAATAAGTTACCTTGTAATACACCAATGCTTTTATAGACTGTTGCTGTTCCATTGTAAATTTATAATATTACTAAGAGTAATAAATAAAAAAAAAAGAAAAAAAAGAATACTTAATATAGTTATTTGTTTTAAAGTGGTAATGTACTAATAATTCGGCCTGACAATTGATTTATAGTAATATTTTCATTTGATAAGAGCAACTTTTATATGATTGGCTTATATTTTATTATATATCATGGATCATCAGCTATATACCATTTGTTAAGGAGAGTGTAAAAGCCAAGAATAATATTTAACAGTTTGCCGTATACTGTATCTTGAAATTTTGGTTTTATGTAACAATACAATCAGCCTCATCTCCATCATCATCATCATTATCATCATCATCATCATCACAAAGTTTATTAAAATTATGATTATTATTATCATTGGTATTGGTGTTAGTAGTATTCCTGGGATCACTGATATGGTTTGCTGTGTGTTTCATGTCAGTGAGGATCCGTGGCGCTCGGCTCGCACTATCAAATGCTACATGCAGCAGCACAACATTCCTCAGCGCGAGGTGGTGGACGTGACAGGATTGAATCAGTCTCACCTCTCGCAGCACCTGAACAAAGGAACACCCATGAAAACAACCAAACGGGCCTCGCTTTACGCTTGGTATGTCCAGAAACAGCGAGAGATTGACCGGCGTAAGTCAGACATTATTTTTGTTATTCTTTAAAATGGTGGACTTAATAATAATTTATACACTAATGATGCAATTATACTTAAATATACTGTGTTATGTGTTGTTATTTAATTAAACATGCAGTAGAAACTTTAATGTCCATGGTATGCCCTGTGATGAATAAATCATGTCTTATTTTCACAGAGTTTGGTCGTGTTCAGGGCTCCAGTGACTCAGGCAGTCAGGATCAGGTCCTGTTTTTTTTCCCAGAATTCCAACACAGCGGGGGGCAGAGCACTGGCACCGCGTCGGGGACGCTTACAGACGATGGAGTCCCGGGTTCGAAAAGACTGAGACGGAACCGCTTTAAATGGGGCCCGGCGTCGCAGGAGATCCTGTACAAGGCGTATGAGAGGCAGAAGAACCCCAGCAAAGAGGAGAGAGAGGCGCTGGTGGAGGAATGCAACAGGTACGAGTCTGTTTATCGACAAACATATATTAGTATGCCGGAGAGTTTTCCTCCGAGTGTGTTTGGTGCTCTTTGACCTCAGGTGGAGAGCAGGTCGAAAAGTTGTCATGTGCTTAATTGGGCGGATTCGAAAAAATAAGAATCGAAAACATTTACTAGCAAGGCAATGATGTTTTATGGGTTTTTTTTTTCTGTTCTCAGGGCTGAGTGTGTACAGAGGGGTGTGTCACCCTCTAAAGCCCACGGTCTCGGCTCTAACCTGGTCACGGAAGTTCGCGTCTATAACTGGTTTGCTAACCGGCGCAAAGAGGAAGCTTTCCGCCAGAAGCTGGCCATGGATGCGTATCCAGTTCACAGCATGAGCTCCTTACTGCCTCCCGTACACAGCCACCACCACCACCACCACGGCAGCCCGGATACCAGTAAGACTCACCAACACCGTCACCTTCATTGTGTCTGCTGTTAGGATTTACCTCCAAGATGACTAGAATTATTGGCACCCTTTTTATTCTGCACACCGAAGGAGAACTTAACGTAATGATTCCACCAACTGCCTTGTTGTTGGTCAGAGGAAACCTGAGAGCGTTTCTAAATTTACAGTGAAATATTACATTTTTCATTGTGAGCTTGAGTTAATTAACACCAAAGATATTTCTGCCCTTTTCCCAAGGGTGCGAGTAACTCTCGGGCTGAGCATATTACCTAATGAAGGGTAAAATTAGAAATCCGAAAGGGGAAGGCGAACGAGCCGGAGAGAACACTGTGTGTGTTTTCTTTTAAAATTCCTCTCTCGGTTAACACACAAAGCCACACCTTTAGACACCTTTAACAGCGGAACACATAAAAGTCTTGCCTCATGCTTGGGGTCAGACTTCGGTTAACTTTGGAAGCAGGGCTTGGCAGATACGAGTCACACACACTCAAAGACACACACTCACACACACCATAAATCGCTCACTTTTCTGTCTCACCTTTCCGTATGTATACAAAGTGTTATTTCTACCCTGTACTGTACATCTCTCCCGCTGTGAAATATGGCAGATTTTGTTAAATGTTTACCGTTGGGATCGTGTGCTACGTCAGAAGTGTGTGAGTCAGAGGGCTGTGTGTTTACCTCCACTGTGTATTCTGCACCATTCCATGAGCTTAGGTTGGCCGTTTGTGTGGCCGACTGATTAGAGAAACGGAAACAGAGTTCGTCAGAGTCGATTTGGAAATTCCATGAGATAGAGAGAAAGTTCAGAAGTAAGAGGAGAGAGAAACTGAAAGTAAACCGTAGATTGGTTGGAACTGACTCTTAGTCAGAAAGAAATAAAATGAAATAGAAAACCTTTAATATTACTGTACTGTGCAAAGTACAAGAAAATTAAAGTGCTACTTGAAATGGGGTTGTAGTTAAAACCTGTAACACATTTAAAAGGTCAAATTTATTAATATCAAGAGCATCCAGTTCTTTAAAATAATAGAAATAAATAAAAAGGAGTTCCTGGGAGGCCGGTGTTTTGAACGTGAAGCAGGCAGCCGGTACTGACAGAATTTTTTACCTTGATGGTATCCAGGCACTAGTGAAACATTGGGATAAGTGCATTATTGTAGCAGGGGATTATATAGAAAAATAAAGGGAGTTTTTACTTTTTACTCATATCTGTTTAATGAAAACCCCGGGTATATAACAAAAGATTAAATTCATTGACGCATACATCTGAAAGCCTTCCGCTTCCTCTTGTTGATTCTTCTTTTTAATTTGATTGTTTGTTCCTTATATTCAGCAGCATCTGTGAAAGAAAAGAAAGAAATTTGTATCCTTTCCTTATTTTGACCTCTCTTAATGCAGAACTCAGATACAGCCATCAGGGATCCAGTGATGTCACTTCCTCAACAGGCATCGGTCACCATGGCAACAGCCAGTCGGTGTTACAGCAGGTGTCTCCACCCGGCCTGGACCCCTGTCACAGCCTGTTGTCCCCTGAAGCCAAGATGGTGAGTCAAGATGGCATAATCTAATGGCGTAATTTAATAAAACACAACAAAACTAAGCCTCTACTCGTGTTTATGGCACACATCTTACCAGAAGTGTCAGAATCTCGTCAGTTATCTCTGGCTAGGTGTTCTTACATCTGTGCGAGGGTTTTATTTTTAATCAAAGATGTGCATAATATACTAAATTAGAAAAATCACTCCGGTTACATTTAAGTGGCGGATGCACTTATCCAGAGCAGCTTACATTTTATCTGATTCTTTTTTTTTTATATATGAGCAATTGAGGTCTAAGGGCCTTACTCAAGGGCCCAACAGTGGCAACTTGGTGGTGCTGGGGTTTGAACCCAATCTGTAGTCCAATGCCTTAACCACTTTCCAAATTCCAAGCTTATTTACGGTAAACCTGTTTTCATGTCATTTAAAATGAATTTGTTTTTGCTGTACATCGTTTTTATAATCCTCTTACCCACAAAATGAAAAGCTGAAAAAAAAGAACGTTTTGCACTTTAATGAATACAAATTATAGTTAGAAGGCCACCCTGTCCAAGGTACACCCCGCCTAGTACGACAAGGAGCGGGTTAGGTCACTAATATCACCTGTGACTGGTTTAAACCTGTGGAAATATTGTGACAATTGATATTTTACAATTATTTTATAAAAGGTAAATGCACAGGTAAAGGAGATGTATGGCTGCTTAGTCCTTCTGTCGCAAACATAAGCGCATGATCTGCTTCAATGTATCAAACCTTCACTTAAGTCCTTGAAGCACTGTCATTTAAACATGTCCACTTTTAATGCTATACTACTTGACTAGGATTTAAGAGGGCTGTACAAAATGTAATGCAAAAGTCATTAACTTTTTTATTAACTTTTTTGACATAGGATGTGCAAATTGCACATTTTAGTAGAGAAACTCTTCCGCTCTAAAAAGGTACTACTCAACATGTTTATTTAATAAAAAAAATCAACAATTGTCATACATAAACATATCAAAAACAATTAAATAAATGTATTAATATTACTAATATAGATCAAATGAAAAAAAAAAAAAAGAGAAACTCCCCACCCACCCCGAACATACTAAAACCTAATTTAAACCTAATTTCTCTAATTTAAGAAAAAATAATAAATTTTTAATCCACTGAGAGATTGAGGGACAACTAACAATATAATATATAATGTAAAATTTATTGTAAAAATATTGTATTTATAATAATGTAAAAGTATTGTACGTCTGGCCAACAAAGATGAGAAGGCAATAACATCTTTATGTGCAGAACTCAATGGAACTGAATCATCTGTAATGCCAAATATAGCAGTTAATGGACATGGCTTTAACTGTACCCCAGGTAAAGGGGATATGAGATAGAAAAAAAACTTCCAAAAGTTGTGCAGGTTTGGGCACATAAATTACAGGGAGAGGCGTGGCACCTGTCACATCTATTCGTAACATCAGGAAATATTTCAGCCAGCCTTGATTTGGAATAATGGACTCTGTGCAAAACCATAAACTGAATAAGACTGAGATGGGCGCGGGAACTACTCAACATATGTAACATAGTTTTAACTGCGCCATTATTGAATCTGACTCCTTGATTCCGATTTGAAAATCCCCTTTGTCCCACAGTGCGGTTTGTCTTCAATGGTGGTTTCTCCTTGTTTAAACTTCTTCACCCATCTGTGCACATTGCTCTTGTCCTTAAACATTCTGTAGTACTGTGGGTGACCGTCAAAGGTGATTCTTAGAAAGGATTCAAGAGTTAGGGTCAATGATGGTGCCCTGTGATGGAGACTATATTGAGTTGCACCTTTATATTAGGGAAGAATTTTACTTGTTCAATGTTCAAATTCACGATTCGAAGAGCTTTATTAATCCCAGAGGGAAATTGCTTATTCTTGGTTACAGTTGCTTACAGTTGTTATCCAGTAGAAAGAAAAAGTATTAAATTACTACTAAAAATAAATAAATAAATAAATCGAACCACCTGTGTCAGCCCACTTGTGCATTACTTTCAGTTCTGCCCTGGTAAATTTTATGATTTCTTTTTTCTTAGACTTAAGTTTTAGGGCGTGCCTGAAGTTTCTGATGTTTTGAGCACAGGTTTGCAAGCCATGCGGTCCACTATCACAGACATTTTCAACTTTAGACCAGTTGCTTGTGTTTGCTGCGAACATCTACAGTACTGTCATTTGCTCATATAATTTGCCAAGCATGATCATATGAGCAGTAAAAGTTATTCCTCACACAATTTTACATGAACTACAGAGAATAGAGTGTGTGGGCAGACCCATAGAGCAATAATGTAATTACGCAGCTTTATGGCTGGTGAATGAGCCCTCTAATAAACCTGACTCACTGCTTTGCGTCCTCACCATAAGCTTAAAGTAGTACAGTACACTTAAAACCAGAGTGTAAAGATATGCAGGAGATTTGTTCTGTAAGAAGCAAGAGCATTATTCTTGTATTATCTTTTTATACTGTATATCTATATATATTTATACTTTGTATGTGTGTGTGTCCAGATTTCTGCCTCGGGTGGAGTCTTGCCCCCTGTGAGCACTCTGACCAACATCCACAGTCTGTCCCAGTCGTCTCACCATCACCAGCAGGCTCAGAGTCTCATCATGACCCTCGCTGCTCAGAGTCAGTATTGCAACATTTCACCTCTGATTCATTTTAACATTTATAGGGTTTGTTTATTATAAGCAGTATAATAATAATAATAAAATAATTAATAAAATAATAACAATAATAATAATTCTTATGTTAATAGTTAATAGGCAGTATTAATATTAATGTTATTAGAATTCTGAGTTCTGTTGTGCATGAAACTTATGAGGTGTGAATAAACAAAAAAAGTATAGTATTTTTTGTAATGAAAAACATTAAGACGTGATTACTAGAGCAACAAAGAACATCTTTGTAACCCTCTTTTATTAAAAACTAGCATTAGTTTTTAGCGTGTCGTTGATGGGTAAAGAGCAGGTAGAAATAGTTAAGGTTAAAGCTGATCAGCTTTAATGTAATCAGTAATATGATTATTTCAGGTTAAAGCCGTCTTTGTATACGGCAGAACTCTCTGATTTATGTATTAATACAAAGAAATATAATTTTGTAAGGTTGAGTATCTTAGATTTGGAACTTATCTTGGAACTTGTTTACGCTAAGTTGTACTTCTTTCGTCGTCAGACAAATACACTCCCTTTTCGGTAATTGGAGAGTGAATCACAGTTCATCATAGATCATATCATAGATCCGATAAAGATGAAGTTTCGCCTTAAAACGACTCCAGTGCATTAAAATTCACTTATACCACTTGAGCACTATTATTTTAGTGGTGGAAATATTAAATAATCCCAGTAAAAATCCTCTTTAAATCCTTCTAGTAAAAAAGCTTTTACTTTTTTTAAAAGGGCATTTGGCGTAAAACTAGTGCCAAGCTTGTACAGTATGTGCGGCCTGGATGGTCTACTGTGGCGACCCCTTGCCGGGAGCAGCTAAAAGACCGACAACATAACTGTTCATAACATCGCTTTTACTTAACATTTTGATTTTAACTTAAGGTGCAGTTTAAACTTCAGGCAGATATTTATGTACTGCGAAAGTTTCATTAAAATCCGTCCAGCCCATTCTGTGTGACAAACCGACAGACAAACAGACAGAAAAAACTTTCTAAGACTGGTTTCGGGTCCTCCAATGTATGAAACATAAAGATGTCATTAAAAGAGCATATAACATCGCGTTCTGACCAATTTACCGAGAAAACCTTTCTTTTATTTATGATGATGACAGGATTTATGTGGACAGATATGCACTTTGAAAAAAATATATATAATTCCCTGACATCACCACTCTTAAAACATCACATCTCTTGAATCACGTTTATCTATGTATGCATGTCCTATGATTTCATGATTTGAGGTAACCATACAAGAGATGTTTTTGACATTTAGTGCACTCTTTGCAGCATGATGCTCTGTGATACTGTGTGTACTCTAACAACACAAGGTCTCTCCCACAGGCCTGAGTGCTCCTCCGACTCAGAATGTGCCCATCATTAACAGCGTGTCTGGTCTGACGGCGTTGCAGCCCATGCAGTTCCCACACAGCCCCAACCTCACACCACTTACTGCACACTCCTCCCAGCAGGCCTATGCACACAGTATGTACACTGCACATATCTGCATCTATTAGGTATTGTACTGCTCACTGTTAATAAGGTATTGAAGTGATGATTTCTTGTTTAGTTTTGAATTATTAATAACTTGTTTTTGTTGTGCCTTGCCAAGTGTACTCACCCAAGCAGGAGCCTCCTCAACCCTACTCTCACCCCTCTCGATTCTCCTCCATGGACACCAGTGCTATCTCTCACCTGGGTTCCAGCAAGCAGGTAACTTTTTCTGTACTCACTCACTCATACATCGTCTATAGTATAGATACTGTATAGAGAGTCACGGGGGGGGGCCTGGAGCCTGTCCCAAGTGGGGTAAACCCTGGACACCCATCCAACGCAGGGTACACGCACTCACTCAATCATACACTGTGGTGAATTTGGGAACATCATTAGCCTAAACCGCATGTCTTTGGACTGTGGGAGGAAACTGGAGTATGTGGAGAAAACCCACCGAGCACTAGGAGAACATGCAAACTCCACACACACAGACCCGAGGCTGGAATGGAACCCGGAACCTGGAGGTGCAAGGCGATATTGCTAACCACTAAGCCACCGTGCCACTTTTTTTTCATCAAAGTTTTACCGCTCTTAACATCCAAGAGTTTTCAAAACAAGCATCGGTACACAATAAGGCTTTTGAAATAGGTACGAATACAGAATGATACAAATGAGCAGGAAAAGTTTTAGGGTTTTTCTCACAGACTGTATAAAAGAAACTGGACAAATCCTCTGTAACATCACTCAGGTTTTCTAAAGAGCGGTTTTGAAGCTCAAACATTAGAGTTCTAGTTTTCGAGATCTTGTCAGGGGCTGACTCCACTTAAATTAACCCATAAAAGGGGAAATGTAAAGAATGCACAGAACCTGGCTTTTAGTTGGAAAATGCCTCCATTACCACAGGCTAGCTTAGATTTAACATATCTGAAATGCTAAGGTGGCTAATATTAATTTATATGTTAAGGTTACTTTGCTTTGAACTTCATTACTGTGGTCTGTTACATTGAACTCCATTTCTTGCAGTATGTTAAGCTACAACATTAAACTACGTCCTGTTAGCTGGTTAGCTAAAGTGATCCATAACAGCTAGTGGTTTGATGTCTGTAACAAACCTCGGCCACACCCATAGTTATCCATAACTTTATGGCTGAATAACAATTTAACTGATAAGTTACAAAAAAAAAAAAATCACCCCCAGTACATGTGGAAAATCTTGCTATGGAGACCAAAACTGTTTTTTTTTTTTGTACCAGGCTGTGAACATGTTTATTTGTGACTCACGTTTTGGTGTTGTTGGACATTTGAGGAACTGCACCTTTGACACTTCCTCACTGAACACATTTTTCAAGACCCTTGATTTTGCCTACATTTACAGCATTTAGCAGATGTCCTTATCCAGAGTGACCTAAATTTTTTTTATCTCGTTATACATTTGAGCAGTGGTGGGGGACTGAGATTTGACCTAATCACTTTTTGATGTATAACTCTAATACCCCTATCTCACCTACATGTATGCGGTTTGACTCCTTCCGTGAGGACAGTAAACATGTTTAATGTTTTAATTGTTTTTTAAACATGTTTAATTTTTCACGCGGAAAGATGTGAATGTACTCACAGCGCCAAAAAACTCGCAGTGAATCATGATGAACTGCACTTACAGTACGCCCACCGTGCGAAACCGCGTAGGTGAGATAGGGGTATAAAGCTTAAACAAGTTCTGATCCAGAACTTGCACTAAGTTCCAGCTAGCTTTTACCATTTAATTGCCTTTTACTTAAAGACAGTTTTCACTGTTTTGTTAAGAACAAACTTACAAATGAACAGACATCAGAGAGGGGATGTGTGTAGTCATGGCAAACTCAGAGGAATAGCATACTTCTGTTAATTAAAGCAACACTATCCATCATGGCTTAGATGGTAATGATAAAAATATTTTACTGTAATCCAATGCTTTGCTCTAATTGCTTGTATTTCTGGATACATAATTTTAAATTAGCACATTCTCTGGATTGTTCTAACCTGCCTTTTTTCATCACTTCAGTGCCCTTTGCAGGCTTGGTGACATTGTCCAGGTGTGAAAACACTTCCTCGGCAGCTAAGCAACAAATGTGCCTTACCGCAGTAGCCTTGACAACCTCTCATGCCAAAGAACCATATGGAGGAGCGCTGTGATCACAATGAACCACTAAACAACACCGAATCTTTATCTCCGATGCCTGGACAAGAGGGTGATACTGGAAGAAAGGAGATTTGTCTCCAGACTAGCATTACTGCATTTTCTGTTCAAAATGTTAATGTCAGAATGAGTGAACTCTGACTGATTAGTTGACTGACAAGTGTACGATCATACAGACGCTCTGGAACTGCGTGAAATTCTTTTAATCAATGAAAGCTGCAAAAGTGGCTTTAGTGTATATAGTTCAAGATGTTTCTACTGTATAATTTTATGTTGAAGATGAAATATGGATTGAAATGTAGTGTGAGGTCAAGCAAGAGAGAATAACAGCAAGACTACAGTATGGGTATGAGTTCTGTATAATTACAAATTATCTTTATTTTATCGGATGATTTATTTCGTCAGGTTTTTTTCCTTAGTTCTCTTGCATATAATGAACATCAGAATAGAAACCAAAGGTACTCTCAGGAACTGATTTTTTAAATACATCAATTTAAGGAAACAAAAAATACTTTGTACATTCTGGATTTGTTTGAATCACATTTATATTCATGTAAAACAGTATAAAATGCATTCTTTCTTTCAAGAATAGGATCCTACACACACAACCTGCCATCCTGAAGTGATTATCTCTCCCTGCTTGCTAATAGCTTGAGAGAGATTGTGAGAAAGTGCACTGTCTAGGGAGGGGTGTTTATTTTAGACTCACCCCATTAGGTCTATTTCCTCTGACCCGGGCCTCTGCTCAAATGGTGTGAAAAATCACTTGAGCAATCACTCCACGGAAATGAGCAAAATAAGTCATGATGCTTTTTTCCTTACTTTTACCTTTCAACCTTTGCAGACTGTGATTAAAAATAGAAAACTGCTAGTCAGTTATAGTACCCTGAAAAAACCCTACAGTAGGTATAAGAGACTGGATTTTGATTTTAATAAATGTCACAATTCAGTGTCTAATATTCTTATACAGTATATTATTTTCTGAAACACTCGTGGTATGTACTGTACATTAAATGCAAAAACAAGTTAATAATATGTGTAATATAAAAACTGTAATAAGATCAAACCTTACTGTTTTGATTATGTTTTTTTTTCTTTTTACAAATTATTTTCTAGGAGGTATCTCTATTAAATATTTCTCAAAAATGTATTGAATAATTTTTTTTATTTCTCCATGACCACAATTTTTTAAATAACAAAATATTCACATAATCACCAATAGGGGTCAGTCTTTCTCTCTCTCTCTCTCTCTATATATATATATATATATAGAGAGAGAGAGAGAGAGAGATAGAGAGAGAGAGAGAGAGAGAGAGATACAGTGTGCGGCAAAAAAAAGTATACACACCAGGTAAAAAAGCATTTGTGTCAATATTTTGATACTAAATCTATGAATGAATTATTATTATTATTACATGATGAATTATTACTTATATGCTCATATAGAGTCAGCCAAAAATGTGTACACACTTCAGGAAAAGAGCTTGTATAAATATTTTTTATATTTAATTTATTGCTATATGTTATATATTGATACCACTCACAGACTCGAGGGGGCCTAGAGCCTATCCCAGGAGACTTAGGCCACGAGGTGGGGTACACCCTGGACGGGGTGCCAATCATCTCAAGGCACAGATGAAGTATGTTAGAGTGGTGAAGGACATGTATGAGAGCTGTAAGACAGTGGTGAGCTCTAAGCCCCTCCTTGTTTGCTTTGGTGAGGGACAGAATGACAGAAGAGGTTAGACAGGAGTCTCCATGGACTATGTTGTTTGCAGAGAACATTGTGCTTTGGAGTGAGAGCAGGAAACAGGTGGAGGAAAATCTAGAGAGGTGCTCTAGAAATACAGAATACATGTGTATGAATGAGATGGACCCAAATGGAATGGTTAGGCTACAGGAAGCAGAGGTAAAGAAGGTGCATTACTTAGGGTCAATAGTCCAGAGCAACAGAGAGTGTGGAAAGAAGGTGAAGAGGCGTGTGCAGACAGGTTGGAAAGGGTGGAGAAAAGTGTCAGGTGTGTTGTGTGATATTGATCTTGTGAGAATGAAGGGGAAGGTGTTAAAGACAGTAGTGAAAATACAATGCTCTATGGCTTAAAGACAGTTTCACTGAAAAAAAGACAGGAAGTAGAGCTGGAGGTAGCAGAGCTGAAGATGCTAAGGTTCTCTTTGGAAGTGACCAGGATGAATGGGATCAAGAATGAGTTAATCAGGGACAACCCATGTTAGATGTTCTGCAGATAAAGTCAGAAAGGCCAGACTGAGGTGGTTTGGACATGTTCAGAGAAAAGATTATGAATATATCGGTAGAAGAATGTTGAGGTTGGAACGGCCAGGCAATAGGTCTAGAGGAAGGCCGAAAAGAAGATTTGTAGGAAATGTAGACACACTGTGTGATCCAAAAATTCAACAATTACTCATTAGTTTGACCAAATATATATATATATTTTTTTTTACATTTTTAAAATTTATACAAGCAATATTTGATTGATTTGAGGAATCTGGTGGTCATGTGGCCGTCTAATTCAACATTTTTATTTAACATTAACGGTGAACTCTTTGTAAGAAGCAAGCAATGAAAAGAGAAATGAAAAAAGTACATGGTCATTACAGTCTTGTGTCTAGGGGGCGGGACTCCTGCTGTGCAATACAATGGGGAACAAAGTAGGAATAGAAGCCACAGAGATGTGCCGTTCAGCACTACTCTGAATAATGAAGGCTAAGTCAGCATGTACTGTGCCTATTTAGGTTCAAAATTGCCGACACAGTTCCTCTATTTCCTCATCACTTTGCTCAAACACTGACACAGTGTTTGAGAGTGGAATGCAATGAAAATAAATTCCTTTATGAAAAAAAAAAAAACGCATAAATGATACACTTTACAGAAGGTCAGGTTCCCCATGTCCACTGAGAAGAGCTTTCTCATCTTCTGGGCCTTCCTTGGTCTCTAAAGCCATTCTCAGTTTCTGCCAAAATACCCGTGTGTCTACTCCATGTTTGGGCCATTTGAGGTAGGTCTTCTTCTTTACCAGCTGACGCATTCGATAATATGGAGACAGCTGACAGGTAGGAATGTCCTCCAGAAATATCAGGATTAATACATCTTTCTTTTCATCAAACAGCCTAAAGTTAGCCATCTGGATTTCCTTGGAGCACCACGTGCTTCTCAAATAATTATGTGTGATCAAGCATATGGTCTTACGACTGCTGTATATCCCGTCCATGATGTTGTCTATGATGGATCTTCCTGGCTCAAAGTCTCTATGATGTAGACAGAGTCTCCAGCCCTGTTCGTCTTCCAAATTAGGAATAAGTTCTTCGACAACCCAAGGTTCATCCTGGACATTGTAGGAAATAAAGGCATCGTATTTGAATCCGTGTTGCTGGTGCATCTGTTTCCGTTTGCTGTCATACAGGAAGGCGAGGAATAGGTAGTACGCATACAAAACCTGCCAGCGAAAGAGCTGATAAATGAATGACCCCAGAAGAGTCAGCATAACCACGACAGAGCTGAGTACAAACATGATGAAGTCTATATTCACGTTACACGACTCTACATTCATGTCTAAAATGCTTTTACCTCTCAGAGATAAAGGGTAGCTACAAGTATATCCATTTAGGTAAATAACCTGGGTGTAATTACTGGTTAAAGCCCAGTTGATAAAAAAAGCATTGTTGCAGTCACAAGTAAAGATGTTTTGCTGCAAGTCGAGATATGTCAGATGAGGGAGTGACTGAATCAACGTTTGATTGATGACGTCTAATTTATTCTCAGGCGCTCTCAAGGCTGTAAGCCTAGAAAGGTTTGCATTAATTAAGAAATTCAGAGAATGAATCTGAGCACTGCTGATGATAAGCTTCCTCAGATTTGGGATCGGGTGGAAAACGTTTGCGGTTATGGAGTCGTCGTCTGCAAACACGTTCTTTGTGAGGTCTAAAAACCAAAGGTTAGGAGTGGACTCGAACATTTTAGGATGGAGATTATTCAGGTTCATGTTTCCGCCATAGAACATTGTTAAGGAAGTTAAACCTTGAAGCAGATTTGAGGGGATTTGACCAAAACCTCGTCTTTGACTATGAATAGACAAATTTTTTAGTGAACTTAAATAAAAAAACGGGGGATTTTGCAACTTATCATCATTGTAATGAATGACATTGCTATGCAGTTGTAGAGATTTCAGGTTAGGCATGCCAAAGAACACAGCTGGGTCTTTTATAGTTTTACCCGTTATCCTGTTAGAGTAAAGTAACAAGTCTGTTAGATTTGTCAGCCCTGAAAATGCATGTGGTTCAATCTCAAAAATCTGATTGTCACCGAGATCAAGGGTTCTAAGACTAAACAAACTCTTAAAGCTTTTCTTGCGAATTGTGCTTAACTTATTATATGTCACTTGCAAATACTTCAAAGAAGGAAGGTCTTGTTGAAAAGCAACGTCGATCGTCAATAATTTATTCGTTCCCAGATTTAAAATTTCAAGATTATTTAAATCTTTAAACACACATTGAAAAAGTTTTGAAATTTTGTTGCTGTACAAATATAGCGTATTTAACTGTGTTAAATTAGCAAAGTCTGTACAGGTTAAATGACTAATACTGTTTCTACTGAGATCTAGATACTCAAGCATCAGAAGATTTTGAAACGAATTGTTGACCTCGGTGAGTTTATTACCTTGTAGATAGAGTTTCTTAAGCTGTGTTAGTTCTTCAAATATGGGCGCAGAAATATTAGATATTTCGTTATCTCCAAAGTCTAGCTCTGTCAAGTTAGAGCAGGGATCGAGCATATGAGCCGTCAAGTTTACGATTCTGTTGTGCAGCATGCGTAGCACCTTGAGTCCAGGCAAGCATCCAGACTGTAAAAGAGTTTGTGGGTTCATCCATTTTAGTTCACTTAATCTGAGTATAAACAAGGAGGCCCAAGAGATGTTCTGAAGTACTGCAGTGAGGTCCTCCTCTGGCATGTGTACTCCGGTCAGATTCAGTGCTTTTACTGAATTCAGAAAAGCCTTATCAGTAATATTCCATAGCATAGTCCTGTTTCGACCACAGTGTGATAAATCAAGGTAATCCAGATTTGGGAAGATGTTCTCAGTGATTTGGAACTTGGTCAATGCATTGTAAGACAAATCGATTTTTTTCAGCGACAAAGCCGTCCTTGACAGGTCGTATGAGTTGAAGACGTCAAATTTGTTGCTTCCGATGAGCAATTCCTCCAAGCTTGGTGACAAAAGCACTGGTCTGACGTTGGCAATCTGTCTGAGGTTATTTTCTGTAAGGTTCAGGATGGTCAAACTCCGAAGAGTGTTAAAAGCATATTCGTCAATACTTTCGATTAAATTTCCATCAAGTCGCAGCACTTGCAGGTTGACAAGACCATCCAGTAGACCTCTTGACACTGTTTTCAGCTTGTTGTAGGCCAGATTAAGTTTAATCAAGTTGGGAAAATGCATTGCAGTACCTTCTTCTATCTGTGAGATGTTACTGTTAGATAAGTTGAAACCTCTCAAGTTCCAAAGGTCCTCAAAGTCTCCAGCTCTGATGTTTGAAAAGTAGTTGAAGGACATGTCTATGAATCTTGCATTGCTGGGTATCGGGGAAGGAACCGTATAAAAGCCCATCTTATAGCAAAGAACTTTTACCTCATCAGTGTTGTTTAAATCAACCGAGACGGTGCAGTTTGTTAATGAAAACGCACTGACTTGGAAACTGAAGATGTATATACTGAGAAGAGCCAGTGACATTGTTGCCTTGAAACACATCATGCCTAAATTTGTGGTCATTTCTAAACAGGATGAATTGCTCAAATTCAGATGTCTCCTTCTTGTACAAGAGCTGTAAAGAGAAATCATACAAATCTCTCAGATTTATTTTTTGGGAAAATTTCTATCTGGTTCTTGCAAAAATAAATAAAATGCAGATCCATATAACCTTGTTATATCTGGATTTCAAGACAGTAATAAAGTTAATACTTAATGTTATACAACACTATTTTACAAAAGCAGTTTTAAAGAATTATATTTGGAGGAAATTTGAGGAACAAAATCATTTTGGTTTTACACTGGCTTTACGGAATTATGCTGATGTTACAAGCAAGACAAATTTTTACACATTTTACAAATTGGTTCAAATCACAGACTCAGGCAATACTATTTAAAAACAATACTACTACTGTACTACTACTAACAATGGCCTGAAAACATTTTAAAGCTCTTTCTTTTTAAATCATAATCTCAAATAGATTTACGATAACAAAACAATATTACTTTTCTACTACTAATAGAAAAAAACATTTGTAAAAGACCATACCTCCTTTTCTTCTAAACCTCTACACTTGAATGGATTCCCAAGGCTTGTTTAACCATGACACGAGGAAGTATGTCATGTAAGGGTAAAAATACAGAAGTATGTCCACTTTCACTACAGATAAGTGACAGTGTGTTAGGCTGTTTTTTTGCTTAGTCATATAAAAACCTTGTGCCTAGTCATATAAAAAAAAAAAATTACTAAATGTGATGTATAATAACCTAACTCTAGTTAGCATTTAACAAAAAATATATTGTAGTTAAACAAAAAAAGATTTTCTGTGTGCACAATTACTGAGACCTTAAGCAAAGTCAAATGAAGTATGACATTATTTTTGAGTTTGCAGTAAATACCACCACTGTCAGGCAGTCATCTTTTCCTGGAAACTTTGTACTAAGTTCTCATTTGGAGAAGAAGAACCCTGTGGTGGTTAATTTCCCTACAGTTACAAAATTACTCACAACACTAGCTTGAGCCCATGATAAGTTTGTAAAACCTGGAAAAGGTGCCGGTGCTTCCAGTCCACCTGTAGGCCACTGAGGTGATCTTCACTACTTGTCAAGACTGCCAGTCTTGAGTAGAAGTTGAGCAGAAGTGATCATTTAAGGCAGTTTTACTTAGAGCGCCTTTGGGAACTTGTGATGGTGAACCAGCACACTTCTGTATAATACACATATAAAATTTATTCTAAATGATACTCTTTTGTTGGAAAAGAGTGTTTGTTTTGTTTTGGCAAACTACTTATTATTTGTTGCGAAATAATTATAGCCTCTGCCTTTCTTTCTTGGACAAGGACACATTTCTGTTCGTGACAGAGCCTTGACTGATCAGGCACAGACCTTTTGCAACACACTAAATGATTTTCTATCTAGGGTGGAGTGAAATAATAATCAGCAGCCATAAAAAATACATAATGTGGCGCCCCCTGTCTGTGTGTGGTGTGATTCACATATGACATAAAAGTCACACACTAACTTGCGTACTGTAACATATACGACCTGATATGACACATATACAATACCCGATATATACCCTACCGTTCAAAAGTTTGGGGTCACTTGCAAATTTCTTTGTTTTTGTTTAGTGATTCATTTTCTACTTATTTTCAAAACTATAAAATAACACATGTAACAACAAGAAAAACAACAGTTAGTTGTTATTTTAAGACACAGAGGTCATCCTTTCTGTAATATATCTTCCTGAGACCCAGCAGTTCATTTCTGGTAGCAGTTCTTGTGGTCAATATTTTAAACACCATGCATGCAGTGTGTTTGTGTCCTAATTCACTGGAAAGAGTACATACTGGGCTTTCTATTGATGTTACACAAGTGGGGGTGTGGCCAACAGATCACATGTTCTGTCTTTCTAAATTGGTGGCAATTGCAAAAAGCACATTCTATGGCAGTAAGCGGTTTAAGTGGTCAAATTTTTAAATACAGCATTGTTATTTTTTCTTATCATATTGTTTTTCATTTGTGAAGATTTTAACTACATTTTATTACAATTTTATAAGGGTATGTTAATTTTAAGCCTTTCAAAATACACATTTTACTCCATGTCCCTTGTAGGGGACAGTGGGACTTGCTTTTTCCCATTTTCAACCCTTGGCCTCAAATACACTAAGCCTCATATTTATTGGGCAGGAAAGACAATGGTGCCCATCACTGCCAATGTGATAACCAGGGACAGACTTTTTAAACTTGGCCAGTCCATCAAATGACCTTGCAATCCTGGATGACCAGAAAGAAGAGGATGCTCTTTGGAAGGTCATACTGTAAAAAATTTTCGTAATTTTAACAGTAAAATACCGTATAAATGCTATAGAATAAAACCGTATTTCACAAAACCTGGGACAACCGTAGAATTTACAGTGAAAAACTGTAATTAGTTTTACAGAGTAAGATCTTAAATTTAACAGTTAAAAACATTTGAAAATATGGTTTATTGCAGTAAAATTTATGATATAGCTACTGTATTTATAAAAAGGAAACTCTCAGAGAAGGTATTTGTTACTAATATCATGAAGCATCAGTTTATATTTTACTATAGAATTTAAAATGTAAAATTATTATAGAATTTAAAAATCGGTTTAAAAATAAACCGTAAATTTAACGGTAAAAAACTGGCAGCTGTGGTTGCCAGAAATTTACCATTAAAAATACAGTAGCAACGTTATTGGTTGTATGGGATTGCGCTCATTATACTGTATATTTTATGGTTTTTAATATTTTTTTCTACGGTTTATAAATAAACCGTAAATTTTACAGTAAAAGGCTGGCAGTTGTGGTTGCCAGAAATTTACCATAAAAAAATATGGTAGCAACATTATTGGTTGTACGGGATTGCACTCATTATACTGTATATACTGTATATTCACCAGCCTGTGCTCGCATGCCAGCAGGGCACCTTCCACCAGATCTGCACGTGCTCAAATAATAGCATAAATTCGTCCAGACTCTGGTTCGAATCCCGCTCTGGGTGAAAATGTAATAAATGTAAATTCTTTGTTTTACACTTTTTGCTTATGATTATCATTAAATTATAGTGAGGTGAGTGCTAATGTGTTTCATAGCTTAAGAAAAAAAATCTCAATTGCAAACATGCATTTAGTACTGAAGCATAACTTGATAATGTAATGGCAATAAGATTAAATAATAAGACTGACTTCACTTATTCAGCCCAAACACTTTTAATTGGAATTGCAATTAATTGTTACAATCTCCACACTAATTAATTTATTTTACTTCTCACTATACATTATTCACATAAAGCATGCAGAAATTATTATACTGTATTTTAAACACTCTTAGCAACAATAACAAAAACTATAAAGAACAAGAAGAAAAGAAAATACACACTTGAGAAACCACTGTCAGTCTGCCCCTTTCTTACATTATAATTTCTGTCTTTTCCCATCTTTGTCTTTTCATCTCATTGAATTTATAGTCTTGAAAATCTCTCCATTTCATCTCCTTCTCCATGCCCAGATCAGTGGCGTCTACTGGTCTGTCAAATAGGCGAAGCTCATTTTCGGCCTACATCATAAAATTGTCTATTTATTTAAAAGTAAATTCTGCCCTACCTACTTTCCTTTTCAAGAAAATGGTCTGTGACCCTGTCGTACCAACTAGGCGTCTTTTCCAGTGACTTGACCAGTGTCCTCTCAATGGCCAGCAGAGCTAGGCTGCTTAAACGGCCTTGGCCCATTGTGTTTCGGGTGTAGGACTTGAGCCGCTTTAAACAGAAGAAGCTCCTTTCTACACCTGCAGATGTAGCTCCAATTGTTGCCACTAATAAGAACAGTTTGTAAAGCTGAGGCATTGCACTGTCCAACTCCATGTCTTCAAGGAACACCAAGTAATCATCCCTGTTACCCTGCAAGTCCTGATCTGAATACAGGACTTGAAGTTCTGACCTCAGTCTCCCTGAATCAAAGTGATGGCCATAACTTTTCAGGACACTTTGGAAGCCCTCCTCTGGAAATACGTGTTCTCACAAATTTCTCTGGATTGGCTAATTCTAAAAAGAGCATGCTTTCCAAATTTGAAAAAGGTTGAGGAATCTGCTCCAAGATGTTATCAAGGATGGCCATGTACAGATTTCTGTATCGCTCTTGGGGATCCTGTAATTGGGTCAGACGGCGCTTTCTCATGGGCTCATCTCGTGGGTCTGATGTGAGATCTGCTGTTTTGGCATAAACGGCTTGGAAAGCCCCCTCTAACCTCTTTGACAAATGCAAGAAGAGATTCAATTCTTTTCTTGCAGTAAAGAACATCCATCGCCCTCTGCTGGACAATATCAAAGACCACATCAGTCTCAGAGAAGATTTGTTCATATGTGTACAACATGAACACAAACTCAAAATCCTCCAGTTTCCTCACAAAGCCTTTGGCACAATCCAGTGTATCATCATCCATTGTTGTATCTGCAATGATGTTCTCAAATGTCTGCAGGAGGCCAAAAAAAATCCAATAAAAATCCAATAAAGCGCTCCTGAATTTTACCTGCACTATGCTCATAGCGAACTATGACAGAGAGTTGGGCACGGCAGGATATATCAGTTGTTTCATCCACCTGCCATCCAAAAAAGAGAGCATCCTGAATTTCATCTCTGATCTGATCAGACATGGTGGCTGCAAGAGCAGAGATTAAGTCATTTTGAATAGTATGGGACATACCAGAAAACACAGTTGAGGACTCGAATTGTGTGGACAGGACCAATGTGCACAGCTCAACAGCTCGATTCTGCGCGTGCAGTTCCTCCCCTGCTCGCTCAACATGTTCGTAACACTGGACAAAGTTGAGCGAGCGTACAGGCAGAGTCGAGCGTGCACAGAAAATAAATGCTGCACGCGCGTGCAGACAGAGTCGAGAGTCGACTCTGCCTGTACGCTCGCTCAACTTTGTCCAGTGTTACGAAACTGCCACAAAACCAGCCAATCACATCCACACACTACTTTTGATTGGCTGTTTTTCCTCCAATTAAGTAGCACTACTATCGACCGCTTAACGGAAGCGTTGCAAATAAAGGTTTATAAGTAAAGCGACCGTGTTGTCTTTGCACAAAGAAAATACCTTTGCAGGTCAGTAATCTTCCCTGCCATTCCAGTGTAACCTGTGTGTACAAGTCGGCATTTTGGGATGAGAAGGAAAGATTTAATTGAAGATTTAGTTTGGGAAAACGACTTGTGGTCCCAGCGCAGGAGGACTTTTGGTTAAACAGCTCTTTCAGGTCCTGATGCCTGTACCTTCTCTGGCAGTCGATGTCGTTTGCAGCGTAGCAGAAGCAGCAGCAGAAGCTGAAAGAAACATAGAAAAACAATAATGAAATAAAGACTACATAGGCATGCACATTTCATAAAAGACATACTGTTTTTAATTTAAAATACATGGATTCAAACTTGTTGGGGAATTTAACCTGTAATAAAAAAATATTTTGTTTAATTAAGCATCACAGACAAGCATAGTTTTTATAACATATTGTAGCGTTTTTACGCCGGGAAGGATTGTGGAGAGATGAGTGAGCTTATTTTGCTGCCCAATGCAAATGGCTGGGAGTATTTTATTCGCTCTAACACAACGGCACATTCAATAACAGTCACACAACACAAGACACACTTCTGGTCCACACACACACACCCTGGCCGAAGCCACTACCCCAGACACCTTTCCCCAACACGGTGAACACATAACAGCCCCTTCCGCAAAGCATGATGGTCATTACTCAAACCCCACCCACGCCACACTGCCCCCACCCGAGCTGTGACCGTCCCCGGTCACCATGGCGAACTCAGTCTAGCAGGCGTGACAGTGGTCGGCGCTGGCGTTGTGAACGCCGGAGTCTTTTTGCGGGGGAAGGCGGGGGCGCAGCCCTCTTCCTGAGGCGGACCGGCCTCCACAGAGCTCGATGTTTTGCTGACGTGGGGCTGGTAGGGAGCTAGCCGATCCCGGTGGAGCACGACCAATCGCGACCGCCCCGTCAACCGCACCCGGTAGACCACGTCGGAGAGCTGAGCAACGACCGTGCAGGGGCCCACCCAGTGCGACATAAGCTTAGGCGAGAGCCCCCTTTTTCTTCCGGGGGAATACACCCAAACCTGCTCCCCAGCAGCAAAGTCTCGCCCCCGGCTGTGAGTATCATACAAGCGGCGCTGCTTCACCCCGGCGTTCGCCAAGTGTCTACGCGCCAGCTCATGGACACGAAACAGTTTGTCTTTTAAAGAACAAAAGTAATCCATCCCCGGCTTCGCGGGTAAATCCACTTGTGGAGGAGGCCCGAACACAAGGTCCACGGGCGTGCGCAACTCGCGACCGAACATTAACGCAGCTGGCGTGAGCTGTGAGGACTCCTGCACCGCTGTGCGATAAGCCCAAAGCACGAGAGGCAAATGTTCGTCCCAGTCATTTTGCCGGTCGCTGGTAAGCACGGCGAGTTGGGTGGTGAGCGTTCGATTAAAACGTTTCACAAGGCCGTCACTTTGCGGATGAAGGGGCGTGGTGCGGGTCTTTTTCACCCCGAGGCGCTCGCATACCGCTGCGAATACCTCCGCCTCGAAGTTACGCCCCTGGTCGCTGTGCAACTGCTCCGGGGCGCCAAATCGGCTGAACACCTCATCCACCAACACTCGGGCCGTGGTGGAAGCGCTCTGGTCAGGAACAGCAAACGCCTCCGGCCACTTGGTGAAATAATTCATGGCTACCAGCACATACCGGTTCCCGCGATCGGAGATGGGAAAAGGCCCAAGAATGTCCACGCCCATACGCTCCATGGGTGCCCCCACCCGAAAGTCTTGCAAAGGTGCTCGCGAGCGCTGGGTAGGGCCCTTCTTTGCCGTGCAGACGTCGCATCTGTGAACAAAGAGTTCACTATCAGTGTGACAGCCCGGCCAGTAGAAGTGGGCGCGCAACCGCTGCAGCGTTTTGGTGACTCCGAAGTGTCCAGCACCCGCATGCCCGTGAATCATTCCCAACACCCGTGCCCGCAGAGTCCGCGGCACCAGCAGCTGAAAAGATTCGCCAGCGCCACACGGCCGTTCCCAGTGGCGGTAGAGTAAACCCCCCCGCAACGCTAGTCGATCAAACTGCGAGTGGAGAGCTTTTTCCTCTTGTCCCAAGTGAGCAACCGCGGCATAATCCGGTCTCTGGCCCGCGTTAACCCAACCCAGTACCCGTTGCAGCGCCGGATCCTTCTCCTGCTCGGCAATGAGCTGATCACGGTCCATCTGTGGCACAGGCGGAACGACTACAGGCGATGCTTTAGGCGACGCGGTAACTCGGCTGCACGCTGGCTCGGACGGCGGATTACCGACGGAGACTCCGGAGGATTGCGCAGGGAGAATGTTCCGATTCACGGGGGTCGGGGAGTGTTCGATGTCGCGACCACGCACGCGCTCTTCAACCCGCTCGCAGTGCCGACAACGCTCTTTGCTACACGGCCGGCGGGATAAAGCGTCCGCGTTACCATGCAGTTTTCCAGCTCGGTGCTGGACGGTAAAGTCGTAGTCCTGCAACCGCTCTAACCAGCGCGCCAACTGCCCCTCGGGCTCTTTAAAACTAAGTAGCCACACCAGCGAAGCGTGATCGGTCCGCAGCGAGAAGGATTGCCCGTATAAATATGGCCTAAAATGTTTTAGAGCCGCGACGACCGCTAACAGCTCGCGCCGCGTGACGCAGTAATTTTTCTCAGGTCCAGACAATGCGCAGCTGAAGTAGGCGATAACACGCTCTTTACCCTCGGACACCTGAGACAGGACAGCCCCCAGCCCTACATCGCTCGCGTCCGTGTCAAGGATAAACATACGAGACGCGTCAGGGTATCCGAGAACGGGCGACGTGACCAGAGCTTCCCGTAACCGAGTAAAAGCACGCGCGTGCGCCCTGTCCCAGCGGAACGGCTGATTCTTTTTCGTGAGGCCGTGCAGCGGACTGGCGATCGTGGCAAAATCCTTCACGAACCGGCGATAGTAAGAAGCTAACCCGAGGAAGGTGCGTAGCTGGGACACATTTAGCGGTTCAGGCCAATTCTGTACCGCCGCTATTTTTGTTGGATCGGTGGCAATCCCTTTAGCACTAATTACATGTCCTAGGAAGCCGGTCTCTCGCCGCAGCAGCTGACACTTTTTAGGGTTGAATCGCAAATTCACCCGCCGGATAGCCAGAAATACTTCCCGTAGGTTAGCTAGAGCGACCTCAAACTCCCTGCCGTGCACCAGTAAATCGTCCAGGTAAACGACACAACGGTTGCAAGGAATATCGGCTAATACCTTCTCCATCAACCGTTCGAACGTACCTGGAGCGTTACATAGGCCGAACGGCATGCGCCGGAATTGCCATAGCCCTTGCCCGATCGAGAACGCAGTTTTAGGTCGCGCTTCCGGGGCGAGCTCTACTTGCCAGTACCCGCTTCGCAGATCTAACGAGCTAAACCACGCCGAGCCCGCAACGTGTTCCAGCGCATCATCTATACGCGGCAACGGATAGGAATCTTTGCGCGTCACCTCGTTTAACCGCCGGTAATCGACACAAAACCGCCACAATTCGTCCTTTTTGCGCACCAACACAACCGGTGAAGACCACGGTCCGGACGCTGGCGATATGACGCCCGAGTCGGCCATCTCACGTAGCTTTTGTTCGGCGATAGCTCGTTTAGCTAAGGGAAGACGTCTCGGATGTAACCGAACAGGAGCCGCGTTACCCGTATTAATCGTGTGCTGCACCAAATTGGTATGTGTGCACTCGCTCTCATCAACCGTGAAATGTCTGGACTCATCATTCACGGTGTCGGCCTGTGTCTGACTGAGCCCTACGCTGCTACGCTGCATAAGCTCGACCATTATTCTCGTTCGGTCTGCTACCGGATGTTTACATGGCGCACCCGCCGGAAGTTCCGCCCCCCTGGTGTGCTCCACTAACATGTCCGGCTGCGCTTTGGGCACTAGCAACCTGGCTAACCCGAAGCTACCACGCAACGTTCCGTCAACGAGATTAAGTACTGCACCCCACCTTTCCAAAATATCCAACCCCAAGATACAATCATCCTCAATGTCGGCCACCAAGAATGGATGAAAAAGAATGATTGCACCTACTTGTATTCGCACTGTGCGACAGGCCCGTATCTCTAAATAGCTCCCAGACACAGTGCGGATGCTCACGGCTGGGGCCGGCAGCATACAACCGTGATCGCCTTGTCCTAGTACTCCCCAGCGCAGCAGCCAAACTGTGGAGCCAGTGTCCACGAGCGCCCGCAGCGAAACGTTGTCCAGGCCACAGTTAACGTAGAGCCCCGCGCGATTTCCTGCACGTCCTGACTGGATGTTGAAACCGGTAGTTGGGGAAACAAAGAAGGCTGTGTGAGGCGGCTTCACCTCGGCGCCCCCCGAAGCTAGTTTTAACGGCTGCTGGGGTACGTTGTCCTCAGGCCGGAGAACACTGCAGCGGTGATCCGGCGGTCCCTGGCCTCGGCGACGTCGCGGAATCTCAGAAGCTGGGTCGGGGCCTAGCCGCGACGGGTTGCCCTGTCCCCGGCTAGGTTCACCTACCGAGCGGCCCTGAGTCACGGGAGGTCGCTCGGCTCTTTCGCTGCGGCGTTCTGCCATGATGGGTTCGGCGCGTTCAGCCTCGCGCAGCGCCTCAGCCAAGGAAGCCGCTAACCGGATGTGCTCGCGCAGCCACCACGGCCGGATTCCCCGCAGGAACGCACGGCACGCTAGCTCCTCCTGCTGGACGGACCCGAACTCCGGGTAGCCTCTGCGCGCGAGATACCTCAGGTCCATGGCGAACGCCCCCAGTGGCTCGGAGGCGCTCCACACGCGGGTTGCCAGCTCCTCGCACGCGGCCTCCTTACGGTCACCTGCGCTGAACCGGAAACGGAGCGACTCCCGCAGCTTCGCCCAGTCCTTCCGCTCATCAGCCCGGAGGTCTTCCAACGCCCGCAGCGCGTCACCCTCCAACGAGAGGGCCACCCGGACGGCTGTTTCCGCCGAGGACCAGCCCGCGAAGTCGGCGGCTAGCTCTACCTGGGCGAGGAACGCGTGGGGATCGACGGCGCCGTTGTAGGCCGGCAGGCGCAGCTGCAGGTCGCTTCGCTGGCGGACGGGGCACGGAGCTGTAGCTTGCTCCGGTCGCCGCTCTAACCCGCTACTCTCCATCCCACTTCTGACACCAATGTAGCGTTTTTACGCCGGTAAGGATTGTGGAGAGACGAGTGAGCTTATTTTGCTGCCCAATGCAAATGGCTGGGAGTATTTTATTCGCTCTGACACAACGGCACATTCAATAACAGTCACACAACACAAGACACACTTCTGATCCACACACACACACCCTGGCCGAAACCACTACCCCAGACACCTTTCCCCAACACGGTGAACACATAACAGTCCCTCCCGCAAAGCATGATGGTCATTACTCAAACCCCACCCACGCCACAATATGTTATATAAATGCTCAGTGGACAACAAGGATTATAAAGATTAAATATCAGTACAGGTACTTTTACTGTGTGTACTATCTAATTCTAACTGTCTGGGTTTCCTTCTACACAAATTAAACAAACACACATTATCCGTAATGCTGGCAAAGGCCTGACACTGCCATGAAAATCCCTCGGATACATAGGAGCTTTCACAAAAACTATACATTTTTCACAATACAGTTTAACTTTCTGTTACACAAACAGTACAAACAGTTATGGTTATGTTATGGTTCCCTCCAAAGGATAATTCTGTGAAGACCATGGTACTACAGTGGGTATTTAATATGATACTGCCTGTGCTTTACCACACCAGCATTGTGTACAGACATATCTACTGTGGTACTGTATGAACAAAAATACCATATTAGGTACCTGCTGAACTGAAGTAAGTACCATGAAATTCACCCAAAGTGGATAAATATACTATATAACATTTCTTATGGAAAAAACATATTAGAGTTAGATGTATCAGAATGAAATTTAGCGTTTTTTTAAATTAAAAATTTAGCGTTTTTGTCTGGTTGCTACTTCATCTAAATGTCCTCCAACTAAATGAATGAATGAATGAATGAATGACGTGTTCAGTGTGTTTAGACGTGAGCACGAGCGGTCAGTGAATGATGAAGGTTAACGCAGACGATAAACTTTGCAAAAACAAAAAGATTACAGCGATGGCGGCGAGAAATGTATAAAAAGAGCCAAGAAAAGGTATGTTCATCTGTTAGTGTCTTGTTCAAGTTAAAATTAATAATAATAAAAGAAAAAAAACTTACCGATCAGCGGGGTCTCTGTGTCGCGCAGGCGCACAGCGTCCGTCTGTCTCACTCAGGTTCGACCAATCAGCGCGCGGAACGAATCCCCCACGCAAACAGGCCAAGGAGTCCCCCAGCTGTATTCTGTATCAGTTCCACAGTCTCAATACAACCGAGAGGCAGACCTGCCTGGAGCAATTTTTCAATTCCCCGACGGGGAGATGTTTTGCACTTTGCCGTGACCCGTTCAGGTCCCGAGGCTTGTGTCTGCTCCCCTCAGCACCAATTGCTCTGCCTTAGACCTCCATTTTAACACAATCTTTCCTACATGCTCATAGTTTCTCTGCTCACAAAACACTTGAGTAAGATAATCCACTAATTAATGGCCCCCTTATTTGGAAGTCTAATTTGGGAATGTTGAAGACGAATCCCCCAGCTGTATTCTGTATCAGTTTCAGAGTCTCAAAACAACTGATAGGCAGACCTGCCTGGAGCAATTTGCCCTGGTCCAGGTTTGAAAAGCCAACGTGCCGGAAGAGCAACCGACTGGTGAGTGTGGAAAGAAATGCTTAAATCCGTTTCAGACTCAGAATATCAGAGGGTGTGGCACAGTTGTGTAGTGGTTAGCATTTTCGCTTTGCAACTCCAGGGTCCGTGATCGATTCGAGTTTGCATCTTCTCAGCGACGTGCCGACTTGTATGGCCTTTTTTATTTTCCCTGAGAGGCAAACCTGCCTGGTGCAAGCTGCCCTGTTCCAGTCTCGAAAAGCCAATGAACTACGAAGTTTGAGAGAAAGAAAGGCCCTGAGGAGAGGCTTGTGTCTGCTCCCCTCAGCACCAATTGCTCTGCCTTAGACCTCCATTTCAACACAATCTTTCCTACATGCTCATAGTTTCTCTGCTCACAAAACTCCTGAGTAAAATAATCCACTAATTAATGGCCCCCTTATTCAGCAGACTAATTTGGGAATGTTGAGGACGAATCCCCCAGCTGTATGAATTATGGGATTTGCTGTTTAATTGATTACTGTACCAATAACTCATTAAAATGAATATAACTCTAAATGGAGGGGTTTAACTGGGGGAAAAGCTCTAGTGACATGCAACTGGGATAGAGTGAGGCATATCACAAGAGGAATTATGGGAAACATACAAACAGATTTGCTGTTTAATTGATTACTGTACCAATAATTGATTAAAATGACAATAAATGAATATAACTGTAAATAGAGGGGTTTAACTGGGGAAAAAGCTCTTGTGACATGCAGCTGGGATAGAGTGATGCATATCACAAGAGGAATTATGGGAAAAAGTGGAATGGATTTATTCTTTAATTAATTATTGTAAAAAAAAAAAATGCATATACTTCAGCTGCAGTACAGCTGTGTAAGTGACATCTGCCAATATCCCTTAATGATTGTCTGTACTTTCAGTTTTCTACGTTTTTACAGAGTGCATGTAATTTTTACACGGACACAGCGCAGCCCCGCCGTTAACAGGTTTATGCGCCTCCCCGAATATATATTTTTGTTTATATCGAATTCAAACATGTCGAAATGTGAAAGTTCCTACTTGACATACATACAAGGCAAATAGGTGAACATATTACAAGACCCAATATTCGTTCCAAACTTTCCTGTTGCATGTAGAGGGGCGGCAAAAGCTGAATATCAAACGAACGTCTAACATCAAACGGACTTTACCGCAGTGGGAATTTAAACAGGACACTGGAATTCCGCCCTTTGATCCTGGCGCTCTCGCGGCGCCTTCACTCTGTGCAGGCACGCTGCCTCTGCGTGCTCTGTTCTTCCACTCTGCCCACTGCCACCTTTCGCCAGCTGTGTGCCTGCACGCCAGTATGGCACAGCCCCCGGACCTGCACGTGCATTTCATCCCCTCCCCGTTTGTTGCCGTCCTACCTTCTTTAACCCTTTCCTTCCCTATTTTACCTAAATAAATTATCCCTTTTCCTTTAAGACCTCTTCTCGTGTCCGTGCTTCATGGTGCCGCCCGTGCAAATAGGCTCGAACCCGTTACAGAAACCAAATCCCGAGCCCAAACCTCATTTAAATTAAATTAACAAATATTGTAAGTAAACAACAATAGCCGACGTTTAGAAATTCTTTCCGAGGCTGGATTGGGCCGGTGTTATGCGCAGAGCACCGGAAGATGTACTGAAGTTCAAATCTCCGAAAACTACACCTGTGACACAATAACAGTAATATTTCAAACACATTGCAGGCTGCCGTTTGGAGAAACCAGAGAATAAAGAATAAACCAGTTGTTGAGTCAAAATAACCCAACCAGGTGTTCATTTGTAAATGACTTACTACATCTCATATGACCCAACATGAGCAACACAACAATGTGTTTAAAGTACGCGAAATAACCCCGAATTTTGACCCAGCATAAACAACTCAACGATGTGTTTACAGAAACAACACAGCATTTTAGTGCGTCTTTTTTGAGTTATTGTAAAGTTTCATTCTGAAAGTCTATTTTACCAGTTATTTCTATATTTAAAGTTTGATGTATTTTTAAATTCATTTTTTAACATAATAATAAACAGATATGAACAGAGATAGGCTATATAACAGTTCATTCTTTGTACAAATAAAATGATCAGCTAGTGAACTTGATCGTCTGTCAAAACAACATTTAACCAATGTTTGTTTTTTTTGACTCATTATTATACAATAAATATCAATATCTCTGGTTCAGATTTTTTTTGTATAAAGTTCTCAGATGTGGAGATTACAATCACTGTAGTATTTCTTCGACACAACATATTGTTAAGACTTTTTTTATTGACCTCAATTATATTTTAAACTGCGTAGAGTGAAAAATGTCACTTTGCGCTACCTGGCGGTCATTTCACAAATGACTTTAAAATGCAACTGATTTATTTTGGCTTCTGCCGTTTTCCCACGGCGGTGAGCGCAACGGTAATAAGCCATCTGGTTGTCCACCTACTGTATTTATTTATTTTTTTTACAGTGCAATAACGGTGCTACCGTATTTTTTAGAGTAGAATTCTGGCAACCACAGCTGCCATTTTTTTTTTACTGTAAAATGTACAATTTATTTTTTACAGTGCAGTTCTTTTTTAAACAGAGACCAACGGTCAACAAGTCTGACCCAATTGATCAAGATCCCTCAAAGCTGGCAAAGATGAGCAAATGATTCCTTTTACAGGCCAGTGTGAGCCAGTGAAAACCAAAACTCACAGGTCGCAGGGCCTTTGTGTTTGCCAGTCCCAGTAGTTTGGTGCTTAATTTTTACGTCTACAGGAGTCAAAACACATTTCAAGACAAGCAGGTGGGGATTGGAAGAAATGCTGTTGTTTGCATGGCAGGGTCACTACCAGGAGGATCCCACCTATACCTACACTGGTATTTCACCTCTTTCAAAGTGCTAGATCACTTAAAGGAAAATGCTCTCCTGGCAACAGGGACTATTATGTAGAATAGAATCTTTATCTTTTTTTTTTTTTTTAGATCTTTAAGTCTTAAATGTCCAGTAACAATGAATAGGAGAGAGGTGCATCAGAGATTATAGTCAGGAAACTTTCAGAGATTGCTATAACAAAATGACTGGACAACAAGAAAGCTTCTTTGGCATCTTCCATCCGTGGCATGGAGCCTCAGGATATCTGCCCATCTTGTCATAAAATGACAAGGGCCATGTTACTGGATCTATACCTGTTGTCGTAACAGAGTTTAATAAAAACATCCACGGAGTGGACCACATGATCAGCCTCTATCCAATGTCAAGCCGCACAAGGAAATGGACTTTCTGCACCATCCTATGTTGCTTTTATCTCGCTGCCACAAACAGTTGGATCCAGTACAGATCAGGATCAGACCACCAGGACTCTGGGAAACTGGCAAAAGACCAGACTTTTTGTATACATATGTATCTTATTAGAGCCCAAGCACTATGACATCAGCACTATGTCAGCATAGTGTGTAAAGAGCCCTATTGTTTTCCTAGGAATTATTATTTTTTCAACATTTTGGGCTTATTGGGGATACCAACATGTTTAAAAACTTATGAAAATTGGCAGACATTGAAATCTGCTGCCATTGGGATGGCAGAAAGTCACACGAGAATTTGCTGCATAGCTCATACACACTTGCACGAATGACACCTCATTAAGCTAAATGTCATGGGCTCAACTCGTCTGCCAAAACATACCCGAAGGAATTTAATACACTCATTATGCAATTGACATCGAACCAAGCCTGTGTGATCTAAAGACATTGAGGATGCAAAATTGCAGAGAGATTTTTAATATCTTAAACTGGTAAGCTGTGACGATGCGTTAAACATACACCGAAAAGTGGCTAAGAACCTTCTGTGGAACATCATATTGAGTGACGCAGGGTGCTTGGGCCCGCTCATTGTTGCTTCCAACTATATTACTTATTATATTATATAATAATTATATAACTATATTATATATTATTAAATAGAACTAAAATTCATTTTACTTCTATCGACAAAGCAAGACCCAGTGTACATTACAAGGGACATGTTATAACTAATAAAAGAATAACAGTTTTGAAAAGAAAATATGTGTAAGGGTTAACCCCTAGAGGGCGCCAAAACGCCCACTGATTATGTTTATTTTGTTTTAGTTTCAGTGGGACTTCATTTCCCATAGGGCGCCTCAGTCAGGTGACAAGAGAAATATATATATATTTTTTTTCCTAACATTATGCTTGAGTATCCTAGCCTGTTTTTGAATCTAGCTCATTGGCTTGGTTGTATAGAGCAGAGCTGAATAGCCTTGTTATAAACTCAATAATAATAATAATAATAATAATAATAATAATAATAATAATAATAATCATGTCGTGGACCCACCACATGCAAGAGGAGCCAATAGGGTCTGAAGCGCTGTCATTTGGGTGGCAGTGAAGGCTGAGGGTAGAAGCAGCAGAAGATGGCTCTGGGGACGTGGAACATCATTTTTCTGTGGGGCAAGGAGCCAGAGCTTGTATGGGAGATGGAGCATTATTAGTTAGATCTGGTGGGGGTTACCTCTATGCACACCCTGTAAGGCACCATAGGTGTGGGAATACTCACAAGTCCCCTGCTGAGTGCCACGATGTTGGAGTTTCCTCAAGGTGACGAAAAACCTTGAGAGACAGTGGACACATGCATTTAAATGGGAAATACCAATTATGATGTCACTAAATATGTCATCACATTTGATATATGTTACGACCTGCAAGATGTTGGCCGCTGTCTTCAACTAGAATTGCTTGAGGTCTTGTATCAGACATTCTTCACCAGCTAAGGTCCAGACAACTCAAAACATGCACTGATGCTTTGAGTGTAGATAACATTTTATATTGAGCAAAATATAATATGTTCTTTTATGGATAAACATGTCTTTTCGTATGTATAAACAGATATAACTTCACATCCTTCACAAAATGGATCATATTTTAATGCTGCTCTGTTCTGTCATTAATGTTGCTCTGGTACAAAGTATTTAATTCTTCAGTAACAATGTCTAACAAAAAATATAAAGAAGGAAACAGTGCAAAATGCCTTCATCTCTAAACCTGCACAGAACATAAATTTATTTCAACATTAACAATTTAAAAGGAAAACTAAAGTGCTTTTTTCTGTTGAACTAATATTATTGTGATTATCAAAATCAATGAATGCAAACCTCCCTGGTTCAAAAAAATCATAAATCTCATATTGTATTTTATCTTCATTCACATCTAGTGTCCCTAATTAACTAAATGTAGCTAATGTTGAACACTGCTCTCTTCAAGTTGCATTGGTAAAATAACAACAACAAATATCATTCATATTCATTAATTCGTCACAAATATCATATGCTAAGGGTAAGTTTCTTCAAAGTGTCTGCGTTTAATGTGTCCACATTTGACAACCCCATAGTACAATCAAATAAGACACACAGGCCTCATACAGTTCTATGCAGAAAGAGCACATGCTTTCTTTTCACACCGAGTCAACTTTTCAAATTTTTGAAAGTTACTTTTTTTTTCACCCATCTGTCTGCGTGCTGCTATCGCTTTCTGCTGTCTTCAATGCACGCATTAATGTCCATTCAATGTCCGCATTAAAGGCATTTAATGTCCGCCAGTTGGTGACCCCTAATATATGTTTTGTTTGTGGGTATTGCTGTGCTTTGTCACATGCGTGTGTATTGTGTCCAGGTCGCGCGCCGCTCCAGACTCCACTAGAGTGACGTGTCGTTCATAAACTATTCTTTCTTTTTGAACGAATCTTTAACATGACTTCATGACTGAAGAACGAGTAGTCTTGGAGAGTGATTCGTTCATTATCTACTGGGTGCGCATGCGCAACGCATCGCAAAACCTCCATAGGTTATGTACAGGAAACAGAAATAAGTACAGTGAAACCTTGGATTGCAAGTAACGCGGTTCGCAAGTGTTCCGCAAGACAAGCAAAGACTTTCAAGTCTTGGTATATGAGCACGGGGTATCATGTATCACGCAATACTCTTCTTGTTTTGACGCCGAGCGTCACGTGATAACAACTGAGCCAAGGTTTTTTTCTCTCTTGTGCTGCGGAATTGTGGGTAATCGTCTTCCCTGCTGTGTCTTAGTGCGATCTCTCACTGCTATAATCAACATCTGTGCATGCATGTACTGTTTAGTATAACACTGTGACCTTGTGTGTGTGTAAAACATTTTATTTTGTGTTTGTAAGCGCGTGTGTACAAAAAAAGATTTGCTCAATTTGCTAAACGAGATATAAAGAGCCACTAAAATGATTCAAATTTCCCATCACTACTCCACTGCAGGATTTTCGACTATCGCTTACCCGGGCATCTACCTCACCTTCCACATGGTTGCGTCCACCCTGAGAGAGACGTCATCAACCAGCGACCACTCATAAAAGAGAGGCCTAGAAAATTGTAGGGTTGGAGAGAGAGTTTTTGCGATTGTGACTTTTTAATTTTGGACTGTGTATTCTGTATGTATAAACATATACTGTATGTTTGTGCACACACCGGTAGTGGGGTTGTGACTGTGTTGTGTAAAGCAATACAAACCTCACATTTTTAAGCTAACGTTTTCATCTAGTTCTTTCTGCTATATAACAGCATTATGTTCCATCTTTTCCATACAGTTTAAAATAGAACCCCCAATCCATTCTTTTGCTGTACAGCCCAACCCTAGACTGGGATTTAACACATATAATGGATTGTCATTCAAAGTTTTTTGGGCTCGTTACGGCCGACCCATTTGAGATACCAAAACATGCCCATGACATGGAAGTTGTTCAGGTAAATGAGCTCAAAATCTGCACCGGGTTTCTCATGTACACATTCAAGTGTGTATGAACCATGCAGCAAAAGGCAGCTTGGGCACCAGCTGCTCAGGTGTCCTAATGGCAGCGGATTCCAACCTGTCTACAGATTTTCATGACCTTTTTAGCATGTTAAGACCCCAAAAAAGCCCAGAGAAACACTCCAAAATCTTTAAAATCTTTCCAAGAAAAGTGGGTGTTGTTACAGCTGCAAAAGGGAAACCAACTTATAATATTAAATATCAAATATTGACATATATTTATTTGGATACAATGTCATTGTAGGTTTGGCCAAAAACTTTTGTCAATGGAAGTATGAAAGTATATGTGTCTATATTGCATTCTCAGAGGGGTCTATATCAAGATTGGCAGATTGACCTGACTCGAGCAAAACCATCACCTAAGGAGATTTGAAGAAGATTACATGAATTGGGTTAATTATTGTCATATTATTATAGTACACAATAAAAGAGCATGCTCAGAGATCACTTAATTGCTTGATGTAGCAAACAAAAAAAACAAAAAAATTGATAGGAGAAATCCGAAATATGTGCAATAGTAAAATAAGAGCATTTGCAGACTGTACACACACAATGTGATGAGAACTCAGGATTGGGACTAAACAACTGTGTGGCTATAAGAAAACTACTGCAAAATCTGGATCTGAGGAATCCAGATTGAGCCTATTCCAGAGCTACAGTATGAGCACATTAGGGTAAGAAGGTAAGCGTATGAAGTAATGCAGCCATTATGCAGAGTGGCCACTGTACAAGCCTTTGGAGGCAGTGTTATGACCTGGGGCTGTTTCAGTTGCTCAGGTCTAGACTCAGCAACGTTATGTGGCAATAAAATGAAGTCAGCTGATGACCTGAATGTACTGAATAATCACAGACTAAGTGAAGTTGCTGGGTAAAAAAAAAAAAAAAACTACAACTAAAAGTTGAAGTTAAAACTGTGTTTAATAGTTAAAGTAAAAGCACCCCTCACACACACACAAACACACACACACACACACACACACACACACACACACACACACACACACAAACACACACTTAGCAGTTTTTTTAATTATACAAGCATTAATTGATTGATTTGAGGGATCTAATAGGAATAGGCATGCAGCCCTCTGATTTGACAATTTTCTATTAAACTCAAAGTTTGTGAACTCAAAAACTGAAAACTGTGCCTCAGTGTAAGCAATGAAAAGAGAAATGAAAAGAGTAACAGCCTTGTATCTAGGGGGCCGGGACTCCTGCTGAGGGATACAATAGGGAACAAAATAAGGAAAGAAGCCACAGAGACGTGCTGTTCAACACTACGCAGAATAATGAAGACTTAGTCAGTATGTCCTGTGCCTACTTATGTCCAAATTTAAATGAGCTCCTCTATCTCTTCATCACTTTGCCCAACCTTTATTTCTGAATCAATGACACAGTGTTTGAGAGTGGAATGCAATGAAAATAAATTCCTTTATGAGAAGAAATGCATAAATGATACATTTTACATAAGATGTATATACTGTACTGAGAAGAGCCAGTGACATTGTTGCCGTGATAAACATCATGTCTAAATTTGTGGTCTTTCCTAAACAGGATGAATTGCTCAAATTCAGATGTCTCCTTCTTGTGCAAGAGCTGTAAAAAAAAATCATACAAATCTCTCAGATTTATTTTTTGGAAAAAATTCCATCAAGTTCTGGCAAAAAAAAAAAATGCAGTTGCATATAACCTTGTTATATCTGGATATCAAGTCAGTAATAAAGTTAATACAAAAGCAAGTTCATTCATTAGACTGACTTAGGGTTATACAACACTATTATACAAAAACACAGTCTTTTTTAATTACATAAGGAGGAAATTTGAGGAATAAAGTCATTTTGGTTTTACAATGGCTCTACGGAATTATGCTGATGTTACATGCAAGAGACATTTTACAAATTGGTTCGAATCACAGTCTCAGGTTATACTATTTAAAAACAATACTACTGCTGTACTACTACTAACAATGACCTAAAACATTTTAAAGTTCTTTCTTTTTAAGTCATAATCTCAAATAGACTTATGATAACAAAACAATATTACTTTTGTCCTACCAATAGAAAATACATATGAAAAAGACCATACCTCCTTTTCTCCTAAATCTCCACACCTAAATGGATTCCCAAGGCTTGTTTAACCATAATATGAGGAAGGATAACCAATGTCACCACAGATAAGTCACAGTGTGTTAGGCTGTTCTTGCGCCCTTGTCATATGAAAACCTTGTGCCTAGTTATACAGTATATACTGTAGTAGAAATACAATTTTGTAGAAATACCATATTGTAGAAATACAAAAATAAAATGTACTATATATGATGTATAATAACCTAACTGTAGTTAGCATTTAACAAAAAATATATTGTAGTTAAGCAAAAAAAGATTTTCTGTGTGCACAATCACTGAGGTCTCATTTGAGAAAAAAAGAACCCTGTGGTGGTTTATTTCCCTACAGTTACACATCACTCACAACACTAGCTTGAGCCCATGATAAGTTTGTAGAACCTGGAGAAGGTGCCGGTGCTTCCAGTCCACCTGTAGGCCACTGAGGTGATCTTCACTACTTGTCAAGACTGCCAGTCTTGAGTAGAAGTTGAGCAGAAGTGATCATTTGAGGCAGTTTCACTTAGAGCGCCTTTGGGAACTTGTGATGGTGAACCAGCACACTTCTGTATAATACATATATTCTAACTATTTGTTTTCGCAAACTAATTATTATTTGTTGCAAACTAATTATAACCTCTGCCTTTCTTTCTTAGACAAGGACACATTTCTGTTCGTGACAGAGCCTTGACTGATCAGGGGGTGTGCAACAACCAGACCTTTTGCAACACACTAAATGATTTTCTATCCATGTTGTTGGTCTTTCAGCTGCTCCTGGCAAGGGGTCGCCACAGCGGAATACCCAGTCCGCACAACAACTTGGCACAGGTTTTACGCCGGATTACCTTCCTGATGCATTTAGTGAGGCCCCATTACTAGAGAACAATGATACAAAGTTAATTGTATGTACACTAGTAATGAATCCTTAATAACATTCTATCTATACATTTACTTTTAATTGTAAATAAAAGCCCTGTTATATGAACTACCCTCACAAACGGTATTGTGATTTAATGTTGTAGCTTAAACTGCACTGACCAAAAGACAACAGAACAATAGTAGTACTCTGTTGACTTAGGAACACCTTAAATGCCATTTGTTTTTTTTTCACTAGAGGGCATACAGAGCCATTACAGTGGCATCTCTGAGGGTGCTGCGTGACCGCCAGTGCTAATGCAATCGAGCGTTTGGAGTCACAGATGCTGCCATTCTGCCCTGATGATCATCAAACTGTGTCTAGCCTATATCAGGATTCGGATGTGAAACTATCACAGTATTGAGGCAAGATATGATTCCCTTCCTTGCTCTAATTTCAGAGTTGATCTAAATATTTGAATGAAATTAGGAGAAAAAACAATAGCCTGGCAGATTAATTAGATCTACTAGAAACTAGAGGGAAAGTAATCATTTTACTGTCCCAACCTTAGTATTTGCATTTAGTTAAAAAAAAAAAAGTGTTTGACTGATGGTACCTGGTTAGTAACTTAGTAACCCAGTTGTAAGGAGGATCTGCCAAATAGTTAAATGTTAGTACAAAATGTAAGGGCCTTAAAGTACAAAACACAACCACATTTCACAATGCAAAAACATTTCTTAAACACATTTTCCGAAAGACAAAAGCATTTAACAAAACACAAAAATGTTTCCCCAGTGGAAAAAATACACTTTAGTGTATCACAAATATATTGAAATCCTCAATAGTTATAGTATAGAAGGTTGTGTGTACTGTATGATACAATAAAGTATATTTGTATTAACCACAAAGTGTACTTTTTTAGTATTTGTAATTGGACAGAAGTATAACAGCATGCTACTGCTGCAACAATATATTCATATTTATATTAATCATGTATTTGTAATACAGTAAAAATAGCAGTAATGTACTTATAATGCATTAAATATATAATTACATTTCATAAATTACTGTCAAGTATGTACATTAGTACACACACAGCCATATATTTTAAGTGTACTAAGTATACTTAAAGTTGTTCCACTTTAGCACATAAACGTATACTTAATACACTTAAAATTGTGCTTTTGTACAATTTAATTACAACTTAAATACACTTATAAATACATAATTACACTTGATATTTTGGAACAAATTTGTGTATTTACAACAACCATTCTTTTTCACGAAACTCGGACATTGTGAATGATAAGATGGCTCTTCTACTGTACCTTGTTGAAGACTAACTGCCTGATTTCCTCATTTAGTTTTTTTCAAATGTGTTTTTTAGAGTTTAAAGTCGTTTAGTCATTAAAGTCGTTTAAAGTCATTATAATGCATGATTTAACAGTAATATTTAAATAATAAAGTCAACACTATTGTAAGATATCCAAAATAAAGTTAAAAATATTGACTTATTATTAATACTCATGCAATATAAAGATTAAGTCATATGCCAAAGAGGCATTTTTATTAATACATTCATTTATACACAATAATGCCTACTATTTTTACTCATGTTTTAACTCATTTTTACTCATGGTGTTAGTATATACTATATAGCATAATATATAAATATAAGAAGAAACTTTAAACAAATTCTGAACAAATAGACACAGTTCTTATATATACAGTACAGGCCAAAAGTTTGGACACACCTACACATTCAATGTGTTTTCTTCATTTTCATGACCATTTACATTGGTAGATTCTCACTGGAGGCATCAAAACTATGAATGAACACATGTGGTGTTATGTACTTAACAAAAAAAGGTGAAATAGCTGAAAACATGTTTTATATTCTAGTTTCTTCAAAATAGCCACCCTTTGCTCTGATTACTGCTTTGCACACTCTTGGCATTCTCTCGATGAGCTCCAAGAGGTAGTCACCTGAAATGGTTTTCCAACAGTCTGCGGTCCAGCTCACCCCAAACCATCTCGATTGGGTTCAGGTCCGGTGACTGTGGAGACCTTTTTTTGTTATGTACATAACATGTGTTCATTCCTAGTTTCGATGCCTTCAGTGAGAATCTACCAATGTAAATGGTCATGAAAATAATAAATACACATTGACAGATAGATGAGAAGGTGTGTCCAAACTTTTGGCCTGTACTGTATATAATACAATATATATAAATACAATAAGAGACTATTTGTTCAGAATTTATTGTAGCTGTTTTCACACAATCACTTAGTTACATGTGCAATTAGACCAAACTATACTATACATTGGAGACTTTGAATGATTATACATATAATGTGCTCTGGCAGAGTTCTTCCATGTGCCACCTGGTGGGAATTCTGTGAAGTACAACACTTGAATGTAAATTGCAAGGTGCGGACTCCCAGAGAAGTGTGGCAGTTGGCGGGAAGAATTGCGTCATGCTGCAGAAAAAAACCTCTTATTTTTAACTGCCCCATCTGTAGTTCCAGTGTTACTGTTCCTTAGTTCCCTTGTATGAGTGTTTATGTTGAGACGGGGTTGTCCTCTCTCACCCCTGCTTTTTGCTTTAGTCATAGAGCCCTTGGCAATTTCTTTACATGAATCTACAACCTATTGTGGAATAATGAGAGGGGGAAAAGAACATAAAGTATCGTTATATGCTGATGACCTTTTAGTATATTGTAGTCTTTTACCAAATCCCCCGGCAATGCATGATGGTCGTCAGCTGCCGCCCCGCCTACGCCACACCTCCCCCACCCAAGCTGTGACCGTCCCCCGTCACCATGACTCTCTCAGTCTTGGAGGCGTGAAGGCGGTCGGCGCTGGGAACGCCGTGGTCTTTTTGTGGTTGAGAGAGGAGCGCAAACATTGTCCTGATGCGGTCCAGCCTCCGCAGAGTTTGACGTTTCGCCGGTGTGTCCATGCCCATACGCTCCATAGGTGCCCCCACCCGAAAGTCCTGCAGCGGTGCCTGCGAGCGCTAGCTGGGGGGCCCGTCTTTGCCGAGCAGAGGTCGCATCAGTGGATAAAGAGTTTACTGTCGGTATGACAGCCCGGCCAGTAAAAACTGGGGCCAGGGGTAGCTCAGTGGTTAAGGCATTGGACTACAGTTCGGAAGATCCCAGGTTCAAACCCCACAACCACCAAGTTGCCACTGTTGGGCCCTTGAGCAAGGCCCTTAATCCTCAACTGCTCAGATGTGTAATACGATAAAAATGTAAGTCGCTCTGGATAAGAGCGTCTGCCAAATGCTTAAATGTAAATGTAAAAACGAGCGCGCAAACGCCGCAGAGTTTTACTCACGCCCTTCAGTGAGAGTGCTACCCGGACGGTAGCTCTACTTGGGCGAGGAATGCGTAGGGTTCGGCGGTGCTGTCGTAGGAAGGAAGGCGCAGCTCTTTCACCTTCCTTAACTGCTCCGCTACTCGGCGGCCTGCTTGGATCTTTTTTAGGTCCTCAATAGTGTGCTCCAACTCGTAACTCTCCATCCCACTTCTGACACCAATGTAGCGTTTTACCAACAGACAAGTAAGCTTAATTGCTGTTCAATGCAATGGCTGGGAGCGCTTTATTTAACACACAGCATGTATAGCATGAGCAGCACATTCACAGGAGAACCACATCCAATTTAGCGTTAGCATAAACCGGAGCACATTTAACAGGTCACACACACACTCCACAAACAAACATGGCCGAAGCCCCCAGCCCAAACAACTTTCCCCAACAGGGTGAACACATTGCAAACCCTCCGCAATGCATGACGGTCGTCAGCTGCCGCCCCGCCTACGCCACAATATGTTTCCAACTCTCTACAATCAATACCAAACATTATGTCAATTTTAGGTAAATTTTGGAAAATATCAGGATACAAGATTAACTGTGATAAAAGTATTACATTTCCAATCAACCCTAAGATTCAAACTCTTTCCGCTTTTCCATTTAAAGCAGTATGCTCATTTAAATAACTGGGGATCACTATAACTAAATGTTTTTCTACACTTTTTAAAGAAAATTTATTGAAGCTATATGAATATACTCAACATATTCTCAAAAAGTGATCCAATCTCCCTGTTTCTTTGGCGGGCCGTATTAATACGGTGAAAATGAGTATTTTGCCCAAATATTTATTTCTTTTTCAGTGTATACCAGTCTTTATTAATAAATCATTTTTTAGGAATTTGGACAGATTAATAACTCAATATATTTAAAACAAAAAGAACCCTAGAATTAAGAAGATGTACTTACAAAGGATTAAGCCGAAAGGAGGGATGGGTTTACCTAATTTTTAACTGTAATATTGGGCATGTAATATAAGAGCACTTTCATTTGGAATAAAGAAGAGGTCAATAGAATGGTGTGACATGGTGTGGGAAATAAATCATGTTCACCTTCCTCTTGGCCAGCATTAATTTACTCGGCTTTGTCTGCCCCTGCTCCAATAGAAGAGCTGAATAATCCATTGGTTTCTAATTCATTTAAAATTTGGAAACAGATACGAAAGCATTTTAAGTGGCAGGCATGCTCTATTTTAAGCCCCCTAACTGCCAATCCATTTACTAAAGGAGGAATATCCATTATATATAACAAACTATCACAGCTACAATGTGATGTTTCATTATAACATTTAAGAGACATTTAACATTAAGGCATTGGAAGAGATAAGACCTTGGAATAGACATTACAGAAAAGCAGTGGGATGAAGCACAAGAAAAGGTTTATTCAGTTTCAGTGTGTATTAGGCATGGTTCATACAATTTAAGATCTTACATAGACTTCACATATCCAAACTAAAGCTCTCTAAAATGTTTCCCTCAGTGGATCCGCAATGTGACAGGTGTGGTCAAGCTCCAGCATCACTAGGTCATATGTTTTGGAATTGTCCCAACATCAGTAACTATTGGATTTTGGTTTTTCAATTATTGTCAGAGGTGTTGGAAAAATCTTTGGATTCAGACTCAATACTAGCTATTTTTGGTGTGGGTAGTGATAAAGTTTTAGAAATGCTTAAAACTGTGGTACTCTTAGCACGTAGGCCAATTTTGCTCAACTGGAAAGAAAAAAATCCACCACAACATTCAACTCTCATTAAAGATGTTATGCTTCACCTACAATGGAAAAAGATCAGATTCTCACAAAAAAAAAAGACTGAAAAATTTTATGCAGCATGGAAGCCTTTTATTAATTTTTTTTTCTATAAAAGAGCAGATGTGGAACCCCAACCTTCCCCCTTCTTTTTTTTCTTTTTTTGTCTGTTTAAATTTTTTTTGTACTATTTGAGATCAATACAATTTGTAAGAGGTGTATTGAAATGTTGTGCCAATATAAAAAAAACTTAATAAAGAGAATGTTTAAAAAAAAAAAAAAAAAAAAGACTCAATCGGAAATAAGACAGGGCAAAATTCGCTTTGAATTGTCTGATGTTGAAAATCATCTCCTTCTTCCAGGGGCATTGAAGGGTCAGATTTCCTATCTGTATGGCTCCCTTTTATCAGAAACCTCTTCACCTTTGAATCCTTTAAGAAAAGTTTGGGAAAAGGATATAGGCCGATCATTCACTGGTGATGAATGGCTCTCTATATGTGAGAAGGTTTTTCACAAATCAACTTTAGTTTCTGTGCATAAGCAAAACTTGAAATTCATATATAGAACATATCTCACCCCTGTTCATTACTTATTTGGCAAAAAAATGTATACTTATCTTATGTTCATCATCTCGTGTACCAACTGTTAACATGTGTTTGGCACAAGTGGGTAATCTTCTACCATTGGAAAAACTTACATAACAAATCTGAACTATTCTGGCGGATATGGGCCCCTTTGTGGGATCTACTTGAACGTTCACGACTCTGTCTTTCTGTTATGTTTTCTTTTACTGAACTGTTTTGCCCTTGGGTGTTTCCATGTTTACTCTTATATTAACAAATTATTGTTTTTGTTTAAATGTTTGCTGTGGGTGTCGATTGTATATTGATCTGGCTCTGCTTTTTTGTTGTTGTTAAATATCAATAAAAATATAATAAAAAAAGACTCTTTCCAAGTAATTCACCTCTGCTATTATGCCTCTTCCAAAGCCCACGCACAGCACATGCTGTTTCTTCAGTGTCTGTGTTTAGCTTCGTAATGGTGTTTAATGTGTCCACATTTGACAACCACAACAGAGTACAAGCAAAAAAGACACACAGGTCTCATACAGTTCGATGCAGGAAGAATGTATGCTTTTTTTTTACCCCAAATCAACTTTAAACATTTTTGAAAGTGACATTTTTTTCACCCATCTGTCTACGCGCCGCTTTCACTTTCTGTTGTCTTCAATGCACGCATTGATGTCCATTCAATGTCCGCATTACAGGCATTTAATGTCCGCCAGTTGCCGACCCCTGATATAGGTGTTCCCATTTAAAAGCTCTATGAGCAGGCTTTTGTGTGGTTTCTCCCCGCCGTGCTTAGGGGTCGGGACTGTCGGCCTCCCAGTCCTGACCAGGTCCGGTTCTCGCCAGGCGTAAAGCGCAAAGGGTGTGCCGAGCTGAGCACCCCCTCGTAGATTGTGCCTCGCAGTCCGCTTCAGGGAGGCTGTGGTTCAATCTCTGCCACCACTGGTGTTTCGGGGAGCAGCGGTCTCCAGCAAAATGTTAGGTGTTCGGTTCCATCCTGCCGTGTTTCAGGATGCCAAAAATATATAAAATGTACGGATGCAGCCCTGGCTCTATGATTCCTAGCGCTTGGGGGACTGTTGCGCACACTACACGACCCTGGGAGCCCAGATACTCGCAAAACCTCCGTATGTTATGTACTGGAGATGAAATAAGTACAGTGAAACCTCGGATTGCGAGTAACATGGTTCAACAGTTTTTCTCTCTCTTCTGCTGCGGAATAGTGCGCGTCTCTCACTGGTATAATCAACATCAGTGCACGCGTGTACTGTTTAATATAACAGTATAACCAAGTGTCTGTTTGTAAAACATTTATTTTGTGTTTGTAAGCGCGTGTGTACAGCGCACGTGTATTGTTTCTTATAAAACGTGTGTGCGTGCATGTAAAGCAAAAGAAAGTCTCATTAGGAGGTTAAAAATTCATGTTCTCCATCAGCCTGTAGTTATGTATGTGTGCGGGCGTAATTTGACATTGTGCCGATTTACGCACACCCTATCTCTCTCGCCTTTAGTTTGTGTGTGAGAGAGGGGGTGCTTCTAAAACACACACATGTGAGTGTTGTCGTGGAAATTAATTGAGGACTTTGGTTTCAGAAGATTACAACCTTTATTTTTCATGCAATAACGGCCGAATATCATGCTTTCTGTTTAAATACTTCCCTATAAAATGGAGCTTATTCAGTATACAGTGATGTCACAACAACAGCTGGGTTCCCTTAAATTCCCCTGTTCTATGTATATCTCAACTTCCTGGGCAAGCATGTTCCAGGATGCCTTATGTGGTCAGCTTTTGCACGTAAGATTCCCCATCCTATTCCTAGGCAAGCACATCTCAAATCTACTACAGAAAATGTCGATTATATTTAGTTGGGTAACTTTTGTTCCTTAAAAGTAAGTAAAATCACATAAAACCAAATAGAAACTACTCCCACAGCGCATACTCATGAGTGTGTGTGTGTTTGTGTATGTGTGTGTGTAAGAAGTGTCATAGCGATGTTCCTTGCTAATTTTTCCGACAAAACAGTCTTTCCATTTATGTGTGTGTGTGTGTGTGTGTGTGTGTGTGTGTGTGACTAGCTTCACACACACAGCGCCTGCGCGCATAACTGGAAACACTTATCTGTCAGGATTTATTTGTACTTTTTTAAAGTAAAGTGCATTTAATTTGTTTTATTTTTACTTTATATTTTGTATTAATTATTTTTATGCATTTATTTTTTTGGGCTGTGGAACGGATAATTTGAGTTTTCATTATTTCTTATGGAAAAATTACGAGTGTTTTGGAATTCCGCTTCCGGAATGAATTATGCTCGTAATTCAGGGTTCCAGTGTAGTTACTTTTGTTCTTTTGTCACAGGACTCCTATAGACGCTATGCAGTGCAGTACACAGAAAACAGAATTGAACGGTTCTCAACAAGTCTTCCAGTCTCAAGTCGTTCGTTCTTTTGTCACGCGACTCCCATAGACGCTATGCTGTTCAATAGATTCAACGAAGAACGAATTATTCATACCACAACATATAGGAGGTGAGCTACTCATTCTGTTTATCATAATACAGTATGTCCTCAGTGGCATTGTAATATTTTCATTACTGAAACTATAGCCAAAATTTGGGGGTCTGTTTATTGAAAATGTAACATTTTATTTTATTTCTGTTTAAAAGAACGAAATAAACTAAATTACTTAAAAGAAGATTTGCTCATTTTGATGAACAAGATTTAAATAACTGAGCCACTAAAATAATTCAAACACCGGAACTTTAACAGTGCCTCAAACGCGCAGCGCCTAACTTTCATCAACACATCACCTGCCCCACCATGCGTCGGGGGACATGGAACCGTACAAGGCTGCGTCATACAACGTCCGAAAGGCGGTGAAAGAGGCAAAGCAGCGCTACGGTAGAAAAACTAGAGTCACAACTCCAACAGAGTGACTCTAGGAACCTGTGGCAGGGACACAATGACGAACGCGGCCGTGACTCTGGCAGACGAGCTGAACACTTTCTATGCTCGCTTCGAGGCTGCAGCTAAAGACGCTAGCGATGCTAATGCTGATGCTACATTCGTTTACACTAGTGGCCACTGCACAACTACACCCGGTGGTCATCATATCACTCTGTCACAAGTCACTTTAAATAAATCACTTTTAAGCATATTTTGCACTGCACTAGACACTTATGTGGATTGCACAAACGTTGGACATTACCATTCTTTCATTACCATTTATTCTAACTTCATTCCACACAAAAATTACATAAATATATACCTACCCGTTCAGCTGCTCTTATTGTTATATATTTCTTCAAACATTCTTCAAATATTTTCTATATTGTGTATTTTTTTGTACAGTTATTTATTATTATTTTTTTAACTTTAGTTTTTATATTTTATTTTATTCTTTCCTAGTTTTATTTACCCCTTCCTCTGTAATTTTGTATCCTCAATGCCTTGAGATCACTCACATGCTGTATGACCAGTTCGGTGACTCTCATATAAATCCCTTATAGGAGTGTATCAAATTACACTGGGTGTGTTTTGCAAATGACACAAAAAAAACTGACTTCTTTTTGAGTAGAGCCCATGACATGGAAGTTGTTCAGCTAAATAAGCTCTAAATCTGTACCGGGTTTTGCATGTATACATTCAAGTGTGTATGAACCATGCAGCAAAAGGCAGCTCGGGGACCAGCTGCTCAGGTGTCCTAATGGGCGCAGATTCCAACCTGTCTACAGATTTTCATGACCTTTTCAGCATGTTAAGATCCCCCAAAAAAGCCCAGAGAAACAATCCAAAATCTTCAAAATCTTTCAGCTGCAAAAGGGAAACCAACTTTTGAAATTAAATATCAAATATTGACATATATGTATTTGGATACAATGTCATTGTAGGTTTAGCCAAATACTTTTGTCCATAGAAGTATGAAAGGATATCCCAGATAAAAGAACAACATTGAATCATCATTGAATCAACATTAAAGCATCAACCAACTTGTGATTGAATCAATGTCACCTTGCTATCTGAGATGTGTATATATTGCATTCTCAGAGGGGTCTATATCAAGATTGGCAGATTGGCCTGACTCAAGCAAAGCCACCAACTAAGGTGATTTGAAATTACATGAACTGGGTTAATTATTGAGAAATCAGAATTATGTGCAATAGTAAAATAAGAGCATTTCCATACACACTGTGATGAGAACTTAGGATTGGTACTAAAAAACTCTGTGGCTATAAAAAAAACTACTGCAAAGAAAACTTTCACTTTGCTGGAAATCATAAGGATTGGATTTTGGAGCGATGGAGAAAGATCGTGTGATCTGATGAATCCAGATTGAGCCTATTTTAGAGCTACAGTATGAGCGCATCACGGTAAGAAGGTAAGCGCATGAAGTGATGCACCCATTATGCATAGTGGCCACTGTACAAGCCTTTGGAGGCAGTGTTGCTGTTTCAGTTGCTCAGGTCTAGTCTCAGCAACATTATGTGGCAATAAAATGAAGCCAGCTGATGACCTGATTGTACTGAATCATCACTTCCAGATTAAGGAAAGTTTCATGGTAGAAAAAAAAAACTACAATTGAAAGTTGAAGTTAAAGCTGTGTTTAATAGTTAAAGTACAAGCACCCCTCACACACACACACCCCCACACACTTAGCATTTTTTTTATTTATACAAGCATTAATTGATTGATTTGAGGGATCTAATAGGCATGCAGCCCTCTGATTTGACAATTTTCTATTAAACTTAAAGTTTGTGAACTCAAAAACTGAAAACTGTGCCTCAATGTAAGCAATGAAAACAGAAATGAAAAGAGTAAATGGTCATAATGGCCTTATATCTAGGGGGCCAGGACTCTTGCTGAGGGATACATTAGGGAACAAAGTAAGAAAAGAAGCCACAGAGACGTGCTGTTCAACACAACTCAGAATAATAAAGACTTAATGAATATCCTCATCACTTTACTCAACCTTTATTCCTGAATCAATGACTCAGTGTTTGAGAGTGGAATGCAATGAAAATAAATTTGTTTATTAATAGAAATGCATAAATGATAGACTTTACACAAAGTCACATTCCCCATGTCCACTGAGAAAAGCTTTCTCATCTTCTGGGCCTTCCTTGGTCTCTAAAGCCATTCTCAGTTTCTGCCAAAATACCCGTGTGTCTTCTCCATGTTTGGGCCATTTGAGGTAAGTCTTCTTTTTTACCAGCTGACGCATCCGATAGTAAGGAGACAGCTGACAGGTAGGAATGTCCTCCAGAAATATCAGGATTAATACATCTTTCTTTTCATCAAACAGTCTAAAGTTAGCCATCTGGATTTCCTTGGAGCACCATGTGCTTCTCAAATAATTATGTGTGATCAAGCATATGGTCTTACGACTGCTGTATATCCCGTCCATGATGTTGTCTATGATGGATCTTCCTGGCTCAAAGTCTCTATGATGTAGACAGAGTCTCCAGCCCTGTTCGTCTTCCAAATTAGGAATAAGTTCTTCGACAACCCAAGGTTCGTCCTGGGCATTGTAGGAAATAAAGGCATCGTATTTGAATCCATGTTGCTGGTGCATCTGTTTCCGTTTGCTGTCATACAGGAAGGCGAGGAATAGGTAGTACGCATACAAAACCTGCCAGCGCAAGAACTGATAAATGAATGACCCCAGAAGAGTCAGCATAACTATGACAGAGCTGAGTACAAACATGATGAAGTCTATATTCACGTTACACGACTCTACATTCATGTCTAAAATGCTTTTACCTCTCAGAGATAAAGGATAGCTACAAGTATATCCATTCAGGTAAATAACCTGGGTGTTATTACTGTTTAAAGCCCAGTTGATAAAAAAAGCATTGTTGCAGTCACAAGTAAAGGTGTTTTTCTGCAAGTCGAGAGATATCAGATGAGGGAGTGACCGAATCAACGTTTGACTGATGACGTCTAACTTATTCGCAGATGCTCTCAAGGCCGTAAGTCTAGAAAGGTTTGCATTAATTAAAAAATTCAGAGAATGAATCTGAGTGCTTCGGATGATAAGCCTTTTCAGCTTTGGAATCGGGTGGAAAACTTCTGCGGTTATAGAGTTGTCGTCTGCAAACACGTTCTCTGAGAGGTCTAAAACCCGAAGGTTAGGAGTGGACTTAAACGTATCAGAATGGAGATTATTCAGGTTCATGTTTCCACCATTGAACGTTGTTAAGGAAGTTAAACCTTGAAGCAGATTTGAGGGGAATTTCCCAGAACCTCGTCTTTGACTATGAATAGACAAAATATTTAGTGAACTTAAATAAAAAAACGGGGGATTTTGCAACATATCATCGCCATAATGAATGACATTGCTTCGCAGTTCTAGGGTTTTCAGGTTAGGCATGCCAAAGAACACAGCTGGGTCTTTTATTGTTTTACCCGTTATCTTGTTAGAGTTAAGTAACATGTCTGTTAGATTTGTCAGCCCTGAAAATGCATGTGGTTCAATCTCAACAATCTGATTGTCCCCAAGATCAAGGGTTCTAAGACTAGACAAATTTTTAAAGCTCTCCTTGTAAATTGTGCTTAACTTATTACGTGTCACTTGCAAGTACTTTAGGGAAGGAAGGCCTTGTTGAAAAGCAACGTCAATCTTTAATAATTTATTTGTCCCCATCTTTAAAATTTCAAGATTATTTAAATCTTTAAACACACATGGTAAAAGTTTTGAAATTTTGTTGCTGTACAAATATAGCGTATTTAACTGTGTTAAATTGGCAAAGTCTAAACAGGTTAAATCACTTATACTGTTTGTACTAAGATCTAGATACTCAAGCATCAGAAGATTCTGAAATGAATTGTTGACCTCGGTGAGTTTATTAACTTGTAGATAGAGTTTCTTAAGCTGTGTTAGTTCTTTAAATATGGGCGCAGAAATAGTAGATATTTCGTTATCTCCAAAGTCTAGCTCTGTCAAGTTAGAGCAGGGATCGAGCATTTGAGTCGTCAGGTTTGAGATTCTGTTGCGCCGCATGCGTAGCACCTTGAGTCCAGGCAAGCATCCAAAATGTAAAAGAGTCTCTGGCTGTATCTGATTCAGTTCGCTTAATTTGAGTATAAACAAGGAAGCCCAGGTAATGTTCTGAAGTACTGAGGTGAGGTCCTTCTCTCGGATGTGTACTCCGGTCAGATTCAGTGCTTTTACTGAATTCAGAAAAGCCTTATCAGTAATATTCCATAGCATAGTCCTGTTTCGACCACAGTGTGATAAATCAAGGCAATACAGATTTGGGAAAATGTTCTCAGTGATTTGGAACTTGGTCAATGGATTGTAAGACAAATCAATTTTTTTCAGTGACAAAGTCGTCCTTGACAGTTCGTATGAATTAAAAACGTCAAATTTATTGCTTCCGATGAGCAATTCCTCCAAGTTTGGAGATAAAAGCACTGGTCTGACGTTGGCAATCTGTCTGAGGTTATTTTCCGTAAGGTTCAGGATGGTCAAACTCCAAAGAGTGTTAAAAGCATATTCGTCAATGCTTTCGATTAAATTCCCATCAAGTCGCAGCACTTGCAGGTTGAGAAGACCGTCCAGTAGACCTCTTGAGACTGTTTTCAACTTGTTGTAGGCCAGATTAAGTTTGATTAAGTTGGGAAAATGCTTTGCAGTACCTTCTTCTATATTTAAGATGTTATTATTAGATAAGTTGAAAACTCTTAAGTTCCAAAGGTCCTTAAAGTCTCCAGCTCTAATGTTTGAAAAGTAGTTGAAGGACATGTCTATGAATCTGGCATTTCTGGGTATCGAAGAAGGAACCGTATAAAAGCCCATCTTATAGCAAAGAACGTTTAACTCCCGAGTGTTGTTTAGAGCCGCTGAGACGGTGCAGTTTGTTAATGAAAACGCACTGACTTGAAAACTGAAGATGTATATACTGAGAAGAGCCAGTGACATTGTTGCCTGGAGACACATCATGTCTAAATTTGTGGTCATTCCTAAACAGAATGAGTTGAAATTCAGATTTCTCCTTCTTGTGCAAGAGCTGTAAAGAAAAATTATACAAATATCAGATTTATTGTTAAGAAAGATTTCTATCTAGTTCTGGCAAAAAGAAGAAAATGCCGATTTATATGACTTTGTTATATCTGGATATCAAGACAGTAATAAAGTTAATACTTAATTTACCAGACACCAGGTTTTATTTACCAGACTGATTTAATGTTATACAACACTATTATACAAAAGCACAGTTTTTTTAAATTATATAAGGAGGAGATTTGAGGAATAAAGTCATTTTGGTTTTACACTGGCTTTACGGAATTATGCTGATGTTACATGCAAGACAAATTTTACACATTTTACAAATTGGTTCAAACCACAGACTCAGGTAATACTATTAAAAAACAATACTACTACTAATACTACCTACATTGGCCTGAAAACCTTTTTTAAAGCTCTTTCTTTTTAAATCATAATCTTAAATAGACTTATGATAACAAAACAATATTACTTTTCTACTACTGATAGAAAATACATTTGTAAAAGACCATACCTCCTTTTCTCCTAAACCTCTACACTTGAATGGATTCCCAAGGCTTGTTTAACCATGACACGAGGAAGTATGTCATATAAGGAGAAAAATACAGAAGTATGGCCATTTTCACTACAGTAAGTGACATGTGTTAGGCTGTTTTTTTGCTTAGTCATATAAAAACCTTGTGCCTAGTCATATAAAAACGGAAATACAAAAATAAAATTGACTATATGTGATGTATATTAACCTAACTCTAGTTAGCATTTAACAAAAAATATATTGTAGTTAAACAAAAAAAGATTTTCTGTGTGCACAATTACTGAGACCTTAAGCAAAGTCAAATGAAGTATGACATTATTTTTGAGTTTGCAATAAATACCACCACTGTCAGGCAGTCATCTTTTGCTGGAACCTTTGTACTAAGTTCTCATTTGGAGAAGAAGAACCCTGTGGTGGTTTATTTCCCTACAGTTACATAATTACTCACAACACTAGATGGTGCCCATGATAAGTTTGTAAAACCTGGGGAAGGTGCCGGTGCTTCCAGTCCACCTGTAGACCACTGAGATGATCTTTACTACTTTACTACTTTTACTGCCGGTCTTAAGTAGAAGTTGAGCAGAAGTGATAATTTAGGGTAGTTTCACTTAGAGCGCCTTTGGGAACTTGTGGTGGTGAACCTCCGTCTGTATAATACATATATACATTTTCTTCTAAATGATACTTTTTTGTTGGAAAAGAGTGTTTGTTTTATTTTCACAAACTAATTATTATTTGTTGCAAACTGATTATAGCCTTTGCTTTTCTTTCTTAGACAAGGACACATTTCTGTTCGTGACAGAGCTTTGACTGATCAGGGGGTGTGCCCAGACCTTTTGCAACACACTAAATGATTTTCTATCTAGGGTGGAGTGAAATAATAATCTGCAGCTATAAAAAATACATAATGTAGCGCCCCCTGTCTGTGCATGGTGTGATTCACGTATGACACAAAAGTCACACACTAACTTGCATACTGTAACATATACGACCTTATACAATACATATACAATACCCAATATAGTTTAGAGTGGCCCACCTGTATATATATATATTTATATATACACACACAAAAAAATTGCTGGGTTGTTTTTTCTACCCAAACGCTGGGTTGCCTCTGTTGGGTAATTTTTCTGGGTTATTTACAGAAAGTTGGGTAGTTTTTGTGTAATGAAGCTGCCCGGTTGAAGTTTGGTTGGCTCCTCCCCCAAAGTGTATATTCAGCGGCTGTCAGCTTCGTGTCTACTCTTTTGAGCGCTAATGACGGTTCATCCACCTTGTGCATTTAAGGGAAAATGACGTTAAATACATGTTCACTCACCTAAGTCACATATCAAAGAAAAATTATCACTATATGTAACATTTATTACTGTTACTGTGTTAAGGTTACACACAAACTTTCAGGCTGGTAGCTGTGGTATGATATTTTAGCTGACAATAGCTGCTAGATAGCCAAAGAATCCCACCTGTGTGTGAAAGAAACGGCTAAGATGTCTGAGCTTTTTAGCTTGCAGGGTGGACAAAGATGGTGAAGTGATGAATTTAACTGTTAGCTATAGGGCTAGCATGACGCAGGCATTTAGCTAGGTTGCTAGCGTTAGCAACCATATTAACTAGTCTGACTTAAAAAAATATATTAAGGAGCTTTATCCTTTATTGATTTATTTTTGGTAGTAGCTGTCTTCATGTTTTTGTTTCTGGTTATCTATACCTTGTCTTAATGGACAGCTTTGTCATTTTTTATTTATTATCAATCCTATTACACACTAAATTGATAGTCTTATTAAGTTTAAATATTTGCTATTCAACTAATTTTTACTTTCTTTCATTTCTTTCTTCCTAAGGTTGGAACCAACATGGTGGAATACCTCCAGCAGGCTGAAGTGTCAAGGCCGTACCCCTACATCCTGACGTTGGGAGATTATGACCAGCGCTGCTGTCAGGGATTCGTTATTCTGGTGGGACTGGCTCTGGAGCAATGCACACTACTTGGGGCGGTTGATGTGTGCTTTAAGGCATTTTATATTTTTGACATTAACTATCCAAAGCAGTGTGCTCCTGTAGAGGACTTTTTGTAATGTTGCTATGAAATAGCGAGGCCTACTTGAAAAGTCATAGACAGTGTTTGTGTGTTAAAATGAGACCAGGGCTGGATAGTTTTGTTCTTCGGAAAAGATATCTAATGTCACAGAGAGATCCTGCTCTTTAAAAGCTGCCTCAGCCTATTTGTGCAATTACTCCATTCTGTCTTTGTTATAGTAATGATATCACTGTTGATTATCTGTTCTTGCGCTTTAAAAAAAAAAAAAAAGTTTTTTCTATGAACATTCAATAGGATGTTGTTTATTGCATATATGTATGGTTTGCAAGACTTGGAAGTTTTTTTTTGTAATAGACCAGTATATCAAAGTAATTTAACTGTTTAATAGACTTGGGTAGTTTTTTTTACAGATTCACTGTAAAACATGAAAATAATAATAACCTATTTGTGAGGCAGAATTAACCCAACATTCCAGTTAAAATGAACCAACATCTGGGTAGAACATTTGACCAATTTATGTGGTAGAATTAACCCAGCATTATAGTTAAATATGACCTAGTATTTGGGTTGAATTTTTAACCCATCTTGCTGGGTTAAACAAATAACCCATTTTGCAGGGTTAAATTAACTCAGCATGTAGTTAGTCCAATATTCACCCAGCAGCTGGGTTAAAAACAACCCAAATAGAGCAATAGAGCGTTTACGGTTATATAACCAGATGCTGCCATTCTGCCCAGATGATTGTCAAACTACGTCTATGTCTAGCCTATATCACGATTCGGATGTGAAACTATTACAGTATTGAGGCAAGATATGATTCCCAGAAAACTGGGTTGTTTTTAACCCAGTATTTTTTAGGGTGTTTTAGGGTTTTTAGTATATATATAGTGTGGTGATACATTAATCTCCATACAAAAAATTGTGATATGTAACTAATTGATCTACAGTGTTTAGAGTGACCAAATAGTTGGCCATGTATCTCTTTTAGGCTGGCTCTAATATTGTACATACATAGAAACTAGACTGAATCTTATGGAGACCAGAGGTGAAAAAAATTAAAAAGGTGTCTGATACATTCAGTGAGAACAACGATACTGTACACTGTTAAGTGTATGTACACTAGTAATGAATCCTTAATAACATACAGTACTATCTATACACTTACTTTTAATTGTAAATAAAAGCCATGTTATGTGAACTACCTTTACAAACTGTATGAGGATTTAATGTTGTAGCTTAAACTGCACTCACCAAAAGACAACAGAACAATAGTAGTACTTTGTTGACTTAAGAATACCTTAAATTCCATTTTTTCCATTTGTTTTTTTTTTCACTAGAGGGCATACAGAGCCATTACAGTAGCATAGTAGAGTGCTGCTTGACCACCAGTGCTAATTCAATTCAATTCAATTTTATTTATATAGCGCTTTTAACAATGGTCATTGTCTCAAAGTAGCTTCACAAAAATGAATAAAATTCATAAAATAATAATAATAATAATAATAATAATAATACCAATAATAATAGCAAATTGTATATGTGTGAGGAAAATGTGTCTAGATAATAATGAGACGAATGAATGAATTGTCTCTAATGAGCAAGCCAAGGGTAACCGTGACAGTGGCAAGGAAAAACCCCCTGAGATGGCAGTAGGTGGAAACCTTGAGGGGAACCAGACTTACCAGGGAACCCATTCATATTTGGGTGATAACAGATAGAGATGATATAACATCATGTGTGTTATGCAGCTGAAAGTACAATATAACAGAAATTCTTCAAATTAACATGAAGTCCAGTTCAACATAGGGATGAGTCAGCAGGTGCAGAGGGCAGATGGGGTCTGGATCACTGGGAGCACAGGAGCAGGATGTGTAGCTCTAACCATCATAAAGCAGAATCCAGCTGGAGCTGGTCCTTCTCTGGATGCCTCAGGATCCTCGCAGGGCTGGCCTTTGTCTACTGAAGCTTGTACAATCTCCAGGTGCCTCGGAATGGGTAGAAAAGTACAGAACAGATAGAGAGAATTAGCGTAGTTGCCATTCAGGATAGAGGTACTTAGGTATAAAGTTATGGGATGAGTTACGCGTATGCCAGATAAAAGAGATGCGTCTTATACTTTTAAACTGGGAAACTGTGTCTGAGCCCCGAACACCATTTAAAGCCTTGTATGTAAGTAATACTATTTTGTGATCAATTCTAAACTGAACAGTGCAGGGATAATAATATTGGGGTTATATGATCATATTTTCTGGATCCAGTGAGAACCCTGGCGGCTGCATTTTGGACTAACTGAAGCTTGTTTATTGAGGATGCAGGACAACCACCTAGTAATGCATTACAATAGTCCAGTCTGGAGGTCATGAATGCATTAACTAAATTTTTTGCATCAGATACGGATAAGATGCTCCTAAGTTTGGCGATATTTCTAAGATGGAAAAAGGCTGTTTTTGTGATATTGGAAATATGATTTTCAAAGGACAAGTTACTGTCTAATATTACGCCCAGGTCTTTTACTTTTTGCTAGTAGTAACAGTACGCAGGCTGAATTGTGAAAGCTGTTGTGTGCGGGTTTTTGGGCCAATGAGTAATACCTCTGTCTTGTCTGAGATTAGTAAAAGATAGTTATTGGTCATCCAATCTTTTATGTCCTGCACACACTCGGTTAATCTAGACAACTTAGGTATTTCGTCTGGTTTTGTTGAGATATATAATTGGGTATCATCAGCATAACAATGGAAACTAATCCTATGTCTTCTAATGATGTTACCCAAGGGAAGCATGTATATTGAGAACAGCAGAGGTCCTAAAACTGACCCTTGTGGGACCCCATATTTCACTGGCATTACACCAGATGGTTCTCCATTTAGATCTACAAAATGGTATCGATTAGACAGGTATGATCTAAACCATTTTAATGCCTTTTCCTGAATACCTATGTGATTTTGTAAACGATCTATGAGAATATTATGATCTATAGTGTCGAATGCAGCACTAAGATCAAGCAAGACTAGTATTGAGATGCAGCCTTGGTCCAAAGCTAAAAACAAGTGGTTTGCAATCTTAACTAGTGCAGTTTTTGTACTATGATGGGGCCTGAAACCTGACTGAAATTCTTCAAGGATGTTGTTTTCTTGCAAGAATGTGCATATTTGAGCTGATACTACTTTTCTAATATTTTTTATATAAAGGGGAGGTTTGAAATCGGTCTATAATTTGTTATTTCATTTGCGTCCAAATTAGATTTTTTAAGAAGCGGCTTAATAACTGCCAACTTGAAAGGTTTAGGGACGTGACCTAGATATAATGAAGAATTAATAATGTTTAAAAGTGGCTCTCCAACCGTAAGCATCACTTCTTTCAAAAATCTGGTTGGGATTGGGTCTAACAGGCACGTTGTTGATTTAGCTGAGGTGATAAGTTTATACAGCTCTTCCTGTCCTATACCTGTAAAGCACTGAAAATCTAAATGTGAAGCTATAGGCTGAACTGGATCGTGAGATACTATTAGAGGTTGAACCTTCATTATTTTCTTCATGATACTATTGATTTTTCCATTAAAGAAGTCCAGATCCGGCAGATAACTTGTGAATCTGTCTTTAGTAGTCAGATTCATATTTCTATATTTCTACCATGGGATATAATTAAATCTAGTGTATGATTAAAGCGGTGAGTTTCTCCCTTTATATTTTGTTTAACCCAAAGGAATTTAGTAAATCTATGAATTCCAAAGCGTCGTTAGCATCATCTACATGAATGTTAAAGTCTCCTACTATCAACATTTGTCAGAGTTAAACAATAGGTCTGATAGCAGATGTCCAAATTCTTTAAGAAAATCGACATATGGCCCTGGGGGTCTGTACACGGTGACCAGGGTAAAATATAGCGCGGGTTTATTATGTATTTTACGGAGAGCAATATTAATGATAAGCACTTCAAATGAGTTAAACCTGGGCCTTATTTTCTGAGTAACAGTGAGTAAATCATTGTGGATAGTGGCAACACCACCACCGCAACCAGTTAGACGGGGTTCATGCTTATAGAAATATCCTGACGGAGTAAACCATTTGGACCAATATATTCATTTGTTTTAAATCAGGTTTTGGTGAGGCATAATGCGTCAAGGCAATAATTTGAGATAATTTCATTAACAATAAGTGCTTTAGGCGCAAGAGATCTAATGTTGAGAAGTCCAAAGGTAGATTTTGATTATTAGGCCTTATTTGGCCTTTTTCTGGTTTTCTGGTTATCAGATTGTTTGGGGCAAATTTAACAAATTTAAATTTAGCCGTGGTAGCACACACGATGGAGTCTCCGATCACCAGCACGCCGTGTGCCGTCTCGCGGAGAGGAGCGAAGCGGTTTCGGGTCGAGATTTCGAAGACGGGTGGCGGCGGTGGGGGAGAGATCCTCGTCCGGGGAATGGCGCGCGTCTTCCGCGGCTGCAGTATCCAGGCTTCATGGTATCCCGGCGCCGGGGTGTTGGAAACCTGGGCGGGCTGCGTCCTTGGTGCGTTGGACCTGGGCAGAGAAACACTTAAGCTTGAGGTTGTAGGAGAATTCTCACGCAGAGAATTTACTTGGGACAGGTGAGCGTCGGTCCAAGACGATTCCAGCGTGGCTTTCCGCTGCTGTGGCCGGGCCAGCTTCACCTGTAGGTCGCGGATCAGCTTCTCTACGGCCTCCAGCTCCAAATTCACCGAGTGCAGCTCCAATGTATGCTCACCTGCACACAGAGGCAGAGACACAACCGACATGGTGTCCAAAAATGGAAATAATCGGTGTAAAGAAGCGAAAACAAACTTGTGATAGCCGGGCTAAAGGGCTAGCGATGCCAGCTAAAAGTGGTGTGCTGCAAAACAATTACTGTAAAACTTACTCATATAACATGCATTTCGAGTGAATATATTATAAGATAGTATAAATTACTTATCTGTTATATGTTCACTCTTCGTAAGGGGACGAAAAAATTGAAAAATTGGTCAGTCTGGCGGAGCTCGGAAAATACAGCATCTCAGCGTCCCCTTTCTCACCAAACGAGAAGACACAAAGAAGTTGTGTCTCTGTTATTATCATCACGGATAACCCAACAACCCTATATAATATCTCTGTAAATATTCCCTGTCCATTCACTTGTATAATCTGCACATAGACAGTACACTAATATATGTATATTAATATATGTATATATTTGTGTATAGATACACTCTCTGCATCTCCATCCAGCTGTTAAGTTATTCATATTTATTCGTATATATATCCATATTATTGCACAAATATCAGCACTATTTAGAAAAATAAAGACTAAGTCAGCATGTACTGTGCCTATTTCCCTTCAAATTTGAGCTCCTGTATCTCTTCATTACTTTACTTAAGTGTTTAAGAGTGGAATGCAACGAAAATAAATTCCTTTATTAAAAAAAATGCATAAATGAAACACTATATAGAAGCTCATGTTCCCCTATGTTCTTTCTCAGTTTCTGCCAAAATACTCGTATGTCTTCTCCATGTTTGGGCCATTTAAGGTAAGTCTTCTTTTTTACCAGCTGACGCATCCGATGGTATGGAGACAGCTGATAGGTAGGAATGTCCTCCAGGAATATCAGGATTAATACATCTTTCTTTTCATCAAACAGTCTAAAATTAGCCAGCTGGATTTCCTTGGAGCACCACGTGCTTCTCAAATAATTATGTGTGATCAAGCATATGGTCTTACGACTGCTCTATATCCCATCCATGATGTTGTCTATGATGGATCTTCCTGGCTCAAAGTCTCTATGATGTAAACGGAGTCTCCAGCCCTGTTTGCCTTCCAAATTAGGAATCAGTTCTTCGACAACCCAAGGTTCGTCAAATTTTATTTGTCACATACACAGTCATACACAGTACGATATGCTGAGAAATGCTTATAAGACTGCCAAAAGAAAAAAATTGTAAAAGCTTATACATAAGAAATAATAGGAATGGAAGAAATACTTTAAAATAAAATTAACTAGTAAAATATGCTGTACAAAGTAAAATATACTGAAATAAGACAAATACGTTAGAAAAATAAAATTAACTAGTGCAAATGTACTGTACAAAGTAAAAGTAAAATATACTTTACAAATAAGAACAAGATATCTATAAAAAAAAGCAAAATATCAATATATCAAATATAAAAATATAGAAAAGAATATAAAAATAGAAATTTGTCAAAAACAAATTTAGAATTTTTAAATGGCTGTGGTGTGCAAGTATGCATAAAAAGTGACTTTGTAAAGTGTCTTATTTAAAGTGATTTGTGCCGTGGAGTTACAAAAAGATGGTAGTTAGTCCTGTGTTGTGTTGTGGTTAAGAGACCTTATAGCCTGCGGGAAGAAGCTCCTCCTCAGTCTCTCTGTGTTGGCCTTCAGGGAGCGGAATCGCTTCCCAGACCGCAACAAAGAGAACAGTCCATTGTTGGGATAGCTGAGGTCCTTCATATCTTCCTGGCTTTGATCCAGCACTGCTTGCTGTAGATTGAGTGCAGGTCAGGGAGCTCGGTACGGATGGTGCGCTCAGCTGATCGCACCACCCTCTGTAGAGCTCGTCTGTCCTGCAAGGTGCTGTTTCCAAACCAGGTAGTGATGTTTCCCGTCAGGATGCTCTCTATGGTGTTGATGTGACAGGACCATGACAGGTCCTGCGTGATGTGAACACCGAGGTATCGAAAGCTGTTCACTCTCTCCACTGGGCTCCTGTTGATGACGGGGGTCTGGTAGTTCCTCTCCTGCTTTGTACAAAAGTCCACTATCAGCTCCTTTGTCTTGCTGAAATTCAGGAGGAGATTGTTCCTCTGGCACCAGTTATCCAGATTTCCAATCTCCTCTAGGTAGGCCGACTCTTTGTTATTTGTGATCAGGCCCACCACGACAGTGTCGTCAGCAAACTTGATGATGGTGGTGGAGTTGGTAGTGGCCACGCAGTCATAGGTGTACAGAGAGTACAGCAGGGGGCTCAGAACACAACCCTGGGGGGCTCCAGTGCTGAGAGTGAGGGAGGCTGAGACATGTCCGCCCATACTTACTGCCTGTGGTTTGCCAGTCAGAAAATTGGAGATCCACTGACACATTGATGAGCTGAGTCCCAGGTGCTCTAGCTTGGTGGTGAGTGTGGAGGGAATTATGGTATTAAATGCAGAGTTGTAGTCGATGAAGAGCATTTTTACATAATTCCCCCTGCAGGTGAGTGAGAGATATATGAAGGAGATGAGAGATAGCGTCATCCGTAAAGCGGTTTGGACAGTAAGCGAACTGTAGTGGGTCCAGTGTGTTTGGTAGTGAAGAAATGATGAAGTCTCTGATCGGGCATTCAAAGCACTTCATCACTACTGAGGTGAGGGCTACAGGGCGATAATCCTTGAGGGAAGCAGGATGAGGTTTCTTCGGAACAGGAACAATGATGGACTTTTTGAAGCATGTGGGGATCACCGACTGAGATAAAGAGATGTTGAATTTCTCAGTGAACACAGGTGCTAACTGGTCTGCGCAGGCTCTGAGTATATGACCTGAGATGCCGTCTGGTCCTGCTGCTTTCCTGGTATTCACTCTCTTGAAGGCTCTCCTCACGTCGTGCTCGGTGATGATGAACGCCCTTTCGGTGCTGGCAGTGTCTTCCTGTCTGCAGCCTTTAGCCCTGCTAGCATTAGCATTGCTAGCGTCTTTAGCTGCAGTCATACCGGTTGTTGTTGCTTTATAATCCGTAACTGTCCTTAGTCCCTGCCACAGCCTCCTAGAGTCACTCTGTTGGAGTTTTCTCCCGTAGCGCTGCTTCGCCTTCCGGATGTTATACGACGCAGCCTTGTATGGTTCCATGTCCCCCACCCAAGGCAGCGGTGCGAGATCTCAGAGCGTTGCGGATGGTTTTATCCACCCACGACTTCTGGTTGGGAAACATTCTGATAGTCTTCGTCATCGAGTGCGTCCTGTAACGCGGCCACTGATTGGTCCGTCCAGCGCGCGACCTCCCTCTGAGACGGAACTTCCTGTTTCAGCCTTTGTTTGTATTTTGGCATGAGGAAGATGTCAGCGTAGTCAGATTTACCAAACGGAGGGCGAGATTGTGCCTTTTAGCCGTCCTTGACCGTTGTATAACAATGATCTAGTGTTCTTTCACTCCTGGTGGGGCAGGTGATATGCTGATAAAAGTTCGGCGCTGCGCGTTTCCGGTGTTGTGTCTGTTGCTGTGTGAATGCCTCATGCAGCTCGCATAAGGCAGTGTCCTTGTCTGCTTGTGGTGGAATATAAACGGCGCTGATTATGACCAATGTAAACTCCCGAGGTAGATAAAAAAGACGACACATAATGGACAGTAGTTCCAGATTTGGTGTGCAGGAGTGTGCAAGAGGAACAACGCTCGTGCTGTTGCACCAGCTGCTGTTCACCATTAAACACACGCCGCCTCCCCTTGACTTCCCCGAGTCCCGTGTCCTGTCCATGCCGCCGCTTCACGTCACATCCATTGTTTCCCCCTTAGGATCTCACTCGGCCAGCTCGGATCCTGAGTTAAAAACGTTGAATTGTGAGTACATTGTACACCAATAGAAACAAGGGTGTCTCTATCATAACTAATGTACTCAATGGTGGTAATTTGATTGGTTTTAAAACGCTAATAACTAACTTAAAAACAAAAACAAAGAAAAGGTGATCAGAGCAGTCGTGACGGCAGCCGACCTCACCGGATTTGCATTGTAGGATTTGCACTGTAGGAAATAAAGGCATCGTATTTGAAAACATGTTTCTGGTGCCTCTGTTTCTGTTTGCTGTCATACAGGAAGGCAAGCAATAGGTAGTATGCATACAAAACCTGCCAGTGCAAGAACTTATAAATAAATGACCCCAGAAGAGTCTGCATAACCACGACAGAGCTGAGTACAGACATGATGAAGTCCATATTCACGTTGCACGACTCTACATTTATGTCTAAAATGCTTTTACCTCTCAGAGATAAAGGATAGCCACAAGTATATCCATTTAGGTACAGGACCTGGGTGTAACTGGTTAAAGCCCAGTTGATAAAAAAAGCATTGTTGCAGTCACAAGTGAAGGTGTTTTTCTGCAAGTCGAGATATGTCAGATGAGGAAGTGACTGAATCAACGTTTGACTGATGATGTCTAACTTATTCTCAGATGATCCCAAGGCTGAAAGCCTAGAAAGATTTGCATTAATTAAGAAATTCAGAGAATTAATCTGAGTGGTTCTGATGGTAAGCATCCTCAGCTTTGAAACTGGGTGAAAAACTTCTGCGGTTATGGAGTCATCACCTGTGTACATATTCTTTGAAAGGTCTAAAACCCGAAGCTTAGGAGTGGACTTAAACGTATCAGGATGGAGATTATTCAGATTAATGCGTCCACCATATAACTTTATTAAGGAAATTAAACCTTAAGGCAGATTTGAGGGGAATTTACCAAAACCTTGTCTTTGACTGTGAATGGACAAAATGTTCAGTGAATTTAAATAAAAAACAGGGATTTTGCAGCGTATCATCGTCATAATGAATGATATTGCTACGCAGTTCTAGGGTTTTCAGGTTATGCATGCCTGAGAACACAGCTGGATCTTTTAAAGTTTTACCCCTTATCATGTTAAAGTAAAGTAAAATGTCTGTTAGATTTTTTAGCCCTGAAAATGCATGTGGTTCAATCTCAAAAATCTGATTGTCCCCAAGATCAAGGGTACTAAGACTAGACAAACTCTTAAAGCTCTCCTTACGAATCCTGCTTAACTTATTTTATGTCAATTGCAAATACTTCAGGGAAGGAAGGCCTTGAAAAGCAACGTCGATCGTCAATAATTAATTTGTCCCCAGCTTAAACTTTTCAAGATTATTAAAATCCTTAAACACACATGGTAAAAGTTTCGAAATTTTGTTGCTGTACAAATATAGCGTATTTAACTGTGTTAAATTGGCAAAGTCTGAACAGGTTAATGTACTAATACTGTTTCTACTCAGATCTAGATACTCAAGCATCAGAAGATTTTGAAACTAATTCTTGACCTTAGTGAGTTTATTATCTTGTAGGTGGAGTTTCTTGAGCTCTGTTATTTCATTAAGTATGGGTGCAGAAATAGTAGATATTTCGTTATCTCCAAAGTCTAGCTCTGTCAAGTTAGAGCAGGGATCGAGCATATGAGCTGTCAGTTTTGAGATTCTGTTGCGCCGCATGCGTAGCACCTTGAGTCCAGGCAAGCATCCAGACTGTAAAAGAGTCTCTGGCTTCATCCATTTCAGTTCGCTTAATCTAAGTTTAAACAAGGAGGCCCAAGAGATGTTCTGAAGTACTGCAGTGTGGTCCTCCTGTGGCATGTGTACTCCGGTTAGATTTAGTGATTTTACTGAATTCAGAAAAGCCTCATTAGTAATATTCCATAGCATACTCCCATTTCGACCACAGTGTGATAAATCAAGATAATTCAGATTTGGAAAGATGTTCTCAGTGATTTGGAACTTGGTCAATGGATTGTCAGACAAATGTATTTTTTTTTAGTGACAAAGTCGTCCTTGACAGTTCGTATGATTTGATTGCTTCCGATGAACAATTCTTTTAAGCTTGGTGGCAAAAGCACTGGTTTGACGTTGGCAATCTGTCTGAGGTTATTTTCCGTAAGGTTCAGGATGGTTAAACTTCGAAGAGTGTTAAAAGCATATTTGCCAATGCTTTCAATTAAATTTCCATCAGGACGCAGAATTTGAAGGTTGACAAGACCATCCAGTAGACCTCTTGACACTACACTTGTTGAAGGCCAGATTAAGTTTGATCAAGTTGGGAAAATGCTTTGCAGTCCCGTCTTGTATCTGTGAGATGTTACTGTTAAATAAGTTGAAATCTCTTAAGTTCCAAAGGTCCTCAAAGTCTCCAGCTCTGAGGGGTATTCCACGAAGCAGGATTAATTCTTCAGATTGCACACATATGCAAACCATTTTACATTTGGGCTTACCTCCTGAAGATCAGTGTCTACAGACACTGTCTCTTTATCAACAGCCCTGGATGTACTGGGGCCATTAAACTGCAAAATGGGGAAAACTAAATCTGTTAAAGCAAGAGAAGATAGTATGACAGAATAGCCTGTAAACCAAAACCATGACTAACTTACACATGGGTCCAGAGTGTCTTGCACAAATGTAGCTGGGGGATCAAGCAGAATTACATCATCTCCTCTCACTGCATAGATGGGCATACCGTCACACTGTAACCATGATACACTTGTAACGTTTACATAACTTACGCATTAGGTCTGTCCGCAATCTTTTGCCAAGTCTTTTCCCTGGCTTTATTTATAGCAACGGTGTTCCATTTTTTATTTATTGTGTCTATGTGTTCCTCATACAACTCCATGAGCAGCGTTTTCTCAGCAGCGGAGAAAAAAACTGTCTGCGTTTTACCTGTCTGGCTTATTTCGGATCTATGTTTCGTTTATCCATTCATTTGGGCTTTTTAAATATCGCGGGCGCGTGCACAAAGTGAGATTATGCAAACCTGCCTCGAATAAGCCTCGATTAGATACAGCTGAGCTACGTTTGTGGAACAACATGAGGCTTAATTTGGAGATGTCTCTAAGTTGAGTCTTACTTTTGCGCGGAAGTCTGGCTTTATTTAGCTACTTTCATGGAATACCCCCCTGATGTTTGAAAAGAAGTTGAAGGACATGTCTATGAGTCTGGCATTTCTGGGTATTAGGGAAGGAACCGTATAAAAGCCCATCTTATAGCAAAGAACTTTTACCACCTGAATGTTTGGAGCACCCGAGACGGTGCAGTTTGTTAATGAAAACGCACTGACTTGGAAACTGAAGATGTATATATTGAAAAGAACCTGTGACATTGTTGCCTTGAAACGAACCATGTCTAAATTTGTGGTCATCCCCAAACGGGATGAGTTGCTCAAATTCAGATGTCTCCTTCTTATGCAAGAGCTGTAAAGAGAAATCATACAAATATCTCAGATTTATTTTGTGGGAAAGATTTTATTCAGTTCTGGCAAAAAAAAATGCAGATCCATATAGCTATTTATGTTATATGTGGATGTCAAGGCAGTAATAAAGTTAATACAAAAGCAGTTTTATACACCAAACTGACTTAGGACTATGCAACACTTTAAGGAACAAAGTCATTTGGTTTTACACTGGCTTTACCTAATTATGCTTATGTTACATGCAAGACAAATTTTTACACATTTTACAAACTGGTTCAATTACAGTCTCATCTATACTGCTATTTAAATCTTTAAGAAATTCATCTTAGGATAATACAGGTAACGCTTGAAAAAAACAATATTACTACTACTATTACTACTAATAATAATAATGGCATGAAAACCCATTTTATAATAATGGCAATAATGGCATATAATGGCAATATAATTATATAATTTATAAATAATGGCATTTTAAAACACTTTTCATTAATCAAAGTCTCGAACAGGCTTATAATAACAAAACAATATTACTTTTGTCCTACTAATAAAAAAATACTCATGGAAAGGACCATCCTTTTCTATTCTGCAATTATCTAATCAACCAGTCACATGGCAGTTGCTTCAATGCATTTAGGGTTGTGGTCCTGGTCAAGACAATCTCCTGAACTCCAAACTGAGTCCAAAACATCCAGTATGCGGCAGTCCTGTGGGCGAAAATGCCTTGTTGATGCTAGAATGGGCCGACTGATTCAAGCTGATAGAAGAGCAACTTTGACTGAATTACAACCGAGGTATGCAGCAAAGCATTTGTGAAGCCACAACACGCACAACCTTGAGGTGGGTGGGCTACAACAGCACACTCAAAAAAACTGTTTTGACTGACTTTTTTGTACATAATAATTTTATGTTTCCAAGATGAACATGAATAAATTATGTTGTATTTGCATGAAATTCAACAACTTAACATGTATTAGATTCACTCATGTTGAGATAAACCAAAGAGATCTTGTCACCTATGAAAACCGGAAACATCGCGAGGAGATATCTGTTACGGAACGCCAGCAGAGGGCGCCACACGCAGAGACTCCATTTTGTGTTTCCTTTGTTTTTTGTTAAGTTGAACTCAATTTCCCAATGTGCACCTTGGTCAGGTGATTGGAGTGCTCACCTGATTCAGGGTAGCTAATTATGTTTGTTATAAATAGTCTTGTTTGATTTCTCCCTTGTGAATTTGTTGAAGTTACCCTTGTTGAGTTATCTTTGGTATGTTCCTGCGTCATGCAATGCTCTGTGTCTCCTGGTCTGTGGTACTTATGTTAAGTTGGCTCCTAGCCTGTTATGTTAACTCTTATTCTGTTGTGTTTAAGTTTTGGTAAAGTTATGTTTAGTTCCTTATTAAGGTTAACCCCAAAATTTGCTAGGCCAGGATAGTATTGTTTGGTGTCTGTTTATGCTCTGGTTTCCTTATTAAAGACTCATTCTAGCAAATCACCTTTGCCACTATGCCCCATGTCATGTCCACACCTCGATTCCGTAACAATATCGCGATAAGAGAACAGTTTGTTGAGAAGACAAGCGTTTGGCGGGTGTGTGGAAAAGGTAAGTAGGAATTAATTCCCATATTTCTAAATAGAAATAAAATACTGAACATGAATGTCACCTGCTGTTTAGCGATGTTTAGTCACGTTATTTTGGTTTAAGCTATTTCTTGTATTTTTTATCATCTTTAAAATACTAACGGTTATATGTGCGTGCTTAATCTGCAGTTCAGTTCTGGTATCAGTTCTGTTATGAGTTGTGAAGCGAGAGGAACAAAGTATAAATATTTTTCATTTGCTAGTTGTAAAGTTTTTCTAAAGTTACGTAGTAGGAGAGGCGAGTTGCTCGGTCTGTCCGCTGTGCTTCGGTAAGCTTTTCTGGTGCCAGGAGAGACTCAGTCAAACACACGTTGTCTGTCAGAAAGGTCTCTGTTTATTAACAGCAAAAGATGGGGTTTATATATGTTTGACCAAACGCCTGTGCCATAGACATATGTTACTACAAACAACATGAACCACTGTAAATGTCCTGGTGAGATCCTGAAGAATCAAAGGAGAGGAAGATAGAGAGGTGTCCGTCCAGAGACAGATCACAAGATGTTGGCTCGAGTTAGGGGGAGAGGGGGAAAGAGACAGAGGGGGAGAGAGAGAGAGGGGGAGAGAGACATGAAGAGAGAATGGGAAGGTGAGCATGGGAGCGTTCACACCTTAAGGAGCAGATGCAAGAGGAGACAGGAAGATAGCAACAGGAAAGATTTAACACGTTAATATCAGATCTATGAGGAAGAGAGCAAGAGAGTAGAAATAACTCCTTTTTATATAAAAAATTCTCAGTTGCCCCTTAAATTCTAAAAGAATTTGTGAATGTCAATTAGTTAACATAGCAAGAGATATTAACGTGAAGAAGCAGAGATTCATAATTGGTAAAGTCAGCAAAGATGATAAGAAGGATGATAAAGAGTATAGATAGAATAGATAAAACAGTTATAGAGAAGATCAGGATTAAATCACTTCTAGAATCACAATTAGAAATGAAATTAACAGTAAATAGGTCATCAGGCGTTGGCACAAAATAAAATAAAATGTGGAAAAAGAGCTAATACAAAGTTGAACCTATATGTGTATGTGAAAAAGGTGAGAAGCAACGAGAGCCCCCTTTTGAGGTGTCTTTAGGACATGTGTCGCTCCACTAGCCCCTCGGTGCGGGCTAGGAGATCTTGTGATGTAGTGGTCGATTATCTCAAGCAGTCAGAGTCGTCTGCGGTGCCTTCTTCACACGGCTGGCGTGAATCCACTGTGGCTGTGAATCTGTGAGAACAGCTGTGCGAGTCACTGCAATTACAGTTGTGGGTATACTGTAGGCAGCGTCCCCCACCTTCCTGGGATTCAAACTTTTCACCAGCACTGTATCACCTGGGATGAAAGAATGAGTAGGCTTGTCTGTAGGCAGAGGGAGAGAAGCAGAGACATTACCATGAACACTGTTCAGTTTTTCAATAAGTGCTTGCGTGTAATCGCCGAAAAATCACGTCCAGATCACCTGTAAGGTAAACACCAGGGTTACCTTTTAATGGTGGGGAATGGTCGTCCTATTATAATCTTAAATGGTGAAAGTTTGGTTGTAGAGTTGGGTGTCATTCTAATTTCACAAAGCACAGATGGTAACAGGTCAACCCAGTTCTTACCTGTATCCATCATGGCTTTGGTCAACCTATCTTTGATTGTTCTGTTCATCCTTTCTACCACACCAGAACTTTGGGGATGGTAGGGGATGTGAAATTTGGAGACGAAGGGCGTGCCATTATCACTGTCAATGGATGTTGGAATACCATATCTAGGAATGATTTCTTTAGCCACTTTAACTACTATTGTTGCATTTTCTTTTGAGCATGGAAATGCTTCTACCCATTTAGAAAATCTGTCCACAATTACAAGCAGGTATTTAAGATTTCTGACAGGTGGCATGTGTGTAAAGTCAATTTGTAAACATTGAAATGGTGCAATAGGCATTAGCAAGGCATCATGTTTAACCTGTTGTCCTTGTGTATTTGCGCGAACACAGATCAAACAGGAATCTAATAGAACAAATGTAGCCTGTTTGATATTGCGAATGCAGAATCTGTCCTCGATCATACGGATTACCCCCCGTTTTGCGACATGTGAAATACCATGAAAATGTCGCACTAATAACGGTAGGACAGATGCTGGAAGAGCTATACGGCCAGTCTCATCCCGAATTAGCATATCGCTGCCAGGTGAACACTTACGGGAGGACCAAAAATGTAGATCTTCGGGTGATGAATGGGTTTGCAAGAATGGGTTTATGTCAATGTCAGATGACAAACTTGGGACGGAGGCATGGGACGTCAGAGAGAATACTGTATCCCTACAAGCCTGTGGGGACAAAGGTGCTTCTTTAGCGGCCCATTTGGCAACTTCATCAGCTAAACAGTTACCCAAAACCTCACCAGATGCATGACCTTTGACCTTCACTATAGCCAATTGTGAGGGAAGCAAACTAGCTTGTAAAAGATCAGTTACAAGAGTAGCATGTGAAATAGGCTTTCCATCGGCTGATTTAAAACCTTGCGAAGCCCAAATCCTTCCGAAATCATGTGCGACACCATAAGCATAACGCGAATCCGTAAAGATAGTAACTGGTTGATTTTTAAATAGGAGGCATGCACGAGTAAGAGCGGTAAGTTCAGCAGCTTGCGCTGAAAGAAAGGGCAACGAATAAGCTTCTAATACAATATTGGGCAGTTGACAGATAGAATAGCCGCAATATGTCACATTATCATTAGGCCTCGAACAAGAGCCATCAACATAAATATGGGTGCCATGCTCTAAAGAAGTGATAGATAAATCGGAGCGTACTGCCGAGGTAGTGGTGATCTCATGTAAACATGATCAGCCCAGTCTGGTTGGGTCTGATCGGGGCCACAGAGTGTCATGAGGCGGTGTAAGAGTACAGCCGGAGTGTTGGGTGTTGATATTGGTTTAATAGTTAGATTATGTGTGGCACAAAGAATAGCTTTATATCCTGAACGACGTTGAGCTGTCATGTGCTGTGTTTAAATATTATTAAGGATCGTTATAACTTGGTGAGAAGAGTGTAATACTAAGGGGTACGAGAGAACAATCTTTTCAGCATCTGTGACAATGAGAGCAGAGGCAGCCACCGCTCGCAGACAAGCAGGAAGTCCTGATGCTACAGGATCTAGGGTTTTAGATAAGTATGCAACTGGCCGATAAGACCCGCCGTGATCTTGGGCTAAGACCCCCGCTGCCACCCCCTCCAGCCTTCAGAGACATATAGGTGAAATGCCTTGCCATAATCAGGTAGACCCAATGCTGGAGCTGAACTTAGAGATTGCTTGAGGTAACAAAAAGAGTCCTTCATCTCAGATGTCCATGTGATTTTGTCTGGTTGAGTGGAGGAGCATGACTGTCGCAATGTCTTGTCATAGTAGGAACAGTCAGGAATGAACTGCCTACAATAGTTTATAAGTCCAAGAAAGCTCATCATTGCTTGCTCCGTGGCAGGTGGACGAATCTCGACAACAAATTGAATGCGATCAGCAGATAATGTTCTTTGTCCCTGGGCGATTGTGAATCCCAGATAGGAGACCTGCAGTAAGCAAAATTTAGGCTTAGTGAGTGAAGCCTTGAATCCAACATCAGCCAGATGTGTCAGCATGCGCAGTGAATGTTTGCGACATAAGTCCTCAGTTTCAGCTGAGAGGAGGATGTCGTCCGCGTATAACAGAAGGCGGACGTTTTTAGGCAGGGTCAGGGAAGCCATGGCATCTCTTACAACAGAGGAGAACACAGCTGGAGAGTCTATGAACCCTTGAGGAAGATGAGTTCAGGTCAGTTGTTGGTTTTTGAAGGTGAAAGCGAATATAGGCTGCGTCTGCTCACTGACAGGGACATAAATCAACTACTGTAAAATATGAATGATTTGGAGGTATTGACGTCAAGATGGATGGGACGTCTGGAACAATAGGACTGGCAGGAATTACAATATCGTTAATTTTGCGCAAATCTTGGGTAAATCTCCATCCTTTTCCACCTGCCTTTTGTATAGGATTAACAGGTGTATTGTATGGAGATTGGGTAGGAACTAGGACACCTTGTTGTATTAATGACAAAATCACTTTCTCAATGCCAGCCTCTTTATCTGGTGAAAGAGGGTATTGTTTACAATACACAGGTGTCAGTGTTATAAGTTTTGCTGTGTATGGTGTAGTGCAAACTGTGCCCACTTCGTTAGCATGAGTAGACCACAACCTCGGAGGTACAGAAGACAAGTAGGATGGGATGACAATAGATTCACCTGTAGAATCAACCTGTGGGATCACATCAGAGAACATAGTCAGATTATTAGGGGTCTTTAAAACAGTTTTGCCCTCTGCAAAAGATATAGAACAGCCTAATTTAGACAGTACATCTCGGCCTAGTAAATTGAACGGAGATGAGGGTATCACAACAAATCGATGACGGAAATGCAAATTTGGATCATCTGGGCTAGTTACAGGAAGTTGAAAAGTTTTAGGGCATGAAATTCGGGACCCCATCAATCCCTACAGAGCTGATAGTCGATGCTGAAACAGGTCCACGGTACTGAGAACCACTAAAAGAAAAGCATGTAGCTCCAGTATTTACCATAAAAGGATAAGGAGTACCATTAACATTTAACATTAAAATGGGTAGGTTTTGTGGATCCTAATTCAGTACCAAGGTCAACATACTCACTGTGGGGTTCTTGCTCTGTGGGCAGCCCTATGGGCGAAATTCCTATTGTGTTTTAACATGTGTAGGCCTGGTTGGGCCCATAGTACCTGATGGGGTGGTCTGATGCATTTGGTGAGCCTGTGAAGTAGAAGAGACATACCCATTTTCCATATCGTTCTTTTTTTGTCTACAGTCACGTGCCCAATGTCCTTCTGCCTTGCAATAATTGCATATTGTTTGTTTGCATTGCCGTTCCCAGTGCCCTAGTTTATTACAGCGTTTGCACCTGGCATGTTGTCGTGAACCATGATCATAGACAGCGGCAAGAGTTTGATTAGAGTTTCCGCTGCAGGTGGCGATAAAGGCACCTGCAGCATCCAGATCGCGCACCATCCGTCCCAGGATTTGAATGTCAGGTTCATTTCTGGTTCCTGCTAGAAAAATTTTGAGAGTTTTGGCAGAGTCAGTGTTCATATTGTGGCGTGGGCGGGGCGGCGGCTGACGACCAGCATGCCTTGCGGGGATGTCGGTGTGTTCACCATGATGGGGAAAGGTGTTTGGGTAAGTGGCTTCGGCCCTGTTGTGTTTGAGGGGGTGTGTGACGTGTGAAATGTGCTCCAGTTCAAGCTAGTGCTGAATTGGATGTAGGCTCCTGAGTGAAGGTGCTGCTCATGCCTTACATGCTGTGTGCTTAATAAAGTACTCCCAGCCATTGCATTGGGTAGCAAATAAGCTCACTCGTCTCTCCAGCATTCTTCCCGGCGTAAAAACGCTACATTTGGTGTCAGAAGTGGGATGGAGAATAACGGGTTCGAGCGCACAAAGGAGGATCTTCTAAAAATCCAAGCGGGCCGCCGAGTAGCGGAGCGACTACTCGCGCAGAAGAAGCGCTTTCCTGGCGGAGCTAGCGCGAGCACACCACGTCAACCAACGCGGAGCGGGAAGCAGAAAATCCCGGCGCTGGATCTCGGGGCGGAGGCTGGCGCTGCGCAAGCGCCGGAGCAAGATACAGCTCCGTGCGCCGTTGGCCGGCAAAGCGACCTGCCGCTGCGCGAGGCTGAGCGCGCTGAGCCCATATCGGCGGCACATCGCGGCGGAAGAGCCGAGCGACCGCCCGCAGCTCAGTGGCGCTCGGTTCGTGAACCTAGCCGGGGACAGGGCTACCCGTCGCGGCTAGGCAACGAGCAGCTCATCCGACGTTTCGCGGCAGGGCGACGGCGCGGGTGACCATAAGGAGGCACTGCGCGAGGTCGAGCGCGCTGAGCCCATAATGGCGGCACATCACGGCGAAAGAGCCGAGCGACCGCCCGCAGCTCAGTGGCGCTTGGTAGGTGAACCTAGCCGGGAACAGGGCTACCCGTCGCCGCTAGGCCTCGACACCGCTTCCGAGATTCCGCGACGACGCCGAGGCCAGGGACCGCCGGACTACCACTGCAACGTTCTCAGGCCTGAGGGACAGCCGGACTACCGCTTTAACGTTCTCAGGCCTGAGGGACAGCGGCTCCACTGTTTCCCACGGCTTGTGGAACTGTGAACCGCTCATCGCCAGGCAGAAGGGTGTGAAATGTGCTCCAGTTCAAGCTAGTGCTGAATTGGATTACAATATTATTAACAAACGTAGTTTGAAATAGCTGTGTGAAATGTGGAGGAATATTATGACCAAAGAGAAGTCCTCCGTGTTCAGACCATGCAGTTTTAAACCTGTTAAAAAAGGCAGTTGCTGATTCACCTGGTTCCTGTCTGATAGATGCCACCTGTGAGAGATCACATGAAGAGTGATATTTCTTTACAATAAAAGCTTTAAGTTTAATGAACATGTTATCAACATGTTTGTAATCTGCCCATGAATAATAAGCACTCCATGTGTCCCCATTAGCATCAACCTCATCATCTATAGGTATATCATGTTTGTGATGAAGAGAGGGCACGTCTTCCTGTAGTGAGGAATCCGTCACCTCTGCTCCTAGAACACGTGTTAAGATGCACCTAAAATCAGGACCAGTCAGCTGTGAATAACGTGTTGTGCTTTTAAGTTGGTCACAAAATAAGTGAACATCAGATGGTTTGGGAAGGCTAGAAACAATGCTGTGGATATCAGATAGAGTTGGAGGTGAAATATTCCATCTCTTTTCTCCACATGTAACAAAGGGATATGCATAATTAGGTGTACTATCAGTGTTCTTTGGCCTTTGTAATGACTTATCTGCCACATTAGAGGCAACACCTTTTGATTTTACCATACCATGGCCCCCACCTTGAGAGCTATGTGTCTCCGTGGTTGAAAATGGGGGAAACAGAGACAATAGGTGATTCCACCTTAGTAGTGAGAACAGGAAAAGCATGTATGAGTGGTTTGGAGTTGGTGGTCAGTTTACACTTACGAATATTATCTTTACGATTTTTAGCTATCACATTTTTAGAGCACTCACCATCCCACTTCGGTTTTAAATCACGCCATGTAGTAAGTGCTTTTTTCATATATTGACTGTCCCACTGTGGATCACCATAACCTTGATTAATTTAAAGATCAGCAGTGATAATGTCAGCATTGTCAAATGAACCTTTTCTTGGATAATGTCTCCACTGAAAAGAAGCCTCCGTCCATCCAGCCAAATTGTTAACGAAAGGTTGAACAAAAATTCCAAATCCTTGATTATACATCCAATCATTAGGAGTAAGAGACTGTTTGGAACGACCATTACCCATTTTGTTAGTAGGTTACAGTTAGTAAACAAACCAAGCTTATCGAAGTTAAGCGGACACTTTAAGCTTTTTTTTTTTTTTTTAAATTACGGGTGGTGTGACGTTCGAACAAAGTGTATCAGAATCTATTTAAAACTGAAGAATACTGTAATTTATAAGTGTATTATCAAAATGTGCAATATCTCCGCGTTCCTGACAACACTACCAGAAATATGGATTCTATTTCAAATCTCACGTCCCTCTACACCTTTGGAGATTATCCACACATTTATCAAATACCAATATAGTGAATTAATAAGGCATTCGGCCAATCTACCCTGTTTCTGAGAACACTCTCAGAAAAATGAACCTCAGGTGCGCCGGGCTGAGTCCACACGCCTCTACGTCAGGGAGACAATAAACTCGTGTATAACTGCAACTGCACGCCGCTCCCTGTTCCAAAGAACACTCTAAGGAATATGGCTATAACCAATTTATTTATTTATTTTCGAACCACGCGCCTCTACGCCAGGGCCAGCTTATACACAAAGTGCACGCTACAAATGCCTCACTAAATTACTAATATTGTAATGCATAAATTACATCAACAACAGACGTTAGTGAACGTAGAACTTTTTAAAACAGACCCGAACTAGCGTGTCTCCTCTAACGGGACGTGGTTTGATGACGTAGGTACTCGCGACGACAGCGCTGTGTATGTTTTTAGCTTATTGCTAACAACACCGGTTCAGTTTCAGTTAAACACCTAGTTTTATCTATATCTTTCAATTAACCACAATCGCTAAAGCCGCTGTAATTTTAATCAATAAATCAACGCGAGTATTGCCAAAAACAATGCGAGACAAAAACAAATTAACACGCATAAAGCATCTTTTTCCAAAATATACCCCAAATATACGCCAATTTACTACGTAAAATTAACTATCGGTTTAAAAACTTTTCTGACCAAGGAAGGAAATACAATAGCAAAAATAATGCCTAACTTACCTTCCTGGAGAGAAAAGGTTTGACGAGCCCCCAGATTGTAAAGTTTTTCTAAAGTTACGTAGTAGGAGAGGCGAGTTGCTCGGTCTGTCCGCTGTGCTTCGGTAAGCTTTTCTGGCGCCAGGAGAGACTCAATCAAACACACACACACGTTGTCTGTCAGAAAGGTCTCTGTTTATTAACAGCAAAAGATGGGGTTTATATATGTTTGACCAAACGCCTGTGCCATAGACATATGTTACTACAAACAACATGAACCACTGTAAATGTCCTGGTGAGATCCTGAAGAATCAAAGGAGAGGAAGATAGAGAGGTGTCCGTCCAGAGACAGATCACAAGATGTTGGCTCGAGTTAGGGGGAGAGGGGGAAGGAGACAGGGGGGGAGAGAGAGAGAGGGGGAGAGAGAGAGAGGGGGAGAGAGACATGAAGAGAGAATGGGAAGGTGAGCATGGGAGCGTTCACACCTTAAGGAGCAGATGCAAGAGGAGACAGAAAGATAGCAACAGGAAAGATTTAACATGTTAATATCAGATCTATGAGGAAGAGAGCACGAGAGTAGAAATAACTCTAACACTATTTTAAATATCATGAATTTTAATTGAGTATCTATCTCTGTATTTTTTTCACAGCAGTTTGTGACTGAAAAGTGTTCTGTCTGCACCTGACTTCAAGAGTTTCCTGACCAATCGTATCTAACGGCCATATTTAAGTCATAACGCTTAAATAAAGTACAAAACATTTCTGTTGGTGTTTAATTTTTTTTCTATGATTAATACTTATTTGTGGTGTTTATGTTTTGTACATCTTTTTAAATTGAGACCTCATTTGTAAGTTGCTGCTGGTGTAAAATAAAAATCTGTTTTATTTTGTTTGTCTTATGCTTCCTTTCTTCTTTACAGAATTCTGTTGACCAGGGCTTAAAATTTAAATTTACTTGAGTTGGATCAATTTAATTTACAACTGAAAAATTTGTTGTACCAATGTTAACATTATTAAATTATGTTGGATGCAGCTGTAGTAAATAATTTAAATGAACCTAAGAACATTAAGTTAGGCCAACAGAATTTCTTAGTGCCAATTGGGCATCGTTTAAATGCCACCGGCTACCTGAGCATTGTTTCTGACCATGTCCATCCTTTTATGACCACCATGTACCCATCCTCTGATGGCTACTTCCAGCAGGATAATGCACCATGTCACAAAGCTTGAATCATTTCAAATTGGTGTCTTGAACATGACAATGCGTTCACTGTAATAAAATGGCCCCGACAGTCATCAGATTTCAACCCAATAGAGCACCTTTGGGATGTGGTGGAAGGGGAGCTTCATGCCCTGGATGTGCATCCCACAAATCTCAATCAACTGCAAGATGCTATCCTATCAATATGGGCCAACATTTCTAAAGAATGCTTTTAGCACCTTGTTGAATCAATGCCACGTAGAATTAAGGCAGTTCAGAAGGCGAAAGGGGGTCAAACACCATATTAGTATCGTGTTCCTAGTAATCCTTTAGGTGAGTGTATATATATATATTTACAGTCGTGGCCAAAATTTGAGAATTACATGAATATTGGATTTTTATAACAGCAGCCAGTTGCACAGTGGGGTGCTGATCCCCAGTTGAATTATTTTATGAGGGAGCTGTTGTGGGATGATTGTGTTGAACGCTGAGCTAAAGTCGATAAACAGCATTCTAACATAAGAGTCTTTGTTTTCCAAGTGGGTGGGCGCTGAGTGGAGGGCCGTAGCAATGGCATCATCGGTTGAGCGATTGGACCGATAAGCAAACTGGAAGGGGTTCAGGGAGGGGGGGAGGGCAGTCTTGATCTGCTGCATGACTAGCCGTTCATAGCACTTCATAATGATGGGAGTAAGTGCAAATGGGCGGAAGTCATTAACCCTCTGAGGTCCGCGCACGCATATATGCGTTTTAAGGCGTTTTCCCCTGAACTTAAAAGAACTTAAATTACACTTTAAGTTTTGATCGTACAAACAAGATCTATATATTAATAAAATATGTAAAGTGTCTACTTTTGTTGTATGCCACATGTTAAAAATAAAACTTTGAGCATTAATAAAATAAAGAAAATAAACAGGGTGCGCTGTCTGTCATTTTGGTCTGTGTGAACTGTAGGGAGAAACACGTCATTAAAATGAACTGAAACTCAGCAAATACTCCACAGAGAGACACAAAATACTGATCTATAGAAAGCTTGAACTGTCTACTTTTACATTTACCAATTCAACTCGGAAACAAATAATCTGTTTTTATGTAATCTGTATGAAAGTAAGGAGTGGTACAGATTCTCCTGTATCGGCTCATTACAGCTAATGTGATCCCGCCTCCCCGTGCGCGCACTGTTTATATGGAAATGAACCTTTCATCAACAGTGCACGCACAGGGAGGCTGGGTCACGTTAGCTGTAATGAAACAAAAAAAACATAAAAACAGATGATTTGTTTTTGAGTTGAATTGGTAAATGTAAAAGTAGACAATTCAAGCTTCCTATAGATATGTATTTTGTGTCTCTCTGTGGAGTATTTGCTGAGTTTCAGTTCATTTTAATGACGTGTTTCTCCCTGCAGTTCACACAGACCAAAGCAACAGACAGCGCACCCGGTTTATTTTCTTTATTTTACAGTATTAATGCTCAAAGTTTTATTTTTAACATGTGTGCATACAAATAAAAGTAGACACTTTACAGATTCGATTAATATATAGATCTTATCTGTACGATTAAAACTGAAAGTGTAATTTAAGTTCTTATTGGCGTCATCAGTGTTTTTTGGCACTGTTCTTACACTTTTATATTTTAACATGTAATTTATGTGTAATTAGTTATAACAGCTATATTTTCTGTTAGAGTGACTGCAGTAATGCAGCTAAAAAGTCAACTTTAATTGTTTAGGCCTAATAAACTGTTTAACTGAACTCACAAGTAAATCTTAAGTTTTTTTTGTGTCAAATACATTCTCAAATAACCTAAACACTGAAAATATACACCTTATTTTGTCCTCAGATTCTTTCTTGTAACTCTCCTCTCTCAGTCACATACCTGTCTGATGGCTCATTATGCAGATCAGTATGCAGGCCTTTTTGTTCTCAGGTGTGAATCACTGCATTAGTAATGATAGGTCACGCCTTCTCGCATAGAGCCTTTAAACTGAAAAAGTGACTTAAAAAATCACTATATTGTTTTCTGTGAGCAAGTAAAAAAGATCATTTTCACATCATTTTGAAGCAAAAACACTAGTCCACCAGCCCGGTTCTCAAAAAGTCTTGTGAACAAATGTTCGCCTTATTTAAGCTACTTTTATTTTCACAAAACCTACTAACCACGCATAATATTTTTTCCTAAAAAATGCAAACACATACATTAATTTTGGTCATGTATTATTGTAGAACAGTTTTTGCTGATTACAAGAAAAATACAGGTTGGTCAATAATATATTATAAGTAGCAGAAAAAAAGCACAAATATCAGGGCATGTCCAAACATCTCAAGGGCCCCAAAATCACCCCGGACCTCAGAGGGTTAAAACAGGAGGGAGATGTTTTCTTAGGTACTGGGATTATGGTGGTGGTTTTGAAGCATGTGGGGATAATAGCCTGACCTAAAAGAGATGTTAAAACGTAACGACATCCATTAGTTCCCCTGCACAGTCTCTCAATACTCGGTCAGGAATGTTGTAAGGTCCCATGGACTTGCGTGCGTTAATCCTGCGGAAGGATCTTCTCACACTGTCTGGGGAAAGCCTCACCTGGTTGCCGGGCTGAGGTGGGTGTTTCTGTGTTGTGAGTCTGCTGTTGTGAGTGTCAAAACGGGCAAAGAATGCATTCAGCTTATTCAGCAGAGAGATAGAGCTGTCACATGTCCGCTGTGGGGGCTTGTAATCAGTGTGGGTCTGTATCCCATGCCACAGACTCTGTGTGTCTCTGCTGTCACTGAAGCGATGGACAACTCTCTTGGAGTACTGTCTCTTTGCCTGTTTCGTATTTTCAGTAGTCTGTAGACCTCCCCTGTTAGCCACGGTTTCTGGTTTGCTCGGACAGTGATGGCCTTTGTTACCATTACATCATCAATGCACTTGTTGATGTAGGCAGTGACAGTCACTGTGTACTCCTGTAGGTCTGTGAAGTTGTTGTGAGTGGCAGCCTGCCTACATCCCAGTCAGTGGTGCTGAAGCAGTACTGGAGTGCCTCAGAAGACCCTTCCGGCCACACTTGTATCTGTTTGCAGACTGGTTTGGTGACTTTAACCAGTGGTCTGTATACAGGCATTAGCATGATAGTGATGTGGTCTGAGGCACCGAGGTGGGGGAGGGCTAGGACTTTGTAAGCTTTTGAGTAGTGTAAACAAGTCCAGTGTATTGTTTCCTCGTGTGGAAAAATCTATGTGCTGTTGTATTTTTAGAAACATGCTTTTTAGGTCTGCATGATTAAAGTCCCCAGCCAAGATGAGAAAAGCATCTGGGTAAGCTGTCTGCTGCTCACTGATGAGCTGATTCAGTTAATTTAGTGCCTCACTCCTGTTGTTGTTGGAGTTGGGGGGTACATTTACAGCCCGGATTAAAATGGCTATATATTCCCTCAGTAGGGTAGAACAGTCGACACTCAATGATCATAATCTCCACCAAAGAAGAGCAGTACTTACAGACCACCACTGTGTCGCGGCACCACGTATCACTAATGTAAATACAAAGTCCACCGCCACAGGTCTTACTGCTCTCAACGAGAGCTCTGTCCGCACGGTAGCATGTTAGCTGGTCGAGCTGAACGGCACTATCCTTGATGCTATTGTTGAGCCATGTTTTAGTAAATACAAGAATACAACAGTCTCTTACAGTCCTTAGGGTTGTGTAAACTAGTTGAATGTGGTCCAGTTTATTGTCGTAGAGTTTAACTTTAAAACTGTGGATTTACAGACAACTAACAGAAACTCTTGACTGTATGTGCATTTTAAGACAGATGGACGAGTTAAAGACATACAAAAACACTGCGACTTACAAGACAAAAAACACGAAAACACAGTTGTGTTGGGGGAGAGAGAAGCTGCAGCGTGTACACGCGCCACCATCTTGGTTGGAAGATACGGCATAAATATTATTAAGTACAACAAAATTCCTCCGCGCTCGGGAAAACTTTATGCGTGCGATTGAGCGCTGATCAACGTATAAAAGTAAAGAGGAGGAGATAAACAACAATAGCCCATGTTTAGAAAAGCAGTTTTATTTAGGCTATATGAAATAATCCTGCATTTATTTTTTAGGCGTCACAATGATGAAAAATGATTTTGAATGATGATTTTGTAAAATAATTAAAGTAAACAGGGTGCGCTGTTCTGTATTGTTTTTCGGTGAACTTGAACACTGTGAATACTCGCCTCACAAACATGAAAAAACATAAACTTATAGAAAGCGAAATATCTGCTTTTAAACTTATGAAAAATACATTTTAGATTATGTAATTCGTATGAAAAGTGAATTATATGCGCATCCACTGCTGCGGAGACAAAATTACAGGATTACCTGCATTACTACAGTCGAAGCCAAAGAAATCACTAATTTATCAAATAATTTTTTTAAATGTTCAAATTCAAATTCAAATTCAAATTTTATTTGTCACATACACAAACATACACAGTACGAAATGTAGTGAAATGCATTTTACGGCTGCCATTGACCCTAGAAGAGAATTAAAGTTTACAAATAAGAAATAAATATGAATAAAAGAAATACGATAGAAATTAAATAAAAATTAAATTAAACTAGGAAAAATAGAACTAAAAATAAAAATAGAAATAGAAATATGATGTGCAAAAATAGAAATCTACTGTACAAATTGAAATATACTGTGCTGTGTGTGCAAATATGCATGGAATAAAGTGACTTTGTGCAGAGGTTATTAAAGTGTCTTTGTGCACTGGTCCAGGATGTAAACGTAAAACTGTAAAATGTAGTGTAGTTGTGAAGGTAGGTGTGCAAAGTTATTAAAGTGACTTTGTGCAATGGTCCAGGATGTAAGCAAACGACATGTAGTGTATATATGAAGGAAGGTGAGCATGTAATTGTCCATAGTGTTCATGGATGTAAGAAGATTGATGGATTTGATCAATTATGAAAAAGATGAAAAGATTGTTAGTTCTGCATAGTGGTGTGGTTGTGGTTGAGAGACCTTATCGCCTGCGGGAAGAAGCTCCTCCTCAGTCTCTCTGTGTTGGCCTTCAAGGAGCGGAATCGCTTCCCAGACCGCAACAGAGTAAACAGTCCGTTATTGGGGTGACTGAGGTCCTTCACGATCTTCCTGGCCTTGGTCAAGCACCGCTTGCTGTAGATTGAGTGCAGGTCAGGGAGCTCGATGCGGATGATGCGCTCAGCTGATCGCACCACCCTCTGTAGAGCTCGTCTGTCCTGCATGGTGCTGTTCCCGAACCAGGTCGTGATATTTCCCGTCAGGATGCTCTCTATGGTGCAGGAGTAGAAATTCCTGAGCACCTTGGAGGGCAGTCTAAAGTCTCTCAAGCGTCTGAGGTGGTAGAGACGCTGCCGGGCCTTTTTTACCACGGTGTTGATGTGACAGGACCATGCCAGGTCCTGCGTGATGTGAACACCGAGGTATCTGAAGCTGTCCACTCTCTCCACTGGGCTCCTGTTGATGACGGGGGTCTGGTAGTTCCTCACCTGCTTTGTACTAAAGTCCACTATCAGCTCCTTTGTCTTACTGACGTTCAGGAGGAGATTGTTTCTCTGGCACCAGTTCTCCAGATTTCCAACCTCCTCCAGGTAGGCCGTCTCATCGTTGTTCGTGATCAGGCCCACCACAACAGTGTCGTCAGCGAACTTGATGATGGTGGTGGAGCTGGTGGTGGCCACGCAGTCGTGGGTGTACAGAGAGTACAGCAGGGGGCTCAGAACACAACCCTGGGGGGCTCCAGTGCTGAGAGTGAGGGAGGCTGAGACATGTCCGCCCATCCTTACTGCCTGTGGTCTGCCAGTCAGAAAATTGGAGATCCACTGACACATTGATGAGCTGAGTCCCAGGTGCTCCAGCTTGGTGGTAAGTGTGGAGGGAATTATGGTATTAAATGCAGAACTGTAGTCGATGAAGAGCATTTTCACATAATTCCCCCTCCGAGTGTCCAGGTGAGTGAGAGATGTATGGAGGAGATGAGAGATTGCATCGTCCGTGGAACGGTTTGGACGATAAGCAAACTGTAGTGGGTCTAGTGTGTCTGGTAGTGAAGAGATGATGAAGTCTCTGACCAGGCGTTCAAAGCACTTCATCACTACTGAAGTGAGGGCTACAGGGCGATAATCATTGAGGGAAGCAGGATGAGGTTTCTTTGGGACAGGAACAATGATGGACTCTTTGAAGCATGTGGGGATCACCGACTGAGATAAAGAGATGTTGAATATCTCAGTGAACACAGGTGCTAGCTGGTCTGCGCAGGCTCTGAGAATACGGCCTGAGATGCCGTCTGGTCCTGCTGCTTTCCTGGTGTTCACTCTCTTGAAGGCTCTCCTCACGTCATGCTCGGTGATGATGAACGCGCTTCCGGTGCTGGCAGTGACTTCCTGTCTGCAGCCGTTAGCGCCGCTAGCATTAGCATCGCTAGCGTCCTTAGCTGCAGCCTCGAAGCGAGCATAGAAAGTGTTGAGCTCATCTGCCAGTGACACGTCTGCGTTTATCATACCGGATGTTGGTGCTTTATAATCCGTTATTGTTCTTAATCCCCGCCACAGGCTCCTAGAGTCACTCTGTTGGAGTTGTGACTCTAGTTTTCTCCCGTAGCGCTGCTTCGCCTCTTTCACCGCCTTCCGGACGCTGTATGACGCAGCCTTGTATGGTTCCATGTCCCCCGACGCGAGTCCCGTGTTGTAGGCAGCGGTGCGAGATCTCAGAGCATCGCGGATGGTTTTATCCACCCACGGCTTCTGGTTGGGAAACGTTTTGATAGTCTTTTTTTCTACGGTATCGTCCGCTAGTTTCCCGATGAATCCCACAACCGCTTCCGTAAACACGCTGACGTCACCATCGGAGCTGTTTCTGAACATGTCCCAGTCTGCGTCATCGAGTGCGTCCTGTAACGCGGCCACCGATTGGTCCGTCCAGCACGCGACCTCCCTCTGAACCGGAACTTCCTGTTTCAGCCTTTGTTTGTATTTTGGCATGAGGAAGATGGCGGCGTGGTCGGATTTACCAAACGGTGGACAAGATTGTGCCTTGTAGCCGTCCTTGACCGTTGTATAGCAGTGATCCAATGTCCTTTCGCCCCTGGTGGGGCAGGTGATGTGCTGATAAAAGTTCGGCGCTGCGCGTTTGAGGTTGGCACTATTAAAGTCCCCCGCCACAATAAGCGCAGCGTCCTGGTGTTGTGTTTGTTGCTGTGTGAGTGCCTCATGCAGCTCGCATAAGGCAGTGTCCGTGTCCGCTTGTGGTGGAATATAAACGGCGCTGATTATGACCGATGTAAACTCCCGAGGAAGGTAAAAGGGACGACACATGATGGACAGTAGTTCCAGGTTGGGTGTGCAGGAGCGTGTGAGAGGAACAACGCTCGCGCTGTTGCACCAGCTGCTGTTCACCATTAAACACACGCCGCCTCCCCTTGACTTCCCCGAGTCCCGCGTCCTGTCCATGCGGTGAACCGAGAAGAACTCGGCCGGCTGAATGGCGTGGTCCGGCACCGCTGGGTTCAGCCATGTCTCGGTGAAGCAGAGGAGATTGCAGTCCCGAATGTCTCTCTGGAACTTTATCCTGGCCCTGAGGTCATCGAGCTTGTTTTCCAGTGACTGGACGTTTGCGAGCAGGATGCTAGGCAGAGGTGTGCGGTGTGCACGGGCTCTCAGCCTGTTCCTGACGCCGGCTCGTTTCCCTCGAGGCCGCCGCTTCGCGTCGCGTCCTTTGTTGTCCCTCAGGATCTCACTCGGCCAGCTCGGATCCGGAGTTAAAAACGTCGAATTGTGAGTACATTGTATACCAATAGAAACAAGAGTGTCTCTATCATAACTAATGTACCCCATGGTGGTAATTTTGCCGGTTTTAAAACGCTGTAAACTAACTTAAAGAACAAAAACAAAGAAAGGGTGGTCGGAGCAGTCGTGACGGCAGCCGACCTCACCGGCGCCATCTTGAATCTTCAATCTTCACTTGTTTAGTGTCAGTCTCCTTGCTGTTTTTCCTCCAACCCATTTTTTAACTATGCGTGCATAAATCATTAATCAATAATCATTACTGACTTTGGAAACGCAACTGATTTATTTTTGGCTGCTGCCGTTTTCCTACGGCGGTGAGCGCGACGGTAATACACATTCTGGTTGTCTACCTACTGTAATAAACAAAGAACACCCCCCGTCCCACATGGCTCATCACAGCCAACAAACATGTTACATAAACATAACAGTAACAGGTATACATTTTATCAGGCAATACCTCTAAACTAGTAAAATAGGAAATAAAGGGTTGCTAATTGTGGAAAAAATTGGCTTTACATCCTCTCAACATGTATTTAGGTTTTTTAAGTTTAAAAAAAAACATGAAATCTTTAAGCCACTGGGAGATATAATTAGCAGACGTCCAATGCAACAATATTAGACGTCTCGCTAATACGGATGTGAAAGCTATGATATCCTTTTGTGTAGAATTAAGTGTAAGTGGGCAATCAGGAATCCCAAATATAACAGTCAGAGGACAAGGTTGGAGAGTTACCCCAAGAACAGTTGACATAATGGCAAAATACCCTGTCCAGAAACCTTCCAGCTCAGGACACAGAAAAAACATGTGGCTAAGGTGACAGGGAGAGCCATGGCATTTATCACATTTGTTTTCCACTTCCGGATACAATTCAGAAAGTCTAGACTTAGATAAATGTAATGGGGAGACCATAACAAGATGACAAATTGCCAAAACTATCGAAGACACCATCCACATATAAATATTTACATCGCTTTATACCCTTGTCGCACTACACTGAGAATGTCGAGTCCAGGAGTGATGGGGGAAACAAATGGTTGTCATTTAGAGGACCAGAGGAAGATGCCATTACAAATTTAAAGTGCCGTCTAAACTGAAACCAGATCTTGAGCGTGTTTGTGACTATCAGTACACAAAGGAGTTTTATGGGTAAAGAGGAATAGAGCAGAGCCGGTATAAAAGATCTCTTACAGGATGATAGCTCCAATTAACACCAAGAGGATCCAGAAGATTTTAGCCAGTAGCAAAGTTTATGGATGTGAGCAGCCCAGTAATAAGCTAGAAAATTAGGTAATGCAAGTCCTCCACTAAATCTGCATCTCTGCAGTAAAGTTTTATGAACCCTAGGTGGCTTCCCTCCCCAAATGAAAGAACCAATAATCTTATCCAGTGAGACAAAAAAACAAAAACCCTGTGGTGGTTCATTTCACTACAGTTACAAATTGCTCACTCCACTAGATGGTGCCCATAATAAGTTTGTAGAACCTGGAGAAGGTGCCGGTGCTTCCAGTCCACCTGTAGTCCACTGAGATGATCTTCACTTAGAGCGCCTTTGGGAATTTGTGGTGGTTAACCTCCATCCTTCTATATAATACATAATACAAAAATTTGCAAACTATTTATTATTTGTCTCAAACTAATTATAGCCTCTGCCTTTCTTTCTTAGACAAGGACACCCAAAAAGTGATCAGCAGTACTGGAGCACCACAGGGGACAGTACTCACTCATTTACTTATTACGTTATACACTTCTGACTTTCAGTACAACTCAGAAACCTGTCACTTGACAAAGTCTTCAATGACTGTAGTTGTGGGGGGTGTTAATGGTAGTCAGGTAACAGGGTACAAAGGCCTAGTGGACAGCTTTGTATATTGGTGTGAAAGGAACCAACTCATCCGGAATGTGATTAAGACCAAGGAGATGGTGTTGGATCTGGGGACGACGAAGTCTACCTCGAACATAGTCTACATTCTGGGTGAGGAGGTGGAGGTGGTGGAGAACCTTCCAATCTTCACACTGTTCACATTGACAACAGATTGGACTGGAAATGCAACAAAGATGCTGTCTACAGAAATGGACAGAGCAGACTCTACTTCTTTTTCTTGCACTCCCTTGTAATGTTTGGAGCTTGTAGTGGAGAGAAGGATGTTACACACACTGTTAACCATCATAGAGAACTGCAATTAGACATCATGCACATGTACATAGAAGCAGTATTTTCATATTTTTATGTTATTTGATAGAATTTTTTTACCTCTTTAATGCACCTTAAGTTTGACCCAATTTTTACCTTATTTATGCACCTTAAATTGTTAACAGTGTTTATTAATGCACCTTACAGTAGTTGATCAATTGGAATGGTTATTACCGTCGCGCTCACCGCCGCGTAAAAAGGTCAGCGGCCAAAATAAATCAGTTGCATTTCAAAGTCATTCGTAAAATGGCCGCCAGGTGGCGCAAAGTGACATTTTCGCTCGTTGCCGTAAATACAACAGTGACCGTTATACAGCGTATCTCTGTATCGGTTTATTGTTATTTAAGTTCTGGATTATTTCAGGTACTTTAAACACATTGTTGGGTTGCTCATGTTGGCTCTTATGAGATGTAGTTTACAGAGATGTAGTGAATGTGGTCCAGTTTATTGTCGTAGAGTTTAACTTTAAAACTGTGGATTTACAGACAACTAACAGAAACTCTTGACTGTATGTGCATTTTAAGACAGATGGACGAGTTAAAGACATACAAAAACACTGCGACTTACAAGACAAAAAACACGAAAACACAGTTGTGTTGGGGGAGAGAGAAGCTGCAGCGTGTACACGCGCCACCATCTTGGTTGGAAGATACGGCATAAATATTATTAAGTACAACAAAATTCCTCCGCGCTCGGGAAAACTTTATGCGTGCGATTGAGCGCTGATCAACGTATAAAAGTAAAGAGGAGGAGATAAACAACAATAGCCCATGTTTAGAAAAGCAGTTTTATTTAGGCTATATAAAATAATCCTGCATTTATTTTTTAGGCGTCACAATGATGAAAAATGATTTTGAATGATGATTTTGTAAAATAATTAAAGTAAACAGGGTGCGCTGTTCTGTATTGTTTTTCGGTGAACTTGAACACTGTGAATACTCGCCTCACAGACGTGAAAAAATATATACTTATAGAAAGCAAAATATCTGCTTTTAAACTTGGAAAATACATTTTAGATTATGTAATTCATATGAAAAGTGAATTATATGCGCATCCACTGCTGAGGAGACAAAATTACAGGATTACCTGCATTACTACAGTCGAAGCCAAAGAAATCACTAATTTATCAAATAATTTTTTTAAATGTTCAAATTCAAATTCAAATTCAAATTTTATTTGTCACATACACAAACATACACAGTACGAAATGTAGTGAAATGCATTTTACGGCTGCCATTGACCCTAGAAGAGAATTAAAGTTTACAAATAAGAAATAAATATGAATAAAAGAAATACGATAGAAATTAAATAAAAATTAAATTAAACTAGGAAAAATAGAACTAAAAATAAAAATAGAAATAGAAATATGATGTGCAAAAATAGAAATCTACTGTACAAATTGAAATATACTGTGCTGTGTGTGCAAATATGCATGGAATAAAGTGACTTTGTGCAGAGGTTATTAAAGTGTCTTTGTGCACTGGTCCAGGATGTAAACGTAAAACTGTAAAATGTAGTGTAGTTGTGAAGGTAGGTGTGCAAAGTTATTAAAGTGACTTTGTGCAATGGTCCAGGATGTAAGCAAACGACATGTAGTGTATATATGAAGGAAGGTGAGCATGTAATTGTCCATAGTGTTCATGGATGTAAGAAGATTGATGGATTTGATCAATTATGAAAAAGATGAAAAGATTGTTAGTTCTGCATAGTGGTGTGGTTGTGGTTGAGAGACCTTATCGCCTGCGGGAAGAAGCTCCTCCTCAGTCTCTCTGTGTTGGCCTTCAAGGAGCGGAATCGCTTCCCAGACCGCAACAGAGTAAACAGTCCGTTATTGGGGTGACTGAGGTCCTTCACGATCTTCCTGGCCTTGGTCAAGCACCGCTTGCTGTAGATTGAGTGCAGGTCAGGGAGCTCGATGCGGATGATGCGCTCAGCTGATCGCACCACCCTCTGTAGAGCTCGTCTGTCCTGCATGGTGCTGTTCCCGAACCAGGTCGTGATATTTCCCGTCAGGATGCTCTCTATGGTGCAGGAGTAGAAATTCCTGAGCACCTTGGAGGGCAGTCTAAAGTCTCTCAAGCGTCTGAGGTGGTAGAGACGCTGCCGGGCCTTTTTTACCACGGTGTTGATGTGACAGGACCATGCCAGGTCCTGCGTGATGTGAACACCGAGGTATCTGAAGCTGTCCACTCTCTCCACTGGGCTCCTGTTGATGACGGGGGTCTGGTAGTTCCTCACCTGCTTTGTACTAAAGTCCACTATCAGCTCCTTTGTCTTACTGACGTTCAGGAGGAGATTGTTTCTCTGGCACCAGTTCTCCAGATTTCCAACCTCCTCCAGGTAGGCCGTCTCATCGTTGTTCGTGATCAGGCCCACCACAACAGTGTCGTCAGCGAACTTGATGATGGTGGTGGAGCTGGTGGTGGCCACGCAGTCGTGGGTGTACAGAGAGTACAGCAGGGGGCTCAGAACACAACCCTGGGGGGCTCCAGTGCTGAGAGTGAGGGAGGCTGAGACATGTCCGCCCATCCTTACTGCCTGTGGTCTGCCAGTCAGAAAATTGGAGATCCACTGACACATTGATGAGCTGAGTCCCAGGTGCTCCAGCTTGGTGGTAAGTGTGGAGGGAATTATGGTATTAAATGCAGAACTGTAGTCGATGAAGAGCATTTTCACATAATTCCCCCTCCGAGTGTCCAGGTGAGTGAGAGATGTATGGAGGAGATGAGAGATTGCATCGTCCGTGGAACGGTTTGGACGATAAGCAAACTGTAGTGGGTCTAGTGTGTCTGGTAGTGAAGAGATGATGAAGTCTCTGACCAGGCGTTCAAAGCACTTCATCACTACTGAAGTGAGGGCTACAGGGCGATAATCATTGAGGGAAGCAGGATGAGGTTTCTTTGGGACAGGAACAATGATGGACTCTTTGAAGCATGTGGGGATCACCGACTGAGATAAAGAGATGTTGAATATCTCAGTGAACACAGGTGCTAGCTGGTCTGCGCAGGCTCTGAGAATACGGCCTGAGATGCCGTCTGGTCCTGCTGCTTTCCTGGTGTTCACTCTCTTGAAGGCTCTCCTCACGTCATGCTCGGTGATGATGAACGCGCTTCCGGTGCTGGCAGTGACTTCCTGTCTGCAGCCGTTAGCGCCGCTAGCATTAGCATCGCTAGCGTCCTTAGCTGCAGCCTCGAAGCGAGCATAGAAAGTGTTGAGCTCATCTGCCAGTGACACGTCTGCGTTTATCATACCGGATGTTGGTGCTTTATAATCCGTTATTGTTCTTAATCCCCGCCACAGGCTCCTAGAGTCACTCTGTTGGAGTTGTGACTCTAGTTTTCTCCCGTAGCGCTGCTTCGCCTCTTTCACCGCCTTCCGGACGCTGTATGACGCAGCCTTGTATGGTTCCATGTCCCCCGACGCGAGTCCCGTGTTGTAGGCAGCGGTGCGAGATCTCAGAGCATCGCGGATGGTTTTATCCACCCACGGCTTCTGGTTGGGAAACGTTTTGATAGTCTTTTTTTCTACGGTATCGTCCGCTAGTTTCCCGATGAATCCCACAACCGCTTCCGTAAACACGCTGACGTCACCATCGGAGCTGTTTCTGAACATGTCCCAGTCTGCGTCATCGAGTGCGTCCTGTAACGCGGCCACCGATTGGTCCGTCCAGCACGCGACCTCCCTCTGAACCGGAACTTCCTGTTTCAGCCTTTGTTTGTATTTTGGCATGAGGAAGATGGCGGCGTGGTCGGATTTACCAAACGGTGGACAAGATTGTGCCTTGTAGCCGTCCTTGACCGTTGTATAGCAGTGATCCAATGTCCTTTCGCCCCTGGTGGGGCAGGTGATGTGCTGATAAAAGTTCGGCGCTGCGCGTTTGAGGTTGGCACTATTAAAGTCCCCCGCCACAATAAGCGCAGCGTCCTGGTGTTGTGTTTGTTGTTGTGTGAGTGCCTCATGCAGCTCGCATAAGGCAGTGTCCGTGTCCGCTTGTGGTGGAATATAAACGGCGCTGATTATGACCGATGTAAACTCCCGAGGAAGGTAAAAGGGACGACACATGATGGACAGTAGTTCCAGGTTGGGTGTGCAGGAGCGTGTGAGAGGAACAACGCTCGCGCTGTTGCACCAGCTGCTGTTCACCATTAAACACACGCCGCCTCCCCTTGACTTCCCCGAGTCCCGCGTCCTGTCCATGCGGTGAACCGAGAAGAACTCGGCCGGCTGAATGGCGTGGTCCGGCACCGCTGGGTTCAGCCATGTCTCGGTGAAGCAGAGGAGATTGCAGTCCCGAATGTCTCTCTGGAACTTTATCCTGGCCCTGAGGTCATCGAGCTTGTTTTCCAGTGACTGGACGTTTGCGAGCAGGATGCTAGGCAGAGGTGTGCGGTGTGCACGGGCTCTCAGCCTGTTCCTGACGCCGGCTCGTTTCCCTCGAGGCCGCCGCTTCGCGTCGCGTCCTTTGTTGTCCCTCAGGATCTCACTCGGCCAGCTCGGATCCGGAGTTAAAAACGTCGAATTGTGAGTACATTGTATACCAATAGAAACAAGAGTGTCTCTATCATAACTAATGTACCCCATGGTGGTAATTTTGCCGGTTTTAAAACGCTGTAAACTAACTTAAAGAACAAAAACAAAGAAAGGGTGGTCGGAGCAGTCGTGACGGCAGCCGACCTCACCGGCGCCATCTTGAATCTTCAATCTTCACTTGTTTAGTGTCAGTCTCCTTGCTGTTTTTCCTCCAACCCATTTTTTAACTATGCGTGCATAAATCATTAATCAATAATCATTACTGACTTTGGAAACGCAACTGATTTATTTTTGGCTGCTGCCGTTTTCCTACGGCGGTGAGCGCGACGGTAATACACATTCTGGTTGTCTACCTACTGTAATAAACAAAGAACACCCCCCGTCCCACATGGCTCATCACAGCCAACAAACATGTTACATAAACATAACAGTAACAGGTATACATTTTATCAGGCAATACCTCTAAACTAGTAAAATAGGAAATAAAGGGTTGCTAATTGTGGAAAAAATTGGCTTTACATCCTCTCAACATGTATTTAGGTTTTTTAAGTTTAAAAAAAAACATGAAATCTTTAAGCCACTGGGAGATATAATTAGCAGACGTCCAATGCAACAATATTAGACGTCTCGCTAATACGGATGTGAAAGCTATGATATCCTTTTGTGTAGAATTAAGTGTAAGTGGGCAATCAGGAATCCCAAATATAACAGTCAGAGGACAAGGTTGGAGAGTTACCCCAAGAACAGTTGACATAATGGCAAAATACCCTGTCCAGAAACCTTCCAGCTCAGGACACAGAAAAAACATGTGGCTAAGGTGACAGGGAGAGCCATGGCATTTATCACATTTGTTTTCCACTTCCGGATACAATTCAGAAAGTCTAGACTTAGATAAATGTAATGGGGAGACCATAACAAGATGACAAATTGCCAAAACTATCGAAGACACCATCCACATATAAATATTTACATCGCTTTATACCCTTGTCGCACTACACTGAGAATGTCGAGTCCAGGAGTGATGGGGGAAACAAATGGTTGTCATTTAGAGGACCAGAGGAAGATGCCATTACAAATTTAAAGTGCCGTCTAAACTGAAACCAGATCTTGAGCGTGTTTGTGACTATCAGTACACAAAGGAGTTTTATGGGTAAAGAGGAATAGAGCAGAGCCGGTATAAAAGATCTCTTACAGGATGATAGCTCCAATTAACACCAAGAGGATCCAGAAGATTTTAGCCAGTAGCAAAGTTTATGGATGTGAGCAGCCCAGTAATAAGCTAGAAAATTAGGTAATGCAAGTCCTCCACTAAATCTGCATCTCTGCAGTAAAGTTTTATGAACCCTAGGTGGCTTCCCTCCCCAAATGAAAGAACCAATAATCTTATCCAGTGAGACAAAAAAACAAAAACCCTGTGGTGGTTCATTTCACTACAGTTACAAATTGCTCACTCCACTAGATGGTGCCCATAATAAGTTTGTAGAACCTGGAGAAGGTGCCGGTGCTTCCAGTCCACCTGTAGTCCACTGAGATGATCTTCACTTAGAGCGCCTTTGGGAATTTGTGGTGGTTAACCTCCATCCTTCTATATAATACATAATACAAAAATTTGCAAACTATTTATTATTTGTCTCAAACTAATTATAGCCTCTGCCTTTCTTTCTTAGACAAGGACACCCAAAAAGTGATCAGCAGTACTGGAGCACCACAGGGGACAGTACTCACTCATTTACTTATTACGTTATACACTTCTGACTTTCAGTACAACTCAGAAACCTGTCACTTGACAAAGTCTTCAATGACTGTAGTTGTGGGGGGTGTTAATGGTAGTCAGGTAACAGGGTACAAAGGCCTAGTGGACAGCTTTGTATATTGGTGTGAAAGGAACCAACTCATCCGGAATGTGATTAAGACCAAGGAGATGGTGTTGGATCTGGGGACGACGAAGTCTACCTCGAACATAGTCTACATTCTGGGTGAGGAGGTGGAGGTGGTGGAGAACCTTCCAATCTTCACACTGTTCACATTGACAACAGATTGGACTGGAAATGCAACAAAGATGCTGTCTACAGAAATGGACAGAGCAGACTCTACTTCTTTTTCTTGCACTCCCTTGTAATGTTTGGAGCTTGTAGTGGAGAGAAGGATGTTACACACACTGTTAACCATCATAGAGAACTGCAATTAGACATCATGCACATGTACATAGAGGCAATATTTTCATCTTCATGTTATTTGATAGCATTGTTCTACCTCTTTAATGCACCTTAAATCTGACACAATTTTAACCTCATTAAGGCACATTAAATTGTTAACAGTGTTCATTAATGCACCTTACAGTAGTTGATCAATTGGAATGGTTATTACCGTCGCGCTCACCGCCGCGTAAAAAGGTCAGCGGCCAAAATAAATCAGTTGCATTTCAAAGTCATTCGTAAAATGGCCGCCAGGTGGCGCAAAGTGACATTTTCGCTCGTTGCCGTAAATACAACAGTGACCGTTATACAGCGTATCTCTGTATCGGTTTATTGTTATTTAAGTTCTGGATTATTTCAGGTACTTTAAACACATTGTTGGGTTGCTCATGTTGGCTCTTATGAGATGTAGTTTACAAGTGAACACCTGGTTGGGTTATTTTGACCCAACAACTGGTTTATTCATTATTCTTTCCTTTCTCCAAATATCAGCCTGCAGAATGTTTGAAATATTACTGTTTATTGTGTTACAGGTGTAGTTTTAAGAGTTGTATAGGCAGGAATGCGTGTGTATACAGCTTAAAACCTCCATCAGTTATTAAAGATAGCGGCTATTTAGAAAACATGCCCAGTGATTTCGGAGCTTCAGGAAATCTCCCGGCGCTCTGCGCATAACACCGGGCCAACTCATGTCGAAAAGAATTTATAAACGGTTTCTAAACGTGGGCTATTGTTTTTTTTACTTATAATATTTGTTGATTTAATTTAAATGAGGTTTGGGCTCAGGACTTCGACTCGGCATCGTGATTCTCCTCTTTAATTTACTCCATAGTTTTAATCAGCGCTCAGCCGCATGCATGAAGTTTTTAAGAGCGCACCGGCAGAAGTAGACTAATGAATATGAACGCGTCGGGAAAACAGCAAGCAGACTGTCTCTGACCATTTAAAAAAACGTTTGCGTTCATTTTCTGACGCGCTCAAGTTCACCAAAAACAATACAGAACAGCGCAGCTTACAACACTAACAAAATCACAACACTTACAAAATCACAACGTTTTCGTTATTGTGAGTGCGCTTAAATAAAAGTTGAGTCTTATAAAGGCATGTAGTCTTATATAGTTTTATTATATAGTTTTTGCACATTAATCTGACACAGTTTTTTCAGCCTGTCACGGCGTGCGCCCAAATCAATATCGCTCCTCGCTCACTAGTTAGGCGGCCTTCCCTTCAGACATGCGAAGCAGCGGGACCGCAGAATTACACATGACTGGTGAGCTATCGTTGCTATCGTTGCCCGGGCTTGCACCCCGCGCTTTAAAATACTCGGGGTTTGTTGGGCTACAGTGGATTTTACTACGCGCTGTGTATGCAGCGCGCGTGCAACAACGCGGAAGTGCGGCAAATGGAACGCGCCCCAGTAACTTCAAAGGAGCGAGAGGTGGGAGGGGGGCGGTACGGCCATCCGCGGAGAGCAGAGTCAGCGCGAGCAGACGGATGGCCATTGCACTCACACCGCGTAGTAAAATCCACTGTAACCCAACAAACCCCAATCATCACCAGCCGTGCCTTATTCCGTCATGTCATGTGGGCATTATAAGCTTTGTATTGAAAACTTCTAACTAAAAAGTGGCAGCTGGCACGCCTAAAAATAGACGCAGGTTATTTTTTTAATAGTCTAAATAAAAACCCTCCGATTTAATTTCCTATAGTCTAACCAGCGCTCAACCGCACGCATAGTTTTCCCGAGCGCGAGGAATTTTTTTGTGCTAAATAATGTTTATGCAGTATAAGAATTCCTATTAATCCTGGGTTGTTCTTTTAGTGTCACTATAGTGCTTTACAATGCCAGACAACATTCAAATACAAATTATTCACCCTCCCTAGGTGTGAATCGGCTGTTCTCACCTATACATTCAGAGGAACTCAAATGCACTTCTCCCCACTTTAAAAACCTCTTGAATCTGAGGCTCTTCTGAAGACTTTCAGTGATTTCAATTTGTGTAATTTTAATCTCCTGGATTCTAGATTCTAAAGTTAACATTGTTACCTTTTTTAATCATTGGAATGGAAGAATTTGAGATTTTCCTTATGATAGCATAAATTGCATTGTTTTTAGTCATCAGTCTATACACAATAATATTCTTTGGTATTATTATTTTTTTTTAACGGGTATGGGGGCTATCTTGGTTCAATAATCTCCGTGCCTGGTTTAGGTTTAGTATTCAGTGCGCATCTGTTATATTACAACTATCATAACACTCAAATACCTTTTATTGGGGGTTAAGTGACTGATGTGCCTAACATTTTTCAGCTGAGCCTTTGTTTTACTGAAAACGACCGCGACACCCTCTCTCTCTCACACACACACACACACACACACACAGAGCCGACCAAATCATTAGCACGTCCCTCCCCCAAACAGCACAGACATTTACTTACACCTGAACTGAGTTGTTTGAGTAACATGGGTCTAACCCGTTACAAATCATAACAGTCTACTGCATTTCATTCTTATAATAACGCAAAAACACAAGCGGGGCTGAAAGACCGACATCTGCTGACGCAGTAGAACGTCCTAACACTGTTTTAATTTTATGGTCATTTATTTCAGTTAATAAATCTACTATAAATTTAAAGAACACAAGAAATAAGATGACACAAATCCATACACGCTTTTTTTCTAATTACAAGTGATAAAATCCAAAGTCTCACTGTGTTAACATTTATTGTGCTTAAATTTGATCCTAAGAAGATTTGATTTAATTTGAATTCTAGAACAGTGGCAGCTGGAACACCTAAAACAGATGCAGGATTATTGTTTTATAATCTAAATAAAAATGCTTTTTTAAACGTGGGCTATTGTTATTTACATGCAATATTTGTTAATTTAATTTAAATGGGGTTTGGTCTCCGGAATGTTGAGCATCAGGATCTTCTTCTTTACTTTCCTACGTAGAATCAGCGCTTATTTGCACGCATTAAGTTTTGTAAATTCGTTTAATGTTTAATAGTAAATAATGACCCCCGTTGCGCTGTACCACCGCTCGGAAAACCTTATGAAATACAAGTTTAGGACAATTATGATGATCTGCCACGGCGTGCGCGTGTGATGGGTGTACGCCCAAATCTACTTTAACTACTCCCTCACTCCGTAGGCTCCCTGAATAGGCGGCAAAGGGGACGGAGCCGCCTATTTGTGCCGGCTGGCGATAATTAACGTTAATATGATCTCGGGCTTGCTCCGCATTATAAAAGCAAGGCGCGGAGGTTTGTCTGAGGTCTGGGAAGTACGTGATGTAATGGAGAATATAAAAAAAGCATGTCAGTGGGGAGATGTGACGCGCCCGAGGGACTTTAAACAAGGACACTAGAATTCCGCCCTTTGATCTCCGCGCTGAGGACAGCGCGAGAAAGAGCTGCGCGAGCTCCCGCGGCACCTTCACTCCCGCACCGTGCCCGCCCTCGCAGCCCCGCTGCCGAAGAGGAAAAGTGTGGTTAGGTTTTTGCGTCAGCGAGAACTCGCGCCGGCCATCGACAGCGGGAGAAGCGCCGTCACGAGGGAGCGTGCAGGAGCGCTGCCTCCGCGTGCTCAGTTCTGCCACTCGCACCAACACTTAGCATCAGCTGTGTGCCCGCATGCCAGTGTGGCACAGCCCCCGGAACTGCACATGCACAACCTTTATCCCATTCTTTCCTTTCTCCCTCCTTCAACACTTTCCTTCCCCATTTTGCCTAAATAAATTACCCTTTTCCCGTAAGACCTCGCCTCGTGTCCGTGCTTTATGGTGCCGCCCATGCAACATGGGTCGAACCCGTTTACAGATCATAACAGTCTACTGCATTTCATTCTTATCATAACGCACAAACACAAGCGGGGCTGAATGACCGACATCAGCTGATGCAGTAGAACGTCCTGACAATGTTATAATTTTTATGGTCATTTATTTTAGTTAATAAATCTACTATAAATTTAAAGAACACAAGATATAAGATGACACAAAACCCTACACGCGTCTTTTCTAATTACACGTGATAAAATTTAAAGGCTCACTGTGTTAACATTTATTTTGTTTAAATTTTATCCTAATAAGATTTCATTTCATTTAAATTCTACATTTGTATCGTCATTTTAGTTCTGTGATTATAAATTTGTTTAACTACAATGTTTTACTTGATTTTATCCGCTACTACGTGCAGTTCTAAAACTCCGTGTCTCATTAATCCAGCAGAGAATGAACTAAGGCATGAGGCGTCAGCCTGTAGTTATATAGCGCCACTCAACGGTAAAAGCCAGCAAACGCACAAAGCCAAACGGTACCGCCGAGCGCGGCGACGGTAGGACCTACATTCCGATTGATTAACCACTGTAAGTGTAAACTTTTTTTCTTCTCCACTCTCGCTCTTTCCTCATTGCAAGTCTTGTTTGCTGCTTACTTGTTGTGAAATATGTGAACTGGCTGCTGTAACGATACAATTTCTCTTTGGGATTAATAAAGCACTGTAGGGTTTCAGCTCTTTGTCAGAGATAACTTGAATTTTTAAGGACACTTTATTTTCTATCCATCCACCGTCTAGCATAATTTAGTGTATCTTACCAATTCTGTTTACCTCGTGACCAACAATGATAAAAAAAAATCTGGTCTTTTATATTTAAGAGCAAGGGAACATAAGATCTGGGCAAAGGTTTTAACTTTAAAATACACGACAAAGACAACAGTTCTTTATAAAGCAACACGAATTTATCAAACTACTCTACGAGATACATGAAACTACGCTACTTAGGACACATACATAAATACACAAACAGTTGAAAGGGTGAAAGTTAATGGAGTTCTGAGGAAGTCCCAAACTTCTAGTACTAGTTACTAGATCTGAGAAAATCATAAAAGTAAAATTTTACTGCTTAGTTTGGATAGCACACCAATTTTCAGCTGAAAGCATGAAGCTGTTTAATTGCGTTACGTTGAGGGCTCTTCTCTGTAGTTTGTCTCCGGCGGAAGGGATTCATGGGATTGCTGATTGGGATGACGTCTTTTGAGGAAGCCCTTGGTGACGCTTTGGTTGCTTGGTTACTGAGGGCGATGCGCTGGAACTTCTTCTAAGGGCTTTTTCTAAGGGTTTTTTGTTGCAAGACTTTGAAGTTCTGGCACAGAGTCTTGTTGAGGTTCTTGAAGAATGGATGACTCGGTGGTGAAGTGCAAGGGCTCAAGACTGGTGGCGAAAGGACGACAGCGAAGGAGCCAGAGCTCTAAAGAGCCTGAAAATTCTCAGGGCAAAAAAGCGTGGGCGAAAGAGCGCCCACAAGGGGCGATGGTGAAGGAGCAACAAACCTAATTCTTATACTTTTATAAAGTATATTAGTATGAGTCCTGTTCACACTACCCACTTTCCATTCATACTAATGTTCTTTGAAGAAAACAAACTGTCATTCAATATCAAACATCCCATATCTTGCATACTCATTAATACTTATATCAAGAGAAAGGGTTTGTAAACGTTGATTTACCCTTCCCAGATTATAATAAATGCATCCAGTATGGCTGAAACTAGCCATCTAATGCTTCAGGTGCAGCAGACTTCCTTTCCATGATTGGGTTAAGCTTCCCACTGCTTTGTTCTGATCTATCTATCTATCAGTAGAAAAAATTATACAAAGTTAAGTATATGTCCAATAGTAATGAATCCTTAATAACATTCTAAAAAAAAACCTATTATGTAAAATACCTTCACAAACCATATGAGAATTAAATGTTGTAGCTTAAACTGCACTGACCCCAAAACAATAGAACAATAGTAATTCATTTGTTGACTTAGGAATGGCATTTGCTTTTTAATTTTTAATTTTACTAGAGGCCACATTAGAGTGGCATCTCCTACGGTTCTACTTGCCACAGGTGCTAATGCAATAGAGCATTTACAGACACATGACCAGATGCTGCCATTTTGCCCGCCAATGGTTATGATCTCTTGTCAGCTGTTGAAGCCAGTGTGCCACTAAAAACACATTGAATGACTCATTGCGAAATTAGCAATAACGCACCAGTTGCGCAGCTTCCCACAAAGTTTGGAGCAAGTAATTTGGTATGCTGTAGCGTTAAGAGTTCCTTTTACTGGAACTAAGGGGCCAAGCCAAACTACTGAAAAACAACCTCACATCATAATCCTCACCTCCACCAAGCTTTACACTTGGCACAAAGCTGTCAGATAAGTACCATTCTCCTGGCAACTACCAAATCTAGACTCGTCTATCGGATTGCTAGACAGAGAAACGTGATTCGTCACTCAGAGAACACTGCTCTAGAGTCCAGTGGTGGCGTGCTTTACATCACTGCATCTGATGTTTTGCATTGCACTTGATATAAGTCTTGGATTCAGTCTCTGCCATGGAAACCCCTTCCTTGAAGATCTCTATTCTTGAGCTGAAATGAGGGCCACATGAAGTTGTTGTTAGTTTTTTGGCTGTTACTATCGAGGGGTCGCCACAGCGGACCGCACAATAACCTGGCACAGGTTTTACGCCAGATACTCTTTCTGACACAACCCTTCAAATTTTATCCAGGTTTGGGACTGGCATCATCACAGCACAGAGACAACACTTGCCAAAGTAGTAAAAGACCTCCTATTGGCCTCTAATCAGGGTTGCATCACTATACTTGTGTTACTCGACCTCAGTGCAGTCTTTGACACCATTGATCATAGGTGTGCACCCGTATACCCCTAGACCACCAAGGGTCGTAACATTTTTGGGGGCACGTCCGGGATGTTAAAGGTCCCGATGTTTTTTTTTTGTGGACATTGGTATTGTTGTTCTCAGCACGCTTGGCAAAGTGATTTCATTTGTAGTGAATGGTGTCTATTGCTTAAGGCGAATTAGTTTTGTATATTGGTTTTGAATCAGGTATAGCATCATTCAATCGACTTGTTTATTCAGAACCCAACCCTTGGGGAATTTGATAAATGTCGCAAAGACGATTTAATTCAAATTGCTGAACATTTTCAGATTCTAGTGAACAAGGAAAATTTCAAAAGAGAAATCCGGCAAGTTATTTATGATTGGTTGGTCGAGTTGGGGATTTTTGCTGAAACTGAATCCTCTCAGTGTGACTGAAAGGCCATGCGATCCTGAATAGATGATGTAGCTGAGGGTGAGACGGAGGTTGAACCCAAGGTTGTGTTACCGCCCTTTGATCCCATATCACATGCCTCAACTGGTTCAATGGGAGATGGCAGACTTAAGTTACGTCTGGCCAAATTACAGTATGAGGCTCAGGAAAAAGCACCAAGCTGAGTTGGAGCTGCGATTCAAGATTCGACAACTGGAGATAGAGGCTGATAAGCAGGTCAAGCTGCGACAGCTAGACATAGAGGCTGCTAAAGCCGCACGCCTGGTTTCTCCTGTCCCCGATACAGGTACATCCACAGCTGCTTCAGTGAGTGCACCAGCTGCCTCACCTCACTTGCACCATACTGACATACGTAAGTATATTTCACTTGTTCCAAATTTTCGGAAAGATGAAGTTGACTCATACTTTCAAGTATTCGAACGTATTGCATTGACCCTCCATTGGCCACCTAAAATATGGACCTTGCTATTGCAGTGTAAACTGTGTGGCAAAGCCCAGGAGATTTGTTCCGCACTTTCAGTTGAGGAAAGCTTAGATTATGATACTGTGAAGTCCGCAATATTAAAGGGTTATGAACTAGTGCCAGAAGCATATAGACAACGTTTTAGGAACCATATGAAGGGTATGCAACAAACCATGTAGAGTTTGCTCGAGAGAAGAGCTTATTTGATATATGGTATACTGCCACTATGACAGTGGATTTTGGTGAGTTACGTGAACTTATTTTACTAGAAGAATTCAAGAATTGCTTGCCTGAGCGTATTGTAGTACATCTAAATGAACAAAAAGTAAACTCTGTGGTCTCATACATGCTGATGAGTTCATGCTTACGCATAAACCTGTGTTCTCCGTAGTTCGCTCTGGAACATTTACTGTGTGTCATCCCAAAACAGTGGTGTCTGTGAGTGCGTCTGCTCATTCCTCTCCTCCCCGTACTCCGGCTAAGACAGAGCGGGGAAGGAAGATAAGGGAATGTTTCTATTGTCATAAAGTTGGTCACTTGATTGCAGACTGTCGTGCTCTTAAAAGTAAACATGCACGACCCACAAGTGTTGGTCTAATTCAATCAACAGTCTCGAACATACCATTATTTCCAGAAAAGCAGGAAGTCGACGCAAGTTATCGTCTGTTCATTTTTAATGGGTTAGACTTCGGCAACCGGCAACCCTGTAGATCAGCAAAAAATCCAGATACTCCGTGATGCAGGCACCGCCCACTCGGTATTGATCGCTGATGTGCTTGTTTTAGATGAACAGACTTGTGTGGTACAAGTATTCTTATGCAGGGCATTTAGATGGGCATTGTTAAAGTCCCTGTACATAAAATCCACTTAAAGTGTGAGCTTGTAAATGGTGTGGTGTCAGTAGCTGTGCTTTCAGACTTGCCAATTAAAGGTGTGTCTCTCATTCTCGGGAATGATATTGCTGGGGGTAAAGTGATGCCATCATTAGAGGTTTTTGACAAGAAACATGTGCCCACTGTAGATGATGAGTTGTCCACCACTTTTCCTGCATGTGTTCAGACCTGTTCTCAGGCTAAGCGGCTGGATAATGAGGAATTTACTCTTAAGAATACATTTATGCATACCGACGAATCATTGTTACTTTTAACTAAGAGTGTGGAAAAACCTTGTGTTCTTGAAACAGATAAAGATAATTTTTAGAAGCTTAATCTAAATATGACCCATGAGCAGGTACTTATCGCAAAGGGAAAGGATGAGACATTAAAAAGGTGTTTTGATCCGGTACATTCAAAGGAACAGTTAAAACAGCAACCCACAGGTTGTTTTGTTGAGGATTTTTTGTTGATGTGTAAGTGGAGCTCTACACGTGAACAGGGAGCTGGCTGGAATACCGTGTACCAGGTGGTCATTCCTTCTGTATACCGACCTCATGTATTGTCACTTGCGCATGACCATGTACTGTCCGGTCACCTAGGAATTACCAACTTACTAATAACCGACTTATTGCAGAATACTAAGACATTTCATTTGGCCTGGTTTGAAACGAGATGTTGCTAGATACTGCCGGACGTGTCAGACGTGCCAGTGCAGTGTTAAACCAAATCAGGTAATCCCAAATGCTCCTCTTACTCCAATACCTATTGTACATGAACCATTTGAACGTGTAATTATTGACTGTGTTTGCCCATTGCCAAGGTCGAAAGGCGGTAATCCGATCCTTTTTAACTATCATGTGTGCTACTACTCATTTTCCTGAAGCTGTTCCGCTTCGTAAGATAACTGCATCTACAATCATTAAAGCCCTTATGAAGTATTTTGCAACATCCAGTCTTCCTAAGGTCATCCAGAGTGATTAGGGGACGGATTTTATGTCGAGGGTGTTCAATCAGGTGTTAAAGATTCTTGCAATTCAACACAATGTTTCTAGCGCTTACCATCCCGAACGCCAGGGGGCACTGGAGCAATTCCATCAGACGTTAGTCTATGCTGCGCAAATTTTGCCTAGATACGGGCAGGGATTGGGATGAAGGGGTTCCTCTTATGCTGTTTGCTGTACGAGAGGCAGTACAGGAGTCCCTTGGTTTCAGTCCAGCTGAGCTCGTGTTCAGACATTCTGTACGTGGCCCACTTAAGGTGTTGAAGGAGAACATTCTGGCTTCGGAGTCAGAGAGCAGAAAGAATGTGCTGCAGTACGTCAGCAGGTTTCGGGAGCAGTTGCGTAAGGCTTGCTCCAAGGCGCGTCAAACGTTGACCTCTGCTCAAATGACCATGAAACAGAGATATGACAAGAAGGAAATAGTTCGTGAGTTTAAAACCGGAGACCAGGTATTAGTTTTGTTACCCATTGTTAGGTCCGCTTTGTCTGCGAGATTTGCTGCTCCTTATACAATTGAGGAAAAATTGAGTAACACCGATTATGTTATCCGTACACCTGAGAAACGGTGAAAAATGAGGATTTGCCATAGTAACATGTTAAAAGCCTACCACCCACGCCAGTCTCATCCTGAACATGAGGAAACGATAGTGGAACCTGCTGTTGCGTTTGTCACTGGAGGGTTGGAGACTGACGAGGATGGTTTAATCTTGCATAATGCTCCGCAACAATGTGCTTTCTTGCCCAATTCAGAGAATTTACTAGAGTTGCCTACATTATTGAGTCATCTGTCTAATTCCCAAAAAGAAGATATTGAGCGATTGGTTAGAATGTATCCGAATCTTTTTGGCAATACCCCGAGTCGAATTACAGTAATACAACATGATATTGATGTGAATAATGCTGCTCCAATTAATCAGCATCGCTATCGCGCAAATGCTGTGATGAGAGGTGAAATATCTCTGTGAAAATTCTTATTAGACCCCTAAATGCAGACGATCTAGACGAAGTGACCAGCAGCATGGGTACTATTTTTACCAGTACATTAGACACTGTTGCTCCCATCAGATTAAAAAAAGTCAGAGATAAAACACTTGCTCCTTGGTACAATAGTCATACTCGCGCCCTAAAGAGAGCAACCCGTAACCTTGAGCGAAAATGGAGAAAAACTAAATTAGAAGTTTTTCGAATTGCGTTTAAAGACAGTATGTGCAGCTATAGACGGGCTCTAAAAACCGCTAGGACCGAGCATCTTAGCCAACTGATAGCAAGAAACCAAAACAATCCCAAGTTCTTATTTAGTACAGTAGCCTGCCTAACAAAACCTAAGATGCCTGCAGAGAGTACTCCACAACATTTTAGTAGTGAAGATTTTATGGACTTCTTTAATGAAAAAATCGATAGCATAAGGAAGAAAATAACAGAGGTTCAACCTCTAATAGCATCTCATGATCTATTTCAGCCAAGAGCTTCACATTTAGATTTTCAGTGCTTTACAGGTATAGGACAGGAAGAGCTGTATAAACTTATCACCTCAGCTAAATCAACAACGTGCCTGTTAGACCCAATACCAACCAGATTTTTAAAAGAAGTGATGCTTACAGTTGGAGAGCCAATTCTAAACATTATTAATTCTTCATTATATCTAGGTCACGTCCCTAAACCTTTGAAGCTGGCAGTTATTAAGCCGCTTCTTAAAAAATCTAATTTGGACGCGAATGAAATAACAAATTATAGACCGATTTCAAACCTTCCGTTCATATCAAAAATATTAGAAAAAGTAGTATCAGCTCAAATATGCACATTCTTGCAGGAAAACAACATCCTAGAAGAATTTCAGTCAGGTTTCAGGCCACATCATAGTACAGAAACTGCACTAGTTAAGATTGCAAACGACTTGTTTTTAGCTTCAGACCAAGGCTGCATCTCAATATTAGTCTTACTTGATCTAAGTGCTGCATTCGACACCATAGATCATAATATTCTCATAGACCGCCTACAAAATCATATAGGTATTCAGGGGCAGGCATTAAAATGGTTTCGATCATACCTGTCTGATCGATACCATTTTGTAGATCTAAATGGAGTACCGTCCGATGTAATGCCAGTGAAATATGGTGTCCCACAAGGGTCAGTTTTAGGACCTCTCCTGTTCTCAATTTACATGCTTCCCCTGGGAAACATCATTAGAAGGCATGGGATTAGTTTCCATTGTTATGCTGATGATACCCAATTATACATCTCAACAAAACCAGATGAAATACCCAAGTTGTCTAGATTAACAGAGTGTGTCCAGGACATAAAAGATTGGATGACCAATAACTTTCTTTTACTAAATTCAGATAAGACAGAGATATTGCTCATCGGCCCAAAAACCAGCACACAACAGCTTTCACAATTCAGCCTGCGTTTAGAAGGATGTACTGTTACTACTAGCTCAACAGTAAAAGACCTGGGCGTGATATTAGACAGCAACTTGTCTTTTGAAAATCATATTTCCAATATCACAAAAACAGCCTTTTTCCATCTTAGAAATATTGCCAAACTTAGGAGTATCCTATCCGTATCTGATGCAGAAAAGCTAGTTCATGCATTCATGACCTCCAGACTGGACTATTGTAATGCACTACTAGGTGGTTGTCCTGCATCCTCAATAAACAAGCTACAGTTAGTCCAAAATGCAGCCGCCAGGGTTCTCACTAGATCCAGAAAATATGATCATATAACACCTATATTATCATCCCTGCACTGGCTACCTGTTCAATTTAGAATTAATTACAAAATAGTACTACTTACATACAAGGCTTTAAATGGTTTAGCTCCCTCATACCTAACCAGTCTTTTGATACGCTATAATCCACCACGTCCCTTAAGATCACAAAACTCCGGACTTCTGGTAATTCCCAGAATTTTAAAATCTACAAAAGGGGGCAGGGCATTTTCATATTTGGCTCCAAAGCTTTGGAATAGCCTTCCAGACACTGTTCGGGGAGCAGACACGGTTTCCCAATTCAAAAGTAGGCTCAAGACGCATCTCTTTAATCTGGCATACGCGTAACTCAACCCATAACCTCATACTCCATTACACTTATCCTGAATGGCAACTACGCTAATTCTCTCCATCTTTTCTGTATTCTACCCATCCTGAGACATCTGGAGATTGTGCCAGCTTCAGTAGACAAAGGCCAACCCTGCGAGGTTTCTAAAGCATCTTGAGAAGGACCTGCTCCAGCTAGATTCTGCTTTATGATGGCTGGAGCTACACATCCTGCTCCTGTGCTTCCAGTGATCTGACCCCATCTGCCCTCTGCACCTACTGCTGAACTGAATCTACACAACTTTTGATATATTGAACTTTCACCTGCACAACACACTTGATGTTATTTCTATCTGTTATCACCCAGATGAGGATGGGTTCCCTGTTGAGTCTGGTTCCTCTCAAGGTTTCTTCCTATTGCCATCTCAGGGAGTTTTTCCTTGCCACTGTCGCCATCACCCTTGGCTTGCTCATCAGAGACATTTCATTCATCATTCATTCATTTAATTATTATCTAGACACATTTTTCTCACACATACACACTTCCAAATATTTTCTTTTCTTTTCTTTCTTAAAAAAAAAAAAAATCTTTCATTTTTTTTCTTGTGAAGCTGCTTTGGGACAATGACCATTGTTAAAAGCGCTATATAAATAAAATTGAATTGAATTGAATTGAATTGAAAATGGTCTTGCGGTACAAAGCTGCAGCCCATGGAGCTCGCCTTGCTTACTTGTTCCCAAATCTAATGGTTCTTTTTGTTTTTGCACTGATTACTGTAAGGTCAATGCTGTGACAGTGCCTGCTAGTTACCCGTTAACGCGGATGGAATATTGTATTGACAATTTAGGTGCCGCTCAGTTTGTAACTAAATTGGACTTGTTAAAAGGTTATTGGCAAGTGTCTTTGTCGTGCCGCTGACATATTTGCATTCGTTACCCCAGATCACTTTATGCAGTACCAAGTTATGGCTTTTGGGCTCCGCAATGTGTCTGCAACGTTTCAACGTTTGGTCGCTACTGTACTGGCAGGTGTGCCAGGGTGTAATGCATATCTGGACGACTTGGTGATCTACTCAACTAATTGGTCGGAACATATGTCTCAGTTAAATTCTGTGTCTAAACGGTTATCAAAAGCCAATTTAATGTTGAACCTAGTGAAATGTGATTTTGCTAAGGCAACCATTATGTATCTTGGAAAACAGTTTGGGCAGGGCCAAGTCTGTCCAGTTGCTGCTAAAGTTCCAGCCATCTCAAATTTTCCTGTTCCTACTACCCAGTGTCAATTAAGGCGATTTTTAGGGATGGCCGGATATTATCGTGGGGTTTTGTAAAAACTTCTCCAGCGTTGTAAGTCCTCTTACAAGTTGTCTTTGGAATGCCAACATGCATTTGACAGTGTGAAAGCACTGCTGTGCAGCGCTCCAGTACTTGCAACACCAAATTTTGATCGCCCATTTAAGTTGGAGGTTGATGCTAGTGCTGTGGGAGCTGGGCAGTCCTATTGCAGGAGGATGCAGATGGAATTTACCACCCGATTTATTTTTCCTGCAAATTTAATAAACACCAATTGACTTACTCCACTACCGAAAAAGAGGCTCTTGCACTACCTATGGCACTCCAACATTTCAAAGTGTATGTGGGTTCTAGTTCGCTCCCTGTTGTCGTCTATACTGACCATAACCCACTTGTTTTTCTGTTAAGAATGTATAATCAGAACCAGAGGCTGATGCGCTGGTCTCCGATTGTACAAAATTATAATCTAGACATCCAACATAAGAAAGGGACAAACAACATTGTAGGTGACACCTTGTCTCGATCCAACATGTAAGTTTGTTTTTTCCGCTCTTACTTTTGTGAATGAAATTGTGTACGTTATTGTTTCATGTTATCTTGATTTTGTTTTGTTTTAAAATGTTTGTTCTTAAGGGAGGGGGTGTTATGTTCCAGAACATTGTGTAGTTGTTTTTCTTGTCTGTTGCCCTATTTGCTTTTTTTTCAGGTTTCTAAGGCTACGTTTACACTGTCGGGTAAATGTGACCCAATTCTGATTTTTTGCTCATATGTGACACATATCGGATATGTTCTATGTCCGTGTAAACAGGGAAAAAACGCATGCATTTCGATATTTGGAGATCGGTTTCAGGCCTCCTTCATATGTGGAAATAAATCAGATATAAATCAGATATGTGCCAATGTGATTGTCGTGTAAACAGACAGATCGGATTTCCTGAGTCATTGTGTTCTGTACGTCATTAAAACTGCGATTTCTTCGCGGTTTAATGACAGAATGTTATACTCCGGTGGAAGCGCGTGTGAAATTATAACATCGCAGGTGGCATGGAAGAGGAAAAGCACGGCATGGCATGGCAAGTGTAAACACGTGTATCGGATATGAGTCATAGTTTAAATAACGTGTAAACAGACGGTCAAAAAAATCAGATATAGGCAACAAATCAGAATTGGGCATCGAGACCTGCAGTGTAAACATAGTCTTAGTGGTTCCATCCAGTGCTTGCTGCTTCTGATTGGCTGCTCTACAGCTCAGTGCCGCAACCAATCCCATCATTCCACTCTTTTGATTGGCTGCAGCACATCTCAGTACTTCGACCAATCCCCATGCTCCAGCTGGCTTTTAAGAAGCCATTTCAGGAAGTAGAGTCAGTCTTGAGACTCTTGTTTTTCCCCAGCCAATATGTTGGTAATCTTTGCCGTTCAGAGACTGGTTTAGAGAAGTAAGCCATGGGGTAAACATGTCAGCATGTAGGTAACCAGCTGTCTAGAGATACACTAGGTAAGAGCAGTGGTGTCAAAAGTATTCACATTCATTACTTAAGTAGAAGTATAGATAGGGTTTAAAAAGACTTCTTTAAAAGTTGAAGTATCAACTCAAGCTTTTTACTAAAGTAAAAGTGATTAATCAAAAAAATATATATAAGGTAACAGCACCAGGAAGGTAACAGGAATGATATCTATATATCATTCCTGTTACCTTCCTGGTGCTGTTACCTTCCTCGCTGGTGCTTGGTTGTGACATTTTGCTTAAATCTTGAGTCTCTATCACGAACATCTTCGTCTACTTATCACAACGTTATCAACCGAAAATGCTATTTTATTCAAACATCCTTGCTGGAGTGTGCGATGTGATGGTATGTGCAGGTGCGATGGATCGCGTACCAACCAATAGGGTGTCGGAATGGTATGTTTATACTTCTCATCCAACCACAATCATATTCGCTCCATCAGGATGGCGCAATTTATCTGGATGTTTTTTTTTTATTTGTTTTTTGAATGACAAGCTAAAATAAAATAGGAGTAACAAGGCTATTTTTAAAATGTAAGGAGTAGAAAGTACAGATAATTCCTTGAAAATGGAGGTAGAAGTAAAAAGTTGGCTGAAAAATAATTACTCCAGTAAAGTATAGATACCCAAATTTTCTACTACGTATTTGTGCTTCGTTACTTGACACCTCTGGGTAAGAGGGTGCGTGCCAACCTATGTATCCCTTTTTGATTTAGATAGTGTAGCTAGTTAGGGTGTTTTGGGCTCATCAGATTTATTTATTTATTTTCTTGCCTTTTTTATTTTTAGAGGAGACTAGATGGGGGGAAATTGTGATTTGGCTAGACTGGGTTTTTGGTTTATTTTCAGCAGCACCCATTGCCAGTCTTTTAGTTAGTACCTGAGTTTAAACAACTGGTTTGACTAGTAAATATTTCACTTGGTATCACTTCTTGCACATTATGTAAATAAACGCGCATTGCTATAAATTATCTAGTGTCATCACTTTGGTTCCAACCTGTGCTGGGAATTCAACTAGCCAATGTCTAACAAATTTAAGTGTGCGACCCATATACCCCTAGACCACCAAGGGTCATAACACTGATGACACACAGTTATACGTCTCAGCAAAACAAGATGAGAAAAAACAGCTTACTAAAGTTGAGCAATGTGTGCAGGACTTTCCTTCTGCTTAATCCTGATAAGACAGAAGTTCTAGTCATAGGACCACATGCAGATAGAAGCAAGCTTTTTGATCACACTGTAACTTTAAATGACCTTTCTATTCCATTAAGTGGAAAAGACCTCAGGGTGATTATAGATTTCAGCCTTTCATTTGAAGCACAGGTAGATAATATTACCAGGATAGCATTCTTTCACCTCAGAAATATTGGCAAGATAAGGAATATATTGTCACTAAACAATGCAGAAAAACTAGTTCATGCTTTTATCACCTCTAGGTCGGACTATTGTAACGCCTTACTGTCTGGTTGTTTAACTAGGTGCATAAACAAGCTTCAGTTAGTCCAGAATGCAGCAGTGAGATTTCTCACTAGAACCAGAAGATACGAGCATATCACCCCTATTTTATTCACACTGCATTGGCTCCTTGTGAAATTCCAGATCGATTTTAAAATACTACTTTTGACGTAAAGAGCATTAAATTGTCTCGCGCAGCAGTATCTGAGTAGATTGCTAGGGTCTTGTGATCCGTCACGCCTACTTCGATCAAGGGATGCAGGCTGCTTATCAGTACCACGTATTATGAAAACTACAGCTGAGGGCAGAGCTTTTTCTTACAAAGACCCAAAGTTATGGAATACTCTTCCTGACTGTGTCGGGACTCAGACGGAGTCTCAGTGTTTAAGTCTAGGCAAAAAATCTATTTATTTAGCCAAGCCTTTTTGTAAATAGATTTGCCTTGGATAAGGGCCCCAGTGGAAAAAAAAAACACTTTAGTGTATTATAAATATATTGAAATCCTCGATAGTACATTGCAAATATACTAACAAAAAACTGTACCATCAGTTAATATATAAAAAGTATACTAACATCATGCTTTTACCAAATTTTGGAATTAAATTTTAAATATACTTTTTATTTTTTATATATATAAAAAAAAATTTTTAGTGGACTTTTCAAAAATATATTATTGGAAAATATACTTTAAGTGAATGGTCGGTCTAATTTCCATAGTTTATTTATTTCAACTTGTTTTTCAATGTATTTTTGGTATATTTTTTAAAAATATGCTCAAAATAATCATTGTACAAATGTACAGAAAGTATACATTAGAATAAAATTTTTAATATTAATATATTATCAGTTAAATTTAAATGTACTTATATTTAGTGCACTACTTTCTCGTGCTTTTAGACTCGTTTCTGCACGTTGAATCTCTCTCTCGCGCACGATCTTAAACTTTTTGTGCGCTAAAAATAATTTTTTCCTGTTCAAGATAATTTATGTTTGCACTCTCTCACTCTTCTGTGCGCTCACAGAATAAAGTGACACTTGCACAAACTGCAGCAGTGTCATATCTCCGTATCTATTCCAGCCAACCATAGACTAGAATCGGTGCCCCAGCAGCCAATCAGAGATTGTTGGCGGACTGTCCGCTCTCTGATTGGCTCCCCAGTCCTCCACTTCTAGTTTGAATTAACGGCTGGAAGCTGCATCATCGCGTGCGTTAGTTCGTATCGTTATTATTTTTTTTTTCATCGGCATAAGGTAAATTTAACAGTTTTTGTTAGGTAATTTGTAATTAAGTACATACTTTTAACTATAGAATGTATTGCCTAACGTGTGGTTGCTAAATCTTATGTATCTTATGTTGCTGTAATCTTATTTGCTTGTGGTATAATGGCTCCGTAGCTCTCGGCCTGTTTTCAGTCTCTGTGTAACAGCTAGAATCCACACACCAGGTTTGAACTAATACTGTACCTGTATACTCTAATACCAATGTCTGTCTGTGTTCAGACAACAATTTAAATTTTAGTTTGTGTGTTTGTTAAATACAAATAAACTATAGGACTGTTTTTTGTTACCTTGTGCAAATGAAATCTGTTGAACTCATGAATAAAATCTCCCTCATAATTACTGTTCTAATGTAATGTGTTTCAAAAACATGTTATAGTGTAGAAAATACATTTAGCATTTGTAAATTATCCTGAACACCTTTAGTGTATTGGTAATACATTTGCAATACTGTAATATAGAAGGTTTTATGTACTGTATGATACAATAAAGTATATTTGTATTAACCGCAAAGTGTACTTTTTTAGTATTTGTAATTGGCCAGAAGTAAGAATATACTCATAGTATATTAATCATGCATTTGTAACCCAGAAAAATAGCTGTAATGAACTTATAATATATTAAATATATACTTAAATTGTATTAATTACTGTCAGGTATGTACGTTAGTACACACACAGGCATATACTTTAAGTGTACTAAGTATACTTAAAGTTGTTCCACTTTAGCACACAAAAGTATACTTAATACACTTAAAATTGTGCTTTTGTACAATTTAATTACAACTTAAATACACTTAGTACAAAATTAGTTGTTCCAAAATAGCAAACTTCAAGTATACTAGTCATTAGTCTGGCTGCAAGTACATTTAAGTATGCTTTGGCATGCTAGGATTTAATATACTTAGTATACTTTTTTTTTTTACTAGGGGGAACAGATCTGGGGGACTCATGGACGTAGAGTATTATGTTTAGATGCTGTCTTCCTCACTTTCATTGATCACTCAGGTTTGTTTGACGGTGAAGTAATTGGTCGCTTTACATCTCAGGGAGTCCTCATGTGTGTGTTTTTTTCTGGCTCTCCCTTTTAGTTAGGCTGTAATAGTTAGTCCTTCCTGAGTCCCAGCTTGCCCTCTGCACTAAATATACATTCACCTTATACATTGTTTGACTGTGACCATAACTGTTATCTCTCCTTCTCTTCTGCTTTCTCCTATTCTCTTTCCTTCTCTCCTTTTCCCTCTCCCTCACTCTCTCTGTTGAGCTATACATGTCACTCCTAAACTGCCAGTGATCCAGACCCACTCTGCCCTCTGGACCTGTCTGACTCGTCCTGCTGTCCTGCTTCTGGTTGAAGATCTCATCGCATGGATGCCCGGTGTGGTCTGCTTGAAATGCGTGTGGTGACTGGGGACGGTTCCAATTTTCCACGATGACGCTCCTGGCCTCGGCTGATGCAGACAGCTGTTCTCTGAGAGGTTGTGACTGCAGTTGCTCAATAGTTAAGGACTGGAGTTTCCTACAGTCTACCTGACCCTCCAATAACGAACTGGATTCCATATTAACCTAAACACTTCCAGCCTTCTAACACATAATGTAACTAAAGAGATTTTAAATAACATGAATTGGGTTAATTATGTTCATATACTTATCAAATATGATAAATCAGCATGATCAGTAATCACTTAATTGCTTGATGTAGGTGCATTGTAAAGATAAATTAGAGCTATGCGCAATAGTGAAAAACAGGCTTCAATTTGCTGGAAAGTATAAATATTGGACTTTGGAGCGATGAAAAAGGTCATGTAATCTGATTAGTCCAGATTGGCCCTATTCCATAGCAATGAGCCCACCAGGGTAAGAAGGCATGCACATAAAGCGATGCACCCGTCATGCATAGTGGCTACTGTACAAGGCTCTGGAGGCAGTGTTATGATCTGGACTTGCTTCAGTGCTGAGGTCTAGGCTCAGCCACGTTATGTGGCAATAAAAAGAAGGTCAGCTGACAACCTAAATGTACTGAATGATCACTTAAAGACTGGGTAAAGTTGTAATGGTAAAAGAAAAATATGTTGAAGTTGAAGCTGTGTTTAATAGTGAAAGTAAGAGCGTTTCCCCCACCCCTTCACACACACACCACACATTGTGATGAGAACATTAATAGTTATCTTGGAAAACTGATGCATTTATAAAATGTAGACACACTGTGTGAACACAACGTTCAACAATTACTGATAAGTTTGACCAGATTTTTATTTATACAAGCCTTGAATGATTGATTTCAGGGATTTAATGTGTATGCAGCCCTCTGAATTGACAATTTTCTATTAACGGTGAACTTTTTGTCAGATGCAGGCAATGAAAAGAGAAATGAAAAAAATACATGATCATTACAGCCTCATACAGTATCTAGGGGCGTGACTCCTGTTGAAAAGTACAATAGGGAACAAAGTAAGGGAAAGAGGGAAAGATCAGCACTACTCTGAATAATGAAGACTATGAAGAAAAATTAGAATAGTTGCTGACACAGTTTCTGTATCTCCTCATCACTTTGCCCAACCTTTATTTTTGAAAGAATGACAAAGTGTTTGAGAGTGGAATGCAATAAAAACAAATTACTTTATGGAAAGAAAAATGCATAAATTATACACTTTACAGAAGGTCAGGTTCACCATGTCCACTGAGAAGAGCTTTCTCGTCTTCTGGGCCTTCCTTGGTCTCTAAAGCCATTCTCAGTTTCTGCCAAAATACCTGTGTGTCTTCTCCATGGTTGGGCCATTTGAGGTAGGTCTTCTTTTTTACCAGCTGACGCATCCGGTGGTATGGAGACAGCTGACAGGTGGGAATGTCCTCTAGGAATATCAGGATTAATACATCTTTCTTTTCATCAAACAGTCTAAAGTTAGCCATCTGGATTTCCTTGGAGCACCACGTGCTTTTCAAATAATTATGTGTGATCAAGCATATGGTCTTACGACTGCTGTATATCCCGTCCATGATGTTGTCTATGATGGATCTTCCTGGCTCAAAGTCTCTATGATGTAGACAGAGTCTCCAGCCCTGTTCGTCTTCCAAATTAGGAATCAGCTCTTCGACAACCCAAGGTTCGTCCTGGGCATTGTAGGAAATAAAGGCATCGTATTTAAATCCATGTTGCTGGTGCATCTGTTTCCGTTTACTGTCATACAGGAAGGCGAGGAATAGGTAGTATGCATACAAAACCTGCCAGCGCAAGAACTGATAAATAAATGACCCCAATAGAGTCAGCATAACTACGACAGAGCTGAGTACAAACATGATGAAGTCTATATTCACGTTACATAACTCTACATTCATGTCTAAAATGCTTTTACCTCTCAGAGATAAAGGGTAGCTACAAGTATATCCATTCAGGTAAATCACCTGGGTGTAATTACTGGTTAAAGCCCAGTTGATAAAAAAAGCATTGTTGCAGTCACAAGTGAAGGTGTTTTTCTGCAAGTCGAGATATGTCAGATGAGGGAGTGACCGAATCAACGTTTGATTGATGACGTCTAACTTATTCTGAGTCGCTCTCAAGGCCGAAAGCCTAGAAAGGTTTGCATTAATTAAGAAATTCAGAGAATGAATCTGAGTGCTCCTGATGATAAGCTTCCTCAGCTTTGGGATCGGGTGGAAAACTTCTGCGGTTATGGAGTCGTCGTCTGTGAACACATTTTTTGAGAGGTCTAAAAACCAAAGGTTAGGAGTAGACTCGAACGTATCAGGATGGAGATTATTCAGGTTCATGTTTCCACCGTAGAACATTGTTAAGGAAGTTAAACCTTGAAGCAGATTTGAGGGGAATTTACCAAAACCTTGTCGTTGACTATGAATGGACAAAATTTTAAGTGAACTTAAATTAAAAAACGGGGGATCCTGCAACATATCATCCTCGTACTGAATGACATTGCTATGCAGTTCTAAGGTTTTCAGGTTAGGCATACCTGAGAACACAGCTGGGTCTTTTATAGTTTTACCTGTTATCCTGTTAGAGTGAAGTAACAAGTCTGTTAGATTTGCCAGCCCTGAAAATGCATGTGGTTCAATCTCAAAAATCTGATTGTCACCGAGATCAAGGGTTCTAAGACTAGACAAACTTTTAAAGCTCTCCTTGCGAATTGTGCTTAACTTATTATATGTCACTTGCAAATACTTCAAAGAAGGAAGGCCCTGTTTAAATGCAATGTCTATCTTCAATAATTTATTCGTCCCCATCTTTAAAATTTCAAGATTATTCAAATCTTTAAACACACATTTAAAAAGTTTTGAAATTTTGTTGCTGTACAAATATAGCGTATTTAACTGTGTTAAATTAGCAAAGTCTGTACAGGTTAAATCACTAATCCTGTTTCTACTGAGATCTAGATACTCAAGCATCAGAAGATTTCGAAATGAATTGTTGACCTCGGTGAGTTTATTAACTTTTAGATAGATTTTCTTAAGCTGTGTTAGTCCTTCAAATATGGGCGCAGAAATAGTAGATATTTCATTATCTCCAAAGTCTAGCTCTGTCAAGTTAGAGCAGGGATCAAGCATATAAGCCGTCAGTTTTGAGATTCTGTTGCGCTGCATGCATAGCACCTTGAGTCCAGGCAAGCATCCAGACTGTAAAAGAGTCTCTGGCTTTATCCATTTCAGTTCGCTTAATCTAAGTTTAAACAAGGAAGCCCAGGTGATGTTCTGAAGTACTGCAGTGAGGTCCTCCTCTGGCATGTGTACTCCGGTCAGATTCAGTGCTTTTACTGAATTCAGAAAAGCCTTATCAGTAATATTCCATAGCATAGTCCCGTTTCGACCACAGTGTGATAAATCAAGGTAATCCAGATTTGGGAAGATGTTCTCAGTGATTTGGAACTTGGTCAATGGATTGTAAGACAAATCAATCTTTTTCAGCGACAAAGTCTTCCTTGACAGGTCGTATGAGTTGAAAACGTCAAATTTGTTGCTTCCGATGAGCAATTCCTCCAAGTTTGGTGACAAAAGCACTGGTCTGACGTTGGCAATCTGTCTGAGGTTATTTTCTGTAAGGTTTAGGATGGTCAAACTCCGAAGAGTGTTAAAAGCATATTCGTCAATGCTTTCGATTAAATTTCCATCAAGACGCAGCACTTGCAGGTTGACAAGACCGTCCAGTAGACCTCTTGACACTGTTTTCAACTTGTTGTAGGCCAGATTAAGTTTGATCAAGTTGGGGAAATGCTTTGCAGTACCTTCTTGTACCTGTGAGATGTTACTGTTAGATAAGTTTAAACCTCTTAGGTTCCAAAGGTCCTCAAAGTCACCGGCTCCGATGTTTGAAAAGAAGTTGAAGGACATGTCTATGAATCTGGCATTGCTGGGTATCGGTGAAGGAACCGTATAAAAACCCATCTTATAGCAAAGAACTTTTAACTCCTCAGTGTTGTTTAAAGCACCAGAGACGGTGCAGTTTGTTAATGAAAACGCACTGACTTGGAAACTGAAGATGTATATACTGAGAAGAGCCAGTGACATTGTTGCCTTGAAACACTTCATGTCTAAATTTGTGGTCATTCCTAAACAAGATAAATTGCTCAAATTCTGATGTCTCCTTCTTGTGCAAGAGCTGTAAAAAAAAAAAAATCATACAAATGTGGGATTTATTTCGTGGGAAACATTCTATGTAGTTCTGGCAAAAAAAAATGCAGTTCCATATAACTTTGTTATATCTGGATGTCAATGCAGCAATGAAGTTAATACTTCAGTAGTTTACCTTCACTATAGTTAAAGCATTTTTATCCACCAGACTGACTTAGGGTTATACAACATTAGTTTACAATAGCACAGTCTTTTTTAATTACATAAAGTTGAAATTTGAGGAACAAAGTCATTTTCGTTTTCACTGGCTTTACGGAATTATGTTGATGTTACATGCAAGACAAATTTTACACATTTTACAAATTGCTTCAAATCACAGTCTGATCTATACTGCTATTTAAATCGATAATCAATTAATTTTAGGATTATACAGGTAATAGTACAAAAAAACAATACTACTAACAATGGCCTGAAATCATTTTAAAGCACTTTTTTAAAAACCTAATTTCAAATACATTCATAATAATAATAAAAAAAACAATATTACTTTGCTTCTAATAGAAAATACATATGGAAAGGACCATACCTCCTTTTCTCCTAACCCTCTACACTGTTTTCCCAATGCTTGTTTAAGCATGACATGAGGAAGTATGTCATATAAGGGTTAAAATACAGAAGTATGGCCACTGTCACCACAGATATGTAACAGTGTGTTGGGCTGTTCTCGTGTCTAGTCATATAAAAAAGGAAATACAAAATGTTTTGTAATGTATGTTTTGTATAATTGTCATGGCTTTCTCACTGAGGAGGCGAACGCAGATGCAGGATTTAGTTACACACACAATTTTATTTTAGTGAACTGTTCAGAAACAAAAGAAAACAAGACTTCTTATCTTTTTCCCCAGGCTGGGTCTGCAGGCGGGCTAGAAGAAATCAATGAACGAAAAAGGAAAACATAACAGAAAGAGTCCCGTCTGCTTTGCGTCGCACACGAAAAGCTGTAACACTCTCAGCCTTGACCTTCATGGACTTCTTCAAAACACACCGTGCCCGCTCTGCAGACGCCATTCAGTTCTGGGGAAATAAGTTACACAAACACACGTGAGACCAGTGATAAACATGAAGGTGCACAACAGTGAACAGACGAAGTGGTATGGGTTTGACTGGAATAAATAGTGAGACACACAGGGTAGACACAGGTGAACTTGATTTGGTGCTAAACAAAATTAATGGTGAACAATACACACGTAGACACACTAGGGGGAGACAAAGGGGCGGCTCAGTAGTCCAGTGAGCCAGATCTTATTCCCTAGGGCAAAGGTGGCACAGGTGTGACAGTAGAACCCCCCCCACAGGACCGGCTTCCCGAGGGAGGTGTGGGCGCTCTTTCTGCGTTTACCGGGGGGAGTCGTGACCCACTGACCTGATGGGATTGCCGGCGGGCGGGTCGGCACAGGGGCGCCCACTATTTCAACAGCCCCGGGGAGCGAAGGCTCTGCGACGCCTCTGTCCAAGGGCCCCCGTATTACTGGCCTGAGAAAGAATACATGAAAGACAGGGTTAACACGCATATGATTGGGAAGCTGTACCTTAAAAGAGACAGGGTTAATTTGTGCAACTATAGGAAAGGGACCGATGTATTTGGGAGAAAACTTGCAACAGAGAGGGTTGAGGGAAAGATCCTTTATCGAGAGCCATACTCGATCACCTACCTGGAGCAGAGGACTTTCTCTTCGCCGTCTATCGGAGAATTTTTAAGCCGGCAAACTGCTTGGGAGATTTTGGTGTGCACATTCTCCCATACTTTTTCTGCTCTCTTAAACCACTGATCCACCATGGGGATATCGGTGGGAGTGGCATCGCAGGGACAGAGTGGTGATTGGTGCCCGAGCACACATTGAAATGGTGTTAAGCCGGTTGAGGAGTGCTTTAGTGAGTTTTGTGCGTATTCCGCCTAGATTAAACAGTCAGCCCATTCATGTTGCCGACTACTACAGTTTGCACGGCGGTACCTCCCGACTTCTTGTACAGTCCGCTCTGCCTGTCCATTCGATTATGGGTGATAGCCCGACGTTAGGCTAACGGTGGTTCCCAATTTCTGGAAGAAAGCTTTTCAGACTCTGGTTGGGAGAGAGCTAAATAGAATAAGCTTGTTCAGTGTGTGGAGTGCAGGATGTTTAGACATTCTTCCTCCGTCGTTAGTGGTAATTTTACTTGTGATAGGTGTGTGTTAGCAAACACTCTGATGGAGAAGATATCAGCGTTAGAGGAGCGCATCCAGACTTTAGAGAGGGTTAGAGCAGCGTTATTCCCGTAGCGGACAGTCTGGGTGCCGCAGGCGGAGATAACCAGCCCCCGACTCCGGCATTAGTCCTCACAGCGGGGCGAGTGGGTGACGACTCTGCGGCATACTAGTTCAGCCAAAGTGTCCTTCACGTGTCCAACAGGTTTGCTGTCCTCAGTGATGCACCCGCTGAGAAACCTGAAAGAGCTCTGGTTATAGGAGAACTTTAGGGCGCCAGCGGCAATGGTTAGGTGTATCTCGGGAGCCAGAGCACCGGACATAGCAGGTAATCTTAGGGCTCTAGTACAGCATAGGTTCTCTAAGATAGTAGTACATGCTGGAGCTAATGATATACGCCTTCGTCAGTCAGAGGTTAGTAAATGTAACTTTTCAGAGGTGTTTAAACTAGCGAAGGCGATGTCCGATGAAGTAGTATGCTCTGTTCCCATCCCAATGAGATGTGGCTACATAGCTCCGAAAATAATGTAGGCTTTATAGACAATTGGAAGACCTTTGAGGGCAAAACTGGCCTGTTAGGGCGGAACGGTGTCCATCCCACTCGGGAAGATGCTGCTCTCATTTCTTGTAGTATAGCTCATACTCTCAGAAGAGGCCTAGTTAATCGGTGACAATCCAGAGCCCAGGCCAGGGAGCAGACAGACAGGCTAAACCAACCATCTGCTAGCTGCATAGAGTCGTCACTCAGGGTTCACTTTATTGAGACTGTGTCTGTTCCCCGAGCTAAACAAAAATTTAGAAAGACTCAGAAAGTCTGTTTTAATAATTTAATTAACATAGATATAGATATCATAGACAGACAAACTCAAGATCATACTGAATGCGCAGCCGGCCCCTCTGATCTGAAGCTAGGACTGTTAAATATTGGATCACTCACTTCTAAAGCAGTTATTATTAACGAAACTATCACAGACCAGGAGTTTGATATATTATGTTTAACTGAAACCTGGATTAAAGACAACGAGTATGTAGCTCTAAATGAAGCCAGTCCTCCTGGATACAGCTACATACACCAGCCTCAGCTAACTGGTAGAGCAGGAGGCGTCGCAATTATTTACCACGATAATCTGGCTATCGTACAAAAACACAGATTTAAATTTAATGCATTTGAAATTTTCTATAGTAACATAAAGTCAGCTCAGACGATTCCGCTAATCATCATTTACAGTCCCCCAGGGCCGTACTCTGAGTTTCTCTGTGAATTTGCAGATTTCCTCTCAAATCTATTCGTTTCCGTAGAGAAAAGCGTTAATTGCTGGAGATTTTAATATTTATTTTGAGAATCCAGAAGACCCTCTGAGAACAGCATTTATGTCCATACTGGACTCAGTAGAAGTAAATCAGTGTGTAGTAGGACCCACTCATAAAGCAGGTCACACTTTGGACTTAATATTATCCTTCGGATTAATTATAAGAAACATAATTACAATTCCACAGTCTGTAGTTATCTAAGATCACTGTCTTGTCTCGATTAAAGTGTCTCATAGTAATAATGTAAGCACAGCGCGGCGCTACCGCCTTAAACAAACATTCACATCAAATACCACGCAGAGCTTTATCGATAATCTCCCAGAGTTATAATTCTAGATTTTTATTTAATACCATAGCTTAATTAACTAAAAACAAGACCACTGCAGTAATCTCCTTACAAAAACATACAGTAGTGAGGATTTCATAAACTTTTTCAATAACAAAATCATAAATATTAGGCAAAAAATTCAGGCTTTGAAACCAGACAATTTAAGTGATACAGATGATAAATTAATCACATCACATCAGAACCTAGAATACTTTACTCCCCTTGAAGCGAAAGAACTAATTTCACTCATCTCCTCTTCAAAATCATCAACCTGTGAATTAGATCCTATACCGACCCATTTTCTCAAGCAGATAGTTCCAGCAATAACAACCCCTGTTGAAAGTAATTAACTGTTCACTCAGCAGTGGGTATGTTCCTAAGTCCCTTAAATTAGCAGTTAATAAACCACTTATCAAGAAACCTGACCTTGACCCCTGTCAGCTTTCCAATTACAGGCCGATATCAAACCTCCCCTTTATCTCCAAAATTCTGGAAAAGGTAGTATTACAGCAGCTATGTTCATATCTACATAGAAATAGCATACATGAAATGTATCAGTCAGGATTTAGGCCTCATCACAGCACAGAGACAGCACTCGTTAAAGTAGTAAATGACCTCCTAATGGCCTTTGATCAGGGTGGTGTCACTATACTTGTGTTACTCGACCTCAGTGCAGCTTTTGACACTATTGATCATAGTATTCTCCTTCACATATTAGAAAATGTAGTAGGAATTAAGGGAACGGCCCTCTTATGGCTCAGATCCTATTTGACTGATCGTTATCAGTTTGTAGATTTAGATGGTGACCATTCCTCATGTTCTCAAGTTAAGTTTGGTGTTCCACAGGGTTCTGTTTTAGGCCCACTGCTTTTTTTCCTTTACATGCTTCCTCTGGGCAACATAATTCGTAAACATGGTATTAGTTTTCATTGTTATGCTGATGACACACAAGTATACATTTCAGCAAAACCAGATGAGAAAAACCAGTTTACTAAAGTTGAGCAATGTGTGCAGGACATAAGAGATTGGATGTTAATTAATTTCCTTCTGCTTAATCCTGATAAGACAGAAGTTCTAGTCATAGGACAACAAGCAGCTAGAAGTAAGCTTTCTGATCACACTGTGATTTTAAATGGCCTTTCTGATCCATCAAGTGCAACAGTAAAAGACCTCAGTGTGATTATAGTTCCAGCCTTTCATTTGAAGCACATGTAGATAATATTACCAGGATAGCATTCTTTCACCTAAGAAATATTGCCAAAATAAGAAATATATTGTCACCAAATGATGCAGAAAAATTAATTCATGCTTTTATCACGTCTAGGTTGAATTATTGTAACGCGTTACTGTCTGGTTGTTCAACAAGGTGCTTAAACAAGCTTCAATTAGTCCAGAATGCAGCAGCGAGAGTCCTCACTCGAACCAGAACATACGAGCACATCACCCCTACCTTATCCACATTGCATTGGCTTCCTGTGAAATTTCGCATCGATTTTAAAATACTACTCTTGACGTATAAAGCATTAAATAGTCTCGCGCCGCAGTATCTGAGTGAACTGCTAGTGTCTTACAATCCCCCACGCCTACTTCGATCAAAGAATGCAGGCTGCTTGTCAGTACCGCGTATTAATAAAACTACAGCAGGGGGCAGAGCTTTTTCTTACAAAGCCCCAAAGTTATGGAATAGTTTTCGGGACTCAGACACAGTCTCAGTGTTTAAGTCCAGGCTTAAAACCTATTTATTTAGCCAAGCATTTTTGTAAATAGATTAGCCTTAGGTAAAGGAGCAGATCTGGGGGACTCATGGATGTCGAGTATTAGGTGAACTAGTGTGTTTAGATGCTGTCTTCCCCACTCTCATTGATCACTCAGGTTTGTTGACGGTGAGGTGATTGGTTGCTTTACATGTCTGGAAGCCCTCATGTCTGTGTTTCCCTCTGGCTGTCCCTATTTAGTTATGCTGTCATAGTTAGTCTTGCCGGAGTCCCTACTTGCACTCTGCACTAAATATACATTTACCTTATACATTGATCGACTGTGACCATACCTAACTGTTATTTCTCCATCTCTTTTGCTCTCTCCTTTTCTGCTCTCTCCTCTTTCTCTCTCTGTCTCTCCTTTTTTCCTCTACCTATCTCTCTGTCGAGCTATACATGTTGCTTATGAGCTGCCAGTAATCCAGACCTCCTCTGCCCTCTGGACCTGTCTAACTCAGCCTGGAGTCCTGTTTCTGGTTGGAGATCTCATCACATGGATGCCCCGTGTGGTCTGCCTGGAATGCGTGTGGTGACTGTGGATGGTTCCACTTTTTCATGAAGGTGGTCCTGTCCTCGACTGATACAGACAGCTGTTCTTTGAGGACCTGTGACTTCAGTCGCTTAATAGTTCAGGACTGGAATTTCTTACAATCTACCTGAGCCTCCAGGAACAAACTGGACTGTAATCTTACACATCTCCTCTTATACTGAACTTCCAGTCTCGCATATTATTATGCACATCAATTCCTGCTATCTGTTTTTACCCAGATGAGGATGGGTTCCCTGTTGAGTCTGGTTCCTCTTAAGGTTTCTTCCTATTACCATCTCAGGGAGTTTTTCCTTGCCACTGTCGCCATCATCCTCGGCTTGCTCATCAGGGACTTGCATATCATTTTGATCCATACACATTCACATTTCATACAAACTTTTGATTGTGTAAAGCTGCTTTGTGATCGTTAAAATCGTTAAAAGCGCTATACAAATAAAATTAAATTGAATAAAGCGACATCCCTTAGAGAAGCGATCTATTATTACCAAAACTGTCATGTACCCTTTTGACACTGGCAGATCCGTCACAAAGTCCACTGCAATGTGTGACCACGGCCTGTTCGGTGTTGGTAAGGGCATTAATTTTCCAACGGGCAAACATCGAGGGGTTTTAGTTTTTGCAAAGATAGCACAAGATGAAACTACTGTTTTGACGGTTTCCCGCCTGTTCGGCCACCAGAACTTTGGTTCTAGGAGTTGGAATGTCCGTAATATGGCCTCTATCGTCACTCGCTCTCGTAGTGACTCAGGAACGTAGATTTAGCTCGGCGGACAGACCTGCGGTGCGGGTTGGGACCGCGTCGCTTGGGCTATCTCTGAGCCGATGTCCCACACTAACGGAGCCACCACGAGTGACAAAGGCAAGATAGGTTCCGGATCTAAATTCAGCTCCGGCACCGGAAAACAGCGGGATAACGCATCCGCTTTTTTATTTTTAGAGCCGGGACGATGCGTAATAACCAAGTGAAAAAACAGCGCGATTTCTATGATCCATTAGTCCCTCTAATCAATGCCTCCACTCCTCTAACGGCGCTTTTACTGCAAGCAGTTCGCGATTTCCGATATCATAATTACGCTCGGCAGGTGTCAGTTTCCACGAAAAGAAGCTTCTTTGGGTGGCCGTGGCACTGTGACAGCACTGCTCCTAGTTCTACCTCTGATGCATCGACCTTAACTAAAAAGGGCTTCTCTGGATTGGGTAGTTTTATTATCGGTGCGGAGGTAAAAGTGTGTTTGATTCGCTGGAATGCCGTGCGCGCTTCAGGCGAAAATGCGCATAGCCGTTGCGGTTTTCCCTTTAACAACCCAGTGAGCAGTGAAATGCACATTTCTCCGCCTTCGCTTAGAGCCCTTGTTTGCGCAGCCGGAGAAGGACGGCGGTTACATAACGGACATGCTCGGCATATGACCGTGAGTATACCAGGATATCATCCAAGTATACCATCACAAAATGGTTTAACATATGCCGGAACACGTCATTCATAAACCCCTGAAACCCTGCAGGTGCGTTTACCAGCCCATAAGCCATCACGTTATATTGGAAATGACCCGATGTCGTGCTAAATGCAGTCTTCCATTCATCGCCCTTGCGAACACAAACAGGGTTATATGCGCTGCAGAGGTCGATCTTGGTAAATATCGATGCGCCGCGGAGCTGGTTGATAGCGACCGGTACCAGGGGCAGTGGGTGCTTTTATTTTATTATGATTGCATTGAGCCCTCGATAATCAATATATGGTCGTAGGCCCCTGCCCTTTTTCCGATAAAGGTGTGACAATATTAACGTAACCCATTACGTTACACAATTACTAACACCTTAAACAAAGTCAAATGAAGTAAGACATTATTTTGGAGTTTGAAATAAATACCGCTTTTGTCATGCAGTCATCTTTTGTTGGAAGTTCTTGCTTCTTGCTTGGAAAAACACCCTGTGGTGGTTAATTTCCCTACAGTTACACATTACTAACATCACCAGATGGTGCCAATGATTAGCTTTGTAGAACCTGGAAAAGGTGCCCCCTGCTTCCAGGTCACCTGTAGGCCACTGAGATGATGTTGACCACTCAGTTTGTCTTTGTTTAAACTGTCTTTGTGTAGTTTTTTTTGTGAGAGCTGTGCTGAAGTGATCATTTAAGGCAGTTACACTTAGAGCGCCATTGGGAACTTGTGGTGGTAAACCACCATCCTTCTATATAATACATATATACATCTTTTGTTAGAAAAGAGTGTTTAGTTTTGTTTGGTTTTGGCAAACTAATTATTAATTGTTGCAAACTAATTACAGTCTCTGCCTTTTTTTCTTAGACAAGGGCACATTTCTGTTTGTGACACTAAGGGGTCCGGCCCTAGATTGATTAGGGGGTGTGGCCATCCTTTTGCAACACACTAAATGAATTTCTTGGGGTGACAATCTAGGGTGGAGTAAAATAATAATCTGCTGCCATAAAAAAATACATAATGTGGCACCCGCTGTGAATCACGTATGACATAAAAGTCATACATTAACTTACGTACTGTAACATATATACAGTTGATATAGTTTTGAGTGGCCCACCTGCACCAGACAGGGGGTCATAATGTTGTGGCTGATCGGGTTATATAAATGTAAAAAATATATTTTTTTTAGGTCAGTGTGATACATTGTTGTTGTTAGTCTTTCGGCTGCTTCCCGTGTGATACATTAATCTCCATATAAAAGAATTGTAATAAGTAACTAATTGATCTACAGTGTTAAGAGTGACAAATGAGTTGGCCATGTGTCTCTTTTAGGTTGTCTCTGGTATTGTACATACATGTCTGATACATTCACTGAGGCACCATTAGTAGATAACCATGATACAAAGTTGAGTGTATGTACAATAGTAATGAATCCTTAACATTCTATCTTTACACTTACTTTTAATTGAAAAAAGCCCTGTTATGTGAACTACCTCAGCTTAGACATATTAAACAGGTCAATATACTACTTTCCACCTGGCAGTGGCGGTTCTACACTGAATTGCTCCCTGGGCGAGACTCCCTCCTGGCACCCCAAGCCACCTACCCAACAAAAAAAACTTCACATTTTGTACACACCACACGTTATATTGTAGTAATACTACATGTTGTTCTGTAACAGACCAATTTTGGCAAAAATTAAATAAACTACTCAACTTAAAAAAATATACTCTGTACAAACAAATATTATTTAAGAAAACATATTTTAAATTATTAAGAATGATATAATTTTTTTTGTTAAAATGACAACAAAAGACTTTTGTCTACAATATTACTCTTAAAAATTGCTAATTTAAATATACATGCCCTAACATGCTTATTAATCTAACATAATATAATCTAAGGGAGATCCCTCAAATTATATGCTTTGTCACATAACAGAGTTATAGCAAATGGAAAATGTTTTTTAAACTATCTACACATATGTAAATTACACTGGCTATGTACAGTAAACTGTAAATATATTGTAAATACATTGGCTACATGTCACACCTGTACACCTGGTACAGTATGTCTTTCCAGCACTAATTATGTTCACCTGTGTCTCTCCCCTGTGTTTCTATTTAAGCCAGTCGAACCCGGAGTGTCACGTCTGTTTACTGTTGTCGTTATGTTTGTCTGCTGCTGGTCACTAACCCGAGACGTGTACATGTTTCCTCCTCAGGACTGAGCAAGAGTCTGCAGGGTCGGAAGTAAGGCCTGTTAAAGACAGGCACGTTTCCGTCAAATTCAAGGTTGAAACGCCAGACAGCGGGGCAAGAAGCCCTTGTGATTGTTATTTTCCGTTTGGGAACTAATCTCTTGTGTTTATGCATGTATCCCGCCTGCAGACCCAGCCTGGGGAGGCTCCGAAGAAGCACGTTCGTTTAGTTTGTTTTGAGTTCATCTTTTTGTGTGTTTTTTTTTGTTGAGAAAACTTTGACTTTAAAGAAAAGAGATATTCTGAAAAAAAAGAGAGCTGAAAAGCTGTATCTTCACGTTCAAGTTAATGGTTCATAACGGTATTTAATAGAAACTATTAGAATTTCTGAGATGGTTTGTATATTAGGCTTTTATTGTGTGTGTGTTTTTTTTTTTTTTTTAGCATGGTAAGCATAGCAAGCATCATAAGCAAGAAGGCTAACAAACCTACAAAGTTAACGCTATACCCCTAATTAAGATAATGACAAAAATACCTTAATCATACAGAGACAACATTGTTACATACCTTTATCTTTTGCCCGTTTCTCCCCATCTTCTTTTCTTTTTTTTCCCTAAATTGGGCACCTGACAGCTTTGGCTTTTTTTTTCTCTCCCTCGCTGTGTTTACTTTTTAATCGACGATTCGACAATCAACAGATTTCCCCCAACGCTGTCACTCATGACCAGAAGTCAAGACTAAACTAATTTACCTCCACATCATAATCGTTTTTTATTAGCCATGTCACACAATTAAATAAATGAAAAAAGTGCAAATTATTGGTCTGTTTATAATATTTTGAATGAAATGTGCGTTATTTGTAAGAAAGTCAGGTGTCACTGACATAATTTATCCCCGCTCCTTGTCCGCTTCATTTGGGAGAGGTGAACTGTACTCTTCCTCCCCCTTTCCGCTGGCGCTCAGCTTCTGTGCGGCTCCTTCAGCAGCAGGGGCGACACAGGTATCATACATAATAGAAAACCGCTTAGCAGCACAGATTTTTTTTTTTTTCCTCCAAGTTCGTGTGCTGCCCCCCACGTTTCATGAAAAAAATGCCGCCCTGGGCAGCTGCCCAGTTTTCCTATGCCTAAAACCACCACTGCCACCTGGATTAGTCTCATACTTGCGTATTATATACTAATGAAGGATTTTCCTTTGTCCTTCTGTTGCATGGGGCCTCAAAGTACAAAACACAACCACCTTTTGTAAAACACAAAAATTCAATACAATTTAATTTTATTTGTTTAGCGCTTTTAACAATTGACATTGTTGCAAGCAGCTTTACACAATCAAAAGAATTATTTAAGTTTGTATGAAATGTAAATGTGTATGAATCAAAATTATAAGATTGTCCCTGGTGAGCAGGCTGAGGACGATGGCGTTATAATATTTTGATAAAAATATTTCTTAAACACATTTTCCGAAGAACTAAAGCATTCGACAAAACACAGTTTTGTCAAACAATTGTTTTATAAAATCCAGGAACCGTCAAAAATGCAAAAAACATTTTACAAAACACAACTATTACAGAACATTACAGAAGCGGTAGTGAACTTATTTTTGTTTTGATTTTGATAGACCAAAGTTGAGTTAGTGTTAAATTGATCGCATATGTGCTGTAGTAAACTTATTATATGGTTAAGCAGCAAAAATGAACGATGAACAAAAATGCCTGTGTCCTTTCTCTGAACATTAGTCCATGAAACCCATTAGGTAATGGAGAGTATTTACAACAACCGTTCTTCTTTACAGAACTCGGACATGGTGAATGATAAGATTGCTCTTTCACGGTCCCTTGTTGAAGATAACTGCCTGGTTTCCTCATCTTGTTTGATTAAATTTCCATCAAGATGCAAGGAGGGCAAGGTGCCGGAGCTTGCGCGTGTGGTGGAGCATTATTAGTTAGATCTGGTGGGGGTTACCTCTATGCACAGCCTTGGCTCTGGATCTGTACTGCTGGATAGGGGTTGAACTTTGTTCAGAGTTCTCTTCTCCGGAGCTGCCGAAGGTGTGAGGCATCAGGTAGGTGTGGGGATACTCACAAGTCCCCTGCTAAGTGCCACGATGTTGGAATTTACTCAAGGTGATGAAAGGGTTGCCTCTCTACGCTTGAGGGCCATCGGGGGAAAACACTTACTGTTGTCTGCACTTATGAACCGAACAGCAGTTCAGAGTCTTTCACTGGCATCTTCCTCACCTTCCACCCGGTTGCTTCCACCCTGAGAGTGATGTCATCAACCAGCGACCACTCATAAACCGGAGAGAGGCGCGGGAATGTGTAGACGTTGGAGAGAGAGTTTTTGTGATTGTGACTTTTAGATTTTGGACTGTGTATTCTGGTTTTGACTATTTTGATTATAGCGTTGTCCCTTTGTTTGGTTGCTTGGCTCTTATACTGCATATACTGTATGTTTGTGCACACACCGGTAGTAGGGGTGTGACTGTGTTGTCTGCTTATTTTTTTATTCACGTGTATATTTTGTAAAGGAATACAAACCTCACATTTTTTAAGCTAACGTTTCCATCTAGTTCTTTCTGCTATATAACTCAATTACTTTCCACCTTTTCCAGACAGTTTAAAATAGAACCCCACGCCTGTACAGCCCAACCTTAGACTGGAACTTAACACATATAATGGATCATCATTCAAAGTTATTCAATTTTCGGCATAGGTTTTTTGGGGTCGTTATGGCCGACTCATTTGAGATACCAAAAATCCCTCTGTAATTTTGTATTCTCAATGTCTTGAGATCACTCACATGTTGTATGACCAGTATGGTGACTATCATATAAATCATTTAGGAGGAGTGTATCAAATTCCACTGGGTGTGTTTTGCAAATGACCCCCAAAATAACTGACTTCCTTTTGAGTAGAGCCCATGACATGGAAGTTGTTCAGCTAAATGAGCTTTAAATCTGTAACGGGTTTCGCATGTATACATTCAAGTGTGTATGAACCATGCAGCAAAAGGCAGCTCGGAGACCAGCTGCTCAGGTGTCCTTACGGCAGCAGATTCCAACCTGTCTACAGATTTTCATGCCTTTTTAAGAATGTTAAGACCCCCCAAAAAGCCTGGAGAAACACTCCAAAATCTTCAAAATTCAAAATCTTTCCAAGAAGAGTGGGTGTTGTTATAGCTGCAAAAGGGAAACCAACGTTTAAAATTAAATATCAAATATTGACGTATATGTATTTGGATACAATATCATTGTAGGTTTAGCCAAATACTTTTGTCCATGGAAGTATGAAAGTATATGTGTATATATTGCATTCTCAGAGGGGTCTATATCAAGATTGGCAGATTGGCCTGACTTAAGCAAAGCCACCAACTAAAGAAATTACATGAATTGGGTTAATTATTTTCATATTATTATAGTACACAAAAAAAGAGCATGATCAGAGATCACTTAATTGCTTGATGTAGCAAAAAAAACTGATAGGAGAAATTAGAATTATGTGCAATAGTAAAATAAGAGCATTTCCATACTCACACAATGTGCTGAGAACTCACGATTGGGACTAAACAACTGTGTGGCTATAAGAAAACTACTGCAAAAAATAAAAGGCTTCAGTTTGTGGAAATACAATGAAGTCAGCTGACGACCTAAATGTACTGAATCATCACTTACAAACTAAGTGAAGTTGCATGGCAAAAAAAAAAAAAACAACTACAACTGAAAGTTGAAGTTACAGTAAAACTGTGTTTAATAGTTAAAGTAAAAGCACCCCCCCCACACACACACAAACACTTAGCAGTTTTTTATTTATTTATACAAGCATTAATTGATTGATTTGAGGGATCTAATAGGCATGCAGCCCTCTGATTTGACAATGTTCGATTAAACTCAAAGTTTGTGAACTCAAAAATTGAGAACTGTGCCTTAATGTAAGCTATGAAAAGAGAAATGAAAAGAGTAACAGCCTTGTATCTAGGGGGCCGGGACTTCTGCTGAGGGATACAATAGGGAACAAAGTAAGTAAAGAAGCCACAGAAACGTGCCGTTTAACACTACTCAGAATAATAAAGACTTAGTCAGTATGTCCTGTGCCTACTTATGTTCAAATTTAGAAGAGCTCCTCTATCTCTTCATCACTTTGCCCAACCTTTATTTCTGAATCAATGACACAGTGTTTGAGAGTGGAATGCAATGAAAATAAATTCCTTTATAAAAAAGAAATGCATAAATGATACATTTTACGTAAGGTCACATTCCCCATGTCCACTGAGCAGAGCTTTCTCGTCTTCTGGGCCTTCCTTGGTCTCTAAAGCCATTCTCAGTTTCTGCCAAAATACCCGTGTGTCTTCTCTATGTTTAGGCCATTTGAGGTAGGTCTTCTTATTTACCAGCTGACGCATTCGATAGTATGGAGACAGCTGAAGGGTAGGAATGTCCTCCAGAAATATCAGGATTAATACATCTTTCTTCTCATCAAACAGTCTAAAGTTAGCCATCTGGATTTCCTTGGAGCACCACGTGCTTCTCAAATAATTATGTGTGATCAAGCATATGGTCTTATGACTGCTGTATATCCCGTCCATGATGTTGTCTATGATGGATCTTCCTGGCTCAAAGTCTCTATGATGTAGACAGAGTCTCCAGCCCTGTTCGTCTTCCAAATTAGGAATCAGTTGTTTGACAACCCAAGGTTCGTCCTGGGCGTTGTAGGAAATAAAGGCATCGTATTTGAATCTATGTTGCTGGTGCATCTGTTTCTGTTTGCTGTCATACAGGAAGGCCAGGAATAGGTAGTACGCATACAAAACCTGCCAGCGCAAGAACTGATAAATGAACGACCCCAGAAGAGTCAGCACAACTATGACAGAACTAAGTACAAACATGATGAAGTCTATATTCACGTTACACGACTCTATGTTCATGTCTAAAATGCTTTTACCTCTCAGAGATAAAGGGTAGCTACAAGTATATCGATTCAGGTAAATAACCTGGGTGTAATTACTGGTTAAAGCCCAGTTGATAAAAAAAGCATTGTTGCAGTCACAAGTGAAGGTGTTTTTCTGCAAGTCGAGATATGTCAGATGAGGGAGTGACCGAATCAATGTTTGATTGATGACGTCTAACTTATTCTCAGACGCTGTCAAGGCCGAAAGCCTAGAAAGGTTTGCATTAAGTAAAAAAATCAGAGAATAAATCTGAGTGCTTCTAATGATAAGCTTCCTCAGCTTTGGGATTGGTTGAAAAACTTCTGCGGTTATAGAGTTGTCGTCTGCGAACACGTTCTTTGAGAGGTCTAAAAACCAAAGGTTAGGAGTGGACTTGAACGTATCAGGATGGAGATTATTCAGGTTTATGTTTCCACCATGGAACTTTGTTAAGGAAGTTAAACCTTGAAGCAGGTTTAAGGGGGAATTTACCAAAACCTTGACTTTGACTATGAATAGACAAAATATTTAGTGAACTTAAATAAAAAAACGGGGGATTTTGCAACATATCATCGCCATAATGAATGACATTGCTTCGCAGTTCTAGGGTTTTCAGGTTAGGCATGCCAAAGAACACAGCTGGGTCTTTTATAGTTTTACCCGTTATCCTGTTAGAGTGAAGTAACAAGTCTGTTAAATTTGTCAGCCCTGAAAATGCATGTGGTTCGATCTCAACAATCTGATTGTCCCCAAAATCAAGGGTTCTAAGACTAGACAAACTTTTAAAGCTCTCCTTATGAATCTTGGTTAACTTATTATATGTAAATTCCAAATGTTTCAGGGAAGGAAGACCTTGTTGAAAAGCAACTTTGATCGTCAATAATTTATTCTTTCCCAGCTTTAACATTTTAAGATTATTCAAATCTTTAAACACACATGGTAAAAGTTTTGAAATTTTGTTGCTGTACAAATATAACGTGTTTAACTGTGTCAAATTGGCAAAGTCTGTACAGTTTAAATGACTAATACTGTTTCTACTGAGATCTAGATACTCAAGCATTGGAAGATTTCTAAATGAATTGCTGACCTTAGTGAGTTTATTTACATGTAGGTAGAGTGCCTTAAGCTGTGTTAGCTTTTTAAATATAGGCGCAGAGATGGTAGATATTTTATTATGTCCAAAGTCTAGCTCTGTCAGGTTAGAGCAGGGATCGAGCATATGAGCTGTCAGTTTTGAGATTCTGTTGCGGCGCATTTGTAGCACCTTGAGTCCAGGCAAGCATCCAGACTGTAAAAGAATTTCTGACTTTATTAATTTCAGTTCGCTTAATCTAAGTTTAAACAAGGAAGCCCAAGAGATGTTCTGAAGTACTGCAGTAAGGTCCTCCTGTGAAATGTGCACCCCGGTCAGATTCAGTGCTTTTACTGAATTCAGAAAAGCCTTATCAGTAATATTCCATAGCATAGTCCTGTTTCGACCACAGTGTGATAAATCAAGGTAATCCAGATTTGGGAAGATGTTCTCAGTGATTTGGAACTTGGTCAATGGATTGTAAGACAAATCTATTTTTTTCAGCAACAAAATCGTCCTTGACAGGTCGTATGAGTTAAAAACATAAAATTTGTTGCTTCCGATGAGCAATTCCTTCAAGTTTGGAGACAAAAGCACTGGTCTGACGTTGGCAATCTGTCTGAGGTTATTTTCTGTAAGGTTTAGGATGGTCAAACTCCGAAGAGTGTTAAAAGCATATTCGTCAATACTTTCGATTAAATTTCCATCAAGACGCAGCACTTGCAGGTTGACAAGACCGTCCAGTAGACCTCTTGACACTGTTTTCAACTTGTTGTAGGCCAGATTAAGTTTGATCAAGTTGGGAAAATGCTTTGCAGTACCTTCTTCTATATTTTGGATTTTATTATTAGATAAGTTGAAACCTCTCAAGTTCCAAAGGTCCTCAAAGTGTCCAGCTCTGATGTTTGAAAAGAAGTTGAAGGACATGTCTATGATTCTTGCATTGCTGGGTATCGGGGAAGGAACCGTATAAAAGCCCATCTTATAGCAAAGAACTTTTAACTCCTGAGTGATGTTTGGAGCACCTGAGACGGTGCAGTTTGTTAATGAAAACGCACTGACTTGAAAACTGAAGATGTATATACTGAGAAGAGCCAGTGACAGTGTTGCCTTAAAACACACCATGTCTAAATTTGTGGTTATCCCCAAACTGGATGGGGTGCTCAAATTCATATGTCTTCTTCTTATGCAAGAGCTGTAAAGAAAAATCACACAAATCTAAAAAATTCATTTTGTGGGAAAGATTCTATCTAGTTCTGGAAAAGCAAAATGCAGATTCATAAACCCTTAGTTATATCTCAATATCAAGTTAATACTAAAGCAATTTTATCCACCAGACCATCTCTTTTGCTTTTGCACTGGCTTTACAGAATTATGCTCATGTCACATGTAAGACCAATTATACACATTTTACAAATTGGTTCAAATCACAGTCTCATCTATACTGCTATTTAAATATTTAATAAATTCATTTTAGGATAACACAGGTAATATTATGAAAAAAACAATACCACTTCTAATAATAATAATCATAATAATAATTATAATAATGGCCTGAAAACCTTTTAAAGTACTTTTTTAAAGATCACAATCTCAAACAGACTTATGATAACAAAACAATATTACTTTTGTCCTACCAATAGAAATACTGTATATTCAGAAAGGACCATACCTCCTTTTCTTCTAAACCTCCACACTTGAATGGTTTCCCAAGGCTTGTTTAAATATGACATGTTGTCATTTGTCATACAGTATAAGGGGAAAAATACAGAAGTATGGCCACTGTGACCACAGATATGTGACAGTGTGTTAGGCTGTTCTCGTGCCTCATCATATAAAATCTCTGAGTGAAAATACAAAAAATAAACTTTACTGTATCTGTTGTACAATAACGTAATTCTTGTCAACATTTGTAATAAAAACATTGAACGTAGTTAAACAACAAAAAAGATTTTCTGCGTGCACAATTATTGAGACCTTAAACAAAGTCAAATGAAGTATGACATTAGTTTGCAATAAATATCACCACTGTCATGCAGTCATTTTTTGCTGAAACATCTGTACATGAGTTCTCACTTGAAAAAGAAACTAACAACCCTGTGGTGGTTCATTTCCCATCACTCACATCACTAGATGGTGCCCAGGATAAGTTTGTAGAACCTGGAGAAGGTGCCGGTGCACCTGTAGGCCACTGAGATGATGTTCACCACTCAGTTCCCAGGTCTTTATTTAAACTCTCTCTGTGTAGTTCTTTAGTGAGTGCTGTGCAGAAGTGATCATTTAACCCTGTAAGACCCAAATATAGAAAAAAAAAAAAAAACAGAATTTTTTTTTGTCATCTCAGCTATTGTTTTAGGAAGCCTCTGATGTAGGAATTAAAGATGCAGAAGATACAGAATTTCTGTATTTGGTCTCACTTTGTCTGAACAAGTATACAGAACATTTAAGCATTCATTTCCAGGGTTGTTCACTTACTTAGCCCCATAGCAGTAATAATCACACAACAATCATATTTTTTTGAATAAGCATTTATCAAAAAAAATATTAGGAAAAGGTATTTGGTCACATTCAGTGTGGTTTAAGTGAAGTCTATGTTTACTTGCGGTGATAGTCCCTACGATAATTCTTTTCATCTGAGAAGTACAGGGGTCTGTTCTTTGTAAGTCGCTAACTCGGTTAGCTGGATTTGATTGTTGTGGATTTGTCTTGATCTTGGATTGTTTCGTTCTTCGATGCGCTTCTCGCATTTGCGGTCATAGCAACATGTCCGTAAGCTTGAACCTGCTCAGGAGCAGGTTTATTTCATGTATAAATATATAATATAAATTCATAGGTTTATTATTATCAAATATGATATTACTATTATAATAAACCCTAGGCACGAGACAGCCACCAAGACCATTAATACAAATTTTTGTATAATGTTTATTTTGTAACACATTTATTTTGCAAAGGTTTGTCATAAATATACAAATAAATATTTATATATAATAAGAATAAATATTTTTTATAATGAATAATCAGACGAAATTAATTTTATTATAAAATAAACAATATAAAAGTATACATGTTGTATTTAAAAATATTCATATTTCTATTTTTTCATATACAACATATATATTTTCATATTGCTTATTTTATTTTTTCATTTTATGTAATTTGTAAACCATTAACCTATAAATTTATGTTTGTCACGACTGCGGGCGTGTCGAGCTGATGTTATTTCCGTGGTCTTACAAAGGGCACGTATAAACGCAGAGGGTTTTTGTCAAAATAAAGAGTCTCAATTTTAAACCAAAAAACCATACTCATACCAAATAAACAAAACACTGGCTCTTTCAGCATAACATACACATGGGTTCTTCACGCATAATACACAGTACGGAAACTCTAGAAGCATAAAGTGCGGGAGCTCATGGTTGCAACACAGGCTACAAGACACTCAGGCTCTAATACCTGGGACACGTAACAAACGCTCTGTGTTGTGACCCTCGTCTAAAGATATATAGGTGCTAATACATTGAACATTTAACTTGAGCTCTTTGAGATGTGGTAAAACCTACACTCCTACGGGCGATACACACACTTCTATGGACAACACACGCGCTCCTAGGAGCGCGACTCACGCTCTCTTACCCATGTTCACCTAACAACACTCACACCTATGAACCTCATGCACATCCTACACACTCAAACACCTCTGCACATCTTACACACTCGCACACCTCCTACACACTCACACACCTCTGCACATCATACACACTCACGCACCTCTGCACATCATACACACTCACGCACCTCTGCACACCCTACACACTCACGCACATCCTACACACTCACACACCTCCTACACACTCACACACCTCTGCACATCATACACACTCACACACCTCTGCACATCATACACACACACACACACACATACCTCTGCACATCATACACACTCACACACACACACCTCTGCACATCATACACACTCACACACACACCTCTGCACATCATACACACACACACACCTATGCACATCATACACACTCACACACACACACCTCTGCACATCATACACACTCACACACACACCTCTGCACATCATACACACACACCTCTGCACATCCTACACACTCACGCACATCTTACACACTCACACACACACCCTACACACTCGCACACCTCCTACACACTCACACACCTCTGCACATCATACACACTCACGCACCTCTGCACACCCTACACACTCACGCACCTATGCACACCCTGCACACTCACGCACCTCTGCACATCCTACACACTCACGCACATCTTACACACTCACACACACACCCTACACACTCGCACACCTCCTACACACTCACACACCTCTGCACATCCTACACACTCACACACCTCTGCACATCCTACACACTCACACACCTCCTACACACTCACACACCTCTGCACATCATACACACTCACACACCTCTGCACATCATACACACTCACGCACCTCTGCACATCATACACACACACACACACACACACACACACACACACACACACACACACACACACAAACACACCTCTGCACATCATACACACTCACACACACACCTCTGCACATCATACACACTCACACACACACCTCTGCACATCATACACACTCACACACACACCTATGCACTTCATACACACACACACACATACCTCTGCACATCATACACACTCACACACACACCTCTGCACATCATACACACTCACACACACACCTCTGCACATCATACACACACACACACCTATGCACTTCTTACACACACACCTGTAGAAGGGGCCCAGGCGTAGAGCTTAAACTAACGACCGGGAGGAACATTAAAGACTTAAGTTAGAAACAAACAGGAGTAACTGAAAACAATGGGACACCAAATTACAATTCACAATACTCACAAACACAGGTGAACCAAAAAATACACCTAAATACATTTAACCCAGAAAACCAGAAAACAAGCCTACAGAGCCAGTTCAACATAAATAAATAAAACAAAAGCCCACTAGACAATATTATGTATAAATGTATGTAAATGTGATTGTAAATATTAATGCTCGACCCAGTTTCTTCTTCTTCTTCTTCTTCTGGTGTTTTATGACGGTTGGCAAACCAGCTTAACGTTGCATTACTGCCACCGACTGGACTGGAGTGTGGATCAGGACGTATGCATTTATTAATATGATGGATAGAGAAGGGAAAAGCCATAGGGACAACAAAAACCAAAAAAAAATCCCTTTTTTCCTCTTTTCTTCTCTTCCCTTTTTTCTCTTTCCCCCTTTCCTCTTTCCTTTTTCCTTTCTTCCCTTTCTCCCTTTTTCTTTCCCTCCCTCTTCCTCTTTTCTCCTTCTCCCTTTCCCCTTTTTCACCTCTTTCTTTTATTTATATTAATAATACCAATGTACGAGTATTCAGTTAATAGACCCTTGTAATAATAATTAAATGACCGAATGCATTATGTATATTCTATATTATTTTACCTAATTTACATTCTTGTATAAACTTAATAATATCATCATATATCTTATTGCCTGTTTCCCCCAATAAACCAGATAAAGAAAAGTCATGATGATTTGCCTTTTTCATTGACTGAAAAAGACGATATCTCTCATTGTTTTATTTGGTACATTGAAGTAGAACATGTTCAACTGTTTCTTGTTGATTACAGTGTCTACATTCCCCATTCGGGTGCTTGCCAATTCTATACAATGTACTATTAAGTCCAGTGTGTCCTATTCTAAGGCATGTATATGGAAGTATATTAGTGCCAAAATTCTTCAAAGCAAAATAGCAGGTTGAACTACAGTACATGAACTGAAAAAAACTGTTTGAATTTTTCTGCATTGCAATTTAATCTGAATTGAAAAAAATCCATAGAGCATTTACAATGTTTGAAATTTTTGCCACTGCAGTTTATTGTGGTTGTATATTTCAAGTGAAAATGCAATTCAAGCATTTACAATTCAATGCAAAAATATTCAAGTTACTAAATTGCAGTTCAAAAATATTTTCAAGTGATAAAAATACAATCTTCATTATTTTTCAATCTTACAAATTCAGGTAGACAAAATTCAGGTTGCAAAAATTCAGGTAATAAAATTCAAGTCGCGAAAATTCTGAATTTTATTACCTGAATTTTTGCAACCTGAATTTTGTCTACCTGAATTTGTAAGATTGAAAAATAATGTCAGATGCAATGACACTATTATTTATTTCTATTTCTTCTATCCAATTTAGGGCCAATAATATTGCCAGTAACTCTGTAGTGTATACCGAGAGATGGTTGGTTACTCTTTTCTTAACATAGCCCTCACACATTGGTACATACACTGCTGCACCTGCACATCCTGTTTCAGGATCTTTGGATCCATCTGTAAATACAACCAGTGACAGTGAAAAATGTTCCTCAAAATACTTCTGCACTATATACCATATTGGAATGTTATTAGAATTGTCTTTTAGTTCCTGCTGTATTCTAAGATCTACTGCTGGCAAAGGAAATAACCAGGGAGGAATGGGAGAAAGTGGGACTGCATTACTATACTGCAATTGATGTAGTCCTACGTTTCTTGCTTTCGCATCTCCTATCCACCCAAAACTTGTGTAATTTGTTTCATTGTGTTCCCAGCATTCTTTTAATATACTTTTGACAGGATGTTTTTCATTTTGTCCTTGGAGACTGACCCAATACGCCATCATTAATTTTATCCTTCTGATTCTTAATGGCATTTCTCCCATTTCCACTTGCATTGATGATACCGGGGATGATTTAAATGCCCCACTGCATATTCTCAGGGCCTGAGCTTGCAGTACATTTAATTCCCTGAGGTTTGATTCTGCTGCTGACATGTAATCTATACCCCCGTAGTCAAGAACAGATCTCATAAGTGCCCAATATATGCTTTGTAGAGATGTTCTACTTGCTCCCCATTCTTGCCCTGATAGGCACCGAAGCATGTTGATGACCTTTTTACACTTGTCCTTAATTTTATTCAAATGCACCTTCCATGTCAATTTTTCATCAAACCAAACCCCAAGGAACCTAACAACTTTTACTTGCTCCAGTTGTTGCCTATATAGATACTGGAAAAGGGGTGAAATTTTGTGTCGCCTAGAGAAACAAATAACCTGTGATTTTGCAATGGATAAATTAAATCCCCATTTATTAGTCCACTTTTCCACTTCATCAATTGCGGCTTGCATTTTCTTATTGATATATGGTATATTCCAGCCTCTAACCCACAAAGCCCCATCATCAGCTTATAAAGATTTTCCTATGTTTTGTTTGACCTGAGTGAATATATCATTAATTATTATATTGAATAATAATGGACTACACACACTACCTTGTGGAGTTCCATTCTCTGCAGTATATACTTTGGAATATTCTTCACCTACCCTCACTTGTGTTTTCCTATTAAATAAAAAGTCCAGAATCCAATTATATGTTCTACCATTAATTCCCAAAGATTTTAATTTGATCAATACTCCTTCCTTCCAGAGCATATCATATGCCTTCTCTACATCAAAGAAGACTGCAATTACTACTTCTTTGTTGGTCTGTGCTTTCCTTATATCTGACTCAAGACATAATATAGAATCCATAGTATTTCGACCCTTACGAAACCCACTCTGATATGGAGATAAAAGATATCTGCTTTCCAGGACGTACGTAATTCTTTCTGTGATTATCTGTTCCATGATTTTGCATAAATGTGAAGTCAGGGCAATTGGTCTGTAACTAGAAGGATCTGATGGGTCTTTCCCTGGTTTAAGAATAGGTATTATTATTGCTTGTTTCCAGATTGAAGGCAGTTGTCCTGTATCCCAAATTTGGTTAAACAAAATTAAGATTATTTCTAATGTGTTCTCTGTCATGTTTGCCAACATTTTATAACATACTCCATCCTTCTCTGAAGTAGTTTGTCGAGTACTAATTATTGCTCTTTTTAACTCAAACATGTTAAGCGGCAAATCTAAGGGCTTTTTGTAAAATATTAGGGAAATCCATTAAGGTTCTGTTCCTACTCTGTCTGGCCTCTACTGAAAGATTATCAGAGCTATGGACTCTCAAAAATGTTTGAACTAAAAGTTCTCCTTTTTCCTGATTGCTAACAGCCATTTTATCTCTATTATTCATCACTGGTAATTCATAATTTTTCCTGATTCTTCAAATGTTAGGTCAAGTACCGCTTCTGTATTATGTATATTATTATAGCGTTTTACCGCCGAGAAGAATGTTGGAGAGACGAGTGAGCTTACTCGCTGCCCTTTACTTTATTTTATACCCACAGTCAAACAAAAGCATGAACAGCACATTCACACGAAGCTTACCTCCAATTCAGCCTAAGCATGAACCAGCACACATTCCACACGTCACACACACACACCACACACAAACAGGGGCGAAGCCACTAACCCAAACACCTTTCCCTAACACGGTGAACACACCGACATTCCCGCAAGGCATGCTGGTCGTCAGCCGCCGCCCCGCCCACGCCACATTATTATATCGCGTTCCTTCTCCATAACTAATACATACTAGATATTTATCATCAATAAATTCTTTAATAAGTAGGCCGTTTGCATTAGTACTCTTGCTCCCCCATAGTGAATTATGCGAGTTAAAATCCCCACACCATATTACGCTGTTTTGTTGTGATCCCACAACCTCTTCTAAAATGCTTTGACTCAGTTTTTCACATGGATTATAATAATTTATTATATCTATACAACCTCTTTCAGTCCATATCTTACTTCTAATTGACTCGAAAATTTTACCTTATATTTCATACCGTTCTGCATAAATGTTGCTATTTCTCCTCCTTTACCAAATTTTCTGTCTCTTCTAACTACATTATAACTGTTTATACTAAAATCTAACTGCGGTTTCATCCATGTCTCCTGTATACGTATTACATTAGGTTTGTCTGCTAAATCACCTATATATTTCTTAAACTCTTGACCATTCCACTGTAGAATGGACAACACCATTATGATGATCCAGCCCATGTCTGAGAGGATTGGGTTTCCTCATTAAGGGTACCTCTGACTGTTTCCCAGGGCAACTCTTTTACTCTGATTTGACAATTATTTTTGATCCTTTCATTTCGGCTTTTCGTCTGTGCAAAACAATTTATTATTTCCACCATCAACAATACAAAAATATTCTTCTTCACTATCAGAGTCTCTTCTTTCAACTTATCACATCCTTGACATTTTCCCATTTCTTTTTGAACACTTTCATTTTGTTTTGTTATTTTTACATCCCCTGAAACCTTCTTTGCTGCCTCTGCATAGCTGATTCCCTGAATCACCTTAATTCTTTGTACTTCAGCCTGCCTCTTGCTAACTTCACAGCCACGATATGCTGTGCTATGCTACCCTCCACAATTACAGCATTTTAGTTAGGCACCCTCTTCACATTTACCATACTCGTGTTCTCCACTACATTTACCACATCTTTGTTTCCCCTTGCACACCGCCACTACATTTCCAAACCTCTGACATTTAAAGCATCTAAATGGTGGAGGTATGTATAGCCATACATTGTAACACATTTATCCAATGTATATCTTTACTGGGAGAACTTCCTCCTCAAAGGTGATCATAATCGAGGTACTATCATTTAAACTTCCGGTCCTGTTTGTTTTTAGGCGGTTGATTTATTTTACATTTGCATTTGTTATGTTTCGTTTCACATCTTCTACCGATATATTCACCGGGATTCCTGTAACAACTCCTTTTATAAATTTCCTGCTGTTGGCCTTAGAACATTCCACTTTGTTTCTTTTTATCCTGCTCATTTTGATTGCTTTCTCTTGTTTTTCTGTTTATTATTCCTAACCATATCCCATTTTTCATAACTCTCGCCACCTACTTCCATTTTTTCTTAATTCATATCCTGATTTGTCACTTCCCTCCGCATACTCCTGTCCATTTACAGTCCAGTTGTTGCCACCCGCCTTGCGATTCGATTGTCTTGCCATCCTCTGGTCCTCCATTTCCCCCCGCTATCCCAGCCCTCGACCCAGTTTCCCAGACTAAACAGCTTTTTATAGTCGATCTAATGAGCCTCCTCGGCTCAGGTGAACTTCGTCATCGCCTGACCGAGGGGCCTTCTGGGAAACTGGGTCTTCTAATAAAACTACAAACAAGAAACACATGGCCACAGTGCCCTCTAGGGGCAGTCCCTTATAATGTTCTAATATAATATTTGATAGCGATTATGTAGAAAGGCAATCCATGGCAGGGGACATTTCAGCGCATAACACGTGTTACAAAAAAAAAATTGAGCCGCTCTTTTTTTACTATTTCGTCAACCAATCAAAGGGGTTGTGATCAGTGTTTCTACTGTCGATGCATATCGCCTTTTAAACGAACGCACGGACGCGCAATAATCAAAGACAACTTAATCCAGCTATACTAATCATCAACAACAGGTGTGCTCGAAGAACCAACTTAGCCAGATCATAATTAGCACGATGATTTCATCTTAGATGTGTCAACTCATCCCGGATGTGTCAAGCGACGTAAAAGAACGGACCCCTAGGGAACATTGCACTTGCTACACAGTGTGTTTGTGTATCCATTATTGCAGTGTCTGTAGCATCTTCTTTTCATCTTTAGTGGGAAATGTGCAATCATGACCTCTTGGCTGGGGGACTAACATCTGATGAGGATGGTCTCTTCTGAGGATCCAAAGGGCTCCCTGATGTTCAATTCAATTTTATTTATATAGCGCTTTTAACAATGGTCATTGTCTCAAAGCAGCTTCACAAAAAGACAGGAAAGAAAATATTTGGAAGTGTGTATGTGTGAGAAAAATGTGTCTAGATAATAATGAGATGAATGAATGAAATGTCTCTGATGAGCAAGCCAGGGGTGACAGCGACGGTGGCAAGGAAAAACTCCCTGAGATGGAAATAGGAAGAAACCTTGAGAGGGACCAGACTCAACATGTCACCATCTTCCCTGAAGATTGTCGCCCACTCTTGGGTGATGTGTTATGTGTGTTTAATAGGATGAGAGAGGAGAAGTTGTAGAAGTACTCCAGTGGGGTGAGCAGGGAAGTGGCATCGTCGGTGATTTCTGAACCAGAAAAATCAGTATTGGGACTAATAAACTCCTTTTTTTACCCAGCAAAACCTGTCACAGGGCACGGTATGTTTTTTTGGTGGGGTCTGATGTCCACATCATCATTGGCTGGGCAGTCAATGGGTTGGTAGTTTTCTTTGTCCATTTCTCCTGAATCTTCATTCTCAGAGTCACTTGCATCAGTATAATCCGAGTCCATTTCAAAATTGCTCTCTCCATTTTGGACTGCAGCAATCACATCCTGCACATTGAATAGATGACCTTCAGTACCTTCTGAAACTGAAAAAGTTTGGAAAATTTAATTAGATATGCAAATATCACATATAGGTCTTAAATTGTAGCAGGTAAACAAAGAATAGACAGGGTGGTAGACCATATGTCAAGGATAGAGATCCTTTAAATGGTGACTACACTCAAAAAAAATAACTCGTTAAATGAACATAATTAAATTATGGAAAGAATTTCCATCTGATTTAATGGCTTTCTTTCAGCATTAAGCAATTTTGTTGGCCCAACTTAATGTTCTCAGGTTCAGTCTAATTAATTTTATTAGGTTCATGTAATTTATTTACTACAGCTGCGTCCAACATAATTTAATACTGTTAACATAAATGAATAGCGTTGGTACAACAAATTTTTCAGTTGTAAATTAAGTTGATCCAACTCAAGTTAATTTAAATTTCAAGCCCTGGTCAACAGAATTCTGTGAAGGAAGGAAGCATAAGACAAACGGGATAAAACAGAGATTTTTATTTTACACCAGCAGCAACTTACAAATGAGGTCTCAATTTAAAAGATGTACAAAACATAAAATACCAAAAATAACTATTAATCATAGAAAAATAAATTATACACCAACAGAAACGTTTTTAAACGTTTTTAAGAAACTTTTAAATATAACCGTTAGATACGGTTGGTCAGGAAACTCCTGAAGTCAGATGCAGACAGGACACTTTTCAGTCATAAACTGCTGTGAAAAAATATAGAAATTAAATAAAAATTTATGATACTTAATTTAGCAAATGAACAATATTTATACTTTGTTTCTTTCACTTGACAACTCATGAAAACAGACCGAAACCAGTACCAAACCACAGATTAAGCACGCGCATATAATCGTCAGTATTATAAGTGTGATTAAAGGGGTCATACAGGACTACATGCACTTTTTTAAGCTGTTTGGACTGAACTGTGTGTTAGGAAAATGCGTACACAACCACTCTACGATGATAAAGAGTCGCCCAGTGGTTTTCTTTTCATTTATTACAATAACATCCCCCTTCTGAAATCAGGCCAATCACAAATGCCTGTCGATGTGACGCCACACCGACAGAGGACGCTCCTACACTAGTTGATTGACACTGGTGTTTTAGTAAAGACCCGCCCCGAGTGAGAAGAAGCTTTTGGCCATTGTTTTTCGCCGCTGGAGCAAAATGGCACCTAAGCGAGTGTTGTGTACAGTTGTTGGGTGTAATAGCGAACACAGCAGTTGTCATTCACTACCTAGGGTTAGTGACCTAGGGTACCTACCTAGGGTTAGGTATTTGAGCCACTGAGGACGCAGTGGCTAAATTTAGTTTTTAAAGCTAACGTCCCCGCTGATTTACCTAAATGCGTTCATGTTTGCGATAATCATTTTTCACCAGACTGCTTTATAAATGCGGGTCAATATAAAGCAGGTTTTACTAGGAAGCTGCTCCTAAAAATGGATCTGTACTAACGCTTCGTGTTCCTGCTTCATCTTCACCAGGCTCGGTCAGTGTGATTTATTTTACTATGACTCTTTGCAGATCGCCTTTTCTAATAACCACGATGAATAGAACATGGTTATGGCTTCTTCTCTGTGTACATTCGTCTCTATATAATCCCTAATCGCCCGTTTATAATAAACAATGCATTAAGGTGATTGTCTAGTTGCAAACTGTGTACGTAGTCGGAAAACTATATTATGCTTACCTTTGTTACGTTAGATGGTTTATAACGATGTCTGTCGAAGATTAAGAAGTCATGTAAACACATATGTAAACACATCAGTAAACACATCGCGTTCATATCTCTCTCTGTAAGCTTCTCCGGTTTTTGTTGTTGTTGCTCGCGGCAGCACAACAGCCCGTTAATTCATGCCCATGCAGTGATGAGAAAGACAAATCGAGTCGATGCATGTCCATTCTTTTAATTTCTGCGTTGTCAGGCGATATTACAAACTTCCGCGTAGGTTCCGTACTTAAATCAAACCAAAAACGACTGAAGAAAACAGGCTCAGGCTCTATAATTCAGCGTTTTCTAGTTTGGACTGCATTACCCACAAAGCACTGCGTTGTGGGCAATGCTTTGTGGGTAATGCAGTCCAAAGCATTGCCCGTACTGGACTACACTTCCGTGGCTATACCCCACGTGTGTTGTGAAGACACGCCCCACAGAACTGGGGGGGGCGGGCTCAGCAGAGGTCATGACCATTTAAATTAGCATGTACTGAAACAGGTTGCTGAGAACAGAGCTAGTTTTTACCAGGTAAAAGTAGTGTTTTTTTTACACAATAATTTTGAATTTTTAATTAACGTATAATACAAACTTTTCATTAGGACCCTAAAGATCATATTAACATTTAATGAAAAATATGATGTGTAGGACCTTTAAAAATACGAGAAATAGCTTAAACCAAACTAACGTGACTAAACATCGCTAACAGCAGGTGACATTTATGTTTAGTATTTCGTTTCTATTTAGAAAGATGGGAATTAATTCCTGCTTACCTTTTCCACACACCTGCCAAACGTTTATCTTCTCAACAGACTGTGTTCTCTTCTCGCGATGTTTGATCTGCTATTTCCGTTTTTTTTTTTTAAAGTTTATAGTGACAAGATCTCTTTGGTTTATCTCAACATGATTAAATCTAATACATGTTATAATACATATATAATACAAGTTGTTGAATTTCATGCAAATACAACATAATTTATTCATGTTCATCTTGGAAACATAAAATTATTATGTACAAAACACATATTACATTTTAGTACATGTAACAGGTAGCCATGATCATTTTTTTGAGTGTATTTTGCATGTTGTCAAGTCGTGTCTGGCGTTCCACAGGGTTCAGTTTTGGGCCCACTGCTTTTTTCTCTTAACATGCTTACTCTGGGCAACATAATTCGTAAGCATGGTATTAGTTTTCATTGTTATCCTGATGACACACAGTCATGCGTTTTAGCAAAACCAGATGAGAAAAACTAGCTTACTAAAGTTGAGTAATGTGTGCAGGACATAAGAGACTGGATAATAATTAACTTCTTTCTGCTTCATCCTGATAAGACAGAAGTTCCATATGAAGTGATATGACCACATGCAGATAGAAGCAAGTTTTTTGATTACACTGTGACTTTAAATGGCCTTCTGTTCCATCAAGTGCAACAGTAAAAGACCTCAGTGTGATTATAGATTCCAGCTGTTCATTTGAAGTTGTGTAGATAATACAGGATAGCATTTTTTTTACCTCAAAAATATTGCCAAGATAAGGAATATTTTGTCACTAAACTATGCAGAAGTTCTACTAGGTCATGCTTTTACCACCTCTAGGTTGGACTATTGTAATGCCTTACTGTCTGGTTGTTCAACTAGGTGCATAAACAAGCTTCAGTTAGTCCAGAATGCAGAAGTGAGATTCCTCACTAAGACCAGAAGAAATGAGCACATCACACCTATCTTATCCACACTGCATTGGCTACTTGTGAAATTTCGCATTGATTTTAAGATGCTACTTTTGACGTAAAAAGCATTAAATGGTCTTACACCGCAGTATTTGAGTGAACTGCTAGTGTCTTACAATCCGTCATGCCTACTTCAATCAAAGGATGCAGGGTGTTTGTCAGTACCACGTATTATGAAAACTACAGCTGGAGGCGGAGATTTTTCTTACAAAGCCCCAAAGTTATGGAATAGCTCTGCGCTAAATATACATTCACCTTATACATTGTTTGACTGTGACCATACCTAACTGCTATCTCTCCTACTCTTCTCCTCTCTCTTTTTCTCTCTCCCTCTCTTTCTGTTGAGCTATACATGTCGCTCCTAAGCTGCCAGTGATCCAGACCCCCTCTGCCCTTTGGACCTGTCTGACTCGTCCTGGTGTCGCGCTTCTGGTCAGAGATCTCATTGCATGGATGCCCTGTGTGGTCTGCTTGGGAAGCGTGGGGTGCCTCGGGACGATTCCATTTTTACTATGAAGACGGGTCTGGCCTAGGCTAATGCTGACAGCTGTTCTCTAAGGACTCTGAGGATAGATCAGGACCTCTAGTTCAGTTTCCTGCAGTCTACCTGAACCTCCAATAATAAACTGGACTCTATAGTATATTACCTTAAACACTTCCAGCCTCCTAACACACAATGTAACTAAGGAGATTTGAAATGACATGAATAATAGGTTAATTATGGTCATATTATTATCGTATATGATAAATGAGCATGATTGGAGATCATTTAATTGCTTGATGTAGCTGCAGTGGTAAAATAAATTAGAGCTATGTGCAATAGTGAAAGTAAGAGCATTTTCATATTACACAATGTGATGAGAATTTACAGGATTGGGATAGCTGTGTGGCTATAAGAAATGCACTTCTTACTGAGACTCATCAGAAAAAAGGCTTCAATTTGCTGGAAAGTATAAAGATTGGACTTTGGAGCGATGAAAAAGGTCAGGTAATTTAATAAGTCCAGATTGGACATATTCCAGAGCGATACATACATCAGGGTAAGATAGCATGCACATAAAGCGATGCACCCATCATGCATAGTGGCTACTGTAAGCCTCTGGAGGCAGTGTTATGATCTGGGCCTGCTTCAGTTGCTGAGGTGTGGGTTCAGCCACATTATGTGGGGGGGCCAGTTGTTAAGGCATTGGACTACAGTTCGGAAGATCCCAGGTTCAAACCCACAACCACCAAGTTGCCATTATTGGGTCCTTGAGCAAGGCCCTTAACCCTCAACTGCTCAGATGTATAATGAGATAAAAATTTAAGTCGCTCTGGATAAGAGCATCTGCCAAATGCCTAAATGTAGATGCGGCAATAAAATGAGGTCATCTGATGACCTGAATGTATTGAATGATCACTTAAAGACTCAGATTTGTAATGGTAAAAGGGAAAAAAAAAGTTGAATTTAAAGCTGTGTTTAATAGTGAAAGTAAGAGCATTTCCCCCACCCTCTCTCTCTCTTACACACACACACCACACATTGTGATAAGAAAATTCACACATGGGTAACTAAAGCATCTATAAAATGTAGACACACAGTGTAAACACAACATTCAACAATTACTGATAAGTTTGATCAGATTTTTATTTATACAAGCCTTGATTGATGGATTTAATGTGCATGCAGCCCTCTGAATTGATAATTTTCTATTAACGGTGCACTTGTCAGATGGAAGCAATGAAAAGAGAAATGAAAAGAGTACATGGTCATTACAGCCTCTTATCTAGGGGCGGAACTCCTGCTGAAGAGTACAATAGGGGAACAAAGTCGGGGGAAGAGGGAAAGTTCAGCACTACTCTGAATAATGAAGACTATGAAGACTAAGTCAGCATATACTGTGCCTATTTAAGTTCAAAGTGTAGCAAAATGAGAAGAGTCCTGACACAGTTCCTGTATCTCCTTATCACTTTGCCCAACCTTTATTTCTGAAACAATGTTTGAAAGTGGAATGCAATGAAAATAAATTCCTTTATGAAAAAAAAATGCATAAATGATACATTTTACAGAAAGTCACATTCCCCATGTCCACTGAGAAGAGCTTTCTCATCTTCTGGGCCTTCCTTGGTCTCTAAAGCCATTCTCAGTTTCTGCCAAAATACCTGTGAGTTTTCTCCATGTTTGGGCCATTTGAGGTAGGTCTTCTTCTTTACCAGCTGACGCATCCGATAGTATGGAGACAGCTGACAGGTAGGAATGTCCTCCAGGAATATAAGGATTAATACATCTTTCTTTTCATCAAACAGTCTAAAGTTAGCCATCTGGATTTCCTTGGAGCACCACGTGCTCCTTAAATAATTATGTGTGATCAAGCATATGGTCTTATGACTGCTGTATATCCCATCCATGATGTTGTCTATGATGGATCTTCCTGGCTCAAAGTCTCTATGATGTAGACAGAGTCTCCAGCCCTGTTCGTCTTCCAAATTAGGAATCAGCTCTTCAACAACCCAAGGTTCATCCTGAGCATTGTATGAAATGAAGGCATCGTATTTGAATCCATGTTGCTGGTGCATCTGTTTCCGTTTGCTGTCATACAGGAAGGCGAGGAATAGGTAGTACGCATACAAAACCTGCCAGCGCAAGAACTGATAAATGAATGACCCCAGAAGAGTCAGCATAACTATGACAGAACTAAGTACAAACATGATGAAGTCTATATTCACGTTACACGACTCTATGTTCATGTCTAAAATGCTTTTACCTCTCAGAGATAAAGGGTAGCTACAAGTATATCTATTCAGGTAAAGAACCTGGGTGTAATTACTGGTTAAAGCCCAGTTGATAAAAAAAGCATTATTGCAGTCACAAGTGAAGGTGTTTTTTTGCAAGTCAAGATATGTCAGATGAGGGAGTGACCGAATCAACGTTTGATTAATGACGTCCAACTTATTCTCAGATGCTCTCAAGGCCGAAAGCCAAGAAAGGTTTGCATTAATTAAGAAATTCAGAGAATGAATCTGAGCACTGCTGATGATAAGCTTCCTCAGCTTTGGGATCGGGTGGAAAACTTCTGCGGTTATAGAGTCGTCGTCTGTGAACACGTTCTTTGAGAGGTCTAAAAACCAAAGGTTAGGAGTGGACTTGAACGTATCAGGATGGAGATTATTCAGGTTCATGCGTCCACCATAGAACATTGTTAAGGAAGTTAAACCTTGAAGCAGATTTGAGGGGAATTTACCAAAACCCCGTCTTTGACTATGAATAGACAAAATGTTTAGTGAATTCAAATAAAAAAATGGGGGATTTTGCAGCGTATCATCGTCGTACTGAATGACATTGCTACGCAGTTCTAGAATTTTCAGGTTAGGCATGCCAAAGAACACAGCTGGGTCTTTTATAGTTTTACCCGTTATCCTGTTAGAGTGAAGTAACATGTCTGTTAAATTTGTCAGCCCTAAAAATGCATATGGTTCAATCTCAAAAATCTGATTGTCCCCAAGATCAAGGGTTCTAAGACTAGACAAACTCTTAAAGCTCTCCTTACGAATCTTGCTTAACTTATTATATGTCAATTGCAAATACTTTAAGGAAGGAAGGCCTTGTTGAAAAGCATCGATCGTCAATAATTTATTCGTCCCCAGCTTTAAAATTTCAAGATTATTCAAATCTTTAAACACACATTGAAAAAGTTTTGAAATTTTGTTGCTGTACAAATATAGCGTATTTAACTGTGTTAAATTAGCAAAGTCTGTACAGGATAAATGACTAATACTGTTTCTACTGAGATCTAGATACTCAAGCATCAGAAGATTTTGAAACGAATTGTTGACCTCGGTGAGTTTATTGATTTGTAGATAGAGTTTCTTGAGCTGTGTTAGCTTTTTAAATATGAATGCAGAAATAGTAGATATTTCGTTATCTCCAAAGTCTAGCTCTGTCAAGTTAGAGCAGGGATCGAGCATATGAGCTGTCAGTTTTGAGATTCTGTTGTGCAGCATGCGTAGCACCTTGAGTCCAGGCAAGCATCCAGACTGTAAAAGAGTCTCTGGCTTCATCCATTTCAGTTCGCTTAATCTGAGTTTATACAAGGAAGCCCAGGTGATGTTCTGAAGTATTGCAGTGAGGTCCTCCTCTGGCATGTGTACTCCGGTCAGATTCAGTGCTTTTACTGAATTCAGAAAAGCCTTATCAGTAATATTCCATGGCATAGTCCCGTTTCGACCACAGTGTGATAAATCAAGGTAATCCAGATTTGGGAAAATGTTCTCAGTGATTTGGAACTTGGTCAATGGATTGTACGACAAATCAATCTTTTTCAGTGACAAAGCCATCCTTGACAAGTCGTATGAGTTGAAAACGTCAAATTTGTTGCTTCCGATGAGCAATTCCTCCAAGTTTGGAGACAAAAGCACTGGTCTGACGTTGGCAATCTGCCTGAGGTTATTTTCTGTAAGGTTCAGGATGGTCAAACTCCGAAGAGTGTTAAAAGCATATTCGTCAATGCTTTCGATTAAATTTCCATCAAGACGCAGCACTTGCAGGTTGACAAGACCGTCCAGTAGACCTCTTGCCACCGTTTTCAACTTGTTGTAGGCCAGATTAAGTTTAATCAAGTTGGGAAAATGCTTTGCAGTACCTTCTTGTATCTGTGAGATGTTACTGTTAGATAAGTTGAAACCTCTTAAGTTCCAAAGGTCCTCAAAGTCTTCAGCTTTGATGTTTGAAAAGTAGTTGAAGGACATGTCTATGAATCTGGCATTGCTGGGTATCGGGGAAGGAACCGTATAAAAGCCCATTTTATAGCAAAGAACTTTTAACTCCTGAGTGTTGTTTAAAGCACCCGAGACGGTGCAGTTTGTTAATGAAAACGCACTGACTTGGAAACTGAAGATGTATATACTGAGAAGAGCCAGTGACATTGTTGCCTGGAGACAAACCATTTTAAAATTTGTGGATGAGTTGCTCAACTGAATTGCTCAATTTCGATATCTTCTTCTTCGCAAAAACTGTAAGAAAAAATCATAGAAATCTCTCAGGTTTATTTTGTGAGAAAGATTCTATCTAGTTCTGGAAAAACAAAATGCAGATTCATACAAATGTTTATTATATCCGGATATTAAGGCAGATATATCATTTTGATTTAGTTAATACTAAAGCAGTTTAATCCACCAGACTGACTTAGGGTCATACAACACTATTTTACAGAAGCACAATCTTTTTTTAATGAAGTAGGAAATTTGAGAAACAAAGTTATTTTTTGTTTTGCACTGGTTTCACTTAATTATGCTTATGCTATTTAAATCTTCAATAAATTCATTTTAGAATAATACAGGTAATACTATTAAAAACAACAACTACTACTACTGCTACTACTACTAATAATAATTATAATAATAGACTAAAAACAATTTCAGTCTTTTTAATCATAGTATTAAACAGGCTCATAGCAACAAAACAATATTACTTTTGTGCTACCATTCAAAAATACATATGGAAAGGACTATACCTTCTTTTCTCCTAAACCACTTGAATGGTTTCCGAAGGCTTGTTTAACCATGACATGAGGAAGTATGTCATATAATGGAAAAAAATACAGAAGTATGGCCACTGTCTCATTCGGAAAAAAAAAAAAAAAAAAAAAACCTGTGGCGGTTCATTTCACTACAGTTACACATCACTTACACCACTAGATGGTGCCCATGATAAGTTTGTAGAACCTGGAGAAGGTGCCGGTGCTTCCAGTCCACCTGTAGGCCACTGAGAACATTTAAGGCATTTTCACTTAGATCGCCTAAGTCAAACTGCCATTCCTCGTTTGTGACACTATGTGGTCCGGCCCTAGACCGATCAGGGGGTGTGGCCAGACCTTTTGCAACACAATAAAATGATTTTCGTGGAGTGGCAATCTAAGGGGGAGCAAAATAATAATATGCAGCCGTAAGAAAGACTTCAGTTTGATTAGAACTCACTGAACTGGGACTAAACAGCTATGTGGCTACACGAAAACCACTTCTGAGTGAGACTCATCAGAAAATAAAAGGCTTCTGATTGCTAAAAAGCATAAATATTGGATTTTGAAGCAATAAATAAATTCAATTAAATTTTATTTATATAGCGCTTTTAACAATGGTCATTGTCACAAAACAGCTTTACAAAAATGAAAGAAATTCATTAAAAAATAATAATAAAAAAAGAAAATAAATATATATAAAATAAAATAATATAATAATAATAATAATAATAATAATAAATTGTGTATGTGTGAGAAAAATGTGTCTAGATAATAATGAAATGAATGAATGAAATTTCTCTGATGAGCAAGCCAAGGGTGACGGCGACAGTGGCAAGGAAAAACTCCCTGAGATGGCAATAGGAAGAAACCTTGAGAGGAACCAGACTTAACAGGGAACCCATCCTCATTTGGGTAATAACAGATAGAGATGATATAACATCATGTGTGTTATGCAGCTGAAAGTACAGTACAATATAACAGAAATTCTTTAAATTAACATGAAGTCCAGTTCAACATAGGGATGAGTCAGTAGGTGCAGAGGGCAGATGGAATCTGGATCAATGGGAGCACAGGAGCAGGATGTGTAGCTCCAACCTTAATAAGGCAGAATTCAGCTGGAGCTGGTCCTTTTCTGGAGGCCTCAGGATCCTCGCAGGGTTGGCCTTTGTCTACTGAAGCTGGCACAATCTCCAGGTGCCTCGGGATGTACAGAAAAGTACAGAACAGATGGAGAGAGTTAGCGTAGTTGCCATTCAGAATAGAGGTACTTAAGTATAAAGTTATGGGATGAGTTACGCGTATGCCAGATTAAAGAGATGCGTCTTATACTTTTAAACTGGGAAACTGTGTCTGAGCCCCGAACACTGTCTGGAAGGCTATTCCAAAGTTTTGGAGCTAAATATGAAAAAGCCCTACCCCCTTTTGTAGATTTTGAAATTCAGGGAATTACAAGAAGTCCAGAGTTTTGTGATCTTAAGGAGTGGATTGTACCATATCAGAAGACTGGTTAGGTATGTGGGAGCTAAACCATTTAAAGCCTTGTATGTAAATAATACTATTTTGTAATTAATTCTAAACTGAACAGGTAGCCAGTGCAGGGATGATAATATTGGGGTTATATGATCATATTTTCTGGATCTAGTGAGAACCCTGGCGGCTGCATTTTTGGACTAACTAAAGCTTGTTTATTGCGGATGCAGGACAACCACCTAGTAATGCATTACAATAGTCCAGTCTGGAGGTCATGAATGCATGAACTAGCTTTTCTGCATCAGATATGGATAGGATACTCTTAAGTTTGGCAATATTTCTAAGATGGAAAAAGGCTGTTTTTGTGATATTGGAAATATGATTTTCAAAAGACAAGTTACTGTCTAATATTACGCCCAGGTCATTTACTGTTGAGCTAGTAGTAACAGTACATCCTTCTAAACGCAGGCTGAATTGTGAAAGCTGTTGTGTGCTGGTTTTTGGGCCGATGAGTAATATCTCTGTCTTATCTGAGTTTAGTAAAAGAAAGTTATTGGTCATCCAATCTTTTATGTCCTGGACACACTCGGTTAATCTAGACAACTTAGGTATTTTGTCTGGTTTTGTTAAGATATATAATTGGGTATCATCAGCATAACAATGGAAACTAATCCTATATCTTCTAATGATGTTACCCAAGAGAACCATGTAAATTGAGAACAGGAGAGGTCCTAAAACTGACCCTTGTGGGACCCCATATTTCACTGGCATTACACCAGACGGTTCTCCATTTAGATCTACAAAATTGTATCGATCAGACAGGTATGATCTAAACCATTTTAATGCCTGTCCCTGAATACCTATGTGATTTTGTAAGCTATCTATGAGAATATTATGATCTATAGTGTCGAATGCAGCACTAAGATCAAGCAAAACTAGTATTGAGATGCAGCCTTGGTCCAAAGCTAAAAACAAGTCGTTTGCAATCTTAACTAGTGAAGTTTCTGTACTTTGATGGGGCCTGAAACCTGACTGAAATTCTTCTAGGATGTTGTTTTCCTGCAAAAATGTGCATATTTGAGCTGATACTACTTTTCTAATATTTTTTATATAAAGGGGAGGTTTGAAATCGGTCTATAATTTGTTATTTCATTTGCGTCCAAATTAGATTTTTTAAGAAGCGGCTTAATAACTGCCAACTTGAAAGGTTTAGGGACGTGACCTAGATGTAATGAAGAATTAATAATGTTTAAAAGTGGCTCTCCAACCGTATGCATCACTTCTTTCAAAAATCTGGTTGGGATTGGGTCTAAGAGGCACGTTGTTGAATTAGCTGAGGTGATAAGTTTATACAGCTCTTCCTGTCCTATACCTGTAAAGCACTGAAAAACTAAATGTGAAACTTTAGGCTGAACTAGATTATGAGATCCTATTGGAGGTTGAACTTCCATTATTTTTTTCCTTATGCTATCGATTTTTTTTTATTAAAGAAGTCCATAAAATCTTCACTACTAAAATGTTGTGGAGTACTCTCTGCAGGCATCTTAGGTTTTGTTAGGCAAGCTACTGTACTAAATAAGAACTTGGGATTGTTTTGGTTTCTTGCTATCAGTTGGCTAAGATGCTCGGTCCTAGCAGTTTTTAGAGCCTGTCTATAGCTGCACATACTGTCTTTAAATGCAATTCGAAAAACTTCTAATTTAGTTTTTCTCCATTTTCACTCGAGGTTACGGGTTGCTCTCTTTAGAGCGTGAGTATGACTATTGTACCAAGGAGCAAGTGTTTTATCTCTGACTTTTTTTAATCTAATGGGAGCAACAGTGTCTAATGTACTGGTAAAAATAGTACCCATGCTGCTAGTCACTTCATCTAGATCGTCTGCATTTAGGGGTCTAATAAATAATTGAGATAGATCCGGCAGATTACTCGTGAATCTGTCTTTAGTAGTTGGATTCATATTTCTAACAAATCAATAGCATGGGAAGACACAGCTAATCTGTTTAAATTGTTAAATTGTGAATGTTAAAGTCTCCTACTATCAACACTTTGTCAGAGTTAACCAATAGGTCTAAAAGCAGATGTATGGAGTTAATTATGTGCCAAAATTTAACAAACAAATACAATCTGCTTTGCAAAGAAAAAAATTGACTTTCTCACAAATGCGCCCAACCTATTTTCTCACAAATGCGCCAACCTATTTTCTCACAAATGCAATGGAGCAACTTCCTTTTCCAAAATAGCAGATGGCGCTATCGGTCAATTTACTCTATTCTCCCGAGACCTCAAACAACGTGTTTATATGGTTTACCCTTATGTCCCAGAGGAATATGAGCGGGGAACAGTTTTGAGGTGTCTATTATATATCCAGACAGCCAGACATATTAACAATCCACTATCTTTAGGATAGAGCCCTGTAGGGGAATACAGTTATCAAACCACAGTTGCATTTCAATTAACTATTAAAGGCTGAAAGAACTGCCATCATGTTTGGCTTTTTATATCCATAACGGACGTATGCGACATGATGCATCAAAATCTTGTATAATTAGTGATCATATCTTCATTCAAATAATCTGTGTCTGTAGTACAATCCTACATTGTAAACAGCTGTTGCAGCCCGAGGTGTAGATACAGTAAGATGCAAGAATCATTGTATTAGACAGCATGCATGAAATTTATGAAACTTTTTACAAGCAGGTTTTTTAATAGAATTCTGTCTGTAATTCAGTATGTTTACTGTTTATTTAAAGCTTTTCCCCCTTATAGCTTTGATAAAGATTATTTTAATGTAGATATGATCACTAATTATAAAAGATTTTGATGCATCATGTCGCATACGTCCGTTATGGATAAAAAAAAGAGTCAAACATGATGGCAGTTCTTTTAGCCGTCAATAGTTATTTAAAATGCAGCTGTGGTTTAATATTACTGTATTCCCCTACAGGGCTCTATCCTAAAAATAGTGGATTGTTAATATGTCTGGATATATAATAGACACTTCAAAACTGTTCCCCACTCATATTCCTCTGGGACATAAGGGTAAATCATATAAAGACGGTGTTTGAGGTCTCGGGAGAATAGAGTAAATTGACCGATAGCACCATCTGCTGCAAAGCAGCAAAGCTTTGCAAAGCAGATTGTGTTTGTTTGTTAAATTTTGGCACATAATTAACTCCATACAGATGTCCAAATTCTTTAAGAAAATCGGCATATGGCCCTGGGGGTCTGTACACGGTGGCCATTGTAAAATATAGCGCGGGTTTTTTATGTATTTCATTAAGTGCAACATTAATGATGAGCACTTCAAATGAGTTAAACCTGGGCCTTATTTTCTGGGTAACAGTGAGTACATCATTGTAGATAGTGGCGCCACCACCACCGCGACCAGTTAGACGGGGCTCGTGCTTATAAAAATATCCTGACGGAGTAGGCTCATTCAGACCAATATATTCATTTGGTTTAAGCCAGGTTTCGGTGAGGCAGAGTGCGTCAAGGTAATAATCTGATATCATTTCATTAACAATAAGTGCTTTAGGCGCAAGGGATCCATTGTTGCGAAGTCCAACATGTCCAACAAAACCTGGGCCTATTCCATAGCGATGGGCGTGTAAGTAAGAAGGTAAGCTCATAAAGCGATGTACCCATCATGCATTGTGGCCACTGTACAAGCCTTTGCAGGGAATTTTATAATCTCGGGTTGTTTCAGTTGATCAGGTGTAGGCTTAGCAACGTTATGTGGCAATACAATGAAGTCAGCTGACGACCTGAATGTACTGAATCAATATTTAAGAGAGTGAAGGTGCATGGTTAAAACAACAACAACTGAAATTTAAAGTTAAAGCTTTGTTTAATAGGTAAATAAGACCATTTCCCCATGCACACACACACTGTGATAAGAGCATTAAAAGTCATCTTGGGTAACTGAAGCATTTAAATTTATAAAATGTTGACACATTGTGTGAACCAACCATCAATTACTAATTGGTTTACCCAAATTTTTATTTATACAAGCAACAGTTGGTTGATTTAAGGGATTTAATAGGTATTCATCCTTCTGATTTGACAGTTTTCTATTAACTGTGAACTTTGTGTAAGATGTATAAAAAGAAAAGAGTACATGGCCTTGTATCTAGTGGCCGGGACTCAGTCAGCATGTACTACGCTTATTTACATTTAAAATTAGAAGAGATGCTGACACAGTTTCCATCTCTCCTCATCACTTTCCCCAAACTTTATTGTTAAACCTTTATTTCTGACACAGAAATTGAGAGTGGAATGCAATAAAAACATGCATAAATGATACACTTTACAGAAGGTCAGGTTCCCCATGTCCACTTAGAAGAGCTTTCTTTGCTTCTGGGCCTTCCTTGGTCTCCAAAGCCTTTCTCAGATTCTGCCAAAATAAACCTGTGTCTTCTCCATGTTTGGGCCATTTAAAGTAAGTCTTCTTCTTTACCAGCTGACGCATCCGATAGTAAGGAGACAGCTGAAGGGTAGGAATGTCCTCCAAAAATATCAGGATTAATACATCTTTCTTTTCATCAAACAGTCTAAAGTTAGCCATCTGGATTTCCTTGGAGCACCACGTGCTTCTTAAATAATTATGCGTGATCAAGCATATGGTCTTACGACTGCTGTATATCCCATCCATGATGTTGTCTATGATGGATCTTCCTGGCTCAAAGTCTCTATGATGTAGACAGAGTCTCCAGCCCTGTTCGTCTTCCAAATTAGGAATAAGTTCTTCGACAACCCAAGGTTCGTCCTGGGCGTTGTAGGAAATGAAGGCATCGTATTTGAATTCATGTTGCTGGTGCATCTGTTTCCGTTTGCTGTCATACAGGAAGGCGAGGAATAGGTAGTACGCATACAAAACCTGCCAGCGCAAGAACTGATAAATGAATGACCCCAGAAGAGTCAGCATAACTATGACAGAACTGAGTACAAACATGATGAAGTCTATATTCACGTTACACGACTCTATGTTCATGTCTAAAATGCTTTTACCTCTCAGAGATAAAGGGTAGCTACAAGTATATCGATTCAGGTAAAGAACCTGGGTGTAATTACTGGTTAAAGCCCAGGTGATAAAAAAAGCATTGTTGCAGTCACAAGTGAAGGTGTTTTTCTGCAAGTCGAGATATGTCAGATGAGGGAGTGACTGAATCAACGTTTGATTGATGACGTCTAACTTATTCTCAGGCGCTCTCAAGGCCGTAAGCCTAGAAAGGTTTGCATTAATTAAGAAATTCAGAGAATGAATCTGAGCACTGCTGATGATAAGCTTCCTCAGATTTGGGATCGGGTGGAAAACTTCTGCGGTTAAGGAGTCGTCGTCTGTGAACACGTTCTTTGAGAGGTCTAAAAACCAAAGGTTAGGAGTGGACTTGAACGTATCAGGATGGAGATTATTCAGGTTCATGCGTCCACCGTAGAACATTGTTAAGGAAGTTAAACCTTGAAGCAGATTTGAGGGGAATTTACCAAAACTTCGTCTTTGACTATGAATAGACAAAATGGTCAAAGAATTTAATTTAAAAAACGGGGGATTTTGCAACTTATCATCATCGTAATGAATGACATTGCTACGCAGTTCTAGGGTTTTCAGGTTAGGCATGCCAAAGAACACAGCTGGGTCTTTTATAGTTTTACCCGTTATCCTGTTAGAGTGAAGTAACAAGTCTGTTAGATTTGTCAGCCCTGAAAATGCATGTGGTTCAATCTCAAAAATCTGATTGTCACCGAGATCAAGGGTTCTAAGACTAGACAAACTCTTAAAGCTCTCCTTACGAATCTTGCTTAACTTATTATATGTCACTTGCAAAAACTTTAAGGAAGGAAGGCCTTGTTGAAAAGCATCGATCGTCAATAATTTATTCGTCCCCAGCTTTAAAATTTCAAGATTATTCAAATCTTTAAACACACATTGAAAAAGTTTTGAAATTTTGTTGCTGTACAAATATAGCGTATTTAACTGTGTTAAATTAGCAAAGTCTGTACAGGTTAAATGACTAATACTGTTTCTACTGAGATCTAGATGCTCAAGCATCAGAAGATTTTGAAACGAATTGTTGACCTCGCTGAGTTTATTAACTTGTAGATAGAGTGTCTTAAGCTGTGTTAGCTTTTTAAATATGGGCGCAGAAATAGTAGATATTTCGTTATCTCCAAAGTCTAGCTCTGTCAAGTTAGAGCAGGGATCGAGCATATGAGCTGTCAGTTTTAAGATTCTGTTGTGCAGCATGCGTAGCACCTTGAGTCCAGGCAAGCATCCAGACTTTAAAAGAGTTTGTGGGTTCATCCATTTCAGTTCGCTTAATCTGAGTTTATACAAGGAAGCCCAGGTGATGTTTTGAAGTACTGCAGTTAGGTACTCCTCTGGCATGTGTACTCCGGTCAGATTCAGTGCTTTTACAGAATTCAGAAAAGCCTTATCAGTAATATTCCATAGCATAGTCCCGTTCCGACCACAGTGTGATAAATCAAGGTAATCCAGATTTGGGAAGATGTTCTCAGTGATTTGGAACTTGGTCAATGGATTGTAAGACAAATCAATCTTTTTCAGTGACAAAGCCATCCTTGACAAGTCGTATGAGTTGAAAGCGTCAAATTTGTTGCTTCCGATAAGCAATTCCTCCAAGTTTGGAGACAAAAGTACTGGTCTGACGTTGGCAATCTGTCTGAGGTTATTTTCCGTAAGGTTCAGGATGGTCAAACTCCGAAGAGTGTTAAAAGCATATTTGTCAATGCTTTCGATTAAATTTCCATCAAAACGCAGCACTTGCAGGTTGACAAGACCGTCCAGTACACCTCTTGCCACCGTTTTCAACTTGTTGTAGGCCAGATTAAGTTTAATCAAGTTGGGAAAATGCTTTGCAGTACCTTCTTCTATCTGTGAGATGTTACTGTTAGATAAGTTGAAACCTCTTAAGTTCCAAAGGTCCTCAAAGTCTCCAGCTCTGATGTTTGAAAAGTAGTTGAAGGACATGTCTATGAATCTGGCATTGCTGGGTATCGGGGAAGGAATCGTATAAAAGCCCATTTTATAGCAAAGAACTTTTAACTCCTGAGTGTTGTTTAAAGCACCCGAGACGGTGCAGTTTGTTAATGAAAACGCACTGACTTGGAACATGAAGATGTATATACTGAGAAGAGCCAGTGCTTGCCAGAACATTGTTGCCTGGAAACACACCATTTTTTTATTTGTGGATGTCTTGCTCAATTTCAGATAGCCTTATTGAGCAAGAGCTGTAAAGAAAAATCATATAAATCTCTCAGATTTATTTTGTGGGAAAGATTCTATCTAGTTCTGGAAAAACAAAATGCAGATTCATATACAGTAAAACTTCATTATATCTGGATATCAAGGCAGATACTGTATGCAACTTTAATTTAGTATAAAGTTAATACTAAAGCAGTTTAATCCACCAGACTGACTTAGGGTTATACAACATTATTTTAATGAAGGAGGAAATTTGAGAAGTCATTTTGGTTTTGCAATGGCTTTACATAATTATTCTTATACTATTTTAATCTTTAATCAATTAATTTTAAGATAATTCAGGTAATACCTTTTTAAAAAATAAACAACTTCTACTACTAATGATAATAATAATAATAATAATAATAATAATGATAATAATATGGCCTGAAAACCATTTTAGTCTTTTTAATCATAGTATTAAACAGGCTCATAACATCAAAACAATGTTACTTTTGTGCTACTATTAGAAAATAAACATGAAAAGGACTATACCTTCTTTTCTCCTAAACCACTTGAATGGTTTCCGAAAGCTTGTTTAACCATGACATGAGGAAGTATGTCATATAAGGGAAAGAATACAGAAGTATGTCCACTGTCTCACTTGGAGAAAGAAAAAAACAACAACAACCCTGTGGTGGTTCATTTCACTACAGTTACACATCACCCACACCACTGGGTGGTGCCCATAATAAGTTTGTAGAAGCTGGAGAACGAGCCAGTGCTTCCAGTCCACCTGTAGGCCACTGAGATGATGTTTACCACTTACAGTAGTTCACCTGACTTTGTTTAAACTCTCTGTGTGTAGTTCTTTTGTGAGAGCTGTGCAGAAGTGATCATTTAAGGCAGTTTTACTTAGAGCGCCTTTTGGAACTTGTGGTATGGTGAACCACCTTCCTTCTAAAAAATACACATCTTCTTCTAAATAACACTCTTTTGATTGACAAATTAATTATAGCTTCTGCCTTTCTGCCTTTAGACAAGGACACATCCCCCATTTCTCATTTGTGACACTATGGGGTCCGGCCCTAGACCGATCAGGGGGTGTGGCCAGACCTTTTGCAACACACTAAATGATTTTTATGGGGTGGCAATCTAGGGTGGAGCAAAATAATAATATGCAGCCATAATGTGGTGCCCCTTGTATGTGCATGGTGTGATTTACAGATGACATAAAAGTCACCCACCAACTTACATACTGTAACATATATGATCCAATACAATATCATCATGATACCTAATCGCTGTTCCGATTCAATATATGTGTGTGTGTAAAAGAAAATCGAATTTGGAGTCAGTGTGGCGATACATCAATCTCCATACAAAAGAATTGTAATATGTACTGTATATTATTGATCTACAGTGTTTAAAGTGACCAAAGAATTGGCCATGTGTCTCTTTTAGGTTGGCTCTGGTATTGTACATGCATAGAAACCAGACTGAATCTTATGGAGACCAGAGGTGAAAAAAATCTGATACATTCAATGAGGCCCCATCAGTAGAGAACAACGATACACTGTTATGTATAAGTAAATTAGTAATGACTCCTTATTAACATTCTATCTATAAACTTACTTTTAATTGAAAAAAAGCCATTATGTGAACTACCCTCACAAACTGTATGAGAATTGTATGTTGTAGCCTCAACTGCACTCACCCAAAGATAATTACTACTACTACTACTACTAATAATAATAATAATAATAATAATGGCCTGAAAACCATTTTAGTCTTTTTAATCATAGTATTAAACAGGCTCATAACATCAAAACTATTACTTTTGTGCTACGATTAGAAAATAAATATGAAAAGGACTATACCTTCTTTTCTCTTAAACCACTTAAATGGTTTCTGAAGTTTTGTTTAACCATGACGTGAGGAAGTATGTCATATAAGGGAAAGAATACAGAAGTATTTCCACTGTCTCACAACAACCATGTACATTAGTAGTACTTTTGTTGACTTAAAAACACCTTAAATGCCATTTTTTTCCATTTGTTTTTTTACTAGAGGGCATATAGAGCCATTACAGGAGCATCTCATAGAGTGCTGCGTGACCACCAGTGCTAATGCAATAGAGCGTTTGTGGTCACATGGCCAGAGGCTAACTATGAACGACAGTGCCTGGGTCTTTACATCCAACATATATTTATTCTATGAAAACCACATGGCGTATTGAGTGAATTTACAATAACCATTCTTCCTTGCGGAACTCGAGCATGGTGAATGATAAGATTTCTATTGTCCATTGTTAAAGAGTAACTGCCTGGTTCCCTCAGTCTTGTTTTTTCAAGCGTGTTTCAGAGATTAAAGGCATATTTTAATATCAATATATAAAATTGTCATCAATTTCTGTCATCAAAAAATCACTAGTTTTGTAACATGCCAACGGATATGATCTCTCGTTGTATTTAAGTGATGTTCTTCAGCTCTTTAAGCCCGGTGTACCACTTAAAACACATCGGACAACTCGTTGCAGCATCCCCATAAACTTGCCGAATTATGTCAAACGTCTCTGTGGCAGATTTGCTCAGCTTTAAACAGAATTTTTACATTCACTCTTTGTTCCAACTTGCTGTCCACAATGAAATAGCAGACATAGTAATAATGCAAGCGGTCAGAATGGTACCGGTTGCACAGCTCCTGCTAGCCCACCCTAAAACAGCTTCAACGCTTCTGGGAAAGCTTTCCACAAGGTGTAGGAGTGTGTTTATAGAAAATGTTAACCTTTCTTTCAGAAGTGTGTTAGTGGGGTCAGACATTGATGTTGAACAAGAGGGCCTGGCTCACAGTCTCTGCTCTAATTAAACCCAAAGGTGTTCTATCGGGTTAAGGTCACGACGCAGTAGGCCAGTCATGTTCTTCCACATCCATGTCTTTGTGAACCTTGCTATGTGCACTGCTGCTTAGTCATGTTGAAACAGGAAGTGGACATCCCCAATCTGTTCCCATAAATCTTGGCAAGTGCCCAACTGAGACTCGACCATCGGGTTGCCAGACAGAGAACATGTCTCCACTGCTCTAGAGCAGGGGTCTCCAAACCAGTCCTGGAGGGCCAGTGACCAGCAGAGTTTGTTGTCACCTGTGACAGCTGTGTTGGACACTGGCCCTCCAGGAGTGGATTTGAAGAGCCCTGCTCTAGAGTCAAGTGGCGGTATGCTTTATCCGATGCTTTGGACTGCACTTTGTGATTTAAGGCTTGGACGCAGCATGAAAATCCATTTCATGAAGCTCTCCATGCCTTGTTCATAAGCTAATCTACAGGCCACATGAACTTTAGAGGTCTGTAGTTATAATCGCCCAGGGGGTTGTTAGTCTTTGAGCTGCTCCCATCAAGAGGTTGCCACAGATGACCATCTGATCACCCCACAAGAAATTTTTGGCACAGGTTTTATGCTGGATGATCTTTCTGACGCAACCTTCCCATTTTATCCAGGCTTGGGACCAGCACTGCATCCATTGGCTGGGGTGTGGCCTGGCATCCTATCACTCTACCACACTGGAATTCACTGAGCTCCTGAAAGCGATCCATTCTTTTACATGTTTGTAGAAGTGGTCTGCATGCCTGGGTGCTTGATTTTATACAGCTGTAACCATGCAAATGATTGAAACACCTGAATTCAATCATTTGGATGGGTGCTATGCCTTTTTATGCAGTAGTTCTATTTTAAGAAGGTGCTAAAAGTCTAGAGGTATTTTTCCTCACCAGAGTTGTTTAGCCTTGGCTGGCAAACATGTGTCTCTTTGCGTGGTGTTTACATGCCGAGTTAGCTAGCATGCTAAAACAGTTACACACGAAGTGCTTGTTTATTCATTAGGTTTTAGTTTTAAAAACATTAATGCTATTTTCTAATATTACGTTTAAGTATTACAGATAAGATAACTTGCTTTTTTTTTTAGCTAACTCATTAGCTTGGTTGTATAGAGCTGAGCTGAGCTAAATAGCCTCGGTACAAACTCAATAATAATAATGATATAAATAAACTTGTGGACCCACCATTTGCGAAAGGAACCATTTAGGTGGTAGTGAAGGTCGAGGGCCTCGATGGACCAGACGAGAGCAGCAGAAGCTTTTCTGGGGGACGTGGAATGTCATTTCTCTGTCGTCACATTGAGTGACATATGTTATGACCCGCAAGATGTTGGTCGCTGCATGTGTTTTGTATGTGTGTGTGTTGCTGTGCTTTGGCGCGCATTTGTATTGTGTCTAGGTCACGCGGCGTTCCAGAATCCACTCCAGGTTTTCTGACCTCCGCTACACTGGCATCTACCTCACCCGCAGCACAGTCGCTTCCGCCCTGAGGGTGACGTCATTAACTTGAGACCATTCATAAACCAGTGAGAGTCGCGAAAAAGGAAAGGCGTGTAGACGAGGCGTTGGTTTTATTTGAGAGAGAGAGAGCGCGACAGACAGACAGACAGACAGGGGGAGTTTTTGATTTGTGATTGTGACTTTTTGATCTTGGACTGTGTTTTTTGCTTTTGTTTATTGCCTCCCATACACTTCGATTATTGCTTTGCCCCTTGTTTATTTGTTTGTAGATAACATCACTGTATGTTTGTGCACTCACCGGTAGTAGGGGTGACATTTGAGATTTTTATTATCAATGTTTTGAGATCACATTTAATCATTTCTCCATCTCTCTCCAGGTGGCGATCCTATAAATCCCCTAGAAGGAGTTTAGCAAATTCCATTGTGTGTGTTTTGCAAATGACCCAATATAACTGACTTTCTTTTGAGTAGAGCCCATGACATGCAATGCAAAAGTTGTTTCGCTCAATGAGCGCTCAATCTGCACCAGGTTTCACATGTATACAAGCAAGTGTGTATGAACCATGCAGCAAAATGCAGCCCGGGGACCAGCCGCGCAGCCGTCCTAATGGCAGCAGAATCCAACCTGCCTGCAGATTTTCATGACCTTTTGAACATGTTAAGACCCCCAAAAAATCACAGAGAAACACTCCAAAATTCTTGTGGACAGCCTTTCAAGAAGAGTGAATGCTGTTATAGCTGCAAAAGGGAGACCAGCATGAGAAAATAAATATTAAATATTGAATTATATGTATTTGGATACAAGGTCATTGTACGTTTGGCTAAAAAAAATTTCTCCATGGAAGTATGAAAGTATATGTTTATTGCGTTGTCAGAGGGGTCTATTTCAATATTGGCAGATTGGCCTGACTTAAGCAAAGCCACCAATTAAGGGCATTTGAATTGACATGAATTGCGTTCATTATTGTCTTATCGCATATAATAAATTAGCATGTTCAGAGATTACTTAATTGCTTGATGAAGCTGCATTTTAAAAAGAAATCAGAGCTATGTGCAATAAAGAAAGTAAAGCCCAATCCCAATTCTACCCCTTACCCGTACCCGAAATTTTCAACATGGCTGCTCACTCGAGCAAGCAGACCCATAAATGTAACTAATTTTTGCCATTAATAAGGATTTTTATGACAAGTTTTCATTATATGTATATTACCTTTAGTCTTGTGTTTGTGTTTATGGTGATGTTTTGTAAAGAAACGTTTGCAAAAAAATCGCTAAAGTTTGCTAGCGGATAGCACCGATTGCGCGATATTACAAAAATATATTTTTATGTCATATACACTTTACTGCATGCTACAAACAAATATGAAAGTTCAGTAGTGTCATGTTGCTGGTACAAAGGGGGTCGGACACAAGCGCAGGTGCAGTTACCAAGAGTGTTTTATTTAATTATTACTAGTTGAAACAAAAGGTCTTTGTAAACATAAATCAGAATATCCTTATCCTCCCAGGATACAAGGGTGTGGGGTTTAGACCCGCGACTTCGTGGTCGGTTCACTCCTGGGGAACACGTAAAGTACTCTTGGTCATGACATACAAACACAAACAGATTTTCTCACACAGAACGGTGGACGGACAGGAAGCTACGGGGTCGACTGGATTAAATAGGGGAGCACATAAGGGAAACACAGGTGACACTAATTTAGAACTAATAACGGGACACATACACACAGACACACCAGGGGGAGACAAAGCTACGGCTCAGTCCGGAGACCCCGATCTTCCTCCCTGAGACCGCGGTGGCACAGGTGTTACAAGTAGCACGGCAGTTTGCCGAGCATTTGATAACGCATTGTTTGTTTTGCTTACGGCCATACTGTATGTGTACATGTAAATTAAAGGATACGTATGATGACATATAACAGTGTTGTAGTGGTGTCCCATTTCTTAGGGGAAATGTTTTAACCTTTCCACTTCGTTTCAGCGAGGGGTAGGGGAAGGGGTAGAAAATAGAATTGGGATTGGGCTTACGAGTATTTCCATACACACACACTGTGATGAGAGCATTAATAGTCATCTTGGGTAACTGAAGCATTTGGATTTATAAAATGTTGACGCATTGTGTGAACCAACCAACAATTACCAATTGGTTTAACCCATTTTTTATTTATACAAGCAATAATTGGTTGATTTAAGAGATTTAATAGGTATTCATCCTTCTAATTTGACAGTTTTCTATTAACTGTGAACTCTGTGTAAGATGTATTAAAAGAAAAGAGTACATGGCCTTGTATCTAGTGGCCGGGACTTAACCACAGAAAAGAAACCACAGAGACGTGCCATTTAGCACTACTTGGAATAATGAAGACTCAGTCAGCATGTACTACGCTTATTTACATTTAAAATTAGAAAAGATGCTGACACAGTTTCCATTTCTCCTCAGACTTTCCCCAAACTTTATCATTAAACCTTTATTTCTGACACAGTGTTTGAGAGTGGAATGCAATAAAAACAAATTTCTTTATAAAAAAAAAATGCATAAATGATACACTTTACAGAAGGTCAGGTTTCCCATGTTCACTTAGAAGAGCTTTCTTTGCTTCTGGGCCTTCCTTGGTCTCCAAAGCCTTTCTCAGATTCTGCCAAAATACCCCTGTGTCTTCTCCATGTTTGGGCCATTTAAGGAAAGTCTTCTTCTTTACCAGCTGACGCATCCGATGGTATGGAGACAGCTGACAGGTAGGAATGTCCTCCAGAAATATCAGGATTAATACGTCTTTCTTTTCATCAAACAGTCTAAAGTTAGCCATCTGGATTTCCTTGGAGCACCACGTGCTTCTCAAATAATTATGCGTGATCAAGCATATGGTCTTACGACTGCTGTATATCCCATCCATGATGTTGTCTATGATGGATCTTCCTGGCTCAAAGTCTCTATGATGTAGACAGAGTCTCCAGCCCTGTTCGTCTTTCAAATTAGGAATCAGTTCCTCAACAACCCAAGGTTCGTCCTGGGCGTTGTAGGAAATGAAAGCATCGTATTTGAATCCGTGTTGCTGGTGCATCTGTTTCCGTTTGCTGTCATACAGGAAGGCGAGGAATAGGTAGTACGCATACAAACCTGCCAGCGCAAGAACTGATAAATGAATGACCCCAGAAGAGTCAGCATAACTATGACAGAGCTGAGTACAAACATGATGAAGTCTATATTCACGTTACACGACTCTATGTTCATGTCTAAAATGCTTTTACCTCTCAGAGATAAAGGGTAGCTACAAGTATATCGATTCAGGTAAAGAACCTGGGTGTAATTACTGGTTAAAGCCCAGGTGATAAAAAAAGCATTGTTGCAGTCACAAGTGAAGGTGTTTTTCTGCAAGTCGAGATATGTCAGATGAGGGAGTGACTGAATCAACGTTTGATTGATGACGTCTAACTTATTCTCAGGCGCTCTCAAGGCCGTAAGCCTAGAAAGGTTTGCATTAATTAAGAAATTCAGAGAATGAATCTGAGCACTGCTGATGATAAGCTTCCTCAGATTTGGGATCGAGTGGAAAACTTCTGCGGTTATAGAGTCGTCGTCTGTGAACACGTTCTTTGAGAGGTCTAAAAACCAAAGGTTAGGAGTGGACTTGAACGTATCAGGATGGATTTTATTCAGGGTTATGCGTCCACCATAGAACATTGTTAAGGAAGTTAAACCTTGAAGCAGATTTGAGGGGAATTTACCAAAACTTCGTCTTTGACTATGAATAGACAAAATGTTCAGTGAATTTAAATAAAAAAATGGGGGATTTTGCAACTTATTATCATCGTAATGAATGACATTGCTTCGCAGTTCTAGGGTTTTCAGGTTAGGCATGCCAAAGAACACAGCTGGGTCTTTTATAGTTTTACCTGTTATCCTGTTAGAGTAAAGTAACAAGTCTGTTAGATTTGTCAGCCCTGAAAATGCATGTGGTTCAATCTCAAAAATCTGATTGTCTCCAAGATCAAGGGTTCTAAGACTAGACAAACTCTTAAAGCTCTCCTTACGAATCTTACTTAACTTATTATAAGTAAATTCCAAACACTTCAAAGAAGGAAGGCCTTGTTGAAAAGCATCGATCGTCAATAATTTATTCGTTCCCAGCTTTAAAATTTCAAGATTATTCAAATCTTTAAACACACATTGAAAAAGTTTCGAAATTTTGTTGCTGTACAAATATAGCGTATTTAACTGTGTTAAATTGGCAAAGTCTGTACAGGTTAAATGACTAATACTGTTCCTACTGAGATCTAGATACTCAAGCATCAGAAGATTTTGAAACGAATTGTTGACCTCGCTGAGTTTATTAACTTGTAGATAGAGTGTCTTAAGCTGTGTTAGCTTTTTAAATATAGGCGCAGAAATAGTAGATATTTTGTTATCTCCAAAGTCTAGCTCTGTCAAGTTAGAGCAGGGATCGAGCATATGAGCCGTCAGTTTTGAGATTCTGTTGCGCCGCATGCGTAGCACCTTGAGTCCAGGCAAGCATCCAGACTGTAAAAGAGTTTGTGGGTTCATCCATTTCAGTTCGCTTAATCTGAGTTTATACAAGGAGGCCCAAGAGATGTTTTGAAGTACTGCAGTGAGGTCCTCCTCTGGCATGTGTACTCCGGTCAGATTCAGTGCTTTTACTGAATTCAGAAAAGCCTTATCAGTAATATTCCATAGCATAGTCCTGTTTCGACCACAGTGTGATAAATCGAGGTAATCCAGATTTGGGAGGATGTTCTCAGTGATTTGGAACTTGGTCAATGGATTGTATGACAAATCGATTTTTTTCAGTGACACAGCCATCCTTGACAGGTCGTATGAGTTGAAAGCGTTAAATTTGTTGCTTCCGATGAGCAATTCCTCTAAGTTTGGAGACAAAAGCACTGGTCTGACGTTGGCAATCTGTCTGAGGTTATTTTCCGTAAGGTTCAGGATGGTCAAACTCCGAAGAGTGTTAAAAGCATATTCGTCAATGCTTTCGATTAAATTTCCATCAAGACGCAGCACTTGCAGGTTGACAAGACCGTCCAGTAAACCTCTTGAGACAGTTTTCAACTTGTTGTAGGCCAGATTAAGTTTAATCAAGTTGGGAAAATGCATTGCAGTACCTTCTTCTATGTTTAAGATGTTATTATTAGATAAGTTGAAACCTCTTAAGTTCCAAAGGTCCTCAAAGTCTCCAGCTCTGATGTTTGAAAAGTAGTTGAAGGACATGTCTATGAATCTGGCATTGCTGGGTATCGGGGAAGGAACCGTATAAAAGCCCATCTTATAGCAAAGAACGTTTAACTCCTGAGTGATGTTTAAATCGGCCGAGACGGTGCAGTTTGTTAATGAAAACGCACTGACTTGGAAACTGAAGATGTATATACTGAGAAGAGCCAGTGACATTGTTGCCTGGAGACAAACCATTTTAAATTTGTGGATGAGTTGCTCAACTGAATTGCTCAATTTCGATATCTTCTTCTTGTGCAATAGCTATAAGGAAAAAAGAAAGATTCTATCTAGTTCTGGAAAAACAAAATGCAGATTCATACAAATCATTATTATATCTGGATATCAAGGCAGATATATAATTTTCATTTAGTATAAAGTTAATACTAAAGCAGTTTAATCCACCAGACTGACTTATGGCTATACAACACTATTTTACAGAAAAACTATCTTTTTTTTAAATTGAAAAGGAAATTTGAGAAACAAAGTTATTTTTTGTTTAGCATTGGCTCCACATAATAATGCTTATGCTATTTAAATCTTTAATCAATTTATTTTAGGATAATACAGGTAATACTATTAAAAATACTACTAAAAACATAATTTAAAATACTTTTAAAAAACAATTCTACTACTACTACTACTAATAATAATACTAATACTCATAATAATAATAATTATTATTATTATCATAGTATTAAACAGGCTCATAACAACAAAACAATATTACTTTTGTGCTACCATTCAAAAATACATATGGAAAGGACTATACCTTCTTTTCTCCTAAACCACTTGAATGGTTTCCGAAGGCTTGTTTAACCATGACATGAGGAAGTATGTCATATAAGGGAAAAAATACAGAAGTATGGCCACTGTCTCACTTGAAAAAAAAATAACCCTGTGGTGGTTCATTTCACTACAGTTACACATTACTCACACCACCAGATGGTGCCCATGACAAGTTTGTGGAACCTGGTGCCGGTGCTTCCAGTCCACCAGTAGGCCACTAAGATGATGTTCACCACTTAGTTTCCCTATCTTTGTTTAAACTCGCTGTGTGTAGTTCTCAACCACCCAACCCACACTCGTCCACCAGGTTGCCACAGACAGAGAAGCATGATTCATCACTCCAGAGAACATTTCTCCACTGCGCTAGAGTCCAGTGGCGGTGTGCTTTATCCGATGCTTTGGATTACACTTTGTGATATAAGGCTTGGATGCAGCAGCTCGGCCATGGAAATCCATTTCATGAAGCTGTCTATGCACTGTTCATGAGCTAATTTAAAGGCCACATGAAGTTTGAAGGTCTGTGGCTATTATTGCACAGGTGGCATCCTATCATGAATGTTGTTAATCTTTTAGCTGCCCCCATCAAGGTGTTGCCAAAGCTGACCATTCTATCACGGTACCACACTGGAATTCACTGAGCTCCTGAAAGCGACCCATTCTTTGATACATTTGTAGAAGCTTTCTGCATGCCTGGGTGCTTGATTTTATACACCTGTAACCATGGAAGTACAGAAGCGCATTGCATTCACAATGAAAAAAAAAATCACAGGAATTATCCTATGATTTAATATTTCATAATTTTGACTTACTAACTTATAATCATGACTTATTAAGTAATAATTATGTAATTTTATAATAATTTTGTACATGCATAGTAACCAGACTGAATCTAATGGAGACCAGAGGTGAAAAAATAAAAAAAGGTATCTGATACATTCAATGAGGCCCCATCAGTAGAGAACAATGATACACTGTTAAGTATAAGTACATTAGTAATGACTCCTTATTAACATTCTATTTATACACTTACTTTATACTACATTCTATCTATACACTTACTATAAACTACCCTCACAAACTGTATGAGAATTAAATGCTGTAGCCTCAACTGCACTCACCCAAAGATAATTATTACTAATGATAATAATAATAATAATAATGGCCTGAAAACCATTTTAGTCTTTTTAATCATAGTATTAAACAGGCTCATAACATCAAACTATTACTTTTGTGCTACCATTAGAAAATAAATATGGAAAGGACTATACCTTCTTTTCTCCTATACCACTTAATTGGTTTCTGAAGTCTTGTTTAACCATGACGTGAGGAAGTATGTCATATAAGGGAAAAAATACAGAAGTATTTCCACTGTCTCACAACAACCATGTACATTAGTAGTACTTTTGTTGACTTAAAAACACCTTAAATGCCATTTTTTTCCATTTGTTTTTTTACTAGAGGGCATATAGAGCCATTACAGGAGCATCTCATAGAGTGCTGCGTGACCACCAGTGCTAATGCAATAGAGCGTTTGTGGTCACATGGCCAGAGGCTAACTATGAACGACAGTGCCTGGGTCTTTAAATCCAACATATATTTATTCTATGAAAACCACATGCCGTATTGAGTGAATTTACAATAACCATTCTTCCTTGCGGAACTCGAGCATGGTGAATAATAAGATTTCTATTGTCCCATGTTAAAGAGTAACTGCCTGGTTCCCTCAGTCTTGTTTTTTTTAAGCGTGTTTCAGAGATTGAAGGCACATTTTAATATCAATATATAAAATTGTCATCAATTTTTCTTATCAAAAAATCACTAGTTTTGTAACATGCCAACGGATATGATCTCTCGTTGTATTTAAGTGATGTTCTTCAGCTCTTTAAGCCCGGTGTACCACTTAAAACACATCGGACAACTCGTTGCAGCATCCCCATAAACTTGCCGAATTATGTCAAACGTCTCTGTGGCAGATTTGCTCAGCTTTAAACAGAATTTTTACATTCACTCTTTGTTCCAACTTGCTGTCCACAATGAAATAGCAGACATAGTAATAATGCAAGCGGTCAGAATGGTACCGGTTGCACAGCTCCTGCTAGCCCACCCTAAAACAGCTTCAACGCTTCTGGAAAAGCTTTTCACAAGGAGTGTGTAGGAGTGTGTTTATAGAAAATGTTAACCTTTCTTTCAGAAGTGTGTTAGTGGGGTCAGACATTGATGTTGAACAAGAGGGCCTGGCTCACAGTCTCTGCTCTAATTCATCCCAAAGGTGTTCTATCGGGTTGAGGTCACGACACAGTAGGCCAGTCATGTTCTTCCACATAAAACTCACTCATCCATGTCTTTGTGAACTTTGGTATGTGCTTAGTCATGTTGAAGCAGGAAGTGGACATTCCCATAAATCTTGGCAAGTGCCCAACTCAGACTCGAGCATCGGGTTGCCAGATAGAGAAGCATGATTTATTATTTCAGAGAACATGTCTCCACTGCTCTAGAGCAGGGGTCTCCAAACCAGTCCTGGAGGGCCAGTGACCAGCAGAGTTTGTAATTCACCAACACCTAAACACACCCACTGAATCTAGTAATTAACATTAGTTAAAACAGCTGTGTTTGAGAAAAAGAATCACCTGTGACAGCTGTGTTGGACACTGGCCCTCCAGGAGTGGATTTGAAGAGCCCTGCTCTAGAGTCAAGTGGCGGTATGCTTTATCCGATGCTTTGGATTCCGGCCATGGAAATCCATTTCATGAAGCTCTACAGGCCACATGAACTTTAGAGGTCTGTAGTTATTATCGCACAGGTGGTTGTTAGTCTTTGAGCTGCTCCCATCAAGAGGTTGCCACAGATGACCATCTGATCACCCCACAAGAAATTTTTGGCACAGGTTTTATGCTGGATGATCTTTCTGACGCAACCTTCCCATTTTATCCAGGCTTGGGACCAGCACTGCATCCATTGGCTGGGGTGTGGCCTGGCATCCTATCACTCTACCACACTGGAATTCACTGAGCTCCTGAAAGCGATCCATTCTTTTACATGTTTGTAGAAGTGGTCTGCATGCCTGGGTGCTTGATTTTATACAGCTGTAACCATGCAAATGATTGAAACACCTGAATTCAATAATTTGGATGGGTGCTATGCCTTTTTATGCAGTAGTTCTATTTTAAGAAGGTGCTAAAATTCTAGAGTTTTTTTTTTCTCACCAGAGTTGTTTAGCCTTGGCTAGCAAACATGTGTCTCTTTGCGTGGTGTTTACATGCCGAGTTAGCTAGCATGCTAAAACAGTTGCACACGGAGTGCTTGTTTATACATTAGGTTTTAGTTTTAAAAACATTAATGCTATTTTCTAATATTAAGTTTAAGTATTACAGATGAGATAGCTTGCTTTTTTTTTTTTAGCTAGCTCATTAGCTTGGTTGTATAGAGCTGAGCTGAGCTGAATAGCCTCGGTACAAACTCAATAATAATAATGATATTAATAAACTTGTGGACCCACCATTTGCGAGAGGAACCATTTAGGTGGCAGTAAAGGCCGAGGCCTCGATGGACCAGACGAGAGCAGCAGAAGCTTTTCTGGGGGACGTGGAATGTCATTTCTCTGTCGTCACATTGAGTGACATATGTTATGACCCGCAAGATGTTGGTCGCTGCATGTGTTTTGTATGTGTGTGTGTTGCTGTGCTTTGGCGCGCATTTGTATTGTGTCTAGGTCACGCGGCGTTCCAGAATCCACTCCAGGTTTTCTGACTGTCGCTACACTGGCATCTACCTCACCCGCAGCACAGTCGCTTTCGCCCTGAGAGTGACATCATCAACTTGAGACTATTCATAAACCAGTGAGAGCCGTGAAAATAGCAAGGCGTGTAGGCGAGGCGTTGGTTTTATTGGAGAGAGAGAGAGCATCAGACACACAGACAGACAGACAGAGGGAGTTTTTGATTTGTGGCTGTGACTTTTTGATCTTGGACTGTGTTTTCTGCTTTTGTTTATTGCCTCCCATTCACTTCGATTATTGCTTTGTCCCTTGTTTATTTGTTTGTAGATAACATCACTGTATGTTTGTGCACTCACCGGTAGTAGGGGTGACATTTGAGATTTTTATTATCAATGTTTTGAGATCACATATAACCATTTCTCCATCTCTCTCCAGGTGGCGATCCTGTAAATCCCCTAGAAGGAGTGTAGCAAATTCCATTGTGTGTGTTTTGCAAATGACCCAATATAACTGACTTTCTTTTGAGTAGAGCCCATGACATGCAATGCAAAAGTTGTTTCACTCAATGAGCGCTCAATCTGCACCAGGTTTCACATGTATACAAGCAAGTGTGTATGAACCATGCAGCAAGATGCAGCCCGGGGACCAGCCGCGCAGCCGTCCTAATGGCAGCAGAATCCAACCTGCCTGCAGATTTTCATGACCTTTTGAACATGTTAAGACCCCCAAAAAATCACAGAGAAACACTCCAAAATCTTGTGGACAACCTTTCAAGAAGAGTGAATGCTGTTATAGCTGCAAAATGGAGACCAGCATGAGAAAATAAATATTAAATATTGAATTATATGTATTTGGATACAAGGTCATTGTACGTTTGGCTAAAAAAAATTTCTCCATGGAAGTATGAAAGTATATGTTTATTGCGTTGTCAGAGGGGTCTATTTCAATATTGGCAGATTGGCCTGACTTAAGCAAAGCCACCAATTAAGGGCATTTGAATTGACATGAATTGCGTTCATTATTGTCTTATCGCATATAATAAATTAGCATGTTCAGAGATTACTTAATTGCTTGATGAAGCTGCATTTTAAAAAGAAATCAGAGCTATGTGCAATAAAGAAAGTAAAGCCCAATCCCAATTCTACCCCTTACCCGTACCCGAAATTTTCAACATGGCTGCTCACTCGAGCAAGCAGACCCATAAATGTAACTAATTTTTGCCATTAATAAGGATTTTTATGACAAGTTACAAAGAATCGCTACAGTTTGCTAGCGAATAGCACCGATTGCGCGATATTACAAAAATATATTTTTATGTCTTATACACTTTACTGCATGCTACAAACAAATATGAAAGTTCAGTAGCACGGCAGTTTGCCGAGCATTTGATAACGCATTGTTTGTTTTGCTTACGGCCATACTGTATGTGTACATGTAAATTAAAGGATACGTATGATGACATATAACAGTGTTGTAGTGGTGTCCCATTTCTTAGGGGAAATGTTTTAACCTTTCCCCTTTCCACTTCGTTTCAAGGGACAAGAGAAAGCGGCGAGGGGTAGGGGAAGGGGTAGAAAATAGAATTGGGATTGGGCTTAAGAGTATTTCCATACACACACACTGTGATGAGAGCATTAATAGTCATCTTGGGTAACTGAAGCATTTGGATTTATAAAATGTTGACGCATTGTGTGAACCAACCAACAATTACCAATTGGTTTAACCCATTTTTTATTTATACAAGCAATAATTGGTTGATTTAAGAGATTTAATAGGGATGCATTCCTCTGATTTGACAATTTTCTATTAATTGTAAACTCTGTGTAAGATGTATGAAGAGAAAAGAGTACATGGCCTTGTATCTAGGGGCCAGGACTCAGCCACAGAACAAAAACCACAGAGACGTGCCGTTCAGCACTACTCGGAATAATGAAGACTCAGTCAGCATGTACTATGCTTATTTACTTTGAAAATTAGAAAAGTTGCTGACACAGTTTTCTTCTCTCCTCATCACTTTCCCCAAACTTTATTTTTGAACCTTTATTTCTGACACAGTGTTTGAGAGTGGAATGCAATGAAAAAAAATTCCTTCATGAAAAAAAAAATGCATAAATGATGCACTTTACAGAAGGTCAGGTTCCCCATGTCCACTTAGAAGAGCTTTCTTGGCTTCTGGGCCTTCCTTGGTCCCTAAAGCCTTTCTCAGATTCTGCCAAAATACCCCTGTATCTTCTCCATGTTTGGGCCATTTAAGGAAAGTCTTCTTTTTTACCAGCTGACGCATCCGATAGTATGGAGACAGCTGATAGGTAGGAATGTCCTCCAGAAATATCAGGATTAATACATCTTTCTTTTCATCAAACAGTCTAAAGTTAGCCATCTGGATTTCCTTGGAGCACCACGTGCTTCTCAAATAATTATGCGTGATCAAGCATATGGTCTTACGACTGCTGTATATCCCGTCCATGATGTTGTCTATGATGGATCTTCCTGGCTCAAAGTCTCTATGATGTAGACAGAGTCTCCAGCCCTGTTCGTCTTTCAAATTAGGAATCAGTTCTTCAACAACCCAAGGTTCGTCCTGGGCATTGTAGGAAATAAAGGCATCGTATTTGAATCCGTGTTGCTGGTGCATCTGTTTCCGTTTGCTGTCATACAGGAAGGCGAGGAATAGGTAGTACGCATACAAAACCTGCCAGCGCAAGAACTGATAAATGAATGACCCCAGAAGAGTCAGCATAACCACGACAGAGCTGAGTACAAACATGATGAAGTCTATATTCACGTTACACGACTCTACATTCATGTCTAAAATGCTTTTACCTCTCAAAGATAAAGGGTAGCTACAAGTATATCGATTCAGGTAAAGAACCTGGGTGTAATTACTGGTTAAAGCCCAGTTGATAAAAAAAGCATTGTTGCAGTCACAAGTGAAGGTGTTTTGCTGCAAGTCGAGATATGTCAGATGAGGGAGTGACTGAATCAACGTTTGATTGATGACGTCCAACTTATTCTCAGGCGCTCTCAAGGCCGTAAGCCTAGAAAGGTTTGCATTAATTAAGAAATTCAGAGAATGAATCTGAGCACTGCTGATGATAAGCTTCCTCAGATTTGGGATCGGGTGGAAAACTTCTGCGGTTATAGAGTCGTCGTCTGTGAACACGTTCTTTGAGAGGTCTAAAAACCAAAGGTTAGGAGTGGACTTGAACGTATCAGGATGGAGATTATTCAGGTTCATGCGTCCACCGTAGAACATTGTTAAGGAAGTTAAACCTTGAAGCAGATTTGAGGGGAATTTACCAAAACTTCGTCTTTGACTATGAATAGACAAAATATTTAGTGAACTTAGATAAAAAAATGGGGGATTTTGCAACTTATTATCATCGTAATGAATGACATTGCTTCGCAGTTCTAGGGTTTTCAGGTTAGGCATGCCAAAGAACACAGCTGGGTCTTTTATAGTTTTACCTGTTATCCTGTTAGAGTAAAGTAACAAGTCTGTTAGATTTGTCAGCCCTGAAAATGCATGTGGTTCAATCTCAAAAATCTGATTGTCTCCAAGATCAAGGGTTCTAAGACTAGACAAACTCTTAAAGCTCTCCTTACGAATCTTACTTAACTTATTATAAGTAAATTCCAAACACTTCAAAGAAGGAAGGCCTTGTTGAAAAGCATCGATTGTCAATAATTTATTCGTCCCCAGCTTTAAAATTTCAAGATTATTCAAATCTTTAAACACACATTGAAAAAGTTTTGAAATTTTGTTGCTGTACAAATATAGCGTATTTAACTGTGTCAAATTGGCAAAGTCTAAACAGGTTAATATACTAATACTGTTTCTACTAAGATCTAGATACTCAAGCATCAAAAGATTTTGAAACGAATTGTTGACCTCGGTGAGTTTATTGATTTGTAGATAGACTTTCTTAAGCTGTGTTAGCTTTTTAAATATGGGCGCAGAAATAGTAGATATTTCGTTATCTCCAAAGTCTAGCTCTGTCAAGTTAGAGCAGGGATTGAGCATATGAGCTGTCAGTTTTGAGATTCTGTTGCGCCGCATGCGTAGCACCTTGAGTCCAGGCAAGCATCCAGACTGTAAAAGAGTTTGTGGGTTCATCCATTTCAGTTCGCTTAATCTGAGTTTAAACAAGGAAGCCCAGGTGATGTTCTGAAGTACTGCAGTGAGGTCCTCCTCTGGCATGTGTACTCCGGTCAGATTCAGTGCTTTTACTGAATTCAGAAAAGCCTTATCAGTAATATTCCATAGCATAGTCCTGTTTCGACCACAGTGTGATAAATCGAGGTAATCCAGATTTGGGAGGATGTTCTCAGTGATTTGGAACTTGGTCAATGGATTGTATGACAAATCGATTTTTTTCAGTGACACAGCCATCCTTGACAGGTCGTATGAGTTGAAAGCGTTAAATTTGTTGCTTCCGATGAGCAATTCCTCTAAGTTTGGAGACAAAAGCACTGGTCTGACGTTGGCAATCTGTCTGAGGTTATTTTCCGTAAGGTTCAGGATGGTCAAACTCCGAAGAGTGTTAAAAGCATATTCGTCAATGCTTTCGATTAAATTTCCATCAAGACGCAGCACTTGCAGGTTGACAAGACCGTCCAGTAGACCTCTTGAGACCATTTTCAACTTGTTGTAGGCTAGATTAAGTTTGATCAAGTTGGGAAAATGATTTGCAGTACCTTCTTCTATGTTTAAGATGTTATTATTAGATAAGTTGAAACCTCTTAAGTTCCAAAGGTCCTCAAAGTCTCCAGCTCTGATGTTTGAAAAGTAGTTGAAGGACATGTCTATGAATCTGGCATTGCTGGGTATCGGGGAAGGAACCGTATAAAAGCCCATCTTATAGCAAAGAACGTTTAACTCCTGAGTGATGTTTAAATCGGCCGAGACGGTGCAGTTTGTTAATGAAAACGCACTGACTTGGAAACTGAAGATGTATATACTGAGAAGAGCCAGTGACATTGTTGCCTGGAGACAAACCATTTTAAATTTGTGGATGAGTTGCTCAACTGAGTTGCTCAATTTCAAAAATCTTCTTCTTGTGCAAGAACTGTAAATAAAAATGATATAAATCTCTCAGGTTTATTTTGTGAGAAAGATTTTATCTAGTTCTGGAAAAACAAAATGCAGATTCATACAAATCATTATTATATCTGGATATCAAGGCAGATATATAATTTTCATTTAGTATAAAGTTAATACTAAAGCAGTTTAATCCACCAGACTGACTTATGGCTATACAACACTATTTTACAGGAGCTAGGGCTGGGCAGTTAATCGAAAAGTAATCGAAATCGACATTCAGAACCTATAATCGATTAAATTTTCCCAGGTCAATTATTTCAATTACTTTCCCTTAGAAAACACTATCGCGTGTGGAGTCATATGACCCCGCTCCGTTACGTTATTCCGCCAACATGTCGAGCATGGAGAGCTTAAACACTGAGACAACTGAGCAACAAGAGCAAAAATCTCTCACTTATAATATGTGAGCATATTTACTGTACAAAACTTGTCATTGAACTATGAGAGCAAAAAAATAAATAAATAAATTAAAAATCGTTCATTAATCGTAATCAAGTTAAAATGTTCAATTAATCGAGATTTTGATTTTAGGCCAAATCGCCCAGTCCTAACAGGAGCACAATCTTTTTTTTTTTTAAATTGAAAAGGAAATTTGAGAAACAAAGTTATTTTTTGTTTAGCATTGGCTCCACATAATAATGCTTATGCTATTTAAATCTTTAATCAATTTATTTTAGGATAATACAGGTAATACTATTAAAAATACTACTAAAAACATAATTTAAAATACTATTAAAAAACAACAATTCTACTACTAATAATAATACTAATACTCATAATAATAATAATTATTATTATTATCATAGTATTAAACAGGCTCATAACAACAAAACAATATTACTTTTGTGCTACCATTCAAAAATACATATGGAAAGGACTATACCTTCTTTTCTCCTAAACCACTTGAATGGTTTCCGAAGGCTTGTTTAACCATGACATGAGGAAGTATGTCATATAAGGGAAAAAATACAGAAGTATGGCCACTGTCTCACTTGAAAAAAAAATAACCCTGTGGTGGTTCATTTCACTACAGTTACACATTACTCACACCACTAGATGGTGCCCATGACAAGTTTGTGGAACCTGGAGAAGGTGCCCGTGCTTCGAGTCCACCTGTGGGCCACTGAGGTCATGTTCACCACTTAGTTTCCCTATCTTTGTTTAAACTCGCTGTGTGTAGTTCTCAACCACCCAACCCACACTCGTCCACCAGGTTGCCACAGACAGAGAAGCATGATTCATCACTCCAGAGAACATTTCTCCACTGCGCTAGAGTCCAGTGGCGGTGTGCTTTATCCGATGCTTTGGATTACACTTTGTGATATAAGGCTTGGATGCAGCAGCTCGGCCATGGAAATCCATTTCATGAAGCTGTCTATGCACTGTTCATGAGCTAATTTAAAGGCCACATGAAGTTTGAAGGTCTGTGGCTATTATTGCACAGGTGGCATCCTATCATGATTGTTGTTAGTCTTTTAGCTGCCCCCATCAAGGTGTTGCCACAGCTGACCATTCTATCACGGTACCACACTGGAATTCACCGAGCTCCTGAAAGCGACCCATTCTTTGACACATTTGTAAAAGCGGTCTGCATGCCTGGGTGCTTGATTTTATACACCTGTAACCATGAAAGTACAGAAGCGCATTGCATTCACAATGAAAAAAAAATCACAGGAATTATCCTATGATTTAATATTTCATAATTTTGACTTACTAACTTATAATCATGACTTATTAAGTAATAATTATGTAATTTTATAATAATTTTGTACATGCATAGTAACCAGACTGAATCTAATGGAGACCAGAGGTGAAAAAATAAAAAAAGGTATCTGATACATTCAATGAGGCCCCATCAGTAGAGAACAATGATACACTGTTAAGTATAAGTACATTAGTAATGACTCCTTATTAACATTCTATTTATACACTTACTTTATACTACATTCTATCTATACACTTACTATAAACTACCCTCACAAACTGTATGAGAATTAAATGCTGTAGCCTCAACTGCACTCACCCAAAGATAATTATTACTAATGATAATAATAATAATAATAATGGCCTGAAAACCATTTTAGTCTTTTTAATCATAGTATTAAACAGGCTCATAACATCAAAACTATTACTTTTGTGCTACGATTAGAAAATAAATATACCACTTAATTGGTTTCTGAAGTCTTGTTTAACCATGACGTGACCATGTACATTAGTAGTACTTCTGTTGACTTAAAAACACCTTAAATGCCATTTTTTTCCATTTGTTTTTTTACTAGAGGGCATATAGAGCCATTACAGGAGCATCTCATAGAGTGCTGCGTGACCACCAGTGCTAATGCAATAGAGCGTTTGTGGTCACATGGCCAGAGGCTAACTATGAACGACAGTGCCTGGGTCTTTACATCCAACATATATTTATTCTATGAAAACCACATGGCGTATTGAGTGAATTTACAATAACCATTCTTCCTTGCGGAACTCGAGCATGGTGAATAATAAGATTTCTATTGTCCCATGTTAAAGAGTAACTGCCTGGTTCCCTCAGTCTTGTTTTTTTTAAGCGTGTTTCAGAGATTGAAGGCACATTTTAATATCAATATATAAAATTGTCATCAATTTCTGTCATCAAAAAATCACTAGTTTTGTAACATGCCAACGGATATGATCTCTCGTTGTATTTAAGTGATGTTCTTCAGCTCTTTAAGCCCGGTGTACCACTTAAAACACATCGGACAACTCGTTGCAGCATCTCCATAAACTTGCCGAATTATGTCAAACGTCTCTGTGGCAGATTTGCTCAGCTTCAAACTGAATTTTTACATTCACTCTTTGTTCCAACTTGCTGTCCACAATGAAATAGCAGACATAGTAATAATGCAAGCGGTCAGAATGGTACCGGTTGCACAGCTCCTGCTAGCCCACCCTAAAACAGCTCTTTCAACTCTTCTGGAAAGGCTTTCCACAAGGAGTGTGTAGGAGTGTGTATATAGAAAATGTTAACCTTTCTTTCAGAAGTGTGTTAGTGGGGTCAGACATTGATGTTGAACAAGAGGGCCTGGCTCACAGTCTCTGCTCTAATTAAACCCAAAGGTGTTCTATCGGGTTGAGGTCACGACACAGTAGGCCAGTCATGTTCTTCAACATAAAACTCACTCATCCATGTCTTTGTGAACTTTGGTATGTGCACTGCTGCTTAGTCATGTTGAAGCAGGAAGTGGACATTCCCATAAATCTTGGCAAGTGCCCAACTCAGACTCGACCATCAACCCGATGAGAGACAGACAGAGAAGCATGATTTATCACTCCAGAGAACATGTCACCAACACCTAAACACACCCACTGAATCTAGTAATTAACATTAGTTAAAACAGCTATGTTTGATAAAAAGAATCACCAAACTGTGTTGGACACTGGCCCTCCAGGAGTGGATTCGAAGAGCCCTGCTCTAGAGTCCAGTGGCGATGTGCTTTATCCGATGCTTTGGATTTCGGCCATGGAAATCCATTTCATGAAGCTCTCCATGCCTTGTTCATGAACTAATCTACAGGCCACATAAACTTTAGAGGTCTGTAGTTATTATCACACAGGTGGTTGTTAGTCTTTGAGCTGCTCCCATCAAGAGGTTGCCACAGCTGACCATCTGATCGCCCCACAATACATTTTTGACACAGGTTTTATGCTGGATGATCTTTCTGATGCAACCTTCCCATTTTATCCAGGCTTGGGACCAGCACTGCATCCATTGGCTGGGGTGTGGGCATGGGCTGGGAATCGAACCTATTACTGAGCCACCAATGCCCTGGCATCCTATCACTCTACCACACTGGAATTCACTGAGCTCCTGAAAGCGATCCATTCTTTTACATGTTTGTAGAAGTGGTCTGCATGCCTGGGTGCTTGATTTTATACAGCTGTAACCATGCAAATGATTGAAACACCTGAATTCAATGATTTGGATGGGTGAGTTAATATTTTTGGCAATATAGTGTAACAAAACGTTTAGAAAGTTTGATTTTAAAATAGTTGGCAAAGATCCTGAAAGGTCAAGGTGATGTCTAGATGTGTTTCAGCTATGCCTTTTTATGCAGTAGTTCTATTTTAAGAAGGTGCTAAAATTCTAGAGGTATTTTTCCTCACCAGAGTTGTTTAGCCTTGGCTAGCAAACATGTGTCTCACAGAATGCTTGTTTATTCATTAGGTTTTAGTTTTAAAAACATTAATGCTATTTTCTAATATTAAGTTTAAGTATTACAGATGAGATAGCTTGCCTTTTTTTTTTTAGCTAGCTCATTAGCTTGCTTGTATAGAGCTGAGCTGAATAGCCTCGGTACAAACTCAATAATAATAATGATATTAATAAACTTGTGGACCCACCATTTGCGAGAGGAACCATTTAGGTGGCAGTGAAGGCCGAGGCCTCGATGGACCAGACGAGAGCAGCAGAAGCTTTTCTGGGGGACGTGGAATGTCATTTCTCTGTCGTCACATTGAGTGACATATGTTATGACCTGCAAGATGTTGGTCGCTGCATGTGTTTTTTAATAATAATAAAATTGTAAATATTAGGCATAAAATTGAGGTTTTGAAACCGAACAATGTAATTGATGCAGATGTTAATCTAGCCATGTCAGACCAGAACCTAGAATACTTTACTCCCCTTGAAGAGAATGAACTAATTTCACTCATCTCTTCTTCAAATTCATCAACCTGTATATTAGATCCTGTACCGACACATTTTCTTAAACAGATAGTACCAGCAATAATAGAACCCCTGTTGAGAATAATTAATTCTTCACTCAGCATTGGATATGTTCCAAAATCTTTTAAATTAGCAGTTATCAAACCAATAATTAAGAAACCTGACCTCGACCCCTGTCAGCTGTCCAGTTACAGACCAATATCAAACCTTCCCTTTATCTCTAAGATCCTGGAAAAGATAGTAGCGGAGCAGCTATGCTCATATATACATAGAAATGGCATACATGAACTGTATCAGTCAGGTTTTAGGCCTCATCACAGTACAGAGACAGCGCTCGTTAAAGTAGTAAATGACATTCTATTGGCCTCTGATCAGGGTTGTGTAACTATGCTTGTATTACTTGACCTCAGTGCAGCTTTTGACACTGTTGATCACGCTATTCTTCTTCACAGATTAGAAAATGTAGTGGGAATTAAGGGTACAGCCCTCTCCTGGCTCAGATCCTATCTGACCCATCGTTATCAGTATGTAGACTTAAATGGTGATTATTCTGCATGTTCTCTAGTGGAGTTTGGCGTTCCGCAGGGTTCAGTTTTAGGTCCACTGCTTTTTTCCCTCTACATGCTTCCTCTGGGCAACATAATCCGTAAGCATGGTATTAGTTTTCATTGTTATGCTGACGATACACAGTTATATGTTTCAGCAAAACCTGATGAGAAAAAACAGCTTACTAAATTTGAGCAATGTGTGCAGGACATAAGAAATTGGATGCTAATTAACTTCCTTCTGCTAAATCCGGATAAGACAGAAGTTCTAGTCATAGGACCGCATACAGCTAGGAGTAAAATTTTAGATCACACCGTAACTTTAGATGGCCTTTCTGTTCCATCAAATGCAACAGTGAAAGACCTTGGTGTGATTATTGATTCCAGCCTTTCATTTGAAGCACATGTAGATAATATTACCAGGATAGCATTCTTTCACCTCAGAAATATTGCCAGAATAAGAAATTTATTGTCGCTAAACGACGCAGAAAAACTAGTTCATGCTTTTATCACCTCTAGGTTGGACTATTGTAATGCCTTACTGTCTGGTTGTTCAGCTAGATGCATAAATAAGCTTCAGCTAGTCCAGAATGCAGCAGCAAGAGTCCTCACCAGAACCAGAAGATATGAGCACATCACCCCTATCTTATCTTCACTCCATTGGCTCCCTGTGAAATTTCGCATTGACTTTAAAATACTACTCTTGACATATAAAGCATTAAATGGTCTCGCGCCGCAGTACCTGAGCGAACTGCTAGTGTCTTACGATCCGCCACGCCTACTTCGATCAAAGGATGCAGGCTGCTTGTCAGTACCGCGTATTATGAAAAATACAGCTGGGGGCACAGCTTTTTCTTACAAAGCCCCAAAGTTATGGAATAGTCTTCCAAATAGTGTTCGGGACTCAGACACAGTCTCAGTGTTTAAGTCCAGGCTAAAAACCTATTTATTTAGCCAAGCATTTTTATAAATAGATTTGCCATAGGTAAAGAAGCAGATCTGGGGGACTCATGGACGTAGAGTATTATGGTGAACTGGTATGTTTGGATGCTGTCTTCCTCACTCTCATTGATCACTCAGGTTTGCTGACGGTGAGGTGATTGTTTGCTTTACATGTCAGGAAGCCCTCATGTTTGTGTTTCCTTCTGGCTCTCCCTTTTAGTTATGCTGTCATAGTTAGTCCTGCCGGAGTCTCTGCTTGCACTCTACAGTTAATATACATTCACATTATACATTGTGTGACTGTGACCATACCTAACTGCCATCTCTCCTCTTCTTCTCTTTCCCCCCCTCTTTCTTTTTCCTCTCTCCTCCTGTCCCCCCCTTTTACTCTTTCTCTCTCTCTGTCGAGCTACACATGTCGTTCCTGAGCTGCCAGTGATCCAGACTCCCTCTGCCCTCCGGACCTGTCTGACCCATCCTGGTGCCCCGCTTCTGGCTGAAGATCTCGTCACATGGATGCCCCGTGTGTCTCTCTGGGATGCGTCTGGTGTCTGGGAATGATTCTCTCTACCTAGAAAATGGTTCTGGCCTTGACTGGTGTTGGCAACTGTTTCTCTGGGGACTTGACAGTTCGATAGTTCATGACTGGAACTTCTTAGTCTACCTGGGTCTTTAATAACTCCCTGGACTCCATATTAACATCAATTAACATCAGCTATTATAGCTGAACTGCCTCCCACCCTACACACTGTATAAATGCAGATCATTTACTGCTTTCTGTTTCACCCAAATGAGGATGGGTTCCCTGTTGAGTCTGGTTCCTCTCAAGGTTTCTTCCTCTTACCATCTCAGGGAGTTTTTCCTTGCCACTGTCGCCCTCGGCTTGCTCACCAGGGACAAACTGACCATTTTGATTCATACAAATTCACATTTCATACAAACTTAAATAATTCTTTTGACTGTGTAAAGCTGCTTTGCGGCAATGAAAATTGCTAAAAGCGCTATACAAATAAAAATTGAATTTTGTATGTGTGTGTGTTGCTGTGCTTTGGCGCGCATTTGTATTGTGTCTAGGTCACGCGGCGTTCCAGAATCCACTCCAGGTTTTCTCACTGTCCCTACACTGGCAGCGCTTCCGCCCTGAGAGTGACGTCATCAACTTGAGACTATTCATAAATCAGTGAGAGCCGTGAAAATGGCAAGGCGTGTAGGCGAGGCGTTGGTTTTTTTGGAGAGAGAGAGAGAGAGAGAGAGAGAGAGACACACACACACACACACACACACACACACAGAAACGCACACACAGACAGACAGACAGAGGGAATTTTTGATTTGTAATTGTTGATCTTGGTGTTTTCTCCTTTTGTTTATTGCCTCCGATTCACTTCGATTATTGCTTTGTCCCTTGTTTATTTGTTTGTAGACAACATCACTGTATGTTTGTGCACTCACCGGTAGTAGGGGTGACATTTGAGATTTTTATTATCAATGTTTTGAGATCACATATAACCATTTCTCCATCTCTCTCCAGGTGGCGATCCTGTAAATCCCCTAGAAGGAGTGTAGCAAATTCCATTAGGTGTGTTTTGCAAATGACCCAATATAACTGACTTTCTTTTGAGTAGAGCCCATGACATGCAATGCAAAAGTTGTTTCGCTCAATGAGCGCTCAATCTGCACCAGGTTTCACATGTATACAAGCAAGTGTGTATGAACCATGCAGCAAAATGCAGCCCGGGGACCAGCCGCGCAGCCGTCCTAATGGCAGCAGAATCCAACCTGCCTGCAGATTTTCATGACCTTTTGAACATGTTAAGACCCCCAAAAAATCACAGAGAAACACTCCAAAATTCTTGTGGACAGCCTTTCAAGAAGAGTGAATGCTGTTATAGCTGCAAAAGGGAGACCAGCATGAGAAAATAAATATTAAATATTGAATTATATGTATTTGGATACAAGGTCATTGTACGTTTGGCTAAATCTTTTTTCTCCATGGAAGTATGAAAGTATATGTTTATTGCGTTGTCAGAGGAGTCTATTTCAGTATTGGCAGATTGGCCTGACTCAAGCAAAGCCACCAATTGTCTTATCGCATATAATGAATTAGCATGTTCAGAGATTACTTAATTGCTTGATGAAGCTGCATTTAAAAAAGAAATCAGAGCTATGTGCAATAGAGAAAGTAAGAGTATTTCCATACACACACAATTTGATAAGAATTCGCCGAACTGGGATTAAACAGCTGTGTGGCTTCAACTTAAAGTTGAAGTTAAAGCTGTGTTTAATAGATAAAGAAAGACCCCATGTAGACACACTGTGATGAGAGCATTAATAGTCATCTTGGGTAACTAAAGCATTTGGATTTATAAAATGTTGACACATTGTTTGAGCCAACCAACAATTACTGATTGGTTTAACCCATTTTTTTTTACAAGCAATAATTGGTTGATTTGAGGGATTTAATAGGTATGCATTCCTCTGTTTTGACAATTTTCCATTAACTGTGAACTCTGTGTAAGATGTATAAAAAGAAAAAAGGGGCCGGGACTCAGCCACAGAACAGAAACCACAGAGACGTGCCGTTCAGCACTACTCGGAATAATGAAGACTCAGTCAGCATGTACTAGGCTTATTTACATTTAAAATTAAAAGAGTTGCTGACACAGTTTTCTTCTCTCCTCATCACTTTCCCCAAACTTTATTTCTGACACTTTTTTGACACAGTGTTTGAGAGTGGAATGCAATGAAAACAAATTCCTTAATGAAAAAAAAATCCATAAATGATGCACTTTACAGAAGGTCAGGTTCCCCATGTCCACTTAGAAGAGCTTTCTTGGCTTCTGGGCCTTCCTTGGTCCCTAAAGCCTTTCTCAGATTCTGCCAAAATACCCCTGTATCTTCTCCATGTTTGGGCCATTTAAGGAAAGTCTTCTTTTTTACCAGCTGACGCATCCGATAGTATGGAGACAGCTGATAGGTAGGAATGTCCTCCAGAAATATCAGGATTAATACATCTTTCTTTTCATCAAACAGTCTAAAGTTAGCCATCTGGATTTCCTTGGAGCACCACGTGCTTCTCAAATAATTATGCGTGATCAAGCATATGGTCTTACGACTGCTGTATATCCCGTCCATGATGTTGTCTATGATGGATCTTCCTGGCTCAAAGTCTCTATAATGTAGACAGAGTCTCCAGCCCTGTTCGTCTTTTAAATTAGGAATCAGTTCTTCAACAACCCAAGGTTCGTCCTGGGCATTGTAGGAAATAAAGGCATCGTATTTGAATCCGTGTTGCTGGTGCATCTGTTTCCGTTTGCTGTCATACAGGAAGGCGAGGAATAGGTAGTACGCATACAAACCTGCCAGCGCAAGAACTGATAAATGAATGACCCCAGAAGAGTCAGCATAACTATGACAGAGCTGAGTACAAACATGATGAAGTCTATATTCACGTTACACGACTCTATGTTCATGTCTAAAATGCTTTTACCTCTCAGAGATAAAGGGTAGCTACAAGTATATCCATTCAGGTAAATAACCTGGGTGTAACTACTGGTTAATGCCCAGGTGATAAAATAAGCATTTTTGCAGTCACAAGTGAAGGTGTTTTTCTGCAAGTCGAGATATGTCAGATGAGGGAGTGACTGAATCAACGTTTGATTGATGACGCCCAACTTATTCTCAGGCGCTCTCAAGGCCGTAAGCCTAGAAAGGTTTGCATTAATTAAGAAATTCAGACAATGAATCTGAGCACTGCTGATGATAAGCTTCCTTAGATTTGGGATCGGGTGGAAAACTTCTGCGGTTAAGGAGTCGTTGTCTGTGAACACGTTCTTTGTGAGGTCTAAAAACCAAAGGTTAGGAGTGGACTTGAACGTATCAGAATGGAGATTATTCAGGTTCATGTTTCCGCCATAGAACATTGTTAAGGAAGTTAAACCTTGAAGCAGATTTGAGGGGAATTGACCAAAACCTCGTCTTTGACTATGAATAGACAAATTTTTTAGTGAACTTAAATAAAAAAACGGGGGATTTTGCAACTTATCATCATTGTAATGAATGACATTGCTATGCAGTTCTAGGGTTTTCAGGTTAGGCATGCCAAAGAACACAGCTGGGTCTTTTATAGTTTTACCCGTTATCCTGTTAGAGTGAAGTAACATGTCTGTTAAATTTGTCAGCCCTAAAAATGCATATGGTTCAATCTCAAAAATCTGATTGTCCCCAAGATCAAGGGTTCTAAGACTAGACAAACTTTTAAAGCTCTCCTTACGAATCTTGCTTAACTTATTATATGTCAATTGCAAATACTTTAAGGAAGGAAGGCCCTGTTGAAAAGCATCGATCATCAATAATTTATTCGTCCCCAGCTTTAAAATTTCAAGATTATTCAAATCTTTAAACACACATTGAAAAAGTTGCGAAATATTGTTGCTGTACAAATATAGCGTATTTAACTGTGTTAAATTGGCAAAGTCTGTACAGGTTAAATGACTAATACTGTTCCTACTGAGATCTAGATACTCAAGCATCAGAAGATTTTGAAACGAATTGTTGACCTCGCTGAGTTTATTAACTTGTAGATAGAGTGTCTTAAGCTGTGTTAGCTTTTTAAATATGGACGCAGAAATAGTAGATATTTCGTTATCTCCAAAGTCTAGCTCTGTCAAGTTAGAGCAGGGATTGAGCATATGAGCTGTCAGTTTTGAGATTCTGTTGCGCCGCATGCGTAGCACCTTGAGTCCAGGCAAGCATCCAGACTGTAAAAGAGTCTCTGGCTTTATCCATTTCAGTTCGCTTAATCTAAGTTTAAACAAGGAAGCCCAGGTGATGTTCTGAAGTACTGCAGTGAGGTCCTCCTCTGGCATGTGTACTCCGGTCAGATTCAGTGCTTTTACTGAATTCAGAAAAGCCTTATCAGTAATATTCCATAGCATAGTCCTGTTTCGACCACAGTGTGATAAATCAAGGTAATCCAGATTTGGGAAGATGTTCTCAGTGATTTGGAACTTGGTCAATGGATTGTACGACAAATCAATCTTTTTCAGTGACAAAGCCATCCTTGACAAGTCGTATGAGTTGAAAGCGTCAAATTTGTTGCTTCCGATAAGCAATTCCTCCAAATTCGGAGACAAAAGCACTGGTCTGACGTTGGCAATCTGTCTGAGGTTATTTTCTGTAAGGTTCAGGATGGTCAAACTGCGAAGAGTGTTAAAAGCATATTTGTCAATGCTTTCGATTAAATTTCCATCAAGACGCAGCACTTGCAGGTTGACAAGACCGTCCAGTAGACCTCTTGACACTGTTTTTAACTTGTTGTAGGCCAGATTAAGTTTGATCAAGTTGGGAAAATGCTTTGCAGTACCTTCTTCTATCTGTGAGATGTTACTGTTAGATAAGTTGAAACCTCTTAAGTTCCAAAGGTCCTCAAAGTCTCCAGCTCTGATGTTTGAAAAGTAGTTGAAGGACATGTCTATGAATCTGGCATTGCTGGGTATCGGGGAAGGAACCATATAAAAGCCCATCTTATAGCAAAGAACTTTTAACTCCTGAGTGTTGTTTAAATCGGCCGAGACGGTGCAGTTTGTTAATGAAAACGCACTGACTTGAAAACTGAAGATGTATATATTGAGAAGAGCCAGTGACATTGTTGCCTGGAGACAAACCATTTTTAAATTTGTGGATGAGTTGCTCAATTTCAGAAATCTTCTTCTTGTGCAAGAGCTGTAAATAAAAATGATATAAATCTCTCAGGTTTATTTTGTGAGAAAGATTCTATCTAGTTCTGGAAAAAGAAAAATGCAGATTTATACAAATCTTTATTATATCTGGATATCAAGGCAGATATATAATTTTCATTTAGTATAAAGTTAATACTAAAGCATTTTAATCCACCAGACTGACTTATGGCTATACAACACTATTTTACAGAAGCACAATCTTTTTTTTTAATTAAGGAGGAAATTTGCGAAACAAAGTCATTTTTTTTTTGCACTGGCTCCACATAATAATGCTTATGTTATTTAAATCTTTAATCAATTCATCTTAGGATAATACAGGTAATACTATTAAAATACTACTAAAAACATAATTAAAATACTATTAAAAACAATATTACTACTACTACTACTACTACTAATAATAATAATAATAATCATAGTTTTAAACAGGCTCATAACAACAAAACAATATTACTTTTGTGCTACCATTCAAAAATACATATGGAAAGGACTATACCTTCTTTTCTCCTAAATCACTTGAATGGTTTCCAAAGGTTTGTCTAACCATGACATGAGGAAGTATGTCATATAAGGGAAAAAATACAGAAGTATGGCCACTGTCTCACTTGGAAAAAAAAAAAAAAACCTGTGGTGGTTCATTTCACTACAGTTACACATCACTCACACTACTAGATGGTGCCCATGATAAGTTTGTGGAACCTGGAGAAGGTGCCGGTGCTTCCAGTCCACCTGTAGACCACTGAGAACATGTTCACCACTTAGATTCCTTATCTTTCTTTAAACTCGCTGTGTGTAGTTCTCAACCACCCAACCCACACTCGTTCATCAGGTTGCCAGAGACAGAGAAGCATGATTCATCACTCCAGAGAACATTTCTCCACTGCGCTAGAGTTCAGTGGCGGTATGCTTTATCCGATGCTTTGGATTACACTTTGTGATATAAGGCTTGGATGCAGCGGCTCGGCCATGGAAATCCATTTCATGAAGCTGCACTGTTCATGAGCTAATTTAAAGGCCACATGAAGTTTGGAGGTCTGTGGCTATTATTGCACAGGTGGCATCCTATCATGATTGTTGTTAGTCTTTAAGCTGCCCCCATCAAGGTGTTGCCAAAGCTGACCATTCTATCACGGTACCACACTGGAATTCACTGAGCTCCTGAAAGCGACCCATTCTTTGATACATTTGTAGAAGCTTTCTGCATGCCTGGGTGCTTGATTTTATACACCTGTAACCATGGAAGTACAGAAGCGCATTGCATTCACAATGAAAAAAAAATCACAGGAATTATCCTATGACTTAATATTTCATAATTTTGACTTACTAACCTATAATCATGACTTATTAACTCATAATTATGACTAAATATCTCATAATTTCGCTCTGCTTGACTTAGAGTGCGGGACATGAAACCTATTGGTCTCTCTTCTCCATTTAGCTTTTTGTGAGATAGCACTTCTCCCACACCATAAGGTGAGGCATCGCATGACAGGATGATCTATTTCTTGAAGTTATAATGGGTTAAGACCTCTGCAGATTGTCCAACCATCATAGCAGGACTTGAAGAGAGCCCAAAAGGCAAAACCTTGTAAGTGAATAACCCCTTTTGTGTGTTCACTCTCACATACTTCTTTAATTCTTCATCTAGAGCAATTTGCTAATAAGCATGGCTTAGAACTAGTTTACTAAATTTCTCTCCCCCTGACAAGTTGGGCAAACAAGTCTTCTTTTTTAGGGATCAGACACTCTATTTTACGGTCAATTTGTAATCTTCACTTAATCTGACAGAGTTATCTGGTTTGAGCAATGGCAGTATTGGAGCAGTCCATTCTGCATGTTTGACTGGCTCTATTATTTCCTCTCTCTGTAAACATTACAGCTTAGCCTCCACTTTTGCTCTCATTGTCTATGGAACAGGTCTTGGTTTAAAAAAACGGGGTGTTGCTTCTTTATGCACATAGATCTTTGCTGGCGGTCCTTTCAGTTTGCCTATTTCCTCTTTAAACACTTCCTCCTACTGTCTAAGTACATCTTGCTGAGCTTTATTCTAATTCCAGTTCTGTTATCCACCCTCATCCAAGTAATGGATGGTTGCAATCTGCAGAGGTCTTAACCCATTATAAATAGTCCTTTACCATTTCCCTGTACCTAACAGCAACTGTACCTGAACCCAATATCTCCATCTTTTGTCCAGTGTAAGTTTTCAGCTTAATGGGGCACTTCTGCAGCTCTGGCTGTCCTTGATTAGTCCCCAGTTTTTTAAAGTCTGGTTCATTCATTATGGTTACTGTGCAAACTGTTTCCACCTCAAATGTGTCTCTGTCCTATTTACTGTCAATGTAATAGTGAGGGGTGCTACTTTTGGAATAACTGTATCTTTGATGCCGTTACAAGACAAACTCTGAAAAAACATGTTTTTTCTCCCTGTCACCAATATGATGTGCCCTTTGGCCTTGTCCTTTTGTTTTGTGTCTTCTTTCTTTTTTCATCCTTTAACTGTGAAGTGTCTCTGGTCACTCGAGATCTGCAAACCTTCTGAATATGTCCCTTCTTACCACATTTATGGCACGTTTTAGAAATGAACCAACACTTATCTGCAATGTGCTGCCCACCCCCGCATCTGTATCATGTTCGGTGCTGTTTGCCACACTACCGTTTTTTTGCTACCATCATTCACCTGCTGGCTTGTTGCAGATAGAGAGATTTCTGAGAAATAGGCTTCCAATTCCTGCACATCTTTGGTTGCTGTCTCCATTGCTTGTGCCACTTTAAGTGCCTTGTCAAATAGCAGCTCAGGTTTTGATAATAACCGGCACTGTATCGGGTCATCACCAATTTCACAAACCAGCCGATCCCTCAGCATTTCTCTCAGATCAGGATCTTATAATTATGAGATATTAAGTCATAATTATAAGATAGTACAGTAAGTCATAGTTATGAAATCAGGATTTCATAATTATGGGATATTAAGTCATAATTATGAAAAAATGTCATAATTATGAGTTAGTAAGTCGTAATTATGAGATCAGAATCTCATAATTATGCTATAATTTGTCACAATTATGAGATAATTCCTGTTATTTTTATTTCTTTGTGTGAATGCAATGCGCTTTCATATGGAAGTGATTTGAACACCTAAATTTAATAATTTGGATGGGTGGGTGACTACTTTTGGCAATATCGTGTACCCAAAAGTTAAGAAATTGTGTTAAATTGGGAGTTTTAATGGTATTTTTGCAGACATATGTAATCAATCGCCGATCTGTTAATCATCGCGTGCTCTGCGCTCGATTAGTGAGCACGTCCTCTATTCCTCTAAGCTCGAGCTTCCCCATGGACGCTGTGGAGTTGTTTAAGAGGCTTGGAGCCGGCGCAAAGTTTAATTTTAAAAGATTTGGCAGAGATGCGGAAAGGTTTAAGGTGATGTCTGGATGTATTTTAGCTGTGACTTTTTATGCAGTAGTCGTATTTTAGAAAAGCGATAGAATTCTAGTGGTATTTTCGCTTAGCCGAGTTGTTTAGCCTTGGCTAGCAGACATGTGTGTCTCTGCGTGGTGTTTACAAGCCGAGTTAGCCAGCGTGCTAACACAGCTGCACAGGGAGTGTTTATTAATTTGTTTCTATGTTTAAAGTCATTCAAAATATTAAACACGTTATGTTTGAGTATCACAGATCAGCAAGCGTTTTTTTAAGCTAGCTCACTGGCTTGGTTGTATAGAGCTGAGCTAAATAACCTCGTAATAAACTTATTATTATTTTAACTAGAGTTTGTAAAAATAGTTCAAAGGTTAAAGCTTAAAAATAATCTGATCAGCTTTAATGTGATCAGTAATATTATTTCAGGTTGATGACGAATTCCATAACTTTTTAAAACTGTAATTTTTTTGGTGTGAAACATTTATATGGTATTTATAATATGGTTTTCACTAGACTGTGGTTTAATATTAGAAAACGGTATAAAATGTACCTAGTTGACGGCAGGAATTTTTAAATCTGCTGTCATTTCATCTTATAACAATCAAAGGAAAATATAGAAAAGTTTATGTTTACTCCTTGTTCACGGTAAATTGTACTTCTTTCGTCGTCAGCCAAATACACTCCCTGTTCGGTAATCGGAGAGTGAATCACAGATGAGAAATCTAAAAAAAGTAGCCCTGATAAAGATTAAATTTAATCTTAAACAACTTTTAAAAGCATGTTAAAATTCACGTATACAACTTGTCACTTATACCGCTGTAACTAATCCCAGTAAAAATATTCAGTTTCATTTTTCTAATTAATATCTATTTGTACAGGCGTTTGTTTACATTGAGCAAGGAGCACGAAAGTAGTTTATTAAATCCGGGATGTAACTGTTCATAACATCGCTTCTGCTCAACATTTTAAATTCCCTTGTGGTGCAGTATAAACTTCAGGCTGATATCTAAGTGTACAGCAAAAGTTTCAGTTTTCAATAGGTTCAAGCTATTAAATATACTTACCAGTGTTTATTTAAGTTGTCTCAACGCTCTCTTTTATTGTTCCTACCTTTATGAAACAGGTTACAAGATCTCAGCCGAAAGACATCTCCAATCCTTTGACTGAAATCAGCTTCTTTGGCCAAACCAGAGAGGAGTCAGCTGAAGAACTCAGACCCGACAATAATGAGGAGCACGAATCAGATGATGATGATTCGATTGTCATGGATGAATCATTAAACAAGCCGAAGAAAAAAAGGAACAGGGATAAACGAAAAGCTCAGGGTAAGAGGCAAACATTTTCAAGGTATACATTATAAATGTCTGCAATGCTGCTGTATAAACTTATCGAACCCCTTGCACTTTTATGGTAATGCACAGGCTCAGAAGATGAGAGTAGTGAGGATGAGGAGGAGGAGGAGGAGACAGGAATTCAGTGGGTGTCTTCACAAGACAAGAAGGCGAAAGGACCAAAGAAAAAGGCAACAGATGGACCATCAGTAAAGAGATTGAAGCAGCTTCATAAAGAGAAGGTATTAAACACCATTATGTTCTGTGTATACAGTGGCTTGCAAAAGTATTCGGCCCCCTTGAACTTTTCCACATTTTGTCACATTACAGCCACAAACATGAATCACTTTCATTGAAATTCCACGTGAAAGACCAATACAAAGTGGTGTGCACGTGAGAAGTGGAACGAAAATCATACATGTTTCCAAACATATTTTAGGTCTGAGTGCAGTCAGTTGCCCATAGACATTGCCTGATGAGTGCTAATGACTAAATAAAGTGCACCTGTGTGTAATCTAATGTTAGTACAAATACAGCTGCCCTGTGACGGCCTCAGAGGTTGTCTAAGAGAATATTGGGAGCAACAACACCATGAAGTCCAAAGAACACACCAGACAGGTCAGGGGTAAAGTTATTGAGAAATTTAAAGCAGGCTTAGGCTACAAAAAGATTTCCAAAGTCTTGAACATCTCACGGAGCACTGTTCAAGCGATCATTCAGAAGTGGAAGGAGTATGGCACAACTGTAAACCTACCAAGACAAGGCCGTCTTGTGAAAGCCATTGTTAACAAAAAAAACATAAGAAGTCCCGTTTGCAGTTTGCCACAAGCCATGTGCGGGACACAGCAAACATGTGGAAGATGGTGCTCTGGTCAGATGAAACCAAAATTTAACTTTTTGGCCAAAATGCAAAACGCTATGTGTGGCGGAAAACTAACACTGCACATCACTCTGAACACGCCATCCCCACTTTTAAATTTGGTGGTGGCAGCATTATGCTCTGGGGGTGCTTCTCCTCAGCAGGGGCAGGGAAGCTGGTCAATGTTGATGGGAAGATGGATGGAGCCAAATACAGGGCAATCTTGGAAGAAAACATCTTAGAGTCTTGAGACTGGGGCGGAGGTTCAACTTCCAGCAGGACAACGACCCTAAACATAAAGCCAGGGCAACAATGGAATGGTTTAAAACAAAACATGTCCATGTGTTAGAATGGCCCAGTCAAAGTCCAGATCTAAATCCAATCGAGAATCTGTGGCAAGATCTGAAAACTGCTGTTCACAAACGCTGTCTTTGCTAAGATGAATAGGCAAGGATTTCAGTCTCTAGATGTGCAAAGCTGGTAGAGACATACCCTAAAAGACTGGCAGCTGTAATTTTGCAGCAAAAGGTGGTTCTACAAAGTATTTACTCAGGGGGCTGAATAATTACACACACCCTACGTTTCAGTTATTTATTTGTAAAAAAGTTTTGGAATCATGTATGATTTTCGTTCCACTTCTCACGTGTACACCACTTTGTATTGGTAGCAAAGAACTTTTACCTCCTCAGTGTTGTTTAAAGCGCCTAAGACGGTGCAATTTGTTTTTATAGAAAACGCACTGACTTGGAAACTGAAGATGTATATACTGAGAATGTTGCCTGGAGACAAACCATTTTAAATTTATGGATGAGTTGCTTAAATGAGTTGCTCAATTTTAGTTCTCTTTTTCTTGTGCAATAGCTGTAAGGAAAAATCATATAAATCTCTCAGGTTTATTTTGTTAAAAAGATTCTGTCTAGTTCTGGAAATGCAGATTCATACAAATCTTTGTTATACGTGGATGTCAAGGCAGATATATAACTTTGATTTAGTACAAAGTTAATACTAAAGCAGTTTAATTCACCAGACTGACTTAGAGCTATACAACACTATTTTACAGAAGCACAATCTTTTTTTAATTACACAAGGAGGACATTTGCAAAACAAAGTCATTTTGGTTTTCCCTGTCTCATCTATAATCTTTAATCAATTCATTTTAGGATAACACAGGTAATATACTACTATGACTTCTAATAATAGCCTAAAAATCTTTCAATGCTTTTTTTTTTTTTTTCATAATCTCAAACAAGCTTCTGATAAAACCATATTACTTTTGTCCTACCAATAAAAATTGCATATGGAAAGGACCATATCTCAATTACTGGTTTACTGATTGAATGGTTGTGGGTTCAAGCCCCAGCACCGCCAAGTTGCCACAGTTAAGCCCTTAAGAAAAGCCGTTAACCCTCCCTGTTTCAGGGGCGCCGTATCATGGGTAAACTCTAACTCTATTCTACTAACAAGAAGCTGGGATTTGCGAAGAATAAAGAACTCCACTATGCAGTAATGTTTTTGTGACGGCTCCTCCTTAATCTCCACGCTTCCCCAAGGCTTGTTTAACCATGACATAAAGTATTTAATGTAGGAAGACAAAAATACCGAAGTATGATCACTGTCATTACAGATGAGTGACAAGTGTTCCTAAATAAAATTTACTGTACAAGTTAAATAATGACTTAACTATAGTCAGCATTAAAAAAAAATTGATTGAAGTAAAATTTTTACTTGGTTTGTGGTTAGATTTCTGTGTGCATGAATGCTGAGACTGCTTAAAGTCAAATTAAGTGTGACTTTAATTTTAGAGTTTGCAATAAATATGGTGGCAAAAGGGGGAACTACTCAATATTACACGAGGGGGGGTCCTTGTTTACTGTCCTGGTTTTTATTTAATCCAAACTTTTCCACAGTTTACAGTTAAATCTCAGTTCCACCTAGACACAACAGTGTCCTAGAATTTTCTCATAAGCGACACAGCTATGTTAGAAACTCAGACGTTTTTTTTTTTTGTCTGCACGTTTCAGCTTAATAAGATCCGGCATCAGAACAGGATTAATGTGCACGGCACCGACGTCCCAGACCCTCTTGGCACATTCGAAGAGCTTCAGCAGGAATACGAGCTGGATTCCCGGATCATCCAGAACATTAAAGCTGCTGGCTTTCAGACCCCCACCCCCATTCAGATGCAGGCCATCCCGCTCATGATGCACGTAAGTCAGTGGCTGATTGTGTGTCTGATTTCCCAGTATGCAAGTAGGTAGTGTGTTGATTACATTTTTGGTCATTGAGAAATTCAACTTGATTTATTAGCCCTAATATTTAGATTTTTCTCAGGTTTTAATGAGTATTAAAATACTATAAATATAAATACAAAATGTTAAAAGTATCAAATGTGCGTCGAAATCTTGTCTTACTTGTGTAAGTCGCTCTGGATAAGAGTGTCTGCCACATGCACAAATGTTTGGGGTTTAGTGTCTGTTCTTTACCACACTTCAGTCCAGTGGATGGCAGTAATTCTCAGCTTTCCATAAACTCAAAAGAAGAAGCGCTATCCTCACCTACAACAAAGTAGGCATTTGACTCGTTCCAGCATCTGACCTGGCTGATTTTACTATGCACGCTGCAATGAACAGAATGTTTAGAATTTTAATATGTGAGCTAGTGCTGGGTGATACGAAATTATATCAACATCACTATTAATTGAACATTTTACTATGATTAACTATGGGGCAAAAACAAACTATATATAGTATAAGGCGTATCTGATTTATTTCAGTAAAAAATATACAGGTGCGTCTTAATGAATTACAATATCATCAAAAGTTGATTTTATTTTAGTAATTCAATTCCAAAATTTAAACTTGTATATTATATAGATTCATTACACACAGACTGATACATTTCAGGTGTTCAATTTTACTGATTATAGCTTACAGCTAATGAAAACCCAGAATTCAGTATCGCAGAAAATTATGAATATTGTGAAAGTTTAATATAGGAGCCTCATGGTGTCACACTCTAATCAGCTAATTAACTTAAAACACCTGCACCTACTAATTAACTAAAAAAAAAAATACAGCCTTTGAATATTTACTATTTGAAGGAAATTACTGAAATAAATCAACTTCTCGATGATATTCTAATTTATTGAGATGTACCTGTACACTTAATAAATGCTGAGGATCACTGTAGACTACTTGCAAAGTTAATCCAAAGTTCTATTTATTTTTATATATTTAATTTTTATATTGAATTTATTTCCTTCTTAAAATGTATGATTTAATATAATATGGTTGTCATATGCCCATATGACAGACAATTTTGCTGTTAATCTGTTAAACAACAAGGGAAAAGAAAAATAACTGTTTGTAACTATTTTTTGTATCTGTATAAAATATAAAAAATATAGCCAATGGACATAAAATCGATATTGTGTGATATAAGAAAGGGGAGGAGTTTCAAGGCTCAAGATTGATGGGTTCAAAACATGTGCATAGAATGATTTTACAAAACTTTACTTTCAGTGTAAGTGATTAGTAGACTTGTAAAAATCAGCACTTTAAACATGACGTGGGGTTTATTAAAAAAAAATTTTGTTCTCTTCAGAGACGTGAAATCCTGGCGTGTGCCCCCACAGGCTCGGGTAAAACCATAGCCTTCTGCCTGCCCATACTGGCGCATCTTCGTCAGCCGCTCAACAAGGGCTTCAGAGCGCTCATCGTGGCACCGACGAGAGAGCTGGCCAGCCAGGTGAGACCTTCACAGAACAGAAAGATTAAAGGGGAACTGTTTTTTTTAAGAGGTAACATAATCTGTTCTTTATGATGTTGCTTGTAGACACACAGAGAGCTGCTAAAACTGTCTGAGGGTTTGGGCTTCAGGGTTCACATGATTAACAAGGGAGTGGATGCGGCTAAAAAATACGGTCCCAAATCGGCCAAGAAGTTCGGTGAGTCTTTTATGCATCTTAAATAAAAATAGGTGTATACAAATATGCATAAAAAATATACAATAGCTTATAATGAAATTATTTTTTAAGATTCTTAATTCTTTCAACAGCTTGAATGGTTATGATTTAAAATTTCTTTCTCAGACATTTTGGTGACGACGCCAAACAGGCTGATCTACCTGCTGAACCAGGAACCTCCAGCTGTTGATCTCAGCAGGTCAGTCTACTTCAGGGCCTTCACGGTCCAGTGCAAAATACAGTAAAAGCTTGGATTGCGAGCGTAATTTGTTCCGGAAATGTGCTTCTAAAACTAAGCAGTCGCATATTAAAGTAAATTTCCCCATTAGAAATAATTTCACACACAAATACTAACAGAAACACTGCTCTCTGGTGGCTTTCTGGAATAGTGTTCTTTTTGTGTGACTTTAACAAGGAACCTCTCTAATGACACTGGCATTTGCCTTCTTTTGAGGATTTTGTGAAAATGTGATGTTGCGTTGTGTGGAAAAATTGTATTGGCCTACAATTGTCAAGTGTGAGGTACAAAATACCCAGAAGGTCTCTGTTCAAGAGGCCTTGATCCAGGGATAGGAAACAAAGCAATAAGTAAAAATAATAATACTCGACAAAATAATAATACTAATAATATTTACTCTTTTTTTAATTAATATTTACTCCTTTTTATTAATATTTACACCTGTTTTATAGCTGTATACTTATAACTAACGTTAATCAAGCAGAAAAGTATGCGAAGTGTGACCCAAGAATGACCCGTTTACACAGAGTGCATGAAATTGAGGAACGAACTTTAATGAAGTGGAAAATGCAGGCAGTGATCAAAAATATAAAAAAATTAGTTTTCGGTTCTGCTTTGATTGGGACATAGGGTGCAAAGAGATAGAATTTTTTTTTAAGAGCGGACAAAGTAAAAACAAAGTACAAAAACAACATATATAAATACATCATATTTATCATTTAAACAAAAAAAGCAAAGAAAGGAAAAATCTAATTAATCACTAATTCTCAGCAACACCCTCCTCAGAGGAATAAGTGCTGTAATAAGGCGATGATTGTGGCTGTGTAGATAAGGCAGGGTGTAAGTACATGCTCCCGGAAGGATCCTCAGGCGAGAGGATGAGCGAGAAGGGCGCTGCCTGCAAGTTAAAATTAAACAAAGAGAGAATTTAAATAAACATGGGCCCAAAGAAAAATCTAAAAATTGCACTCCAAGAAATTAACTTAATATGCATACTACTATAAGTAATATGCGTAAGTAACCTTTATTTTACCAATTATAACCACTCTACACAATTATACTCTACTATATCTAAATAGGATCATGTAAATAATTCTGATCTGAATAGTTTCAGAAACTAATAATATAAAATAATCAATGTTAAATTACTAATAAATAAATAATTGCTACATATGTAGAGGCATACTATAGACAGTTAACAACAAATCAGATATGATGGAAATAATAAGCACAGAGTACTTGCACATCTTGAAGAGGAAGATTTTTATTTTTTTTTTATTGCGGCTCTGACGAATACCCAAGTATTCACCAACAGTGGTTAATAGTCTGGTTAAGAAAAAAAGGAACAAACCAAACTTTCTCCAAAAAAGTAAAAAATGAGAACAAGATCTTTGAGCCCTACCCAGACATGAATAAATAGAGATGAGAGGGGAAAATTATGTAACTGGAAGGTGCCACATCAGTCTGACCTAAAAAAAAAAAAGTGGCTTACAGCTAATATATTAAGAATATTAGGTAACTATTTGACTTAAGGAGAAGCCAACAGTGAGGTAATTGCTAACTAAGGGTATATGAATCATGTGAAATCGGGCATTGTGCAATTTTCCTGGGGTGTCTGTTGTCTTTTGGCCGGCCAGTCCAGTGCTGTCCGTATACTTTTGCTTGCAATACGTTGCAAAACGTTTTTGCTCTTTCAATACTCAGGTAGTTGTTGGGTTTTTGTTTGGACAATTGGTGCAGTTCACAAAATTTGCCACAACAGTTACTGTTGTGAAACAGATTCATCTCCTGCACTCCTACAACCTTTTTCTTTACGGGTTTGTTGTTGTAGTACACTTACTAAAGAACAGTCACTACACTTGGACACACGTGAGCTTACGTGGTCAGTATGTTATAATAAAACAGTACACGTGCACACGGATGTTGACTATATGAGTGACGCTAAGACCGAGCATGGGAGACGATTGCCCACAATCTCACAGCGAGAGAGAGAAAAGAACCACTGGCTCAGTTGTGATCATGTGACGCTCAGCAGAAGCAGTAGTAAGCGTATACGTACTACGGTACTCGTTCGTCGCTCATTTATTTATTTATTTATTTACATTTTTTTGCTCACCTTGCAAACCACTCGCAGATCAAGTTATTATCGTTATCCAAGGTTTTACTGTATAAAGATAGGCAGTAAATATGATGGTGTCGTTATTGTTGGTGTTGTGTTGTACCTCTCATGTGCTCTGTCGCAGTGTGGAGTGGCTGGTGGTGGATGAGTCCGATAAGCTGTTTGAGGAGGGAAAGATGGGCTTCAGGGAGCAGCTGGCCACCATCTTCCTGGCCTGCACCTCTCCCAAAGTTCGCCGAGCCCTCTTCAGTGCCACGTTCACCACCGAGGTGGAGCAATGGTGCAAGCTCAATCTGGACAATCTCGTCTGTGTTAACATCGGACCCAGGTATGAAAGATCTTTATTGAACAGGATTGTTGTTTCTTCTATGTTTAACCTTTTTGCAAACTTCTCAAGGGCTAAGTGTTAGTGTGGAATTTTTTTTAATCAGATCAACTTTAGACCAACAAGTGAACACCGATTGGGTACAATGAGTATAACTGATGTGTTAAACTACTTTCGCTCTTAATTGTATCAAATAAAAAATAAAAAATAAGACAAGCTGTTAATGTAGAGCAAAAGTTATATTAAAGTAAACGTAGGGTGTGTGTTGTGCTTTGAGATGAATTAATAGACGTTTTAACACATGGTGTCGTAAAGAGCTCATTTTCAGCTGTGATGTGAAGCTGCCAGAATTAGTAAAAAAAAAAAGTCTAAAGCAGGTTATGGTGCAATAATGCCACCTACTGGGTTTGAGAGTGTGGGGGTTTTGCTGATTGCTGATACCTCAGTAGTGAAGACACGCCCTTCATTTACATGTGGGTAAAGACATAAAAATGGAAATGAATAAATTCAGATATATATATAGTTAATAAAGTAGTTAATAAAGTTAATTTAAAGTTAATAAAGTAGAAAAATCACAAGTAGGAAAATGAAAGAACGAGGAAATTAATAAATAGAACAAAATAAAAACCAGGCAGAAATGTGAACAGAAAAGAATAATTTTAAGATTCAAGAGATTTTATTTTGTTCAAACAGCGTGCGTACATTGGAACTTTTTTTTTGTGTGTGTGTGTGTGAAGAAACGCTCTAAATCGGTGATTTAAAGAAGGATGAAGTACAGAAGTACAGGAATGAACAATAGGAAGACTATAACACACTGTAACATTATCTAGTACTCAGGTGCCATAATTTCAGACAAGTGTTTAATTTCTCAAACAAACACTATTAACCCTCCCCTCCATCTACAAATATGTAAAGAAATTACTTAATTAGAAATAAAAGAATTTTAACAGTTTTTTGTGTTACTATGTTTACGATGACCAAGTTTAATAACTTTTAATTGGGCTCAGGATAGTGCAATATAGAGCCCTAAGGATACACCGATTGCATTTATAATTTTTTTTGGTGGATGTCTTATTAAAAAAAAAAAAAAAGTAAGTCTCAGAAATCAAAAACGTGGTACGTGTTCACACAAATAAAATCCAGCATAAAGTATATCGACAGCCATGTCATTCTCGTTCAAAGTTCAAGTGAGAGTGGCTCTACGGTACCGTTTCCTCTTAAGAGCACAGAATGCTACTTAGGCTCTGGGCCACACAGGGTTGTAGCGGGACTCAAACTCAAAATTTTTTTGTTTTGGCACAAAATCAACAATATCTGGGACTGATTACCGGTCGTGATCCATCAAGCTAAAAAACTGTCTGATTCTGGTCTATAGTTAGCAGACTTGTCACCGAATGTCCTTCAAATCAGATGCGCAGTAGAAAATTATCAGCGTATATGATTATAATTATAGACTTTCATAAGTCTTGCAGGATTTTTTATTTTAATAAGAAAAATTATAATAAGTCCCGGTATTATTGATATTATATCCTTGCATTGTCTTGGTCCACAGGAACTCTGCAGCTGAGACGGTAGAGCAGGAGCTTTTGTTTGTAGGCGCAGAAAATGGCAAGCTGCTCGCTATGAGGGACCTGATAAAGAAGGTTGGTGGAAATTTGGATGTGAAATATAAGTAAAAGACAGATGACTTTGTATAGTATCTCACAAAAGAGAGTACACCCCTCATATTTAGCAACCACACAAGGGATAATACTATAGAAATGAAAGTTGGGTATACTTTAAAATAGATTTACTGTCCTCTCACAATAACTCAACATGCAGACTTTATGGTCTAAATAAATAGCAACGAAAATAAGTACACCCTAAGTAAACATGTCAAAACTGTGCGCCAAGTGTCAGTATATTGTAAAAGCACCATGGTTATCTAGCACGCCTTTCCGCTTGAGGATGCGGGTTTAAGTTTGGAGACATACTCGGCCAGTGACAAACACATGAACATGATGAATGGAACATGTGATTTTGCATGGGTAAAGATGTTACAGCTGTTATGTAAAGTGTTCGTTTTAGAGGACAGTAAATCTATACTGTTTTACAAGATGCACATGGTCCACTCCTATAAAATAATATTCAAGTTTCGTTTCTATAGTATTGTCCTTTGAGAAGCTGTACTAAAATTTATGCTGAAATTAGAGGGGTGTACTTACTTGTGTGAGTGTGTATAGCGGACCTCAAATCAGAGTAAGGTCAGTATATTCTGAGTATGAGTGTATTCACTGCTGGTGGATGAGGTCTGGCTGTATTAGAATAAACAGCTAGACGTCAGATGACACTCAGTAGATTAGGAGCTACGTTTTACATGTTTTAAAGCATGGTCACTGTAACCAGTTCAAAATCTGATTAGACTTTGCAGTCGATCCAATCAAGCTTAAGGTGACATCGCCCTGAATATGTGTGTCATACAGTTCTTATCTTATGCACGTGATTTGTGAAAGCACTCGACTAACAATATGTAGGATTGGTTGTATTATAGTAAGACCATAAGAAAGGAAGTCTGTTTTTAGACTTTTGGTCATTGCTACTCCTCATATATATTTATATATATCGTCTCTTCTTGTGTACAGGGGTTCATGCCACCCATGCTGGTGTTCGTGCAGTCCATAGAGCGAGCCCGAGAGCTGTTCCACGAGCTGGTGTATGAGGGGATCAACGTGGATGTGATTCACGCCGAACGCACACAACAACAGGTGAGTTGCATAACAGGAGGCCAACAGGAGTAAAGGTGCGTGGGTATACATATATAAATACTGTTGTTTCCTTATAAATCATTTACTCCGCTGGGAGTCACCTAGAACATCTTAGTACGATATTATCACCATATCTATGTGCCGATTCGATTTGTATTGCATCTTGAGTTTATAAATATTAAAATATTTAATATTAATAATTTCTTTAGATTTTCTTACAATTCTAAAGTTTAGCAAATGATTCGCTCCTCATCGCACAAGATAATGACAGCATCTTACCACCTTAAATGCAAACATATATATATATATATATATATATATATATATATATAGATAGATAGATAGATAGATAGATAAAAATGGATAAAAAAACATTTTGGAGTCGGTGTGGTGATGCATAAATCACCACATGAAAGAATCACGATGTGTAAGCAAATTGTTTGTTTTTGTTGTTGTTGTTTTCGGGTGCAACTGTGATGGACAGTTTATCAGTCATGAGTTTCCAGCCTGCTAGCAGTAAAAACAAAAACTTGAATGCTGAGGAAATGCACTGTAATGAAAATAATTACGAAAGCGGGTGCAACTGTTGCGGGGTAGGGGTGTTTGGTTACCGTCCACACCCTAGTTCAAAGATGGCTGCATCGACTGGTTTGATAACGTACATGCTGTGTGTTAACACTACGAAAAAAAAAAAAGAAAATGCTACAGTAAACTATGAACACAACAAAATGCCATGATCTTTATGGGACTCATCATGGGCTAAATAAAAATTATCACATTATAAGCCAAGTTATGCAACCGTTCCCTGCATTAACAATAGCCTACTTTATCTTTCTTAGATAATAAGCATTTTTAAAATTAATCCTAAATAAAATTGCAGACTCCCCCCCCCCCCCCCCCCAGCAGAAGGAGTGTTTTAGACAGACGCTATAAGACAGACTGTTATTGCAGCTTTTAAGATTCGGTGTGGTTTTTCAGCAGCGTAGAGAGACACACCGCTCGTGTGTTTCTCTACGCTGCTGCTTGTTGGAAGAGTTTCCTGCTACTGTGAGCTGCTGTTAGCATTTAGCTTCATCCATTTCCTGTTTTTGAATGTGTTTCCTGTATTTAAAATAAAATCAGAAGAGCTTGATAGAATAAGAACAGAAAAATGACTGTGTTCACAAAAGCAGAAAGGAGAGGAAAATATGAAAAAATCAGGTTAATAGTTAGAAGAGTCATATTGAGTGCTCACAAAGTGGTTTGTTGTAATAACAGTTATAGAGATTACTTTTAATTAAATATGGTACATAATGTGGGAGTGTTTGAGTCAAACTGAGACTTATGACAAAGTTTCTGGTGAATGAAGGCGTAAAAGGCGATCAATGTTTACTGAAGACTTCATCTAAATGGTGCACCATTTGCACATTACAGGAACTCAGCTGGGAGTTATTGCCATGTCGCCCCATTCTTGACTTAAACGCCCCTTGTATAAGGAAAGAGTAATTAACAACATGTAGTGCAAGTTTTCAGATGCAAATTATACTTTTTTTTATTTCTTATTCTTCTGTTTTTACAGGAAGACTTTTGTTTTCTGTTTACTAGAATTTTTAAGAAGGTCTTTACACAGATAACTTTACACAGTTTAACTTTTTCTAACTTAGATGTACTGTTCTCTACAAGTCTAGCATTAAGCTATGAAAATAACAGATAAAATGTCAAATATTTAAATCAATCATTCAGGCTTTTAAGTTGCACTGAAATGGGGCAACAAAATTTTCATTCTAATTCAGTTCTAGTACATATTGGTTATATAGGTACCGGTGCCATGTTGACAACGGGCTTTGGTACCCAACCCTCTACCTGAAAGAAGAAAATGTATAATGAAAGCTTGTTTATATGTTTTTACTTAGTCTGTTTATGTGCTTTCTTCTGTTTGTGGTTAGAGAGATAATGTGGTGAGCAGCTTCCGTTCAGGAAAAATCTGGGTGCTCATCTGCACAGCGCTCATGGCCCGGGGGATCGACTTCAAAGGTGTCAACCTCGTGATAAACTACGACTTTCCTACGAGTGCTGTGGAGTATATTCATCGCATAGGTTGGTCAAAAACTCACTATGCGCAGGTGCTTGTATAAAATTAACAGATGTGTGCAAGCATGTGCAGTCCGCATGATGATTAAACGAAACTTGAGCATAGTACGGTGCAAAGCCAGCAGATCAGCTCCAGTGCACAGATTCTACTTTGTGAATGAAAATGTTCTAGAGGATTAAACACCATCCTGAAGATTAACAGTAACATGTCGGACTCAACAGTGCAATCCTATAATGCCACTGGTTTCAAGACCACACCCACTTTTAATGCTTCAGTTATCAGTCTGAAGAACTTTGCGATGAGCACAGTTCATGTACAAAACGATTAAATTAATTTTGGGATCAACTTTGTTCAACACAGTTCATGAACAAAAAAAAAAGTACAACAATTAAATGTTTTTGGGGTTTCGGTGACTAAGTATTTTGTTCTGTAATTTAATGAAAAAACTGTGCTTTTATTGATAGTCAACAATAAGAACACAAACAGCTACAATAATTTTACAATAATGTTCAACGCTGAAAAGATTAGTTATTCAATAAGGTTTAAGGTAATTATAACTGCTAAGCATTTATTTATTAATCATATAAATAATATAGATAATATTTACATCAGATTCAGAAAGGTTATGGAATACATATTATTAATAATTCAATAAACACACGCTTTAAGGAAGCATACTTCTTTTTAATGGAAGTATAGCGGTGCCCAAACTCTTTAAAGCAAAATAGCATGTTAAATTACATGAACTCAACAAAAACTTTCCTGCATTACAATTTAATCTAAATGAGAAAAAAAAATCCTTAGAGTATCTTAATGGTTGAATTTTTTTATTCTCTAAAGTGCTGTTGTTATACTTCTATGGATATTTTTTCCCCCTCCACATGTGTGCAATTTTTTGGACTTGACTATACAGTCTGCTTTGGGACTATTTTAACTGTTAAAAAAAGGGTTTATCTTACTTATTCCTAATGTAATTGCTTGGTTTAGGGGTGGGCGATATACCGGTAGACACGATTAACAGGTCTATCGTCTTAATCGCGATTGAGTTAACGTAACGTTGCACATTATGTAACCACACAATACACATTAACTTCTATGGAAAGCCAAACTAATCTAAAGTGTGACGAAACCGTAGCTCCCGATTGAGCCGATGTGGGCAGAGCAAATATCTGCGCGGCCCAGTGGACAGTGCAGCGCGACTATCTGGATAGCACTGCCGTTTCTATAAAGAAAAATAAACATAATAAATTTAATAAAGTTCAACTTCATAATGTCTGCCAATATCGTTATAGCCCAAGTATGAAAAAAAAAAAGCTTCCATTTTGTGCACTCTAAATTACAGCGGGGGATTGGGGGTAAAATGTAATTTGTTGGTAGGCGCAGTCTAATCCTATCAGTCGCGCAGCGCTGGCCAGTGGTTCGCACAGGTTGGTGATTTGAGCAGCGCTGCTCAAGTTGGTCCGCGCAGCGCGCTACACTGGGCTGCGCGAATAAACCAGATCATCTTTGCGCTATCCAGATAGTCGCGCTACGCTGTCCACTGGGCCGCACAGATATTTGGTTCAATTGGGTGCCACGGTTTCATCCTACTTTTGATGTGTTTGGCTTCACATACACTTCGACAATGGAAGAAGACACTGAGTTTGCTTACATGTGGCGAAACCAACAACGAGGAAATTGTAAAGGAAAAAGGTGCATTGTCTGTGGCGTGGAATTGGTTTGGGTATAAGAAAAGTGATAAGAATGAGACGAACATGATTTGCAAGGTATGCAAGTGCACTGTTTTAGCAAGCGGTGGAAACACGTCAAACCTTTTCTATTATCTGAAATCCAAGCAACTAAACAAATATGGACAAGGTAAAAAAAAATGCGGCAAACCTAAGCAATTTACAGTTTAAATTAAATTACGTTATTTAAAGTATCTTTGTGTTTGAATTTTTATTTATGCATTTTCAGATACAAATTGGTATGTTGTGATATATATCGTTATCGAGGTAAATAATTGCTATAACCTTGATAGATTTTGGTTATATCGCCCACCCCTAATTTCTCTGTGGGTTTTTGTCCTTCAGGTCGCACAGGAAGAGCGGGTCATAAAGGGAAAGCCGTTACGTTTTTCACAGAGGCTGACAAACCACTCCTGCGCAGGTCTTATTAACAAATGATTCATCTTGCATATTTAGAACCAGTTTTGGGGGAAAAAACATGACACTTTACTTGTAATTATTTTCCCCACCAGCATTGCAACAGTCATAAAACAAGCAGGATGTCCAGTTCCTGATTACATGATTGGATTCAAGAAACTAAAAAGGTACTTTCTATTATACATGTATGCACACGTATAAATTTATTAAAATTCCAATCAGCTGACTGTTTAATACTATGTTTCATGTTAAATCTGTTCTTGTGAATCTAAACAAATTTTTAGATAAAAGTCTATATTCTGTAATATTTCTATAGAATTATATATGTAAAGGTTTGACATCCAGCATGTCTTGTTTAGAGTGTGATGTTTTCCTAAAAATAATTTCCATCTTCACAGCAAAGTCAAACGTCATCTTGAGAAGAAACCGCCAAGAAGATCAACGATTTGCACAACGCCTCGTTTTCTCATGAAAAAAAATCCCGGCAAAGTAATAAGGTAGCGGTCGAAATTGTAATGAAGTAACTTGATAAAGTATTCACACCCCAGAAGATTTTTCCTAATGTTATTACCGAAGAACAGGGATACTAATTTAAAATTTTAAATCAGGTCTGGTCAATAAAATTTTCTTATAGTGAAGGACTGGATGTCATGTTTGTGTTAGGATTTTAGGCCTGTATTCACAAAGCTTCTTAAGCCTAAAAGTAGTGATGAAATTCTAAGAATATTCTTTCAAACTTTACTAAAATTTGTTCTTAAATTTAAGGGTAAATTCTAAGAAAGATAAAAATATACTCAGCAAAAAAAGAAACGTCCCTTTTTCAGGACTGTGTATTTCAACAATAATGTAAAAATCCAAATAACTTTACAGATCTTCATTGTAAAGGGTTTAAATAATGTTTTCCATGCATGTTCAATTAACCATAATCAATTAATTAACATGCACCTGTGGAATGGTCGTTAAGACCTTAACAGCTTACATAAAGTAGGCATTTAAGGTCACAGTTCTAAAAACGCAGGACACTAAAGAGACTTGTCTACTGACAGTGAAAGATGCCCAGGGTCCCTGCTCATCTGTGTGAACGTGCATTAGGCATGCTGCAGGAAGGCATGAGGACTGCTGATGTGGCTAGGGCGATAAATCGCCATAGACGCCTAAGACGGCGCTACAGTGAGACAGGAAGGACAGCTGATCATCCTCGCAGTGGAAGACCACGTGTAACAACACCTGCACAGGATCGGTACATCCGAATATCACACAGAGGACAGAGGACGTTTCTTTTTTTTGCTGAGTATAGTTCACGAAACATCTTGGACCTAAAACAGCTCCTAAGGTAAAAATTGATGAGAGTAGAGAGGGGGATTTTTAAGAGGTTTAAGAGTTGTTTTACCTTATGCAGAGTTGCTCTGAGAAGGTTCCTAAATTACTTTTAGTCTAGGACTCCCAGCTAGGACTTTTTAAGCAAAGATAGGAGCTGGCTGAGAGAATTCTAAGAAGCTTTGTAAATACGGGCCCAGATCTACAAGTCTATAAAATTAAGCAATTTAAAATTTCAGAAGCATTTAAATAATATTTATTGTCAGTTTTCAGTAACTGTTAATCATGTGGACAGCTTAAACTTTGATGGTCTTGTATGTTTTCTTGTATTAGTATCAAATACAAAAAACTATCTTTAGTCAATCTTTAGTGACTTTTCATTTGCATGCTGTTGGGCTGCAAATGAATATGAAAGGACAATGTTTGCTCTGTCATACTGGGCTCTCAGTTTGAGTATTTTACACATCCTCACCTCAGATTGCACAGGATATTTTGGCTGAAACGACCAGTGTCCCATCCTCTGTCTTTTATTTCCCATGAATAGTAAAGTACATTGGGTCTCTACATCCTAAGACTGTAATAAATTTGTCCCCTTAGTCAATATGAAACCTAACTGCTAAAACCTCATCTAAGACTTATTTTGAAATGTCATCACCTAAGATTTATTTTGAAATGTCATCACCTAAGATTTATTTTAAAATGTCATCACCTTAGACTTATTTTTAAATCTTATCGCCTGAGACTTGTTCTACCCCTACAGTAAAGCTCAGTGGATCTAGCATCATAATAAGCAATGTTAATGGCTCTAGTTCAAATTGTTACAACTGCTTAGTGACAAAACTTCAGGGCCCTTATTCACAATGTGTCTTAGAATTATCTCAGAGATTCCCTATCTTAGCTTAAAAAGTCCTAGCTGGGAGTCCTAGACTAATAGTGATTCAGGAAAGTACAAAATCCATTTTTACCTTGGGAGCTGATTTTAGGTCTAAGATGTTTCATGAATAATTTTTATCTTTACTAAGATTTGTTCCTAAATTAAAGGATTAAGAAGCTGCTTCTTTTAGGCTTAAGAAGCTTTGTGAATACAGACCCCGTGCACTTACAGTAAAGTGAAATCTGTTTCAGATCACTTGAAACCTTAGATTGAGCCTGAGCCTTTAACATGCCAGGGCAAGAAACATCTCCACATCTTAACATCTGTTAAAATGTACTGTTACTGTTATAATTTAGAATTCACACCAGTGTCTCAGTAAGTTATAGGATTATGTAAAATACACACCAGAGTTAAACTCCCTTCCTTAACTGCTTCACAGTATTGGTCAAGGTACATTTTTAAAGAATTAATGTTCTAAAGGTTATGTTCTCCAAACATGATTGTGTCTGATGTTTGTTTGTTTTTGTTTTTTCAGGAAAAAAGGAAAAACTGAGGCAAAATCAACTGGAGGTGAAACAAATGAGTGTAAAAATAACTGAGTTAATAAATAAACTTTGTAAAAATAAATTGTCCAATAAAACTAAAAAGGTAGATTCTGCTTTCCAATTTTTTTTTTCATATTTGAACAACAGTTACTGATTGCATATTAAACAGTCTGAGAAGATAATAATGAACATTACTAATATTAAGTAAAGCATTTTCCTGGTGAAATATTTTGTAATATTACAATAATATATACATGCATGGCACTGAAGCACCAAAAACAGTTGTAAAATATTACACTAATATTTTTCTTTAAAAAAATATTTTAAGTATTAGATTTGTAGTCAAATCTTACTGCTAGATTCATGGCATTATCGTTAGAATTATTAAACCTATTTAACAATTTTTTTTCCATCTTGGTGATTGTTGTCTTGATTAATTTTTATTATTTCCAAATTGATCCAAATTTTCTAAGCATGGAAAAAAGACCCCCAAACATACAAACTCCACAATGTGAAGCCTTGGATTACGAGCATAATTCGTTCCAGAAGTGGGCTCGTATTCCAAAACACTCGTCAAAAGTGTATTTTCCCATAGGAAATAATGGAAACTCAAATTATTCATTCTACAGCCCCAAAAAATAAATACAAAAAAATATATTATTTATACAAAATATAAAGTCTATAAAAATGTTATACTTAGCTAGTTAGTTTTTTGTTAATTTATGTTGTAATTTATGTTAGGTCTCTCTGTCCTGTCTCTGCTAGCCAGCTAACTAGGCCTCTTGGTTAGCTAGTTTAGTGTCTCTGTTAATTTATGTTGTAGATTTATGTTGCATGTAGCACCTTGGTCCTGGAGGAACGTTGTTTCGTTTCACTGTGTACTAACTGTATATGGTTGTAATGACAATAAAGCCTACTTGAACTTGAACTTGAACTAAAGTAAAAATAAAACAAATGATTAAAATAAAAACTAAAACATAATATAAAACATTTTTTTTACCGTTAAAAAAGTAAAAATAAATCCTGACAGATGAGTGTTTCCGTTTGTGCACGCAAACGCTGTGTATGTGTGTGTTTGTGTATGTGTGTAAGAAGACCGGAGGAATCACCCCCTCCCGTCTCCCCCTTCTCATCTTACACAGTAAACCTTTCGGCCTCTCTTATTTGAATTTTACACAAACGCGCACACAAACTCGCACGCACTAACAGACTGTTTTGCCAGAAAAATTAACAGGGAACATTGCTAATGACCCTCGCGTGTGTGTTATAATAAACAGTACACACGTGCTGTACACACATGCTTACAAACACAAATAAAAAAAATTAACGCACACATGGTCACAGTGTTATAGTAAACAGTACACGTGTGCACGGATGTTGATACATGATACTCGGTACTCGTATACCAAGACAATCCGAGGTTCCACTGTAGTTTTAAGTTTTAGATTTCTTTATAACTTTAGAAAATCTATATTATATATCTATATAGAAAACTTTCTGTCGACAGGTCTGTGGTTCATTTATATTTTTCTTTTCTCAATCCTGCTCTCTCTCACACATTATAATGTTTATGAGATAACCACATAGGATATTCATGGCTGGATTCAGAAACCCCACAAGTATCACTTTTGTATGGAAACGATGTGTCTAATAAAGGATTTATTTGAAATGCTGCTCGAGCACACAGGTTTTATTTTCTCAGGGAATGAAAGCTAGAACAGTAAGAGCGCACTCTTAGTTTGACTAAAGACTGAAGCTTTTTTGACATTATGGTAAAGCACTCAAGAAGTATTCACACCTCTTGAATCTTAATTTTCTCATATTTTTATTTCATGAAAACTTTTTGATGCACTATTACAGTGTAATGTTACTAAAGGTGCTGATGGTTTTTTGTTATCTCTGAGCATGTTAAGGTCTTCTTCAGGAAAACTGAATGTAATGTCTCTTATAAAATAATATTTTGATTTCATTGGATCAAACTACCTGCTGTTTGGGTAATCCCCGCAGGCTTCCTGTGGTGCGGAGGGGGCGTATCTTCTCATATTGCAAATTAATCTGTTTGAAATCATCAGAGTTGTTTCAAACACACATCACTATGCATCAACAGGATACCAATGTCTTTCCAGGCTTAAGACTCAACTTTTTTTCTGGTTTTATACATCTGGAAAAAATCAAAATGTCCTTAAAATTAGCTTTTAAGGCTTTTGACTCGCCTCATATGGGAAAAAAAAATTCAGAGGAGAAATCTTCAGATTCTTTAAAGAATTTAAGAATTGAAGATGCTACAGTTGTTGATTGGAGTTTAAGAATTAACTGAAAGGACTCTGCCGTGACAAGAAACTGGTGGCCACGATGATGCTCAGGACATGGTGTGTAAATATTTTTTCTTAGTATACATATGTACTACTCAAATATGAAGTTATAGGTTTAACTTTTAAAAACATTTGTCCACATTTATAATATCTAAACAGACATACAGGACTAAATCATTATTGATTGGAAATAATTAAACTAGGTTTTAAAAAAAAAGATAATTTTTGAAATCATACACACTTGTGTTATGCTGTACCGTACTCTAGGTGGAGCTACAGTTGTGTGTAACGTTGCGTTCGTGTACCACCTTTTTCCGCAATTGTAGGGTTTTAAAGTAGACTGTTAAATAATAGCTTTAGCTAGCTCAGTAAAACCTTATATGGGTGTATTTGTAAAGCCTTAAAGTATTATTAGCCTACTTGACATGACATCGTTCTTGTTTGTTTCTTTTTTTAGTGACCGCATCGAGTTCTGTGCTTTCATTTTAAGAGATAGACAGTTTCGATATAGAAGGTTTATGTAGTTGTTGATTACTAAACACAAATCACCTAATCACTGCATGGCAATAAGTTTTGAAGCTCATCACACGATGTAGTACCTGAGCCAGTGTTTAAAGTCGTACGCATCTCTTTATGATTAACGCCAAGGCACTAGGTGGTGCTAGTTTGTTTATATTTAGATGTCTGTGCCCATGATGGTAAGCAAATTTGTATATTTCTTTCTTTCAATCGATGCCAATGTCGATATATATTGTTACTAGATTTACATACACGTCAGGTTTAATTCTGAAAATTTTGAGTAACTCGTCTTCGAAGTGATTGTCAAAACAAAGGTCTGTTGCCGACTTGTTTTTCCTTGAGTTTCAAACAGATTTGCTGTAAACGCTATATATAGATGTTTATTATCAATCATTGTGAGATAGAAACTATCTCTACGTTTGTTCTTCAGAATAAAAGTAGAATAACTGAAGATGATCATTAATTTCAGACAATTTATATATTTTTTGTTTCTTGTTAAGGCCCTGTGTAGGCCTCAGTCAAATTACGTTCAAATGTATTGATATTATTTACGCTTAAAATGCACAGAAACATGTACCGTTATATTTAACCTGTCACGGTCACTTTTTGAACTCTCAGTTTTTAATAAAAATCTATTCAACCATACTACCATGCTAACCTAATATGCTGATCGAGATGTTGGCTGTTAATTTTACGAGTAATCGTTTACTGCAACGTAACAGCTATAAAGAAATGAACTGGCTGAAAATAAAATTCCATTATAATGAAGAAATATCAAGGAATTCTATTCAACATAATGGTGAGGTAACACGGGAAGGTGTGAACGTAATATAATAAACCTTTGGGAAACGAACATATGCACTGTTTGAGCTGACCAAATGTATTTATATAATTTAGTGATCAAGATAGAAACATATTGTGTAACAACTTGTGTTTTAGTTTATGATAATGGTAATGTTTACATTTTTTAAAAAGGGTTCCTATAACTAGAAGTATAGGAACTAATAAACTGTAGTTCATAACTGAAGATAAAAAGCAAGTTCTAGTCCTTTTACTAGATGGAAAATTATTAGATTTTTATTTATTTATCCACACCTGATTAGACAGGAATATTCCCATAAATTCACAAACTTCTCCAAACTTCTCTGACAGAAACTCGGCTGTTTTAGGGAACATGATGGAATTGCTTGTCTGGCAGCTATGTTTATATCCACTCTTCATCATATGATACTAATCACCCCCAATTCTAATCTAAAATAACCATAACACTATTTGTTCACTTTTATTGCTATGTAATTCATATCAGTTAATCAGTACTGCATATTTCTATACTAGACCTGATAGTCTATTCATGTTATTATTATTATTATTAGGGCCCAAGCACTATATCAGCCCTGTGTCGTCATAGTGTGTAAGGGCCCTTCTGTTCCTCTAAGGATTTTTTCCCTCCACGATTTAGGGCTTTTGGGGGTCTTAACATTTTTAAAAAGATTTAATCAGGAACAAACTCTACATAAATTCCTGACTATGTGTATATTACCTGGAATAAATTGCAGCATTTTGCGATTAATGAACTGGCTGCACGCAGCAAGGTGGCTTAGTGCACTGTCGCCTTGCACCTCCAGGAGCCGGGTTCGATTCCCACTTCTGTGTGCATGGAGTTTGCATGTTCTCCCCATCCTTGGATGGGTACTCCGGTTTCCTCCCACAAAGACATGCAGATTAGGTTAGTTCGTGTTTCCAAATTGCCCACAGCAATTGCAGAGGGTGTTTGTACAGTATGTGTGTGTCCCCTGCAATGGATTGGCACCCCCAAGTCTCCTTGGGATTGGCTCCAGGCACTCCGCGACCCTGTATACAGGATAAAGTGGTATAGACCATGAATCAGTGAGTGAGTAAATTGGCTACATAAATCCATATTGCAATTTAGATTTTTGTTCGATTAATCATGCAGTACTAATTCTAAACAAATTTCAAAACATGTTGAGATGTATTAATTGCTATTTCTAATTGCTGATATTTATGAAAAATAAAGCATGCATCATCTTAGAAACACTACTACTACTTCTACTATCAATAATAATAATGTTTATTTAGGGATCCAGGTTGTCAAAAGCCAAACGGCACGAAAAAGAGCCGAAGCCCTTGACCTCTGCTTCAACTCAACTGGATAAGGTAATCATTCTGCTTTCTTTTTGGTCTAAAATGGTCCTTGCTGACTTATTCAGCCAATATATTTTATTAATTAAAGCACAAATCAACTAATGTTACATCATACGTACAATCTCTATTTCAACCACTCTTGGGAATTTTTATGTTTTACTCTCTGTATTTAGTTTCCAGTTCAGTGCATTGATGACCAAGTTGGATTCCATGGTGTGGTCATTTATGAACATGACACTTTCCCCAAGTCAAATCCATCTTTGGTAAGTTTCCTTCTATTAAAAATGGGGCTGCCAAGTGAGTTGTGCCCGAGTCATGTGCCTCATGATGCATTTGGGTATAGGAGTGAGAGGTCATATCACAAATCCTAGGATTATATTTAGAAAACAAGAACATCCTGTACTTTAGCTTCTTTATCTCGGTTCCCTTTAAAATACAACCATTGAAATGGAGTCTGACTTGAACGAACTATATAGTAGAGTGGGTATTGGTTTTAATTGTAAATCTGCAATGGTTTTTAGATACATCCATTGATGCCAAGACTGTTGTAGAGGACAGGTCCTCCATTTATATATTTAGTGCTATCATGTTAGTCTGTATATATCTGTCATGACGTGTTCCTTTTTGTTTTATAATTTCAGTGTCACAAAGGCCCACAAATGGAGAACAATGAGCGTGAAGGAGCCATTTACTAAAGCTGAGCTTTAGCAGTATACAAAATATTATCCAATAAAAGCTCCTTTTAAAATTAAACTTGTGTTCAGTATGTTATTACTATTCAGTATCATGATGTCTCTTAAACTTTTGCATCCTTGAGAGTTAAGATTCAGTGTGTTGTTACCAAGTTATGAGATTCCAAGAAAGTTTTACGATATACTCCTTCCAGGTTCTAAGGAAAACTCCCGTTCCATATGTGCCAAAGTGGCAATTGTAAAGTAGAAAGATAATGATAAATGGTTTTTAAACTGTTTTACAAATAAAAATCTGAAAAGTGTGTATTCAGTCCGCCTTACTCTGATGCCTCTAACTAAAATCTAGTGGAACTTCAGAAGTTACCTAATTGGTAAATGGAGGCCACCTGTGTGTAATTTAATTTCAGTATAAATACAGCTATTCTGTGAAGCCCTCAGAGGTTTATTAGAGAATGTTAGTAAACAAACAGCTTCATGAAGCCCAAAGAACACACCAGCGAGCTCGGGGATAAAGTTATGAAGAATTTTAAAGCAGAGAGCGGGAGACTGGTCAGAGTTGATGGAAAGATGCTTGAAGCCAAATACAGGGCAATCTTAGAAGAAAACCTGTTAGATTTCTTCATTCAGCAGGTCAACGACCCTAAACATACAGCTAGAGCTACAATTTAATGGTTTATTTCATAGCATATTAAACATTTTAACATTTATTTATATAGCACTTTACAGCAACCTAAGTTGAACCAAAGTGCTTCACAGCACTAAAAATGGCAATAAAATGGCAATAAAAATAGAAATAAAAATGCAAAAATTAAATAAAACAAATAATTATAAATAAATAAAAATATAGTAATAGTAATAATATTAATAACTAAAACAAAATGATAAAATTATGAAAAACATAAAATTATAAAATATTAAAAGCCATTCTAAATAAGTGAGTCTTTGGTTAGCAGAATGTAAGGCTCTAAGCTTACTGTCTCACACAAGTAGAAAGGTACCAGACCATTATTTGCATAAAAAAAACATAAAAAGTTTAAACTGAATCCGCAACTGTACCGGAAGCCAGTGGAGGGAATACAGGATTGGTGTGATGTGATCATATTTATGATTATTGGTCAGCATACAAGCCGCAGCATTCTGTACAAGTTGCAGACGATGTAGACAAGCTTGAGTGATTCCAACATAAAGTGCGTTGCAGTAGTTTAGTCAAGAACTAATCAAAGCATGAATGGCTTTCTCCAGATCACTCCGATTCCAAAAAGACTTTGACCTCTACAAGGAGGCGAAGATTAAACAAGCCTGCCCCGACAACAGTCAATGTGTGTCTGAAAGTTTAAACTGCTTTCTAAAGTCACCCCCAATTTTTTTACTGCTTGGCTTAAATAAGGAACCGGAGAATCGAGACCAGCAGTGATGAAACTAGAAAAATTTGGGGTGCCAAACATAATACAGTACATTCTGTTTTACTCTCATTCACACAGAGACACTTTTATGACAGCCAAAGATGTCATGCAGACAACTGTGGATCGATTTAAGTGCATCAGAAGACAAGTTCATGTGCTGAAATGGCCCAGGAAAAGTCCAGAGCTAAATTCAATTGAGAATCTCTAAGACTGCTCTCCATTTAATCTGACTAAGCTTGAGCTATTTTGCAAAGAAGAAAGGGCAAAAATTTCAATCTCTAGATGTGCAAATCTGGTACAGATATACCCCAAAAGACTTACAGCTGTAATTGCAGCAAAAGGAGATTCTACAAAGTAATGACTTGGAGGGCTGAATAAAAATGCATGCAACACTTTTTAGATATTTATTTAATTGGCATTCCCAAACTTCATAGTGTTTGCATGAACATGTGTGAATATATGTGTGTGCGCACACGTGTGCATGTTGCCTGATGGATTGGCACCCTGTCCAGGGTGTTCCCTGCCTTGTGCCCTGAGTCCATGCCTCCTGCGACCCTGTACACAGCATAAAGCGATATAGACAATTAGTGAGTGATTTGACCTTAATGAGCTACAACAGCAGAGGACATGGGGTTCCACTCCTGTTAGCCTTTACAGTGGGCTCTAACTCACCCAAACTGGTCAGTTAAGTATACTAAAAAGCATTTTAAAATGTATAACTGTCCAATGTCAGTGTAATTTGCCAACTGTAGCCTCAGATTTCTGCTTAGCCAAAAGACAAGGCTTTAACTGTTGGCCACCACTGTGTAACTGGGTTAAAAAATAAAAATCCAGATTGCACTACCACAGTTATATACCACTGGAAACTTGAGACTCAAATGTGCCTGTGGTTAACGGGTGAACTACAAAACTTGCTTGGGTATGGTCCAGTGTTACTCTAGCCCCTCTGGTGGTCCCCAGAGTTAATGGGAAGAGACCCCATACCGCCTTGGCGTCTGCATTAGCCAGCAGTTAAATGCCATTAAATCAGTGACCAAACTTGTAACATTTTTGATTAATGATGGCCTAAACTGTTAAAAATGTTAACTATTTTAGTTGACAATCAAACTGGTTATAATTCTTTATATCACATGAAAATAAACATAACATTTAATAAAAAGTTTGGGAAATTTTCACGAGGTCGCAGACGTTCATTCATTGCTAGCTGGTTAGCAAAGTAGCTTAGCTAGCCACAGAATGTACATTTTTAGACTTGTTTGCTTGCTACTAATTGTTTTTATACCATGACTGTTGATAGGTTGATTATTTGGGTTATTTTATATTTCGAAGGTCAAATTTCAAAAGGTATATGTCAAGTATTTTAAATATCAAACTATGAAAGTGATAGCTAATAAAAGCAAAAAACAACTGGGTTAGCCAGCCAGCTAATGTTACCTTATGTCACACAGGATATATGGGTTATAAAATATGTAGTAATAAAACTTATTTACAACATCAGAGTTTATTATTATTATTATTTTATATGTAATTTCTTTTCTTGTTTTGACATTTGCAAGACAGACTTATGGTGTGCTTCTAACTGTTTACTGGTCTTACCCTTCTCTAGTTATAATCATGACAGAAATGTGTTCCACAGTGGCTAAAATAATCCTGACGTTTGAACTGTTGGTACAGAAAAGTAAGGCACTCCAATCTAAATGCAATTTAATAAGGAACAATTGTTTATTTGTGCTTCTGGGCTCCACTTTAGAACATGTTTATCATTTTATGTAAAAAAAACAAAAACATGCGTGTATGTGTAAATAGAGACAATGAACAGATAGTAAATAAAAAGAAATTATTTTTGAACATTTTGAACTCATTTTCCTAATGAGTATTATAATACACAACCTGGTTCAATTGTGGATACATAGCTCCCTCTTGTGGCCATATGTGATATTTTTAGAGCTTCATTTTCCATTTAAAAAATTCACAAAATTTATGTTACATGTGTAAGAATGTATGTTAAAAAGAAGAGAAAAAAATAATTTAAAATTATAGCAAATACAATGTGTTGTATAAACACTGAAATAATTGACCACAGACAAGCTCATCCTGTGTACACACCCATCTTTGGCAGACACTAATGAAAATTTATGTAATGAAGTATGCAAATGCAACAGACAAGATGTCGCTTAACTCCAACAAGTACAAATTTTTCCTGTCAGATTCCATAAAAAGCTTGCGTCTTTTTTTGTGAGTTGGCTCTGTCGGCCATGATAATTGTTTTAAAGAAAATTATAATAGGGTCTTGATCTCAGTGCCATGGAAGGGGGGTTGGTCCTATTTAACATACCAAAAGTATGTCCATAATAAGACATTCAGGTAGGGACGAGCACTTAAATTACTTAATACCCTACAGTATATCAGCAAAAGTATCCTCTTGCCTGCCTTCACATGCATATGAACTCGAGTAAAATCCATTTCTAAATCCATAGAGTTTAATATAATGGGGACTCATCCTTTGCAGCTATAGCAGCTTCGAATTTTTTGGAAAACAGGTTTGTGGAGAATTGTTTGGTTTGTATTTATGTGAATTTTCGACCATTCTTCCAGAAGAGGATTTGTGAGGCCAGAGCCTGATGTTTGATGAGAAGGCCTGTCGCCGCTCTATTTCATCCCAAAGGTGTTCTATAAGGTTGAGGTCAGGACTCTGTGCAGGCCAGTCCAATTCTTCCACACTAAACTTGCTCATCCATGTCTTTATGGACCTTTATGGGTCTTTATGTTGGAACAGGAAGGGGCCGTCCCCAAATGGTTCCCACAATAGAGCGCCGTTGGAATTAATTAGAACGGACACCGCAAGCCAGGCCTTCTCATCCAACATCTGTATCTACAGTTGAAACCAGATATTTACACACTTAAAAAAATCAACATATTTTTTGCATTTGTTAGATGTCAGATATGAGCGAGGAAGAATTTTTATGTATTTATTTGATTACTTTTATCAAAGTCAGAAGTATACATACACTTTAAACAAAAAGAAAACTCCAGATGATTCCATTTTGAGCTTAAGAAGCTTCTGATAGATTAATTGATTTAATTTGAGTTCACTGATGTCACACTGTGGATGCATATAAATGCACACCTCAAACACAGAGCCTTTTTCTTTGACATCATGCGAAAATTGAGGGGAAATCAACCAAGACGGCAGGAAAAGAATTGTGGACCTCAACAAGTGTGGCTCATCTTTAGGTTCAATTATCAAATGCCTGAAGGTCCCACGTTCATGCGTTCAGACAATAATAAGCAAGTAAAAAAAACATAGGAATGTACAACCATCATAACGCTCAGGGAGGGGATTCTGAGTTCCAGAAAGGAAAATTTTTCGGTGCAAAATCAAATCCCAAATGCAAATCAAACCCCAGGACAATAGCCAAAGACCTTGTGAAGATGCTGGCTAAAACTGATAAGACGGCGTCCTATCCACAGTAAAATGAGTCCTGTACCACCATGATTCCAGCAAACTATTGTAGAAAGCTTGTGAAAGAATACCCGAAACGTTTGGCCCAAATGAAACAGTTTCAGGGCAATTCTACCAAATACTAAGGATACTAAGAATACTTTTTACTGATAAAAGTAATAATAAATGAATACTTGGGCTAAATTAAACAAAGAAAACAACAAGGAGATTTGGTGAGATGGGTTCAACACATAATGAAAACCTGGAAGGATAAGGCCGAATTATTAACTCTGTGGAAGAAATGTGGTTAAAAAAAAATCTTGAAATTCACTTGGGGAAAAACAATCAAAAGTAAAAACCATACTATGTTTAATAGTAAAAACAAGAGCATTTTTAACTACACAATGTGATGAGAACTCTAAACAGCTGTGTGGCCATAAGAATTTTTTTATTTATTTATTTTTTATATAGCGCTTTAAACAATGGTCATTGTCTCAAAGCAGCTTCACAAAAATGTAAAAAATTAATTAAAATAAATAAATAAATATACAGTATATATATATATATATATATATATATATATATATATATATATAATAATGATAATAAATTGTGTATGTGTGAGAAAAATGTGTCTAGATAATAATGAGATGAATGAATGAAATTTCTCTGATGAGCAAGCCAAGGGTGACGGCGACAGTGGAAGGAAAAACTCCCTGAGATGGTGATAGGAAGAAACCTTAAGAGGAACCAGAGCTAACAGGGAACCCATCCTCATTTGGGTAATAACTTTGGTGGCCCTGAAGTGCAAAACAAATTAACAAAACTGAAAACAAAATAACAAATTCAAAACCAAATTAACAAAACGGAAAACAAAATAACTAATATCTGACTGGCCGAGAAGTGCAATACAAATTAACAAAATGGAAAACAAATTAAAAACCAAATTAACAAAACCCAAAACTTTATTATTTTTTTTTTTGGAGGGGGGGGAGTTTTGTTGTTTTTGTTTTTTTGTTTTCGGATTTGTTCATTTGATTTTGAATTTTTTTAATTTGTTTTCCGTTTTGTTAAATGTGTATTGCACTTCTCGGCCAGTCCGATACAAACCGAAAAAGGTAGGCATAGTTACCGAATTAAATGCTTACCGCTGATTGGACGAGACATCTGTCACTCAAGATATACAGGAAGTACTGTAGTAGCGGTAGATTTGTGTGTGTATGAATGTGCAAACATTATTATGGTTTCATATATGGCCCTGAAGTCAGTTTTGTTAATTTATTTGCACTTCATGGCCATCATAGTTTAAAGTGAAGCAGAACACACAAGAAACAAAGATAAAGAAACAAGTTCCTACTTCCTGTATATCTTGAGTGACAGATGTCTCGTCCAATCAGTGGTAAGCATTTAATTCGCTAACTATACCTGTAAGGGTTAACCCCTAGAGGGCGCCAAGGCGCCCAAAGTCTGGGATTCGTTGTGTTGATTTTGGTTTGTAGTTTGTTTTGTTGGACTTCGTTTCCCAGGCTGCACCTCGGTCAGGTGACGCAAGCATTCACCTGAACCGAGGAAACTAATTATGTTGATTATAAAGAGCCTGACTGAATTTCAGAACAACAAAAAACAAAACAACAAAACTCCCCCCTTCAAAAAAAAAAAAAAAAAAAAATAGTTTTGGGTTTTGTTATTTGGTTTTTAATTTGTTTTCCATTTTGTTAATTTGTATTGCACTTTTCGGCCAGTCAGATATTAGTTATTTTGTTTTCCATTTTGTTAAATTGATTTTGAATTTGTTATTTTGTTTTCAGTTTTGTTAATTTGTTTTGCACTTTAGGGCCACCGTAGAGATAACAGATAGAGATGATATAACACCATGTGTGTTATGCAGCTGAAAGTACAGTACAATATAACAGAAATTCTTTAAATTAACATGGAGTCCAGTTCAACATAGGGATGAGTCAGCAGGTGCAGTGGGCAGATGGGGTCTGGATCACTGGGAGCACAGGAGCAGGATGTGTAGCTCCAACCTTAATAAGGCAGAATTCAGATGGAGCTGGTCCTTCTCTGGATGCCTCAGGATCCTCGCAGGGTTGGCCTTTGTCTACTGAAGCTTGTACAATCTCCAGGTGCCTCGGAATGGGTAGAAAAGTACAGAACAGATAGAGAGAATTAGCGTAGTTGCCATTCAGGATAGAGGTACTTAGGTATAAAGTTATGGGATGAGTTACGCGTATGCCAGATTAAAGAGATGCGTCTTGAGTCTACTTTTAAACTGGGAAACTGTGTCTGAGCCCCGAACACTGTCTGGAAGGCTATTCCAAAGTTTTGGAGCTAAATATGAAAAAGCCCTACCCCCTTTTGTAGATTTTGAAATTCTGGGAATTACAAGAAGTCCGGAGTTTTCTGATCTTAAGGAACGTGGTGGATTATAGCGTATCAGAAGACTGGTTAGGTATGTGGGAGCTAAACCATTTAAAGCCTTGTATGTAAGTAATACTATTTTGTAATTAATTCTAAACTGAACAGGTAGCCAGTGCAGGGATGATAATATTGGGGTTATATGCTCATATTTTCTGGATCTAGTGAGAACCCTGGCGGCTGCATTTTGGACTAACTGAAGCTTGTTTATTGAGGATGCAGGACAACCACCTAGTAATACATTACAATAGTCCAGTCTGGAGGTCATGAATGCATGAACTAGCTTTTCCGCATCACACATGTTGAAAACCACATGTTAGGGAGACTTATCAGAAAAACAGCCTTCAGTTTGCTAGGGATCATAAAGATTGGACTTTGGAGTCCAGACTGAGGCTATGTCCACATGTAGCTGGGTATTTTTAAAAACAGAGATTTTTCTCTGCGGTATTTGCCTTTTGTCCACATGCAAAAGCGGTTTTGGTCGTTAAAAACTGAGCTTTTGAAAAACTCCGTTTGAAGTGAAGATTTTCCAAAGCTCCATTTTCAGTGGTGTTGTGTGGACAGGGAAAATCTCTGTTTTCAACAATACCTGGCTACGTGTGGACATGGCCTGACTCTATTCCAGAACTATAGTCACGTCAGGGTAAGAAGGGACGCGCATAAAGCGATGCACCCATAGAGGCCACTGTGTGTTATGATCTGGGGTTGCTTTAGTTGCTCAGGTCTAGGCTCAGTAACGTTACTGTATGTGGCAATAAAATGAAGTCAGCTGACCACCTGAATGTACTGAATCACAAGATTATCACATCTATGGAGTTTTTCTTCCCTAATGGTACAACCATATTCCAGGACGTAGACCGTAAAAGAGTGCTTGTGGGAGCATGAGGAATCATTTTGTCACATAAATTGGACCCCACATTGTGTTTTGTTATCAAAGGTGACTGAATGAATTCTTAAAGTGTGCAACTCGGAATAAGAATAAATCGTTGTCTAAACCTGATCGAGACAGAAACTTTAAAGACAGGGTGATCCTGCTCTGTACTAAAAAAGAAGAGTTAAAAAATAATAAACACCTGAACCTATCTGTGTGGTAATTAAAATTTTAACTTATGTCTGTAATAGATTTGACTGCCTGATAAGACTAAAGGATTAGTCATTTATTTTAGTGCAGATTTTATTTAACTTTATTTATTTTATTCATTGTCTAGTTGCAGTAACATGACACATTGAGTGTGTGATGAATAACATTTGAATACATTACTCCAACTGCTAAAACCCTAGCAACCAATGAACATACAGTACGAGCTACCAGCTTATATTCTGTAGGAACTAACGAGTCGTTGCTAGGGTGTTTCTTCCTGTAGGTTTCTGGCCAAGGCATTTTATTTTAAGTCATTCCGTAAACTTTGGTCGACAATTGAAGCTTCTCCCATTTTCAAGATTTCCTTGAAGAAACTTCCAATTTCTGCTTGAGTCTTCCTGCTGGTCTTTGTCCATATGACACTGTGAATACGTAACATCCATACGTAAAGTCCATGTCCACAATTCCAGTTGATTGCGTGGCATGTGTTGGCATGGGTGTTACCAATCGGTTATTATGGTATGATAACAACCTAAATGGTTGCTGTGTTATCACCATTCAGTACACACCCTGGGAACCACCAAAAATGTCACAGCAACCACCTGGCATCATCCTTTCTAAAAAAAAAAAAAAAAAAAAAAAAAATCTTTAATTTTTTTTTGTGAAGCTGCTTTGGGACAATGACCATTGTTAAAAGCGCTATATAAATAAAAATTGAATTGAATTAAATCCTAGTAACCACCTCCAATGTTATTTTCTAGTTGCTCTCAAGCTAACATCAAAATTTACAAACCTTGGAGTAAGTTCATTTCTGTTTATAATAAAAAAAAAGAGAAACCAAAATTTTTAATGACCTACATTGGTAACTTTACAGGTAACACCAGTCCTACATATGCAAAAAAAGAGGAAATAAAAAGCTTTGGTCTTCCTGCTTAAGAACAAATGCAAATACTAATGCTGTGACCTGCACAGCCATCGTCGCATTTCAACAGGACAGCAACTCACAAATGATTTCTCTACAACATTTTTGTTTTATTCTTCTGCATGGAATTACCTTCAGATGACCACTAAATTATTTTTTAAGACTTCAGCCTGACAGTTCATAGCTTCATATGGAAAAAGATCTACAAGCAAAAATATCCTGTTTTGTTGAGGAAGCTTGAGAATGGAAGACGTATCACCAGTGGTTCATTGGAATTTCAGGATTAGCTCAAAAAATTCAACAGATTCTGCTGTTACGAGAAATTGGGAGCCTGGATGATTTTTACAAGCTAGTACGTTATTAAAACATTAATACTAATTAAAATATACATAGAATTAAATGCTTTTTTTAATAATCTGGTCATCAATTAACACATAATTGTAAAAGATTGAAAAACAAAACAAACAAACATACAAACAAACAACCCCAGAAAAAAACCCAGGAAGGATTTTAGTCCAGACTCCATTTCCGCTTTGTTTATCCACGGAGCACTAGCGTGGTGCGCAGAACAATAACCGATAATGGTAAGCCACCGAATCCTTCTAGAAGATTCGTACATTATATTCACATATATATATATACAGTGTATATATTCAGAGTCAATCATATAGCCTTTTTGTCAAGACGTTGTGATATTATTATTGATGGTTGAATAGGTGAAGTCTTGTTTATTGCAAATTTTTTATGGTTTGAAATAGAAGCTTCATATAGTTGTTAATGGTCAGTCATTGTGTAAATATAAAGATTATTAAAATTTCGAATTCAGCATGCAAGTTTTTCAATTATTTATCAAAAAAATTGATTAAAGCACCTTTAAGCTTTAACTTCAATGAGATGTAATTTTCCGCGAGGGCCGATAGGCCTCAACCTGAATCTCCTGCGTCACACGTCAAAGCATTAAACTAATCTTTATATTTATTTATTGCTGAGTAACAGATGTTAAATATGTCACTTATGTTTCACAATGATTGATAATTTACAAACATATGCAGCTTATATGTTATGTGCTCATGCAAAAACCTGGACTATGACAATGCTAACATGCTAACGTGTTCTGGATGCTAATCAAGATGTTTACAGTTAATGTTAGCCACCGTAATATTTAATTTATATTTAAGTTTATACACATAAGCCCAATCCCAATTCTACCCCTTACCCTACACTTAGCCCTTTCTCTTTTCGTTCTCCAAACGAAGATTTTTCGGGACCTCACTTCAAACGAAATTTTCAAGATGGCTGCTCACTCGAGCAAGCAGACCCATAAATGTAACGAATTTTTGCCATTAATAAGGATTTTAATGACAAGTTTTCATTATATGTATATTACCTTTAGTTTTGTGTTTGTGTTTATGGTGTTTTTCTGTAAAGAAACGCTTGCAAAAAAATCGCTAAAGTTTGCTAGCGGATAGCACCGATTGCGCGATATTACAAAAATATGTTTTTGTCATATACACTTTACTGAATGCTACAAACAAATATAAAGTTCAGTAGCACGGCAGTTTGCCGAGCATTTGATAACGCATTGTTTGTTTTGCTTACAGCCATATGTTAACATGTAAATGAACGGATACGTATGATGACGTATAACAGTGTTGTAGTGATGTCCCATTTCTTAGGGGAAATATTTTAACCCTTAAAATATCGCGAGGGGTAGGGGAAGGGGTAGAAAATAGATTTGGGATTGGGCTATAGTGTGTGATATAATGGTTATGAAGCAACTATGATGATTTCATATACAGTATGTTTAATGTGCACAGTGTTTCCCCCACACACAGTATACTTTGGAGAGCTAAGGAAGTACATTCACTGACGCTTTTTAAAAAAAAAACCTGTCTGTGAGAACAATGGCATTCATTGATAGATTGCCTGGTAGCAGTCAGGTCCCTCTCACGCTACCGCTTCTCTATCTGTTTATTCTGCTATCGCGAGAGCGCTGTACTGAGGAACAGTGAATGCAATGGATGCCAGGAATATAGGAATGACATTGCAAAAATGTAGATCTAGAGAGAGCTGATTGGCCGAGCTCTCACAGAGGGGAGGGATCACGGCTATACAGCCAATCAGGGGTGTCTGTGAGCTCACACAGACACCCCTGATTGGAGCAGATAGCGCTGTTGTCCGAGTGTGTTACGCTGCCCCCAACTGTGCATGAGTGAGCGTCATTCGGTTCGGAGGAAAACCTGGCCCTCCCAACTGAGTGGTAGTAGTAGCTTAATGTGGGAGCGCCTCTAGTGATGGGGAGGAATTGGACACGACTAAATTAGAGAGAAAAATTGGGTGAAAAAATCCAATTAATCTTATATTTAAATATTTAACTTAAACTATTATTTTATAAGATGTATCATCTTAGAAATATGACTACTACTATGACTATAACTACTACTAATAATATTGATTTAGGAGTCAAAGCTGTCTAAATGCACAGAAGAGCAAGAGCCCTTGTTCCCTGCTTCAGCTAAAAGAGACAAGGTAATTGTGATGATTTTTTTTTTTTTTTTTTTTACTAAATCTATTTGTTTGTAATGTCCTTGTTAAAGAATTTATCTAAAAGATTCAAATAAAAATTCAGATTTAGCAACAAAATAGAATAATTAAGGTAACATTAAAGCACAAAAATGCTCTATTATTCCTACATTGGAGTTTAAATGTAGGTCTCTCTCTCTCTCTCTCTCGCCAATTCCCCCCCTCAGCTGCCGGTTCAGTGTGTCAATGACCAAGAGGCTTTGAACGCTGTGGTGGATTTTGGAGATGCGGTCCTGATGATACATCAGACACCAGTAAGTTTCTGTACTGTCTGCTTCCTTAAAACAAAACAGCTGTTCCTTTCCTCTATCCCTTTTTAAAATCATTCACCAAATACGTCAAGCAATCGAGTAATTTATGTGATCATTTAGTAATGAATAAACATCATTAATTATTGATCATTAATTAAATAACGGTAGTCATTGGAATCTTAAGCTAATATTAAAAAGGACATGTAATTTTAGAAACACTACTACTAATAACAACAACTATAATAGTAATAATAATAATAATAATAATAGTAAATTGATGCCTGATGACCTGATCGTGGCTTTGAAGACAGGGTGATTCAGCTCTGTACTAAACAAGAGTTAAAAAATAATAACCCCCTTAAATATCGATATGATAATTAGATTTTTAATTTATGTATATAATAGATTCAATTACCTAATAAGACACAAATGTTTTATTTATTTATTACTCTTTTCTTTTCCTCCTGTAAATGACTGTGAGCAACTGTAACCGGGTATAAGCAATTTTTCTCTGGGATTAATAAAGTTATTTAAATCTTGAATATTTTAAAAACTTTTTTTCTCTATGTGTTGTAGCTTCTGGTTCATGATGTGGATCCCCTAGCTTTAAACACCGTAGTTTATAGCAGAGCTGAGACATCTCCAGCGCTAAATCAGCTTCCAGTAAGCTTTGTTCTGTAACATCTCTCTCTTTCGCTCTCTCTCTCTCTCTCTCTCGCTCTAAATAATTAATGAAATATACCAAATTAATAAATCAATAAAAGTCAAATTGATGTAGATTAAATTACAGAAATTTAAACAAATGTTTAACTGTAACAGGTTGCAAAGTGTCTAAAGAAATAATTTAAAACCATATTGCTTGCTACTGTATGTAACAGCCTCAGCAGCGACCTCATTTCCCCTTTCGCTGATCCAACCACTAAGCATTTAGCATCACCAGTATAATAATCACCGGCCTGATCATCTGTCATCATCTGCACCTGTTTCATACTGGTTTATGCTTTATGTTAGTTGTTTTTTATGCTTGAATGATTCATAGGTCACTGTGTGGCTTAATAAAAAAAAAAAAACATTCCTCTGAAACTGCTCAGGTACGGGGACTGGGCTGAAAATGAGAGACAAAAACTTACCACCTCAACATGGGCAAATATCATTAAGACTTAATTTCTACAAAGAAATGTTAACATTTTGCTTTTTTCTGCATGATTTTAGCTTCCAGTTCAATGTGTTGACGACCCAACCGGACTAAATGCTGTCGTAGCTGTTGAAGGTCAGAGTTACTCCATGCCGAATCAGCCTCCAGTGAGTGTCCTTCTTGTGCTACTCAGTGTGAGTGCACACGTTTTGTGTGATCTTGTTAGTAATTCTTTCATAATAGATATTTTTGTTTTGTTTTACAATTTCAGATTGTCATTCAGGGAGAAGCTGGCAAAGAAGACTTTAAACCTATTTAAATAAATACTTTTCAAATTAAAGTGGTGTGTAGTGTGTTATTTGTTAAGTAATCTGATGCCATTCAACAAGTAATAAACAAGTACTCAATATTAGTAGATAAGATGTACACCAGGTGGTTATTAACAAAGATGGGATTTCACCTGGACTGGTTGAAATCATCAAACTAATTATACTAATTTTAAAATTTACTTACCACACCGAGGCCTTATTACTGCCAGACCTGTTGAATCAATAAATCACTTAAATAGCCACTCATTGACCAAGTGAAACTCACTAAATTTATTTTTTTTTAAAGCAAGAATTTCAAGAACAGATGGGAAACAAAGTAATTGACATGCATCAGTCTGGACAGGTTTACCAAGCCATTTCTAATGCTTTGGGCCATTATCCACAAATGGATAAAACGTGAAACAGTGGTGAACCTTCCCAGGAGCAGCCAGCCTACCAAAATTACAGTACACCAAGAGCACAATGAGAGAACAATGACTCCTACAGGAGCTCATAAAAAAACCTGGAACAATGTCTAAAGAACTGCAGGTCTCTCACTTGCCTCAGTTAAGGTCAGTGTTCATGATTTAACAATAAGAAACAGAGACTGGGCAAAAATGTCATCCATGGGAGAGGTTTAAGGTGTAAGCCTCTGCTGACCAAAAACAACACAAAGGCTCATCTCACATTTACCAAATGATTATGCTTAAGACCTGGACAATTTGTCATTTGTGCTTAAGACCTGGACAAGGAATCATGACTTTACCAGAAAATCCTGAAGAAGCATGTCAGTCCATCACTTCATAGCCTCAAGCTCAATCGCGTTTGGGTTATGCAGCAGGTCAATGACCTGAAACACAGCAGCAAGTCCACCTTTAAATAATTTAAATAATTATCAAAATAATTATAGTTATACCATATAGTTAAAATTTTAATTAAAGATTGTGTGTGTGTAGATTTGGATTATATATATTTTTTGTACATTTTAAATATACCTAGAAATATACATTTTAATTCACTATATGCTTTCCCCACTACTATTATATACAATCTGTTTAAAATCTAAATACATAGCACCCTCTTGTGACCATTTAGGTGAAATATTATACACACACACACACACACACACAATAATGTGCAAATATTGTAGGTAGGTGTAAAGAAATGCTTTAATATTTAATTAAACTGGGAGCGGTTGTGGAAGTCATGAAAGGGTGGTATAGGCTGTTAATGCCATGGGCAGAAAAGGGCAGGCATAGGCGCAGAGGGGTGTTTTTGAACAAACAAGTCTTTATTCAGGATATAACTTACACTACCCATAACTGACCCATACCCAGGCTAGAGGACAAGACATAAGCATTATACTAAAATACATGCTTAACTTACAAGACACAGACTCTAATACATAAAATATAAGCACTATGTTGAGACACATGCTTAAGGACAAAACACAGACTCAAGCTAAGCATGGAGCTGAAAACAGGGACAAGACGAGAGATTCGGAGAGACACGAGACAGGACTAAGAGACACGAGACAGGAATAAGAGACACGCCTAGCTACATTTACTAAATAGCTAAACATTAAAGGCTAGGGATACAGAAGCACCAGCGCTAGGCTAAGGGACACACAGAGGCTAACTCCTTACCTAGTTTCTAACTCACAACACAACATGACACGACACGACACCGAGTCAGCTCCACACACACATGAACACCATAGACTCACATATGAACACAATTAGCCTGGGGACATGCTTAGTGGTTATGGGATAACCTGAACTACAAAATAACAATATAAAATAAACCAAAATATAAACAAAGAAAAACAATACACAAAACAAAATGCCCACTTGACAGTATGTACAAACGTTCAATGCTCGACCCAGTTTCCCAGACTAATCAGCTCTTTATTAAAGATTTAACGACCTACCTCGGTTCAGGTGTGCTCCCACATCACCTGACCGAGATGCCTTTTGGGAAACTGAGTCGGCAAAACAAAAACTACAAAGGGCTAAACAGTGCCCTTTAGTGGCGATTCCTTACAAAGACTCCTTTCCTCTATCTCATTTTAAGCAATCAAGTCAAGCAATCAAGTTTTTTATGTGATGTAGTAATTTAGTAATGAATAAACATTACTCAGTGCAGGCATATTTAGTCATATATTTTAATAAACAAGTATTTAGTTGTTTAAACCATTAAGTTAACTACTGTGAATGTTTAAATTATTGTTAATTAATTAAATAATGGTAGTCATTGAAATCTTAAAAATGATGTGTAATTTTAGAAACACTACTAGTATTAATAACAACAATAGACAGTTTCATGTTACAGGCCATACACCATACCATGGCAAGACTGAGCACAGCAACAGGTTGTTTACCGAAGTGCTGTAGAGCGGAACAATAATGAGTGACTACAGGCAACAGGGAATCCTGGTGGTAGTTTGGGGCTGCATTTCTGCAAAAAAGTTTAGGGGTTTTGGAGAACAACTACAAACATACAGCCAATGTCATTAAGAACTATCTTTAGGGTAAACATGAACAAGGAGTCTGAAGTGGAAATGATGGTTTGGCCCTGAGCTCAACATCATCGAGTCTGTCTGGAATTAAATTAAGAGACAGAAGGACTTGAGGCATCCTATAGCCACGGAAAATCTGTGATTAGTTCTACATGATGTTTGGAACAACCTACCTGCTGGTTTCCTGAAAAAACTGAAGGAACTGATGGCAATTCTGGTTTTGCAGGTAAAGGGTGGTCACACCAAAAACTGATTAGTAAAAAGACAAAGCAGACTTTATCTCTGCCCTAGCTACCCATTACTCTTTTGACTTTCTAGCACTAACTGAGACCTGGATATCTCCTCAGAACTCAGCTACACCGGCTGCCCTATCCTCTGCCTATGTATTCTCTCACACTCCACGAGAAACTGGCAGAGGTGGTGGTACGGGTCTCCTGTTGTCCAAAAGATGGTCCTTCTCGCCTATCACCCTGTCTCATCTCAGTTTTTCATCATTTGAATTTCATGCAGTTAAGGTAACCTCTCCAATTAACCTCCACATCTTAGTTATTTACCGTCCTCCTGGCTCTCTAGGAAACTTTCTAGATGAAATGGACATACTTCTTAGTCTTTTTCCTTCTGCTAACACTCCTCTCACTGTTCTAGGAGATTTCAACCTTCCATCTGATAAACTCCAATCCTCTTTCCTTCTCCCTCTCCTTAACTCCTTCTCTTTAACTCTAAACAGCCTCCCTCCTACACACAAGGCAGGAAATTCTCTCGACCTTGTTTTCTGCCGCCCTTCCCCAGTCACAGATATCACTACTATTCCTCTTCATAAATCTGATCATTACCTGGTATCCTTCACCATAACCCTTCCCATTCTATGTAAACCTAACCACCAAAATGTCTCTTTTACCCGCAAAAACCTTCACTCTGTCTCGCCTTCCTCTGTGTCTTCATACACCCTATCATTCCTCCCAGACCCAGACTCCTTCTCCTCTTTACCACTAGAGACTGCGACTGAAACTTTCCTCTCCTCTCTCTCCTCATCCATAGATCTCCTTTGCCCGCTGTCATCTAAACCAAGGAAGACGTCTTGTCCTGCTCCTTGGCTATCTGATGTACTGTGCAACAATAGGAGAGAATTAAGAACTGCGGAGAGAAGATGGAAGAAATCGCAACTTGATGCAGATCTCATCTCTTACCAGACTCTTCTTTCCAAATTCTCATGTGATGTGACTTCTGCCAAAACTACCTTCTTCAGACAAAAGTTGGAAGCCTCTGCACATGATCCTGGCAAACTCCACAACATCTTCTCCTCACTACTCAACCCACCGACTCCTCCTGCCCCTTCCTCTCTAACTGCTGACGATTTTGCCACATTCTACGATGGGAAGATTGCAGCAATCCACCAGTCCTTCGCTCTCAACCCCCTACGGCAGAACCTCAGGACCTTTCCTTCCCTCCTTTAGCAGAGTTTTCCAACCTGTCATCTGATGAGATTTAGCAGATCATCTTGTCATCTAACCCCACCACCTGTTTATTAGACCCAATCTCTTCCATGTGCTCCAGGCCATCTCATGAGACCTCCTTCCCTTCACCACAACCATCATCAACCATTCCATATTATCTGGTCATGTTCCTGCTGCTTTTAAGTAGGCAAGGGTTATTCCCACCCTCAAGAAACCCTGCCTGGACCCATTAGAAGTTAACAACTATCGCCCGGTATCACTGCTCTCTTTTATTTCCAAAATTCTTGAAAGAGCCGTTTATAATCAAATGTCTCTTTATCTCTCACAGAACAACCTTAATGACCCAAACCAATCTGGATTCAAAGTGGCACATTCCACAGAGACTGCCCTTCTGTCAGTCACTGAGAAGCTCCATGCTGCTAGATCTGCTAAACTGTCATCTGTCCTCATCCTCCTGGACCTGTCAGCTGCATTTGACACGGTGAACCACAAGATTCTATTATCTATTCTTACAAGCCTTGGAATTTGTGGAACAGCGTGGCAATGGTTTGCTTCTTACCTAAAAGATAGGTCATATGAGGTAACATGGAGGGGATCTACATCTGCCCCACGTAGACTCTCTACTGGTGTCCCGCAGGGCTCAGTACTTGGTCCTCTTCTGTTCTCCCTCTATACCCGGTCTCTTGGTAAGGTCATATCATCGCATGGATTCTCATACCACTGTTATGCAGACGACACCCAACTTGTTCTCTCCTTTCCTCCCTCTGACACTCAGGTTTCCACCCGGATCTCAGCATGTCTGGCAGACATCTCATTTTGGATGGCTGCTCATCAGCTGAAGCTCAATCTCAGTAAAACCGAACTGTTGTTTATCCCTTGTGACTCATCTCCAGGTCAAGACCTTGTGATATCCATGGACAACAACCAAATCACTCCTTCAGCCACCGCCCGCAATCTTGGGGTAACCGTGGACAATCCTTTGTCATTTTCCCCACACATCGCTAACCTTACTCGCTCTTGTCGATTTCTTCTTTACAATATCAGAAGAATTCGCCCATTTCTTTCTTCACAGGCTACTCAGGTGCTTGTTCAGTCCCTTGTTATTTCAAGACTGGACTACTGCAACTCACTCCTGGCAGGCCTGCCTCTGTCCACGATTCGTCCTCTGCAACTGATCCAGAATGCAGCAGCACGTCTTGTTTTTAACCTCCCCAAGTTCTCCCACACCACACCACTCCTCCGCTCCCTGCACTGGCTTCCTGTAGCTGCCCGCATCAAATTCAAAACACTGATGCTTGCCTACAAAGCTAAAAATGGCCCAGCACCCACTTATCTCTCTGCGCTAATTACACCACGCACTGCACCACGTTCCCTCCGATCCTCCAGCACTGCTCGCCTCATCCCACCATCTCTCAGGGATCGAGGGTGGCATTCATCCAGGCTCTTTTCTGTTCTGGCACCTAGGTGGTGGAATGAACTTCCTCTAGATGTCCGTACATCAGAGACTTTGACTATCTTTAAATGACGACTCAAGACTCATCTGTTTCTCCAGTACTTGGACTTGGATTTTTTCACACCTGCTTAAAACGTCTGCACAGTATTTTATGTGTAAATGTTTGGTCATTTATAATAAACCTCAGAATTTTATTATTTTGTAATGTTCATGATAGCTGGGTGATTTTAATGAGGACATAAAAGGCACTTTATAGTGATATTAACCCAACTCCCACACTAATAAAACAAAGTTGATGTCCTGAATTTATACAATGCAAGATGATGATTATGATTATTTTTTTTTTTACATAAAAAAGCCAGATTTAACCAGCCTGTTTTGTAAAGATCAGAGAACCGCAACTGGCATCACTTCCATTCGTTGGGTATTACTTCTGTGTGAAAACTTGCTGACTTTATGTGATCAAAGTGAAAATGTAGCCTGAGTTACAACCCACAATTATCTCCACTTCCTAAGCAGAAAGGGAATTGCATTGTTTTTACTTTTGGAATTTAATTTGTCTGAGGCTTTATATCGATGTACTGACAGTGACGAACTAAAGCTGTGTGGCTTTGATAAATGGCACATTAGGTCCATACTATGTACACTGCTTGAGTTTCCTACATTTGTTACATTACAGTCTTAGTGTAAAACAGCTAAGTATAAGCAGAAACACTGTTTGGTATGATATTTAGGAATTGTTCATTACCTAATTTTATATTGCTCAAGTGGAGTGTAGTGACAAATGTACAAGAACTCTCCTGATGGTATTTAATGGACTGATAAAGTTTACAATGTGAGGAAGGTGCAGATGTTTTATGTTACCTCTGGGAACATTAATGCTTTTTGCTCTTTTTTTGCTTATGTAAAGTAACAAACAAGTTTCATCATTGCGCTTGATGGATTTTGCTTGACAATGCTGTTCTTACGTACAAGAACTATTCCAGAACAGCTGACCTTCATGTCTTGAAATAACAACTGACTGTTTTCGTGGTTTCGTATTACATGAGTGCCCAAATTGGTACTTTATGCTTAAGAGAAAAAAAAGCCCACAGTCTTGTGTGTTGTAGAGAGTTTTCAGAGAAGGCGGGCACATCTGAGATAAACCCCATTCAAATAATTGAAGTGATGGTGTGAAATCTTATACTCACTTCTCAATTCAGCTGAACAGAACAGCAAATTCAACACACATCAATCAGGACTAACTGACAGGATGATAATTTATTTTAATGGTCTTAATAATTTGGTATTCCAAAAGTGGGAAAAGAACATGAAAAGAAGAAAACATGTCATACATCTTCAGCTTTTTTCAAGAAAAGTAAAGAATTTAAACAAAGTTTCAGCAGTTGATCAGGGCTCAGGAATGAATTTGAAAAATCTAAAATCTGCGGTGGTGAAAAACTGGACGACAGAATGATTTGTGTAAGCTGGTAGGTGATGAATTATTTAAATATTATTAAAATATTAAAAAGATACTTACATTATCTTAACATATGATGAAATTTTGAATACAACATACTGTATAGCCAAAAAGTATTTTTTTTTCTAACTTCAATTCAATTCAATTCAATTTTATTTGTATAGCGCTTTTAGCAATTTTCATTGCAGCAAAGCAGCTTTACACAGTCAAAAGAATTATTTAAGTTTGTATGAAATGTGAATTTGTATGAATCAAAATGGTCAGTTTGTCCCTGATGAGCAAGCCGAGCAAGCAAACTTGACATCATAAATAAGCCTGATTTTAGAATAAAGCCTTTATATGCATTTTTAAGTCATATACACTGGGCCACTAGGTTATGGAAGAAGATTACAAATTTTATTTAAGTTTTAATTTTAGAATTCAGACTTTTTTTTTCAGAATTATCACCTTTAATGTCAGAAATATTTTAATCTTTTAAATCTTTTTTTTTTTTTTACACCTCCATGCTAAAGACCTTACGTCCCACCTTGGGACTGTGTGCATGGAGATTGCATCTTCTCCCCATTCTTGGTAGGTTTCCTCCGAGTAGTCTGGTTTTGTCCCACAGTCAAAAGACATACAGATTATGCAAACTGCCATTTCTAAAAATTACCCGTAGTGTGTGAGTGAGTGTGGCACCCCGTCCAGGGTGTACCTTGTCCTGAGTCCCCTATGACAGGCTCCCAGCCTCCTGTGGCCCTAAACAGGAGAAGCAGTATAGAGAAGTAAGAATTAAAAAATTAGATACCACAGCAGAACTCAACATCACACTTCAACATAACAGCAACATTTTTTCTTTCTATTCTTCTGGACAGAATTACCCTCAGATGATTTTTAAATTAGTCTTTAAGACTTCTGGTTAACTATTCATAGCTTTATAATGGAAAAAAAGCCGTTTCTTTAAGGAAGCTTAAGATTGAAAGATGATCCAGTGTTGCATTGCAGTTCTAGGATTTTATATATATATATATATATATATATATATATATATATATATATATATATATATATATAAAGATTTTACTTTAGCAGGGAATTCAGAGCCAGAATGATTTTCATGAGCTAGAAATAAAGAAATGTGTTCAAAATGTGTTATAAATCAGGCATATAGTCATTATTACAATGGAACTACAATACACGCATTCAAAACGTGATGTAGTGCACAAGCATGACTGCAGAGTCGCGCCCTCGAGTGTATTTCCGCTTCATTCTTTGCTGATGTGCTAGAGTGGCGCTATTTTTTATTTTGTGCAGAACTGATTAAAGAATGGTAAGCTGCTGAATCCTGAAGATCCTCATCTCACGTTTTTTCTTTTCTTTAAAGCTATCTCAATTTCTATGTGCAATTTATTTTTTACATAAACGTCTAAATCTAATTCTCAACGTTCGATCTTGTGGTTGAAATGTCCTCTGCTTAGCGATTGTTGTACAGGTGCCATTTTGTGTCATGCGAGTTTTGCTTCTTCTTGTAAGATTTAAACATATTCGACATAGAAACTTCATGTTACTTCATATTAATTTTCATTTTTTGTGAAATATAAGTAAAATACTATATGTAACATTTCCTATTTAGCATGTAAATGAAATATGTCGATTAGTTTTAGCTTTGACGACGTCACTCAGGCTTCTTTTCTCATAATGGCTTATAGGCCTTTTTACGATGATGATTTTATGATAGTAAAAAGACCCCCCCCCCCTTTTCTTTTGTATTTTTGGTTCGTACCACTTAACATGCATATAACAAAGTCCAGGTTAAAGAAGCCTGCATGATAAAGTAAAAGCTTTAAATTAATCGAAATTTAAACACCGAATAACAATTTTTAAAAAGTATTTCACTTATATTTCACATTGATTATTAATGAACAACTACATTTGAAATAAATCAATTTGAATTAATTAACAACTACATTTGAAATAAATATTTACAACTAATATTGAAATAAATGTGTAATTTCAGACATCTATGTCATGTGTCACGTGCTGACGCCTTGGTTAGAGTGTGTTGTAAGTGTGTGCAGTGGAAGAGCTATAAAGAAGATATGCATATTTTTAATCATATCTATAATTTCATATCAATGATCCAGGGTCAGAAGGGGTTGAAAAAAAAACAAGCTTCAGCAGGACAGGAGAAGGTAATCATGCTGTGTTTTTCAATACTTTTTTTGGTTCATAGTATCTTTGTTAAGTTCTTAAGATAACGAATTTCATCAATCGATAACACAAAACAATTACACTAACATCAAAGCACACAGATGCTGGTTTAATCCCATGAAGGATTTTAAAGTAGGGCTTTCTCTTCATGCTTTGTAGCTTCCAGTTCAGTGTGTGGACGATCCGATGCCTTCAAACGCTGTGGTGAATTACGGAGACGAGGCATTCCCCATGCGTAATCATCGTCCAGTAAGGGTCTGCCTCTCTCTCTCTCTCTCTCTCTTTCTCTCTAAATAATTTATCAGATATTCCAAATAAGTAATATACTGACTTATACTGAAAATAAGAGGCAAAAAAAAATCCTTCATGAAGCCTGGAGAACTGTTCCTCAAGACTACATTAAATTAAAAGAAAGTCTGTCTCTTTTGAAGCAAAATACGAAGAAATGAGCGGGGGTCAAGACTTCTGCACAGTACTGTATGTGGACTTTAGTCAGTTGCGGTTAGTTAGCTCTACCAGTCTTAGAAGGATATGTATCGGCGGAGCAGAAATCATAATCTGTTGATGATAAATGATGTTTTCAGAACTATTATATAAAAGCAATATCACACTCTAGGTCATGCTGTTGTGCTAAATATTAGCACGGCTGTGATACGTTTGGGACCCGGCAGTACAGCACACCTTCTCATGTAATACTGATTAAGTCTGAGGAAGCGACACACTAAGAAGACTGGAAGTGTTGAAACGCAATCAACATAATCAACATAACTTACTAAAAGGGTTTCGAACTGAAGGTTTAGAATACACACAAATGGCATTCTAATCCAAAACAGAAGTATAAACCTAAATTCTTTCTCTCCATGTTTTGTATCTTTTGGTTCAGCGTGTGGACGACCCCATGGCTTTAAACCCAGTACTGGATCATGGAGATGAGGCATTCCTAATGCTATATCAGCATCCAGTATCCTCCAGTTATATCTGCTCTCTTTGCAAACAAAACAGAGCAGTCTGCATATCTGTTTCTGCTTGTCTTTGTAAAAAAAAAAAAAAAAAAGGAAGTAAGGACTGAATAAACATGAATTAGGGAATGTGTATTTAGTTACATTTAAAACAAATATCGACAAATTAAGTTAAGACATTAACATTATTGATATTACTAAACAACTACTCATTAATGTTGATTAATAAAGTTAATAATCATTGTTATTGGAACCTTAAGCTAATATTGAAATAAATGTGGAATTTTAGACATATGACTGCTCTAATAATAATAATAATAATAATAATAATAATAACAATAATAAAAATCACAGGTCCTTGTTCAGTACTTCATCTGAACAGGATCAGGTAAATGATTTCACTATGTTATGAACCTATAACACTAAAGAAATAAGATGGCACTGAGACAAACCAACTGGGTTTCATTTCTACAGTATATTTTAACATCTGACTTTTTCTGCATGATTTTAGCTTCCAGTTCAATGTACTGGTGACCCAATTGGTCTAAATGCTGTCGTGGCTGTTGAAGATCGAACCTTCTTCATGTTGAATCAGCATTCAGTGAGTGTCCTTGTTGTTTTAGTCATTGTAAGTTTTATGTGTTTTGTGTGTTTATATGAGTTGGAATAAATTTATTATAATTAATATATATATTTTTTTTTTACAGTTGCAGGTTGTCATTCAGAGGGAAGCTGGTGGAATGCATAATATATTATTTGTTAAGTGATCCATATTTAAGAAACAATGCAGTATTTAACATTAGTAGATGAGTTGTAAATGAGGTGCTTATTTTAGTACAAAAGTCATCTGGAAGTTGAGTCATGTCAATTTCAATAAAAAATGTTTCACTACTCATCCAAGTAGCTTCTTCAGTCTGAGGTACAGTAAGTACAAATGGAGAAGGTGTGAATAGGAGGGTCACACTTAAGGACTCTTTTTCTCTTTCTGGACGTTACACCTTAACAACTCTCTCTAATCTCTCTCTATTGTCTTCCTAACAGTTTACCCTCTATTCTCCAAGGAAATTTCCTCTTATTCTCAACTTCTCCATTGTTGACGTAGCAAGGCGTTTCAGATAGGGGAGGATCCTTTAGGAAAAGTTCAGTTGACATGATTTATCTTCCTGGTAAGCTCACCTGGATGACTGAGAATTTTCATAGACAGTACAAAATTTCTGAATCTCTCTCGCGCACACGCTCTCAAACTCGTTTTTGCGCGCCGAAACCTACTTTTGCCCGTTCAAGATAAGTTATGTTTGCACTCTCTCTCTCTTCTGTGCGCTCACTGTCTCAAAGCTACACTTGCACAAACTGCAGCAGCGTTATAACCCTGCAACTATTCCAGCCAATCAGAGACTAGAATCGGCGCAACACGAGCCAATTAAAAACTGGAGGCGGGCAGATTCGGGCTGTCTGTTTTCTGATTGGCTTCCCAGTCCTACATTAGTTCGTATCATTATTATTTTATTTTCATCGGCATAAGGTAAATTTAACGGTTTTTGTTAGGTAATTTGTAATAAAGTACATACTTTAGTCTATAGAATGTATTGTTTAATGTGTTGTTGTTAAATCTTATGTACTTTGCTTGTGGTATAATGGCTCCGTAGCTCTCGGCCTGTTTTCAGTCTCTGTGTAACAGAATTAACACACCAGGTTTAAACTAATACTGTACCTGTATACTCCAATACTAATGTCTGTCTTTGCTCAGACAACAATGAAATTTTAGTTTGTGTGTTTGTTAGACAACCTGACAGTTTGTGGAACACAAATAAACTATAGTAGTGCTTTTTTGTAACCTTGTGCAAATGAAATCTGTTGAACTCATGAACGCAATCCAATCCTGACTTTTAAACTACTGATAAAAGAAAAGTGGCACACACTGCTAATTTGTTAATCTGCACTGTAAAACACTGATATCACTAAACAAAGAGAAAAGAATATTTTGTCCATTTGTAAGTAGAATAAATTAACATATTCTATTTTTAATAAATGATTTAATAAACTTTATAAACTAAACTATTTGTCATTATAATAAAGTATATTTATCATTTTAGCATTTGTGTTCTTCCTTTACCATTGTACACCACCTTCTTAAATTCAGAAGAGCGCCCTCTTGTGACCATAAATAATATTTTTGAATACAATTTTAAACTCATTGTATTACACCAGGAAGTGAAAAAAAAAATGGCCATGAACAACTAATGGATTACCTAGAAGGTAATATTTAATATTTAATCTAAATATTAAATGATGCAGATTTTTTGTGGTGTTTTATTTTGCTTCATATAGTTTATTGGTTGCTGTGTCCGAAGCACCTTGATACACCGGTCAAGGGCCGAACTGGGAAAGATAAATACACACAGAGGCACGATGTCTGAAGATCTCTGTTTATTCTGAGAAAGGAGTACTTTTAAAACACCGTGTCCTGAACTTCAAAAGAACCAGACATTAACATGTCAGTCATAAAGAGAACCGGAGACAGACAGGTGATAGGAAATACATTTGCATTCTTCCTGGTTAAACAAAAGGGTTCTAGCGGACAAGAGCTGTTTGGATCTATATTTATCTCAAAACAGGCCATAGAAGGTGTTCATACATAAGGAGTCAGGAAGTACAATGAAGGGGCTGTTCTTAGGACCCAGTAATCTTTTTATTGGATTATAATACCTTGCAGTATTATAATACCTTACATGCAATAACGACCAGACATCAAACAGGTCATCCTTTTTTAATAATAAAATTGTAAATATTAGGCATAAAATTGAGGCTTTGAAACCAGACAATGCAATTGATGCAGATATTAAACTAACTATGGCAGATCGGAACCTAGAATACTTTACTCCCCTTGAAGAGAATAAACTAAAGATAGTAGCCGAGCAGCTATGCTCATATCTACATAGAAATAGCGTACATGAACTGTATCAGTCAGGATTTAGGCCTCATCACCACAAAGAGACAGCACTTGTTAAAGTAGTAAATGACCTCCTATTGGCCTCTGATCAGGGTTGTGTAACTATGCTTGTATTACCCGACCTCAGTGCAGCTTTTGACACCATTGATCATGTGATTCTTCTTCACAGATAAGAAAATCTAGTAGGAATTAAGGGTACAGCCCTCTCCTGGCTCAGATCCTATCTGACCGATCGTTATTAGTATGACTTAAATGGTGATTATTCTGCAGGCTCTCATGTGGAGTTTGGTGTTCCACAGGGTTCAGTGTTATGGCCACTGCTTTTTTCCCTATACATGCTTCCTCTAGGCAACATAATTCATTTTTTCGGTTTTCATTGTTATGCTGACGACACACAGTTATATGTCTCAGCAAAACCTGATGAGATAAACCATCTTACTAAAGTTGAGCAATGTGTGCAGGACATAAGCGATTGGATGCTAATTAACTTCCTTCTGCTTAATCCTGATAAGACAGAAGTTCTGGTCATCGGACCACATTCAGCTACAAGTAAGATTTTAGATCACACTGTAACTTTAGATGGCCTTTCTGTTCCATTGAGTACAACAGTAAAAGACCTTGGTGTGATTATAAATTCCAGCTGTTCATTTAAAGCACATGTAGATAATGTTACCAGGATAGCATTCTTTCACCTCAGAAATATTGCCAAAATAAAAAATATACTGTCGCTAAATGATGCAGAAAAACTAGTTTATGCTTTTATTACCTCTAGGTTGGACTATTGTAATACCTTACTGTCTGGTTGTTTAACTGGGTGCATAAACAAGCTTCAGCTGGTCCAGAATGCAGCAGCGAGATTCCTCACTAGAACCAGAAGATATGAGCACATCACCCCTATCTTATCTTCACTTCATTTGCTCCCCATGAAATTTCGCATTGATTTTAAATACTACTCTTGACATATAAAGCATTAAATGGTCTCGCGCCGCAGTATCTGAGCGAACTGCTAGTGTCTTACGAGCCGCCACGCCTACTGTGATCAAAGGAAGCAGGCTGCTTATCAGTACCACGTATTATGAAAACTACAGCTGGGGGCAAAGCTTTTTCTTACAAAGCCCCAAAATTATGGAATAGTCTTCCAAATAGTGTTCGGGACTCAGACACAGTCTCAGTGTTTAAGTCCAGGCTAAAAACCTATTTATTTAGCCAAGCATTTTTATAAATAGATTTGCCATAGGTAAAGGAGCAGATCTGGGGGACTCATGGACGTAGAGTATTATGGTGAACTGGTATGTTTGGATGCTGTCTTCCCCACTCTCATTGATCACTCAGGTTTGCTGACGGTGAGGTGATTGTTTGCTTTACATCTCAGGGAGCCCTCATGTCTGTGTTTCCTTCTGGCTCTCCCCTTTTAGTTATGCTGTTATAGTTAGTCCTGCCGGAGTCTCTGCTTGCACTCTACACTAAATATACATTCACATTATACATTATGTGACTGCGACCATACCTTACTGTTATGTCTCCTCTTCTGCTTGTCTCCAATAACTACCTGGACTCCATATTAACATCAATTAACCTCAACTGTTATAGCTGAACTGCCTGCCACCTAACACACATGTATAAATGCAGATCAATTACTGCTTTCTGTTTTACCCAAATGAGGATGGGTTCCCTGTTCAGTCTGGTTCCTCTCAAGGTTTCTTCCTATTACCATCTCAGGGAGTTTTTCCTTGCCACTGTCGCCCACGGCTTGCTCACCAGGGACAATCTGCCCACCTTGATTCATGCACACTTACATTTCATACAGACTTAAATAATTATTTTTTATTGTGTAAAGCTGCTTTGCGACAATAACAATTGTTAAAAGCGCTATACAAATAAAATTGAATTAAATTGAATCCAGGGAAATTAACATCAATCTATGACAGAAAAAGGTGTACGAGCTGTAAAGTAAACATCACCAACAACATTCACAGGATAGGGATGAAGCTATCACAGTCGATTCTTCAAGGAGAAATCAGAATTACCGAGGAACCCTTAGTCTTCCAAAGTCATTCCTGCCCTATTACATGTCACCCCTCCTTCTCTTACGAACACCTTTAACCCTTTTCTCTGCCCAACCATCTGCAAATAATGTAATGTCCATGTTGATCAATGCAGTAAGGCTTTGATGCCTTCAAAAACACTGAAAATAAAAGATGGATGTGTGGTCATCCAGGTTCTGTAGCTGCAAATCAGCCCAAGACCATCACATTACCATCAATATGTTCGACTGTTGGTATGATGTTCTTTTTTGAAATGCCTTGTTAGTTTCATATCAGATGTAACGGGATCCACACCTTTTAAAAAACTCAAACCTTTGTCTCATCAGTCCATTAAATATATGCACAGAAGTCTTGAGGATGATCAAAATATTTATGGCAAATGTCCACCTTGGAACTCTCCCATGGAAGCCATTTTTGCCCAGTCTCTTTCTTATTGTTGAGTTATGAACATTAACCTTAACTGAGGCAAGTGAGGTCTGCAGTTATTTAAATGAGGTTCTGGGTTTTTTTATGACATCATGGAGGGGTTGTCATTGTGCTCTTGGTTTAATTTTGGTAGGCCGGACACTCTTTTTCCAGACTGATATATGTCAATTATTTAGTTTCTTATCTGTTCTTGAATTTCATTAGCTTGTGTTGCTTTTTTTTAGTAGTGCTATAAGATGTTCTGATTGTGAGTTTTTCTCAGGGGAACACAGACATTTAGACCTAGGAAGAACAATTAAGAATGGCCAAATAGACAAATATGCCAAAAAAAAAAAAAAAAAAAAAAACAGGAAGCGGGATAATTGTTTTTCTCTGCACTGTACAGTATGTTCCTTATTTTACTGACTTACAGTTATATAAATGTTCCTGTAGGGTTTTTGGTTGGAAAAGTAACTCTAAAATAGCTTACTTCTGACTTAGCAATACAGCAGGCATCAGATAAATATATACACCACACATTTGTTTTGAAAATAGTTCTGGCACAGTTTTTTTTTTTTTTTTTGCTTACTATGGCCACCTTAGTAGTCCCAGGGCTGGGACTTCTCCATAGTCTGTGTGGTGTAGACGTTGCATGTTCTCTCCCCACATTGGGGTTTCCCCAATGTCCAAAGATACATAGAAATAGTTTTTCTCACCTTGCCCATAGTATATGATTGAGTGGGTGAGTGGGTGAATATGTGTGCTTGTGCAACTTCTACTGAGCAACTCTTCTTTGCACAGTGCAAAAAGATGTGGTCATATCAAAGATAGAATCTGTAGTTCTATGAACCAATTCATGTTCAAAGAACAATTCAAAAACAGGTCAGAATTAGAATAATGATTTATTACCCAAGTGTTGACAAGGTACCTAACTTTTGTATAGACATGAAAGCTTAATAATTGGAATGCAATAAACAGAGTTATTTAAAGGTATTTAGAGTTGTATAATGATAAAGGGAACTTGAAAGCTTTATAGAGAATATTTATGTCATATAGCCTATAGAATGGTAAAAATTATAGGTGATTTTTTTTAACACAAACTAATTGACCATTTGATCCGTTAGAGAATTGTGTTTGTTTCCTGTTGATGCAGGGTGTCTGATGAATGTTTGATAATAATGAACCACTTACTGTTACTGGAAAGCCTTTCTTATCAGACATTTTCTGTATGAGCTGTAAGTAGTTGTTTGTTGACTAAGATCAACCTCAGGCTGGAGGAAGAACCACACAAGTCTCATCTGAACACCCACTGGAGATTAAACAATTGATATAGAAAATAATTACCCCTTTAATAATCACATTTTGTTGCTTTGCAGCCTGTAATAAAGACAGACATTTTTATTTATCCATCTGTATTTGCTCAGTGCAACTTTTAACATTCAAATAAAAGATATAACATGTCAGAAAAAAACTGAATCACTGATTTGTAAAAAGATGGCTCTCCTGCTAAAAAGGACTCAATCAGGTAAAGCTTATCATCTTCTCCATGGCACACAAAGTCTTTTGACTTTTAACTTTAATCAGCTGTGGTCACTGTGATTGTGGCTCAGGACGTTGCTCCAGACTGGATGAAAGAGCCAGGAGGAAACTAGTCAGAGAGCAACTCTGAAGCAGTTTAAGGAATTTATGACAAAGAGTGGCCATTGTGTTCATGTGACAACAATATCACACATTCTCTGTAAATGTGGATTCTAAGATTTTAAAGCCACACAAAAAAAGGTGAGATGAGGTTAAAATTTAAATATTTTTGCACCAAATATAATTGAGAAAAATATTAAGAACAATTAAAACATATATGGAAAGTATTTAAATTGTGTGCAATATAAACCCTTATTGCACCCAGTGAGGTTGGCAGGGCAGCATGTGGAACAGGACACACACACACGTTACTAACCACAACATCTCCACTTCTTAAGAAGAACGGAAATCATGTCGGTTTTAGTTTGTGAAGTTACTGTGTGGTTTTATACTGAAGTGCTTAAAGAGAAGATAAATGGCACATAAAATGCATATACAATGTATATCCTCTGCTTAAGTTACTTACATTTGTTACAATACAGTCTTAGTGTAAAAAGGGTTTGCATAAGCAGAAACACTGTTTGTTATTATGTTTATAAAATGTTCATTGCCTAAAATTTATATTGCGCTTATTGTACTTATAGAAATCTCTTGATAGTATTTACTCACTCACTCTCACTCATCTTCTATATTGCTTTATCCTGTATTCAGGGTCGCGGGGACCTGCAGCCTATCCCAGGAGGCTTAGGACACGAGGCGGGGTACACCCTGGACAGGGTGCCAAACCATCGCAGGGCACACACACATGCACACACACTCACACACTACAGGCAATTTTTGGGAACAGCAATTAGCCTGACCTGCATACCTTTGGACTGTGGGAGGAAACCGAAGTACCCAGAGGAAACCAACCAAGCACGGGGAGAACATGCAAACTCCTTGCACACAGAGACAGGAGTCGACCCCGGACCCTGGAGGTGCAAGGCGACAGTGCTAACCACTACACCTCCGTGCCACCCTGATAGTATTTAATGGACTAATAATTGTTATTAGGAATTGTGAGGAACTGTTTGATGTTACCTCTAAGAACTTTATTGGGTTTTTCTGTAATGTTCTTTTCCTCCAAAAAAAAAAGAATAAAGGAGCATTAACCATAATAGTTCAGAAATCTTAAAATATGCTTAATAGAGGGAAAAAAGCCCACAGACTTGCGTGTGGTTGAGAGAAGAGTCAGAGAAGGCGGGTGTATTTTGGAGGAACCGCATTCAAGCGAGTGAAATGAAACTGACACATCTTATACTTATGTCTCAGATAAGCTGAACAGAACAGGAAATTCACCACTCCTTAATCAGCGTTAATTGACAGCATGATACTTTTTTATAATACTTTTAGGAATTGCATTTTTAAAGCCTTTTTTTCTTTTTATTTTATTAATTTGGTATTCCTCCACAAGCTCCAAGTAGGAACAGAACATCAAACTGAAACATTCAGGTTTTTTCATAAAAGGTTAAGAATTTGAACAACAGATGATCAGCAGTTTAAGGGTTTAAGGAGTAAATCTCAAATCTGCTGTTGCGAGAAACTGGACATCAGGATGATTTGTGTGAGCTGGTAGGTGAAAATTCCTTAAATACTACTTACAGTTAATATTGACAAGGAGATACCACAGATTCAAATTCGTAATACAGCCATTCATATAGCCAGGTGATATATTTTTCTCCTTACTTAAGATAATAATTAAGCCTCATTTCAGTCTTCATGTGTATTTTTTAATTCAAAATTCTGCCTTTTAATTTAATTATATTCATTTGAGTTTAGTCTCAGAATTCTGAGGAAAAAATCTGAACTTAAATATATTTAGTTAATCTTTAAATTCTTAATTAATTGTTTAGAATTAAATGAGGTGGCACAGTGATGTGATGGTTATCACTGTGGCCCTGCACCTCTAGAGTCGAGGGTGTGAGTCCTGCTTGATGATGATGATAGAAAAAAATAAATGTGCCCATACAGTAATGTGTTAAAAATCATCCATACAGTACAGTATAGCCATCATAACGACAGAACTTTTTTAAAATTTGACGTGGTACATAAGCATTACTTTCAAGTCCAGCCACCAAATGTATGTCCCCTTCACTGCACATCAGTGTGCAAGTATACAGCAATGTTCTTTTGTCATTCGAAACTACCTTAAGCATGGTAAGCTGCCGAATCCTGATGATCCTTATCTCTCTGTTTTCCTTTTTATCTACCAATTTCTGTCCTAAATATTGAACATAAATGTCTAGTTTAATTCTTACCATTAAATATTGTAGTCTAATTTTTACTTGTTTAGCGATTGCTTTACATGTACAATCTTGTTTATTGCTTCTTTTTGTAAGATGTGAACAGATTCGACATAAAAGCTTTAATTTAATTTCATTATCGGTTATTGTAAACAACATGTAAGTTACATATATCAATTAGCTTTGACATCATCATGCAGGCTTTGTATGAATTGTAATAAATGGTGATATTAGTTATAGTAAGGTTTAAATACAAAGAACATGAGCATACTTTCCCCCCCTTTCAGTTCCGGGTTACATGGTAAAAGAGGGCTGTGTGACAACGGTAGAGCTAATTGACATTTAACTTGAATACTGACTAACAATGGTTAAGTATTTTACTTATATTTTATTTATACAGTATTAATTAACAACTACATAAAGCTTCTATGTCATGTGCTTGGGCTAACCCCTTGCTTAACATGATCAGAGATTAGCTTGTTAGTGTATGACAATGCTAGCATGCTAACCATTTGTTTGTGCATTTAATTTGAACTGTTAGCGACTGCAAAATTGTTGGTACATTTACGTTTATACGCATAAGTGTGTGCAATGTAAGAACAGTAAAGCAGATATAAATATTTTCAGTCATATCTATAATTTTTATATCTATGAACCAGGGACAGAGTCAGTGTAAGGAGCAAGCTTCAGCAGAACAGGAGGTTATCAAGGTAATCATGCTGTGTTTTTCACTACTTATATCAACTCTTAATATCTTTGTTAACTTCTGCAGGTAATGAATTGTATTAATCAATTACAGTAACATTAAATCACACAAATGATTTTAAAGTAGTACTTTCTCTACATGCTTTGTAGCTTCCAGTTCAGTGTGTGGGCGATCCGAGGCCTTTAACCGCTGTGGTGGATTATGGAGACGAGACATTTCCCATAGATAATCATCATCCAGTAAGGGGCTGCTCCTCCCTGTCTCAATAGCAACATTTTACACAAATGTTAGCAAACTTTGAGTGATTATTAATTAAGTAAATATATAATTAATATTTAAATGGATCTGAAGTTTTAAAAATACAACAACAACAATGATAATGTTGTTATTATTACAATTCTTCTTCTTCATATTATTATTATTATTATCCGCTCACTCATCATCTTAATCCTGTATGCATGGTCACGGGGCCTAAAGCCTTTCCCGGGAGACTTAGGGCATGAGGTGGGGTACACCCTAGACAGGGTGCCAATTAGTGTTAATTTTGTCAGCTATTTTCACAGCTATTTTAGTCTTAGTCTTAAGTTTAGTCACTATTAATTGTTATCATATTTAGTCAATCATATCCTATTTTTGTTTAGTCAAGTTTTAGTCTGGACATTTTAGTCTAGTTTTAGTCAAAGAAACCTTTAAGTATTTTAGCCTAGTTTTAGTCAATAAAAACATAACATTTTAGCAATAGGATTATTATTAATTAATCATACAGTCAATCTAGTCTAGCCAAAACCTTTAAGGTTTTTCACAAAATAAATATCTTAATATTTAAAAAGTACCTTTCATCTGATGTTTTTAGCTTATTATATTTATCACAAGAACATATTTTTTTAACTACAAAACAATAGGACAACACAATTTTTAAAAAATTGTGTGCCCACCCCGTTTCCCCTTTGACATTATTATTTTTATTTCCTCCGGTTCAATATGACGAAAATCTGCCCAAATATCGTCTCTACTCTTTCGCCCAAATAATACTGCTGTGACAACAAAGAGTTAATGATGACTGAGCGTGTAACATCCCGTTACTACTTGTAACATCCACACAAACTACTCCTGTTATGCCGTGCGCTGTAACCTGGGAAATACTGCTGCTCGTGCCATGATAAATGAACACTGCATTGCAGTGGATTATGACAAAAATTATATGTTGACAAAAATAATGACAGATGTTTTATTAGTTTTTGTCTTTTACACCACATTTTAGTCTTGTCTTTTTTCGTCAACAATATTGCAAGCTAATTTCATTACTGTCACTGTTCATTGATATCTGTGATGTCTCATCAACGTCTTGTCTTAGTCACGGGAAAAAAGGTCAACAAATATTTGTCATCATTATTTTCGTTGGCAAAATTACACCAGTGCCAATCCATCGCAGTGCACACATTCATGCTTTTTCACATATGTGCACACACATATACAGGTAATTTGGGAATAGCAATTTACATAATCCGCAGGCCTATATACAGTGGGAAGAAATCCATCGAGTACAGGGAGAACATGCAAACTCCATGCACACAGACCCAAGGTGGAAGGCAACAATGCTAACCATTAAGCCACAGTGGCACCTATTTTTATTAGTACTACTATAAACAGGGATAAGCAACTTATTCCACTAGGGTGAAAGGTTTTATTAACCTTCAACACAAAAAACTAAGAAGACATTTAGACACACAAAATAGAAATTGTTATAGAAAATGTAATAAGCAAATGTAATACAAATTTGAATGTCTGTCTTTTTTCTGCATGCTTTTAGTGTCCAGTTCAATGTTTTGATGACCCAACTTGTTCAAATGCAAATCAGCCGCTAGTAAGTGTCCTTGTTGTAGCATACATTTTTTGTGTGTGATCATAATAGTTGGAGTAAAATTGTCATAATGACTATTTTTGTTTTGGTTTCCTGTTTCAGGCTGTTATTCAGAGAGAAGCTAATGGAGAAGTTTAACCTTATCAAATAAATTCTTTTCCAAATAAAATGGTGGGTAATGTGTTATTTGTTAAGTGAGCAGATGCTTTACAAGTAGTAAAGTATTCAACATTAGTAGATAGGTTGTACACATGGTGCTTATTTGAGTACAAAAAAAAAAATCAATTTATTGATCTGCAGTCATACTGTGTGTTAGGGGGCTGGAAGTTCAATATAGCAGTTGATGTGTTTAGGTTAATATGGGGTTCAGTTTGTTATTAGGTAGACTTCAGGAAAATCCAGGCCTGAACTATTGAGCGACTGCAGTCACAATTCCTCAAAGAATCACTGTCTGCATCAGCTGAGGCCAGGACCGTCTTCATGGTAAAGTGGAACCATCTCCAGTCACCACACGCATCCCAAGCGACAACACAGGGCATCCAAGGAGTCAATTCTCTGCTCAGCTCAGGTAGCTTAAGAGAAAGTCAGGAAGGACAGGGAGGGGAAGAGGAAAGAAGAGAAAAAAGATTAGAGAGAAAAGGAGAGAGCAGAAGAGAAAAAGAGAGAACAGTTATGTTCATGAGTCCCCCATATCTCCTCCTTCACCTAAGGCAAATCTATTTACAAAAATGCTTGGCTAAATAAATAGGTTTTTAGCCCAGACTTAAACACAGAGATTGTGTCTGGTCCCAAACATTGATTGAAAGACTATTCCATAACTTTGGGGCTTTGTAAAAAAAGCTCCGCCCCCTGCTATAGTTTTTATAATACACGGTACAGACAAACATATTACATCCTTCGATCCAAGTACGCGTGGCGAATCGTAAGACCCTAGCAATTAACTCAGGTACTGCGGCACGAGACCATTTAATGCTTAAAATGTCAAAAGTAAGATTTTAAAATCTATTTCACTGGGAGCCAATGTAGTGTGGATAAGATAGGGGAGATGTGCCCGTATCTCCTGGTTCTGGGAAGGCTTTTCGCTGCTGCATTCTGGACTAACTGAAGCTTGTTTATGCACCTAGTTGGACAACCATACGGAAGGTGTTACAATAGTCCAACCTGGAGGTGATAAAAAACATTAACTAATTTTTCTGCATCATTTAGTGATAATATATTCCTTAACCTGGCCATATTTCTGAGGTAAAAGAATGCTTTCCTGGTAATATTATCTACATAAACTTCAAATGAAAGACTGGAATCTATAATCACACCAAGATTTTTTTTCTGTTGCACTTGTTGGAACAGAAAGGCCATTTAAAGTTACATTGTGACCAAAAAGCTTACTTTTAGCTGCATGTGGTCCTTTGACTAGAACTTGTCAGAATTAAGCATAAAGAAGTTCAATCAACATCCAGTCTCTTAGGTCCTTCACACATTGCTCAACTTTATTAAGCTTGTTTTTCTCATTTGTGTTACATATTTACACGTGTATTTGTTATATTTACATAGAACAGTGTGTCATGAGCAGCAGTAAAAACTAATACCATGCTTTCAAATTATGTTTTCTAGAGAAAGCATGTATAGAAAAAAAAGAGGAGAGGGCCTAAAACCGAACCCTGTGGAACACCAAACTCCAGAATAGTCACCATTTAAATGTACAAACTCATAACAATCAGTCAAATAGGATCTGAGCCAGGAGAGGGTTGTTCCCTTAATTCCTACTACATTTTCTAATCTGTAAAGGAGAATACTATAATCAATGGTGTCAGAGATAAAGTAACAAAAGCATTGTGACGCAAACCTGATCATAGGCCAATAGGAGTTCATTTACTACTTTAACAAGTGCTGTCCCTGTGCTGTGATGAAGCCTAAATCCTGACTGATACAGCTTCTTATTTCTATTGAGCTTTTACTCTGAAAGGGTGAAAGAAGATCGAAGCTTAACCTTATACTGTATTTAAACCAATGTATTACTATTACAGTCAAAGATTCTCAGTAGAAATGAGTAGTTTAACGCAGCATAACAGTCATAAAATACATTAAGCCCTTCAGGGATAACTCCCAATATCTGGACTAAGGAATTTATTCTGTTCCTAAAATGAACTCCCACACTCCTCATGTAAACAGGGCTTGTTTTAAATACAATATACGTTGGTTGCAATCACATCATCTTTGATGACAGACTACCGTTCTCATGCTATAGGTGATATTTCAACAATATCTTTATCCATGCCTGGTCAACAAAAATGTTTGTTTCAACTAAATGTCAACCCTGATTATGGATATAATGAAAAATATCATTCCGTAATCTTGTAGGTGGAATCCAGACTAGGCTGTCACCACTTTTATACAGTAGCATGTTTTCATGTACAATTAAATCTGTATCATGCTGAGCAACTTTTGTTTCATTTCTTTTTAGCCAAATGGCCTCTGCTATTAAGGGATCATTTTGTTGAGCACTTTTTAAATATAACGGTTCTGAAATTGATGGCTGCATTTGGTTCTTGCTCTGTGATTATTGGAAATGTTTTTCTTCTACAGCTTCTTTCTTAGCTAGTTCATCGACAATTAACTTTCTATCTCCATGTTTGTCTTTATCTTTCTTCTGATATGCTTTTATTTTCAGCAATGGAATCTTATGAATGCTATTCTTAGAAGCTAACCACAATGCCTGAGTAAGGACTTGGCCATCCGCATCATAGTGAGTGAGGGGTTTTTGCCACCAGCACTGGTAAACCCCCCTTTTGCCAAATGGTTAAATACTCTGTAAGAGAGTTGACCACGAAAGCAGAAATTGAGTACATTTTAAAATGTGAATTTAATATAATTTCAGTCTGCAGCAGTGCTGTCACTTCTGCTTTCTGAGCTGAAAAATGAGATGGTCAATAAACAAAGAATTTCTTCTGTTGAAGTGAATGGCAAAACCTGTATGGTATTACAATTTTCCTTCAATAGCTTTTACCTAAAAAAGAAATTCAGGGGTATGCATGTGTTCAGCTTAGGAAATGTGTGGAGTACCTCCATAAAGTATTGTTAAGGTAACATAGAGTATTAGTTTGTACGCAGTTTAAATTTTTTAAGATTCTTAATATAATGTCCATCTGCCTAGTCTATAGCACTAGATAATCCTTTCACTTTTCCATTTAAAAAACATGCTGCAGAGATGCATGTGGGGTATGTACTGTAAGGTCAACTCAATGAATCCATATAAGCATTTAAAATGTGACCATGCCCAGTAAACAAAAAGAAGGAGGCTTGTACATGAATCAAAGCTTTTTTTTTTTTACTGGGGAAAGTACTCGAGGGCACAAATTTTATGGGACATAAATTTTCCTGGACTTCCTGAAGTAAGACTGCTGAAAGTGTCTCTTTTGTAGCAGTTGTTTGCAAAAATAAATGAGTGAAGTCAAGGCATTGAATAGTTTTTCGAAAGGTGTTTAATGCTCTGGACACCAATCTAATAAATCATTCTTTTTTTTTTTTTTTTTTTCTAAAAGACGACTGTTCTTGGGAGCTTTGCAATATCTGCAAAACCTTTAAGAATTCTCTGCAGAAACCCACTATACCTAAAATTACCTAAGTAAGGGAACTCTGATTTAAGCAACTTTGCTTTTTTTTTATTCAGCTTTCTTTGGATCCCTGCCTCTTTCAGTAGTTTAAGCAATTCTGCTAACAGGATAAGATGTTTTTTTCCAGGTTGTGGTCTGTAATAACAAATCATTGACACACTGAATTAGACATTCAGGTTTAGAGAAGTGTTTGAATACAGAATAGTGTTTTGGACATTCCAGGTATATTATTAAACTTGAAAGCAAACAGAGAAAAGTAAGGATTTATAACACCCTGTTCCAACAGAGACACTGTATATATGGAATTGCCTGATCTGTCTGAGGGATCATAACTATGTGCACCTACTTCCAAAATATATAACGTCCAAGAAGACCAAGAAGGTGAAATTGTGGACTGAGGACTCTATCCACTGCCTCTAGGATTGCCTTAATGAGCTAACATATGTGTGTTGTTCATATGCATTAGTCTGCAGGGATATAATCACCCTGGAAAAAATTAGTGTATATTAACAACTAACCATGGGTCACCAGAGCAGTTAAATGTGCTTTGGACAAAAAGACGCTTGCCTTTAAGCAGAGAGGCCCTATAGCTCAGAAAGCTGCCTCCAAAGAGCTTAGAGCTAAGATTTTAAAAGCAAAAAGGGCATATGAATACAAACTGAAGGAGTACTGTACTGTACATGTAAGCGAATACACTCGATTTGACATGGTCAACCATGAAAATTATTAACCATGGGCAACAATAACAAGAGCCATGTTTTCATGGAGGGTTTTAATTCTAACATTGAATTAGCCACTGCTTGTAGCAGTTTTATAACTGCTTTAACACTGAGGATTTTTATTCTGAAACTCAAGAAATGAAAGATCAACTGAAAGACAGACAGACAGCACTTTACCATTGAACAAAGGGAAGTAGAAGGAGTCTTCCATAAAATTAGAGTGAATAAAGGTCCTTGGCCTGATAGAATTTGTTGTTGAAGATAAGTGTAACTGATCACAGGCCTGTCTTTCAATACATTTTCAGTACTTCTCTAAGGAATCAAAGGGTACCAGAGGTATGGAAAGATGCCACTAGAGTTCCTGTCCCTAAAGTTTGCAGCCCCAAATGCTGAATGATTTTATAATGGTCACACCTATGTTTTCCTTATGTAAATGAAAGAAAATAGCACCCATATTTTAGTTAATAAGCATTTAGCTTAACTTAAGTAAGAATCTTATGTGGTGGATTCTTAACTTTGTAACTGATAGAAAACAGAAATTGAGAGTGTTGTCTAACCCTGTCTGTACTTCTACTGGCTCAACACAAGGGAGTGTCCTTTCACCCATCCTCTTTATCTTGTATACAAAGTGTCAGAGTCAATATGGAAATAGATTCATTCTTAAATATGCAGACGACTCTGTTATTGTAAGCCTGCTTCAGGATGGGAAAAGTAGCCACAGGACTATTGTGTATAATTTCGTTATATGATATGATGCATTTTACCTGCAGCTTAATGTTTCGATTGATTTTAGAAAAAGTGATCTCAAGTGTTATCTTTTTGTTTAGTGTCATGGAGTGTTTCTTAAAAAAAAAGAATTCTCTGAATCAGATTGTTAAATGGGAAAGTGATTGGACAGCCACAGCTGATCCGAGAGTAACTGTACACCAAACAATTATATAGACTAGGGAAGCGTATTACATACAATAATTTACATCCCTTAAATACCTATTTCAGAAAAAAATTGTGTTTTGACATGATGCTAAACTTGACACCATAGATGAACTTCAAAGACTTTAAAATACTTTGCCTTCTCCATTAATGTAAGTCAAAGCAATTAACAATATGTAACTATAAGAGAAAGTCTGGACAAGGAGTTTGAACATGTGCAATGAAAAAGCAATAATCTTGGGTCCAAAGATCTAACCAAGCTTCTAGAACTATATGCTAAGTGGGACCAGAAACGTTCAGACCTGGGGGGAAACCGAAGAATAGCCACCGTCCTGCATATTACTTAATGATTTAAAAAATAATGAGACACATACATGATACACAGGCCCATATAATCTCGAGACAATTAGGATGCAAAATTGCGAAGCGATTTTTTAAATAGTTCATCCGTACATCATGGTATCAATAGTATCATTGATATGCATTGCTTGCATTGCTTACTCATTGTTGCACCTAACATTTGAACATGTTAGGACCTCCAAAAAGCACCAGATCCAAAGCACGTTCCAACCAGAAACCCATGACTGCGGAGGTGTGTATATTTCTGAAGTCTTGAGACTCGAGCCTTCTGAGCGAGGAGGGACAAGGTGGCCAAGCTACCAGCATTGTGCCTGATCATAGACACCTCTCACACACACATTCTTCAACCTCTGGAAAATGGTTTCGAAGCATTCAGGCCCTCACATGAAGACTGCATACGAGTTTCTTTCTACGAGCCACTCCTTTGCTCCTATGACAACACAAAATGTTTCAGGCTTTTACCTCTGCATTTATCTTATGGATGGAGTCGCGCCACCTCAATTCAGCTCTATGCACTGGGTGGCGCTACATCGACACATGAGTATTGCATGTGTCATGTTTGTTACTGTTTGCACGTTTGTTAAAGTGCACTATATGGTCTCATTGCTGTATAGTTCTTAGCTAGTTTTGTTAATACTAATTTTTTAAACTACTAGTAAAAGTAAAGGGACACACACTGCTAAGTTGTTTGGATCGTAAAACACACTGAATATTGTGTTATTGAGCTTGAATATCATTCAACAAAGCAAGGGAAAAAATCTACAGTTCATCTGTTAATAGAGTAATGGAAGATCAAGAACTAAACATTTTTTATTATAATACTTTATAATTATAATCTAACATATTTATTTTGTAAATATTTTTTGTGTGTGTGTGTGCGTGTGTCGTTTGATTCAATATTTGTTTTCTCCATTACCATCGTACACCATCTGTTTAAAATTAGAGTGCCCTCTTGTGGTCATATGTGATTTTTTTTTTTTATACAATTACAAAAGGCCTACGGCAGTAATTTCTAAACATTTTTGGAAAAACTGGCCAATGAACAAGTAATGGATTATCTAAAAGGAAATCAATGTTTAAACTAAAAATTAATTGGATTTAAATCAAGAAACTTAACACACATGACTGATGTGACCTAACAGAAGCCATAAAAAGTGGTCTGGAAAATACTATTACTGTCTCTGTTAAACAGCACTTTTTCTGTCCATTCTGACTTCTACTCTGCATTTTTTTTTACCATAAAATTTTAGTGACATTGATGAGGAGCAAAAAATGGGTGTGGAGGTGTCAACAATTTATTGACATGGAACGCAAAAGAAAATTGGGAAGAAAAACTAAATCGGAACATTAGAGGGAAAAAAAAATCTAGACTACATGACTTATACTTCTGTGCCAGTCTTTCAGAGCAGAAGCGTGGATGAGTTCCGAGTACAAATTTAAGGCCAGGCTAAAAGTAAAAATCAGTCATTTTCTCCATGCCTGTTTAACAACGCAGGTGTAATGGACATGGGCAATTTTTTTTATCTTAATTTTTTTTTTTCTAGCTTAATTTTTTTCCTCCAATGTTTTTTTCCCCTTCCAATGTTTTTTTTTCTTCCTACCTATGTCTCCTTAGGGGCTCAGGAAATCTCTGATTTGCTAATTTGTGGTGTTTTCCAATCAAATTTCCTCTGTAAAGTTGATGGTCAACACTATGCTGATGGTTCTAATAATGTGTTGGACAGTTCTTAACCCAGTTCCAGTAATTTCAGCAGTTTCCTTAGTTGTTATACTTGCTTAATGCAGGTTACATAAAAACACGTGTTTGTTAATTTAAATAGGTAATCAGTTAGTTTATTTAGTTGAAAATAAATAAAAGTGTTCCATTGCAACAAAGTCATTGACTGAAATCATATATAATTAGTATATGCAGACATATCTTAATATTAACTTAAATTATGTATAATAATTATATGTAGACTTATAGTAATATAATTGCTGTCATGTAAGGAATTAGATGGAAACATATAAAGTTTAAAGAGCTGGCACACAATTTCCCTATTAAAACAATATAAAATCTGTATGAAACACATAAACAAAATGTAAATAAATCCTATATGACTTTTATTAGATAAGCATACAATGCAGTATAAGAACTTTACATGATTTGCATATGAATATTTGTAATTTCCTTTATTTTCTACTAATACCATACATATTTGCATACCATTGTCATGTAAAATTCATATAAGACTTTATACAGTATTCATATATGACCCAAAAAATTCCCTTACAAGTTTTATGTGTGCTTTTTAGTATGACAGTGGCCATAATCTGTCTAATTTTGCATAGGACATGTATTGGGCTTACATGAAACATAGAATGTAATTCTGACCTGTTTAAGTAAGGAAGATATATGCTTTATATGAAGCATGCAGGTTTTTTTCATATGGGTGTTCCTGCTGCTTTTAAAAAGGCAAGTGTTATTCCCATCCTTAAGAAACCCTGCCTGGACCCATCAGAGGTTAACAAGTATCACCTGGTATCACTTCTCTCTTTTATTTCCAAAAATCTTGAAAGAACTGTTTATAATCATATGTCTCTTTATCTCTCACAGCACAACCTTAATAATCCCAACCAATCTGAATTCAAAGTGGCACATTCCACAGAGACTGCTCTTCTGTCAGCTCCATGCTGCTAGTCTGCTAAACTGTCATCTGTCCTCATCCTCCTGGACCTGTCAGCTGCATTTGACAAGATCTATTCTATCTATTCTTACAAGCCTTGGAATCTGTGGAACAGCGTGGCTATGGTTTGCTTCTTACCTAGAAGATAGGTCATATGAGGTAACATGGAGGGGATCTACATCTGCCCCACGTAGACTCTCAACTAGTGTCCCGCAGGGCTCAGAACTTGGTCCTCTTCTGTTCTCCCTCTATACCCGGTCTCTTGGTAAGGTCATATCATTGCATGGATTTTCATACTATTGTTATGCAGATGACACCCAACTTACTCTCTCCTTTCCTCCCTCTGACACTCAGGTTTCCACCCGGATCTCAGCATGTCTGGCAGACATCTCATCCTGGATGGCTACTCATCAGCTGAAGCTCAATCTGAGTAAAACCGAACTGTTACTCATTCCTTGTGACTCTTTCCCAGGTCAAGACCTTGTGATATCCCTGGACAACAAACAAATCACTCCTTCAGCCACAGCCCGCAAACTTGGGGTAACCGTGGACAATCATTTTCCCCACATATATAAAAGCAAAAGGCTGCTTTTCCCCACCTCCGACAAACTCCACAATTCTGACTGGACTATGCATTCAACACCATCGTTCCCTCGAAGCTGGACAGGAAACTACAAGATCTAGGATTGAGCAGCTCTCTCTGCAGCAGGATTCTCAACTTCCTGTCCGACAGACGCCAGATGGTCAGCCTGGGCAGTATCACCTCATCCTCCATCACAATGAACACTGAGGCTTCACAAGGGTGTGTACTGAGCCCTCTACTGTACTCACTCTACACATACGACTGCACGGCCACTAGCAGCTTCAACATCGTGAAGTTTGCGGACAACACAACAGTGGTGGGTCTCATCACCAACGGTGACGGCATACAGGGCGGAGGTCCAGGTCATCTCTCCCTCAATGTCGGAAAGACCAAAGAGTTCCGGAGACTTCCGGAGGTGTAGAGGTGCACATTCCCCCATCATCATCAACGGCGCTGCTGTGGAGAGAGTGGGCAGCTTCCGTTTCCTGGGTATTCACATAGCAGAGGATCTTACATGGTCAGTTCATACTGACAAAACAGTGAAGAAGGCGCAGCAGCGACTTTTTTTTCTCAGGAGACTGAAGAGATTTGGCATGAGCCCCCACATACTCAGGACCTTCTACCTCTGTGCCATCGAGAGCATCCTTCGCTTTGAGACCCCACCCCAACAGTCTGCAGTTACATTACATCAGCTTCAACCAGCCCCCAGATTCCAACCGCTGACTGTGCAGGTACAGGAAGTGAAAGAGATGCTCAGCAGGGTGAACCCCAGGAAAGCAGCAGGACCAGACCGTGTACTTGGAAAGGTACTCAAGGTCTGTGCTGACCAGCTCTCACAGGTGTTCACAAACATCTTCAACCTTTTTCCTGACACAGGCTACTATTCCAGCCTGCCTAAAGTCGACTACTATCATCCCGGTACCCAAAAAAATCGAATATAACCAGCCTAAATGACTACTGTCCAGTGGCATTTACATCTATTGTCACCAAATGCCTAGAACGGTTGGTCTTGGGTCACATCAAAGGTTGCCTCCCTCCCTCGTTTGACCCCCATCAATTCGCTTACAAGGCAAATAGGTCAACTGAAGATGCCATAGCCTTCACCTTACATACAGCGCTGAGCCATCTGAAGCACAGAGGGAACTATGTTAGGTTGCTCTTTATTGATTATAGCTCGGCCTTCAATACTATCATCCCTGCCATCCTGGTCAGCAAACTGACTGATCCAGGACTTCACCCACTCACCTGCTCCTGGATTAAAGACTTTCTCACAAACAGACCACAGTCAGTAAAACTTGGACACAACCTTTCCGCCACTAGATCTCTGAGCATGGGCTCCCCACAAGGGTGTGTGTTGAGCCCTCTACTCTATACCCTCTACACCGCCGACTGTAGACCCATCCAGTCTAGTAACACCATACTGAAGTTCGCGGATGATACAACGATGGTGGGGTTAATCTCTGAGGGTGATGAGTCAGCCTACAGGGATGAGGTTTTGAAATTGTCCAAGTGGTGTCTGGCAAACAACTTGACTCTCAACATCTCAAAAACAAAGGAAATCAATCTGGACTTTAGGCGACAACGGGCAGACCTGAGCCCTCTCTACATTAATGGAGACTGCGTAGAGAGAGTCTACGCTTTCACCTTTTTGGGCACCATAATATCTGCCGACCTCTCATGGTCAGGAAACACTACTGCTGTCTTTAAAAAAGCACTGCAACGTCTGCATTTCCTGAGAGTGCTCAGGAGGAACAAGGTCGGGAAGAAGCTGCTAGTGACCTTCTACCGCTTCACCATTGAAAGCATCTTTACTTACTGCATTACGGTGTGGTTTTCCCACTGCACAGAGGCAGAATGGAAGAAGCTCCAAAGAGTGGTAAATACTGCAGAGAGGATCATTGGCTGCACCCTTCCCTCCCTAAAGGACATCTACTTATCCCGTTGCCTCACCAGAGCAAAGGCCATTACTAAAGACTGTTCTCATCCAGCCTTCCCCATGTTTAACCTGTTGCCACCAGGCAGGCGCTACAGGTCTATCAGGACTAGAACAAACAGATTCAGAAACAGCTTCTTTTCACAAGCCATCACCATACTGAACACACACGGTCACTGACTGTTTTTCCCCCATATGTACACACACACACATACATTTACAATATACGGTATATGTGCAATAACATTACATATATTTTTAATTTACAAATGTTCTATTTTATGTTATTTGTGTGTTTTTACTTTTAAAATTTAGTCTTTTTTAGATTATGTGTGTACTAGGTGAAATGCTGTTAAACTTCGTTGTTCATTTAATGTGCAATGACAATAAAAACCTCAAACTAACACAAGCATGTTTTGACTAAGCATAACAAAGACATTCCGTACATCAATTGGGGCTTCTGTGTATTTAAGGAAAACCCCTTTAAAATAAAGAAATTTCAACTAAAACCTGTGTCTAAGATAAGGTCTTAAAATTCCTGTTATGCATCAGTTTATAGATTGTAGTGTGATATCAGTCTTCATAGGATAGTCCTGCATAACTCACAGGACAAAATGTAAGTAACATGTTTGTCATTCTGCAGTTCTACATGTTCATTTTGTGGGTAACGTGGTGAGCAACTTCGGTACCAGGACGATACTAGCGTGCTTATGCACAGCGGAAAAGATGAAGTCAGCATGTTGGATACAGCATCTATGACCCAATTTATGCACAGAGTAAAAATCTTCATAGAGAATAATAATGTCAAAAAGCTTATAGAAAGGCAAAGTTTAAAAGTTTTTTAACTACACAATATTTTACAACAAGCTATTTGATCAGTTAAATAATTGTGTTTTCTCTTGATTCAGGTTGAGCTTCTCTGATCATGATAAATGTTGGTTAATAACAAACCACTTACAGAAATGCTTTTGTACGTAGTTTTCTCGTGCTTGAGAAAAGCCCCACATGTCTCCAGACAAACAATGAGGACATAGTCAGTTTAGACTTAAAATTAACTAATGACTCAATAGGGTCCAAAAGCCTAATTGCACTCGTGTAATTCATTTTTCAATACAACAATTGATTACAAACTATATTACTGACAGCAAAGTTTAATTTTTTCAGTATGGTCTTAGATGTTTGGATTTCATTATAATGTAAGGTATATGCATTGTAAATGATAATTAATTTAACTTTAACACAGGTATTATTTAGAATATTCATCCATATTGCAGATATCAATTATAAAATAGTATACATTGACGTTTTAAAAGTAATAAAGCTTCTGTCTGTCAGAAAGACAAATTGATGTTGTTGATTACTAATTACATCGGCCAGTCTCTCAAAGGGTCAGTTCGATAAAAATGAGAGGGTGGACTCATTGAGAGAGTCAATTTCTGGGACATTTACACAATGTTTACAATTATAAAAAAGGAACACAAAAGAACTGATTTGTGTTATTAAAGAATTTGTTCAGAACTACAAGAACATATGAGTATTAGCAGGGCAGCCTGACTAAAGACCAAAGCTGTCTGGCTTTGATAAATGCACATAAAGTGCATACACAACAAATTTTCTCTGCTTGAGTTTCTTACATTAGTTACATTACAGTCTTACTGTAAAAAGGCTTTGTATAAGCGGAAACACTGTTTGTTATAATGTTTAGACATCTCCTGATAGTATTTAATGCACTGATAAAGTTTATAATGATAAATAGTTATAAAGAATTGTGAGGAAAGTGCTGATGGTTAACATTTACTGTATACAATTTTTGCTCTTTTTTATCAGGGAAAAAAGAAATAAAGGGACATTTAAATATAATAGTTGAGAATTTAAAAGAATAGTAGAGCATCGTCAGTTTTCTAAACTGTCAGGGGGAAAAAAAGCCCACAGGCTTGCGTGCTGTTGAGAGGTTTCAAAGTAGGCGGGTAGATTTGATAGAAACCGCATTCAAATGAAAGTGTGAAATCTCATACTCATTTCACAGCTAAGCTAAACAGAAATATCATTACAGCTCAGTCAGGACTAATGGAAAGGATAATGCGTTTTTATGCTTCATCTTGGAAATGCCTTACAAAACCTTTTTTTCCCGGTATTTTATTATTAACAAGTTTCAGCAGTTGATCATGGCTCAGAAATGAAATAAATCTCAAATCTGCAGTGGCAACTGGATGACAGAATGATTTGTGTGACATGGTAGGTGATGAATACCTTAAATATTACTTAAATATTAAAAAGGAGATAACAGATATGTTCAAATTTATCACAAAATTATTGATGTAGAGAATGATTTTTAACTTGATAATTAAGCCTGATTGTAAAGTCTAGTATTCTTGCATATTGTTACTTCATTTTGACTAGGGCACTGGGTTACGAAGAAGATTAGAGCCACCATAAAAAAAGAATTTGAATTTTGATTTTACATTTGAGAAGACTAAATTTAATCCCATAATTCTGACTTTAATCCTCTTAATTTTAATCTCAGAATTTTTAATTTAATCTCAGAATTCAGAGAAAATGTCAGAACGAAAAGGTCTTTCTTAATTTTTTTTGTTCTTCTTTTCCTTTTTAGAATAAATGAGGTGGCATAATGGTTAGCACTGTGGGATCGCACCTCTAGTTTTGTGGGTTTGAGTTTAGCCTCACACATGTCTCTATGTGCAGTCAAGTGGGGACTCCCGCGTGCCCTCCGCCACATATGCATAGAGTTTGCATGTTCTCACCTTGCTTCTTCTAGGTACTGTACTCTGATTCCCTATATCCTTTTTGTTTTTATACGGTTGCATGGAGTTAACAAAGAACATAATCTTGTAACAAAATATAAACAAGATTGTATTTTTGCTTTCAAGAAAATGTTGTATTTCAACATAATTCAGATTTAGGGAATAGAAAAGAATTATGAGCCAGGATGATTTTCATGAGCTGGAAATAAATAAATGTCTTCATAAGGTGTTAAAAAAAAAAAAAAAAAATATATATATATATATATATATATATATATATATATATATATATATATAGTCCACATTTAAAAAGAACATTTCCAATTTTTAGGTAGTACATAGCAGGACGAGTCCCCAAATGTATTTCCGCTTCCTTGTACACTTGTTTGCTATAGTGAACTACTGTTCTAAAATTCTTAAAAAATGGTAAGCTACTGAGTACTGAATATCCTTTATCTTCACAATTTCTGTGTGTAAATAACTTGTTTAAATGTCTAACATAAACAAAAATGTCTAGTTTAATTCTTAACATCAATCTTATAGTCTAACTGTTAGATGTTTAGCAATTGTTGTACAGGTGCAATCTTGTTTATTTTTCTTCTTGTAAGATTTCCAGAGATGTGACATAGAAGCTTCATATTAATCAACGTGAATTGTGAATCATTTCGAAATATAAGTAAAATATATAACATTTGCTATTCAGCATGTAGGCTAAACTTAAGCTTTGACGTAATCTTGCATGGTTCTTTTCTCATGATGGCTGCTCTCCCTCAACATGAAGCGCTGCCTGTAATAAGTAACAATTTATGATATTAATGATAGTTAGATTTAATTACACAGTACAGAGACTTTGTTTCCTTTTTGGTTTTGTTTTGTTTTCAGTTCGTACCACTAAACAAGCATATGAGAGTTTAGGTTGAGGCCAACCGGGCAACACGGTAAAAGAAGCATACATGATGAAGTCAAAGCTTTAGGCTAATTGTCAGTAAACTTAAATGCTGGGTAACAATGCTTAAGTAGTTATATACTTATATTTCACAATGCATATTAATTAAAAACTATTTAAAGCTTTCATGTCATGTGTACATGCTAAAGCCTACTGTAGGTTAGCAAGGGATCAATGATTAGCTTGTTAGCATATGATTATGTTAGCATGCCAACCATGAAAAGCAAAACATTAGCAGTTCATTTTAACTGTTAGTGACTAAATGAGGTGAGGAACATTTATGTTTATATAAATACATGGAGCAGATATTATTCTTTTTCAGTCACATCTATAATTTTATATCTATGATCCAGGGACAGAGTGAGACTAAGAAGCAAACTTCAGCTGAACAGGAGGTAATCAAGGTAAACATGCCCTGTTTTTTACTATATCTTTTGGTTAATAATATTTTAATCATATGACATTAAAGCACACAAATGCTGGTTTAATCTCAAAAAGAGATTTTAAAGAAGGGCTTTCTCTACATCATCTTTGGCAGATTTCAGTTCAGTGTGTGGACGATCCCATGCCTTTAAACGCTGTGGTGGATTATGGAGATGAGGCATTCCCCATGCATAATCATCATCCAGTAAGGGCCTGCCTTCTCTCTCTCTTTAGCAGCATTTTAGAAAAATGTCAACAAAGTAAATTAAGATGGGATGTACAGTGGAACCTTGGATTACAAGCATAATTCGTTCCGGAAGTAGGCTTGCATTTTAAAACACTCGTAAACCAAAAGGAATTAATCAATCAATCAACCTATATATCCATCTATATTCAATAATTAAGAAGGAATTAAGCCACACAAACAAGGTTTTATATAGAAATTTTAATGCTGGTCCTTTTTTCTGCATGATTTTAGTGTCTAGTTCGATGTGTTGATGATCCAACTGATTTAAATGCTAGTGAAGTTTAGACGTTTTCCATGCCAAAAAAGCCTCTAGTAAGTATCCTTGTTGTCTTTTGCTTTTCTGTAATCGTATTAGTTGTAATAAAATTTTTCATAATGACTATTTTTGTTTTGTTTTACAGTTTCAGGATATTTTTAAAGGAGGAGCTGATGGCAAAGAACTTAAACTTAATAAAATAAATTATTTTCCAAAGAAAATTGTGTGTAATGTGTTATTAAGTAACCTAAGGCTAAGAATAAATTGATGTAGTATTCAATATTCATTGATAATTTGTACTTATCCAATTATCACTAACATCCATCCCGTAATCATAATTAAAAAAATAAATACATGCCAGGCTCCAAAAAAAGTCTAATATTTCTTTGGCCCGCCCTTTGCTTTGATTATGTCATGCATTTGCTGTGGCATTGTTTCGATCAGTTAATTGTCACAAAATTTATCCATAGTAGGGTTGGGCAATGTCGACCAATTTGGCATCGTACAATGTCTAATGTGAAACATCGCGATGGACGATAGCATCGTCGTCATAGGCGGCGGGGGGGTGGTATGTTGTTGTTTGTTCGTTATGAATTAATTAATTGTAGCCTACCGTTTCTACTACCTGTTCCGCATGGTCTTTGTTTTACCCATAACCAAACCATAAATAAATAAAGATAAGTTACACACAAATTACCACCTGTCAATCACTTTTTCCGCGGGACTCTGGCATAAATAGGCACAGTAATCTGTGTCATTATAATGGCGTCGACAAACTTGGTTGGTAAAAAAAGGTGCAAATTCACCTATCTGGCAATACTTTGGCTTTAGACCGAATGAAAGAGTACAGCCACGAGATACGTCTGAAATAGTGTGTAGGATTAGATGCGTTAAAGTTTAGATTTGCGACAAATTTACATGACCATTTGCGTGTTCACCATCCCGTGAAATACAGCTCATTGCCAGTGTCATCATGCACAGCTGAACCAGTGCTCCGTCTGAACGTGTGTTCAGCACAGCGGGTAATGTTGTTACTCCACTTCGCTGCAGAAACCTTCATATTTAAACTTGTTTTTTGTTCCGAGCTCTGTTCGCTATGGTAAAACCATGAAAAATCCATATTTGGTGTAGTTTATTTAATTTAATTTATTTAAAATTATTTAGATTTTTTTCTGCTGTTTTTGTATGCCTCATTTATTAATGTAAACGAACTAGTTCGTTTAATTCGTTTGAGGTTCACTGTAATTTGTATTGTGATTGCTAACAACCTCCTTGTTATTATTTCCTCATAATAATAATAAAATAAGTAAAGATGCGTAAATTGAAAGCATGCATTTCGTCTATCGGCGATGGACGATGGCATTGTCTATCGACCCAACCCTAATCCAGAGTAGCATTAATTTCTCTCAAAGATTTTGTATAGATGATTAGATGGTCTGAACCTAGACCTGACCAACAGAAGCAACCCCAGATCATAATACTGCACCCACAAGCTTGTACGGTAGGCATGAGGCATGGTGGATGCATCAGTTTATCCACATCTGTCCTTAATGTACCTTGATATAATAGATATTATATATTACCATGTTGTATGACGACTTTCTCACACACACACACACACACACACACTAATGGAAACACTGTTTTATTGGGAAAATTAACAAGAAACATCTCTAATTACACTCGAGCGCATGCACACTAAAGGAATCACTGCTGTAAAATAAAAAAAATAAAACAAATTAAATTACCTTTGAAAAAATCACGACAGAGGAGTGTTTTCATTAGAGTGGTGTGTGTGTGTGTGTGTGTGTGTGTGTGTGTGTGAAGGCGAGAGGAGGTGGCAAAGGGCACACTGTCCAATGACGTGTGGGCAAAAAATGGTCAGATAGTCCCTGATGAGCAAGCCGAGGGCATCATTGGCAAAGAAAAACTCCCTGAGGTGGCAATAAAAAGAAACCTTGAGAGGAGCTGGACTCAACAGGGAACCCATAATCATTTGGGTGAAACAGAGAGCAGGAATTTACATTTAGGCATTTGGCAGACGCTCTTATCCAGACCAACTTACATTTTTATCTCATTATACATCTGAGCAGTTGAGGGCCTTGCTCAAGGGCCCAACAGTGGCAACTTGGTGGTTGTGGGGTTTGAACCTGGGATCCTTCAAACCGTAGTCCAATGCCTTAACTACTGAGCTACCCCTGGCCCTTAGCAGAATTGATCTGCATTCATACTGTGTGTAGCGCAGCCACATAAAAGGGCATTTTAACTAACAGGGAAATGGATTAAGGAGCTAATGCTGCTCACCTGTGCTCGTAAATTTGCCCGATCTGGTTTTATTTGTCCCCATTGACAGTGTTGGTCACGGGGTAAGCTCTCGCGAGCATGCGCGATCGCAGCGCGAGAGAACCCGGAAGCGGCGTCAGGTCACGTGTGCCGGTATAAAGCCGGAACCGGCAAGCGGCTCGGGACGGAGAGATTTACCCAGCGCGCTGTTTTTTCAGAGAGAGAGTTTGTTGGATGGTTCTGAAGGAGTACTTTTCCCCGGTTGGATTATTCCTCATAGACACTAACAATTCACCTCTCGTTCCGTTGCTCGAGCTCCCGGATTTGTCATCAATACCGGTGAGGCCGAGCCAATCTCTCCCGTGCATCATTTCACACACTGCAATATCATTAACTCTGGACAATCATACACGCACTCACACACCCGCATACATCACACACATTGTTTATATTTGTATATATTTTGTATATATTGGTTTTGGTGCACCTTGTTTGTTTGTTTGTTGGTTTGTTTGGTTTAATACACTTTGGTTTGGTTTATATATAGTTATTGTGTCGCGTCTTTACTTGTCCTGTCTTGATTGCGCAATACCGGAAGTGCAGTTTAAAAACCCGTATTTTGATTCTCGACCCCGTAGCAAAGTAACTAGTGGTTTAATTAAATCCAAGTGTTACATAGTGGTGGCCCGTACGTACGGGGAATCGGTTTTTTCGGGTATTTTCCGGTTTTGTGTGTCTTGGCAGAACAAAATGGATGCTAACATTGCTAATGCTAATGCTAGTGGTGCCGTGCAGGCCGACCTTGCTGTAGCTAATAATGTGCTGGAGGATGTAGATGATGCATTTGTTACACGCCGTAACCCTACAGCTGAAATAACCTCATTGATTAGTTCACTATATATATCTGACAGACATGATGATGATGATGATGATGATGTTATGTCTGATATTAATGTTGTGCATACATTGCAAACTGAACTGAATCAATGCAAGGAGGATATGGGGGCGCTTACTGACAAAGTGAAAACGTTGGAGCAGGATTTTAGACAATCCATAAACAGCAGTCTGAACAGAGAAAGCAGTTTTCGGGACACAGTAGCCTAGAAGGGCTGGAGCGCTACTGCCAAGAGGCCCTGGAGAAACTGGAAAGAGCTGTCACTGACTGTTTTCTGCGACGTGACGTAATCTGGGAAAACCAGATGAAAAAACTACGGCTCACGAGTACGCCCACCATCCAAAGGTTAAAGGCCTACACCCCTGCATCTCCCCAATCTCCTGTTCTACATTCTCCCAGCACGGCGATCACAGCATCTACGGCAAAGGTAAAGCACATAAGCAGCCATGAAACATACGACATTCCTCCTTGTGTTCAACCACACGCTTCTGCTCAGCTTACCTCCTCAGTTTCACCCTCTTCTTCTTCCTTTTATGGCCGACCACCCATCCGCCTGGAGTTTCCAGCCTTTGGCGACGCTTCAGAGACGGCGGATGTTCTTAACTTCATCGAACAGTGTGAAAACTATCTGGAGATCAGACCACTGCCCAGCCCAGAACTGCTAGGAACCCTCAGCACAGTGCTACGAGGACCTGCTCTGAGCTGGTGGAAGGCAGAGAAAGGCAAGGTGAAGGACTGGAAGTCTTTTAAACAGGCATTTATGGCGGCTTTCTTACCGGATGACTACCTCACGGAAGTTGAAGACAACTTAAGGTCTCTGGTACAGCAGCCTGGACAACGCCTTAGAGACTTCGCCTATGACTACCGTGCCCTCTGTCTGAAGGAAGAACTAGTGGGTCGAATCCTGAATAACCTCAACCCAAGAGTGGCAGGATGTCTGAGAGGAACAGTGAACAACGTTGAACAGCTGGTGAAGATAGGGTCTAGGGTGAAAAAAGACTGCAAGAGCTCCAAAGACTATTGGCAGAAGGTGGACTCCCAGCACAACAAGGAAAAGAGTCATAAGAAGGCAGGTGAGCGAGTTCCTTCAAAGCACGCAGCGGGACTCTCCATTGCTCAACCTCTGGCAACTCCTTCGCTTCTCCTGGTTCCAGTAACAGTGCAAGGAAGGAAGGTGAATGCTGTGGTCAATACAGGAAGCTCCTACACGCTGATGAGGGAACATCTATGGAGGCAGCTCTGCGAACAGGAAGTCAGGTGTGATGTTCCTTCTCCTCAGAAGTTTGTTATGGCTAATGGGAAAACACACCAAGCGCACACCCAGAGAAGGTTTCATTACATCTGGCACACTTTAGAATGTGAGCTGGAGACTTACGTCATGAGCAACTCTCACCTGGCTTTCCCTCTGATCGTGGGGCTGGACTTCTTAAAAGCCACAGGAGCCACCTTGGACGTCGCACGCGGGGAGTACGGGCTGAAAACAGAGGAGGGAGTCACATATCATCCCTTCATAATGTCCCAACCCCACTCTGCGCCATCGAAGTCAGCTCAAAGGAGACACACTCATCTCCCGGCTACAGCTAACCTGTATCTAGCCTTACCTGTGACTCCTGATGATCTCCTATATGCGGAGGAAAACACAAAAAGTGTGACATCCTGGGACACCGACAATGAAGAGGAGCTGCTGAAACTAATGGCCGCTTGGCCCCGCACCACCTCCAACATCTTGGGCAAAACAGCATTAGAGAGACACAAAATCACTTTATCTGACGACACCCCATTTAGGTCCAGAGCATACCGAGTATCACCCTTAAAGAAAAAAATTATAGATGATCAAGTCGACCAGATGCTGAAGGACAACATCATCGAACCTTCATGTTCATCATGGTCGTCACCTGTTGTTTTAGTACCTAAACCCGATGGGACTTACCGTTTCTGTGTAGATTTTAGAAAGTTGAACAGCAAGACCAAACCTGATGCATATCCAATGCCTTTAATACACAACATCATTGAATCACTGGATGGCGCCTCCTGGTTCTCAACGTTGGATCTGCAATCTGGTTACTGGCAGGTGGAGATGGAGAGAGACAGCTGTGAGAAGACCGCCTTCATCACTACCAAAGGTCTGTTTCAATTCCGGTCCATGCCCTACGGACTCAGAAACGCAGCTGCAACGTTCCAACGACTGATGGAGAAAGTTTTGGCGGATCTAAGAGGAAAATATTGCTTTGTCTATATAGATGACATCATCATCTACTCACAATCACTAGAACAACATAGGATGCATCTCAACGCAGTATTTTCCAGACTCACCCAAGCCAATCTCTCCCTCAACATGAAGAAGTGTCATTTCTTCAAAAGGCGGCTGAAGTTCCTTGGTCTGGTCATTTCTGAAGAAGGTGTGCAGCTAGACCCGGAGAAAACAAAGGCGGTGGCAGAATATCCTCCTCCGCAAGACTTAAAATCTCTTCAACGTTTTCTGGGTCTCGCGGGCTGGTATCACAAGTTCATTCCCCACTTTGCCGACATAACAGCTCCATTAAATAATTTAAAAAGGAAGGGAGTAAGATGGGAGTGGACCAAAGAATGCCAGAACAGCATGGATGTCATCAAACACGCACTTCAAAACCCACCAGTACTAATACAACCCAACCTAAATCTGCCATTCCAATTACACACCGACGCCAGCGAAGTGGGCTTGGGAGCCATCCTCACCCAAACTTCAGCAGAAGGAGAACGAGCGGTAGCGTACGCCTCACGAATGTTGAGAGGAGCTGAGCAGAATTAATCCACGTCAGAAAAGGAGTGTTTGGCCGTGGTCTGGGCTGTAGAAAAATGGAGGCACTATCTAGGAGGTCGCGCTTTCGAGGCCTTACCGACCATGCCGCTCTGTCATGGGCCTTCAACTGCCCGAAACCCAGCTCTCGTCTCACCCGATGGACATTACACCTACAACAGTTCGTTTTTACAGTACATCATAGAAAAGGCTGCTTAAATCTGGGACCAGATGCGCTATCCCAGGCGCCCCCGCCGTTAAAAGTGGGCACCGCTCCATGTCTCGCAATCACAACCTCTAAATGTTCATCCGACTTACCAAACGACCTGTGCGAGATACTCTAACTCAAGCCCAACATAAGGACCCTACCATCACGAAGCTGCTCTCTAAAGACCAGCCACGAAGCACAAGAGAGCAGAGGGTCTCTTTCGAACATCACCAAGGGGCGTTATATCGCTGGGTACCGGTAAGACACGGAGAAAAATTTCAACTAGTTGTCCCCCAGTCATTAATAAAAAACTTTTTACACTACTATCATGACAATCCCTTGGGAGGACACCTGGGGCAACTAAAAACCCTGCTGAGATTACTAAATGTGGCATGGTGGCCCACGGTGCGGAAAGACGTCTGGCACTATGTGAGAACTTGCAGCGTGTGTCGACAGTATAAAACAGAAAACACTAGACCTAGTGGGCTACTACAGAGCACGGAGGTTCCAGAGCCAGGACACACCGTGGGATTGGACATCATGGGTCCTTTTCCCCGAAGTAAAAGGCAAAATGAATATCTTTTAGTTGTGGTAGATTATTTCACTAAATGGGTGGTGATGTTTCCCCTCAGGGATGTAAAGACGCCAAAACTGGTGAAGGTGCTAAGAGAGGGGATCTTTACTAGATGGGGAGTCCCCAAATATCTAGTTTCCGATCGAGGTCCCCAGTTTACGTCTCAGCTACTGGCACACCTCTGCCAAACCTGGGGGAGCGTCCAAAAACTAACTACGAGCTACCACCCACAAACGAACCTGACGGAACGAGTTAACCGAACTCTGAAGACAATGATCGCTTTATACGTAGGGGACCATCACCAAAACTGGGACCAATGGTTACCAGAGCTCAGATTCGCCATCAATACAGCCCAACAGGAAACTACTGGAAAGACACCTGCAGAACTTACACTGGGTCGGCAACTAAAAGGGCCACTCGAAAGGCTCATGAATCACCCTCCAACACCTGATCACACCGCCTACTCACTACTGGACAGACAACGACTTATCATGGAGGAGGTGAGACAAAGAGTAAAACAACAACAGTCCAAACAAGCTAGATACTACAATGCCCGGAGAAAAGATGCGCACTTTAAACCGGGAGATCTAGTTTGGATAAAAACTCACCCACTCTCCTCCGCAGCGAAAAGATTTTCTGCCAAGCTAGCGCCCAAGTGGAAGGGACCAGCAGAAACAAAAACCAAAAAAGGACCAATCAACTACACAGTGTCTTGGGGCAATCCACAAAAAACTGATACAGTGAACGTGGTTAATCTGAAGCGCTTTTACGGACGTTCTCCTCAGACGCCGGAGGCTTGGGGGGGGTTCTATGTAGCGCAGCCACATAAAAGGGCATTTTAACAAACAGGGAAATGGATTAAGGAGCTAATGCTGCTCACCTGCGCTCGTAAATTTGCCCGATCTGGTTTTATTTGTCCCCATTGACACTGTTGGTCACAGGGTAAGCTCTCGCGAGCATGCGCAATCGCAGCGCGAGAGAGAACCCGGAGGCGTCGGGTCACGTGTGCCGGAACCGGCAAGTGGCTCGACACGGAGAGATTTACCTAGCGCGCTGTTTTTTCAGAGAGAGAGTTTGTTGGATGGTTTAGAAGGAGTACTTTTCCCCGGTTGGATTATTCCTCATAGACACTAACAATTCACCTCTCGTTCCGTTGCTCGAGCTCCCGGATTTGTCATCGATACCGGTGAGGCCGAGCCAATCTCTCCCGTGCATCATTTCACACACTGCAATAACATTGACTCTGGACTATCATACACGCACTCTCACATCCGCATACATACCACTCATTGTTTATATTTGTATATATTTTGTATATATTGGTTTTGTATTTTGATTTGTTTAATACACTTTGGTTTGGTTTATATATAGTTATTGTGTCATGTCTTTACTTGTCCTGCCTCGGTTGCGCAATACCAGAAGTGTTGTTTAACGTCCCGTATTTTGATTCTCGACCCCGTAGCAAAGTAACTAGTGGTTTAATTAAATCCAAGTGTTACATGTGTGTTAGGTGACAGGCGGTTTAGTATAACAGTTGATGTTAAGTGATGTTAATATGCAGTCCAGGTAGTTATTGGAGGCTCAGGTAGACTCATAGGAAATTCCAGTCCTGAACTATCAAGTAACTGCAGCCAAGTCAAGGCCTTTGAAGAAACAGCTGTCAACATCAGTCTAGGCCAGAACCGTCTTCATGGTAGAGTGAAACCGTCCCCAGTCCGCATCCCAAAGAGACACACGGGGCATCCATGTGACGAGATCTCCAACCAGAAGTGGGGCACCAAGATGAGTCAGACAGGTCCAAAGGGCACATAATGTATAATGTAAATGTATATTTATTGTAGAGTGCAAGCAGGAACTCCGACAGGACTAACTATAACAGCATAACTAAAAAGGAGAGCCAGAAGGAAACACAGACATGAGGTCTTCCTGAGATGTAAAGCAACCAATCGCCTCACCGTTAACAAACCTGAGTGATCAATGAGAGTTGGAAAGACACCATCTAAACATACCAGTTCACCATAATAGTCTACGTCCATGAGTCCCCCAGATCTGCTCCTTTACCTAAGGCAAATCTATTAACAAAAATGCTTGGCTAAAAAAAATGGGTTTTTAGCCTAGACTTAAACACTGAGACTGTGTCTGAGTCCCGAACATTATTTGGAAGGCTATTCCATAACTTTTGGGCTTTGTAAAAAAAAGCTCTGCCCCCTGCTGTAGTTCTCATAATACACTGTACTGACAAGCAGGCTGCATCCAAGTAGGCGTAGCGGATCGTAAGACAATAGCAGTTCACTCAGATACTGTGGTGCAAGACCATTTAATGCTTTATATGTTAAAAGTAGTATTTTAAAATCAATGCGGAATTTCACAGGGAGCCAATGCAGTGAAGATAAGATGGGGGTGATGTTCTCGTATCTTCTGGTTCTAGTGAGGACTCTCACTGCTGCATTCTGGACTAACTGAAGCTTGTTTATGCACATAGTTGAACAACCAGACAGTAAGGCATTACAATAGTCCAACCTAGATGTGATAAAAAGTTTTCCTGCATCGTTTTGTGACAATATATCGTATCAATAATACGTCTTATAACGTCAGGAAGGCGGTGAAAGAGGCGAAGCAGCGCTACGGGAGAAAACTAGAGTCACAACTTCAACAGAGTGACTCTAGGAGCCTGTGGCAGGGACTAAGGACAATTACGGACTATAAAGCACCAACAACCGGTATGACAAACGCGGACGCGACTCTGGCAGACGAGCTAAACACCTTCTATGCTCGCTTTGAGGCTGCAGCTAAAGACGTTAGCAATGCTAATGCTAGCGGCGCTAACGGCTGCAGACAGGAAGTCACTGCCAGCACCGGAAACGCGTTCATCATCACCGAGCATGAAGTGAGGAGAGCCTTCAAGAGAGTGAACACCAGGAAAGCAGCAGGACCAGACGGCATCTCAGGTCGTATCCTCAGAGCCTGCGCAGACCAGCTAGCACCTGTGTTCACTGAGATATTCAACATCTCCTTATCTCAGTCGGTGATCCCCAAATCCTCATCCTGCTTCTCTCAATGACTATCGCCCTGTAGCCCTCACCTCAGTAGTGATGAAGTGCTTTGAACGCCTGGTCAGAGACTTCATTATTTCTTCACTACCCGACACACTCGACCCACTACAGTTTGCATACTGCCAGAACCGTTCCACAGACGATGCAATCTCTCATCTCCTCCACACATCACTTACTCACCTGGACACTAAATTTATATTAAAAATTCCAATTTAAATTTTATTTGTCACATACACTGTCATACACAGTACGATATGCAGTGAAATGCTTACACGACTGCCAGTGACCTTAAAAAAATAAAAGCTTATACATAAGAAAATAAATATGAATAAAAGAAATACGTAAAAAACAAATTAACTAGTAAAATATGCTGTACAAAAAATATACTGTAATAAAAGAAATATGTTAGAAAATAAGATTAACTAGTGAAATGAGAACAAAATATCAATATAACAGATATAGAAATAGAAATTTAGAAGTATAGAAGTTTGAAATGGCTCTGGTGTGCAAATATGCATAAAAAGTGATTTGTGCAGTGGTCCATAGATAAAAATATAAATATGATAAATATGATAAATTTGTGCAGTGGTCCATAGATGAAAATTTGAAAATATAAAAATATGAAAATATAAATATGAAAATATGAATGAAAATATAAATGAAAATATAAATATGTAAAGCAAAGTGTGCATAAATGTGTTCAGAGTGGCCATGGATGCCCAGTCAGTGTTAGATGTTGCAAAAAGATGTTATTAGTTCTGTGTTGTGTTGTGGTTGAGAGACCTTATCGCCTGCGGGAAGAAGCTCCTCCTCAGTCTCTCTGTGTTAGCCTTCAGGCAGCAGAAGCACTTTCCAGACCGCAACAAAGAGAACAGTCCATTGTTGGGATGGCTGAGGTCCTTCGCTATCTTTTTCACCACGGTGTTGATGTGACAGGACCATGATAGGTCCTGCGTGATGTGTACACCGAGGTATCGAAAGCTGTCCACTCTCTTCACTGGGCTCCTGTTGATGACGGGGGTCTGGTAGTTCCTCTCCTGCTTCGTACAAAAGTCCACGATCAGCTCCTTTGTCTTGCTGACATTCAGAAGGAGATTGTTCCTCTGGCACCAGTTCTCCAGATGAGGTAGGCCGACTCATCGTTGTTCGTGATCAGGCCCACGCAGTCGTAGGTGTACAGGCAGTACAGCAGGGGGCTCAGAACACACCCCTGGGGGGCTCCAGTGCTGAGAGTGAGGGAGGCTGAGACATGTCCGCCCATCCTTACTGCCTGTGGTCTGCCAGTCAGAAAATTGGAGATCCACTGACACATAGATGAGCTGAGTCCCAGGTGCTCCAGCTTGGTGGTGAGTGTGGAGGGAATTATGGTATAAAATGCAGAGCTGTAGTCGATGAAGAGCATTTTCACATAATTCCCCTTTCTAGTGTCCAGGTGAGTGAGTGATGTATGAAGGAGATGAGAGATAGCGTCATCCGTAGAGCGGTTTGGACGGTAAGCAAACTGTAGAGGGTCCAGTGTGTCTGGTAGTGAAGAAATGATGAAGTCTCTGACCAGGCGTTCAAAGCACTTCATCACTACTGAGGTGAGGGCTACAGGGCGATAATCGTTGAGGGAAGCAGGATGTGGTTTCTTCGGGACAGGAACAATGATGGACTCTTTAAAGCATGTGGGGATCACCGACATGGATCTCCAATTTTTTTGACTGGCAGACCACAGGCAGTAAGGATGGGCGGACATGTCTCAGCCTCACTCACTCTCAGCACTGGAGCCCCCAGGGTTGTGTTCTGAGCCCCTTGCTGTACTCTTTGTACACCCACAACTGCGTGGCCACTACCAACTCCACCGCCATCATTAGGTTTGTTGACGACACTGTCGTGGTGGGCCTGATCACCAACAATGATAAGTCGGCCTACCTAGAGGAGATCTGAGAGAACTGGTGCCAGAGGAACAATCTCCTCCTGAATGTCAGCGGGACAAAGGAGCTAATAGTGGACTTTAGTACAAAGCAGGAGAGGAACTACCAGACCCCCATCATCAACAGGAGCCCAGTGGAGAGAGTGAACAGCTTCCGATATTTCGGTGTTCACATCACGCAGGACCTGTCATGGTCCTGTCACATCAACACCGTGGTGGAAAAGGCCCGGCAGCGTCTGTACCACCTCAGACGCTTGAGAGACTTTAGACTGCACTCTAAGGTGCTCAGGAATCTCTACTCCTGTACCATAGAGAGCATCCTGACAGGAAACATCACAACCTGGTTTGGAAACCACACCATACAGGACAGACGAGCTCTACAAAGGGTGATGCGGTCAGCTGAGCGCATCATCAGCACCAAGCTCCCTGACCTGCACTTGATCTACAGCAAGCGGTGCTGGACAAAGGCCAGGAAGATCGTAAAGGACCTCAGCCATCCCAACAATGGACTGTTCTGTCTGTTGCGGTCTGGGAAGCGATTCCGCTCCCTGAAGACCAACACAGAGAGACTGAGGAGGAGCTTCTTCTCGCAGGCGATAAGGTCTCTCAATCACACCACACAGGAGTAATATCTTTTAAACATTGACAGGACAATCATGGACACATTCATGCAATACATATTTAAATATCTGAAACCATTGCACATGTCACTTTCATAAGTCACTTTATACAATACATATTTATATATCTGCCATTGCACATGACACTTTGCTACTTGAAAACATTTTAATGCCATTTGAAAACATTTAAAAAAATTATATATATATATATATATATATATATATATATATATATATATAATCCCCCCATATTCCTATGTTTCTATATTTTGTAATATTTTTATTATGCCCTTATTTGTACAGTTTGTTTATTTTACTAGTTACATTTATTTTCTTTTGTATTTTTTATTTTTTTAAATGAATATTTATTCCTTATATATAGTTTTTATTTTCTTTTTAAGGTCACCGGCGGTCGTACAAGCATTTCACTGCATATCGTACTGTGTATGACTGTATGTGACAAATAAAACTTGAATTTGAATATATTCCTTAAGGATGGGAATAACCCTTGCCTTCTTAAAAGCAGCAGGAACATGACCAGATGATATGAAATCGTTGATGATGGTTGTGGTGAAGGGAAGGAGGTCTCAAGAGATGGCCTAGAGCATTGTGGAAGGGATTGGGTCTAATAAACAGGTGGTGGGGTTAGATGACGAGATGATCTGCTAAATCTTATCAGATGACTGGTTGGAGAATTCTGCTAAGGGAGGGAAGTGAAGGACCTGATGATCTGCTATAAGAGTTTGGTTGGGAGCGAAGGACTGGCGGATTGCTGCAATTTTCCCATCGTAGAATGTGGCAAAATCGTCAGCAGTCAGAGAGGAAGGGGCAGGAGGAGTCGGTGGATTGAGTAGAGAGGAGAAGATGTTGTGAAGTTTGCCAGGATCATGTGCAGAGGCTTCCAGCTTTTCTCTGAAGAAGGTAGTTTGGGCAGAAGTCACGTCACTTGAGAATTTGGAGAGAAGAGTCTGGTAAGGCTTTTAGTCTGCTCTTAGCTCTTTCAGTAAGTTATCAACTTAGCCAAAACTCTAATAGTATTAGCACTGCTACAAACCTATAAAGCTACTGTTTACTGCCCTAAACAGTAACATCCAATAAATTTTATATATTAAACAGTACTTGGTTAGTGTGTCCAGTTGCGAATTTAGTAAAATTATAACATTATCACTGTATAATTCACTGTATATTCCACCATGATAAGTCCTAAAGCTGCACCGGTGTTTACTGTGTCCTCCTCAGCCTCAAAATCACATATGCACCTTAGCCTTAGCATTTAGCTTGCAACTTAAATGAGAGAGTTCTCACACAGAAAAAAAAATGCATGTCCCCGGAATAATCATACGTTTATAAGAGAAAAATCATACAGAAATATGGAAAAAGATCTTACACATACAGTATAAGAAAAAAATCTTACACATATGCAGGAAAGATGCTTTGCCCTTCTGGACCACCAAATAAAGTATATATTTTTTATTATATATTTTTAAAAAGTGTACTATAATACAATTATTTTGAAGTATATTTAAAGTTTAATTCCAAAAATTGGTGACAAAGCATGATGTTAGTACACTTTTTATATATTACCTGATGGTACAACTTCTTTTTTATTTGAAATGTACTATCGAGGATTTTAATACATTGTAATACACTAAAGTGTACTTAATTTTTTTTACTAGGGTGCTCCCTAGAATATAATGATACAGTATTCAGACAAACACAACAAAAACCTGGTTTAAAAACAACACTATTTGTATTAATTGGTTGTACGCTTTTGCATAAGTAAGAATCCCAAAGAGCACAAACCAAAATTGACTTTTAACTACTGGTAAAAGAAAAGTGACTCACACTGCTATTTTATTCGTTTGGCATTTAAAGCACACTGAATATTGTTTAATTTAGCATGATATAGCAAAGTGTCATGTCCTCGGCGTGAGTGTGAGCGTGGCATAATCGCAGAGGCACGATGTTGGTTTAAATGTTACTTTAATTCACCATAAAACGTAAAACAAAACAAAAGCTCTTTTCCCCTAGCACTAGTAAACTTTAATACCTTTCTTTGACAAACAAACATATTCATTCAAATCTTAATATAAACAACAACAGCTAGACGCCTGACTAAACTTCAGTCAGGCTATTTATACTGAACTTAATTAATGGCCTCGGCTCAGGTGGGTGCTTCCTTCACCTGACCGAGGTGCATTCTGGGACATGAAGTTCCCAAACCAAACATCACAACTAAAACTAATAAACAGGTCTGGGCGTTTGTCGCCCTCTAGGGGTTAACCCCTCACAAAAAGGGGGAAAAAAAACTTCAGTCTGTCAGTGAATGAAATAAATGAACATTTAATTCACCACCTGTCTAAATTCAGAGGACTGATTATAGGTGTAATTGTATTAAAACTATCCCTTATGGTCACAAGAGGGCACTCTGAATTTAAGCAGGTGTTAAACGATGGTAATGGAGAAAACAAATATTAAATTAAACCACTAAATATTTTAATCCACATGTACACACACACATACGCACACAAACTCAATATTTAACTAAGACTATAATTGCACAGCATTTTAATGAAAACATTTTAGTTCTTAATATTCATTTAATGGACTGAAGTTTTTTGTTCTCTTTTGTTTGGTCTAAATTGTTCAGTTCCCATTAATTTATAAACCTTTTTAAAAAACTGACAACTGAACAATTACTAAATGATCTAGAAGGAAATCAATGTTTAAACCCTAAATAATTGTCACTTTGCAGAAACCATAAAAAGTAGTGTAGAAATGTTTTTACTTTCACTATTAAACATACCTTCAACTTCCACTTTTCTTTTGTCACCTCGCAAATTCACCAAAGTTTTAAATGCTCTCTGATTGCGCGCTCATTCGTTATGTTTTTCTGACCACATTTCTCCCATAAAGTTTTTATTGTAGCTTTTATTGTAATGTGCGTACTTCCTTGAAAAACAAAATGGAAAAATGTTTCTCTGGGAGCAAGTGCAAAGCATTTTTGATCTTATGAATATCAAAAGCTAGAACAATACTTTAAAATAAGCAGGTATACAATACATCATAAGTTATATATAAAATATAACACAAAAAGTCAAAGACAAAGCCATGTAATCAGGGCAGGAGTAACTCAGTGGTAATGACATTAGACTACTGATCAGAAAGTCCTAGGTTCAAACCCCACCACCAAGTTGCTACTGTAGGGTCTTTGAGCAAGGTCTTTGACCTGAGATAAAAATCTACAGTAAGTAGCCAAGTCATGTTAATTACATTCAATCCATTCTCAAGTATTTTGTACTGAAGATCTCTAAAGTTTAATATGTGAGGTTATTTTAGAAAAGTACTGGAACAACAAGGCCAATTTTTTTGTCTTTGCTATACGCTGAAGAAATTTGTTTGGGTTTGTGATCAAATGATGAATATGAGACCATTTCCTGATTTTTAATTCAAGAGGGAATATGCTGTATATTTTTAACATGTGTTACACAAGCATGTTTTGCCATGTGTATAACAAGAATATTACATATATTATAAAATGAACAGATGGAAACATAATTTTTCCATCTGTAAAAAAAAAAAAGATGGACAGACATTTCAAAATAGACATTTCAACATTAACAATGTGTCTAAGGTAAGGCCTGAAACCTTTAAATCACTATTATTCAAAATTTCCTGGGAGTTTTTTGTGATACACTATGATTTTAGTCTAAAAAGGTTGCGTGCCTCAAAGGTTGGTAGAGAATATTTTGCATTGCTGTTTTTGATTATGTGGGTAGAACAGGATGCCAGGCTTAGAAAGGATGTGGTCATAACAAAGGCAAAAACAGCACAGAATTAAAATGATAATTCAATATAAAAGAAATACAACTTTTGTATAGATATATAAGCTCAGTATCAATGTCCTTAAAAGTATTTGTTCTGTAAAATATTATGAGGTCTATTTATGTAAAAAGAAATCTATTTATGTCAAAAAGCTTATAGAAGTATAGCATTTTAAGTGATTTGGATTTATTGATTTATTTTAACTTTTACAATAACTTTATAAAATACAAACATTTGCTTTGTTTGAGAATTTTATGTAAGAGACATTTACTGTATGAGTATGTAAGTAGTTTTTTGTTGACTAAGCCACAGGGTTAAGAGAAGCCACGTAATGTCTAGACAAACACCTGAAACACAGTTAAACTGAACTAATGACTCAGTGGGTCCCAAAAGCCTGAACGCGGTTGTAAAATTGCTTAATTTTTTTTTTTTAAACCAACTGCAAAACTCCAAGTCTTGTGGCATGTTCCTGGTCTGTGTGCAAGGAATTAAAACCGGCGAAATCAGCAATAGGGTCATGAGCAGCCAAGGCTCCTCTGACACCAGTTATCAAGGTTTTTAAATTCCTCCTGGTTGGCCACCGCATTGTTGTGAGTGATCATACAATATTCATACCATCATACCCCCACAATGGTGTTGTCAGCAAACTTGATGATGGTGGCAGAGTTGGTAGTGGCCAAGCAGTCGTACATATACAGTAAGTAGAGCAGGGAGCTCAGGACACAACCCTGGGGGCTCCAGTGCTGAGGATGAGGAAGCCTGAGACATGTCCGCCCTTATTTACTGACTGTGGCCTGCCAGTGAGGAAATTAGAGATCCGCTAACACAGAGGTGAGCAGAGTGGAGGGAATTATAATGTTAAATGCTGAATTGTAGTTAACAAATATCATTTAACATAAATCCCAAAAATAATAATGGACTCTTTCAAGCATGTGGGGTTTACTGATTGGGACAAGGAGAGGTTAACTACAGTGGAGTAAAAAAGTATTTAGTCAGCCACCAATTGTGCAAGTTCTCCCACTTAAAAAGATGAGAGAGGCTTGTAATTTTCATTTTAGGTATACCTCAACTATGCGAGACAAAGTAAGAAAAAAAATCCACAAAATCACATTGTAGTATTTATAAATAAGTTATTTGCAAATTATGGTGGGAAAAAAAAATTGGTCAATAACAAAATTTAATCCTAATACTTTGTTATATACCCTTTGTTGGCAATGACGGAGGTCAAACGTTTTCTGTAAGTCTTCACAAGGTTTTCACACACTGTTGCTGGTATTTTGGCCCATTTCTCCATGCAGATCTCCTCTAAAGCAGTGATGTTGTGGGGCTGTCGCTGGGCAACATGCTGGGACTTTCAACTCCCTTTAAAGATTTTTTTATGGGGTTGAGATCTGAAAACTGGCTAGGCCACTCCAGGACCTTGAAATAGTTCTTACGAAGCCACTCCTTTGTTGCCTGGGTGGTGTTTTTGGGATCATTGTCATGCTAAAAGACCCAGCCATGGCCCCATTCATTCTTTCCATTACACGGATCAGTCGTCCTGATCCGTGTAATGGAAAGAATGAATGGGGCCATGTATTGTGAGATTTTGAGTGGGCAAGGGCATTGAAAATGAAACATGGCTGGAAAAACAGCCCCAATGCATGATGTTTCCACCCCCATTCTTCACAGTAGGTATGGTGTTCTTTGGATGCAACTCTGCATTCTTTCTCTTCCAAACACGAAGTTCTATTTTGGACCATATGACAATCTCATATGACCATATCCCAATCCTTGTCTGGATCATCCAAATGCTCTCTAGCAAACTTCAGACGAGCCTGGACATACAGTGGTGTGAAAAACTATTTGCCCCTTCCTGATTTATTGTTCTTTTGCATGTTTGTCACACTTAAATGTTCCTGATCATCAAACACATTTAACTATTAGTCAAAGATAACACCAGTAAACACAAAATGCAGTTTTTAAATGATGGTTTTAATTATTTAGGGAGAAAAAAAATCCAAACCTACATGGCCCTGTGTGAAAAAGTAATTGCCCCCTGAACCTACTGTAATAACTGGTTGTGCCACCCTTAGCAGCAATAACTGCAATCAAGCGTTTGCGATAACTTGCAACGAGTTTTTTACAGCGCTCTGGAGGAATTTTGGCCCACTTATCTTTTCAAAATTGTTGTAATTCAGCTTTATTTGAGGGTTTTCTAGCATGAACCGCCTTTTTAAGGTCATGCCACAACATCTCAATAGGATTCAGGTCAGGACTTTGACTAGGCCACTCCAAAGTCTTCATTTTGTTTTTCTTCAGCCATTCAGAGGTGGATTTGCTGGTGTGTTTTGGGTCATTGTCCTACTGCAGCACCCAAGATCGCTTCAGCTTGAGTTGACGAACAGATGGCCGGACATTCTCCTTTAGGGTGTTTTGGTAGACGGTAGAATTCATGGTTCCATCTATCACAGCAAGCCTTCCAGGTCCTGAAGCAGCAAAACAACCCCAGACCATCACACTACCACCACCATATTTTACTGTTGGTATGATGTTCTTTTTCTGAAATGCTGTGTTACTTTTACGCCAGATGTAACGGGGCACGCACCTTCCAAAAAGTTCAACTTTTGTCTCGTCGGTCCACAAGGTATTTTCCCAAAAGTCTTGGCAATCATTAAAATGTTTTTTACCAAAATTGAGACAAGCCTTAATGTTCTTTTTGCTTAAAAGTGGTTTGCGCCTTGGAAATCTGCCATGCAGGCCGTTTTTGCCCAGTCTCTTTCTTATGGTGGAGTCGTGAACACTGACCTTAATTGAGGCAAGTGAGGCCTGCAGTTCTTTAGATGTTGTCCTGGGGTCTTTTGTGGCCTCTCGGATGAGTTGTCTCTGCGCTCTTGGGGTAATTTTGGTGGGCCGGCCACTCCTGGGAAGGTTCACCACTGTTCCATGTTTTTGCCATTTGTGGATAATGGTCCCAAAGCTTTAGAAATGGCTTTATAACCTTTACCAGACTGATAGATCTCAATTACTTTTGTTCTCATTTGCTCCTGAATTTCTTTGGATCTTGGCATGATGTCTAGCTTTTGAGGTGCTTTTGGTCTACTTCTCTGTGTCAGGTAGCCCCTATTTAAGTGATTTCTTGATTGAAACAGGTGTGGCAGTAATCAGGCCTGGGGTTGACTACAGAAATTGAACTCAGGTGTGATAAACCACAGTTAAGTTATTTTTAAAGAAGGGGGGCAATCACTTTTTCACACAGGGCGTTTTTTTTCTCACAGAGTTTTTTTTCTCCCTTAATAACGTAAACCTTCATTTAAAAACTGCATTTTGTGTTCAATTACGTTATCTTTGACTAATAGTTAACGGTTTTTAATGAGCAAAAACATTTAAGTGTGACAAACATGCAAAAGAATAAGAAATCAGGAAGGGGGCAAATAGTTTTTCACACCACTGTATACAGTGGGACACGTTTGGCACTGCAGGATTTGAGTCCCTGGTGCCACAGTGTGTTACTGATGGTAGCCTTTGTTACTTTGGTCCCAGCTCTCTGCTGGTCATTCACAAGGTTTCCCTGTGTGGTTCTGGGATTTTGGCTCACAGTTCTTGTGATCATTTTGACCCCACAGGGTGAGATTGTGCGTGGATCCCCAGATGGAGGAAGATTATCGGTGGTCTTCAATTTTCTAATAAATGCTCCCACAGTTGATTTCTTCACACCAAGCTGCCCACCTATTGCAGATTCAGTCTTCCCAGCCTGGTGCAGGTCTACAATTTTGTTTCTGTTGTCCTTTTATAGCTCTTTGGTCTTGGACATAGTGGAGTTTGGAGTGTGACCGTTTGAGGTTGTGGAGAGGTGTCGTTTTTACTGATAACAGATGCCATTAATACAGGTGACGAGTGGAGGACAGAGAAGCCTCCTAAAGAAAAAGTTATAGGTTTGTGCGAGCCAGAAATCTTGCTTGTTTGTAGGTGACCAAATACTTATTTTACAGAGGAATTTTCCAATTAATTCATTAAAAATCCTACAATGTGATTTACTGATTTTTTTTTTTCTTTATTTGTCTCTCATAGTTGAGGTAAAACTATGATGAAAATTACAGGCCTCTCTCATCATTGAACACAGATACTAACTGTTCTGAGGCTCTGAGCCCATGGCCTGAGATGCCCTGTGGTCCTGCTGCATTCCTGGTGTTCATTATCCTGAAGGCTCTCCTCATGTCATGCTCTGAAATGAGGAATGCATTTTCCATGTTGGCGTTTGCCTTCTGTTTGCACCTGTTAGCCTTTTGCATACTACCATTAGCACAGTTAGCCGCAGCCTTAAAACAAGCACAGGAGGTGTTCAGCTCATCTGTTAGAGACTCATCCATGTTTGTCATTCCAGATGTTGACTATTAGACTATTATTCAATTTAAAGCAATTCAATTTTTATTTTATTTGTATAGTGGTTTTAACAATTGGCATTGTCCCGAAGCAGCTTTACACAATTAAAATAATTATTTAAGTTTGTATGGAATTTAAAATGTGTATGAATCAAAATGATGAGATAGTCCCTGGTGAGCGAGCCAAGGGTGACAGTGGCAAGGAAAAACTTCCTGAGATGGTAGTAGGAAGAAACCTTGAAAGGAACAAGATTCAACAGGAAACCCATCCTCATTTTAGTGAAACAGAGAGCAGGAATTGAAGTTCAAGTAGGCTTTATTGTCATTACAACCATATACAGTTAGTACACAGTGAAACGAAACAACGTTCCTCCAGGACCAAGGTGCTACATGCAACATAAATCTACAACATAAATTAACAGAGACACTAAACTAGCTAACCAAGAGGCCTAGTTAGCTGGCTAGCAGAGACAGGACAGAGAGACCTAACATAAATTACAACATAAATTAACAAAAAAACTAACTAGCTAAGTATAACTATTTTAACAGACAACATAAAGTGCACGTGCAAATGTGCAAACAAAAGCAACAACAAAGTGACAGTGCGCAACCACGACATAACAGAACGTAAAAATATGGTGTTAAACGTAACAGTTACAGAACATAAAATATTGTGTTGAGGTAGTGGGTAAACGTAAACATTCTTTAAAAACAGCAGCAAGAGGAATTAGTGCAAAATTAGTCCAGTAGTGATCGTTGTGCAAAAAGATAAACAGTTTGTTGGTGTAGTGGTGTAGTTGGTGTAATGATCGTTGTGCAAAAAGATAAACAGTTTGTTGGTGTAGGTCAGTGTGTCTGCACTTGTGTTGATTAGTCAGTCCAGTCCCAATATTTTGAGGTAGTTGAGTTAAGCTGTGTGATAATGTTTGTGTTAGTGTGTCTGTCTGTGTGCGTGTGTGTGTGTGTGTGTGTGTGTGTGTGTTTATCAGTCCAGTCCCTTTTTGTTGAGGAGACGAATGGCTTGTGGAAAAAATGCTTCGGTACCTTTTTCCAGATGGCAGGAGTGTGAAGTGTGTGTGAGAGGGGTGTGTCCGATCAGCCACAATGCTGGTGGCTTTGCGGATGCAGCGTGTGGTGTAGATGTCTTCAATAGAGGGGAGAGAGACCCCGATGATCTTCTCCGCTGTCCTCACTATCCGCTGTAGGGTTTTGCGATCCGATATGGCACAATTCCCAAACCAGACAGTGATGCAGCCGCTCAGAATGCTCTCGATAGTTCCTCTATAGAAGGTCGTCAGGATCGGTGGTGGAAGCTGGGCCTTTCTCAGTCTTCTCAGAAAGAAGAGACGCTGTTGGGCTTTCTTGTGTAGGGAGCTGGTGTTGAGGGACCAGCTGAGGTCCTTCTCTAGGTGGACACCCAGGAATTTGATGTTTTCGACGATTCCCACAGAGGAGCCGTTGATGCTCAGCGGAGAATGGTCGCCTCGTGTCCTCCTAAAGTCAACAACCATCTCCTTTGTCTTGTCAACATTTAGAGACAGGTTGTTGTCTTTACACCAGTCCGTTAGCCTCTGCACTTCCTCCCTGTATGCTGACTCGTCGTTCTTGCTAATGAGACCCACCACGGTCGTGTCATCAGCGAACTTAATGATGTGGTTCGAACTGTGTGTTGCTACACAGTCGTGAGTCAGCAGTGTGAACAGCAGGGGACTGAGCACGCAGCCTTGTGGGGCCCCAGTGCTCAGTGTGGTGGTGCTGGAGGTGCAGTTTCCGATCCGTACTGACTGAGGCCTACCGGTCAGAAAGTCCAGGATCCAGTTGCAGAGGGAGGTGTTCAGGCCCAACAGGTTCAGCTTCCCAATCAGTTTTTGGGGGATGATAGTGTTGAATGCTGAGCTGAAATCTATGTACAGCATTCGAACATATGTGTCTTTCTTGTCCAAGTGTGTGAGGGCAAGATGTAGTGTAGTGGAGATGGCATCGTCCGTTGAGCGGTTAGGACGATACGCAAACTGCAGTGGGTCCAGTGAGGAGGGCAGCAGGGTCTTGATGTGTCTCATGACGAGCCGCTCAAAGCACTTCATGATAGTGGGTGTGAGTGCAACGGGACGGTAGTCATTGAGACAGGACACAGTAGACTTCTTGGGCACGGGGACGATGGTGGTGGCCTTGAAGCACGTGGGAACGACGGCGCTGCTCAGAGAGATGTTGAAGATGTCGGTGAGAACATCTGCCAGCTGTTCAGCACATTCTCTGAGCACTCTGCCTGGGATGTTGTCTGGTCCAGCAGCTTTACGTGGGTTGACTCTGCGTAGAGTTTTCCTCACCTCAGCTGTAGTGAGACACAGCACCTGGTCATTCGGAGAAGGGGTGGTCTTTCTCGCCGCCACGTCGTTCTGCCTGTCAAACCGAGCATAGAAGTTATTCAGCGCATCTGGAAGGGAGCCGTCACTGTCACAGGCAGTTGATGTCGTCCTGTAGTGAGTGATGGCTTGTAAACCCCGCCACATGCGCCGTGTGTCGCCGCTGTCCCTGAAGTGTTTGTGGATTCTCTGGGCGTGTGCGCGCTTTGCCTCTCTGATGGCCCGAGAAAGTTTGGCCCTTGCTGTTCTGAGGGCCACCTTGTCTCCCGCTTTGAAGGCAGAGTCTCTGGTCCTCAGAAGTGCACGCACTTCCGCAGTAATCCACGGTTTCTGGTTGGGTCGTGAGATGATGTTCTTGGAGACAGTGACGTCATCGGTGCACTTGTTGATGTAGCTGGTCACTGATGACGTGTATTCCTCCAAGTCAGTGAAGTCGCCGTAAGTTGCAGCCTCCCTAAACATGTTCCAGTCAGTGCACTCGAAACAGTCCTGAAGAGCAGAGATGGCTCCTGCTGGCCAGGTTTTCACCTGCTTCAGAACCGGTTTTGAGCGCCTGACGAGTGGTCTGTATGCTGGAATTAGCATAACAGAGATGTGGTCTGAGTAGCCGAGGTGGGGGCGGGGCTCTGCCCGATATGCGCCGGGGATGTTTGTGTAAACAAGATCCAGCGTGTTTTTCCCTCTCGTTGCAAAGTCCACATACTGATGGAATCTAGGAAGCACTGACTTGAGATTTGCATGGTTGAAATCTCCAGCAACAATAAACAGTCCATCCGGGTGTGTATTTTGCAGTTCACTGATCTTTGTATACAGTTCCCATAGCGCTTCCTTAGCATTAGCGCTAGGTGGAATGTACACATCGATAATGAAAACAGTGGTGAATTCCCGTGGTAAATCTGAAAGTCAAAAACTCCACTAGCAATGAGCAATAACTAGAAACTGGCACAGAGTTCTTGCACCATTTCGTGTTGATGTAAACACATAAGCCGCCACCGCGAGTCTTACCGCACAGAGCTGCATTTCTGTCGGCGCGAAACGAGGCTAGCCCGTCTAGCTGAATAGCGGCGTCCGGTACTCTGTCGCTGAGCCATGTCTCCGTGAAAACAAAGACACAGCAGTCTCTAACCTCACGCTGTGTAGCCTGCTGGAGTCGGATGTAGTCCAGTTTATTGTCCAGGGAGCAGACGTTAGATAAGATGATGGACGGGAGAGCCGGCCGGCTAGGGTTTGTTTTTAGCCTAGCACAGACTCCCGCCCGCTTGCCGCGCTTCCGCTTCCTCGCGCACCGCTTCCGATGACCCTTCCTTCGGCCTCCAGCATCAGGCAACGCCGAGGCTTCGAGGCCTGGTTCACGCAGCAAGCCGAGGTCGCGTAGCTTTTCCCGCAGCTCATCGTCGATATCATTAACCGGGTTATTTAGGTTGAAAAGTGTCTGGCTGTTGTATGTACGGACACCAGTTGCGAAGATATCCATACACATAGAAAAATAAACGCGCTACACACAAAACGTAAACAACGTAGCACCATTTTGGCTCTGGAGTGGCCGCTGCATGCTACTGCCGCACCGCCATCTTGGATCACTTTTAATTGATCTACATTCATACTGTGTGTTAGTTGGCAGGCAGTTCACCATAACAGTTGATGTTAATTGATGTTAATATGGAGTCCAGTTAGTTATTGAAAACTCAGGTAGACTTGTATGAAGTTCCAGTCCTGAACTATCGAACAGTCAAGTTCTCAGAGAAACAGCTGCCAACACTAGTCGAGGCCAGAACCGTCTTCTAAGTAGAGAGAACCATCCCCAGACACAAGACGCATCCCAAAGAGACATACGGGGCATTTATGTGAAGAGATCTCCAACAAGAAGTGGGGCACCAGGATGCGTCAGACAGGTACGGAAGGCAGAGGGAGTCTGGATCACTGGAAGCTCAGGAACGACATGTGTAGCTTGACAGAGAGAGGGAAGGAGAGAGAGGGGGAGGGAGGGAAGAGAGAGAGCAGGAGAGAGAGCAGAAGAGAAGAGATAACAGTTAGGTCTGGTCACAGTAATATAATGTATAATGTAAATGTATATTTACTGTAGAGTACAAGCAGAGACTCCGGCAGGACTAACTATGACAACATAACTAAAAGGGAGAGCCAAAAGGAAACACAGACATGAGTGCTCCCTAAAATGTAAAGCAAACAATCACCTCCCTGTCAACAAACCTGAGTGATCAATGAGAGTGGGAAGGACAGCATCTAAACATACCAGTTCACCATAATACTATACGTCCATGAGTCCCCCAGATCTGCTTCTTTACCTAAGGCAAATCTATTTATAAAAATGCTTGATTAAATAAATAAGTTTTTAGCCTGGACTTAAACACTGAGACTGTGTCTAAGTCCCGAACACTATTTGGAAGACTATTCCATAATTTTGGGGCTTTGTAAGAAAAAGCTCTTCCCCAGCTGTATTTTTATAATACTTAATTGAAGTAGGCATGGCGGATCATAGGACACTAGCAGTTTACTCAGGTATTGTGGCGCGAGACGATTTTATGCTTTATATGTCAAAAGTAGTATTTTAAAATCAATGCAAAATTTCACAGGGAGCAAATGAAGTAAAGATAAGATAGGTGTGATGTGCTCGTATCTTTTGGTTCTAGTGAGGACTCTCGCTGCTGTATTCTGGACTAGCTGAAGCTTGTTTATGCGCCTAGTTGAACAACCAGACAGTAGGGCATTGCAATAGTCCAACCTAGAGGTGATAAAAGCATGAACTAGTTTTTCTGCATCGTTTAGCGACAATATATTTCTTATCTTGGCAATATTTCTGAGGTGAAAGAATGCTATCCTGGTAATATTATCTACATGAGCTTCAAATAAAAGACTGGAATCTATAATCACACCGAGGTCTTTTACTGTTGCACTTGATGGAACAGAAAGGCCATCTAAAGTTACAGAGTGATCTAGAATCTTACTTCTAGCTGTATGCGGTCCTATGACTAGAACTTCTGTCTTATCTGGATTAAGCAGAAGGAAGTTAATTAGCATCCAATTTCCTATGTCCTGCACACATTGCTCAACTGTAGTAAGCTGGTTTACCTCATCAGGTTTTGCTGAAACATATAACTGTGTGTCATCAGCATAACAGTGAAAACTAATACCATGCTTACGGATTATGTTGCCCAGAGGAAGCATGTAAAGGGAAAAAAGCAGTGGGCCTGAAACTGAACCCTGTGGAACACCAAACTCCACTAGAGAACATTCAGAATAATCACTATTTAAGGCTACATACTGATACCGATCGGTCAAATAGGATCTGAGCCAGGAGAGGGCTGTACCCTTAATTTCTACTACATTTTCTAATCTGTGAAGTAGAATACTATGATCAATGGTGTCAAAAGCTGCACTAAGGTCGAGTAATACAAGCATGGTTACACAACCTTGATCAGAGGCCAACAGGAGGTAATTTACTACTTCAGCGAGTGCTGTCTCTGTGCTGTGATGAAGCCTAAATCCTGACTGATACAGATCATGTATGCCATTTCTATGTAGATATGAGCATAGCTGCTCCGGTACTATCTTTTCCAGAATCTTAGAGATAAAGGGGAGGTTTGATATTGGCCTGTAATTGGACAGCTGACAGAAGTCAAGGTCAGGTTTCTTAATAATCGGTTTAATAACTGCTAATTTAAAAGATTTTGGAACATACCCAATGCTGAGTAAAGAATTAATTATTCTCAACAGGGGTTCTGTTATTGCTGGTACTATCTGTTTAAGAAAATGTGTCGGTACAGGATCCAATATACAGGTTGATGAATTTGCAGAAGAGATGAGTGAAATTAGTTTATTCTCTTCAAGGGGAGTAAAGTATTCTAGGTTCTGATCTGAAATGGCTATTTTAACATCTGCATAACTTACATTGTTTGGATTTAAAGCCTTTATAATGATATTAACCCAATTTTCACACTGGTAAAACTCAATGTCCTATGCCTGATTCCATTCAAGGAATTCAGACAATGCAAGAATATTTTTACAATCCACAAATATCTTCACTTCCTAGGAAGATAAATTGTGTTGTCTTTACTGTGTTATGATGTTGGCTGTGTGGCTTTGATAAAGTGTTTAAGTTTCTTAAATTTGTAACATTACAGTAAAAAGGCATTGTATAAAAGGAAACACTGCTTGTTATGATGTTTAGAAATTGTTCATCACCTAAACTTTATATTGCTAAAATGGAATGTAGTGACAAATACACAGGAAATCTCCTGATAGTATTTAATGGTTTTATAAAGTTCATAATGATAAATAGTTATAAGGAATAGTGGGGAAAGTGTAGATGTGGTTTGTTTAATACTTGTCTTTCCTACAGTAGAAAATAAATAAATAAAAATAAAGGGACACTTAAATATAATAGTTCAAAATTTAAAAGTTACAGATGTGTAAAACATCAGCACATTAAATATGCTCCAAAAGAAAAATGCCCACAGACTGCTATTATGTGGTTTCAGAAAAGGAGGTGCACAAACGAATGAAACGAAAGTGGGTTGTGTCATATTCATTTCTCAGCTACTGTAGACTGAGCAGAACACCAAACTTACCACACATCAGTCAGGACTAATCGCCAGGATGATACTTTTTTATATTACTTCTCGAAATTACCTTACAAAACCTTACTTTCTTGGTATTTTATTAATTTTATATTCCTGCACAAGCTCCAATTCGGAAGAGAACATCCATCCGAAATCATTAACTAAAATGAGCTTTTCAAAAAAAGTTAGGAATTTGAACAAGTTTCAGCAGTTGATCAGGGCTTAGTTATGAACAAATCTCAAGTCTGCGGTGGTGAGAAACTGGACGACAGGATGATTTGTGTAAGCTGGTAGGTGAAAAATCCTAAAATATTTATTAAATATTAAAAAAGTAGATAACATAGATATGTTTAAATCCATAATACAGTCATTCATGCAGCCAGGGAGTTTTTAAAATATATATATATATTTTTTTTTTAAACAAATTTATTTATTCATATAGACTAGGAACATTTTTTTCTTTTTTTACTTTCAAGTTCTGACTTTAATTTTAGATAAAATACTGACAAAAAGTAAGAATATATAATATATATATAAAGGAGGTGACACTGTGGTGATCTCCAGGGTAAAGAGTTTGAGTGCCACCTTCCGGTCTGTGTGTCTGGAGCTGTTATGATCTCCCGTACTTGTTGAGTCTCCTCCAGATGTTCTGTTTTCCACTCACGGTCCAAAGACATGCAGTCTAGGCTAATTCCTTATTGTCTGTAGTGTGCAAGTGTGTGTAGAATTGTATTCCCTGCGATGGATTGGGTGTACCCTGCCCTGTGTCCCTTGGAACAGGCTCCAGGCTTCCCATGATCAAGTACGGAGAGAAGTCGTGTCGAGAATGAGTACTAAAGGAAATAAAAACACAGTTGTTGGTCTTTCTGAGATAGGAAGAAAATGCAAGTTCTGTAATTGTGAATTATTGTTCATGCACGACATCACACGTCATCATATTTGATGACTCAAGTCCAATCTCAAACATACATCCGTTTTATTGTATGCCGGTTTGCTAGTGCTGTGCTATTTTTGCTGTTGTTGTTGTTCAGAACTACTTAAAAAATGGTAAGATCCCAGAGATCCTTATCCTACATTTTTTTTTAAACTACCTACATTTTTAGTTTAATGCTATAGTTTTAATCTTAACATTCCATCTTGCAGCCTATATCCCATTTGTTTAGCAACTGTTGCACAGGTGGCATTTAGATTTTTAGCGAGTTTTAGTTCTTCTTGAAAGTTACCATAGATTTGCTTCTTCTAGAAGGATACCATAGATACCAAGATTTACCATAAAAGCTTTACTTCTTACTTCTACGTTGTAAAATATGAGCGAAATATGTAATATTTGCGATTTAGCATGCACGTTAAATACATCGGTTAGTACAAGCTTTGACTTTGTCATGCAGTCTTCTTTTTGCAACAATAAGGTTTAAATACGCAAAGCACAATCATACTTTATTTTCCACCTTTTTTGGTTTGTTTTTGTTTTTAGTTCATACCACTAAGCATATAAGTTCCGGGTTAAGGTAATTCGGCCAAGACGGTGAAAGAGGCTTCCGTGACGAAGCCAAAACTTTAAGCTAATTGACGTTTAACTTAAATGGTGACTAACAATGGTTAAGTATTTCACTTATTTTTCAAATTGATTATTAATTAACAACTCCCGACTCAGCAAGAAGCTTCTATTTCATGTGTTTTTGCATTGGTGAACATGGCAATGCTAGCATGACTAGCATTACAACCAAAGGTTAGCAGTTAATTTTAGCTATTACTGACTGCAGAATTTTAGGTATATTATAAATTTATGTTTATAAGGGTGTGTAAAATAAGAACCATAAAGCAGATATGAATATTTTCACTCATATTTATAATCTATGATCCAGGGACAGAGTGAGGCTAAAGAGTTAACTTTAGCTGAACAGGATGTCATCAAGGTAATCATACTGTGTTATTCACTACTTCTTTTGGATTATAATATCTTAACTGCTTGAGCTAATGAACTTTTATTAATTAATCAATTAATCAATTACAATAACATCAAAGCAGACATACTGGTTTAATTCCACACAGGGAATTTAAAGTAGAACTTTCTCTACATGTCTTGTAGCTTCCAGTTCAGTGTGTGGACGATCCAATGCCTTTAAACCCTGTGGTGGTTTTTGAAGACGAGGCATTCCCCATGCGTTATCATTATCCAGTACGGGCATGGCTTCCCTCTCTCTTAACATATAATTTCCTTTTGGGACTAATAACATACTCTATCTGTCTATTTACATTACATTTATCTAGAACTTTTTATGTCTTTTTCTTTCTGCATGATTTTAGTGTCTAATTCAATGTGTTGATGACCCAACTGGTCCAAATGCTATTAAAGATTAGACTTTCTCAACGGCAAATAAGTCTAGTAAGTATCCTTCTTTTGGTATACAAGTTTTTTATGTGATCATAGTAAATGGAATAATTTGTCATAATGACTATTTTTGTTTTTGTTTTGTTTTAGGAAAAGGCTGGTGGAAGAAAGAATAAACATTGTCAAATAAATATTTTTCCACATAAAATGATGTAAAATGTGTTATTTGTTAAGTAATTTGATGCCAAGTACTGTGAGAAATGATGCAGTATTCAGCATTAGTAGATAGGCTGTAAACAAGATTGAAGATTAACCTTCTGTATAAACCATGTGTGACTTATGATTACTACTAATCATCATTATTATCGACATCGTCGTTGTCATCATCCAGTGATTGCTAATACAGTATTTAAAGAAGGTAACTTTCAGTATAATCCTAGATGTTCTTTATGAATATAACAAAATATGTTTAAAAAAATTATTTGGCATAAGAATTTTAATGTAGGTCTTTTTTCTCTCATATTGTACTTATACAATATGTCTATCAGTAAATGGAGTAAATTAACATCAATAACTACTGTTTTTTTATCAATATACTGTATGATTATAATCATGTTTGGTTCAATTTAATAATTGTTTCCTCCATTACCATGGCACACCTCTTGTTTAAACAATCATTTTTTAAGCCTTCTGGGGAAAAAAATGGCCACTGAACATATAATGCATTATCTAGAAGTAAATAATTTTTAACCCCAAACAATTTATATTTCACTTGAAAGAAGCCAAAAAAAAAGTAATGTGGAAATACTCTTACTTTCACTATTAAACATAGCTGTGGGCTCGTATTTACCTACATCTAAGAGAAGGAAATCACTGATACAAATTGTGGGCCTACTTTTAGGAGTAGGAGCAATTTATCAGCATTCTTCAAATAGGAAATCACTCCTGCTGTACCTCCACTAAAATGTAGGAGTACGTTGGTTTCCTACAGTAACTGGGTAGGAGAAGTGAGTAAATGGCGTTTAGGCAGAGGCGTGCATGGACGAGAAACGGTTTAGTAACATTGTGTGACATGGAACTCATAAAATTTGCAAAAAATATATATTTTTTTGTTAACACATTGTGTGCAGTACGTAACTGGTCCATTAATCAACATTTGTATGTTGTCATCACAAATGACTGCTACTTTATGGTGTTCTTAGTTACAGTAAAGATGCTCCTTTAAAACAGTGATGATTTGGGTTTGGCACAAATAATAAATCAAACTCTGCTCTTACAAGACCAAAGATCATGCGCAGATTTATCAGTCAGCATGATATAAATGAAAACTAGATGCCTTCAAGTAGTTGTGGGCATCATCCATAGCACTCACTCACTTACTCACTCATCTTCTATACCACTTTATCCTGTATTTAGGGCTGCGGGGGCCTGGAGCCTATCCCAGGAGGCCTAGGGCACAAGGCAGGGTACACCCTGAACAGAGTGCCCATCCATCGCAGGGCACACACACACAGCATTTAGCCTAACCTGCATATCTTTGGACTGTGGGAGGAAACTGGGGTACCCAGAAGAAAACCCACCAAGCATGGGGAGAACATATAAACTCCATGAACACAGAGATGGGAATCGAGCTTGGCCGGGAATCAGACCTGGACCCTGGTGGTGCAAGGCGACAGTGCTAACCACTACACCATCCCTCCATGGCACACAACCCTTGTCCATGGCACACAATAAAATAATCATATGTACATATACATTTTATATACTTATATTAAATTATTTGAGTTTACACTTAACATAGCATATCCCCATTTTTCACACGTAAAATGAAAAGATTTTCATGGGGGGGGGGGGGATTTTTTTTTTTGAGACAGATTAAAAGTGTTGGACATTATTTAAAATAACACTTTATTATTATTAACAACAACAACAAAAAAACGCGACATGTGACTAGTCTGCGCAGCAACTGACTTTTTTTTTCAATCTGTGAGGCGGCATCCAGCAGTGTATAATATGGGTCGAAAAGAGCAGGAGAGACGAAAGAGAAAGCAGGCAGCAGCGTCATTATCGCAGAATATTGAACGTGTTCAAAAAGACTGCCAAACAGAGTAAGTCTGTTACTACCTCAGAATAAAATTGCTAACGCTAGTTAAGTGGTAGCTAATCGTCAACCCCACATCACCAAGATTTAAAACGCTGGAAACTGAAGTGGCAAAACAAGTTATCAGAACAAAGACCAATTTCAAGTGCTGAGGCAATCAAAGAATGTGATGTGCTGAGCTATCCGAATGTCTTCAAGCTTCTCAAAATAGCTTGTACTCTGCCAGTTACCTCGTGTGAATGTGAACATTCAGCCAGCACTCTCCGGAGACTAAACACATTCATGCGTAGCAGCATGGGAGAGGAATGCTTGGCAGCCCTGGCCCTCATTCATACACACTACAACATGGCAGTCAACCTGGATGAAGCTGTGAACATATTCTCTAAGTTGTATCCAAGAAGACTGGAGTTGACCAGTGTGAAGAGGCAAAGACAAAGAAATGAGAGAGCATGTTGATGAGAGAAGTTGAATTTATAGTTTATTAATATTCCAGTAAAGATTCCTTAAACTTATTCTGTTGTTAAATATGACATTACTATTATAATAAACCCTAGGCACAAGACAGCCGTCAAGACCATTAATACAAATTCTTGTGTAATGTTTATTTTGTAACACATTTAATTTTTAAGGGGTTTGTCATGAATATGCAAATAAATATTTATATATAATAAAAAATATATATTTTTTATAATGAAAAATTGGACGAAACTAATTTTATTATAAAATAAACAATATAAAAGTATACATGTTGTATTTGAAAAAATATATATTTCTATTTTTTTCATGTACAACATATTTATTTTCATATTGCTTATTTTATTTTATAAATTATCATATTGCTTATTTTATTTTATTTCAAGTAATTTGTTAACTATTAACCTATGAATTTCTGTTCTAATATAATATTTGATAGCGATTATGTAGGGGTGGGGGGGCAATCCATGGCAGGGGGGCTGTTAGGTTTTAAAATTATGAAGAAGTGTGTGTCCGAGCTAAGTTTTAAGATAAGAAAAGAAGAGATATTTCTTGTTGTGTCTGCCGCACCTTGATACACTTCGGGCCCAATCAACCAGGAGGGACAAACATACACACACACACACACACATACACATGCACGCATGATGTCAGAAGATCTCTGTTTATTCTTAGCAAAGAGAGCACATTTAAACAGTGCTACGTCCCGAACATCAAAAGAACCAGTCATTAACATGTCAGTCCTAGATGGACCCGGAGACAGACAGGTGAGAAGAGATACATTTGCATTCTCCTGATTAAACAAAAGGATTCTAGCAAACAAGAGCCATTTGGAGGTATCACATGTTATAACATGTAAATGTGCTGATCATAACTTAATACAATCTATAACGTGGTTATAATTCTGCCATGTGTGTTTTCAGACTAATACAGTAGTGTTTACTATATGTGTATGGGGTAAGGTGAGGAAAAATCAGTGTTCAAAACATCCAAGTCATCTTCCAAGCTGATCTCTTCTTCGACCCAGATACTTTACGTATAGTAGAGAGTCATTTGGAGCCCAGAAGAGAGGTTACTAGCACTTTATTATGGGCCTGTGCTTTCAATCCTTCACTACAGAAGATACGCATCAGCATATGAATCAGTACAATCTCAGATTAGAGTTACATATGGATGATTTAGCGATATCTCTGATGAATTGTGCCAGAATTCCTCCTTGTCTGATGTTGCTATGAGAAAGCCTTTGGTTAGACATAAACAACATTCATAAATTTCATTGGACACAATAAAGTCAACCATCAGCTGCTCCAATGAAATTTCTGTATCTGAAATAAAAGAGAAGGTTGTTTAATTGTATCACACATTGTCACGATTTGTTATGCGGCTGCTTCCTTCCAGTGTACTTTTTTTCTGTTGAATAACTTAGGATTAAATCTTGCTGCTGCTGTTTTGTCTGTTAAAGCAATATAGTTATGTGTAAACAAGAGTACAGTCATATACAACATGGAAGACATGAATCTTTGTCACATAGAATCTGTACAAATGTTTGTCATGTTAGGTGTGTTAGTTTGAATATTAGTCAATCAGTTTATAAGTCAGTCAGTCAGTTCTTTGTCTGTGTCAGGAGTGCATGCCGCTCTGTCATGAGCTCCCAAGCCGAGTCTTGTTCTTAATTTAGAGCAGCGGAGCTCAACGCTGCATAATTTGGTATCCAACTTGTGCCAATAGTTGGTTATTTCTCAATCATGAATTAATTTATTAATTTAAGTTTATTTATACCTAATTATAATTTTGTTACTGCAGTCATTATATTGTGTGCACAAATAATAATAATTTTATAAGCATGCTTTGATTGTTGGTGAATTGTTGTGTATCAAAGTTAGGCGGACACCCCAGGGTGGTCAGTTTAATTACAGACACTTTAAGCTTGTTTCATTGAATTATTCCAGAATATATACCTTTTTATTTATTTTTCTTATGGGTAGTGTGATGTTCCACTAACAGGAATATAATTTTTTTTTTCAAATTCACGTGCCTCTACACCTTTGAAGGTTATTTACACATTTATCAAATACCAATATAGTGAATTAAAAAGGCATTCGGCCAATCTACCCTGTTTCTGAGAAAAATGAACCTCAGATGCGCTGGGCTGAGTTCGCACGCCTCCACGTCAGGGAGACAATAAAAATCATGCACATCACACATTTATGACTGGCACTGCATGCCACTCCCTGTTCCAAAGAACACTCTAAGGAATATGGCTATAACCAATTAATTTATTTATTTTCTAACCACGCGCCTCTACGCCAGGGCCAGCTTATACATAAAGTGCACGCTACAAATGCCTCACTTACACACAACAGCGCTGTGTATGTTTTAGCTCATTGTTAACAACACCGGTTCAGTTTCAGTTGAAAGCCAAGTTTTATCTATATCTTTCAATTAACCACAATCGCTACAGCCGCTGTAATTTTAATAAATAAATCATGCAAGTAATGTCAAAAACAACACGAGAAAAAAACTAATTAACACACATAGTTTCTTTTCTTTTTTTTTTTTTAAATATACCCCCAATATACAGCAATCTACAATTGGACGAAGCCCCCTTAAATTACCGATGGGAATTTAAAATAATTAGACTGTGCTATGATAGGGAACGGAAACTAATAAATGCAACTTCTTTAATTTCAGGTATAGCAGGTGAACAAAAATATTTATCTAGTACTATTATTATTATTAATGTATTTATTCATTTTATTCATGTTTTTTTATATTATTGATCATAATCTATTGTGTGTTCGATGCAGAACTGCAGAACAGTTCAAAATCTGTTGAAATGTACACAAAACTATTCACAATCTTCTTTCTGCCTGTACTCCATCTTAAACAGTTACGTCTGGATAAAGTCTCCCAAATGCAGGTACTGTGTAAGTCGTGCCGCAAAACTGTGGTCACATCGAGAAGAAATACAACTAATCAGTCACCTGGAACACAACCACAGGGAGCTATATGAAGACCTCCAAAAGTGTGTGGGAGAAAATTCTTCCACCTGTTGATGTTGCTGTTAGTTTAAAATATCAATCAGTTAACAAGTCATTAACAAAGAGAATTAAAGAAGAATTAAAGAAGATTACGCCACGCAGAGCTGGATGAAGTAAGTCAGGCTTTTATTGCAGCAATAAGAACCCAGATGAGCCAGCCTAGCCATGCCTTGGATCAGAACCAAAGCAGTGCCAAGTCCAGACTGAATTCACAGTCAAAATCATGCTCCTTTTATACAGTTTCTAAGAGGGGGGGATCTCCAGTCTCCTCCCCTGTACCTTCACCTCGTTTGACCACAGCAAAATTATAATCCATTATAATTCAGTTTTTATCAATTAATTTTTCCATTAAAATTACATTTCTCTCATCTTGTACCATTATGTCATACACCTCGCTATCTGACTCCTCTCCATGCTCATAACTCTTTCCCTTTATATTTACACCTCGTTATGTGACTTCTTCCTGCGCTTATCTGACTCTTACTATGCTCAAAACTTCTCTCCATTATAATACATCTTCTTTAATAATTATTTTCTATTATCTTTACACTTTTCATATCTTTTTTATAAAAATATAGGGGTGCCGCTTGTTTTCAAGGCTTTTTCCTTGTTTTTTCTTTGGTGTGTTCTTCATTTTTCAAGAGACCAGCCATGGGTAAGCATCTCCTTTACACTATTTTACTTATTTGCCTTATTTTACCCCATTCAATGTTTTTATACATTTTATTCTATTTTATAGCCAACTGCGACTTCTCCATTGATGACTTCATCCCTTTGGATGATTCGGACAGCCAGAGCAGTTCAGACCGTGTTCCTTCTGAGGAATTTTATTTCTGTTGATGCTTTTACCCTGGCCCCTTATGTTTTGTATTTTACGTTGGGCTTTTATTCTTTGTATTTTATATTATTACCATGTAGATATGCCTTATTACTCTTTGTCTACTCTTATTAAAATATTTTATTCACAAGACTAGCTCTGTGTCTCTGATTTTTTCTATTTCTTATCTGCCCGTCCAGTCTGCCCACATGGCCATCTACACACACACATACTGTCTCGCAGGGAGATTCCCCTGATTCTTTCAAGTTTAGTTTCAGTGTATAGTTTATTACATAGTTCCCCGTACACCTCGTTAGCCCCTCTTTTTATCTGGTTTCTAGTTTCTTGTGCTTATCTGGTGTCTGTCACCTGATTATTTCTTCTGTCCTTGGGTTTTTGTTGGTTGTTCCAGGATTTTTCTATCCTCCCTTCTTTGCCCTTGGTTTTTTCTATCTGTTGGTTGTTTCTGGTTTGTTCTACAGTTCTCAAGAGACAGACCATGTATGAGCATCTCTTTATTTGGTAGATGCACATACTAGTTTATTTTTGTGTCTACTTTTATTAAACTCAGTATTCCTAAAACTGATTGTGTGTCTTTAATATTTGTCTATATTCTTACTTAGACATGTATACGTGTATCCAACACTTGTTTTAATCCTTCATTAGGCCAAGTCCGACACCTGGCACCTTATCTTGTCTTATCTGGGTCACTCTAACCATTCCCTTACTGCTATGTTTTACGACCTGTCTGCTTTTCTCACTTAACCTCTATATTATTTCACTAAGATTAATTAGGTTGATTAATATTATCATTTTGTTACATTGCTGCATACACAAATATATTTAATTAAAATATGCTTACAAGTGTAAGGCCAAAACTACCAAATCTGCTAACAAAAAGCCAAGTAACAATAAAGGAGTCGTACTACAGACAACCATCAATCAAAGTTTTACAAATGCAATGCCTTTGTGAAGGTGAAACGCCACAAGGAATTAACAGATGCTGTCACATGCTTTTTAGCTAAAGACATGATGCCTAATAACACCGTGAGCAAATAAGGCGTTGTGGGTCTAATTAACAAATTGGACCGAAGATATCGGCTGCCATCAATAAATTATTTTTCTCATGTCGCAATTCCACAGATGTACTACACTTGCGTGAAGACAGTGAGCACCGAGCTAAGCCAAGTGGACTTCTACGCTAGCACCACTGACTTGTGGTCCAGTCGCACGACTGAGCCCTACATGAGCTATACCGTTCACTTTCTTACTCAAGACTTTGAATTAAAAGCACGCTGTCTGGGTGTTGTCTACTTCCCCGAATCCCACACCAGCAAAAACATAGCCCATGGACTGCGGGATGTTTTAGCCAGCTGGAACTTAAAAGAGGAAAATCAAGTGTCCATTACAACGGACAACGGCGCCAATGTAGTGAAGGCTACCGAACTTAATAATTGGGTCAGACTACAATGCTTTGGTCATCGCTTGCATCTGGCCATCGGTAAGTATTGAATGTTTGTATTTGCAAAAATAATTAATTAAAACTAGAAAAAAAGGTACAGTTGTTTGAATAGCTGCATGTAGTACAGACATGATTTTGGATATTTTAATATTTAAGATAATGTGTTTATTTAGGAAATATATTTCACAGAGGTTAGCAAATTGTAATTGACAGTTTCAAAGGCTGTTTCAAATAGCTCACATCTCAAATGCTGTTATTTAAAATTGTAATTATAATATTGCAATGTTTTTTCACCCTGTATGTCCTTGTTTTTTTTTTTTTTTTAACTCTTCAGAAAATGCTGTTAAAGGTGATGAGCGCATTACTCAAGCTGTTGGTCTCTGCAAAAAGTTAGCGGGACATTTTTCCCACACCTGGAAGGGAAAGATGACACTGAAAAAAGCACAGAAAGAGCACAACCTCCCAGAGCACTCCCTCATCACTGAATGCCCTACAAGGTGGGGTTCAAAGCAGAGAATGATTGAGAGGGTTCTAGAGCAGCAGCGGTCCATAAGCGATGTCCTGTCAGCAGACAGAAAGTCAAGACATTTAGTTTCTTCTTGGCAGGACCTAGATGTACTGGAGTCTGTAAACCGGGCATTGCAGCCTCTGCAAAAATGTACAGATGTTCCATTAGGTGAAAATTACATGTTTCATATGTGAAACCTGTACTTCACTTAATGAACACCTCAATTCTTGCTGCAAAGGAAGAAGACAGTGATCTAACAAAGTCCATAAAGATGAAGATTCTAGAGTACATAAACACCAAGTATGACAACCCAGCAACTCAAGAACTGCTGGACATGACCTCCTTTATGGACCCCAGATCCAAAGCCAACTACATCAGCTTACAATAGTAAGTGACAAAATAATGCACTATAACAAAATTTGATTCAAGTATTTACTTTATTTCTCTATTTTAGGAGCAAGACCTAAGTAATCAAGATCACCAGAGCATGGGTCCAACATATGTCACTTTAAAGAAGGCCAAAAAGTTCCTGGGCAGTTTCTTCAAGACATCCCCAGCTCCATCATCTTTGGAACCATTGCACACTGTGGAAGCTGAACTAAACAACTACATGATGTGTCCCACCATAAACAGAGATGGACCCTCTCACTTGGTGGCAATTCCATCAGGTCGACTTTCCACACCTGAGTAATCTAGCCAGGAAGTATCTCTGTATACCAGCAAGCAGTTCACCTTCAGAGAGACTTTTCAGTACATCAGAAAATGTTGTGACATGCCAACGCACATGTTTAAAACCTGAGAAAGTCAATATGCTAGTTTTCCTGGCAAAAAAACTGGAATAAAATAGTTTTGACAGTCAAGCACATATGGTATTGCTGTTATTGTGCCAAAACAGGTTAACATGATATTACATAATGTTTACAAGTTAATATTAATTATTTTATGTGGATGTTAACAATATGTTAGTGCTTCCACCACATACCAATTTATTTAAGGCCTGCACACTTTGTTTAATAGTATTTTCATATTTAATTTTTGTTTAATAATATTTTCATTAAAAAAAAACAAAAAAAAAAAAACAGGCAAGCCAAAGGAAATATTTTGTTTAAAAGATGCTTTTGTTTTAAGACACTCTTGATGAGTGTATGGTTACATGTTAATAAAAAGTCATGTTTGAAAGTAATTCATATTGTGTTGGCAGGTCTATGGTAACGGCAAACTAGAAATCAGAATATCTGCTGAGGATTTTAAGTCATTCATATCATAGTGTTTTGAAGTCTAAATATTTGCAACTTCCTTGACATATAGTTTCTTTTTAGCCTGAATTAGATTTAATTACATCAGACGAATATCTATTACCTGTTTATTTTAGTATGATCATTACATATATAAATGATATTTAAAAAATAGCCAATAATAATAATAAAAAATGCATTTCTCTAAGGAATTGTTATATTGCAAGAAATATCGTTATCGCAATATTCAACAACAATATTGCATATTGCATATTTTCCTAATATCGTGCAGCCCTACTACAAACCGTACAACACTGCTGGTTTCACAACAATTCTATAAACCTTTATTTTCCGACTTGCTTATACCTTTCTGGCACAGATAATTCCTGTTACTGTTCTTTGCTTCGACTCTCATCTTCACACAAAACTGCTCTCAATATTTGTTAAATTCAGGCACTCCAGATTTTCAGTTTGTAACATTCCAAACAAGTGACATTGCACAACATTAGCTAGGCCAAGTTAGTACCAGAAACAAAGCACAACAGTGCAACACTGCCACCTACTGGACACGAGTATCAATGAGCAAAGCCCTCCAGATATAACTAGGCAAACAACTATCAAAGTGAGAATCCACACACGCTCTATGCATTCACAGTCCCTGGTGATGACCGTCATATTAAAAACCTGCATTTTAAGCACTTAACTTCGATGTAGTATATGTACACATGTAGATTATACCCTTAACAGACAGATGTTGCTTCAGCACTGACATTGCATGGCGACAAAACAATACAAGCACACTTACTGTCAGTAATGGCGCTTTTCCACTGCGTGGTACGACTCGGCTTGGCACAGCTTGTTCGGCTCGGTTTGCGTTTCCACTGCAGTTTACTACCGCTTTAGAGTGGGCGGGATTATTCACTTGTCGTTATAGTTGCGTGCCTCTACTGCCGTGACATCATCGTAAACGCGCCACAAACAAACACAACAATGGAGCATATCGACGGAATGGTGTTCTTCATTCTCAGCATGTGGATGTTTTTAACAGCAAGACGATGGAGTTTGTTTCAAAAGAGGCTGATGGCAGCCAAAGAAAACACAGCTAAAAAAGACAAGAGAGTTTGGGAACTTTTACAACAACACGTAGACAACGACAACCCTTGGTTAGCTTGATGACGCGCAAGGGTAAGCATCTAAAAACAGCACATCACTAGCTAACTTTTATCACTAGTGCAAAGCATATAATGAACTTAACTGGCAGTGTAACATTAAAATGCAGATTCTGTATATTACAGATCTTCCACATTTTGCAAAAAAGTCGCCACAACAGACCATCTGCTTGGACATTTAACCGTGCTTCAGAGTGGTGGGATGTGATTGTTCCCGGTTTTACAACACTCAGTGGCTGGAGAACTTTAGAATGTCTGAAAAAACATTTATCCACTTATGCAACAAACTGCGTCCAGCGATGAAGAGACAGGACACAAACTTCTGCGTGTGTGTACCTTTAAAGAAAAGAATAGCCATCGCACTATGGAAGCTTGCAACCGGTGTTGAGTACAGAAGTGTTGGACATCTTTTTGGTGTAAGCATAACAACTGTGTGTCGGTGTGTTCAGGAGTTCTGTGCAGCAGCAGAAACCCTGTTGGAACCAGAGCTAATTCGTTATCCAGATCAGGAAAAGTTTAAAGAAATGGCTGCCTACATTAAGAACAGGTGGGGGCTCCCACACTGTATTGGTGCTATTGATGGATCTAACACCAGAAACATAGGTGGGGTGACTGTTGGCTACTACATTCTAGGAGACTCTGCCTATTCCTTGCAGAACTGGCTCTTAAAACCATTCATTGACACTGGACACCTGACAGCCGAACAGCAGGTCTACAACATGAAAATCTGCAGAGCACGCATAGTTGTTGAAAATGCCTTTGATCGATTAAAAGGAAGATGGCGATGCATTATGAAAAGAATTGACTGTGCTGTCAACCTTTGCTCTACATAAACTTTGTGAGAGTAAATGGTGAGGCCTATGAGAATGCTTGGGATTTACCCCCAGCAGAAGAGACTGTGGTGGCAGTGTCACAGGCTGTAGAGGAGGAGGGCAGGAATGTTCGTGCAGGTCTGATGCGTTACTTGAATATAATCTGCAAACTTTCAACAGTGTGCACATGTACGTAGATATACAACAAAAATACATTTTAAAGTAAACAGAAGAAACTGTTAACAGTGTGCCGACATGTAGTGCAAACATTATCAAAAAACAAACACAAAAAGACAAACGCCTATGGCATTAGTCAGCAAGAGAGTTCTATTCCCGCCAACCACTCATTGCCTGGACAAGGATCCCCATAACATTGAGGAATGCTTGATTGAAAGCAGCCGTCTAAGAGTGTTCCTCTGCCCTCAAGGCCGCTTCCTGCTCCCTCGCTTGTTTGGCCTCTTTAAGTGCCATCTGCAAGTGGCGCTCCCTCTGGGCACGGTTCAGCTCCTGCTGCTGAATGTCTGCCATCTGCATCTCTCTTAATACAGCATAATGTTCCTGATGGTGCAGGCTCCGTTTCCTCTTGCCTGGAACAGAGCGTAGAAAATTGGAGTAAAAATTTATTTATCAAAATTATTTTTTTTATTATTTTGATTTTACTCAATTACATTTACAGTGTTCATGGTATTTAATGGTATTATTATTTATGCTATTATACTGTTTATGGTAAGCAGCAGGAATTCATGAGACACGGTTTATAAGGATATATATCCTATATTGTGACCTATTTGTACATATTATGATATATGAAATATTAAATTTGTATTGTACCTGTTACCACACGCTGCGGTGTCGTCGTGCAGCTGGAGGTTCCTCGTGATGGTGTTGGCGGGCGTGGTGGAGACGCTGCTAGCACCGCTTGGGAAGAGGAGTCGTCGTTGCGTGGAGAAAGTGCAAGTGAATCGATCGTGGACAACGAGTCTGAAACGCAAAGTTTGTCTAATCAGTTAGGAATGCACAAATTACTGCAACACACCAAAAAAAAACAAACATGAACATCATGAACAATAGCCCTACCACTGATAAATGTTAGCTACTAGGACTTCGTGCTTCATTAGGCCATGATTTTACAGTCAAATTCCGATATAAAATAAGAATCGATGGTCAATTAAATCAGTAAAGTTAAGATTTCAAGCGTTATATATCACAACGTACCATCCTCGATCGTGTTCTCCAACAATGGCGTGGCCGAGTCCAGGGCACCCTCCCCTCCATTGCTCGTTGGTCTACCTCCGTAGATTGCGTCCATTTGGTCGAACCACTTCCACGATCGCCTGTTTGAACCACTCCAGCTGTTGTGGTTCTTTATACTTCTGTAGTCGCTTTTCCGTTTTTTTAACTTGTCCCTACACTGTTTGTAAGTCCGATGGTAGCCGTGTGCGGCCAAGAGCTTAGCGACCTCCTGAAAAACTTTTTCATTCTGCGTCGCCCCATGGATCCGGCTAGATCCGCTCCTCGGCTACCAACGAGAGGAACATCTGTACTTCCTCAATAGAACACGAAACGGCCATGTTTGGTTAATACAAAAAGGTGCGTCCGATCCTTCGCTGGCTGTGCTAAATCTAGCGGGTCTGTTGTGTCTCGTGTCGCAAGTTCAGTGGCGCAGTAATGACGATTTTCTCTGGCCAATCAGTGACCAGCAGAGTTTACACGTCACGTTTTGGTAACGGTTCGGCTCGCTTGGAACCTCGGCTGAGTTGGTACCAAAAAAAGGACCATGTAGCAGGTACTGTTCCCAGTGGAAAACCCCCCAAAAGTGAGCTGTACTGAACCGTACCGTGCCATACTATGCAGTGGAAAAGCGCCATAATACAACACTACAAGTGATCCGAAAAAAAAATCAACATGGAATAATACCAAAGCTAACTACAAGCAAGCCAACAGTTATCATGAATATTTTAATGAAAAACAACTGCACATCTTAATGTAAATTTCCCCATTTCGGCATTCTGACCACGTTACAGCGCATACAGTTAAAGAACGCAGCAACCATTGACGCGGGTTGATGAAGTAGTAAGTTAGTGACAGAAGCGTTGTTATCTTTCTATTTCACCAAGTACTGAGCTGTTTTAAAAACCAGGGTAGTTCGCCTGCTTGTCATAAACATTTGAATATACCATATCCATTTTTTATTATTTTACCAAAAGACTGAACGAGTTGTTTAAAGCGCGACTCGAAACGCGGAACGAATTTAGTTTAAAAAAAAAAAACAATGGTTCTCTAAAACACGGCGGTACTGACACCACAACAAAGCTTTTTGATTTAAAACACAGCGGAGGTTTCTTTAATCATAACGTGACAAAAATTATATATGTTTTGTATTTGTTTACCAAAACAACAGCCCATTCTGCATGCCCATTAACTTGAGGATTGTGTGGACTCGAGGTAATGTGTTGAATGTCATATGTGGCACAGAAGGTTTTCCAGATCTCGCTGATGGATTGTGGTCCATTGTCACTGACAACTTGTTTTCGGGTATGCCAAATCTTGCGAAGTTAGCTTTGAGCTTATGTACAACACACTCTGATGTCGTTACACTTAATTGAAGAATTTTCAAATACCGCGAATAATAGTCGGATACCACCAAATACTGTTTCCCTTGATCCACGCGTAAGTCTATGGCTATTCTCTGCCACGGCCTTTCTGGTAATGGGGTTGCGGCTCCTTATGCTGTGTGCGTTTGTTTTCTATACAAAATTTACAAGTTTCTATCTTTTGCCTCAAATCCTCAGAAATTCCAGGCCACAACACAGTCTCTTTAGCTCGAGCTCTACATTTTGACAGTCCTTGGTGTCCTTCATGAATTCTACTAGGATTGTTCTTTCGCATAGCTTTTGGAATTACCAAGCGGTTGCCCAGCACCAGCACTAACAGTCCGTCACTCCATGACAAGAAATCCTTCTATTTGTAAAAGCTTTGTATGCTGTTAGGGATGCTTTTAGCGTATTCAGGCCATCCTTCCTTTACGAATTTCTTCACCATTTGGAGCTGATCGTCCTTTTGCGTTTCTATCTCTGTCAACTTCTGCTGTGACACTGGCAAACTCCTGATGATTGCATTCACATGGGCACTCACATCCGCTGACATGAATTCCTCTGTGGTGCTTATTGGGCTCCGTGACAATGCATCTGCCACCACCATGCTTTTGCCTGGCATGTATTCTGATTTCGCATTAAATCGCATGAGCCTCATTAAAAGTCTTTGACATCTTACTGGTACACTGTCCAAATCTTTGCTATTGATCAGTGGTATTAACAGCTTATGATCAGTGACCAGTTTGAATTTTTTCAAGCCGACTAAGTACTTTTGGAACTTTTTACACGCCCATACGCCTGCAAGGCATTCCTTCTCTATTTGGGCGTACCTGACCTCTGAATCTGTCAGTCTTCTTGATGCGTATGCAGCTGGTTTCCAGCTGCTGTTGTGCTTTTGCAGTAGCACAATGCCAATTCTTTAGCTGCTGGTGTCGGCTGCTACGGTCATTTCTCTTGCCGGATCGTAATGTGCTAGGACTGGTGCTTTAAAAAGTGCGTTCTTGAGGTTGCCAAAAGCTCTTTCCTGTGGTTGATCCCAAGCCCATACACTCTTTGTCTTAAGCAGTTCATACAGAGGACCCCCTTCCGTTGCTACGTTTGGAATGTATTTGCCCATATAGTTTATAAGGCCTAACGCTCTCCTTAGTTCACTTACATTATTAGGTTCTTGCAACTCACTAATCGCATGCACCTTCTCGGGTCCACTCTGACACCTTGAGCATCCACGATGTGACCCGATTTTTCAGCACTTTTTTTAAGTGTTTGTCATGCTCTGCTTCATCCTGCCCGTACACTATCACGTCATCCATGTACACGGCCACCCCAACCAGATCTCCTAAAAGCTCATGCATTTTGCGTTGGAAAATTTCCGGAGCTATGCTGATTCCAAATTCGAGCCTTTTAAAGCAATATCGGCCCACTGGAGTGATAAATGTTGTCAAGAGGCTGCTGTCCTCACTTAACGGAATCTGCCAAAATCCGACGCTGCGTCCAATGATGTAAAGACTCTTGCACCTGCTAATTTAGCTAGGATTTCTTCTGTCGTGGGAAGTATGTATCTCTCCCTTTTAATGTTATAATTTAGCTTGTTCAGTCCAACACAAATTCTCACTGTCCCATTGGGTTTTATGACTGGCACCATGGGAGCACACCAATCTGTGGGCTGTGTGACTTCACTATGCCTTGTTCTTCCATTCTCTGCAGTTCTGCTTTAACTTTAGACATTAGGGGTAATAGCACTCTTTTTGCAGTATATGTATAACCAAAGTTGAAACTGTCTGGGGGGATTAAATTTCGCCATCTCTTACACTTTTACTTCTGACACCATGTCTTGTTTTTATTTACCAGGAGGCATTTGTTTGTCGCTTTCTCATTTATTAAGAATACAGTGGAACAGTACACAATTCTATGTGCTTTTTCGTACACACGCCACACAACAGTGTCCTTTCTTCTTTGCTGGTGCCTGCAGATATACATATAACTCACAGAGGCCGCCTAGCGGGTGGATAATGTAACACATTAACCAGTACACAATACCCTGACAATATAAAACTTGCTCTGAAAAACAAAACCTTTTAGACAACACGATTACTATTAATTACGGTGAACAAAACTTATTAAGAAAACAGAACGTGAATTAAACTTTATTTTATCCAAAACTCACAAGAACAAAGTCTTCCCTGGCCGAGAAAAAAATAAAAAAGAGCAAAATAAACACTTACTTTTTCCTCTAAAAGGGAAGACCGGAATGAGCCCCAAAATTGTTAGGTTTTAAAATGATGAAGTGTGTGTCCGAGCTAAGTTTTAAGATAAGAGTAGAAGAGTTATTTCTTGTTGTGCCTGCCGCACCTTAATACACTTACCGGTCCGGGCCCGATCGACCGGGAGAGACAAATACACACACACGCGCAGGCATGATGTCTGAAGATCTCTGTTTATTCTCAGCAAAGAGAGCACATTTAAACGGTGCTACGTCCCGAACATCAAAAGAACCAGTCATTAACATGTCAGTCATAGAGGACCCGGAGACAGACAGGTGAGAGGAGATACATTTGCATTCTCCTGATTAAACAAAAGGATTCTAGCAGACAAGAGCCATTTGGATGTCTCCTCGTCTGGATACAGGATATAGAAGGTGTTACCACAGAAGGCATAAGGGAGCACAGTGGGGGGTCTGATCTCAGAGCACAGGAATCTTCTTATTAGATTACATTGTCTTACTATATTATAAAACCTTACAGGGGTATTCCAGTGCATAACACGTGTTACAAAAAAAGAGCTTAACTATACTATAACAAAACAGGAGCTAGGCTAATCATAAGCTAAACTAAATATGAGTTAACTAGACCAGGAGATAAACATGACAAAGGAACCAGACTGAGACAGACTATTTATAACAAACGTAATTAGCTACCTCGGTTCAGGAATGCTCCCATGACATTTACATTTAGGCATTTGGCAGACGCTCTTATCCAGAGCGACTTACATTTTTATCTCATTATACATCTGAGCAGTTGAGGGTTAAGGGCCTTGCTTAAGGGCCCAACAGTGGCAACTTGGTGGTTGTGGGGTTTGAACCTGGGATCTTCCGAACCGTAGTCTAATGCCTTAACACTAGAAGCGCCGAGCAGCGGTCATTTGACCGCAAGGGGGTAAAAAAAAAATAATACTTCACACTCGATCAATTTCCAGGACCCTCCTTTCATGACTTTTCCTAGTTCTGTGAGCTTAATCACCCTGTATGCTTAAATTTTTAAAATCGCACCAGTAAAAGCCAGTATAAAGCTATTTTGCTCTTATTTACGTAAAATCGCTGACAGCTGCGCGGCGGCATGACGTTTCCTGTCTTTTCCAACCTGCGATTCTCATTTCTCTCAGCAGATGGCGCAAGGGATCGCGCATACTATTTATGCGTCATTCAGTGCGTATATGTAACTATCTCAGGTTTTATTTCATATATGCAGTTTATATATATATGCTTCCGTAAAATATCGACAATTCGCCATTCGTTCTGGCGTTGATAATCAGCGATATTTTATAAGGACATTTACGGAATTTCGCTTTACTTAATTTTATAAGGTTTTGAGAAAATTAATTAGTTTGTTCGTTCTGTTAGAAGCTTCCGTGAAATTATCTCTAAAACAATATTGTTTTACATATTACATATGTAATGACCCCTCCTGAGGATATAAAGCCTCATTATTGAATGTAAATAAATCAGATCTACCACAGCAGATAATAAACTATGCTATGTCATAACCGAAGCAAACACCACGATTATGCCTCGTTTCGTTCAGTGTTGCTAGGCAACGGACCACGCGCCTAATCGGCGGGAACGTGGTTCACTTGGCCGCGGTGTATTATAAACCTGCGAATTGTTTCACTGCTTATGCATAAAAGCGAGGGAAATGTGGAAGTGATGTGTGGCCACTGAATGAGAACTAAATCAAAGATTTCGGTAACTACACTGAGTGTAACATCTGCATAGTGACACTAAACAGCTGAACACCTTCACTTTTCTGTTTACCTCTGAGGAAAAAAAAAGCTGTATGTAACACCTTCCAACCACCTCTCATAGTCTATTGTTAGTTTTAATGATTTGGCTGAAACTAATTATCACTACATAAGTACCCCAACACCATTGATCATGAGTTTCAGCTGAAACTAATTCTATACATGCAACAGAAAATGTAGATGCAGATTCCAAATGTATAAAGATACATGCTATATACATATATTCCGCTTCAGCGTGTTTCTTTATCTTTCCATATATATACATACACTTTTCAAATAAAATCGCTATTTTATATTACTTGACCCTGAAGTTTAGTTTAGCACACAAAAACTGAAAAGTCCTTTCTGGTAAATCAACTGCATATGTAGTTTATTCACAACAATTCATTAATAAAATGAATATACATTGTACAGTACAAGGTAAACACGAGAAAGATTACAAAAAAAAACAAAAACAAATAATGTCTTCTTTATGCGTCGAGATGCTGAAATCCCTTGCATGTTGCCCCTCAATTTTGTGCTTCCATTTCAAGTGGAGAGATATTTGACCGACAGCTTAGAACAAAAGAACTGTAGGTGTGATCACAACCCCCTCCGAACGACCGTGCCATCAATCACTGACCACCTCAGAAGTTCCCTCCAATGTATGCTGATGTTTTGCAAGTATTTTTGCAAAACTATGGCACTCTCTTGAGAGGTGGTTGGAATGTGTTATTCATTCATTTATTCTATAGGGCACTAACTACACAGACCAAACTGTTACCTTATTTTATTCTTATACTCATCGCTGTGCTTGTTGTAACTGAAAAACGCCGCAACTGCTTCAGGGGAGGTGTGTGTGTGTGTGTGTGAGCGCGCGCGCGCGCTGCAGCCTGTGAATGAATACGCACAGCAGAGGGACAGAGACATGAGGGACATCTAATACCGTATTGTGTAGTGTCCCTTTTTCAGCGGATTTCTCTGCTACCGCAGATCAGTTTATCAACTTGTAATATATTGTGACGGGGGGCGGGGTTTTCGCTTGGGAACCATCATGCTTTGCGGGAGGGGCTGTTATGTGTTCACCCTGTTGGGAAAAGGTATTTGGGTTAGTGGCTTCAGCCAGGATATGTGTGATGTGTGTGTGTGTTGTTATGCTGCTGGTTACCCTGTGTGAGCCAAATAAAATACTCCCAGCCATTTGCATTGGGCAGCAAATTAAGCTCACTCGTCTCTCCACCATCCTTTCGGGCGTAAAAACGCTACAATTGGTGTCAGAAGTGGGATGGAGAGTCGCGAGTTAGAGCGCACCCCGGAGGAAATCCGGAGGATCCAAATAGGCCGCCGAGTGGCGGAGCAGCTGAGGAGGAAGAAGACCCTCCCTGACGGAGCCAGCGCGGGCAAGGAGCGGCAACCGGAGCGGAGCGGCGCGTTCCAGGTTCCGGCATTGGACCTCGGAGAGGATTCCTCCAGTGACACGGCGCCGACGCCGGAGCAAGCTACAGCTCCGTGTTCCGTCCGCCAGCGAAGCGACCTGCAGCTACGCCTGCCGGCCTACAACGGCGCCGGCGACCCCCACGCGTTCATCGCCCAGGTAGAGCTAGCCGCCAAATTCGCGGGCTGGTCCCCGGCGGAAACAGCTGTCCGGGTGGCCCTCTCGTTGGAGGGTGACGCGCTGCGGGCGTTGCAAGATCTCCGGGCTGATGAGCGGGGGGATTGGGTGAAGCTGCAGCAGTCGCTCTGTTTCCGCTTCGGCGCAGGGGATCGTAACGAGGCCGCGGGCGAGGAGTTGGCAACCCGCGTGCGGAGCGCCTCTGAGCCACTAGGGGCGTTCGCCATGGACCTGCGATCTCTCGCGCGCCAGGGCTATCCGGATTTCGGACACGGCCAGCAGGAGGAGCTAGCTCGTCGCGCGTTCCTTCGGGGAGTCCGGCCGTACCGGCTTCGCGAGCACCTCCGGTTAGCGGCACCGGCGTCCCTGTCCGAGGCGCTGCGCGAGGCCGAGCCCATCTTGGGTGAAAACCGCGGCGAGAGAGCCGAGCGATCTTCGGTGGCTCGCGGCCGCTGGGTAGGTGAACCTAGCCGGGGACAGGGCTACCCGTCACGGCTAGGCCTCGACCCAGCCTCCGAGTTTCCGCGACAACGCCGAGGCCAGGGACCGCCAGACCACCGCTGCAACATTCTCCGGCCGGAGGACAGCGTACCCCAGCAGCCGTTAAACTAGCTTCGGGGGGCGCCGAGGGGAAACCGCCTCCCACAGCCATCTTTGTTTCCCCAACTGCCGGATTTAACTTCTTTGTATATATACACTTTTCAAATAAAATCGCTATTACTTGACCCTGAAGTTTAGTTTAGCACACAAAAACTGAAAAGTCCTTTCTGGTAAATCAACTGCATATGTAGTTTATTCACAACAATTCATTAATAAAATGAATATACATTGTACAGTACAAGGTAAACACGAGAAAGATTACAAAAAAAAACAAAAACAAATAATGTCTTCTTTATGCGTCGAGATGCTGAAATCCCTTGCATGTTGCCCCTCAATTTTGTGCTTCCATTTCAAGTGGAGAGATATTTGACCGACAGCTTAGAACAAAAGAACTGTAGGTGTGATCACAACCCCCTCCGAACGACCGTGCCATCAATCACTGACCACCTCAGAAGTTCCCTCCAATGTATGCTGATGTTTTGCAAGTATTTTTGCAAAACTATGGCACTCTCTTGAGAGCTGGTTGGAATGTGTTATTCATTCATTTATTCTATACAAGGGCACTAACTACACAGACCAAACTGTTACCTTATTTTATTCTTATACTCATCGCTGTGCTTGTTGTAACTGAAAAACGCCGCAACTGCTTCAGGGGAGGTGTGTGTGTGTGTGTGTGTGAGCGCGCGCGCGCTGCAGCCTGTGAATGAATACGCACAGCAGAGGGACAGAGACATGAGGGACATCTAATACCGTATTGTGTAGTGTCCCTTTTTCAGCGGATTTCTCTGCTACCGCAGATCAGTTTATCAACTTGTAATATATTGTGACGGGGGGCGGGGTTTCGCTTGGGAACCATCATGCTTTGCGGGAGGGGCTGTTATGTGTTCACCCTGTTGGGAAAAGGTATTTGGTTTAGTGGCTTCAGCCAGGATATGTGTGATGTGGTGTGTGTTGTTATGCTGCTGGTTACTCTGTGTGAGTTAAATAAAATACTCCCAGCCATTTGCATTGGGCAGCAATTTAATTACTCGTCTCTCCACCATCCTTTCGGGCGTAAAAACGCTACAATTGGTGTCAGAAGTGGGATGGAGAGTCGCGAGTTAGAGCGCACCCCGGAGGAAATCCGGAGGATCCAAATAGGCCGCCGAGTGGCGGAGCAGCTGAGGAGGAAGAAGACCCTCCCTGACGGAGCCAGCGCGGGCAAGGAGCGGCAACCGGAGCGGAGCGGCGCGTTCCAGGTTCCGGCATTGGACCTCGGAGAGGATTCCTCCAGTGACACGGCGCCGACGCCGGAGCAAGCTACAGCTCCGTGTTCCGTCCGCCAGCGAAGCGACCTGCAGCTACGCCTGCCGGCCTACAACGGCGCCGGCGACCCCCACGCGTTCATCGCCCAGGTAGAGCTAGCCGCCAAATTCGCGGGCTGGTCCCCGGCGGAAACAGCTGTCCGGGTGGCCCTCTCGTTGGAGGGTGACGCGCTGCGGGCGTTGCAAGATCTCCGGGCTGATGAGCGGGGGGATTGGGTGAAGCTGCAGCAGTCGCTCTGTTTCCGCTTCGGCGCAGGGGATCGTAACGAGGCCGCGGGCGAGGAGTTGGCAACCCGCGTGCGGAGCGCCTCTGAGCCACTAGGGGCGTTCGCCATGGACCTGCGATCTCTCGCGCGCCAGGGCTATCCGGATTTCGGACACGGCCAGCAGGAGGAGCTAGCTCGTCGCGCGTTCCTTCGGGGAGTCCGGCCGTATCGGCTTCGCGAGCACCTCCGGTTAGCGGCACCGGCGTCCCTGTCCGAGGCGCTGCGCGAGGCAGAGCGCGCCGAGCCCATCTTGGGTGAACACCGCGGCGAGAGAGCCGAGCGATCTTCGGTGGCTCGCGGCCGCTGGGTAGGTGAACCTAGCCGGGGACAGGGCTACCCGTCACGGCTAGGCCTCGACCCAGCCTCCGAGTTTCCGCGACAACGCCGAGGCCAGGGACCGCCCGACCACCGCTGCAACGTTCTCCGGCCGGAGGACAGCGTACCCCAGCAGCCGTTAAACTAGCTTCGGGGGGCGCCGAGGGGAAACCGCCTCCCACAGCCATCTTTGTTTCCCCAACTGCCGGATTTAACTTCTTTGTATATATACACTTTTCAAATAAAATCGCTATTACTTGACCCTGAAGTTTAGTTTAGCACACAAAAACTGAAAAGTCCTTTCTGGTAAATCAACTGCATATGTAGTTTATTCACAACAATTCATTAATAAAATGAATATACATTGTACAGTACAAGGTAAACACGAGAAAGATTACAAAAAAAAACAAAAACAAATAATGTCTTCTTTATGCGTCGAGATGCTGAAATCCCTTGCATGTTGCCCCTCAATTTTGTGCTTCCATTTCAAGTGGAGAGATATTTGACCGACAGCTTAGAACAAAAGAACTGTAGGTGTGATCACAACCCCCTCCGAACGACCGTGCCATCAATCACTGACCACCTCAGAAGTTCCCTCCAAGGTATGCTGATGTTTTGCAAGTATTTTTGCAAAATTATGGCACTCTCTTGAGAGGTGGTTGGAATGTGTTATTCATTCATTTATTCTATACAAGGGCACTAACTACACAGATCAAACTGTTACCTTATTTTATTCTTATACTCATTGATGTGCTTGTTGTAACAGAAAAACGCTGCAACTGCTTCAGGGGAGGTGTGTGTGTGTGTGTGTGTGAGCGCGCGCGCGCAGCCTGTGAATGAATACGCACAGCAGAGGGACAGAGACATGAGGGACATCTAATACCTTATTGTGTAGTGTCCCTTTTTCAGCGGATTTCTCTGCTACCGCAGATCAGTTTATCAACTTGTAATATATTGTGACGGGGGGCGGGGTTTCGCTTGGGAACCATCATGCTTTGCGGGAGGGGCTGTTATGTGTTCACCCTGTTGGGAACAGGTATTTGGTTTAGTGGCTTCAGCCAGGATATGTGTGATGTGGTGTGTGTTGTTATGCTGCTGGTTACTCTGTGTGAGTCAAATAAAATACTCCCAGCCATTTGCATTGGGCAGCAATTTAATTACTCGTCTCTCCACCATCCTTTCGGGCGTAAAAACGCTACAATTGGTGTCAGAAGTGGGATGGAGAGTCGCGAGTTAGAGCGCACCCCGGAGGAAATCCGGAGGATCCAAATAGGCCGCCGAGTGGCGGAGCAGCTGAGGAGGAAGAAGACCCTCCCTGACGGAGCCAGCGCGGGCAAGGAGCGGCAACCGGAGCGGAGCGGCGCGTTCCAGGTTCCGGCATTGGACCTCGGAGAGGATTCCTCCAGTGACACGGCGCCGACGCCGGAGCAAGCTACAGCTCCGTGTTCCGTCCGCCAGCGGAGCGGCGCGTTCCAGGTTCCGGCATTGGACCTCGGAGAGGATTCCTCCAGTGACACGGCGCCGACGCCGGAGCAAGCTACAGCTCCGTGTTCCGTCCGCCAGCGAAGCGACCTGCAGCTACGCCTGCCGGCCTACAACGGCGCCGGCGACCCCCACGCGTTCATCGCCCAGGTAGAGCTAGCCGCCAAATTCGCGGGCTGGTCCTCGGCGGAAACAGCTGTCCGGGCGACCCTCTCGTTGGAGGGTGACGCGCTGCGGGCGTTGCAAGATCTCCGGGCTGATGAGCGGGGGGATTGGGTGAAGCTGCAGCAGTCGCTCTGTTTCCGCTTCGGCGCAGGGGATCGTAACGAGGCCGCGGGCGAGGAGTTGGCAACCCGCGTGCGGAGCGCCTCTGAGCCACTAGGGGCGTTCGCCATGGACCTGCGATCTCTCGCGCGCCAGGGCTATCCGGATTTCGGACACGGCCAGCAGGAGGAGCTAGCTCGTCGCGCATTCCTTCGGGGAGTCCGGCCGTATCGGCTTCGCGAGCACCTCCGGTTAGCGGCACCGGCGTCCCTGTCCGAGGCGCTGCGCGAGGCCGAGCGCACCGAGCCCATCTTGGGTGAACACCGCGGCGAGAGAGCCGAGCGATCTTCGGTGGCTCGCGGCCGCTGGGTAGGTGAACCTAGCCGGGGACAGGGCTACCCGTCACGGCTAGGCCTCGACCCAGCCTCCGAGTTTCCGCGACAACGCCGAGGCCAGGGACCGCCCGACCACCGCTGCAACGTTCTCCGGCCGGAGGACAGCGTACCCCAGCAGCCGTTAAACTAGCTTCGGGGGGCGCCGAGGGGAAACCGCCTCCCACAGCCATCTTTGTTTCCCCAACTGCCGGATTTAACTTCCGGTCGGGACGTGTCGGAAATCGCGCGGGGGTCTATGTGGACTGCGGCCTGGACAACGTTTCGCTGCGGGCGCTCGTGGACACCGGCTCTACAGTTTCGCTGCTGCGCGGGGGATTGTTGGAGCGTGGAGAGCGCGGTCGTGTGCTGCCGGACCCCGCCGTGAACATTCACACCGTGTCGGGGAGTTATCTGAGGATACGGGCCTGTCGCACGGTGCGAATACAAGTAGGTGCAATCATTCTTTTTCACCCATTCTTTGTGGCGGATATCGAGGATGATTGTATCTTGGGATTAGACATTTTGGAAAGGTGGGGTGCGGTACTGAATCTCGCGGACGGGACTCTGCGGGGTAGTTTCGGTTTAGCTAGGTTGCTAGTGCCCAAAGCGCAGCCGGACGGGTTAGTAGCACGCACCAGGGGGGCGGAACTTCCGGTGGACGCGCCGTGTAAACATCCGGTAGCTGTCCGAGCGAGAATAATGGCCGAGCTGATGCAGCGTAGCAGTGTGGGGCTAAATCAGACGCAGACCGACGCTGTGAAGTCCCTTTTGCACGAGTTCGCAGATATTTTCGCAGTGGATGAGCGCGAGTGCACGCATACCGATTTGGTGCAGCACAACATCGATACAGGTAACGCCGCTCCTGTTCGGTTACATCCGAGACGCCTCCCGTTAGCTAAACGAGCTATAGCCGAGCAGCAGCTGCGTGAGATGGCCGACTCGGGCGTTATAGAGCCAGCATCCGGACCGTGGTCTTCACCCGTTGTACTTGTGCGTAAGAAGGACGAATCGTGGCGGTTTTGTGTGGACTACCGGCGGTTAAACGAGGTGACGCGTAAAGATTCTTATCCGTTGCCGCGAATAGATGATGCGTTGGAACACGTTGCGGGCTCGGCGTGGTTTAGCTCGTTGGATCTGCGTAGCGGGTACTGGCAAGTAGAGCTCGCCCCGGAAGCACGACCCAAAACCGCGTTTTCTATCGGACAAGGGCTATGGCAATTTCGGCGCATGCCGTTCGGCCTCTGCAACGCTCCCGCTACGTTCGAACGGTTGATGGAGAGAGTATTGGCAGAGATCCCTCGCAACCGTTGTGTCGTCTACTTAGACGATTTATTGGTGCACGGCAAGGATTTTGCGGTCGCGCTAGCTAACCTACGGGAGGTGTTTCTAGCTATCCGGCGGGCGAATTTGCGGCTCAATCCCAAAAAGTGCCAGTTGTTGCGGCAAGAAACTGTCTTTCTGGGACACGTCATTAGCGCTCGAGGGATTGCCACCGATCCAGCCAAAATTGCCGCGGTACAGAATTGGCCTGAGCCGTCGAATGTGTCGCAGCTGCGCACTTTTCTCGGGTTAGCGTCGTACTATCGCCGGTTCGTGAGGGATTTTGCTACGATCGCCAGCCCGCTGCACGCGCTCACGAGAAAGAACCAGCCGTTTCGCTGGGACAGGGAGCACGCGCGTGCGTTTACTCGGTTACGGGAAGCTCTGGTTACGTCGCCCGTTCTCGAGTATCCTGATATAGCTCGTACGTTTATTCTCGACACGGACGCGAGCGATGTAGGGCTGGGGGCCGTCCTGTCTCAGGTTGCCGGGGGCGAAGAGCGTGTTGTCGCTTACTTCAGCCGCGCGTTGTCTGGCCCGGAGAAGAATTACTGCGTCACGCGGCGCGAGCTGCTAGCGGTCGTCGCGGCCCTTAAGCATTTTAGGCCGTATTTATACGGGCAATCCTTCTTGCTGCGGACCGATCACGCTTCGCTAGTGTGGCTGCTTAGTTTTAAAGAGCCCGAGGGCCAGTTAGCGCGGTGGCTCGAGCGGTTGCAGGACTATCACTTCACCGTTCAGCACCGAGCGGGAAAATTGCATGCTAACGCCGATGCGTTATCCCGCCGGCCGTGCAGCAAAGAGCGTTGTCGACACTGCGAGCGGGTTGAAGAGCGTGTGGGTGGTCACGACAGCGAACACACCCCGACCCCCGTGAACCAGAACATTCTCCCTGCGCAGTCTTCCGAAGCCCCCGTCGGTAATCGGCCGTCCGAGCCGGCGTGCAGCCGAGTCACTGCGGCACCTAAACCATCGCCGGTGGTCGTTTCGCCTGTGCCACAGATGGACTGCGAGCAGCTAATGGTCGAACAGGAGAAGGACCCGGCGCTGCAGCGGGTAGTAGGTTGGGTTAATGCGGGCCAGAGACCGGATTAGGCCGCCATCGCCCACCTGGGACCAGAAGAAAAAGCTCTCCACTCGCAGTTTCACCGACTAGCGTTGCGGGGGGGCTTACTCTACCGCCAGTGGGAACGGCCGTGTGGCGCTGGCGAATCTTTTCAGCTGCTGGTGCCGCGGACTTTGCGGGCATGTGTGCTGGGGATGGTTCATGGGCACGCAGGTTCGGGACACTTTGGGGTAACTAAGACACTGCGGCGGTTGCGTGCTCGGTTCTACTGGCCGGGTTGTCATACTGATAGCGAACTTTTTGTTCACAGATGCGATGTCTGCACGGCAAAGAAGGGCCCTACCCAGCGCTCACGAGCACCCTTGCAAGACTTTCGGGTGGGGGCGCCCATGGAACGTATGGGCGTGGACATTCTGGGGCCGTTTCCCGTCTCTGATCGCGGGAATCGTTATGTGCTGGTGGCCATGGATTATTTTACGAAGTGGCCAGAGGCGTTCGCTGTTCCAGATCAGAGCGCTTCCACCATGGCTCGAGTGCTGGTGGATGAGGTGTTCAGCCGATTCGGCGTCCCGGAGCAGTTGCACAGCGATCAGGGGCGTAACTTCGAGGCGGAGGTGTTTGCGGCGGTGTGCGAGCGCCTCGGAGTAAAAAAGACCCGCACCACGCCCCTGCATCCACAAAGTGACGGCCTCGTGGAACGGTTCAATCGAACACTCACCACCCAACTCGCCGTGCTTACCAGCGACCGGCAAAAAGATTGGGACGAGCATTTGCCTCTCGTGCTTTGGGCGTATCGTACGGCGGTGCAGGAGTCCTCGCAGCTGACGCCAGCTGCGTTGATGTTCGGTCGCGAGTTGCGCACGCCTGTGGATCTAGTGTTCGGGTCCCCTCCACAAGTGGATTTACCCACGAAACCAGGTGTGGAGTATTTTTGTTCATTAAAAGACAAACTGTTCCGTGTCCACGAATTGGCGCGTAGACACTTGGCGGACGCCGGGGTTAAGCAGCGCCGTGTGTACGATACGCACAGCCGGGGACGAGACTTTGCTGCTGGGGAGCAAGTTTGGGTGTATTCCCCCGGAAGGAAAAGGGGGCTCTCACCTAAGCTTATGTCGCACTGGGTGGGCCCCTGCACGGTCGTCGCACAGCTCTCTGACGTGGTCTACCGGGTGCGGTTGGCGGGGCGGTCGCGACTGGTCGTGCTCCACCGGGATCGTCTGGCTCCTTATCAGCCCCACGCCAGGGCATCGTCGGATGCTGTGGAGGCCAGTCCGCCTCAGGAGGAGGGCGACGGGCCCTCTTTCTCCGCAACCAGACTCCGGCGTTCCCAACGCCGGCGCCGACCACCGTCACGTCTGTTGGACTGAGCCATGGTGACCGGGGACGGTCACAGCTCGGGTGGGGGCAGTGTGACGGGGGGCGGGGTTTCGCTTGGGAACCATCATGCTTTGCGGGAGGGGCTGTTATGTGTTCACCCTGTTGGGAAAAGGTATTTGGTTTAGTGGCTTCAGCCAGGATATGTGTGATGTGGTGTGTGTTGTTATGCTGCTGGTTACCCTGTGTGAGCCAAATAAAATACTCCCAGCCATTTGCATTGGGCAGCAAATTAATTACTCGTCTCTCCACCATCCTTTCGGGCGTAAAACCGCTACAATATTAATTTTAGGAATATATTAACATGTGCAGACATTTAGTTGATGGGGCGCTGCCCCTCTTGCCCCTGAATAGAGCCAGCCTCGATTACACACACATACACACACACATAGAGATAGATAGATAGATAGATAGATAGCATGTATCTTTATACATTTGAAATCTGCATCTACATTTTCTGTTGCATGTATAGAATTAGTTTCAGCTGAAACTCATGATCAATTGTGTTGGGGTACTTATGTAGTGATAATTAGTTTCAGCCAAATCATTAAAACTAACAATAGACTATAAGAGGTGGTTGGAAGGTGTTACTCTGAATATAAACAAACTAAATACAGCTTTTTTTCTCAGAGGTAAACAGAAAAGTGAAGTTTTTTAGCTGTTTAGTGTCACTATGTCATAACCAGTGAAACAACGTGGACTCATCGCTGTGCTTGTTGTAACTGAAAAAACGCTGCAACTACTTCAAAGTCTTTCCTCTCCGTGACCGCTGAAATCCGACACGACACCACGTTAGGCTACGTCTTGACTCATTTGCATATCGACGGTCATTAGATGTTGACCGAGGGCTCAGGGGAGGTGTGTGTGTGTGTGTGTGTGTGTGCGCGCGCCTACTTCGTGTACTTTTATAAACATATAAACAAACAAAATACAGCTTTTTTTTTCTCAGAGGTAAACGGAAAAGTGAAGGTGTTCAGCTTTTTAGTGTCACTATGCAGATGTTACACTCAGTGTAGTTACTGAAATCTTTGGTTTAGTTCTCATTCAGTGGCCACACATCACCTCCACATTTCCCTCGCTTTTATTACATGAACATAAGCAGTGAAACATCCCGCAGGTTTATAATACACCGCGGCAAAATGAACCGATTAGGCACGTGGTCCGTTGCCTAGCAACACTGAACGAAACGAGGCATAATCGTGATGTTTGCTTCGGTTATGACATAGCATAGTTTATTATCTGCTGTGGTAGATCTGATTTATTCAAATTTAATATTGTTTTAGCGATAAATTCACAGAAGCGAGTTCAGAACTAAATCGCTGCTCCTGCTCCATCCGAGACGTTCAGAAGCTTAAAATAAAATGAACAAACTAATAAATCTTTTTTTCATACGATATAAAATTAAGTAGAGCTTTCCTTTTTGTTATAGTACGAAGCCCCTAGATGGACAAAGGAGAAGAAAAAACGGCAGAAAAAAAGTCAAAAACTTTGGGTTATAATTCCAAACATGACTTGTTTTTTTCCTCTGACTTGTTTTTTTCCCTCTTCCTTTGTCCCCTTAGAGACTCTGTAGTAGGTTTTCTCAGTTGAATATGAAAAAAAGATACCGCTGATTATCAACGCGGGAATGAATGGCGCATTGTCCAAGTGCAAGTTGATCTTGGAGCTAAACTATTTGCTTTGGGTGAAAGCGCCATCTAGCGATCATTGTGTGTCAGCAGCAGCTTCCTATTCAAAACAATAAAACGTTTTTAGTAGGTGACACTGGCGCGTAAAAAAGTTAGGCCGGATGCACTGTATATAAAAAAATTTTTATACTACATGTGTAACACAAGCATGTTTTGTCCAAGAAATTCCATACATCATAAAAAGAACAGATAACACAAGGCAAAATGTAAACACAGACAAATACATTTCAGCACACAAATTGGGGCGTGTTTAAGGAAAACCCCTTCAAAATACACCCGCCTTGACACTGACATCTTTTGACACTGAAGTACTGTAAGCTGTTTAAGCCTTTAAAGTCCTCATGTAAGAGTTTTTGTGGTTACAGTATTTAAAGGACAGTGCTGCGTAACTTACCAGGCAAAATACAGATTGTTTATGTCACTGCTGCATGTATTTCTTCTCTTTGTGGTTGCTGTGGCGAGCAACTTCTGTACCACTATGATGTTATTATGATTTTTATGCACATGGAAAAGATGGCGTCATGTCAGAGACAGCATGTATGAATGTATGACTCAATTAATGTAGGAGGATAGAACGGTATAACAAAACATATAAAACACGGCAACCATTTAAAATTTAAAGACAGGGCACATTTAAAAAGATGATTTATTACCCAAGGGTGGACAAGGGAGCTAATTGTTGTATAGACATTAACACACAATCATAGGAATACAATAAACACAAATGCTCTCGAAATTACTTGTCCGGTAAATTATTCAGCAATGTTAAATTAAACCAGAATGAATCTGGAACCTTTATAGGGAATATTTATATAGAAAAGCTTATAGAAATGTACAATACCCTAAAAAAAACTTTGACCATTTTGCTCTTTTTTTTATAAAACACACATTTAAAGACATGATAAACGTTAGTTTATATTGAACCTACTAAAGTGAAAGTATAAGCAGGGCTTATACTTGAAAGCATAACTGTAGGCGATTTCTGTAGGGCTTTTATTATGAGTTGTTTTATGACTAATTGCACGTGAAAGACTGAAGAAAGGTCATACAATTCTCTAGAGAAATAATTCATACACAGTTGATTTAAAGTTTAAATTCTGTTGATGTCTCTGTGGGGTCCAAATATCTAAAAACACTAGTGCCTCCATTTTCCATTTTAATAGAACAAATTATATTGCACAACATCTTAGTTTCATAATATTTACTACATCACATTTTTGTTTAATGACGATGTACAGTCAAATAGGCATGGACTCTACTGTAATTCCACTTAATTCAATTCAATTTCATCTGCATAGCACTTTTAACATGGACACTGTCGCAAAGCAGCTTTACATAAATAAAAATTCAAGAAATTTAAATAAAGCTTATCAGTTTGTCCCTAATGAGTAAGTCGGAGTCAGTGAAGTCAAAGGAAAAACCCTTAGAGTTGCCATAAGGAAGGAAACTTGAGAAAAACCAAACTCAAAAGGGAACCCATCCTCCGTGTGGATGATAAGTTAAGCCTTATGATCTGTTTTAGATTAAACCGTTCAGAATGTTGCCTGAACACACAATTTGATTGAAGAGATTAGACACGAAGAAATTCTGACCTTTGGTTAAAAGCAATTAATATTAAAATTAAACCTTTTCTTATAATTAAATAGGTATTTAGCTATAATCCAAATCCTAAATATGAATTTACTTTATCAAATAGGGTCAAGTACGTTTGGACAGTTTTTTCCATCTTAAACCATAAATGAAATCATAATATAAAAACAGCATTTATTTGAGTTATCTTTGTGCAACTTTAAATGTTTTTGATGATTTGAATAACTTAAGTGTGACAAATATAAAATAAATAAATAAATCAGAAAGGAGCAGAAACTTTTTCCAGCACTGTGTATAGTAATTGATTATTAATTTCATTAATAAAGACAGTGTGTTCCTGCACATTGTGGGCATCAATCATGAACAACTGAATGGATTACCACAATTCTCAACAGCAGCTTTACTACACTTAAACTAGACAGTATACGATATTACTGTCTAGTTTAAGTGTAGTAAAGCTGCTGTTGAGAATTGTGGTTATCCATTCATTTGTGTATTTACTGTAGGCCTAATATGAAACTACTCTACTGCTCAACTAAATTAGAATTACAGAGTAAAACATGGCTTGAAAGCATGTAGTTACAGTCAATAAAATTTACATTTAGCAGACACTCTTATCCAGAGCGACTTACATTTTTGTATCTCATTACACATCCGAGCAATTGAGGGTTAAGGGCCTTGCTCAAGGGCCCAACAGTGGCAACTTGGTGGTTGTGGGGTTTGAACCTGGGATCTTCCGAACCGTAGTCCAACGCCTTAACCACTGAGCTACCCCTGGCCTTTATGTGATATGTGATGATGATAAGGAGTGCGATAAATTAAGCATTAATTAACCAGACAGTTTGCAAAGCTGATTTGTTGGAAGCAGAAAAAGTTGGTAATTGTAAAGATTTTATTGAAAAGTCTTTTGCCAAAATGATTACTGGTCAGAACAGACTCACTGTGACATTTTCTGGACTGGAAAAAAATGATTTGAAATTATTTAAAAATGCAAAATTGTAAAGATATTGCAACATGAATTTGACATGGTTAAGGACATATTTCAGATCCCTAATTTAAATTTTTAATTTAATTTTAGCAGAAATTTTTACAGGTTTTATGCTTCTAGAAGCTTACACCAATTTTAGTATCAATACTGAAATATATTATTGTATAATTACCATTTTAAATTATTTGTGTTTGAAGCCAGACGGTATAACACTAAAAAATGACCATTTTGGGGGGCACATACTATAGAAAATCATCTCTTCAAAATTAGGTCACTTTCATGTTCCATAAAGTTCAGAATTAGCTTCTTTGGCACACAAATATTCAGTATTATATTTACTGTATATATAAAGATACATTGGCACGTATACAAATACACACATTTTGGCCGAAAAATTTCCACACACCCAACTGTAACTCACTTAGTGTGTGTTTTTTTATTGTTTTTTGTTTTTTTGTGTCAGTGAAGTCATTGTGCTGATGCCAAGTAAGTGGCTGTTTGAATTCCTGATGTTTGATGTTACATCTGAGTCTACGTAGAGTCTTCCTGTTTTTCTATTTCGAAGAAGACAAGCTTGCTTTTCAAAGAAACCATGAAAGTGTCATAATGAAAGCGGTCTCTCAACAGATACCTCCCAAAGAGACGTTTCAACAATGCACACTTCAACAGTTCTGCTTCGGCGAATTACCTTACAATGAGCATTAAATTAGTTTTTAAGACTTTGAATTTGGTATTCTTTAACATCAAGCTCCACCTGGGGCAGAAAATCAAACCAAAATCTTCATGTTTCTTGGAGGAAGGTTAACAAGGAGGAAGTTTCAACAAGTTTCAGCAGTTGACCAGGCCTCAGGAATTAACTCGAATTAATCTCAAACCTCCTGTGGCAAAAAACTGAAGACAGGATAATTTGTGCGAGCTGGTAGGTATGAAATTCTTTTCCTTAAAATTTTTTTATTTTAAATATGAAAAGGAGATAACACAGATATGTTCAAATTCATAATACAGTTTATCATATAGCCAGGGATTTTTTTTTTCTAACTTGATGTAATAAATAACACTTTATAAGACACACACAATTGAAATATTTGGAAAATAAAATTTCCACACTTTTCTTGTTATTTTTATGTTTTAAATCAAGTTTGGTGAAGTTACCATAAATGGTCCCCCACCCACATAGGGTATCATTTTTATATAGGAACCTTTTAGAGGTTATTGGGGGGAAAGAATTCCCACAAAGTTAAAAGTTATTTAAACAGAAAATGTTCAAAAATACTTATTTTTTAAAAATATGTTTTTCTTCTTAAGGTATGTGTTCTTACTTAACAAATATTATACCCATATCAAAGTATAGCCAGTCCAGTTCAAATCAGTCACTTAAACAACCATGAAACCAGAAAAGACTTTTTGTGATGTGTTTTCTTCTTAATGTCTTAACCACTACTACATAGAACATTTTTTAAGAGTAAAGTTTTGAATTTATCAAATGTGGCTTTTTGCCAGACTCTTTGTCGTTATGCGCATTTTCGCTTCATACTGTAAACCCTGGGGTTAATGAAGAGCGATAGGGACATCATAAAAAAAATATTTAGTTCTGGCTTTAATATATATTTAATAATAAGTCTGTTTTTTGGCTCAGAATTCTGACTTTTTCCCTCCATATTATAATTTCACCCCCCCCCCAATCAGAAAGGATTTTTTTTTTTTTTTTCTAATCGTATGACGTACATACGTACATACGTGTTTACGTAATCTGGCGGAAATACACCGTGTTCGAACTCATCGTACCCGTACATCATATCATTTGTTTGAAGCCTTTTTTATAATGGTAAACTACTAAAATTTTTAATATTTTATTTTTAACCACTTACATCTATATGTAATGTTAACTGTTTAACTTGCGTGTCTAGTTCAGTTTACATTCATCGTCAATTGTGCCGACCACTCGTTAGCCATGTTAGTATTAGCTGTGCATTTTGAGTTTTGATAGTTTTCTTTTTTTAGATTTTACATAGAAGCCGTGCGCCATAAATCAAAAGTACCAGTCAGTATCTGGTGTGGCCACCAGCTGCTTGAAGTACTGCAGTGCATCTCATCCTCATGGACTGCCTATTGCGAACAGTCTGAGCACTGATGGAGGGATTGTGTGTTCCTGGTGTGACTCGGGCAGTTGTTGTGTCCATCCTGTACCTGTCACGCAGGTGTGATATTCGGATATACCAATCCTGTGCAGGTGTTGTTACACGTGGTCTTCCACTGCGAGGATGATCAGCTGTCCTTCCTGTCTCCCTGTAGCGCCGTCTTAGGCGTCTCACAGTGCGGAAGTGGCGATTTATCGCCCTAGCCACATCAGCAGTCCTCATGCCTCCCTGCAGCATGCCTAATGCACGTTCACGCAGATGAGCAGGAACCCTGGGCATCTTTCTTTGGGTGTTTTTCACAGTCGGTAGACAAGTCTCTTTAGTGTCCTGCGTTTTTAGAACTGTGACCTTAAATGCCTACTTTCTGTAAGCTGTTAAGGTCTTAACGACCATTCCACAGGTGCATGTTAATTAATTGATTATGGTTAATTGAACATGCATGGAAAACATTGTTTAAACCCTTTACAATGAAGATCTGTAAAGTTATTTGGATTTTTACAACATAATTGTTGAAATACACAGTCCTGAAAAAGGAACGTTTCTTTTTTTGCTGAGTATGTATGGATTAATGCAGGTGTAATTACAGTAGCTAGTAAATGCTTTAAATGATCAACTAAGCTGAGACGTGTAGTAATTGACACTACTGATTAATTACTAATTGGTGTTAATTAACGAGGGAAATAATGTTAGCTTAGGTTCCAACCAATGTGTACTACTACCACTACTACTACTATTACTTTTAATAATAATAACAATGCTGTCGATGCTCTAGGGCTGTCTGCTGTCACTTCTCCGAGCCTCAGACTCTACTTCATCGCAAGAGATGCAGGTACAGTATTTCTGCAGCTTTTTTATTAAATACATTTTTATTTACAGTATGTAGAACGTGCCCTTATTCAAAATGACGTAAAGAAGTTGTTTGTCGTCTCTATCAAACACATCCTCATTAGGGTTCAATACTGTAGGTCGGGGACTCAGGGTAGCTAAATTGTTATTCTGTTTAAATTTAACAATTACAATGAAATTAATGATTATTTCCATGTTTGATTTGAAGCTTTTTTCCCCTTCAATGTTTTGTAGCTTTCTGTTCAGTGTGTGGACGACCAAGTGGGATTAAATGCAACGGTGGTTTACGGACATCGTGAATTCCCAATGTCGATGTTGCTGGAAGTAAGTTCCTTCTGTAATCAGTTCTCTCTCTTGTTAAAGTCACTAGTTACCAAGTGCATTTTGGGTATTAATCAGTGATAAAGTTTATATCACAAAAAAGTGATTAGTGCTGTGATAATTTTAGTCTTTTTAATCACAGTCATAGTCTTTGATTAATCACGATTGTAAAATACTCAGATTACTTTTTTACGTATTAGAAACGTGCAATATTGGAATTAAGAAATGTATGACAAAGTGGGTTAGAGGAAACAGATGAAGCAGTTGTTTTTTTTTTTATCTCAAACCAACATTTAACGAGTGTTAAATTAAAACCTCTCAATCTGGTGGCTCAGTGGTAGGTGTTTCGCCAAACCCAAGCCAATGGATGCAGTGCCGGTCCCAAGCCCGTGTAAAATGGGAGGGTTGCATCAGGAAGGGCATCCGGCATAAAAACCTGTGCCAAGCTTGTGTGCGGACCGGATGGTCCGCTTTGTTGACCTCTTGCCGGGAGCAGCCCGACAAAATATACTGAACAAAAATATAAACACAACACTTTTGTTTTTGCTCTCATTTTTTATGAGATGAACTCAAAGATCTGAAACATTTTCTACATACACAAAATAACCATATCTTTCAAATATTGTTTACAAATCTGTCAAAATCTGTGAGAGTGAGCACTTCTCCTTTGCTGAGATAATCCATCCCACCTCACAGGTGTGCCATATCAAGATGCTGATTAGACAGCATGATTATTGCACAGGTGTGCCTTAGACTGGCCACCTGTAAAAGGCCACTTTGAAAGGTTCAGTTGAATCACACAGCACAATGCCACAGATGTCGCAAGTTTTGAGGGAGCGTGCAATTGGCATGCTGACAGCAGGAATGTCCACCAGATCTGTTGCTCGTTAATTGAATGTTCATTTCTCTACCATAAGCCGTCTCCAAAGGTGTTTCAGAGAATTTGGCAGTACATCCAACCAGCCTCACAACCGCAGAGGACGTGTAACCACACCAGCCCAGGACCTCCACATCCAGCATGTTCACCTCCAAGATCGTCTGAGACCAGCCACTCGGACAGCTGCTGAAACAATCGGAGTGCATAACCAAAGAATTTCTGCACAAACTGTCAGAAACAGTCTCAGGGAAGCTTATCTGCATGCTCGTCATCCTCATTGGGGTCTCGACTCCAGTTCTTCATCGTAACAGATTTTGACAGATTTGTGAACAATATTTGAGAGATATGGTTATTTTGTTTATGTAGAAAACTTTTCAGATCTTTGAGTTCATCTCATTAAAAATGGGAGCAAAAACAAAAGTGTTGCGTTTATATTTTTGTTCAGTATAGTATATTTAACTATTTGTTGTTGGTCTCTCGATGGGACCGTCGCTGCATGCAGTGGCCGGGTAATATGGGGCGTGGCAACTCACCGAGAGTGGAGCTCGAATTCGGATTCTCGGGTTCGAAAAATCAACAACCTAGAGCCTGAGCGGTCTGAGCCACCAGTACCACAGATTGCATTTAATGTTTTCTTATAAAAATAGTTTCGCTTGAAGGTAGCTCGAGCACACAACTTTGTTTTTATCCAAAACATCTAAAAGCTTTTTATAATGAAACACACCTAGTGATGTTTCCTCAGTCATCTTATTATCCTTGTTAAAAGTGCCATTATCACACACAGCCAGGTAACTGTGTTGCGATTATGAAAAGCCATTAGGGTCAAACTTTGTCATATGATTAATTTGGGGTAAAAAAATAATAATGCGTTCAAATTTCACATGCGTCAACGCGTCAATATTGACAGCCCTAAAAGTGATATAAGGGTAAGATTTTCTTCCTAATTCAGTCAAGCTGACATCCACCAGACAAGTCTGCCTTATCATACAACAACCAAACACCATGCATAAGAAGGAAACATGAGAGAGAGAAGGAGAGAGAGAGAGAGAGAGAGAGAGAGCTACCCTTTATGTCAAGAGATCACAACTATATTTGCTTCCTTGGCTTTTGGGTGATGTGATTGTGGCATCATCAGGAATCAAATTTTTTATTTTCTGATGATGGGGCAAACACTTTTTCTGTTGATCCAAATTTACCAAATAGGAAAAATACCTGCATTAAAAAAAGTGTTTATATCATCCATAAGTAAAATGAAACCTACAATTACTTTTAACAATTACTAACATGACCCTTTTGTAATTAATATTATATTCATCCTTTATGTCTTAACAAATGCTTAATTAACACATTATCAATGTCAATTCAGGGTTATAACTTTCTAAATGAATGAACAACAGACTCAGAAGATTAAACATAACCATTTAAACTATTTACTTTGTTTGTTTTATAATTCAGATGGAAGATGACCATGAAACCAGCGATGGAGAAGAAATCATCACCATTTAACAAAGTGTAAACTGTTACAACAGTACTACTGTATGTAATAGTATAATGCTACTGGTTTGCATGGCATTTGTGGAAAGATTATGAGATTATGAATGACAGTATTGTATAACTCTGGATTTAGTTTACCTTGGAAGTAGGAAGATGAAAACCAAACGATGTTTCCAAGCAACATGCTAGCCGGGCCTAAGCTCTTTTGGGCAGTGGTACAGTAGCTGATTGAATTAAGGAGAAAAGGTTACTGATCAGAAGGTTGTAGGTTCAAACCTCCCAGCTCCAGCAAGGTTGCCAGTGCTCGCCCCCATTGAGCCAGGCCCTCAACTCAGTGTGCCTCAGAGGTACTGTATCATGTCTGTGAGGGCCTTTGCAGCCCAAATAAATGAGGGGACGTAGAACAGCAAACTTTCACCCAAATGACAATTTTAATAAATCAAAAATTGCACTTTTAACTTAAAAGGCACAATATTCATCTTTTAAATCAAATAAACTATTAAAAAGGTCAAAAGAATCAAAGTTAAATTCAAACCAATAAACTCAGAAGAACTTAACTGAATCCAACAAACCACAGCAGAAAGAACTTTAAACCAAACTAAACATGAAAACAACTACCCTCAATCCCCCCTTGACAATACAATGGGACCACATTTATAGGGATGGACCAGTCCATTTTAAACACATAGGGGAACCACAACATCACAACAAACTAAACAACCAAACAAACAAACATAGGGCAGTTAAATAACTAATATCAACTAAACAGATATTGAAAAAGCAAAACAACTAGAAAAAGAAAGAATCAAACCCATATACATATAGATACACACACAAACATAAAATGGCAGACAGCCATTCCCACCCACAGTTAGTCTACAGGTTGGTAGGGCCGGTGGAACCATAGTTGCAGTTGATGCAACATGCCAGACCTTAGTAGACGACGGACCACTATGAGAGCTCAGCGCAGTAGTTCCAGCCATTCACACCTCCACGGTAACTTAAACTCAAGGAAAAATAATATTAACTCAAAATAAACAGTACAACAAATTAGGATGTGTGCACCCCACCCAAATATGATGCACTTATAAATAAATATCTAAATGAAATGGGGTTGGTGTCTTATTGTTTAATATAAATAAAATACCAAAGTAAGTAACTAAACAAATGCAGTGAATGGGAATATGCATATGTTTAAGTAGATCTGTGTGTGAATGCTTGCACATATTACCCTTCAATGTGTGGCTGATGGCGGGCCATCACACACTCCCCCTCTTTGGGAATGTCACCAACATACCGGGAAAGATAATCTGCAGTCCAATTTTCTTTACCAGGAACATGTTGGATTGTGAAGCGGAAAGGCTGCATGGCCAGGTACCAACAGGTTATTCGGCTGTTGGTCTCCTTCATCCTTTGAAGCCACTGCAAAGCCTTGTGATCCGTCTCTAGGGTAAATTATTTTCCCAAGAGATATTATCTCAGAGAGTCTAAAGCCCACTTTATAGCCAAACATTCTTTTTCCACAATTGAATAACGAACCTCCCTGGGGAAAAGCTTGCAGCTAAGAAAAACAATGGGGTGATGTGCACAAGAAGAACTTTGTAATAATACAGCTCCTACATCCCGGTCAGAAGCATCTGACTAAAGGGTGAACGTTTGATTAAAATCAGGGTTATGCAACAGTGAATTCTCACTCAAGGCAGTTCGGATGTCTAGAAAGGCCTCTTCTGCTTTTTTTGACCACCGAATTTGGTTTAGGAATATGGAATCCACCATATCAGCCAGAATTGCAGCTCTGCCAGCAAAATGGGAAATAAACTTGCTGTAGAATCCTTCCATGCCCAAAAATGAGCGTAGTTCCGTTTGAGTCCAAGGCAAAGGACACTCTTCAATAGCCTGGACTTTGCTCACCTGCAGTTTGATTAGTCGACCACCAATTATAAATCCTATGTACTCAGTCTCAGTCTTCCCGATTGCACACGTTCGTGGATTAACAGTTAAACCTTTCTGAAGAAATTGAAATACTTCCTGGAGATGTTGCAGTTGTTGCTCCCATGAGTCACTGTAAATTACAATATCATCTAGATAAGCGTCCACAAAAGGTAGCCCTTGCAGCACATGGTCCATGAGTCTTTGGAAACTGGCAGGTGCCCCATGCAGCCCAAAGGGAAGAACCCGAAAATGAAATAAACCCCAAGGGGTCTTGAATGCTGTTAGCTCTCTGGACCGACAGGTTAATGGGATTTGCCAATAACCTTTTGAAAGGTCAAGTGTTGTCAAAAACTTAGCCTGGCCTAAGCGTTCAGTGAGGTCATCTATGCGAGGAGTTGGATAGGCATCAAATTTTGTTACAGAGTTGAGGTAGCGGAAGTCAATGCAAAATCTGATTGTAAGATCCTTTTTTGGGACAAGGACTATAGGGTGGCACCATTCACTTTTAGATGGTTCTATGATGCCTTGCTGCAACATCAAGTGGACTTCCTCCTTTAGCAACTCTTGGAGCCGCTCAGGGACCCGGTAGCTCATTCTTCTCACAACAGCATCAGGTTTCAACACAATATCATGTTCTATTAGAGTGGTGAACCCAGGATATTCTGAGAACACTTCCGGCGAGCAAAGAGCCCTCACCTCAAGCTGACGCTGCATTGGTAGGTGATTCAGGCTAAGGTCTCCCGGAACAGGCTGGGGCAAGTATTGATCATCACCTTCCTCTTCTTCCACCTTCCTGATCATTAAGCTCGTTGTGATTCCTTCTGAGCGAGGGACCCACCGCTTAAGGAGGTTGATGTGTAGCGTTCGTGTAGAGCAACCCTGGCCCGGCAGTGCAATCTCGTAGGTCGTACGCCCAAGTTTCTTTTTAACTTCAAAGGGGCCTTGCCATTTTGCCAACAATTTGCTTTCGTTACTTGGCAACATCACCAACACCTGTTGACCAGGTTCAAAACTTCGCTCACGGGCGGATTTATCATACCAGGCCTTCTGGTGGGTTTGAGCTTGTGCCAAGTGAGATTGGACCAGCGTTGTCATCTTGTCCAAGCGTTCTCGCATCTGTATTACATAAGACACTATGTTCAAAGGGTCATTCTTTTTCCAGTCCCCCTCCCATATCTCTCGAAGTAGAGAAAGAGGGCCCCTTACCTCACGTCCGTATAACAATTCAAAGGGCGAAAACCCAGTAGATGATTGTGGCACTTCTCTGTATGCAAACAAAAGATAAGGGAGCCATTGGTCCCAATCTTTACCTGTGTCACAGATGAATTTACGAAGCATTTGTTTGAGGGTCTGATTAAATCTTTCAGTCCATCTGTCTGAGGATGGTAAGGAGTGGTCCTCAGACTCCTAATGCCCAACAATCTGTATACTTGCTTCAAAAGAGTTGACATAAAGTTAGTCCCTTGATCAGTCAAAATCTCACAAGGAAATCCAACTCTAGAGAACAGTTGCACTAGACAGGTAGCTACATACTTTGCCTTGATGGATTTCAATGGAAACACTTCTGGATATCGTGTAGCATAGTCAGTTATAACAAGCATAAATCTATTACCTGAGCGACTTCGTTCCACAGGGCCAACAACATCCATCCCCAGCCTTTCAAAAGGAGTACCTATAATGGGAAGAGGTTGAAGAGGGACACGACAAGGACCTTGCACAGAGACTTTCTGACATTCTGGGCAGCTTCTACAATATTTGGTTACCTCCTCCTTCATTCCAGGCCAATGAAAATACCTTCGTATCCTGGCAATGGTTTTACTTTTCCCTAGGTGGCCAGCCCAGGGAATCGAATGACCCAGGACGAGAATAACCTCACGGACAGACTGTGGTACCACCAGCTGTGTCATCGACCCAAAACGACGGTAAAGTATTCCTTGCTTCAGAAAGTAGCTCTCCTTTGATTTACCAGCATCAACCTCATACTCTTTACCTTCCATCTTTGCCCGGTCCAGAAAAGGGGCGAGAGAGGCATCCTCCTGTTGTAACTGAGCAATGTTGCTGGGCACCTGAAACTTTGGACAAAAGTCAGGCAAAGATTCATCTGATGTTTTAGAAGCATTATATTTAATTTTCTCCCACCTTTTCTGTCGACGAGGCTTCCTCAACTTTACTGAATCAGGGGTTTCTATATCCGTGTCAAAAAAAGGCAGAGTACTCAATAATGGTTTCTTTTCCTCTGATTGATTTGCTTTAGCTCGGGTGACTACCAAATTACATGTGGGCCTTGCCTGCAACAAGTCCCAAAGCACTGGTAGGTCTTGACCCAAAACCACAGGAAATGGAAGGTTATCCGCTACACCCACATCTAAGAAGTAAGTTTGTCCCTTTATCTTAATGTACACATCAGCAACAGGAAGCAGCTTCTCATCCCCATGGACACAGCGTATGGGTTTCTTATCTCTGAATCGAAGTAACGTAGAGGGAACATATTTCTGATGAACCAATGTTTGATCACTACCAGTATCAAGGAGGGCCTTTACCTTCCTTCCATTTACCTCCACTGTTATGACCTGCGGCGACCACTCGGACATCCCTGGTGGCTTCCTGCAACTGCTGGGTACATAACACAGATGAGTAGTTTTAACAGCATTTTGAGGGCACATTGGCTTGGTATGCCCCTCCTGGCCACATAAATAACAAATTGGCACTTTCCTTGGACCCTTAAGAGAACTCAGAGGTTCAGAACCTCCTACGGGAGGCTTACCAACACTGAATAAGTTCCTGGGAGTCTGCCTGGGAAGATTTAATTTGCCAGTCTCTCTCGTGGCTTTCCGACACCATAACTGGCCCTTCTTCCGTGCAGCCACAAACACATCCGCCAGCACTGCAGCTTCTGAAGCAGTTTGAGGATCATGTTCCCGGATCCAAACCTGTAGCTCAGGAGAAAGCATTCTTAGATACTGTTCAAGGATTATTATTTCACCAATTTCATCAATAGATTTTATTTTAGGTTGAATCCATTTCCCATACAGTTCTTTTAAACGCACATACAGTTCCTTGGGGCTCTCAAGGGGTTCCACCTCCAGAGAACGAAATCTTTGTCTGTACGTCTCCCGGTTGATGTCATATTTCCTTAAAATTGCAGTTTTGACTTCCTCATATTCAAGAGAATTATCCACATCCATATGTACATAAGCTGATCTGGCCTTACCAGTCAAGAGAGGGATAAGACGAAATGCCCAATCTTCCTTTGGCCACCGACAGGCTACCGCAATTCTCTCAAAGGTAATTAAAAAATGTTCAATGTCATCAGTTTCAGACAACTTGACAAGTTTAGGGTCTTTAAATTGACACTGACCTGTAAATCGAACTTCAGAGGGGTCTTTCCGGTAAGTAGTCAACTGAGATGGTGGGCGGCTAATGGCAGCCTCCTCCTCATTGAGATCTGGCCTTTCTGAGGGGTCTTCAGCAGTCAGCAATGGATCGGGTGTTGGAGTTGTGCGAGCCTGTACTTCCAGCTGCAACAAACTAAACTGGTGCTGTACAGCTTTGAAACGACGTTCTTGCTGAGCATACTCTTGAATCCTCTGGGTTTCCATGGCATCCATTTTTGCCATATGAACTCGGAACAACCCAGTCAAGTCAGCAAGTGTCGGCTCCATACCTTCCTCCATCAACTCACCAGCCATTCTGGCTTCCTGAGTTCCCTCCTCAGCCAGCTCTTGGAGAACTTCCCCAGGTTGCTCTTCTGGAGTTTTTGTAACCGCCTTCCTTCCAGCCCGACTCATGGCTCATGGGGTAGTATAAACAAAGAAAAAAAATGGGTTGAAGCATCTACACCCCCTGCTGGAAATCCCACTTCTGACACCACTTGTGAGGGCCTTTGCAGCCCAAATAAATGAGGGGACATAGAACAGCAAACTTTCACCCAAATGACAGTTTTAATAATTCAAATATTGCACATTTAACTTAAAGAGCACAATATTCATCTTTTAAATCAAATAAACTATTAAAAAGGTCAAAAGAATCAAAGTTAAATTCAAACTAATAAACTCAGAAGAACTTAACTGAATCCAACTAACCACAGCAGAAAGAACTTTAAACCAAACTAAACATGAAAACAACTACCCTTAATCCCCCCCGGACAATACAATGGGAACACATTTATAGGGATGGACCAGTCCATTTTTAAACACATAGGGGAACCACACGATCACAACAAACTAAAACAACCAAACAAACAAACATGGGACAGGTAAATAACTAATATCAACTTAACAGATATTGAAAAAGCAGAACAACTAGAAAAAGAAAGAATCAAACCCATATACATATAGATACACACACAAACATAAAATGGCAGACAGCCATTCCCACCCACAGTTAGTCTACAGGTTGGTAGGGCCGGTGGAACCATAGTTGCAGTTGATGCAACATGCCAGACCTTAGTAGACGACGGACCACTATGAGAGCTCAGCGCAGTAGTTCCAGCCATTCACACCTCCACGGTAACTTAAACTCAAGGAAAAATAATATTAACTCAAAATAAACAGTACACCAAATTAGGATGTGTGCACCCCACCCAAATATGATGCACTTATAAATAAATATCTAAATGAAATGGGGTTGGTGTCTTATTGTTTAATATAAATAAAATACCAAAGTAAGTAACTAAACAAATGCAGTGAATGGGAATATGCATATGTTTAAGTAGATCTGTGTGTGAATGCTTGCACATATTACCCTTCAATGTGTGGCCAATGGCGGGCCATCACAATGTCTGACCCCTAAGCTGGGAAATGCGAAGATAAGACTGATGTGACAAAAGTGATGAGGGCAGACCTGTAATAAGTGATGTATATTTTCCTCCTTAGATTTCAACAAGTGAAAATGCCTGTGTTTATTGATCTAAAGCAGTGATGCTCAGCGACTTGCCCTGCACATTTAATGGTTTATTGCTCTACCACATGAGCCTGGTTAGTGAGCTGATAAGTTAAATTTGGTAAATATGCAAGGCAAGGGGTTCTTCACTTCTCTTTTCCACTTTTATTTTTTCAACCCTTATTCTTGACTTGATAACAATGCCATTAATAAATATTTTTAATGCTTTGTAGTGTGTAATGGTTTTCATATCTTGGTGTACTCTGGCCATTTATAATGGTTTCAAATTGTTGGATTTTCTTTTTTTCTTTGTCAGGGTTTGGGGGTATTTTTGCTGTTGTTTTGTGTCATGAGATAGGCATCTGGAAGGGGATCTGGGGTGTGTTGTTTTTTATCTCATATTGTAAAAAGTGGATATATATATATATATATATATATATATTAATTAAAGGCAATGTAAGAAGACAACAATAGCAATAGGTCCAATCGGCAACAAGCCAGAATGCTAAAGAGGTGGAAGACACGCAGCATCACACACACGTACACATTTAAGGGAAATTCAGTCCAGTAACTGGCATGTTTTAGGGAAGTGGAGTGACGAAAACTCCAGGGAGAACATGCAAAACTCCCTAAAGATGGACATACAAGCTTATAATGGACATGGACCCTGGAGCTAGGAGACGGCAATGCTCCTCGCTTAGTGTGTTCAAAAAAATCATGACACGGCCATGTTCAAGAGACATCACATCAGGGTTCTTTATTTGCAAGAGAGAATTGTGTTTTGTTTTTTTCAAAAGCAAACATGGAATACACACCTCTTGATGTAAATCAGGACATTTGAATAGAAAAATACTTCCAAGACTTCAATATGAGTAACATTGCTGCTTCTGCACAAGAAAACTAGTGCATGCTAATCTACGAGAGACAACAGTTAATTTGTTCTTATAGGTAAAGTTTGTAGATTGGGGTTAAATTTAGGCTTGTTGAATCCTACACAGCGATACCTCGACATACAAATTTAATCTGTTCCAGAGGCGAGTTCTTGTTTTCCCCACAGGAAATAATGTAAATGCTAATAATCTGTTCCAGCCACCCAAAAATATTACAAATATTACCAATTTCCTGAACTATAATCATATTTTTTGCATATACAAAGAAGAATCAAAAACAAAGTGTAAATGAAGTAAAATTTAAAATAAATAGACATTAAACCTCACTTAACCATAATTTATGATTCCTCTTGGCACCAGAGTTGGGTATTACGCATTTATCGTCTGAGAGCTTTGTAGTTTTACATTTGATGTTTTAACGGGTTCACTCTCTTTGCATGGGCAGCACCAAAGACACACGGGCACGAGGCGAGGTCTTACGGGAAAAGGAGGGATTTTATTTAGAAAAAAGTGGGAAGAAGAAGGGTTAAAGGAGGGATGAAGGGGGGGGGCTACGTAGTGAGCGAGGAGCAACAACAGGTTGAGGTGCACGCCCATCACAGGCACACACAGTAAGTGTTGTTTTCAAAGTAAGTTGAAAGTAATATACTTAGTAATCTGATTACTTTTCACATGTAATAATCAGTAATGTAATCACATTACAATTTAAAAGTAGTAATTTTTTAAATAACTTCCTCAACACTGCTTGGCACCTTTTAAACCCAAATGAAAGTGGCTCCCTTCTCTTCATGCTACTGGTCTTCTTAACATTCTTGGAAATGTTATGGTACGATGTCTTAACTAAATATCGACTTAAATGGCTCCCGGACGTACACGCAACTTGCCCGACATTCGGTTTCACTCAGTTCGTTCCCTAGTATGGCGAAAATGCTTTGTACGTCGAGAAAAATTTCAGTTCTTAAGGCGAAAACTTATGAGGCAGGGTTTTAGTTGGCGAGGTACCACTGTATTTGTTTTCCTTTCTTACACCACACTGATACATAACCTGGTTAAATCAAAAGCTAATAGCACTCTTTTTAAATAGTCTTCATGTTACAAAGCTACATCAACGACATTTTAGCATTAAAGTAATAAAATTTTACTTTCTCCCTTTTTTAAAATTTTTTTTAAATAAAAATTTCAACCACTGGAGATATGACAATCTCACAGCTTAACATCCAACCTACGGAAACGTGTCCCGGTCAGCCATGCGCTAGGTTTGTTAATCTGCCTGACGCTACAGATCTTCTAACGCTTTACAGAATTCAAGCTCTGGATTAATCTTGAAACGTCACCTTGGAGTTCAGTAGCGATCATCCGTTGTGTTAAATATGTGTAAGTGCTCCTACCCTACAGGCTGTAGGATAACACGTAGAGAAAATTCAGCTAGGTACATGCATGGATTAGCATGAGCTAGCTAAGACAAATGGTGCTAATGTTGATGTTCCTAAATATGCTGTTAATTATTGATGGAACAGATAGCTTGTTTGGTTAATTAACATTTCTTTCACAAAAAAAATAAACAAAAACAAATATGTAGCTACAGAACATTTTCTGATAAGTTGTGTCAGTGGTAGACACATAAAAAGTATTTCTATATAGATTATAGCTTTTTTTTTTCAAGATGATGTTTTTAATCTTATATTCAAAATCAAATATTTTTTGTTGAACACGACTTTTCCTGTTACATGAATTTTACATGTATATTGTGAATAGATAATTTTAAATCCAGCAATATGATTAAAGATTTTTTGCCAGCACTGACCTATTTTCACTTAACATCCGTATGTAAATTGGATAAGGAGCTCCGTACTAAGCCGTATGGAACCGTTCTCCTCTTTCTCCATCATTTACCTTGTTCAGGTATTTACTCCTTATTAACCTTCCTTTAAATTTCAGTAAAATACCAAGACATGGACATATAATGACCGTATACCGTAATGCCTTAACAATAAAGGACATTTTTACTTGTTTCCTTCGACTTCAACAGATCAGTTCAGTTGATTATTCTTTTCACTACGTCTATGGTAGCTTTGATGAAGATCGCGTTGTCCCTGATGTAGTTCCTTTCCTTCATCTGCTCATGCGAGATGAACTTGGGGTACCCGAATCCCAGCATGCTCTCGTCCAGGCAGCCCGCGCGTACGCTGCCTATTGCACCAGGCCGAGGTCTTTGGAAGTTCTTCCAGTTGGGATCTGGACTAAAGCTCTCGGTGATGTGCTGAGGTTTGGAGAGCGCCGGGTCGCTCTGGTCCAGCAGTGAGAAGGTGACGCGATGAGGGAACGGCCACTCCAGCAGGCCATCGTACTCACCCAAGAGCACTCTGATGTAGACAGACAGGTGCGTTCCTTCACCACTGCCGTTGCCGTTAGGAAAAACCGAGACTTGGAGACGGTATCCGTAGCGATGAGAGTAGAAGGCAGGGCTGAAGAGCTCCGAAGTGCCGTTGGAGCTGTTTCGGGTGTCCTGGAGATGACGGCTGTAGTTGGGTATTTTCCAAAGCAAAGTGCCGTCTTGGTTTCCGGAAAGCTCCTCAACGCGACGCCGGAGCTCCCGGAGTTCGAGTCTTTGCCGATTCACAACGCCGCAGATTAAAGACAGGTGAGACTGGGCAGCTTCCTCCAGGTGATGGGATACTGCAGGCTTAGAACACTGGCAGGAAAGAAAGAATTCTAAATTAGAATAAAGTACTAATCAAGTGCAGTGGAAGTTAGTTTATGAGGTGGAAATTTATTCTATTTAATAATACAGTCTATTACTCAAATCTTAACTTAAAAACATAAGAAGGTGTTATAAAATGTCAACCTGAACCATAATGTGTTCTGTAAGTGGAAAGTTCAGACATGGAACAAACTTATACAAACTATTATTTTACATTGAAAATTAGGCTTGTGAAATAAATCTGCCTAGGTTGGGAATTAAATGTATTTTAACCCCTAAAGTCAGAGAACCTCTGATCTGCTACAAAAAAAAAGAAACTTTAGGCCGTACTCTGTATTTGCAGCCGGCTTCTTTGAAGGGGCAGAGCACCATGGCGGACCCGCAGCTCTCCTTAACGTGGGCCATTAAATCCTCTCGGCCGATGCCGTGTGTGCCGCAGTTGTTGGGGCACTGCACTGGGTATCGTGGACACTGGCTCTGGTGATGCTGTTAGAAAAGAATCCAGAGAAAAGACAGGGATTTTACAGACTACTTGCTTTGTTATTATTATTTAAAAAGAAATGACATGATGAATTTTTTTTTTTCTTTTAGATATTGTTCAGTATGCAATAAGATAGACCATAAAGTTAATCCCACAAACCTGAATGGTATCAAACAGGAACTCTTTGCTACAGTACTTGCAGGAGAGTTTGCGTTTGGAGCATTCGGTCAGACTGTGCTGAGTCAGCAATCGCCGCACCATACGAGCCCCGCACTTATTCTCACAGTACACACTCTCCTCCGGACACATGTCCTGGTGCCTCTGTTAGAAAGAAATGGAGAATTAAATCATACACTGTGGAATTACACTGTGGAACCCAAGACGGCGCCGGTGAGGTCGGCTGCCGTCACGACTGCTCCAACCTATCTTACTTTGTTTTCGTCTTTTAAGCTATCTTTCAGTAACTTTAAACCGGCAAATTCATCACCATTGAGTACATTAGGTATGATAGAGACACCCTTGTTTCTATTGGTGTACAATGTACTCACAATTCAACGTTTTTAACTCCGGATCCGTGCTGGCCGAGTGAGATCCTGAGGAAAAACAAAGGACGCGACGTGAAGCGACGGCCCCGAGGGAAACGAGCCAGCGTCAGGAACAGGCTGAGAGCCCGTGCACACGGCACACCTCTGCCTAGCATCCTGCTCGCCAACGTCCAGTCACTGGAGAACAAGCTCGATGACCTCAGGGCCAGGATAAAGTTCCAGAGAGACATTCGGGACTGCAAACTCCTCTGCTTCACCGAGACATGGCTGAACCCAGCGGTGCCGGACCACGCCATCCAGCCGGCCGAGTTCTTCTCGGTTCACCGCATGGACAGGACACGGGACTCGGGGAAGTCAAGGGGAGGAGGCGTGTGTTTAATGGTGAACAGCAGCTGGTGCAACAGCGCGAGCGTTGTTCCTCTTACACGCTCCTGCACATCAAACCTGGAACTACTGTCCATCATGTGTCAGCCTTTTTTATCTACCTCGGGAAGTTACATCGGTCATAATCAGTGCCATTTATATTCCACCACAGGCGGACACGGACACTGCTTTATGCGAGCTGCGTGAGGCACTCACACAGCACCAAACACAACACAGGGACGCTGCGCTTATTGTGGCGGGGGACTTTAACAGCGCCAACCTCAAACGCGCATCACCGAACTTATCAGCATATCATCGGCGAAAGGACACTGGACCACTGGTACACTACAGTCAAGGACGGCTACAAGGCACAATCTCGCCCTCCGTTTGGTAAATCCGACTGCGCCGCCATCTTGCTCATGCCAAATACAAACAAAGGCTGAAACAGGAAGTTCCGGTTCAGAGGGAGGTCGCGCACTGGACGGACCAATCGGAGGCCGCGTTACAGGACGCACTCGATGACGCAGACTGGGACATGTTCAGAAACAGCTCCGATGACGTCAGCGAGTTTACGGAAGCGGTTGTGGGATTCATCGGTAAACTAGCGGATGATACCGTGGAGAAAAAGACTATCAGAACGTTTCCCAACCAGAAGCCGTGGGTGAATAAAACCATCCGCGACGCTCCGAAATCTCGCACCTCTGCCTACAACACGGGACTTGCATCAGGGGACATGGAACCGTACAAGGCTGCGTCTTATAACGTCCGGAAGGCGGTGAAAGAGGCGAAGCAGCGCTACGGGAGGAAACTAGAGTCACAGCTCCAACAGAGTGACGCTAGGAGCCTGTGGCAGGGACTAAGGACAATAACGGACTGCTTCCCTCAACGATTATCGCCCTGTAGCCCTCACCTCAGTAGTGATGAAGTGAACACCTTTGAACACCTGGTCAAGGACTTCATTTATTCATTTCTTCATTATCAGACACACTGGACCCACTACAGTTCGCTTACCATCTAAACCGTTCTACTGATGATGCCATCTCTCATCTCCTCAACACATCACTTACTCACTTGGACACTAGAAGGGGGAATTATGTTAAAATGCTCTTCATCGACTACAGCTCAGCATTCAATACCATAATTCAGGAACTTTTACTCCTGCACCATAGAGAGCATCCTGATGGGAAACATCTCAACCTGGTTCGGGAACAGCACCATGCAGGACAGACGAGCTCTACAGAGGGTGGTGCGATCAGCTGAGCGCATCATCTGCACCGAGTTCCCTGACTTGCACTTAATCTACGGCAAGCGGTGCTGGACCAAGGCCAGGAAGATTGTGAAGGACCTCAGCCACCCCAGCAATGGACTGTTTTCTCTGTTGAGGTCAGGAAAGCGATTCTGCTCCCTGAAGACCAACACAGAGAGACTGATGAGGAGCTTCTTCCCGCAGGCAATACTGATCTTGATCACAGTACTGGTCCATTTTGCACATGTACACACATGGTTTTTGCACTCACTGTGGACATTCTGGACATTCACTTACACTAGTGGCCACTGCACAACACATTCATGGACATTAGTTAAATTACCCAATTACCCCTATCACAAGTCACTTTAAATATGTCACTTTCAAGCATATTTGCACACCCTCTGGACGTTCTGTTACCCGGATGCACAAGTCACTTTAAACGCTTTAAATATGTGGCATTTCTGTTTATATTCAATTTATATTTAACTTCATTCCTGCAAAAGTCCATAAACTACTATTACTATAAAAACTCTATATCTCTGTATTGCACAATTGTTTCTCATTCTTGATATTTTTCATTTTTCATATGTTTCTTAGATTGTATATTTTGTCCTGTACAGTACAGCTGTCTCTTATTTTTCCATATTTTTCATACATTTGTCTTATATTGTATATTTTGTACTGTATAGTCTTATTTTATTTTTTAGTTTATTCTTACTGAGTCAAATTTACCTTCTGTTTTCCTTTTTATATTTATTTCCTTTATTTATTTTCCATATTTAAAAGGTCACGGGCAGTTGTCCGAGCATTTCACTGCATATCGTACTGTGTGACTGTGTATGTGACAAATTAAATTTGAATTTGAATAATTAATATTAATGGATCATTCATTCATCTTCAGTAACAGATTGACTATGCATATAATTTATATTTGATTTATTTTAGTGCTGTGAACCGTAGGTAGACTGGTAAAACATTTTTCTTTGTAAATTCATCTCATACAAAACATACTTTTCCCCCTGCCAATCTTCTGCACCACACTTATGTCCAGTAGGTGGTAGAATTTCTCAACTGCCCATGAACTTAAAAGAAACAGCACAAAACACGAAAAATTGAAGCAGCAAAGAAGTCACCAATTTTAAAGAATTTAACACTTGAAAGTTTAACTAAACCGCTTTTATAAATTTTTCTGATCACATAAGATTTCAGGATCTCAATAAGGTCTGACCTCGTATGCTTCCCCGGTGAACTCCTCAGCGCAGTGGTCGCAGTTCAGCTTTCTCTTAGCGCAATCATGGTGCAGATGCTGCGGAAGATCACGCCTCAACAGTTTCACCATGCAGCGGTTAGGACACGGCACCACGTTATAGGTGCAGATGGAGAGGTGTGACTAAAACACAGACAGAGATGCAACCACGGTGATTATGCGGTCATTATACTGAAGGACCTATGGTTTTGCACTAAGGTACTTGGTGAAGAAAATTATTTCATAAGGCGAGAACAGCTTTGCTAAAACACAACAGCTATTGGTTGGATGTTGGACGAAAGAATCCCGATAACATAATTCAATTTATAAACCCTATAAACCCATAGCTGTGCTCCACATCATTTGCCCATGGACGGTACAGTGGCACGGCTTTACATGCTAGCCAGAATATTCAATCCAGCAGTTACTGCTTGGGTGATTTTGCAAAACTGTTTGATCCGATTAAATACAACTTCATTTTCAGCTTCTTAAAGACAGGAATAATCTGAAATAACATTCATGCTTTTCTATTTGGAAATGATTTTAATTAATAAAAGCCAGATTATTAATAAATAAAAGCCAGATCCTTTTATTAGTTCTTTATCATAATAAGACGATTAAATGTAATAAGATGAGAGAAAGAGGGGAAAAAATAGATCACTTAAAACCCTGAGGGCTGACACTGTAGACTCCTTCCATAAATACCCATAAACATGGCCTTATAGTAAACATCATTACATCAATTATTATACATTGTTCGAAATGAAAACATCTTTTAACAGCCAGTTATTATAAGGTTTACATTATGTGCATCTTCTGCCAATTAAATTATTTGCTACCATAGTAACCACAACCTATTAGAACGGGTATGTTAATATAAATGTACGGTACACCTTATATTTGACTACTGGCTGACGCTATTGTCAGAGCTGCTGTTATACCTTCTGACCAATCAGATTACAGAACTCAACAGCCTTTATATTTTTTTTAACACTTTTCCCTCTCAGCGCTTCAGCCAAAAATCAGACTGCAGAATGTAGATCGGTTTAGAAATTGTGTGTGTGTTACCTGGAGTTGTTTATTCTGGCCTGACCAGCGGCAACCCTCCTCACTGTGAATGCAGCGGATGGGCAGAGCCAGGATTTGCTGCTCCAACTCTACATCTGGAAAAATCTAGAGTAGAGATGAAAAGAAAGAAAAAAAAATATTTGTTTATCTTATTAGGATACTACAATATAATTTTTTTTTTTTTTTTACATGTTTGCATTTGAAGTGGTAAAATGTTGTAGTTCCTCTATGATCCTGCAGGTGGCACTCTATTCATACTATTCATACACTGTCAGGCAGCAAAGCATCTTGTGTGGATGGAGCAAATTATTTGTGAAGTATGTTTAGAATTGTAACGAAATCTATACATCAAATCAAATTGGGATATTTTTAAAATAATGATAACAGAATCACAATACAAATCAAATCAGCACCTGGGTATCGTGATAATATCGTATCGACTGGTCCCTGGTCAATGTCGACCCTATTACAATCCTTTATTTTCATCTTATGTGGTGTGTATGATCAAATAGAAAGATTTGAAAGAAAACTAATAGTAACTTAAAAGAAAAAAAGTCCTCTTCAGAATTTTGATCCTGACAATGTCACCACCATCCATGAACAGGAACCATGAGAGCCAAACTGACCCTGTTCCCTGGCTGGGAGGGGCTTAGTTGCTGCTTCTGTCAATCACAGCAACACGAACTAATCAGGGGCATCTGTGAGCTTTGTATGGAAGAGTTTGAGGAAAGATGGGACCTGGCAGGTGACCAAATTACAGAGGAAAAAAAATGGGCAGGAAAAAAAAGCTAAGAGTTAATATGAAGGCCACAAGCTGAGCTTTTTTATTTTATTCATTTTCTATTGTGTGGCCACAAAATACAATTGTACATATTGCACTTTATTTGAGTTATATGCAAAGGAATCAGTTTAATCAGAATAAATGGAACAAAGGTACTTACTCAAGAAAATTATTAGTAAAACACTTAGTCCCCTACATACGAACATTCTAGTTACAAACTTTTAAAGATATCCACATGCGTTCATGCATGTTCAGTCACGGAGGATAGATCACGTCGTACACGTTTTAGAAAATTCTTTTTTTGTTTTCTTTATTTTCTAATCCCTGTGTAAATTGTTACTAAAGAAATAATAACATTGCAATGAGTGCATTGAAAGAAACCTTGCAGCAAGAACTACTATCTGAACACTACTCTTAATAATCATCTTCTGACCAATCAGAATTAAGCATTTGATAGTGCTGGGGCGTAATTAAATACCCATCATGTTGTTCCAATGGTAGAGCTCCCACCTGACCACAGGGAGTGTAACGGACATGGAATGCAAGCGATGAGTCAAACTGATGCGTAAATTCACAGTGAAGCACTTACTTTAGCGTAGTCGAGAGGCAGCTGATCTTCTGGGCACTTGAACACCCCCGCACTGTGGAGAGAAAATGCTGAGTAAGCGACTAACACTGAGTAAAGCATTAACTGAAGAAATGACTAATAATATTGTCTGTTTTTTAGATCATCGTAGTGGGCAGCTGTGAGTCAACAACATGCAGTCACACGGTATACAGTCTAGCAGCGCGTTTTGTCCACTTTTAAGACTTTTTAAATGATTATAATACATGATTGAGGTGAGGTTCAGGCAAGTTACCTGAAGAACTATCAGCATCATCATCATCATCATCAATCAAGTAAATTTGCAGCTCAACTACCAAACAGCAGACCTGAACCCAGCCCAAAAAAATGTAATGTAATGTATGAAATGGATTTTAATTTTATTTGTTGGTCAAGCAAAATAGATTATACATATTTTACTCGAGTTTAAAGTGCATGGAGTTGTAAATAGGAAAAAAACTAACACCATAAAAAAAATTGCCGTCTGATATTTAAAAAGTAAAAATTAATTGTAGGTAAATTTTGATCTGAATAATTTGGTGGTTTCTCTGGGGTTTCAAAATGTTAGTTTTAATGATCATTTCCTTATTATATTCCAACTCTGACGCATTTCTATCAGGGTCTGGAATTAGTGATGCATGTTTAATTACTTTCCAGTTTACAGGCAAATGAAAAGCAGCTCTATAATTATAAATCATATTAACCAGCTTAAAACTTCTCTCTCAGCACATTTAGACTTACATTCCTCCCTCTCAAACATTCTGCAGACATTTCCTTATAATGTCACCGTAGTTAATAAATAATCAGTGCTAGTTACTAAATAGTTGATAATTAACTTAAAGCACTTGCATAAAAACTGCCAACATTTTAACAAAGTAAAAACATTAAAAGATTTGTGTTTGTTTTTAATCTAAAAACTGCACCGTGCAAAACCTCTAGAGGCTCCAAAGTGCACTATATTATATGACCAACAAAACATTATTTGGGATTCAGCCACAAAACATTTAAGCCTTATGCTTACATTTGTTTTGTTTGTTGATACCATGCTAGTAACGACGTTATACTTAGGTGCATGGTTTGTGTTATACTGTACATGTAATACCGATTGTGATTTATCCTTTAAAAAAAATCATGACAATTTACTTTAAGGATTTTTAAATGATTTGACAGGACATTAATATAATCCTTTGGTAAATTGGTTCTTTAATGTCCACACGGCCGACATGTTTCCTGTTAATGTGCTACTTAAAGTGTTTAAACATGTTTACTGTAAGTGCTACCTAAAATAGAAGAGCCAAATAAATACATAATTAAATAAATAAATATCTTCCAAAAACACTTCATGCGCTTCCCCTCACTACCCGGGCATCTCATCGCTCTGGTATAGGGTCAATCTGAAATCATCAGATCACATGGCCTTTTTTCATCGCTCCAAAGTCTAATCTTTATGTTTCCCAACAAACTAAAGCCTTTTTGCTAATGAGTCTCACCAACAAGTGGTTTTTCTTATGAATACACAGCTTGTTTAGTCCCAATCCTTTGAGTTCTCATCATATTGTGCGTGTCTGGAAATGTTCTATGTGTCACTAAGCGTTTAAATAATATCAAATCACACTTAATGTTGATGGACAAGTTTTAATTTAGCCATTGATGCAGCCCAATTAAATTGACCCTTATGAAACGGCAACTTTTTATTTTGGCCGGTTTTACACCGATCAGCCACAACACTATTGCCAGATGGATTGAATTACGGCTGAATGGATTCCTCGAGTAACTCGAGTAATTTGATTACAAAAAAATGATCGAGACAAAATCTTCTGCCTCGAAGCTTCTTTTAATTGATTTTATAAGCTTGTGTTATGTTTTTGCGCAATTATTTGTTGAAAGCGCACTTTTGACAAAGTGCACTTCTGGATGCAAGCCGCCAGTAAACACCAACGAAGAAGAAACGCTCACGTCACCCGAAAAGCGGAAGAAGAGCGTTCTGTTTGTGGGATGCAAAATGGAAAGGAGCAATAAAATTAGCAGCGAGCCAAGAGATGAAGAAACCAGCAAGAGAAAACGACAGAAATTGTTAGTAAAGGCTTACATGTTATGCCTGAGCTGTAGATTTAGAAACTTTTAGTTCTGAAAGTTTAGCTGCACAACTTAGTGTTTTTGTATAATTATTTATTTCAATGTGTGCCTTAGTTCTTTTGATATTTAAACATTTAACATGTTGAATTTTTTTGTCGGTCCTCACGGAAGCTTGCGGACCTTGCAGAACTTCGTGGGACGTCAGCAGAACGTCAGTGGGCAATCGCGGCGGCTTACGGTGCTTAACACCGCATCTTACCGCGAGTCAAACCGCATAGGTGAGATAGAGGTTTAAGCTAATCCTTGTACTGTAAATAATGACAATGTTTACTTTTGATAAAATGCTGTTTGCATTTAAAAAATAAAAGTTGATTTTTCTAAAAAGAAAACCAATTAATCTTTGTTTCTCTTATATATTTTACATTGCTGTTTAATTAAGCAAAAGTACATTTTAATCGATTACTCGATTAACCGTTTAAATTTTTGGTAGAATACTCGATAACTAAAATATTCGAGAGCCACAGCCCTAGATTGAATAACACTGATTACTGATTATATAGCATTAAACTCCTGTCAGCATCCTGGGATCCTTGGACACAATTAGCTGGCAACGATGGAAAGGTATCAGAAGATTTAATGCATCACAGCTACACACTGATCTTAGTAGGTAAATTGTTAAAATCCCCAGATCTCAATCCAATCGAGCATCCATAGAGGCCACACAGCACCCAAAGGATCCGCTATGTCGGACACCACAGGACATACAGGGAACCTGCACAATATTACGGCTGATTGGAGTGTATGCAATACAACATCTTACAAGGGCGCAGAAAGCTGACTGAATGTACGGTGCATTCGTATAAAACAGTTCTTGGGTTAGTTTGAAAAGCAGATGCATTTATTTTTCCCCAGAAGCCTATTCTTGTGTTTCCCTAGAAAGCCAGCAGAAGAACAACTCTTAGTAGCTCAATACACTCCTTAAGTGTTATCTGATGTGTAAGGTTATTTTTACTGTTTATGTGGAAACTGGTCCTGAGCTGATGATAGTGTATCTGTCATCAAACACAAGTGACTCATGCTATTGCAAAACTCCTCTTAAAAATTCCTTCCACAAAAACGCTTGTCATTATTTCTTGAAATGGCATGCCATGATCCGCTCTGTACATAATATGCATTCGCGTGCATGTCTGAAACCTGTCGAGGAGAACGCTGGGAGCTTTTCCTCCCTGCCACTCCGCTACGTTCCTGAGCTCTAGGACCCGCATTTAACCCGTCGTGTACACGCGTAAACCCTGATAACTTTAACAGCTTTAATGTTTATTAGTCTGAAATTAGTCACATCAAGATTACTCATGGACATTTTTACAAATGCATCTTCTGCAATTATGTAAAAGAATTTAGCTCACATGGGTCCAAGCTTACATAGGATAGGTCTGTAACAGACTGCTTGTTTTTGCTTGCATGTAAAGCGAGAAGGGATAAAAGAGGCGTGGCGTGTTTCGACTCATAAGCCAGGAGCACTCCTTCTGTTTGCAGACTTTGTTAAAAATAACAATAAGACTACAACTGAAAATGCATCATCACTTAAAAAAAAGGCTGCTGCACAAATAACCCAGAGTAGAGGAGAAACCAGTTCCTCAATCTTTGGCATGTGTTTGACTGATAACGCGAGCGAAACTGGCCAGGCATGACTGCGATAACACCGGCATGAACAATGAGCTCCAGTGTTACAATACGGTCTTTTCTAGACATTTCAAATTTCACTCAAGAACGCAACTTGCTGGACTGCATGTTTAAGACGTCTTAGTGAATTGGGGTCGGAGCAGTTTGACAAGATGTCATGGTGTGAAATTATGCAAAATAAATGATTAATTGATTTCTGGTGATTTATTGGTGACGCTAAATAAATGAAAACGGTGAATATTGTAAAAACGCTTCATAGGTTAATCAGTTTAAATATCCTGAAAAAAAAACTGAGAAAGAGAAATGCGAGGCGGCACAATGGCTTAGTGGTTTGCACTGTTACCTCGCACCTCCAGGGTCGGGGTTTAATTCCCGTAATTTGCATGTTCTCCCTGTGCTTAGTGGGTTTCCTCCGGGTACTCCGGTTTCCGCCCACAGTCCAAAGACATGCAGATTAGGCTAATTGGATTCCTAAATTGGCCGTAGTTTGTGAAAGAGCAGAGCTTGTGAGTATGTGTGTGAGCCCCGCACTTTTAAAAAGTCAGTGTTTAATCAGACAGTATTTAATCAGTCGTTTCCTCGAATACTGTAAAGCTGATATCCAGCATTTATTTTTGTGTTATACATTTTTTAAATCATCATTAAGAAACTAAAAGATGTGATCTGGTTATATCTGAAAAGCTGAGCAAGAAGTGAACTCTTTTTTTTTTTTTTCCTTCTTTTTCTTCAAGGATTCGTCATTGTCTTCGTGAGAAATTCCAACAAACAAGAATGACGTTGAGAAGAAAGTTGAGAGATAAAGGAGGGGCTGTGTCTTCTCTTAACCTTAACCGTTGTATCATTTTATACAAATCAAGTTGTGGGAATTGTTGGAAATTTGCAAATGAGACCACGACAACAACCGCAGTGTGCAAATATATTGCCTGGGTTGAGCTAAATGCAGTCGGTTTTCTTTTTAAACATCCGCCACCTTGCTCCACCGGTTTGGCTCTACAGTAATTCACAACGTGAACAGCTTGTGCCTGTAAGTGATACCTGCAGGTCACGTCAGCTTTGTGAAAACGTAAAGAATTTGTTTTCATTCACTCAAGGTAAGACGTGAGGTTTAGAAACAAACACAAGCATACTGGCTTAATGTGTCTTACATAAAAATTAAAACAACATGCACATGGATTAGCAGTATGTGCATAGCATAATTAGATTTGCTTTAAAGTTTTTGACTAATATTTGGACGAGGAGTGTATTTCTTAATCCAACATACGCTTACAATCTCTCCTGCTTCCAGCGAAGCCCAAATGAAGTGTCTACACTGTAAATATACAAGATTTACCTTTAATGTTTGTTTATTTTGGTACATGCACAAAATGCAGTTTGCCATCTAACCATGTAGGAGTGAAGGTCAAGAAAAAGCATTTGAACAGAATTAGACGGTGTCTCCATTGTTTAAAAAGAAATGGCAAGACATTTCCTTTTTCGTGTGATAATCGAATGTTTTTGAGGATTGTAAATGTATAAAATGCATATGATGTGGTGCAGAAATATAACAGTTACAGTATTATTATTTTAAAACGTGAATGACTTGCAGCATTCTTATGTAGTAATGATTAACTTATGCACATTTATGCATAAACATCACATAATCTCCATCATTTAAACTGCTCTTCTATGTTAACTTGAGAATCATCTCTTTCTTTTCTTGTTTGTTCCTCAATTATTATTATTATTATTATTATTATTATGAGCCCTAGTCATGTGACTAAACTAAAAGTACGCCTTTTGGATGAATCTGCAAAATGACATATACATTAATTATTAATGACAATAAATGTTATCAATTTATGCATTTAAAAAAAATCATGTGACCTCCATCTTTCAGACTGCTATCCTGTGTGAACTCGACCTTGATTAAAAAGTCTTCGTTGCCAATTAAAATCTCTTATTCTCAGCATCTTTAACTGCTTCTCTGAATCTCTTTCTTTCCATGTCCATGTTTGTTGCTCAAGTAATATCAGAAGGTCTAATCATGTGTCTAACAAAAAAAAGGAAGAATCTGGATAATATTTTATAATGATTAAATACTAATAAATAATATCAGCGGTTCAAGCCCTGACACCGCTGGATGGCCACTGTTGGACCCTTAAGTAAGGTCCTTCACCCCATGTGCTCAGGTACAACTGGGTGTCGAGCTGGCAACCCGACCCTGTTAATAACTGCCACAGAAACGGAGGATGTATATCCGTTGCCCAAAGTGCTGGGTGGCAAGTAGATGGAACCAGCCATTCATACTGTATAACTATATATATATAAAAATACATGTACACATTTATTTTTAAATCAAATTTGCTGGGGGTTTTCTTATGGCTTAGTGGTTAGCACTGTCGCCTTGCAACTGGAGGTTCCATGTTTGATTCCCACGTCAGGTTTGTGTGCATGAAGTTTGCATGTTCTCCCCAAGCTCGACGGGTTCTCCATTTTTACCAACAGACCAAAGACATGCAGATGAGGCTAACTGGGAATAAATACAGTGGGCACCATTGGCTCCACAGTCCCTGGTTGGCTCACAGAAGTTCCTAGACGGGTACACACACACACACACCCCTGGATGTGTCTCTGCGTGTATAAATATACTTTTTTATTTTATTTTTTTAAAGAATTTAAGGATATTTGTCATGTTTACATTATTTAACACATTGTGTTAACTAATGTAAACTGGTATTTAAACAGCCAATTGAATTATGGATTTTTTTTAAATGCATTGTGATTCTTTGAGATAAAAGAATACATTTTAAATGAACATGCATTATAGACTAAGGTCACGTGATAGAAAACCCTACCCAAGACCAAACAAAAAAAAGTTGTTTTGTTTATATAATAATTCATCAAACAAACAAACAAACTGAGACGAGTTGTTATAAGGTTGTGCATGTCGAATAATCCAACAGACCCTAACTCACTGACCTGAGGAACTCCTGGAGGCAGGTGTCACAGAACCTGTGTCCGCAGGTGGACACCTGCACCGGCTCGCGCATCGGCTTGTTGCACAGCGGACACAGGAAGCGGCGTCTCGGCCGCTCGAGGAACTTGTAATCTAACCCAGGCATAGCGCCGGGTTCACTGCGGATATAACACACGTTTAAACGGTATTTTCTCCTTCGGACGGAGTGGAGCTGGACGCCCGAGACCGCGTGCTACACTCGCGTGTGAAGGTGGAACACCTGGCTGTTGTTGCGGTGTCACACTTCCGGGTTCAGGTTCTACAGAAACACGGCAGTGTGTAACCCGAGGCACCTGAGTCGGCCACGCCCACTCACGCGAAGGAGGCGGAGCTACGACCTCAAATACAGGTAGAATGAAGGTACTTCAGTCTTTTTCTGTCTGTTTTGACACCCTATTTCAGCCCATTTGGTTTCTTATCCACCATTAATAAGATACCAAATATGCAATAAAAAATATGTGCATTATTAATATACGCATTAACACTGATATTTATTCGATATTACCACACATCTTTGTATTTAATTGTATTTTCTTTTCCTTTGCAAGATGTTTGTTGCTCAAGTGATATCAGAAGGTCTATTCATGTGCCTAACAACAAAAAAAAAAGTACACCTTTGGGAAGAATCTGCATAATATTTTATAATGATCAATTACTAATAAATAATATCGGCGGTTAAGGTTAAGGTGTTGGACTGCTGACCAGGAGGTCCTTGGTTCAAGCCCTGACACCGCTGGGTGGCCACCGCTGGACCCTTAAGTAAGGTCCTTCACCCCATGTGCTCAGGAAATGTACAACATTCGGCTTATTTTAGCCCTTTTTAAAAATTACATATTTTTCAAATATATGACATTTCACTTACAAAACAACATGCCACTATATTTTTCCCCTTAAAATTCCTTGAAAAAAAAAGGCCTTGACCAACATAAGACTTAATTAATTGTCAATTGTCAACTGGACGACTTCTTAGTTAAATAGAGTCATTTAATTACTAATCCAAGTAGCTTCTTCAGTCTAAGGTAAGTTGGAAAATTCCATGTCCCCTCTCTCAAACGGCTTGTTACAGACATACATAACGACTTAAATACTGTACGAGGGAATTTCCCATTTACCTTAGATTGAAGGAGCTACTTGGATGAGTAGTCAAACATTTCTACTAAATTAATAAGAAGTCCGATTGACATGACTCAACTTCCAGATAACCTCACTTGGATGACTGAGAATCTTCACAAGATGTATTTTTTGTTTGTTTTGTCACCAAAACAAATTCTTTTTATGTACTTGCCAATAAAACCCTTTATTTATTTTAGTTATCCAACATCAATTTGTGGTTGTCAAATGTTGTGGTGATGTTAATTTTGCAATGTTGGAGAAGTTGAAACCTATTTTGATATTGTGTTTTTTCTGAAGGTTAGGATTATTCTGATGAAATATAAATCAATCTAATCTAATGTAACGTTAAATGGATGACACTAACACAGTTTTGCAAAGACAACTTCAAAAGAAATAACATTTCTTTGTGTTTCTCAACTCAAATGCATTTTTTAAATGAACATTCTGCTATAAATTTTTTTCTTTTATTTATTTACCAGATAAGCCAACAACTGGCCCTGACTGGGACTTAAAAACAAGCCACAAAGGTCTCTGTGAGAGTGCTGGCAACGTGTCCAGTGGGGAACCTGCTGCTGATGCTAGTAAATGTCCATATATTGCTTTGTCAAACAATAAGCACCACGAAATAACTTCTCTAAATCAACACACTTGAATTTACATCTCTGTTAAATCAGGAAGTAGCCAGTACAAGCATGTCAAGGTTATACCTAACATAATTTTTACCTAAAATAAAGTTTTAAAAATAACACAACTTCACACAGTGTTTGGGTTCATGCTGAAAAGGTGGGGCATTTAGAAAAATTTACAACATTTGGCTTATTTTAGCCCATTATTTTATTTTATTTTATTATTATATATATTATATATATTTATTATATATATTCTTTAAAAGAAGTCTTGACCAACATAACAGTTAATTAATTTCCAACCAGTTAACTTTTCAATTAACATCTTAAGTTTTTATTTAAGTACACTTGGGAATTTTAAGATGTATATTTCCAAGAACACATTTTACTCCTAACCGAGCAGGCGGTGAAGCAGGCAGTCTGATCACGCAAAACGTTTTGATGGTATCCAAGCACTAATCCAGAGATCCTCAACTCCAGTCCTGGAGGGTCAGTGTCCAGCAACGTTTGGTGATTCTTCTGTTTAAACACAGCTGATTCCACTAATCTATTAATGACCGGGTTTATTGGGTGTGTTAAGTCGTTGGTGAATGGGATAAGTGCATTAGTGTATTAGGGGACTGTATAGAGAAATAAAGGTATTTTTACTCTTATAACTGTGTTCTGTTATTCTGCTCAATTAAAAGTCCTGGGTTGACTTGAACGCATAATTGTGGTGGGTCTCTTCCGTCCAGTATATCTCCTTTCATCTATTATATTTAAACAATAAAATGTAAAATTCTAAACATTATTTCAATTAACCATATTGATTATTTCATTATTGTAAACATGTAGAATATTAGTCATGAACAATTAGGAGAAAAAATAGCTGAAGGATGTAATTGTTCCCTGATCAAGCTTTTTTTTGGGCTCCTGTTTGATACAGTCATATACTGTATAATGTAAAGTCAATTATTTACCAAACATTTTTAATAAAATGGCTTAGTAACCATAAACTAGCATAACCTTACCCATCCTAAACTAAGCTAACGTAACATAACATACTGTAATGTAACATAATGTAACCTAATCTAACATAACGTAACATAATGTTGCATTATGTAAGTTACCGTAATGTGATGTAATGCAACATAATGCAACATAATGTAACATTACATAACCTAACCTAACATAACCTAATGTAACATAACCTAACACACAGTGTATGCATAATGTAATGTAACGTAATATAATGTCACCTAACATAGTCTAACGTAACATAACAAAACATAACATAATGTACTAAGGTAGATGGACGGAACTGTAACTTTTCTTGTTTCTAAGGTGTACCCTCAGGTGTATATGTTTTATACCTGCTTGCTTCAGGATACACACTTAAGGTACAAATGGTGTTTTAATACAGCGACTTAAAAATGCAGTTTTGTACCATTTTCTTGTGAAACTCTAAACCACTAATAACAGCATACCTTCCTTCTTAAATCATTACCTCGCTTACGAAACCTCCCATTTTATCACGCAAGATGAAATATTTCTTTACAACGAAATACCTAGAGTGTGAAACATTCTGAAACTGTTTTAAACAATTACAATAGGTGTGAGTCATGACTGTGTAAAGTCTACAGACCCAACAGTTTACACGACCATTCAAGCAGAAATACATAGTTCTGACTTCCTGGAAGCTTCAGCTGTGTGTCTTTGATTCGCTGGTTTCATCGAAACATGTAATAGCTTGCAGAGCGAGTTCTACTTCTTAATTCCTGCGAATTCCAGCCTCCGTTCGGCCTGATGTACAGTACGTCTGATCCAAGGAATATACCACATACAGTACACAGCAAACACAGTCGAAAATGTTAGATAGATAATGAACAATCATTATAGTCGTGTTTAAATAGATAGCTTGTGTCAACTGAAGGGTGACTGAATTTGCTCTCAGATGACAACAGATCAAATTACTGTGTAGTGGAGGGACAGGTTTGCACAGTGCACTACTATAGACTACATACAAAGTAAAGATTATTCACATGACTCATCATCTCATTATTGTTTCCTGTTTGGATAATTTTTGGACTTCAAAAGAACTTCCTTTTGAAGTGAAAAAAAAAAAGTTGTATTAATTAAACACAAACCAAATAATCGAAATAGACTTAATGAAACAGAAATTAATAAAATGGTCCTCTTTTATATTATGAACTAACATTTGACTGAAGCTAAAAATTATAGCTTATTATTATTATTATTATTTTTTTACAATAGACACACAAATATCAGACACTGGGAAAAAAAGTTTACACATTTTCTTTTTTTTTCTTGACGTGGTTAACAAGGTCACCATGGTGCACAGGCATTTCTGATCCACAGACATTATCTATTTAATAATCCCTGTTTCCCGGTTCTAGTCTTTGTGTTTCATTTAACTATATCTTAAATTGTTCTGTATTTAGTGGTCAGTACACTTGTAAATGTATTAGTTTTACTTTAAAATAAGACCTTGGTGGCCATGGAGTATTTTGTTACTAGCTCACTATGTTGTTACCGTTGCTGTTCCTCCTTTTACCGTGAAACCAGTGGTAAAAGGTTTAATGATTGCTGTCGTTCCTGTTTTGACCACTGCAACGATAACTACGGATCTCAATGAGAACGTGAGCACGCTTCAGAACGCTTGGGCGTTTAATATTTTAAAAGACGAGCAATTTACTGAAACATAGGCTTGAAAGTGCACTCTTAATAAAATAGCAGATGTTTGTGCGGTACCCATATGGATGCTGAGCTACTGTACCCCTGAATATACAAAGTGTTCGAGTCAAACCGGAACTTTTTTATTGTGCAGAATATCAGATGACAGTTATCAAAGTAAAAACTCCCTTTATTCCTCTATATAATCCCCTGCTACACTAATGCACTTATCCCAGTGTTTCACTAGTGCTTGGACACCATCAAAGTAGAACGTTTTCTCAGTATGCCACAGTCATACATACATCTGAAACCATGGCCTCCCAGGAACTCCCTTGCTTAAATGACTTGGAGCGAGGTCAGGACTGTACGAGGAGATGTGGCAATACCTCCCAGCCGAGTTCCTGTAATGTGCAAGTGGTGTTGGTGAATGATTGTGTGTGCAGTTCCCACAGACTGCAAGATGGTGACAAGTTAACAGTAGTTTTTCAAGGATCAGGCGTTTTATTCAGCAAATATTCATGGAGACGGCTGCAGTTCAGAGTCACCTCAGCCGGGATCGTCATTCAAATGTTTTACTGCGACTAAGAGTCTCATCACTGTACTGTGCTTGAAGTCTTGATAGAAGTGTCAATCGCTTCAATCACCTTCATTCAGAAAAATTTCATCACAAATCCTGGTTTGACTCGAACACCCTTCATATATGTATGTAATTTACTGTTTCGGCTGAATTAATTACACTAAAACTTTCAGATTGCATATTAGTCTTGTAAAGATGACAACAAACCTCTTTATTTCATCTCTGTAAAAAATTATTTATTTTACAGGTTAGAAAATGACTTCATGAATGCACTTATTAATCCATTAATATTTATCAGTGATATTACATTTAAAAAAGAAAAAAAATGAAATGACAGACCAGAGAGATATAAGGTATATAAGTACTCAAAAAAAAAAAAAAAAAAATCCAGTTTCACCCAGTAATGAGTTCTTACTGGATGGATATTAACAGTGATTGCTTTAATAAAGTAGTTATTTTAAAAAATGACATTGCGTTTTTGTTTTCAGTCAGTGTCGGTCCTCAAGGACGAAAGCTTCAGCACACGTTATTTACTTCATTAAGAGATTAAAAATTAAATTATAATGAGCTGATTAACTCTGAAATAGTCAGAATACAGTATCTACTGTAACATGTGCAGATTTGGAGCAACAATTACTGGCCAGGAGGTAGCTACATTTTTAAAATGTAATAAAATGTAATAAAACATTTCACAGATGGTCCCAGACTTATGATGGTTCGCCTTATGATTTCGAACTTTACAGTGGTGCAATAGTGAGACGCATTAAGTAAGAACAGTACAGCGAATTTTGAATGTTATTCATGGGTTAGCTATAAGCGGTGCGATACTGACTTGTGTCACTGGGTGGCACCAGAGAGTCGCAGGTCAAAATCAATCATATGATTACAACAGTGTAGTGTGTTGCAAGAAAATTTTGGATTTTTTTTTCTTTTCTTATAAATGTTTTCTTCTCTGAGCATACAATAGACTTTTTAACACATCATGTTCATATCAGGACGTAACACGATCTTAACCCTGGGACCAATAATGTTTAATATCAAGAAATGAGTGATATGGACTTCCTCTAGGTAAAGCAGAAATGTACCCTTTAAAATGTAGATTTCATATAGTGCTTTAAACCTGCACAGTTTATTTAAAAGATATTCACATTGGGGCTTGATTAAACGTTTAGTAGCATTGCATGAATATTGTATCAAAGATCACTTGAGTAAGATGTAAGATTTGACTTGAGTAAAAAAAAACGAAAGAAGAGAAGACTCCTTGCTCACTGTTATGGGTTAACTGTGTGAGACTGTAACTTTTTTCCTGACAAGTCCCACCTACAAGCAGGGAAACTATTCACCCTCTTCCACGTACCTGATCAGGATTTACACTCACGACCTCCCAGCGGTACATCGAACACCCCTCTGATCTTGGAAGATATTACTTTGACTTAACTAAATGCACAAACTATTATAAAGGGTTTTTATACAGTGTTACTTACAGTATTATTGTATACTTTCTACAACGTCCCTAAAACATCCTAAGTGTGCTGTTGGTCAAATCAAGCTGATAACTTCCAAAATAAAGGAGACGGAATGGCAGGAACAGTCTCAATCAGGCCACCAATAATAATAATAATAATTTACGGAATGTTAAGACAGGGACACAATGCAATGCTTATGAACTATAGAAAGCCCTTCATTCCTGAGTTATGATGCTAGATACAGTAGTAATCATTTCTTTGCCTTCATAAAAATCATCCAGATTTTAGCAAAAACGCTCACTGTGAGCAAATTATTCACAGATTAAACTGGCATTAATATAAAAGTCAGTTAAAAAATCATTGTTAATCAGCATGCGCTGAATTTGGGTCCTTCATTAGAATTAGATGCAGTTACGAGAAGTGATTTAAAAGACACTACTTTCAAGGCTGATGAAATGTTCGGAGGACAAGGGACTATCCTGATTGGTTGCTTTCCTTAGAACTGGGGATAAAACCTCAGCACCAGTTTCACTCCCTCAGTCAGAAAGGAACCCCTGTAAAAAAGCAGAACACATTGTTTTGAGCAATGAACCAAGCTATACCATGTCATTACAGTGCCATTATCATCATCATCATCAAAATCATCTCAAGAGTTTATCACCTGAACCATCACGGCGGCGGCGACGGCCAGCAGAGCCAGTACAGCTATGCGTGCCAGCGTGCCCATCTCCACCTGTTTGAGGATGAAGAAGCGAGCCCAGCCCAGTTTCTTGGCCGTGTGCGGCGGGTACCGCATGCTGTTCATTCCTTCCATCTTCAGCTGCTTGACCAGGCAGCCTCGCAGGTGACTCAGCTGGTCGAAGCTAAACTTGCCATGGTAGCAGCCCATCCCGCTGTTGCCTGCAGGAGGCGCCATACACTTAGTTTTAGACCAATAGAGTCTGTAACAACTGACAGTTTATGAATTCTTAAATATATGTGTATATACAATTTAAAACGCTAGATACAAATCTGGAAAACAATCTAGAAAATTATTCAAATGATTTGATAGAAATGCTGAATGTAGATACATTTATTTGTATATATATATAACATCATCGCGACTTTGTTACAACTATATCCGAACCCTCATCAATGGCGCGATCATGACTCCACGGAACTCCACACCAAAACCGTAAAATCTGTCTCTGGATTAAAGTAACAATACGGTACCAATAAAGAAATACTAGTGAGAAATGATGTGACTGGGTGAAACTTGAGCATGCAGGTCGTCTGCTTACCCACACCACCAAACGGCAGAGAGCTGACGGAGAAGTGCACCAAGCAGTCGTTGGCTAAAACGCCTCCGCTGGAAGTCTCTGAGATCATACGCTTGATGAGCTAGAGGGAAACAAACAAACAAACAATGCATCATTTAGAAATTCCATAATAATTTTAAGGAAATAAGGAAATCTTCACTAATGTTTACATCAAGACTAAACCTGCACACACAACCGTTAATATGAGCAGCTACAATCCCCCAGGTTTAACACTTCAAGCAGTGGGCAAGTTAATGGTTGCTGTTTAAAAGGGTGGAAGTTCAAGCCCTGGCACTACCAAGCTGCTGCTTGAGCAACGGGACCTTAACCCTCTCTACTCAAGGGGGCGCTGTCTCAGGGCGGACCCTGTGCTCTGACCCGAGATTCCTAACAAGCTGGGACATCTTGAAAAAACAATTTCACTTCGCTGTAATATTTATGTAACAAATAAATGCTTCGACTCATGATTTCAACATAATTTATAGAACAGCGCCATCTAGTGGCTCCAATCAATTAATGCAAAAAGTGTACAACATTTTACAATTCATGTCCTGGTACTTTCGGCTCGCCTCATAACATGTAAAGTGTGCCATCTGACAGTGTAGAGTTTGTGAACATACAGGAAGAACTACACGTCGATGTAGAGTCTGTATTTATTGCTAGACGCTGTTCCCACCTTTTTGTCTGAGGTGAAGACGTAGAGTGCCAGAGGTTTCTCTCTCTGGTTGATAAAATCGATGGCCTCATCCACACTCCCGACACTCAGGATAGGCAGAACTGGTCCAAAGATCTCTTCTTGCATGACCTTTGCATCGGGCTTCACGTCCCTTAAGACTGTTGGAGCTGTAACACAAACAACACTGCATTTCTAACAATCTATATTTATCACCATTTGATCAGTGTACTATTGCAAAGCCGGCATTGGTTTGGGCTGAATGCTACTGTATGTCCCTTTACAAAAACATCTTGTAATTTGTAGAGACAAGGTTATTAAAGAGACAATAGCGTTTACCGAGGTAGCATTCAGACTCGTCGTTGTCTCCTCCCATAGCCACGGTGCTGTCCTCCAGCAACGCCATCACTCTCTTGAAATGCCGAGTGTTGATGATGCGTCCGTAGTCCGGGCAGGTTTTGGGATTTTCCGTGTAGAATTCCTTAACGGAAAAAAAACAATTCATAAAAACAATAAATGCTAATTAATGGTAGATAGATCCTTACACTGGTTGGTTACTAAGTTACTATTAAACTAAGTTCTTGGAGTGGAACCTGATGTTTCGATACACCTCACCTCGTAGATCCCGGCTCTGTCTACGTCCTTGCATTATTCTTACACTCTCTCAACACAAGTTTGTCTCATCAGACTTACAGATTATCTTTTTTACATTGATTTTAATCAGAGCACCGATGTGAGAAGCAGTGTGTGTCGTGCAGCGTCGCATGTCAAGCTGAGCATTTTATTACTGGCTCACTTGGTGAATTTTTGACACTATTTATGTTAAAAACAGACTGTTATGTGCAGTTCTCTTTTAGACGCAGCGAGACAATATCGATTAGGGAAATACTGATTCAGTGACTCCAAAATCTATTCATAAAACTTAATTTTTGTTTTTATAAATGTTTGCATTTAAGGTGGTAAAATATTTCTATTCCTCAATGATCCTGCAGGTGGTGTTTGTTTAAAATTGTAAAAAAAAAACTGTTTTTTAAATTTATTTTACAGAAAAACACAAAATCTTCACTGCAAAATCGCAATATAAACTGAATCAGGACCTAGATATCGTGATACTATTGTATCGGGTTGTCCCTGGTGTTTAAGCTGTGGGAGGAAACAGGAGTACCTGAAGAAAACCCTGGCACACTCGAACCCTTGACCTTAGAGGTGTGAAGTCACTGTGCTAACCACAATGCCACCTCTTCCACAATGTGCCACCTCTTCTTTAGCTTTGAATTTTCATACCATACTAATGACTAGACGAGCATCAGCTAATGTTATTGCAAAGGTGGCATGAATGGTCACTAGAACATGTAGACAAGAATTAACAGTATGCGCACCTTTACATTCTTCTTTATCTCTTCTATTACTCTGTCCTGGATACTCGGGTCACACAGGATATAATCTGGGGCGATGCAGGTTTGACCGCAGTTGGTGTACTTTCCCCAAGCAATGCGTCTGTGAAAGTGTAAAAAGGATACGATTGGTTAAGGATCCACAGTACAACACTGTAATAATGATACTGTAGAACAAATTGTGTTTCTTTCGATCGGGTTGAAAATCAGACTCACCGACAGGCAATGGAAAGATCGCAGTTCTTATCGATGTAACAGGGACTTTTTCCACCCAACTCCAGGGTGACAGGGGTTAAGTGTTTAGCGGCTGCCTCCATGATCACTTTGCCGACCGCGCAGTTTCCAGTGTAGAAGATGAAATCGAACCTCTGCTTCAGCAGCTCCTGAGTTTCTGGGACTCCACCAGTAATCACTGGGTACAACTCCTGAAATAACCAGATGTGTTGACTTCACTTATAAAAAACTGACAAATTTGTAATAAATGACATATCTGAATAACCTGAATAGTTTGGAAGGGTCAAATTAGTGGTATGAATCAAGCAAAAAAAAAAAAAAAAGCAACTAAGGATATTGAAAAGACTGGAAAGAAGTTAAAAACAATCTAACGCTTTATTCAAACCTGTAAGGACAGTATTGAACTGTCACTTCAAAAACACAAAAATAGATCATTTTTATGTTTGGTGAAGTTATGTGAGCATGTCCATACACACACACACACAATGTAATAAGAACACACAGGATTGGGACTAAACAGCTGTGTGTCAATAAGAGAACCACTTGTTAGTTAAAGTCATCAGAAAAAAAGCCTTCAGTTTGCTAGAGAGCATAAATGTTGGACTTGTTGGAAGATGTTGGAAAAAGGTCATGTAGTCTTTTTTTTATCTTCCTCATGTAAACTGAGCATATTCCAGAGCAATGGGTAATAAGAGAAGCCCATGAAGCGATGCACCCATCATGCATAGTGTCCACTGTACGAGCCTCTGGAGACAGTGTTATGATCTGGGGTCGCTTCAGTTGCTCAGGTCTAGACTCAGCAACGTTATGTAGCAATAAAACGTCAGCTGACGACCTAAATGTCCTGAATGACCAGGTTATCACATCTATGGAGTTTTTCTTCCCTGCTGGCACGGCCATCTTCCAGGACTCGGATTGTGAAAATTGGGTGCATGAGGAATCATTTTCACACATGAACTGGACACCACATTGTGCTCCGTAATCGAAGCTCAACGAGGCGAATAAAATCTTAGAGTGAGTGACTTTCTGCCGTTTAACATTTGTTAGGAATAAAACGCTTGGGGATGTATTATAGGGAAATAATCAATGACCATATGGTGTATAGTGCGCCGATGTGAACTGGAGAACTGATGCCATTCTGATGTTAATTATTTCCTGATAACATAATTTATTCCTTTTTATACCACAGCAGTATCATGGTATCAAGCTCTTTGTAATCATGTATAATTATGCTTTATCTTGTAATAATGCTTTATCTTGTGGACAGTCAGTGACCCAAGACAGTTCCTCTTATCACTTATGTTATATCTGCTATAAACATTTGTTTCCATTTTTTTTTTTTTTTATTATAATCTATTTATTATAATATTAATATGTTGGTCTTCGTCCCTTTTATCCAAGGGGTTGTCTCGAAGAAAAAAAGAAACTTGTCCTGTTACTTAGAAAGTAATAAACACTTCTGAAGACTTTTACATGCTGTACAATGAAAGTGCTGACACTGGAGGCTCCTTCTAATTGCTAAATGTGCACCGCCTCTATTAACACATCATGGTATTAGGACACAGGTGTTTAAATCCATTTCTGTAGAGCATCCAGGATAAAAAAATAAAATAAAAAATGTTTGTTTAGTTGTAAGCTTACTTACAATTTGCTAACCTTTAGAATATATATATATTTTTTTTACATCTTATCTTCTGTCTAGAAAGCTGCAAGAGTGTACGCTTAATATTTCCCAACAAATTGTGATGAGTGATTTCAAACCTTGTCTAAGTACAATGGCAGAAGATCCTCCATCACTTTGGAAGTGTGTACACACACTTCTGATGGCTTAATGACAGCAGCATTACCTAAAATAAAACAAATAAGATGGTGTAAAATCGTCACACAATAAAGATAATAAGACATATATCTACAGGATTAACAAGAATAATCACTAATGGAGTCACTAATAGAAACCAGAGTTTTATTACTAATACAAGAGAACTTAACATCTCAAATCTTCAGAGCCACGAAACACATGCAACACAAACATTTTTAGCACATAAACACAAAACGTGAATTCTAAAGTGCTTTTATTGTAATGAAGCTGTCTGTTCAGTTAAAGATCATCTCAAAGTTCAGACACAGACTGAGATCAATTGAAAAAAAAAGCCTGTTGTATAATGCAGTTAACCTTGAATAAAACCACTGCATGAACCTTTCACCGTAATGATAACAGAAGGGAGGGAACCAGATGTGAACTCTGATCTATTAGCAAATACAGGACTGGGGCAAAGTAGGCTAGACAAACGCCAGCATGGAATATTACTGGATTAGTACTACAATAAGTATCTTAGACTATTCCATTTTTTATTTTTTTCCCCAAAAATCCTTTTTTAATGCAGAAGAGAATTTGGTAACAAAAATGTTTAATAAATGAATCATCCAACAGGGGGCTCTGTTGTAAACACAGAAAATATTCTTCTTATTACTATTATTATTATTATTAGTAGTAGTAGTAGTATAAACACTACTACTGCCACTTTTTTGTTTGTCAAGTTTGAATTTTTACGGGCGCTAAAAATATTTCACGTGCGTTTGTGAAAAATGTCAAATTTGAATACTATTTAATACGTTCTACTTACTGTGAGATTTCTCTCACATTTTTGTGGGAGATTAAAATAATGATTAAGCAATAAAAACAACATTGAAATCAATAGTACATATTTGCTAATCCCATACTAAACGTATTTCTCATTGTGTATCTCAGTATGCGGTACAGAAAGGCTGGCACAGTGAGATGGTTTGTGTTTGCGAAAGGTGGCGACTAAAAGAGCAGCGGTGTAACCGAAAAGATCACAACGTGTTAGGAGTGTATTTTAAAGGCTATGTATGTTTTTGCAAGTTTTGCAAGCTATGCAAGTTTTGTAGCTAAAAGTATTTAGTAAATTGATGTGAAATGCTGATAATTACTTAAAATGTCTACAGACACACAAATTAAACACTAACACTTACTGGAGATTTTGGAGAATTTTCATGGACATGAACCCTACATGAAAAGCCACAGAGACACAGTGTGCGCTATTCTGTTTTGTTTATGGCCCTGAGGGTTTTCACTTTCTTTTGATACGGACACAAAAGGCTATTCTGTAAAAGATGCGTTCTGGTTGGTCTTTTTAGAAATCGCTACCATTGTTGCTCACTAGAGAAGACAAAGCTGCAATGTATACTGGATGGAATAAGATGGATGTGTTGCCAGGTGTACTAGGCAAAATGAATTCTGGTCATTTTAAAGAGATATAGAAATAGTGTCCTGTGGGCCAGTCTAAATGCTGTGTATATACAGAAATGTCACCTGCAGCGATGGCTCCGATTAGCGGTTGGATGGTGATGGCCCAGGGGTAGTTCCAGGCCCCGATGATGAGCACTACCCCCAGTGGCTCAGGCTGAATGTACACCTGATCTGAGATGGTCAGCAGGTTTTTAGTCACCGGCCGAGGCGCGGCCCACTCAGCTAGCTTGCTGATAGCCATGTTGATCTCTCCCTCCACACCCAGCGTCTCATAAAGCGGGATGCCAAACTCGCTCTGGCAACAGAAACAGTCATGATTAGACCAAGATTAGATGTAAATTATTTACATGATAAACCACTATTATTAAGATTAAAAATTACAATTAGGTACATTAAGAATTCATTAGAATGGTGTGGACATTTTCCCAACACATGGAAGGTGATTTCAAAATTTGTGTGCCATTTGGGGATAACATTTCTGAATATGTATTTGAAAAAGTAATGCATTCTTCACAACATCTAATGTGCATGTTGCAGGTAGAGGACTAAAAACATCTACAGAATTTTGCCTATAGCATTGTCCCTATTCCAGTCCACACTCGAAAATAACACTAAAATAACACTACTACAATTACACTAAAAATAATAATATACTTATTCTATTATACTATTAACTATTCTTATTAAACTATTAAACTACTATTATTTCTTATTAAACTATTAAACTACTACTATTTCAAAGAAGACCAACCAAATGCATTAAACTGTCTATTAAATTCTATTAAAAATCCTTTTTTGCATGCAACTGTAAACATCAGTCTGTGAGTTGTACAATTAGTCCAACACCATTAACTCACTCCTTGTTACATAAACATAATCACGCAGATAAAATATGCACATATTATACAATAAGTCACATGTGCAATAGGAAGTCGCATCATCTGAATTTTTTGAAGATCACGGAGAGAGAAAAAAATTAAGTTCTCTTTTCTTTTTCGGTGACTCAAAAGGTTGGTTTGAAAATACAAGCTTGCTACTACAATTTAATATTGCAGAATGAAAGTACTGTAAGCTTACAGTATATAGAAACATTATTAGAGATATATTAAAATGCTTAAGAAATTGTTAAAGAAATGAGATCGTTGTAAGTTCCTTTTTTTCTTATAGTTAAAAACTCATTTTCTTAGAAATTGTGTTTTGGAAAATTTTTATTTAATGGCAGCCCAATCATGGAATCACCCGAGCGATCTTGTGAACACCAGTGATGAGGCACCTTGTTGAGGTCCTTCTTGAGGGCATCTGTGATATCCTTCTGCCTCTCCACAAAAAGGCGCTGGAGGTTCTTCAGCTGGGTGATGCGGTACTCTAGCGGTTTGGATCGACCAGTACGAAAGGCCTTCCTGGCACGCTCCACGACTATCTGCTGCTGAGACATCCTGCGAAAAGAGGATACCTTTTTTTTACTCTACTTGTGGAAAGTCATCAGTGAACCTCATTTTTGTGAGCGTTCCAGAGTTAGAAAGAGCCATCTGAGGAGGAATTCCTCAAACAAATCAAAAGCAAAAATCTATTTAAACTCAAACGGCAGCAGGCCCAGACTTATACCACACTCGTGTAACTACATACCAATACCACAGTAACTACAGATTCATTTGCCTGAAGACAGACCGGATAATGTGACTGTATTGATGTTGTGCTAAATTATATCACAAGCTGAGAGTTTGTCTTCAGGGAAAGTATGATGATATGGAAAACATACAGTCTCTTAAAGAAGTAAACATATGCAAGAGACTTTGTGAATAGTCTAAAGTCTTAAGAGGTGACAAATACTTAATGTAATTATGTAGTTAAACATTGTTACTGTAATGATGTACTATGTTAGAAGATTTGTAAATATACTCTAGAATTTTTAAAAATGAACATCATTTCACTTGTCAGGCACTCCTTATTAATTTTAAACAGCATGAGATCATATTCCCACAATAAAGCTGAAAAACTCTGCCTATAAATTGTGCCACAAAAATCTACACTAAAACATACATTATTGTATTTTAATTTAAGAACACAATGTCTACTTAAATAAAACACTGAAAGCTAACAAAAATAAATACATAAATAATGATGTTACTGTAAAAAAAATTTTTTAACAGAAATATATGTGTGTGATCTTAATTCATGTAGTAAGAAAGACATTATATAAATATTTAAAAGCTACATAATGACAATGTGTAAAAGAAAAAAAATAGATTTGTTAGTTAGTTACATCTTCTAACCTGCTTCCAAGTTATGATTTGTGAATTGTAAGTTAAGGTTTGTATATTAGTTTGTTACACTACAAAACTATCTATGGTTTGTAAATTAGTTTGTTGATTTTTTTATAGCTAGTTAAGCTTTGTAAATTAGCTAGTTACATTTGCTAACCTGCTTCCACCTTAAAATTTGTGATTGGATGGGTAAATTACTTAGCTAATTAATGCAAATGGGCTAGTAAGTTAAGGTTAGATTAGTTTGTTAAATTAGTTACCTGGTTCTGTTTCATGAATTAGCTTCTAAAAGTTTCTTGCTAAGGCACTTGTGTTAATTGTTACATTACAACCTAGTTAAGGTCTGTCAGTTAGTTCATTGGACTCCATAGTTAGTTAAAATTTATGAAATAGGTTGGGATTAGTTAGCTAGTTTTGTAAATTAGCTTAAAACAATTTATAGCAAGTAACGTTTTGAGAATTAGCTTGTTTGATTACATAGTTTTTGTGTGTAAATTAGTTTGCTGGATTAGACAATAAAGTCGAACCTCATCATAAAATTGTCTTCCTTACAAATTTTAGCCTTAAGAATGGAAGATTTGCAAGAAATTCACATATGAAGCATTTTGACATACGAACAAAAGAACTGAACGCCAGATAAGTTGAGTGTATGTTTGGGAGCCGTTAAAAACATTTTTGTGTCAGTGAAAAGCCAAGTTAAGCAAGTTTACTGTATAAATTTTAGATTTTTTTCAGTCTGTAAAATTTATTTTTAAAGAGTCAACAAACAATATCAAAATTGCCTTCTGTATGCAATCAAAAGCTATGTGATTCTTTATGCATGTTTTGCCATATTGGTAATATTTTGGTGGCTGGAATGGATTATTTTATAACGGACATTATTTCTATTATGGGAAATTCGTATCCCAATACTCACTTTCACCTTAAGAACTCACCTCCAGAATAAATTTAATCTGTATGCCCAGGTTCCATTGTAATTTCATTTCATATAGTACTGTAGTTTGTTACATATGCTGTAGTACTTAATTTTCTAAATTAGCCAGACAATAATACTAGAAATTTAGTTGTACAATTACATAGTTATTTAGGGCTTGTAAACTAGTTGGATTACATGGGTGGTTCAAATTAGCTTGTTAGGTATCAATATATATTTGTGATTTGTAATTTTCAAAATTAATCAGAACCATCAAATTAAATTCTAGGTTTGTTTGAGTTAACAAATAGTTAACTGTAGTAAATAAGCAGAATATCTTTAAACTTAGTGACTTAGTAAACTAGCTAGTTATGCAGAGGATTAGACATTATGTACAGTACTTGATAACTTTTTTCTTATCAGTTAACGTTATTTGCTTTACACTCCTAAATATACGCAATATTGAGTAAGCCTTTATTATATTGCTGTTAGTCTTTTGGCTGCGCCCGTCAAGGGGCCCACCGTCATAGGGGTCCATCTGATCTACACAACAACTTGGCACAGCTTTTCTGCTGTATGACCTTCCTGATGGGAAAATAAAAACCTACCACTGAGCCACCACTGCTCATATAATATAGACATGTTTATTTTCATGCAGTAATATTATATTTAGTACCAGTTAACTTTAATTAACTTGAGTATAGTTTCTCTGGACTCTGTAATGAAAAGCATGCGTTAACTTAAACAATAAAAGCTTGAATATTGAGGTATTATAATTAGAATTATTATAATTAGAATCCTGAAGATGTAAATAAAGTCCTGCTGGAGGGGAAAACAGAGTGAGACATCCTGAGACATCCTGAGACAATAAGTCCTGGTGTTCTGCAATACTTATGAACTCTTGTGTGTGAAAAGTCCAGCCGACATGACGCAATAGTGGTGGGAAGCCCAGAGCTGGGACATTTCCACAGATGGTTTTGCACCTTCAGTATTTTTAGGTTGATTTGCAAAGGAAGATGATGCTACACTCACACACACACACACACACACGGCACCATCATGTGACGTGTGTTTTATTCCGTAGCGAAAATCCTTCTGCACCTTCACACTCACACAGAGAGGGCAAATAATAATCAAGTGTTTATAGTTAATGTACAGTCACTGCGCGCGCGCACACACACACACACACACACCGACCTCCGGGTTAACGCGTGACACTTAAACACAACCTCTTCCCTTTTCGGCTCATAAACACGTCATCTGTTTATCACACGGAAACGCATTCAGTTTCCCAATTAAACACAATGTAAAGCTGATTAAAGTATAAACTGTTACCCGGCTGCTGTTCCGCTCCGCTCCGCTTCCTGTCCTCTCCGCCGAACGTCCGAGCGCTGACTCACGGAGGGGTTTATCGCTGCTGTAACGGCCAACCGCGGAGCACGCGACCAGTCCGTTAACAGCAGCCAGCACCAACCAACGGAGTGGGCGGGGCTAACGACAAAGGGGCGGGGACTACGGCCATACACAGGCTATAGTGTACTACACTTCATTACGTCATATAGAGGGGATATAGAATAAAGGTGTTTATGTACTATACATTATACATAGTGTGATGTTTAGATAGAAGTGTATAGTGTTTAACTATTATACATTGTATATAAGGTTATAGTGTTTATGCACCATACACTTTTATAATAATAATATAATAATAATATGTAATAATATGTAATCTATCTATCTATCTATCTATCTATCTATCTATCTATCTACAGTCAGCCAAAAAAATTATACACACTTCAGAAAAAGAAAAATAGAATGATGTATATTCTATTAATATAATATTAATAATCTGATCATAATATGAGCATATTTGCACGCACAAAACACTTTAAATATGTGGATTGCACAGCCCCTGGACATTTCCGTTTTATTACCATTTATATCTCACTTTATTCCACACAAAAAGTCCATAAAATCTATGTATATCTACTTTGTGCAGCTGTTTTTCTTATTGTTCTATATTTTTTTCATATATTTTCTTATAGTGTATTTTTGTACTGTACAGTTATTTAATTTTATATTTAATTTCATTCTTAGTTAAATTTACCTTTTATTTTCTTTTTTCATATTTATTTCCTATTCATAGTCTTTAATTTTAAGATCACGAGCAGTTGTCTAAGCATTTCACTGCATATCGTACTTTGTATGACTGTGTATGTGACAAATAAATTTGAATTTGAATATTATTATTATCATGATATTATCACATATTTCAATATATAACATATAGCAATGCATTTAGTATTTAAAGATTTTGTACAAGTTTTTCTTTTTCTGACTTGTGTAAAAAAAATTTTTTGCCTGACTCTGTATAAACTGTATAAGTGTGAACAGTGTACAAAATAAACATTATAACATCATACATTGTATATAAGCCGTATATATCAACATCCATCTAGGAATCTCTGAAGTGCAACTAGGGGCCATGGAGGCCTGTGGTGACAGACACAGACAGACAGACAGACAGACAGATAGATAGATAGATAGATAGATAGATAGATAGATAGATAGATAGATAGATAGATAGATAGATAGATAATCACAATGAGAAAAGAGAAAGTTGAATAAAAAACTCTGATACACTGTGTACAGTAGTGCAGTCGGTGGAAATTGTATCACAATAATGAGATACATTGTAGGAAGAATTAAGAATATACGGCTTCTATGTACATGTACATAATGATCATATATACAATCATCATTAAGTACAGTAGCTGTACATGAGGTGTACTAACAAGTTTATATACAGATGTTACATGAACTAAGTATCATGATGTTTGTTTGTTTCTTTTGATTGTGTGCAGAATAACAGAACAATTAGCACTTATCCCAACATTTCACTAGTGCTGGGATACCATTAAGTTCAGTTTTTTTAATACATGATCGGACTGCCTGCTTCACGTCTCACACACTGGCCTGCCAGGAACTTCTCTATTAGCCCTAAACATGAAGGAATGGCTTGGAGTGGCAATAACTCCCAGTCGAGTTCCTGTAATGAGCAAGTGGTGTTAGTGAATGATCGTGTGTACAGTTCACACAGACAGATGTGGCTCTTCCACAAGTTGGCGACAACTTATCCATCGATTTTAAAGGATCAGACATTCCACTCGCTGGATGTTCACATGAATGACTGCAATGTGCAGCTCCAAGCCACCTCGTCCAGGATCATCGTTCTTTAAAATGTTTAAAATGTTTGCACCATATAAATGTTTTGCTGCAGCTAAGAGTCTCATCACCATACTGTACTGTGCTTGAAGACTTCCGTAAATGTCAATGAGTTTTATGCCCTTATTCACAAGAAATTTCATCATAAGTCCCAGTTTGACTTGAACGCTCTTCGTAAATAAAGTTAGCATGTGACATCAAAGAATAGGAGAAAAAGAATATATGTAATCACTTTATTAAAAAAAAAAAAAAAACCCTCAATAATCTGTAACTGTTCCATTGTACGTGACCAGCTCTGAAAAGCGATTCATCTGAATCCCAAACACAGCTATTTAAACACATATTTGACACATATTTGTGTGTGCCGTCTCGCGAAGCATAAGCCCTCTTACAGTTCAATTCCCAAGCCATATTTTTGCACCTAATTCAAAAGAATTCTCTCTGCTAACACTTTCTCCCTAAAGTGATCAAACTGGCAGGTCGGCTTGAGATTTCTCTGCAGGCTTACGGGAGATATTCTGATGTGTTGCCACATCAAACAGAGCGCAGGATTCACGTGTTTGCATATTGTGAAGGAAGGGGAAGCTCCATAGACGTGGCACGTCATGAGCACCTGTGTGTCAGGGCTGTGCCCTCGGAGGTGGAAACAAAATACAAGGAGTCCATTGCAATGAGGTCAGCGGCTCCTAGAACACACACACACACACACACACACACACACACACACACAAAGTATATGTATACACAAAAGGGATATTACTAGGTACAAAAAATATGGAGTAAAATCTCACTATTAAAATAACAAATTGATATTTCTGCTAATCTCTTTTGTAATGTATAAACAAATGAATAAATCCACACACAGTTCTAGTTCGTGTGTAAAACATTGGAAGTCTACTAAAGCCCTTAAAGAAAATGTCTTTGCTTAAACATTTCTCTTTAATATCCCACTCACTCACTCACTCACTCACTCATTGTCTATACTGTTTATTCTGTATACAGGGTCACGCAGGGCCTGGAGCCTTTACCAGGAGACTCAGGGCTTTAGGTGGTGTACACCCTGGACGGGGTGCCAATCCATCGCAGGGCACATATACGCATGTACATATGATAATCCTAACATTTATTGTAAAACATACCTCATGCATAAACCTTTCGACTAAATAATACTCTTTTTTTTTTTTACATGGCTTTATGTAAAAACTTTGGACAGATGGAAACTGGAGGAAGACCACCATGCACACAGACCGCGAGGTGGGACCCAAACCCTCATCAAACATACATCTTATAACAGATAAATAGATAGATAGATAGATAGATAAATAGATAGATAGATAGATAGAACCACTAAGGATTTTCACTTGTGTTTGAACTAAGGGTCATGGTCGTCTCATGTTTAATTTGAAGGATCATGATGCCCCCTGGTGGTCTGGTGGACCTAAGTGAACACATATCTGTTATAACAAGGAACCAAACAAACCTAGTGGTATTTATTAAGTATTTTTAAACATGCTTGATTTTTTTTCAAAGTGTTTAAATTTAAGGAGCATTGCACCATCTAAAAAAAAAAAAAAAAAAACTCCGGGTGCGATAAAGGACCTACAGTAAGTGAACACTTACACCTATTATAGCAAGCAATCAATCAAACAAACAAAATAGTAACAAAGTAGTAACTTATAGGGGTTCATTGAGGATTATCACTTATGTTTGATTTTTGCTCAAATATTTTTTTTTAGATGATTCATTTATTAGAGTTATGGGGCCCCCAGCGGTATGGAGGACGAACAGTTACTGTATGATAATAAACTGTATAATAATAAATAATAATTACATTTTTAAAAACACAGATCTGAGTTGTATTTGGTTTTGAATTTAGGAAGAAAAACATAAGTATTCATAATACCTTGATTGTGTATAGATATCCATTGTAACTGCTAACTCATTGATAGGACAAATAGGGCTTTTTATGGACTAACACTGCCTTGATATAAAATGAAGATGTAATCTTGCATAAACATGCCAGATCTGAAAGCAGAGTGATTTATTTCATTTAGATGAAACTCTGTGAAGTAAGATATATATCCTTTTTTTTTTTTGTTTAAATCTGACAGACAGCTTATTTCTCTTTTTCATTCCATCTGAGCTCACTGCTTTCTAAGAAAAACTCTAGAGACAGGAAGGAGACTATTTTAAAGATTTTGTTCCTATAAGATACTATTAAGTAAATAATTGTGTTAACAATTGACAAGCAGTTACAGTAAATGTATTTTGTTTTATTTGCTCTTATTCTGTCTCCATATCACAGCACTTCAACAGGTATTAAGGTTTGACCTTATCGCTGTGGAAGGGGTTAAATACAGGCCAAAGGCAAAGTTAGGTCAAAGTTGTTCAATATTTGATGGGATGTAATATAAGATAATTGACACACAGATAATAGACAAGATCATAAGATAAAAAAAAGATAACATAGGAGGTGCCAGTGCATTTTGTAACTAAAATATCAGTGATATAACCTGAGCTTACTGATGCAGCTTTGTGGATTGGATTTACATTACAGCATTTGGCAGACGCTCTTATACAGAGTGAGTTACATTTTTATCCTATTACACTTCTGAGGGTTAAGGGCCTAACAGTGGCAACTTGATGTTTGTGGGGTTTGAACTTGGGACCTTCTGAACTGAAGTCCACTGAACTACCCCTCGTGGGACCATCCATTACAGGGGCTAGAAGACACAAACCATCAATTTTGAAAAAAATGTATTAACTGGTTGTTTTCTTCACTAATCTCAGGTTAAACTTGCCTCCAGTAGTGTAATTGACAAATTCTAGCTAATGGAGATTATTGATAATGTATATAATATTTTACTTCTGATTAATTTGTTATGAGAAGCAAACCTACATGGGTTATATAAAGTTTCCAGGCATAGGAATTGATTGAAATCTGAAAGTGTTCTGCAGATTACCCAAATAATTAATCACAACTCTGATTGACACATAAAGCAAAAAGTGATGACGATTTTTGATTTATAAACACAACAATGCTATGTGAATGTAAACATGTGGCAATGCAAAAATCTGGAAAGCAACAAATATTCGAATTAAATGCAAATAGTTAAATGTTAAGTGTCTGAGTTCGATTCCCACCTCAGGGACTGTGTGCATTGAGTTTATGTCTCCCTGTGCTTGGTGGGTTTCCAGGTTTCTTCCACAGTCCAAAGACATGCATTCCCTAATTGCCCGTAGTGTGTGAATGTGTGTGTGAATGTTGACCGGAGGTCCTACAACGGTTGTAAAGTAGGAATACATATACCAGACACCACTGGCCTTCATGGTCCATAGTTGGACTAGATGGATGGATGAATTGATGGATGGATTTAAATGCTAAGCCAGTATTTTGACTTGCCCCAGGTCAAAAATAGGTCCAGTAAATAAAAAAATATACATAATTTTCATTGCATGGCTTTGTTTTATCAGTTCTAATGACAATGCAAATATTTAATGCATTGTTTTTTCATTAAACCTAATTATATAAATATAAAAAAATGAAAATCTTATGTAAATTTAAGCCACATTGGGAACCACTGCGCACACTTTGGGAACTTTTAAGTATTAATCAATAAATCTTTTAAAATGTGCCAATTTGGAGAACTGATGATCTAATTAGCAGTTATTTGCACAAAAGTATATGCAAGAAAAGACAAATTACTTACGCATTAATTACTCATTTTCAGTAGCCAAATGAAATGCAGTTCGATTGGCAAATAACAAATCTACCAAGTGCTTAATCTGCTTCAGTATAATAAAAGACATGATGGGGTGTTTTGGATGGTTAAGATCAGCCAGCAGAGGGAGTAGCTGCCCGTTCCATCACATTGCTCATCAGGTCCAGTCAGTGATTATGTTCTAATAACAGGTAATATCTCCTTATAATTTGCTATCTGTTCATTCTGTGAGAGTCCTGACTAAAGACGCTCTGTCTGCAGGCTCTGCAAATGGTAAACAAACATTGTTGATCTACCCAAACCACAAAAATGCTGCTCCAGGCTGTTTCACCTGGGAGGTAAGGCGTGGCACATGCACGGGGTTGGGGAGGGAAGGGGACGGTGGAAGATAAAAGGGGGAGGGGCTCAGTGGGAGCGACATGGTATCTTTATGTGGAGTAGTAGATGTACAGTACAGCCATGTGGAAGAGACGAAGATGCTAAAGGTGAAGATGATGGAGGAGATGCAGGGGCTAGTGATGCTCCTTATTTATCTCCACAACTTCCTGATGTTGTGCTGCAGCTTTCTCCACTTTTTTATCCACCTTTATATATATAATTAAGATTAATAACCCCAACAACAGTTCACTTCAGGACGCATGAAGAGATAGAGTTTAACAGTTTATTATCTGCTAATTATATATTCAAAAGCTTGTTGGTTTACATACTGTAGTTGGTGTGCACTCTTAAGATACTCTTAAGCAAAATTCATCAGGACAAGAGACAGGGACACAGTGTTGAGAGACAGGGACAGAGATATACACCATCAATAGAGTACATGCTTCCTACATGTTGTTTTTAGAAATATGAACATATGAAATAATAAGTAATCTTTTTTTTCGGATTCCCTATTTATTACATTGTGGACTCGGTCCTCCAGCAGCCCTGACTGGATTACAGTCTGACGTATCTCTGATGTAGCATCTCATGAATCATTTTCAGCTTTGAGCTTCAAATAGATGTTTTTTTTTTAAATTTTTTTATCTTTTCTCCGCCAGCTCCTTCTCTTTACATCCCAGCCAGTACTTGCCGATAGATCTCGGGTATGAAGGAGTAACAAAGTCGATTTGTTTGGTCTGGAGATCCATTCTGTAGTATTTATCTGAATGGGAAAAAAATACAGGTTTAATAAATAATAACAAAAAGCTTAAAATAACCTACTAAAAGAAAATATTGTATATATATAGTTATGTATATACTGTATGTCTATTTGGGCCTTAATGTAAATTTGATGGAGCGTTTTTTGAATGAACACTAACTGAGATTAGCTTTAAAACATACATAGGTGCTGGTTAGGAATGATGGATGCAGGAACAGGGGAGGAGTAGAAAGAGGAGGATCTGCCCCGTTCTGTAGAGGGCATACAGTACATGTTTTTTGGACCAGTCCAGGTGTACACGCAGGGTACTTATACAGTAGGTGTACACCATGGTCCAGTTACTGATTTCTCACAAGTGCATCTTAGTGTCAGCATTCAAAAAGCCAGGCACATGACTTGTTTTTATATAGAGTGACTTACAAAAGTTTCCATCACTGAAACTATAACTAATTAGTGACTACTATAAGTACTAATTACCTACAGTATAATTAGTGGTTAGTACTGTTGCCTTGGATTTCCAGGTCCTGAGTTCGATTCCTGCATCGTGTCTGTGAACATGGAGTTTGCATGTTCTCCCTGTGCTTGGTGGGGTTCCTCCACTTTCCAAAAACATTTGGGGATTAACCCAAATATCTAACAAACAAATTGGTCTTTTGCTTTAAGATTGCCAGTGACTCAAGTTTATGTGCACCATGGTGCAGGCTGTGATTAGTTTCCCATAAGGAAGATGTCAAAAAAAATTTGTCTGCCATTAGAACAATGTCTAGAAATCAATTTAATAATCTTACATCTAGTTTTATTGCAACCTTAAAATATGCAATATAAAATACATTTGATTATATTTAAGAAAGTTCCATTTGCTATAATACTCTTTGCTTGCAAAACCAGATCAAAAAACAGAAGATTGTGGGTTCAAATCCCAACACCATCAAGCTACCATGTTTGGATGCTTGAGCCAAAGACTTAACCCCTTAACTGCTCAGTTTCTAAGCTGCTTTGGATAAAAATACTGTACAATAAGCAAATCTAGTGTCATATCTTATATTTTTCAATATACAGTATGTCCCTGAGGCACTATAAAAAGTACAGAAATTCCCCATAAATATGCTGTCCCTAAACTAGTTTGGAAGAGAATACCATTCTGGAAGAAGTAGACTTTTTGCACGGGTGTCGATTTCTCCTGTACTTGCTCCCAATCAGTGTAATCCGTTTCATCGTAGTAGTAGTCAAAGAGGGACGGGCGTCTCCCACGGCCCTTTTTATGACCTCTTCCTCGCCTTTCTGCTCCAAAATACCTTTTCAACACATCATAAACACTGTAAGAAGTCTTGTTCACGATAGCATGCATTACATCTACAATGTACAGTAAGTTGTAAGCAGTAAGGCCGAAAGGAGAGGCCGCTCGAATAGTGTAAAAAGTACGCACTTCTCTTCATAATCCAAGGCAAAATCGTCCCAGAAGTCTGAATGTCTGCTTCCTCTGCCTTTGCCCTTTCTCCTGCGGCTGCCTCGGGGCTTGCCACGCCTACCCGGAGGTACTGGGGGTGAAGCCGCAGATGCAGATGAAGACGTGGAGGTCATGGACAGCCGGCCCACCATTGCGGCATCCAACGGAGGTTTGATTCCCACCCAGTCTTTGTCAATGGAGCGTGGCCATTTGTGATGTCCTGAGACTGGCATGTAGAACATATGACAAGAGTGACAGGAGACATTATGATAACAGTGGACTTTATAAATATAGGAAGGCCATGTCTTGGATCATGGTAGGGATCATGCTTACATTCTGGGAAAAGTGAGGAAAAAATATCATCCCAGTTGTAGTCACAGTACAGGTTCGTGTAGCTGGTAAAGAGGACGGATGGCGAGGCTTTGGTCATACGGACACAATCCCCATGTGAAGGCTGGTGCTTGAACTCATACTGGTAATACTGGTCACCTAAAAAAAAACAGAAATAGAGATGAGATATAGTTGTACAATTGCAACACATCTGTACACTCGATTTTTGTGTCATGATGGTCCACTTTTATCTGACTCTTCTTTCTTTTATCTAATCTTTCTTTTTTTGGGATTGTTTCTTGATTTTCTCCCTAATTTAGTCGTGTCCAATTCCTCCCCGTCACTAGGGGGCTCCCACATTAGGGCTACTACTACCACTCAGTCAGGAAGGCCGAAGACCATCCCGTGTTTCCTCCGAACCACGTGACGCCAGCCGACCGCATTTTTTCAAACTGCTTGCTCACGCACCGTTGTGGGCGGCGTAACACACTTGGAGGACAGCGCTATCCGCTCCTCCCGCTTGTGTGAGCTCACAGACGCTCCTGATCAGCTGTGGAGCCGTAATTAATGTGGGAGCAGGAACTACCTTTCATTCCATCCTTCTGAGATAGCTCGGCCAATCACCTCTTTTTAGACCTTCGGCTGCGAGAGGTTACAGCATCACCCGGGAACCAAACCTGTGATCTCCGGATGATAGAGCAAGCACTTTTCCACTGTGCCACTTGGAGGCCCAGCTGACTCTTATCTGACCGAAAGGGGCCACCGGAGACACCAATACGTCTTTCCTCATGTTATCTGGATTACAACATCATATTTATGGTAACACTCATCCATTTCAAACAATGGCGGACATTTTTGGGGGGGACTTTTTGTAGGATTCTTTTATGAAGAAAGTCAGATAAAAAAAAGTCACCTGCATTCTGATCTGCCCATTCTCATTCAAGTCACACTTTTACAGCACAGTGAAATTCCTTCTTTGCATACTGTATCCCAGCATAACTGGGGTCAGAGCGCAGGGTCAGCCATGATACAGTGCCCCTGGAGCAGGCAGGGTTAGGAACCTTGCTCAAGGGCCCAACAGTGGCAACCTAGTGGAGCTGAGGATCGAACCGCTGATCTTCCAATCAGCCTCTGAGCCACCACTGGCCACTGATGATGGAGAATTTGTTTACTGTTGCAGGATATAATTGTAAATTATAACTGGGAGTCAAGAAAGAAGATCCTCAGATCAGAGAAAGAGAATACTTTCTTGCAAAAGTATTCATACCCCTTGAACTTTTTCCATATTTTGTCATGTCACAACCACAAACCTAAATGTATTTAAATGGGGTTGTATGGGATAGCCCAACACAAAGTGGAAGGAAAATAATAAATGTTTTTCAATTTTTTATATATTTTTTTATTTTACAAAAGTCCCCCTGTCATGGGCATTTTTGAGACTGTGTATGCAAAAGAGGGTAAATAGCATTTTCCTCTTAATTTAGTTTTTTTAACCTGTGATACAATTTGTTCCTGTGTCTTTAATTTAATCTATATAATTTAAGTTAATTTGACGTAATGAGTGGGGGCTCAAAACTTTTGGACAATTTCATATGAACCTTTTAATGAATTGTAGAACTCATCAGGTTCACTTAAGCAAATTTACTTACATTAAGTTAAACTTAAGCCCACTCTTGCCAGTTGTTACCTACAGTAGTTGCCGGTGGAGTGAATTGTTCACACACCTTTAAAGAAATACACTTTCTCCTTTTTCTTGAATCCTGCAGCAGGAATGGCAAATGCCGCATCAACATCATCTGGAATGTTCTCAAACCCCAATGAGATATTTCTCGGGTAATTCTCATCCAGGACGTCGCCATCGAAGCGCCAGTACTGCTTCCCCTGATTGATGTCAGAGATTTTCAGTCATTAAATTCATTAAATGTCTGATCATCTGAATTTTAGGTAATTATTTTAAGTGGCAAGATTAAGATACACATTTGGAAGCCTAGTGATTTACAGAATTTACAGAAATTTAACATGAATAACTTATCTTATAACTAATAACTAATCTTCTCAGGTTAATTTTACCAGTTGCCATGTTTCTACAGAGTGAGGACAGAATGTGACAAAATGGATTGCAAAGTCAATAGGGTTTTATCAGGAAATATATTAGTTAAAAAATCATTATATTTTAGTCAACTAATTGTTTTTTAGATTTCAAACTAATTGTTTTTTTGGCGTTCAAATCAAACTGGGACTTTTGATACCATCGAGGTAGAAAGTTTTCTCCTATGTGATGATCAGACTCCCAGGAACTCTTTTACTGGCCCAAATATGTGGAAATGAGCTTGAGCGAGGTCAGGACTGTACAGGAGATGTGGCAACAACAACAAATAAAAATTTTAATGTTTTACTGCAGCTAAGAGTCTATCTAAGCTAAGGCAATATTGTGCATTTTTATGCCTTCAAGTCCCAGTTTGATTTGAACGCCCCTTGAAATATGGTTACACTTATCAAGCATTTAAGTATTAAAGAACCATATTGCAAAAAAATACTCCAAAACATAAACTTAACTCATTTTTGATACCTACTGTATTTCTATCAAAAAACAATAATGTGTTATTGTTTCATGGTCATGCCAAATCCATGCACTGTAATTGATTAACTGTATGTATGGAAATGTGACAGAACTGGAGAAGCACATTATATACCTTGAATATATAACTCTTCGATTGGCAGTTAATTCGTGTAAAAGCGGCATCGATAGGACCAGGAATGCCCCACGTATCTTTTATAAGTTTGGGATACCCCGGCATCACTGACTTCTCATCCAGTTCAAAGTAATATTCACCTGGAGCACGGCACATAAAGTACAGACAGGTGGTTCAGTTTACAATCTCGCACCTACAGTATGAGTTAACTGCACCACTCAGAAAATGAGAGAAATAACCAAAGAGAGCAATCTCACCCCTGAAGGCATAAATCGATCCATTCTTAGTCTGCAGGAAGGCATTAAACGATTTTCCACTGCAGATTTCTGCCTCCCGATCGAAACTTAAAGTGGAGGGTAAGGGGGCGGTGGTGGGGGTTAGTAATGGCGCATTGGCAATCACGCTAATGTTCACAGTTTCCTCAGGAAGGTCAAACACATCACCGCGGGAAACTGGTGAATGAGAAGCGGATTAACCTAAGACTTAACTTTAATAGCTCTGGAATATTCTGTGTGCATTCGTGTGTTTGCCTGAGCACTTACCTTTTCTTCGGCATGTTGTGTCATAATCTGCACAGCAGCTTCCATAATATTTGCACAAATTGTCACATTGGCATTTCTGTCCAGGGTCAAAGCCGCTTATGCAGCGTCCGACGCACGACTCTGGGTAACAGAGCAGTGAGTGCTTTTGAGAGATACTGGCAGGTTTAAGATATAAAAGTAAACTTAAATAAAATGTCATTTCAGTTAATAAGTTCTAAGAGATTGATGAAAAAAAACTTCAGAATATCACAAAGAAGCAGTGATCATGGCTATCTGCAAGGGAAAAAAATAAGAAGCAAGAAAGGAAATGAACTCAAAATACTGCTTTTTTATTTATTAATAGAACTTAATCGAACTAAACTTATTTGTCTGCCTTGTCTTCTTTCTGCTTGCTATTGCATCTGAAATAAACAATAAAAAAGCTAAATAGCTACCGAGCCAAAGTGTTATGCTAACACAATGTAAAGCTACTAGCTTGTTACTAAGGGTCAACCTCTGGTTCTAAAAAATGAGTCCAATGGACCCCAAGGAGGGGTCCAAACATGGAGTTTCTTGAATGGCCACTAGGAGTTGGCAACAAAAGTGCATACAGTAAATTCATATTAAGTTCATCACATACAGTATACAGTACACAAAGCATATCCCAGCTTTGTTAGTAGGCACGGGTTAGACCACAGGGTCTTGCATTTTACTGTACAACACCCCTGGAGCAGTCAGGGTTAAGGGCCTCGCTCAAGGGCCCAAAGGCAGCAACCCGGTGGAGCTGTGGCTCAAAATGCCGACCTTCCGATCAGTAAATCAGAGGCTTAACACACAGAGCCGCCATAGAGCTCCATGTTAAAATGTCCGAATTTACAACTAAAATACATGTTTGCCACCTGGTACACATATACAAAAATAGCTCCATAGCTAGATTTCCCATTCATGACAACTGTTCTGGGGCTGAAATTTCCTAAAATTACATTAAGCAATAAAATTATACCTAATTTTCCGATTTGAGTGACAGCTGCATTTTGGGTGTCAAACCGCTAGCTGTCTGCTATGCCTAAATTTAGCTACCCATTGCATTGTATTTTAAATTACGACAAGAAACGAGGGCCTTGACAGAGGATAACATGTAGCGTATGAATGACGGCGTTTCAAAAGCAACGTAGCCACCGACCATCATCCGTGTTCCAACAAACAGCCAGGCTCTGTTCACTCTACTCAATTTTTATTTATTTATGGATTTACCAGGGCTTAAGCGGAGTCAGTTCCTGCCAAGGCCGTGACAATCAGCGCTCCCACAGTTGAGCTTTAAAACCACCCTTCAGAATACCTACGGGTGATGTCATGGTGGGTTTGTCTAGTTCTTTGTATAACATTTATGCTTGTTTAACAGTAGGCTGGTTAAAACGCTCATTTGCAGTTCTCTTTATAACTTCAGGGGATCACATTTGGGATAAATGTTACGTTTTCCTAAACTCAAACCTCTGACCGTGTTATTGCCATTTTTTTAGATGCTATGAGAAGATATTTTGGGACATCGGCGGCATTCGAGCCAACTGAAAGGTAAATTTGCAGTTGTAATTAAATTCCAACCAAATAATTTTCCTCTGAAATGTTTAAATTCTTAGCCAGCATTTTAGTGCAAACTGTTTCTTTTACATTCTTATCCAAGAGAATGAAATTCTGTTCTTTCCTGCATGTGAAATACAGTAATGTGATTGGTGGATGGAAGGCGCTGAAGTTAATTATTTCTTATGAGTCACATGATCACAAACACGACCCATTAAAAGCCTTCTCTTTTAACATCTCCTAATATACTGTGTATTGTATAAAATATTGTCAAAATTTTAAATCATTTTATTTGTTGCTACTTTGCTTTTCCTTCCCTCTATTGTCCTGGATTTGCTGGACTTCTGAACATTCTTTATTTTTAATCCTTAAAAATCCTTAATTCTTTTTTTGTTGCACTAAATAAAACCCCACAGAACAAACAGAAGAACCACTTACTGTACCTTCGGCAGCGAAGGATGTCGCCACTGAAAGCAAAAATAGAAGCACTAATTTCATATCGAGGAGATCATGTGAGTCGTCTCTGCAGCTCTGGTCTACTGTGGGATCAGATTTGCTGCAGTGTGTTTTGGGGATTGATCGCTTCAAAAGTCACCAGATTTAGTGTTTGTTTAGTGAGATTTACTGGAGTAATTATTAATGAGATTGAGTGCTGCGCAAAAAAAATTCTGTACAGAAAACCTGAAATGTATATATTTTTTAGACATAAGAGTTGTGAAAGCTGACTCTCGAGTATAAAATAATATCAAACATTTGACAGTTTTGTCTTTTTAATAAATAATAAATAAATTAATTAATAAATAACTGTTCCAAGGAAATTGGAGAATGTTTTGTACAAAATACTTTTTCCAAGGATGATTTAAGAACACACAAAATCTATTGTGCTTACAATGAAATGAAATTATACTTTATATTAAATTTTTATATATAAAGAATATTATTAAAATGAGCTTTTTTGCATGACAAATTTGTGGACAAAATCACTTTGACTTATGATAACAAAATAATAATTTTTATAAGTAGGAAACCTTACATTGTGCTCACAACTTTCAACAGACCAGGCTAGTAAAATTACAGTTACTGTACGGGCTTAAAATAAAACAAACACTAAAAAACCTTTATTGACAAATAGATCAATCATACGTTTAAACAGTATAACAGCAATTCCCTGAATAACTCTGGCTAGTTCTGAATCGCCAGTTGAATTTATTACCTGTGTGTTGATTCATTACCTTTATACAGTTAAAACTGTACTGATTAATAGCATTAATGAAAAAGATGTTTAAAGCAAAACTTTGGTCTGAGAAAAATATAGAAAAAAGCTGTCAAGTGCATTAGGGCACCTATAAATAAAATGATTTATGCTTTAAATAAATTGTTAAAGATGAGGTAGAATGGGCTACTTGTATCACTTTGCATGTTTTAAACACTATAATACAGTATTTATATAAATTGTTGGTCATAAAATCAAAAATAAAATCAGAAAATCTAAATTGGAACACAGTACTGGTAACATCCCTAAACAGTGTTTTTTTTTTTTTTTTTTTTTTATAAATAAAACATGAAAAGCCTGTTTGTATTTCACTCCGTCCACTGAAGCCTTGAACCTTGAGTAATGAACAAACAGCACAGAACGGGAAAAAAAACCAAAGTTCCCTCTCTCTATCTCTCTCACAGACACACAAAACAGGTCATTGAGATATCAGCAAAGAGCTCCAGTGTAATTTTACAGATGTGCTCGTGTGAGTAGTTTTAAAAACTGCTGAGCTCCTGGGACATTCAAACACAACCATTTGTGCAAAAACATCTGGTCTGTACAGTATATCTAGCGTTCCGGGAGCGGAAACTCCCGTTGTGTTGATGAGCGAGGTCAGGGAAGAAGATCTACTGTAGGAGGCTACAATAACTGGAATCACCACTCTTTACACCCACGGTGTTTAGAAAAGCCTCTCAGATCGAAAATGCACGAATTAAGGTGAAGGAGCTGCATCAGTGTAAGATCAATAAGATTCCACTACTGTCAGAAAATCTGCAAAAATCCTAATAAGGACACAAATGAACCGGACAAACTGGACAGCAGAAGATCAGAAAAAGATCTGGGGAGTTGGGGAACCTGGACTTTTGTGAACAGTGTATACAGTATACTTTATATTATCTTTTTTTTTTTATAAATCACAATTTTATAACCAGTACGTTACACTTTAGCGATCTCTAAAGGAATTAGATATCGGATTTATTACACGGAACATAAACAGGACAATAAAGTTGTACCGCAAGGGGAAGGACAATCAAAATAATTACTTTGTGGCTTACCATCTATGGGTCATAAAAATCTGTAGCTTCACCACAATTCTTTTTTCTAAGCAGGTATTACTTCTCAAGGCACACGATTCATAAATACTTAGCCATCCCTAGCAAAAAAAATTGGGAATCGGGTTTTATCAGGGTTCTTTGATACATGCCTCCATAAAATGTAGGGCTGTAAAAAGATATTAAATTTAGATAATGATTACAGAAAGAAATGTCAAAGACTTTAACAGTCATACTGGACATTGTGTGTAATGTCTAGACATGGGCCCAATCTTCGGAGATTCATGAAACAAATTCAGAATTACAAGCCAGATTACAGTAGATAACACTTAAGGAAGAGCTTACACCAATAGGAACACGCTGTACGGACCTGAGACGGCGGCCTTTAAACTGTCGGAACACGTGATGTCTTTGACCTTTAAACAGACACATTGTGTTATAGCTTATGTGTTATGCAATCTAACTCACACTCAAAAGATTGTCGATAAATCAGAGCGTATGATCATATTGTTGATTAGAAGGTAATAATTAATACTGATATCTCAAAAGTTTCATTCATCTGTGTTTATCTGTAAATCATGAGATACTTCCAAGACTCAGCTAATTATAAACGACCGTCTACTTTCCATCAACTTTGGAGAACATGGACACATTTTTAAAAGGCTAGGGACCCTATACTGTACCTAATGAAAAAATGAAAAGTCTACTTGGGAATTAAACAGACCAGCTGAAAAGACAAACACAAACTACTCGCTGGGGACATCTAGTGTGAGAAATCTGTGAGAAATACTGTATATTTATTCTGGTTCTACTGTATGTTGTCTTGGATCTAGTATATTTTAATGTAACACAATATTCAGTCGTCAATTTTCGTTTGTTTCGTTTCGCCTTGCACCTCCAGATTCTGGGTTTGAGTCCCGCCTCAGGTCTGTGTGCATGGTGTTGCATGTTCTCCCTGTGTTTGCTGAGTTTTCACAAGGTACCCTGGTTTCCTCCAAAAACACTCAGATTAGGCTGATTGCCATTGCCAAACTGCGCATGTGCTTGTGTGTGTGTGTGTGTGTGTGCCCGGCAAAGGATTGGCACCCAGTCCAGTGTGTACCCCGCATTGTGCCCTACTGTATATCCCCAGGGATAGGCTCCAGGCCCGCTGCGACCCTGTATGCAGGATAATATGGTATGGACACTGAGTAAGTGAGTGAGATGCCAACTACCCCTGACAAGGGTGCTTTGTTCCTCTGGCTCCAAATGTAGTCCAGTAACTTTAAATTTGCCTCCAGACCTCGTCACGACTCATTCCTGTCCTTGTCTACCTCTGTTGTCTGCTGTAGATTTGTAAGATTCTCCTTAGATAAGTATTGAATTTTTTTTTCCGGAGTTCACATCATGGTCCACCCCGTGTCTAAGGACATGGTGAGGACGTGCAGTGGTTATCCACCACTGGTGTTGAACTATAGAACCTTGGTGCAGAGAGTCAGTTCCCTGGAAACTCACTCTTACCAAGATACGTTCTCCATGGCTAGGGCGGAGCGCTAAATATATAATAGATCCATTGTGCATTGTCCAGCAGGTCTACCTGGAGTTAGGTTACCTTGACAATAAATGCTAGATTGCTAGGTTTCAACAAGCAACTCAAGGGAACAATTATATCTGGGGAACTGTTTGTTGCTTTACCTGCGAAACTCACGACAAGTTTTTCCCTGTTTACAACTCATTCCAAATGCTGCTACCAGGGTCCTGACTGGAATGAGGAAGAGAAATCTTATCTCTCCAATTCTGGTATTACAGTGCATCCGGAAGGTATTCACAGCGCATCACTTTTTCCACATTTTGTTATGTCACAGCCTTATTCTAAAATGGATTAAATAAAAAAATTCGCAGAATTCCTAACACAACACTCCATAATGACAACATGAAAAAAGTTTACTTGAGATTTTTGCACATTTATTAAAAAAAAAAATATTCTGAAAGTAAATAAGAATTCACAGCCTTTGCCATGAAGCTCAAAATTGAGCTCAGGCGCATCCTGTTTCCTCTGATCATCCTGTTTCCCCTGATCATCCTTGAGATGTTTCTGCAGATTAATTGGAGTCCACCTGTGGTAAATTCAGTTGATTGGACATGATTTGGAAAGACACACACCTGTCTATATAAGGTCCCACAGTTGACAGTTCATGTCAGAGCACAAACCAAGCAAGAAGTTTGTCTGTAGACCTCCGAGACAGGATTGTCTCGAGGAAAAAAAAATCTGGGGAAGGTTACCGAACAATTTCTGCTGCTTTGAAGGTCCCAATGAGCCCAGTGGCCTCCATCATCCGTAAGTGGAGGAAGTTCGAAATCACCAGGACTCTTCCTAGAGCTGGCCGGCCATTAAACCCCATTTATTTCGGCCACTAAAGGGGTTCCTGGGAGGCCAGCATTTCAAATGTGAAACAGGCAGTCCCATCATGGCCCCGGCAAACTGAGAGAACTTTCTACCTTGATGGTGTCCAAGCACTAGTGAAAAACTGTGATAAGTGCATTAGTGTAGCAGAAGATTATATAGAGAAATAAAGGAAGTTTGAACTCTCAAAACTATTCTGTTATTCTGTGGAATCAAAAGTCCTGGTTTGACTTGAACGCCCATCATCGGTTCAGTTACTTCCTGATCTGCTAATAACTTGTCCTCAAGTAGTGTACAAGTTCCCAATAATAAGCTGGTTTGAATCAGTAGTAGACAGCAGTGTCTCATGTCAGGGAATAGGGAGCCTGAAAATAATCATAAAAAAAGAGATTTAAATGGTAGAGGAAAGTCCAAGCCTGGGAAATACTACAGTAGTGAAAGAGCATGTGTAAAAATAAGAACTACGGAGATAAGCAATGTTAAAAAGGACAGATAAGGAGAGATTAAGGCTGCTGCACACATTTCAGAGCACATTTCATCTAATCCAGTCGCAGAAGCTGATAAATTCCTTTTACACACCAAACCGACTGACAACAACATTCATTAACGTCATCCGTTTTTACCTAATCTGTCACATGATGTAATATTATCACTTCTTGTCTGCTAACCCAGTTTGTACTGTTGCATTACTATTTTCAGGTTCTATTTTTTCTAGTTTAATTTTTTTTATTTAAATTTTCTATCATATTTCTTCTATTGATATTTATTACTTATTACATTTCACTACATTTCGTACTGTGTATGACGGTGTATGTGACAAATAAAATTTGAATTTGATTTGAATTTGATTTGACATTAACACTAATTATACTGTATATAGTTCTTATGATTTGACAGAACAACATCTGGGTAACTTCCTACTGTATGTCAAAATGATATCTGTATGATTCATATCAAGCATAAATCTTCAACACGTTTATCACATATTGGAGTAGATATCTGTCTTCCACCTTCACAGCACAGATACCGTAAACCCTTGAGCGAATGTTGACCTTTAAAGGGTAACATCTTCAACTTTACGACCGCATGCATGCAAGGCCATCTAGAGCGACCTTCACTTAGTTCCCAGTTTGATTTGAGAATGCAACTTATTAGGCTGAAACGATGTGTGTAAAACTGATTTGTGACCAGCGATCTCGGCACAAGATGTTCTGTCTGAGTGAAGAAGCCGAGAAAGTGCAAGCTCATACATTTCCTCACCGAAGAATCTAGAGATCCGTCATGCAGTCGAGATAGCTTATCTTTACAAGTGAATATTTTATTTCGTGCGCAGTTCAAAACTTTTATAATCTAAGGCTTTACACAAGTGTTCATCCCCCCTACACACACACACACACACACACACTTGAACTTTTCCATATTTTATATTGGTGCATTTATGAACTGAATGGCTTTAGTTACACAAAACCAGTTTGTAAAAGTGAATTATTTGGAAAAGAATTCAGAAGTGTTCACACCTGTTGGTGTAACAAAAAAAAACATGTTTTTAGGAGGAAGTTTTATGTAAGAGGATTAGCCAAAAATGATCAGCACTCTTGTTATAATAAAACCTCTTATCAACGGTGTCCGTTCAAGGCTACTACCTCCCCAGTCACTGCTCAAATATAGAGAATCTCACTGGCATCTCACTGGTGTGAACGTGTTACACTAGTTCTATTGTAACTGCGGTGCGTGCAAAAATGGATGCCCCACGTGTGATTTCCGCGGAAGAAGAGGAGCGTGCACTGATCTGAGGGTGTATCTGGTGCTGAAACAGCTCACAGAAGAACATAAACAGAAGCGTTTGGATATCTGCACACAAACTTTGGCCTGGTACTCTAAGGAAGGCGAATGTTTGAGAATCAGTACTGGTGACACTAGATTAGAGCTAGTTGTGACTAGACCTAGATTCGTCACAACGCGCCTGAGAGTACGGAACTGAAACATCCTCAATCGCCGACCGAGAAAAAGTTTAAAAGTCAACTATCAGCTGGAAAATTCATCAGTGCTTACAGTTTTCTGGGATTCTCAAGTGCCAGGAATTGGAACATTATTGGGAAAAAGGTTTAACAATCCACAGTGCTCGTTACAGTGAGACGCTTATTGCAGACCTGAAGCCTGAACTTTGAATTAAATGCAGAGGATCGCTATCCACGGGTGTAGTGATCTTGCATGATGATGCACATCTGCTCACTTCACAAAAAATAGTCTTGGGGATGTAAAGCAGTTAATCGGCTGTATTTGTACGAATAAAATTGAGTTGAATTTGTTAAGGTTCATTAAATATAGTACGCCTATGCCTCACTGGAGCTGTTTTAGCAGCTGCTGCTAGCATTGCTATGAAATCGCCATGCTGCCGATGATGACTGACGTCAACGAGCGCCCTATACAGTACATGCACGGATGCTAAAATTTGCATTAAGTCTGATCTGCCCGGTCTCATTTAAGTCACATGACCATGTATTAGCTCTCTAATCTAGGACCACATATGAAAGTGACTCCGATCCAATCTTACTAACGTCAGATTTGTGTGTTCATGAACATGGCCTTAGTTCTGGTGCAATCATTTCCATTTAGAAGTCAGATAATTAGTTTTACCGCACCTCAACAAACATCATCATGAAGACAAATGAGCTATCAGGATAAAGTCGGGACAAAGGTCTGACGAATCAATCGGGGTGAGGTTATAAAAAAGAATTAATGGAAAAAAATGCGTCACTACTGTAACTTTGCCCCTCCAAGAGTTTTTGACCAAATCAAAACTCATTTTCACATCATCATACGATATAATTGGATATAAAACCAATTGCTTTAAAAAGTCACCTAATTAGTAAATAGAGTAAATATTGTAATTTAATCTCAGTATAAATACAGCTGCTCTGTGAAGTTCTCTAAGGTTTGTTAGGGAACATTAGTGAACAAATAGCATCATGAAGCCCAAGAACCACACCAGACAGGTCAGAATTGAAGTTAGGTTGGGTTTAAAAAAAAAAAAAAATATATATATATATATATATATATATATATTCCAAGTTTTAAACATCTCACAGAGCGCTGTTCAATCCATCATCTGAAATGTAAATGAAGTCAGGCACAACTGCAAACCTACCAAGACATGGACGTCCACCTCCACCTCCACCTTATTAAAAGTAAGCCATAAGAAGCCTGATTTGCAGTTTGTGACCAGCCTTGTGGAACTACAAATGAGACTAAAAACTATTTATCATTTATCTTCTACTTTACAATTATGTTCCACTTTGTGTTGGTCCATCATATAAAATCCCAATAAAATACATTTTATATTTCTGGCTGCAACATGACTAGATGTAAAAAAGTTCAAGGGGTATGAATACTATTGCAACGATTGTACAGTATATGTATACTGTATATTTACATTTACATTTAGGCATTTGGCAGACACTCTTATCCAGAGCGACTTACAAAAAGTGCTTTAAAGTCTACATCATTGGATACATACTTACACTGGGTTAACTAGGTTAATAACTAAGTGCCATTAGTCCAACACAACTGGGAAGAGGGTTTTTTTTTGGGGGGGGGTTAGTTCAAGTACTGGAGAAACAGATGCGTCTTGAGTCGTCGTTTAAAGATAGTCAAAGTCTCAGCTGTACGGACATCTAGAGGAAGTTCATTCCACCACCTAGGTGCCAGAACAGAAAAGAGCCTGGATGAATGCCGCCCTCGATCCCTGAGAGATGGTGGAATGAGGCGAGCAGTGCTGTAGGATCGGAGCGAACGTATATGTTCATATTATAGGCCTCTATAAATGCAGGACACTGTCGTGAAGAGTGATAGACATTAAGAAGCATGTAGCTGTATATTCTAGATAAATGCAAAGATAGCAAATGGTTCAACAGGCAATGAAGCCTTTTTTATTTTCTGTACAGATGGAGCCACGCCAAATAGCCGCGGCCGTGTGAATGGCGTACGAATGGCGTACGGCTGCCCTATGCACGCCGTAATCCCCCCTCCTTTTTCTTCGAGAAAGGCGTGTCAAGATTTCACAGTAAACACGCCCATTCAAGCCCTATTTATGCATTGACCTGGTTCCACCACTAGATGGCGCTTCGTTCTCAAGGACACGTTAACACAAGCCAGCCATTTAGCTGCGCTGAGTTGCAATCACGTGATTTTAACAACCCACCCCCAGCCCCGCCGAACTGACGCTGCCAACCTGCACTAGAGATGAAGATGGCGGCTTAATGGACTATTCGCTGTAAGTGGTGTTTTTATTTATAAAATTAGTTTGGTATTAGTTTACAGTTTATTTCCCAGTTTAGTTTTTTTATCGGCCGTTTTGAAAATTATTGGCAGCACCAGCGGTCAGATGTAACTTTAGATAACTTGATCTGTTTACCAGGTCTGAAGTTAACATTTCAGCTTACTGTCAGTGTCACAAATTCACAATGTCTCTCCTCTTCAACTAAAAAGACACTAAAGCTTCGAATATACTCTTAATGTCCCTATTACAAAAGCTGCACTACCGGATGAAGAGTGTTTGTGCTCTATAAAAATGCCTTTAGAGTCTGACCGCGTGTCTGGATAAATTCAGCATTTATTTATGCTTTGGGTAAGAGTTAATCTGCAGGTCATTTCTGTGAATATAATGTGATTCAGTTCATGAAGGACACAAGCTGAGGATAGATGTACAGGAGCTCGCGAGCTAAACGCTCATAACCGGCCGGGTTTATATTTTTCTCAGTTTGGCCGTGACTTTGCGCGGTAGCGCGAGCGCTTAGTTACCGAGCTGGATAAAAAACTCTGAAGTGTTTATCAGTTAAGGAGTGGGGGGAGGGGGAGGTGTGTGTGTGGGGAGGTGTGTGAGGAGGGGAGGTGTGTGTGGGAGGAGGTGTGGGGGGCTTCAGTACTCGGGTAGTTATAGTTTGGCTTCAGAGATGAACTAATATATACGAGTGTTATATCGCCTAACTTATTTGTATGAAAAGCGCATTTTAATTTAATAAAGACGATAATACAGACAGATCGGGGTTAACGCTAACAAAGTTTATTGGTTAACATTAGCACAGTTGAATTACATTCCAGAATTCCCCAAAACAGTATTTTACACACTCTGTGGTGTAGGTTTATTAATATCTTTTTATTTTTTTCACAACTAGATATTCTGTAAAGTTTATTTATTTTTAACTTCACTAAATTTTCCTGTTGTCTTTAATCAGAGCTCTGCTGTGGAGGATTGGGGGATCAGACGGATGATGGTTGGACTTTTGGAGCTACTGGAGGAGCCTGAACAAGCTGTTGAGGGAGCTGTAGGAGGGATGACGTCACAGTGCAACAGCTTTAGAATGATGTTTGGTCAGGTCTACTGTATATTCTGAACATAGAATTGCAAAACGTCTGATACTTTAGGGGGGAAACAAAGAATTAAACAGTTCCATCTTTAATATTTTTAAAAAATGATATTTTAATATAAAAGAACCAGATAGAGACTGATAAGCAGCTGGTGTTATCCGGGTATTTTAATGACCTTTAAGCAAAAATTAAACATGTTTTCACCTGTTTTATACAAATTATTGTTTTACCTTTGACTAGTTTTGAAAGAATAAATTTTATTTTTTGATTTTAAGTCATGTGTGCGTGTTTTAATTGTTGGGGGATTGTTTGTGTATTTAAAAATACATTTACTTAAACCAACAACTTCAATGTGCAAAAAATGGGACCCGACATTGTTTTAAATAGTCAAAGAGTTGGGCTAATAATAATGATAATAATAATAATTATTATTATTATTATTACTGGTTATAGAAACAAATGAAAACCACAGTTAAACACTTGATCATATGTATCTGTGCTAGTTTGTGTTTGTGATTGTGACCCATAATCATTTTTTTTTTAAGAACTCCATTAAAAGAGCAAAGACAAACTTAGAAGGAATGGAAGGTAAGAAACCTCAGTGGAGAATACTGACTATGACGTGGTGCTAATTGCTCTGTGTGTGTGTGTGTGTGTGTGTTTTTGGCGGGGGAGGGGTACTTCAGACTTACTTGTCTGTGCGCAAAATGTTTGTGTTAAACCAACGGAGAAATGCAGGAGCGCGCGCACACACACACACACACACCTCTCATCCACAACCGCTTTAACTGTTGTCTTGTAAATCGTTGATTAAACCTAAGAACACAGCTGTTCAGCATCAGTCCTAAACACAAGCGCAGGGTCTGTTTTTGTCCTTAATTAAAAGACACCAATATGTTAATAATTTACACAATGATAAGATGTTGTTTATGTTAAATGTTTATTTTGCGGGAAAAGGTAATAAGCAATATTTAAAATAAAACAAACCAGGAAGTAAGTGTTTCATACTGTGGCGTGGGCGGGGTTTCGGGTAATAACCATCATGCTCTGCGGGAGGGACTGTTTATGTGTTCACCGTGTTGGGGAAAGGTGTTTGGTTTAGTGGCTTCAGCCAGGGTATGTGTGATAGGGTGTTCTTGTTTTAAGCCGTCTCATGTGTTCGAGTTGTGAGATTGTGTGCTTGAATAAAATACTCCCAGCCATTTGCATTGGGCAGCAAGATAAGCTCGCTCGTCTCTCCACCATCCTTTCAGGCGATAAAAACGCCACATTTGGTGTCAGAAGTGGGATTATGGAGAGTCGCGAGTTGGAGCGCACCCCGGAGGAAATCCGGAGGATCCAAATGGGCCGCCGAGTAGCGGAGCAGCTGCGGAAAAAGAAAACCCTCCCTGATGGGGCTAGTGCAGGCAAAGAGCGGCGACCGGAGCGGAGCGGCGCGTTCCAGGTTCCGGTATTGGACCTCGGGGAGGAGTCCTCCAGTGACGTGGCGCCGACACCGGAGCAAGCTACAGCTCCGTGCCCCGTCCGCCAGCGAAGCGACCTACAGCTGCGCCTGCCGGCCTACAACGGCGCCGGCGATCCCCACGCGTTCATCGCGCAGGTAGAGCTAGCCGCCAAATTCGCGGGCTGGTCCCCGGCAGAAACAGCCGTCCGGGTGGCCCTCTCGTTGGAGGGTGACGCGCTGCGGGCGTTGCAAGATCTCCGGGCTGATGAGCGGGACGACTGGTTAAAGCTGCAGCAGTCGCTCTGTTTCCGTTTCGGCGCAGGAGACCGTAACGAGGCCGCGAGCAAGGAGCTGGCAACCCGCGTGCGAAGCGCCTCTGAGCCACTAGGGGCGTTCGCCATGGACCTGCGATCTCTCGCGCGCCAGGGCTACCCGGATTTCGGACACGGCCAGCAGGAAGAGCTAGCTCGTCGCGCGTTTCTTCGGGGAATCCGGCCATACCGCCTTCGCGAGCACCTCCGGTTAGCGGCACCGGCGTCGCTGTCCGAGGCGCTGCGCGAGGCTGAGCGCGCCGAGCCCATCTTGGGAGAACACCACGGCGAGAGAGCCGAGCGATCTTCGGTGGCTCGCGGCCGCTGGGGAGGTGAACCTAGCCGGGGACAGGGCTACCCGTCGCGGCTAGGCCTCGACCCGGCCGGCGAGTTTCCGCGACAACGCCGAGGCCAAGGATACCGCTGCAACGTGCTCCGGCCGGAGGACAGCGTACCCCAGCAGCCGTTAAACTAGCTTCGGGGGGCGCCGAGGGGAAACCGCCTCCCACAGCCATCTTTGTTCCCCCAACTGCCGGATTTAACTTCCGGTCGGGACGTGTCGGAAATCGCGCGGGGGTCTACGTGGACTGCGGCCTGGACAACGTTTCGCTGCGGGCGCTCGTGGACACCGGCTCTACAGTTTCGCTGCTGCGCGGGGGATTGTTGAAGCGCGGAGAGCGCGGTCGTGTGCTGCCGGACCCGGCCGTGAACATTCGCACCGTGTCGGGAAGTTATTTGAGGATACGGGCCTGTCGCACAGTGCGAATACAAGTAGGTGCAATCATTCTTTTTCACCCATTCTTTGTGGCGGATATCGAGGATGATTGTATCTTGGGATTAGACATTTTGGAAAGGTGGGGTGCGGTACTGAATCTCGCAGACGGGACTCTGCGTGGTAGTTTCGGTTTAGCTAGGTTGCTAGTGCCCAAAGCGCGGCCGGACGAGTTAGTAGCACGCACCAGCGGGGCGGAACTTCCGGTGGACGCGCCATGTAAACATCCGGTAGCTGTCCGAGCGAGAATAATGGCCGAGCTGATGCGGCGTAGCAGTGTAGGGCTAAATCAGACGCAGACCGACGCCGTGAAGTCCCTTTTGCACGAGTTCGCCGATATTTTCGCAGTGGATGAGCGCGAGTGCACGCATACCGATTTGGTGCAGCACCATATCGATACGGGTAACGCCGCTCCTGTTCGGTTACATCCGAGACGCCTCCCGTTAGCTAAACGAGCTATAGCCGAGCAGCAGCTGCGTGAGATGGCCGACTCGGGCGTTATAGAGCCAGCATCCGGACCGTGGTCTTCACCCGTTGTACTGGTGCGTAAAAAGGACGAATCGTGGCGGTTTTGTGTGGACTACCGGCGGTTAAACGAGGTGACGCGCAAGGATTCTTATCCGTTACCGCGAATAGATGATGCGCTGGAACACGTTGCGGGCTCGGCGTGGTTTAGCTCGTTGGATCTGCGTAGCGGGTATTGGCAAGTAGAGCTCGCCCCGGAAGCACGACCCAAAACCGCGTTTTCGATCGGACAAGGTCTATGGCAATTTCGGCGCATGCCGTTCGGCCTCTGCAACGCTCCCGCTACGTTCGAACGGTTGATGGAGAGAGTATTGGCAGAGATCCCTCGCAACCGTTGTGTCGTCTACTTAGACGATTTATTGGTACACGGCAAGGATTTTGCGGTCGCGCTAGCTAACCTACGGGAGGTGTTTCTAGCTATCCGGCGGGCGAATTTGCGGCTCAATCCCAAAAAGTGCCAGTTGTTGCGGCAAGAAACTGTCTTTCTGGGACATGTCATTAGCGCTCAAGGGATTGCCACCGATCCAGCCAAAATTGCCGCGGTACAGCATTGGCCTGAGCCGTCAAATGTGTCGCAGCTGCGCACCTTTTCGGGTTAGCGTCGTACTATCGCCGGTTCGTGAGGGATTTTGCTACGATCGCCAGCCCGCTGCACGCGCTCACGAGAAAGAACCAGCCGTTTCGCTGGGACAGGGAGCACGCGCGTGCGTTCACACGGTTACGGGAAGCTCTGGTTACGTCGCCCGTTCTCGAATATCCTGATATAGCTCGTACGTTTATTCTCGACACGGACGCGAGCGATGTAGGGCTGGGGGCCGTCCTGTCTCAGGTTGCCGGGGGCAAAGAGCGTGTTGTCGCGTACTTCAGCCGCGCGTTGTCTGGGCCGGAAAAGAATTACTGCGTCACGCGGCGCGAGCTGCTTGCGGTCGTCGCGGCCCTTAAGCATTTTAGGCCGTATTTATATGGGCAATCCTTCTTGCTGCGGACCGACCACGCTTCGCTGGTGTGGCTGCTCAGTTTTAAAGAGCCCGAGGGGCAGTTAGCGCGTTGGCTCGAACGGTTGCAGGACTATCATTTTACCGTTCAGCACCGAGCGGGAAAATTGCACGCTAACGCCGATGCGTTATCCCGCCGGCCGTGCAGCAAGGAGCGTTGTCGACACTGCGAGCGGGTTGAAGAGCGTGTGGGTGGTCACGACATCAAACACACCCCGACCCCCGTGAATCAGAACATTCTCCCTGCGCAGTCTTCCGAAGCCCCCGTCGGTAATCGGCCGTCCGAGCCGGCGTGCAGCCGAGTCACTGCGGCACCTACACCATCGCCGGTGGTCGTTTCGCCTGTGCCACAGATGGACTGCGATCAGCTAATGGTCGAGCAGGAGAAGGACCCGGCATTGCAGCGGGTATTAAGTTGGGTTAACGCGGGCCAGAGACCGGATTATGCCGCAATCGCCCACCTGGGACCCGAAGAAAAAGCTCTCCACTCGCAGTTTCACCGACTAGCGTTGCGGGGGGGCTTACTCTACCGCCAGTGGGAACGGCCGTGTGGCGCTGGTGAATCTTTTCAGCTGCTGGTGCCGCGGACTTTGCGGGCATGTGTGCTGGGGATGGTTCATGGGCACGCGGGTTCGGGACACTTTGGGGTAACTAAGACACTGCGGCGGTTGCGTGCTCGGTTCTACTGGCCGGGTTGTCATACTGACAGCGAACTTTTTGTTCACAGATGCGATGTCTGCACGGCAAAGAAGGGCCCTACCCAGCGCTCGCGAGCACCCTTGCAAGACTTTCGGGTGGGGGCGCCCATGGAACGTATGGGCGTGGACATTCTGGGGCCGTTTCCCATCTCTGATCGCGGGAATCGTTATGTGCTGGTGGCCATGGATTACTTCACCAAGTGGCCGGAGGCGTTCGCTGTTCCGGATCAGAGCGCTTCCACCACGGCTCGAGTGCTGGTGGATGAGGTGTTCAGCCGATTCGGCTCCCCGGAGCAGTTGCACAGTGATCAGGGGCGTAACTTCGAGGCGGAGGTGTTTGCGGCGGTGTGCGAGCGCCTCGGGGTGAAAAAGACCCGCACCACGCCCCTGCATCCACAAAGTGACGGCCTCGTGGAGCGGTTTAATCGAACACTCACCACCCAACTCGCCGTGCTTACCAGCAACCGGCAAAAAGATTGGGACGAGCATTTGCCTCTCGTGCTTTGGGCGTATCGCACAGCGGTGCAGGAGTCCTCGCAACTGACGCCAGCTGCGTTAATGTTCGGTCGCGAGTTGCGCACGCCTGTGGATCTGGTGTTCGGGCCCCCGCCTCAAGCGGATTTACCCACGAAACCAGGTTTGGACTATTTTTATTCATTAAAAGACAAACTGTTTCGTGTCCACGAATTGGCGCGTAGACACTTGGCGGACGCCGGGGTTAAGCAGCGCCGCGTGTACGATACCCACAGCCGGGGGCGCGACTTTGCTACTGGGGAGCAGGTTTGGGTGTATTCCCCCGGAAGGAAAAGGGGGCTCTCACCTAAGCTGATGTCGCACTGGGTGGGCCCCTGCACGGTCGTCGCACAGCTCTCTGATGTGGTCTACCGGGTGCGGTTGACAGGGCGGTCGCGATTGGTCGTGCTTCACCGGGACCGGCTCGCTCCCTACCAGCCCCACGTCAGCAAAACATCGAGCTCTGTGGAGGCCGGTCCGCCTCAGGAAGAGGGCTGTGCCCCGCCTTCCCCCGCAAAAAGACTCCGGCGTTCACAACGCCAGCGCCGGCCACCGTCACGCCTGCTAGACTGAGTTCGCCATGGTGACCGGGGACGGTCACAGCTCGGGTGGGGGCAATGTGGCGTGGGCGGGGTTTCGGGTAATAACCATCATGCTCTGCGGGAGGGACTGTTTATGTGTTCACCGTGTTGGGGAAAGGTGTTTGGTTTAGTGGCTTCAGCCAGGGTATGTGTGATAGGGTGTTCTTGTTTTAAGCCGTCTCATGTGTTCGAGTTGTGAGATTGTGTGCTTGAATAAAATACTCCCAGCCATTTGCATTGGGCAGCAAGATAAGCTCGCTCGTCTCTCCACCATCCTTTCAGGCGATAAAAACGCCACAATACATTAAGGTGCTGTGTATAACCAAGTGCCCCAACAGACATAGCAACAGTGTAGAGAGTGTGTGTGCTGTGGGGGATTGGAAGGTGAACGAAGATAATCATTTACAAGACAAAAGACGTTCAGAGGTGTGTTATACCCCCCTGCCACGGATTGCTGCCCATTACGCAATCGCTATCTTCAAAGAAAAGCCGCCGCCCCTTTTCATTCAAACGCGTTAGCGAGTGTTTTTCTTTCCCTACGCTCGGTTTTGTGAACACAGTTGCGTTCAGTAACACGGTGGAATTACATGAACAGCAGCAACAACAACCATTATGATCACACTTTGTTTAATTTATATTGCTTAAATATTTCACAGCTCTGTCCTCTTTGCATTGCTACGTGTTTATTTACTTATTTTTCGCATCGTATAATGCACTCTAAAATCGACACTATCAAACTTGGAAATTATATAATATTAAATCAAACATCAAGTTATTAAAAGTAACGAATTTACCCAAACCCTAACCCAAGAAACCTTAACCCTAGCCCCGTAATTTATATATATATATATATTTTTTTTTATGTTCAAATTAACGTTTCAGAGTAGCCTATATAATTTGTCTTGTCAGCTGTTTACAGCGTTGGCTGATTTTGTGATTGAGACCCGTGGGTTACATTGTGATATTTTTATTAGTAGTAGTAAGCCAGTCTTTAGTAACCTTGAATAAATCACAATATAAGCCCTCTCCCGCGCGCACGCTCTCTCTCTCACTCTCTCTCTCTCTCTCACACACAAACAAATAAAACATGAAATCGCGTAAAACCAAATGAAACTATGGCAAAAATATATAAGCAGTAAAAATTACAGTAGTATCCTGTAGGTGATTCCTGTCCTGATAACAGGCACTAACCCTCTGGAACTGTTTAGTTCTGTTAGTATTGTGTTCAAGTGTGAATGTTTATGGGGATTTAATCTGTCTCTGCTGCCGCATCTATTCACCGTAGTGATAAGTGATTAATGTCCCATCAGATCTTTGATGGGGAAACGTTATGCTGGTTAAATGACTAAAGACATACTGATCCGTATGGACAGATATTTGTTTCAGATATTATGCGTCATTAATCGATTTGTTTTGCCAATTTTTGACTATCAGCGAAAAAAAAACATCAGAGAAAACATCAAAAATATAACGAAAACAAACCCAAGCGGGAGTTACATTTTAAGCTTTACTTTGCAGCAAAATATTATCTACTAGTGTATTAAACGGAAATAGATAAAATACACCGTAATGTAAAATACTGTACATAGCCCGCATTGTATTCCGTACCTACAACGACTGGTATAGATAAATTACAGATGTTACCGTGTCTTTAAGTATTATTAAGGATGTCGTGAAAAATATTGCAATAAGTAGTTTGATTAATTAATTTAATCATTAATTAAAAATAGCATAAGCATCATGGATTGTGTATTGAGGGATTTAAATCTGTTTTATGAATCGTTTTTTATCCCTCTTTTTTACCACATCATCTATTTATGAAACCATGTTGACGTAAGTTATGTTATATATATATATTAAATATATAACCGGCTGCTTGGACACTGCAGTTAACTGAAGCAGTCAATGCTCCATCTGGCGGGATTATACAGCATTGCAACCATCTTTTTAGAAAGCGCATGGGGGCGTTTATGGGGCGGGGCATCGTTAACTACGTCATCGCGGGGGATCACATTCCGTGCACGGATCGATCATGGTCCTGTCACGGTCCTGTCATGGACCTATCATGCTCCAAGCGGCTGTTTGACGTGGCTCCCACTGTACCTCTGAACTGCTCTATCCTCCTTATCTGGTCATCTCCCACCTCCTCTTCTCCCAGCCCCTTTCTTTTTTAAGTTAATGTTTAATTTTTACCTCTCTGATAAGGTTTATATACTCAATTCGTAATAAACAGCTTCCCTCATTCCTCTCTGATCACAAGCGGTGTTTGTGTTTTCCATCTATTTCTACAAAATGCATTTTAACAGGCCAGACTGTTCACCGTTTACTAGAAAACTGAAAGAATTCGGGCGATGGCTCTGGGGATACCGTAACTACCTGATCATCTACATCACTCCGTTCCTGATACTTCCTCTGCCGTTGCTTGCCCCTTCCTCGGTAGGAATAAGCATGTGGAAAATTTGGTCTACATATGCATTAATGTCTTTTTATGCGGGTTCATTTCCCTGGTCGTTTTTTAGTTAATCAAAACAAATTGTATGCAGATTTTATTTAAATTTATTTATTTTTTTTACAGTTTTTTAAAGTAGACAGTAAGAAAAACTATTAAGGTATGAATAACAAGGCATGTGAATATACATAATAATAATATATATATAAGATGTAAATATATTGTGTAATAATGTATAATATTTATTGGAAGTGTTTAGGTTTTTATTTTGGGTTTGGTGTGCATGAGGGGTCACTCACAAGGTTTGCATCTTGGAAAGACTACATGGAATATTTAATTCTTTTGACTTAGATTATGTAAGGAAACAAGCAAAACTGCAGAATTTATTTCAAGAGGCAAATTTTATGCTTTTAATTGTTTCATCTTAGTTCAAGAAATACTGTAGCATTTTGTTAATTAACATAGCTACATAACAGAAAGTCCTTCACAGAATATAATACGATAGCATGAGAAATAAACAGTATGTGTGTAATGTCCTGAACAAAAGGATACCTCAATTATAAAAGAAACAAATATGGTTTATTATTTTTCATTTATTTCATTTTTCAATACTTCCTGATTTAGAGTATTTATTGTACATTTACACAAAATAAATAGTGTCTAAATCCACTGCATTAAATGACATCATAAGATGGATTTTAACATTAGGGAAAAAAAAAACATCTACTTAGCTTTCTAAAGAGGTTCCTTGTAAAACCTTCTATAAACCAAACTAAATCACTGACCTGCTCATGATCCAGTCTTTTAAATTTATGGAGACCGAATATCTAATCTAGATGAGCTTAATTGAGCGATAGTGCCTTATTTGAAGATAAAACTACAAAAGAGCTACAGTGAAATTAATCACATACTAATGTTCTTATCACTATTCTGGAACCATAAAGCTCACTGTACACAATACAAATAAGTTACTCTGGTTTAAAAAAAAAAGAAGAAAAAAACACCCTGGTTTGTATCTTTGCACAAGTACAGCATCATGGTATTTTATATATTTTTACTTTTTTGGTCTTTGTAACAAAATTTAAAAGATGACATTTATTTATTTATTATTTTTTATATATTTTTTTTTGCAGCAAGCAAATTGTGGCTATGTAATCATCCTGATGGCACTGTACTGGTGTACAGAGTGTATCCCGCTTGCGGTCACTGCACTGATCCCAATCATACTTTTCCCATTCCTGGGCATCATGGAGTCCGAACAGGTACTGTAAGTAGCAGACTCCTTGTTACAGGAAAACAATGTCTGCTAAATTGCACCTACGATTGGTAATTACATAGAAACCCATAAAGCCCTTCAGAACTTCATAAAAGTTTTATATATAGAATCATCAGTTAATAATTGACTGCATCGGCAATCATAGGCTCAGACACACTTACTGTATGGTGAAGCTACAAAGGTGCTAGTAAAGTTAAGCAGCAGTTATGACCTTACGTATTGATAGAATTATGGCCGATATAGATCTCTGTGCTGCTAGCTCAACATTTTTTTGTGTGTGTGTGACCTTAAAAGTCCATAAATTCTGTAATAAAAGTTACAAATTAAAAACAGAACAGGTTGAGTGTTTATCATTTCAGAATTTTTGCCTTTTTTGATTGGTTTTTATTTGACAATTGTTTAATTGCCTAAATCTAAGCTTGTTCTACAAGAGGTGTTCAAATCGAAGCGGGACTTCTGATTGCGCAGAACACAGAATAACAGAACACAGTTGAGAATATGAGAGGAGTAAAAATTCCCTTTATTTCTCTATATAATCCCCTGCTACACTATTGCACTAATAACAGCGTTTGATTAGCTTGGATACAATCAAGGCAGAAAGTTTTCTCAGTATGCTGGAGCTATCGGTCTGATTCAACACTGGCTTCCCAGGAACTACTTTAATGGCCCAAACATGTGGTAATGGCTTAGAGCAAGGTCAGGACTGCATGGGGAATCACATTACTCCCAGCCGAGTTCATGTAATGTACAGTACAAGAAGTGTTGGTGAATGATCACCACGTCTGGGGTCATCCTCGGCTTTCCTTAAAAAGTTTGCAACATTCAAATATTCTCATCACCGCACTGTGCTTGAAGTCTTCTCAAAATATTATATTTTACATAAAATATATGTATATAATGTATATTTTAATACGTTTTACACCTTCATTCACTCAGCAGAAAGTAGTCCTGGGTTGATTTGAACGCCCCATGTATGATGATTGATTGTACAGTCCCTTATTATGCCAAATAGATTTGTATATGGCAAGTTATGCTATTTTTTCTTAAAACATGACAGAAGCAAATTGAAAACAGGTAAATCCAAGCTTTAGCTATCTACTGTAGGAGTGGGCTAATCGTTAAACACACTTAGCTCAAATACATTTACATAAAATTGTAGTTGATCTGACTGAAGCCAACAAGATGTACAATTGTTAAATTTAGCATACCAGTGTTAGCATAGAAAAAGCCTTTTAACAAGTTAGCTAAACAACAGGATTTCTCTGTAGCTAAAGCCTTAGGGGTATAAATGCTAGGACTTCTGACTAGCTTGTTTCTGTGACTAGAATTCCAAGAATTGTTACATTTATTTATATACTAGTAGCTCTAGGCTAACATCGATACTTCAGCTTTAACTGTAGTGACTAGCATAAGTCCCAGGAATGCTAGCATATAAATATGACTTAGCCATCCTAAGGTTCATACTGACTAGCTGGTCACAGGCAAAGGAAAAAGATCACATTGAGTGACTTCCACAATAATACTGTGAATAACACAAGGAAATAGAGCAAGCACAAAGCAATTAGCACAACAAACAACAAGCATGTGTCAGATATTTCAGTCATCGTCCCATTGTTTATACCGCTTTATACAGGGTTGTAGGACGACTAGAGCCTATACCCAGGAGATTTAGGGTACGAGGCAATGTACTGCTACTTCAGGAATGTGACTTGTACAGGAATGTACATAGCTGCTACTTCAGGAATGTCAAATGTTTACTGTTACTCCTCTCACTACCTCAACTCATACCTCAATACTACAAAAGTAACGTGTTACGTTATTGTGTTTGTCACTCTGTAGCTCTTTGTTTGCACATTTGCACGTACACTGTTGTCTATTGTTGTAAAATTTTTTGTATAGAAATAGTTTTAGGTTAACTTAAAAGATAAAAAATGTAAATCTGTCATACCGTATCTGAGCTAGTCAGCTAATTAGGTCTATTAGTTAGCTAGCTGGTTCCGGCAGGGTTGTGTCGTTAATTTATGTTGTTGCATGTACGTAGCACCTTGGTCCTGGAGGAATATTGTTTCGTTTTACTGTGTATTGAACTGTACATGGTTCGAATGACAATAAAAGCCTACTTGACTTGACCCTGTACAGGATGGCCAATCCATCACAGGGCACACACATACTCACATGCTAATTCACGCAATTTGGAATGCTAATTAGCCTAATCTGCGTGTTTTTGGACTGTGGGAGGAAAGAAGGAGTACCTGGAGGAAACCCAACAAGCACAGGGAGAACAAGCTCCATGCACACAGGCACGAGGCGGGAATCGAACCTAGATCCTTGAGGGGCAAAGCAAAATGCTAACCACTAAGCCACTAAGGGTGTCTTTCTTTAAGACATTTCAAATGAAAGAAACCATAGATTAAGATTTAAGACTAAAGTAACAAGATATTTCACTGATCTGGGTTATTTCTGATTTGTATGTTACAGGTGTGTATGTTGTACCTGAAAGACACCAACATGCTGTTCATTGGTGGTTTGCTGGTGGCGATAGCTGTAGAACACTGGAACTTACACAAGCGAATCGCACTAGGGGTCCTGCTGATAGTGGGTGTTCGGCCTGCTCTGTAAGACTTTGCATCCTATAAAATATACACAGTTGAATACTCACAATCAGCCATAACACTAACACCACTGCCAGGTGACCTGAATAAAATCCCTTATTAATTATATACCAGTATATCAACTAGGTAAATGAGTGACAGGATCATGGGCACCCAAGGCTCATTGATGGTCCAATATTACCGAAAAGTCAAAGTAGCACAAATTGGTATAAAAAAAGAACTTATGCTGGATATGAAAGAACAGTATCATAACATCCAGTTCATCACTGAATATGAACTCTATGTTAAGGTTGTTAAACTGGCCTACAAATTCCCCAGATCTCAATCCAATTAAACAATCTTCGGATGCCCTGGACAAACAAGTTCAATCCATGAATACCCAACCTTGCAACATATAGCACTTGCTAACATCCTATGGCAGATACGTACCAGATACACCTTCAGAGGTCTTGTGCAGTTATATCTCCAGAGGTCAGAGCTATTGCTCCTTGGCACAAGTGGCAATTAAAACCTAGGTGCTTTTAATGTTATGGCTGATAAAAAATAAAGTACGACTTGGTGAAACAAAAAAAAAATCAGAATTTATGAATAGTGTACTTTCTTTTCTCCCCCTGTGACTGTCTATGTTGGTACATTTTCGTTTTCTGTTTCCTTTGTGTCCCTCCAGGTTGATGTTAGGCTTCATGAGCGTCACAGCTTTCCTCTCAATGTGGATCAGTAACACCGCTACTACTGCTATGATGCTGCCCATCGCCCAGGCCGTGCTGGAGCAGCTCAGTAAAACCGAAGCTGAGAGAGACGACAGAGAACTGAGAGAAGGCAGACACAACCAGGCTTTTGAGATGGGTGAAATCCCCAACACCAAAGTTCCTTTCAACATCCAAACCCAACGTAAGCCATGACTCATGTCTGGACATCTACAGAATTTAACTACCTAATTTAAGTTTGCATTGGTTTCAGAGTTAGAGCTCATTCTGATTTGTGAGAATGTCAAGAAAGCTTTCGGTGTCCTGTTTTTTTTTTTTTTTACTTAATGAGCTTTTACTGGGTGGTCGCCTTTAGCTTCATTAGGATTGTTAGCTGTTTGTGAGTTAGCTAGCACCAAGCACAGGAATCGAACCCCTTCACCCTTGGAACAGTGTTAAACCAACTATGCTACTGTGGAGCCTTAATTTGTTCATGTTCTAGATATTTTGTAGTGTGGTAAATTGGATTAGTGAGAAATTTAAGACTTGACTATTGCTCCTTAAGCTCATTATGATAATTTCTTTATACGCTTTTACATGCACTGAAAAGTGTCCAAGATGCCTGAATAGGTACACATTATAAGATCAGTACAGTGGACCAGAACTAATCCCATGGCAAATCCTTCGAAAAATAAATTATAACGCAACAACAAAGTGCCATATCCCTCAGTAATGATGTGTCGTGGTTACACCAATTGGATGCTAGAATATTATAGGTTATAAAGAATTGGATATTAATTTTTTTTTATTGTGACAGGGTGCAAAGTGGAATTTTTTAAAGATACAATTAAAAACTGGTTGTTTAATGTAAAAACCTATGCAGCAACCTCATTTCCCCTCTCGTCTCTTTCAACCACTCAGGATTCAGCATCAGCAGTGTACCTGTACTAATCACTAGACTTTTGCACAGTTCCATGCAGTTCAGCAACATCTCTTTGTCTTAATAAGGCTTTGGCGATAACCCTGAAGGCTTTCATTATATGGATTGTTTTTTTTTTCTTTTTCAAAACAGCTAGCTTTTCCTGACTGCAAACAGAAACTTTAAATATTGATATTAAGTTAGCTGATATCTTTATCCAGCCACAACACATGACCAGTGAAAGTGCTCTGAATTTGGACCAGAATATGCAAATATTGCATCAAGGTGAAAGACGAATGATGGTATCTGTTACTGTCTTGTATTTTACCAGAAGAGATCTCAGTTCAGGAGCCGGATTTTGAAGCCGAGCAAAAAAGGCAGGCTCGGGAACAGAGGTATCTCTGGCTGAATAAAGGGATGAGCTTGAGTGTGTGCTACTCTGCCAGCATCGGGGGCACTGCCACCCTTACAGGCACCACACCAAACCTTATCCTTAAAGGACAGATGGATACGTAAGGCTATTTACTTGTATGTTTTTACTGCTTGTATTAGGTACTGTAGGTAACTTGGAGCAATTGGGGAGAGATTAAATAGGAATGCAAAATCTAGGCTTATTCAAGGCTGTTTTTTAGGAAAATTAAATTGTAACTAGTTTCCAAATAACTTTAGATTGTTACTATAATTTATTAAAATTCAGATTTTTATCTCTCTATGACTATTAGCATAGATAGATACAGCATGTTTTATTTATATATTTTTTAATCTTTCTATATATTTTTTTCTAAATCCATTAAATGTTTTTTATGATCTGCATCATCTTTATACTATTTATTTAAGAATATTGTTTGTTAAATTGTGTTTACAATTAATATTTTAATTTGAATGATATTGTGCATAAATACACTAAAATATTTTTTATTTAGTCATTTTTATTTTCATCATGACTAACCCTTATTTTTTTTTTTTTACACATAAAATGTCCACAATTGGACAATCAATTTACTTTTTAATATGATATATTTTAAAAATCATTAAATTTTTACTACTGGAAACAATTCAAAAAATGAATATAGGGTTTAAAAAATTTTATGCATGAAAGCGTTAAAAAACTAAACAAAATACTATTGTTTTATACAGTCACGACTGAAATAATAAGTTTCAATATGTGGGTGAAATGTCTTATTGAGGAATTTAAGAATATTTTAGATATTTCAGAAATAATAATCATAATGTATTGGAGCGTTCAAGTCAAACTGGGACATGTGATGAATTTTCTGGTGAATAAAGTGATAAAAGAGATTGACATTTACAAAAGAGTTTTTTTTTTTAATGTTATAAAATCAAGAGAGTTTATAAATGGTCTTCTTTTAACTGTTCTTTTTTGTTTCTTAGGCTGTTCCCTGGTAATCCTAATGTGATCAACTTTGCCAGCTGGTTTGGCTTTGCGTTTCCCAACATGGTGCTGATGCTGCTTTTGTCCTGGCTGTGGCTGCAGTACATGTATTTGGGTTTAAAGTAAGTAATACAGACAGACATTACAACAACCAACAAAACGTGCAAAGAAAGCCTGATAGAGAATCTAAGATAAACTATTGAACATATGCTTTTTAAATTTTTTTTATTCTTTTTAAGTTTTAAGAAGACCTTTGGCTGTGGGTCGAGAAACGCCAGTGACCAAGAGGCCTACAGAGTGATAAAGGAGGAGTATAGGAAACTGGGAAGAATGAAATTCGCCGAAGCTGCTGTTCTTACGGTGTTTGTGTCGTTGGTGGTGCTGTGGTTCAGCAGAGACCCAGGTTTCATGCCAGGCTGGGCTTCCACCCTTAATCAAAGTGGACCGTAAGTGAATATTTCACATTTTTAAACCTATAGTGAAAACGTTACTAAAGATATTTATTCTTTCATTAAAAACACTGGATCTTACATTAAAGTCCAGTAATAACATTAATATACAGTACTTCTGTTTTCTCTGGTTAAAAAAATAAAACCTGGGCCAAAGGATGGAGCACTCCATCAAGTGGTAGAAATGTGTCATTACACACTCTTTTTATAATCAGGGTCAGTGTTTTACTCAAGATTCACACGCTAGTGATTAAAGGTGTAATAAGATTAGTCATATTTAGGCATCTAATGGCAAAGAAGGTGGGTTTGATATTAAAATATTTTTTCCACCTGATTCCACCACCTTTCCTGACCTCGTTCATAAAGATCCATCATGTTGAGTGTTTATAAAATGGATGACCATCCATCCATCCATCCAGGAACCTCAGTAGTCCGACATGGGACTGTGGAGGCCAATGGTGACAATTGTATTCATTCCTATTTTTTCCTATTTTTCATCCAAAAACAAACAAGCATTCAGCCTCTTAATGTACTTGTGCTGAGGCTAACAAGTTTGCATAAGCCAAAAATGTCTCTGTTTAGGGTCTACTGTATGTGAAATACGACTCAGATCCTGCAAATATGGGCCAGGGTGTCTAAAAAAATACTAACAGAAGGCCCAAGCACTTCAGTCTAGTTCACAGATTTCCAAATTAGTTTTCTGAGCCAATAGTAATGCAACATTTACTGTAGATTCCCCCAAAATAAAAGACATAAAAATAAAAAAAAGACTATTGCACCTTTAAGGGGTCTGGGGTTCGAGCCCCTTCACTGCCAAACTGCAAAAGTAGGGCCCTTAAACAAGGCCCTGACCCCTGTATACCCCAGGGACGCTGTATCCTGGCTGACCCTCCACGCTAACCCCAACTTCCTAACTAAGATTTGTGAAAAAAAACATATATAAGGAGCCGTAAAGTACTGAATCTTAATCTTTAGTTAATTTAATACTAAAGGGAATTGCGTAGTCTCATGGGGAATACCACTTATCCTGTGTAGGGGGTCACTGGAACCCTATGTTCCCTTGGATTGGCTCTAGACCAACATGTTGACCCTACACAAGCCCCCTGTGACCCTCTACTGTATATTTCCTGGAGCTTATCCCAAAAAACTTAGGGCACAAGGCAGGGTACATCCTAGAAAGGGCACAAGCACACACTCATACACACTACAGGCCATTTGGAAATGCCAATTAACCTACTTTGTGCATGTCTGTGGACTGCGAGAGGAACCCAGGGTATACAGTACAGAGTAAATGTGCACAAATTTGAGCAAGATTTGACCCCACAATCCTGGAGGTCTGAGGCAACAGTGCTAAACCACTAAAGCACTGTCCAGCCAGCAAAAGGAATAAAAATCTAGTCCAAAATAGAACAGTCGTCTTTCTTTCTTACAGGTTTGTTACTGATGGAACTGTAGCCATTTTTATGTCCACTCTGTTGTTCCTCATCCCATCTCAACTCCCAGAGGTATGCTTACCCAGAAGGGTAGATGAACATGAAGGAACAGAAGAAGGTAGGAATGTCCTTTGTATTTATTTATTTATTTATTTATTTATTTAAAAAGTAAACTTAAAAGAAATTTAAAGCTGAGATTTTTTTTTTAAATAGGAGAACAGCCTGTGGAGGGGAGACAGAGGAAGCATAAGGCTCCCCCAGCTCTGCTTGTATGGAAGGTGGTGCACGAGAGGATGCCCTGGAACATTGTGCTGCTCCTGGGCGGTGGATATGCCTTGGCTACTGGCAGTGAGGTAAAAAAAAAGATGGAGAATACAGAAATCAAGGACGAATGAACATTATTTGCTGAACATTTAGCAAATAATAAATAATGCATGACATTTTATTGCACATTTTGTTGGAGTTTGTATAGAAACGCTGTCCTGCATGATTTAGCATGAAGACATTTTAATAGTTCTTTGAGGTTCTCCATCAGTTGTTATTTCCAGTTTCTACACGTTAACAGATAATGCGAATTATCTTTAATTTAAAAAATTATATTTTTGTTGTAATTGTTGTTTAAAGGAATCTGGCCTGTCAAAGTGGCTCGGACAGAGTCTCTCCCCCCTTGAGAAAATCCCTCCATTTGCCATCTCGCTACTGCTCTGTCTGCTGGTGGGAACGTTCACAGAGTGCTCCAGTAACACGGCCACAACGACACTCTTCCTCCCCATTCTTGCTTCCATGGTAAGACCATAATACACTGGCAGCGCAGCACTAAACATTCAATTCTACCTGAAGACGAGACATTAACAAGAGAAAGCCTTAAAGCAGTGGTTCGATTAACGGTGTCATCCAGGTTCCATGTGGTGAATATAACAACACATACAGTAACATGAGTCATTGCACTTGTTTTTTCAGTTCATTTGCTTATTAGTCTGTTTGAATGGAATGGGTTTAATTAAGAACAGCTAAGACCTCCTACTTGACATAAACCGACAATGTTTGTGTTCTCCAGGCCAGAACTATAAGGCTCCATCCTCTGTACGTCATGCTGCCCTGCACCATCAGTGCCTCCTTGGCCTTCATGCTGCCAGTGGCCACTCCACCCAACGCCATCGCTTTCTCATTCGGCACCCTCAAAGTGCTCGACATGGTAACACATTTAAACCATTCCTTTATTCATTTAGACTATTCGAAGACTAATTCACATTCCTGTTAACGAGTCTATTCGTTCTTTTTTTTATTATTTGTGCATTTTTATTCTTAGTCCATGACTGCACACCTTAATCTTGTATTTCCTAAGAGGAAAAAAAGAGTTTTTAAATCTTTTCTATTTATCTATTGAAACTGAAAGATTGCACCGTATACGTACAAATTATCAAAGTCTCTTCTGTACATAAGTGGCAGCTTTATCATTAGCAGTCTATTTTATTTCCTCTTCTTGTATTCAGCCATGCATGTGGTGCTACTAACAGAATAACTGTATTATTGCTTTTTCCAAAGGCAAAGGCTGGCTTCATGCTAAATATAATCGGCATCCTGACCATCAACTTGGCGATCAACACATGGGGAACAGCCATGTTCCAGCTCAACACCTTCCCCACGTGGACCAACGTTACTGGAACACCTTGAAAGCAAAAGGCGTGCTTCAGAAGAACGAAAGAATGATGAGAAGGCAGTGAGAGGAGAGCTGAAGGAAGGAAAATGCATGTTTCCCTGAAAAGGGGGTAAATGTATTAATGTACAGTCTGTAGCAGATCTCTCAGCGGCTACTCCACTGCAATACTGAACAAATATTCACAGACTTTATACAGATCTATATGTTTATTTATTCATTCTTTTTACACACCATAATATATGAAGTGATTAACAAGACGTTCGTGTTCAGTATTTAAGTATGTATATGTCCAGGATCTGTAAATTCACATCTAACCAAAAAATGTGTTAACAAAATGTCTATGTGGATCAAACTGGAGAAAAGGGTATTAGCAATACCTCAAAGTGCTGTATGGAAGAAAGCTTAAACCGTGCAATGGAAAACTTCATGACCATCAGGGGAGGCATGTGATGCTCTTGTCCCTCACCAGACTAATAATGCTGCGGAGTGAGACAGAGAGGAAACGTAATGGGAAGTGTCACAGCAAATACGAAACAATACGAATTGATAAAAAAAAAAACTTTTAAATAAAAACATACTTCTCTGAGTTTTAATTGTATCTTAATTGAAACTATGAATGTTTTGGGGGACAAGCAGGAAAATTGTGAAAGCTGTCAAATTTTTTATTTTACCTCCGACAAACAACAGCAACGTATAATAAGATTATCTTGCTATGAGTAGAACATATCTTTATAATATAAAGAAAAAGTTATTTAATGTTTTTTTATAATTAAAGAAAACAAATTAGACAATCCTATTTCTAGACATTTATACATTTTAAACTCTATAATTTATTATTTTATTGACAGTGTTTCATCTTTCTAAAAATAAACACTTAATTTACACCACTTGGCCAAAATAATAATAATAATAATAATAATAATAATAATAATAATAATAAATAAATAAATAAATAAAAACCTTGCATGCTCGAATATTTCATTTAGCCCTTAGCTTTTATTACGGTGCACAACGTGGTGTCCAGTTCATGTGTAAAAATAATTCCTCATGCTCCCAGAGCCACTTTACACAATCTGGAACCTGGTGATTCAGGACATTCAGGTTGTCAGCTGATTTAATTTTATTGCCCCATAACGTTGCTAAGTCTAGACCTGAGTAACTGATCAACCTCAGATCATAACACTGTCTCCAGAGGCTTGTACAGTGGACACTATGTATGCTGGGAGCATCGCTTCATGGGCTTCCCTTTTTATCCTGACACGCCCATCACTCTGCAATAGTCTCAGTCTGGACTCATATATATACAGTGAAACTTAGTGCCCGTCTCTTACTGGTATAATCAACATCAGTGCACGTGTGTACTGTTTACTGTAATAACACTTTGACCACGTGTGTGTGTAAAACATATTTTATTTTGTGTTTGTAAGCGCGTGTGCATGTACTGTTTCTTATAACACACGTATGTGCGCGCGTGTGAAGCAACGGAAAGGGGTTCACACACATACAGCGTGAAACACTTGAACAGAAACACTTATCTGTTGGGATTTATTTTTATTTTTTTGAAAAGGTAAAATGCAGGCTAATTTGTTTTATTTTTGCTTTATATTTTGTGTTAATTATTTTTATGTATTTATTTTTTTGGACTGTGGAACGAATAATTTGAGTTTCTATTATTTCTTATGGGAAAATTAAATCTGATTTACGAGTGTTTTGGAATACGAGCCTGCTACCGGAATTATGCTCGTAATCCAAGGTTCCACTGTGTGTGTGTGTATATATATATATATATATATATATATATATATATATATAGAGTGCAACATATTAAGGATACATAAAAAATTCAAAGAGAACATAAAAGATGATAACAAAAACATGAACAAAAGTCACAGTTACATTTATTTCATTTAGTTTTATTCCAGACTTGCATCAGAGCTGTCCAAAACATTTGTTTTTCTTTTTTTTTTCTGAAAATGTACAGTAGATCACAATCAGAAATTAAGCTGTTACAAGTTCGAACTAGAAACATTATTAAAGAACTAATTTTTAAGCCTGTCAGGGCATAAAATAAAACCAGACACGATTCTTGAAATTCTCCTAATTTAACATTTTTACACTTAAAAATAAATGAATCATATAAAAGATACGACACGTCCTTGAATAAAACGCTAGTTCTACTTTCTGTTCTATACATGAACGCTCAAAAGATACCAAACTCACTGGAATGTGTGATTGAAGGAATGCTTGACGAAGAAAGAGATGTGCCTTTTCACTTTCTCCTTATACTGTATATCTACCACAGTAGACCTCGTAGAGTCAACATTTCGTAAGAAAACCAAAAGCCATTTGTTTATGAATAAAAGGTCGCACACACCAAACATGAATTACGTCATTCTTTCTGTCCTGTCCTGTGGGATTTTTTTTATATGAATATATTAAATTTTTAAGAACAGTTCCTTACAAAGCAGACATAAGAAAGAAGATTGCACACTGACATTTTTATGAGATCATATGATAAAAGGTTTCCATTGGTGTGATAACTTGGTGTAGTGCAATACCGCAGTCATGTAGTGTTGTCTTGGGGAATTTGTTCTGTGTTCATAACATGTGATCATATTAAAAGACGTGCACTGGAAACGCAAATACTAGGGGCGTTCAAGTCAAACTGGGATTTTTGATTGTACAAAATAACAGAAGACAATTATAAGAGTAAAAACTCACTTTATTTCTCTATATCTAATCCCCTGCTGCACTAATGCACTTATCCCAGAGTTTCACTAGAGCGTGGATACCATCCAGGTAGAAAGTTTTCTCAGGATGTCGGAGCCCTGATACTTCCTGTCTTATTCACGTCTAAAACACCGGCCTCCCAGGATCCCGGAATCGTCTTTCACAGATGTACGGCCTTGTTTAAAACGTTTGTTCATATGTTTTCCTGCAGTGCCTCATTTCAATCACTTTTACGTCTTCATTCACCGGAAATTTCATCACCGGTCCCGGTTTGACTTGAACGCCCCTCGTAATACTTCACCTTATACAATAAATTACAACATGTCAAGAGAAAGAAGAGGAAGGTGAAGAAGAAATGTTCTACGATTGTATTCTTGATGAATTTACAGATATTTAATCTCACACTGAGAAAACTCTGATAGAATCTCATGTTTGTTAATCGATAGGTAACAGCATATCGATTTAACTCCAGTCAGTCTTTAACTTTAACAGCAGTCAGTCTCACAGCATAAAACCATATCAAGGTCTCTCTCTATTTTTCCAACACACACACACACACACACACACACACACACACACAGTGGAGCAGTCAAGCATATAGCCCTAATCATTCCCTTTACCGCCCAGCACAGTGGCCATACTTGCCCATATACAGTAAATAACCACAAAATTAATAACAACCTGTTCCAAAAAAAAAAAAACTAGTATCAGATAAAATTCCCAAATAAACATTATTTTTGCTGGTGTGTTGTGAAAAACAAATAAAGATCTTAAACACATTTATGATATGTATATACGTGTGAAAAGTCATGGTCATCTATTCACACAGACAGGCATCACCACATGTCATTGACACAAAATCAGGAAGGGCGTGATTGGTGCACACAGATGCACGTGGGCTGGGCATTCGATCGGACCATCCGGGTCGATCCATCCTGGCTCGAAGCCGTCGTCTTACGGGCCTCCGCTGTAAGAGTAGTCTGCTTTGTTATGCATGACCAGCTTGTTGTCCACGAAGTAGAAGCTGTCGGACTGCGTCTCGTAGGGGTGCAGGATCATCTCGCGCACTGGCACACAGAGGAGAGAGGTCAAGGTTTGGCATCTGCTACATCAGGATGGATTCAGATTAGAAGTCAGAACCGAGACACGACATCATCCACACACCGCTGCACATTGTCAAAACCGAACCTGCGGCATTTTGAAAGGACACAGCGTAGCCAAGTCTAGAATAATGGTTGTCCTTTGAGACAAGATCTATTATGATGCTAAAGATGAGTGTGTTCACCTCCCTTCCCTCCCGCTGTAATCAGAGAAAATATATAATGCAGCGGCAGAGCAGAACAAAAAGTCATGCATAGTGGACTGAGGTTGTGTTGGATAATCTTTGATATGATGTGTATGGATGTTGAATGGAGTGGTTTAGAAATTGTAGCTCTCGTGATAACTTCTTGGTAGCCTCTAAGACATATACATACTGTACTGTATTTATACACGCGCATATGTTGTTTATACAGTGGCACCTCAGCAAACGAATGCCCCACCTTGAAATGTTCTCCCTTAAAAACTGAAATTTTTCAAAAAATTTGCCTCGGCATGCGAAGCATTTTTGCCATACGAGCGAACAAACTAATTCAACCATCGGCTTCTGTCTAAGATGCGCTCATGTTCGGCTCGTGCCCGTCTGTCATAAATAAGTCTGGGAGATGTTAAAGTCCAGGGAAGCTAAGCAGAGCAAGTTTACATATTTTTTGTGATTTTTTTTTGCCTTCTGTGCTTGAAGCAAAGGACGGTAGAAAAGGGAGCCGATTCCAGTTTGGTTTTTAAAGCAGCCGGTGCCAAGAGGAATGATAAATTAAAATTAAGTGAGATTTAACTTTTATTTATTTCATATTTTACTTAATTTATATGTCCTTTCTACTCTAAATAGTTTTGATTGTTTTTAAAGGCAAAAAAATGTCATTATAATGTTGGAAATTGGTAATATCGGTAATATTTTTGGTAGGCAGGAACGGATTATCTGCATTTACATTATTTCCTATGGAAAAATACGTTTTACAATACGAAATTTCACCTTGAGATCTCATCTCCGAAACTAGTTAAATTTATATGCAGAGGTTCTGCTGTATGAAAGCCTTGTGTATTTGGGTTCTCTGATATGTCAGGTAGAACCAAAGTTATCATTATTTATGAAGGGGAAATTTTTTACCACTACCGGAATATGGGAATGACATCACAAAAATTTCTAAAAATAAACATATTATTATTATTATTAGATTATAGAAACAACCGAAAACAACTGTAAAAAAAAAAAAAACTGTGATCATGTGTATTTATTCTATTTGTTTTCCTATGTGACATTAAAAAAAAAATTTTTGCTTAGTCATGTTTGTATTGTTAGTTAAAATGAAATGAAATTCAGTTTTTCATGTTACCTATTTTGTACTAAAATAAGGTTATGTTCCTCTATACTGCATAATCCTGAGCCCTATACTGTATATGTTTATTAAAGAATAAAAAAAATAAAAATGGCTAAAATGCTCTGAGCATTAAGGGCTACCTAGTTTAAGTAAGCACTCTTTGAAACTGCGGCAAGCAGAAAAGCAGCTCAAAACATATAACACGGTATGGTATCTGATCTAATTAGATCCACTATTATATTTCTGTGTGAAGAATTAAACACACACACACACACATTAACAATATGCTAACTGCATGAATGATCAAGCTAAAGAGGCGAATCAGTGTGTGTGTGTGTGTGTGTGTGTGTGTTATTTACCACAGAGCATTCCCGTTTAACACTGTTTTAAGAAACACCATTATCCGTAACCATCTGAGCTGCACGGATTTAAAGCGATTATCCGCAGCCTGTGCGACGAGCAGAACCGAACCGCTGTGGATCATTTGCACGCTGCTGCATGTGTTACTCACTGATGTCCTCTGAGAGCGGCGGGAACTCGTAGATGTGCTCGCAGGTGTTCTTGCTGCTCGGGATGCAGAAGCCGAACTCGAAGTCAAAGCTCTTGAGCAGCTGATCTCGGAAGTAATGCCTCTCGATCATGCGGAAGTTGTTGATGGGGATGTCGCCCACTGTGAACTCGACGCTTAAAGAACAACAGAGAGGAACAGAGGGAAGAACTGAGCACATAAGAACAAACTCAGCATTTAAGAGTCTTCAGTACACATTCGATGCACCAATGCCGAAAGTATTTGACTCTATTCTTGAATTTATCTTCAAGTGCATGAGATGATATGGGATGGAACGCTTGCAGATGTAACATTAGTGTTTTGAGATGTTTATTCCTGATACGTACATGAAAAAAGAACTTGACCCAGATATACTTTATTATAAATGGTGTATTTTGTCAATGACAAAAACATATAGAAAATGCATGGAGGTACTACTCAGCGTCTCAGCGTTTTCCAAATTCCAAGTTCAGCCATTGCTGTCAAATGCACAAACCGTAAAACAAGATGATATATGATGCAATTCCAAGTTCCAAGTGAATCCTTACTTCCAAGATAATTTAAACACATCATAAACACATTACTGCACCTCTTTATTTGAATCTTTCCCAATCCCAGCAGGGCTAAAGCATGACTTATTAAAAGCTTCCTTCCTTCAGCTTACACACCCTGACCTAAATATTACAGCCGTCTTCCCGAAAGACTGAATATACTGTACAGCTCGGCTTCTGGAAAAACCAAGTCTCTTCACAGTTCAATCCAATTATTTCTGTGTTCATTCCATAACGAGAGCCACATAGAGCCACTTTTCGTCTTTTGTTTTCCGGGAATCACATTTATACGGCTAAATGTGTGCCTGGCCAAGTTAGACCTCCTCTCAGAAATAGAAGTTGTACTTACGTGGCTCCAACCTGCCGGAGGCGTAGAAATGCTGGAGTGAACTGGTAGCGCACGAATCGTCCAGCACTGGGGTCGATGTCTCGTTTCTCTCCACCCTTGTCTAACGCAGCAGATATAAATTAGCAAAAACTAATCTGAAATAATATTAAGATTTTACAATTTGAAAGATAACATATAGGACAGATGTGTAAAGTACAGTACAACATTTTAATATCACATCAGCAGCTTTCTATACGTTTGCAGTTGTTTCCAAAAAAGTTAACCTTTTAATATAAAGACATCAAGACATATTTTTTTTAAGTTGTGATATGCAAACTGATCAGATATAGATATACAGTATCATCATACTGCCAGAACATAAAACATATCAGAGATGACATGAAAGTTACTAATGACAAAATCATGAGAAACTGGTATTTGTTTTCCTCTTTAAAACTCCTAAGCTTTTAATGAATTGATATGTTTTTCAATAATAATAATAATAATAATAATAATAATAATAAATATTATCATTATTATAGATCTGAAGCACTTAAAAAGAAACATAGCTTAAAAACAAGACATAAAAAACTGTAGCTTCCACACAAATGTAAGACAAATATAAATATATATTATACAAATACAAAACAAAAATATATTATACAAATATAAAATAAATTTAAAGAAGGATTAAAATATGTAAATATAATAAAAATCCATTCTAAGATAAATATGGTTAAGTGTCTTTATATACTGTAAACATAAAGTTCTAAAAATATAGACATATAGTTTCCAAATTATAATCAAACTATTTCTGTTTTTTTTTTTTTTAACTACAATCCATAATTTTTTTTTTAGATATCTGATCTGGTATATCGCATGGGTGTAATCTCTAAAGCATACATATAAATTCCTAACAAAAAAAAAAAGACTCATGACAACGTAATCGCTTGTCAGGGTGAATCGTACTGTAGAGTAGGGAAGCACTTGTTGTGTACGAGAATAAATCCGCACAAATAGAGAACGGTTACGTAATCGCATCACTCACCTGTTACTGGAGGCTTCGTAATCTCGAACAGCACCGTCCCTGTCTCCATGTCCCTTATCTTAAACCGTGTGAAGTCGATGTTGTACACGTTGTCCTCCGGACTGCACAAGTAATCTGAAAGAGGAGTCAGTCGATCTGTATGAAGAATCCGTCCACAGTAATGTTCCCTATTATGCTGTATTACAATGAATCCACAACTCATGTGATATACAGTAACGTACAGCACAGCAAATTGTTATAAAAGCAATTAAAACCAATTCCAGGTGCAACATTTAAAGGAAACCTAGAAAAGTGTAACCGTGCTGTGAGAAATGGATGCTTAGAGTGCTTATTCTCTGATCCAGGAGACTGTAGAGAACTAAATATAAAGTGCATTTTTTTTAAAATCACAAACCTCTCCAAAGGCTGTAATATACTGTACTGTAGCTCCAGAAATTGTACCAGCCGTGCCTCTTATTCTGACTTCTTGTGAATTTTTTGTAATGAATACGCTTCTACTTTGCCTTATGAATTGAAAAGCAATCATCGGGCACTTCTAGGAGACGGCCACATAAATAATTCCCCTGTGGATGTATTTCCCATCGTCGCATAAGCCTTGTCAGTGAATGCACCAGGCCCAGATTAAGGTTTAAGCTGCTTATAACATCTGAGCCCCGAGGGTCAGTCCAGGATGCAGAGGATTTACTTCCATTTACCTCCAACTGCTGCCAGTGTATGTAGTGTATACTGTACCATGTGGCAGCAGTGCAGTGTGTAAAAGCACGCTTCAAGTCATGTTCACGTTCAAGACGAATTTGTATGGAAGTTACAGTAGACTACAGGTTAGACTATACAGTGCAAATAGATATATACATTTCGTATTTGTCTTATTACATTTATCTTTATACATATATATATATATATAGTCAAACTGGGACTTTTGATTGTGCAGAATAAGAATTAAAAACTCCATTTATTTCTCTATACAATCCTTCTACACTAATGCAATCATCCCAGCGTTTTACCAGTGATCGGATAGAAACATAGAAATTGCTGACTGATTCACGTCTAAAACGTTGGCCTCCCAAGAACTCCATTAATTGCTAAAACTTGTGGAAATGGCTTGGAGCGAGGCCAGGACTGTATAGGGAGTGTGGCAATAACACCCAGATGAGTTCCTGTGACGTGCAAGTGGTGTTGAAAACCGCGATCGTCAATCAGTTTCACACCTTACTGGGGTTTGACTTAAACGCAAATCTTATCTCAAATTGGAACGATCTCAATCTTGACTTATTTCAAACATAATCCAGTAATACAGTACATAATAATTATAACTTGACTCAGTAATTGATGGCGTCTCACTTCTTTCTGATTGCTTTATTGTAAATGAAAGTACTTTGTAAAATGTTTATATATATATACGTTTCCAAGCCTCTGAATGAACCCTCTCCATCGGTAATGCAACGACAAATAAAAGTCGTCTCCAGAATAATCACACATCCACATCCATACCCGCGTACCTCTAGGGCCTCTTGTGAAACTGACTCACCGTCTCCTCCCAAACCTTCATTACAGTTTCGAGCTTGCATACTATACTGCTTTATTTCCAACAAAATGTTACATTGTGGAAAGAAAATGATACATTTCATATCTGTAACAGACTAGTCTAGTGCTCTCTATGAAATATAATGGAGACGGAGCGCGCGGGAGCTCGGATGAGCGAGCAGTGTGTTAGATAAGAGGCGGTGAGTAATCTTCTCAGTGTAGTGAGGTAATGCTCAGACCAGCAGGAGAAATGACGCTCTTCACAATGACGTGCACAACAAGGAGTGGAAGTGAGTAAAACAAAATATAAAGCCTCTGGCCACATTATTAGGAACACCTAAATAATAACATTGTTTTGCTCTCAGAACAGCCTGATTTCTTCATGTCATGGATTTCACACAGTATTGGAGACATTGGTTTTTGTTAAATTTCTGCAAGTTCTCCATTTGACTGTGGGAAAAGCTTTGAGACACGGCACATATTAATTTGAGAATTAGGAATTTAAGATTCCGTTATTTATCACATGTACCTTACAGCACAATGAAATAATTTTTTCGCATATCCCAGTTAGAAGCATAGGTTCAGCAAGGGTACAGCGGCCCTGGAGCAGATAGAGGGTTAAGGGTTCGACAGTAGCAGATTTGGCAGTGCTTTGGCGCTGCCCACTGCACCACATACAGTAGCTGTTTTAAAATATATAAAGTAAGTAGCCATGTTGGTGGCACGCTAACGTACTGGTTAGCGCTGTGGCCTCCACCCCGTGCTTGATGGGTTTTCCCCAGGTTCTCCGATTTCCTCCCACTGCCCAAAGACATGCAGATTAGACTACTTGGTGGTCCCAAATTACCCTTAGTTTAGGAATGAGAATTGGGGTTGAGCTGGCAACCCAACGCCTTAAAAGTATAGATATACCTCCAGGGAGGGAAGTCCTCATCGCCCGCAATGTGCCGGATGGTTTAGGGAATGATTGTTGTATTCTATAGAGGTAGTCCCCGACTTACGAACAAGTTCTGTTCCAGGAGCACATACGTAAGTCAGATTTGTTACTAAGTCTGACAAAGTGAGTGTTATACGCCTTTGCAACGTAAAGCATGGAATAAACCACTTGAATAAATCTCTGTCCCCTTTCCCCACACTGCCATCACGTGGCTAAAAAACGTAATCACGTCTATGGAAATAAACAGTGTTGTCTCCGTGCCTTCAAATCGTGAGGGGAATCCCAAACACCATTTTGTCTTAGAGCTGTTTTCCACTGTATTGGACTGTGAAGGATTATTCACCATCAGGGCAGAGTTACAGGACAGACATTTTCATTATCATCATGCTCCCGGAATGATTCATTGAAACTGGTGAGGCCGACATATTTCTCCCGCACACACACACGCACAACCACATACAATATACCGGACTTTAGACATTTTATACATTCACTAAAACACTAAAAATGCTGTATATAATTATAAATATTGGTATCTGGTGCACTGCAGTGTCTATTTTTTTGTACAATACACTTGAGCTACTTCCATGATTGAACCCTAAGTAGAACCGCAGTCCATTCGTATCTGTGAATCGAATCGAATAGTCGTAAATCGGGGACTACCAGTATGCCTGTCATGTATGACAAAGTGACTGTAGTTTCCTGGATACTGGACGATGTTTTATTTTGTCAGAATAATAATTTGCCTATGATAATTGTCTATCCTGGGGCTGTTGCTAAGTACAGGCTCTCAGGTCTTCTTCATTCACTACACCACACCACGTTACAAAGCTGTCGCAAAGGGGGCTGTTTCTGGCTCGGCTACTGTTGCCAAAGTCAAACAACAGATAACAAACACGACATGTAACCAGAGCCAAATTGATGCGATGCAACTGAAAAATACCAGCCACTGAGATCGGTGAATGCGGATGGCAGATAACAAGCTCAATATCGGGCGATACCAATGTATAAACTGATGGTGGCAGTCTTTTGAAATGCTTAACCCAACAGTGATGTATCTTAAATTAAAATAACAAGTGAGAAACGCTCTGATGGATTGCGAAAGGAAATGAAATGGAAAAACTGTATAAAAGATTTTCAATTGCCTCCTCCTTGCTCAGACACACACACACACACACACTGTGACCGCAGTATTATTTAATTTTTTGCAGCACATTTTTAGACAACGTACGCCACAACCTGTGACCGGCATGCAGAACAAAACCAGAAAAATCTTGCTGATTTAAATGGAGACGGGCAGCGGGACAGAACCCCACAATCAGTCAGTAGGAACAAGTGTTCAGCACGTCTACAGTTTGTTAAAGGGCGACCAGCATTAAATCTGTCAGCCTGTGGACTCGGTAACAGCGTGTGATTATTCACATACCAGCAATTTCCCCTTTTCTTGTTCATTTTTAACGGCACCGAGATGGACAAAAATATTGCCATTATGCACTAGAGCAGTGTGTGGATTCGCGGTTGTTTATGACTCATTCGCTTTGTGTGAAGCAAAATGATTCATGGTGTGATGCAGCTTTTGTGTCTAACCTATATTTTATTCTCTTTATAACATATTTCAAAACGGCTCGGTCATGATGGAAAAAATGGACGCAAACAGATTTTGCTTCAAAGAAAGCTTCTCTAAAACTGCTGCTTGTTAACAAGAAATACGTCAGATCTAGTCTTATTCAGTGAGAATAAAACGATGCACATTTGCATACTACACATATATAACTGCTCGGATGTACAATAAGATTCGAATGTAAGTCAGTATGGATAAGGGCGTCTGCGAAATAGCATTGTGCATAATGCTTTTTTAATAAAAAATCGGAATCAATAAAAGTATCTGTCTGTCTGTCTGCTTATCCATCTGTCTATCTATCCTATAATGTAGCTGTAGGGCCGACTGCAAAGTCATTAGTGATGGGTCGTTCATGAACGATTTGTTCTTTTTGAACGAATCTTCAAAAAGTGACTCAGAAGGACGTTATTCGTGATTCGTTCATTTTCTACCGGGTACGCATGCGCAAATCATCGCAAAAACCCGAGGTCATGTACAGGAAACAGAAATAAGTAGTTACCTTCGAGTGTTTTGGGTTCGAATCGTTCGGTGTTTTGTCACGTGACTCCCATAGACGCTTTGCAGTGCAATAGATTCAAAAGAACGAACGACTCAGACTGGAAGATATAAGAGGTGAGCTGCTCATTCTGTTTATTATAATATGTCCTTATTTGCCTTGTAATATTTTCATTACTGGAACTTTAGCCATAATTTGTGTATGTAAATGTATTGGGGGTATTTTTATTGGAAATGTGACATTTTATTTTATTCCTGTTCAAAAGAACAAAATGAACTTAGTGATTTAAAAAAAGATTCGTTCATTTTGATGAACAAGATTTAAAGTGTCGAGTCACTAAAATGATTCAAACCTTCCATCACTAGAAGTCATGTGGAAGCACTGCAGTGCAGGTCAAAAGCTTCAGTTAATTTTCATTAAATATGTATGGAGTATGGAGAGAAGGGATACCAGTTATACGTGATACCAGTTACTTTGACAGTAGCATGGACATCACATTGGACCGTGGCTTGGACAGCTCATTCATTAAACAATGGATGCGATTTCAGCAAAAATATGCTTGGGATGTTGCTTTGGAGGACGATAAGCAGTTAGTCGGCTGTATTTGTTGAGGTCCAGGGTTACGAAGGTGCTGCGTGAAGCACATAAGCAAAAGAAGCTGCATAAATTCTGATCTGCCGGTTCTTATTCAAGTCACTTAGGGCACAAGGCAAGGTACACCCTTTACAAGGTGCCAATCAATCGCAGGGCACACACACACATAGTGAACACACACACTATGGGCAATCTGGCAACGCCAATTAGCCTAATCTGCATGTCTTTGGACTGTAGGAGGAACCTGGAGTACCTGGAGGAAACCCACCAAGCACCAAGAACATGCAAACTCCATGCACACAAACTAGCTGTTTAACCACAATATAAAAGTAATAAACTCATTCCATATACAGTACATGAAAAATCAGGTTGTTTTTTTTTTTCTTCCTGAAAAACATTCTCAAGAGCTCTCCTCTTAAACTATTCACTTAGATCTCTGACTGACAGACACACACAGAAGCTACAAAGTGCTTCTTCTGCTTCCCCATTCTTCTCCACCCTCGTTCCCTCTCATCCTCTCTTCATCGCCACCCTTTATGCCATCATGCCATCATCCTTTCCTTGCTCTTCTTTCTCATCTCTCTGTTCTGCAGCTGACTCGCCTCCGCTCGTCTCTCTCGTCTGCACTCCTACGCCTACGAAATGTGCTCGTCATTCTCTTATCGCTCAAACAGAGCGCTTCTTCAGGGTAACTGAGACACTTGTAAAGCGAACCGTGGGAGAAGAGCCAGATTAAGCTCGTATGGCTTGGGTAGGGCTTGCACATGTTGGACAAACTAACCAAGATAACGACCTACTTAGCTGTCTGTCGAACCGGTACAGTACAATTATGCCAAGCTTCACCAATGGTGATAATGCAGTTATGGTGTTCAGCAGAAGTTTACACCGTGTTTATTCATAAACAAAAAACTACATCAAGTCCTGATATACTGTACAGCTACCCTCCTTTAGGATTTAGGATTTCCCTTATCGTGAGGTCGATACTGAGTGACTGAAGGGATGAAGGATGCTTAAGGAAGCATATGGCAGTTTAGCCTCACTGGATTAAACCTCACAGTCTATCTTCCTAAGACACGTTCCTGATGGCGCGGCCATATACGAGCGGTTCTGGGAGCATGAGAAATCATTTTTGCACATGAACTAGACTCCACTGTGCGACTGTTCTTGGCAGACAGGCGTAGACCCCGATGTGGTGATTTTCTGCTCATAATGATTTTTTTTTTTTTAACAGGGACCTTCCTGCCCTTCCTCTACCCTTTCATTATGCAGAAAAACAAATTTCCTTGTGTCATCTTATACATACTGTACTAGAATTGATCTATGGTACACCAACTGAAAAAATGTGAGCCTTCAAATCACTTCTACAACAAATACTGTCGCCTAATTAAGGTGAAAAATTGCTTAAGTGACGTTCTGTGCTGCTGTACTGGCAGGAAATCCCAGAACACATGGGCTTGTTAGCTTTATCCTGGTGAATAACACTGGATGTAAGCAAGAACGCAGTTACAACTAGGATCAGGTCTGGGCTGTGCCATATGGTAGGCTGAAAAAAAAAATGCAACCGGCAGCAGGAAGGGTTTTAATATAACAGAAACTTACCTTGTGATATTTCTCCCCTCAGATGAAGCATATAGTATAATTTCAACCAAACTAAATTAGTTCAAAATATAATATATAATGTATAAACATGATTTTAAAATATTGAGACACTTCAGAATAGCATTGTCAGTTTATTAAATAAAAATGAACAGAAAATATCAAGTGTTTTGTCAATAGGAACACATTACCTGAAAAAAATAATACAATATATGGTGCATCGCAATAAATGAGAATGCAATAGACAGTTTCTTTCCCCCACAATTTAATAATAATAATAAAAAAAAGCTTAAACTTTCATATATTTTAAATTTATTACACACGAGGTGAATTTTTATTTAAGGCTTTTTGTTATTATTTTTTTACTTTAAGGATTATGGCTTACAGCTTATGAAAATGGGTCTCAAAAATACTTTTCAAAATATTAGAAAATTTACTAAGATTTACAATACAGAAATGTCCAGCTTCGGAAAAGTATGTTAATTTATGCGCTCAATACTTGCATGAATTACTGTATCACTGCGTCACGGCACGGCCATTAGCCTGTGGCGCTGCTAAAGCACTGCTGATGACCAGGTTGCTTTAATAGCAGCCTTCACCTCGTCTGTATAGTTGGGTCAAGTGTTTCTCCTTTTGCTAGAAAAAAAACTTGTCTTCCATATTAGTAATTTAGTGCAGCACAGTTAGTCACATAGAGTAGCAAAGTCTGGAATTTATGTAGAATTTATCAAAAATTTCAAGAATTTCTATTTTTTTCCATTTTGTTAAGGTTTTAAACAAATATTGGCAACTATTCTCTTATTGAAATTATTAGTGCCATTTTGGGGAGTAAGTCTAGATAAAAACACTGGAATACGGAATGGTACATATACTAGTTAATTATTGTAGTTTTAATCTCAATAGCAATATCTAAATAATCGCAATGTGATTTTTTTTTTTAAATCGAGCAAACCTTATTGAGATGTACTGTACATCATTAACACTATGTAAGTTAGAGATAGCAATCACCCGGGGACATCTGATACGATATTATCACAATACCTACGGTACTGTAGGTGCTGATTCGATTTGCATGTTATTCAATAGGTACAGTATCACAAATTGAAAAATCCCGGTGCAATATTATTTTTTTCCCCCTATTTTGTTACAATCCTAAACAAACTTGGCAAATAATTCGCTCCTACTACAGTTAAGAGTGCCATAGATTACAGGACTATAATAGGATTATAGAGGAACTGCAAACTGCAACATTTCACCGCCTCAAATGCAAACATATATAATTATTATTATTATTTTTTATTGTGGGGCCAGTGTAGTGACAGATACATGATAGATCATCAAATCGACCCCCCCCCATCTTTAATGTAAGTAGTATATATCTGACTATGTTTGTTGGAGCTACAGTAGATGGAGATCTCTTATGAATTCCTATGGAAGGATTATTCCATTTTCTAACAGTCTGGTTCTCTATTATGATGTTTACCTAAAGTTTAGAATTTATTAACCAGAGTACAGCTATTTAAATGCATAGTATAAAATGCTTTTCTTATCAAAAATGAAAGATAATCATTTGACAGAACATGCTTCCTAACTGCACCAGAAACAGCTGTGTTTGCCATTTTTGGTCTTTAGAAAAGGAAGCGACACCAGGATTGTATTTCAGTCCTATGGAGCTCAACGGCTCTAATCTGCTTTAGTGAGGGAAGCAAATCCATCTAATCAGAGGATTGAGTCAGGGTGTAAAAAAAAACCAGCGACAGAATGGGAGGATCCACGTGGTCAGCTTCCAGACAGAAATAAACAGAAGTAATAAATACAGCAGCGAAAGCCAGGCAAGGTAAGGACGCGGAATTCAGGCCAGTCTTGATAAAATCCAGCTTTGTGAGTTATGACGGTGAAAGAAATTGGTTCTCAGTTCTAAAGTCTGAACAATAGTGGTGGAAAGCGGTGACAAAATACCTCTGCTAAGCAAGAAACAGATAGGAATTAATATGAATTCTGCAATGAAGAATAGACTTGACATGAACGATTTGATGGAAAATGATAACCTGGTTTTGCTGCTTTATACTGTATGGGTAATGAAAGCTTTCTACACTTTTTAGGATTAAAGCATAAACGTAATGCAAGCAGTTAAAAAACATACCCATACATACTGTACACTGTTTTCTCTATTGTCTATACCTGGAGACTATCCAAAGGCACATGATAAGGTACACCATGGATCGGGGGCATGAGCAAACTCATGCTAACGGACTAATTCCATTTATCATCATTCCAACAGTTGCATTTGATTTATGTTTTTGCATTTGCACTAATACTTTAACTACTTTGAGTGCCTTACATTGCCACATAGGGATAAATAAAGAAAATAAATTGCTTAATAGAACTGAATTAAATCATAATCAAATCAGATGCTATAGGCATTTTGGAGCAGTTAGCCCATGCTTTTGGACTGTGGGAGGAAACCAGATTACTTGGAGGAAACCTGTCAAGCACGGGAACAACATGTTACAAGCTTTGAACCCCCAGCCCTGGAGTTGGAAGTCTATTCACTAAGCCACCATGGCACCTATTTCATCATAATATTTATATATATATATTAGGGCTGGGACTCGATTAAAAAATTATCCAATTAATTAGAGGCTTTGTAATTAATTAATCGAAATTAATCGCATATAAATATTTGACCTGAGAACAGTGAGAAGTAAGTTTTTTCATATGGATTTTTAGTATACCATTGAATAATGACTCTTCAACTCTATATGTTTAGCATTGAGGTGATACTTGAGGCTCGATGTGCTGCGGTGATATGCGAATTCCTTGTTGAATAGCTTGCACACAACCATGCTCTTATCGACGCTTCCATCCATTCGTTTATTATAACAAAATTTCCCATCCACAGGGCCAACCAAAGTGGTCTCATCAGCTTCTTTGTCCATGTTCACTGTGGTTCGTTTTTATCTGACTGCTGGTTGGTGCTCCAGTATAATCGGTCCGCCGAAACTCATCCAGTGAAAAACGTTCCGCGGTGCAAAAATAAGTGCGATTAAAATGCGTAAAAAAAACGCGTTATTTTTGTGTAATTAATTAATCTAAATTAACGCGTTAAAGTCCTATGTGTATATATATATATATATATATATATATATATACAGTATATATTCATTTCTTAAGGCAATTTGATTTTAAGTACAGAACTAATATTTTTTGTCCTTTCTTGCAACCATTACCAACGTCAGAAAGACGTAACAAGAAGGAACAAATTTGTCCTATTTTTATATATATATATACGTATATATGAATACTGAATATTACATAAGGTATATTAAACTCCAAATTACTAAATAGCCAGTGACTAAACGCATGAACTGCAAAAACAGGAAGTGAGTCACGGCTGTTTGCGTCCTCTCAGGATTTTTTACCCTCGTGTGGGTTTCGTCTCTGTTGTCTGCTTCCTGTCACGGTTTCTTTCTCGTGCCATCTCAGGGAGATTTTTCCCTTTACACCCTCACCTCTTTCTTGCTCATTAGCGTAACCAAATCTGCATCTTTGAAGCCGCTTTAACAATGTCTATTGTTAAAAGCGCCATGCAAATGCAATTAAATGGAATTAAACTGAAGAGGCCTGTGAGTTGCTATGGCAGTAAAGCAGAAACACTGCCACGTTAATCAGCCACTAATACTGCTGTGGACTCAAGTTAAAAAGACTGGATGATCTATTCACTCGGAGCGTTTTTGGAAGCGGTCTACGGAAAAGATAAAGCTTCTATTTTCACTGGCTTTATAAATTAGTAAGAGCGTAATGACGGATGCTCTGGAAGTCTTTTAAAACGTACTGTAGCTGTCGCAGTTTACGTCACCTCTGGGAGGTTGTTAAAAGAAACCCAAAGGCTCATGATTTAATCAGCCACATCACTCACTGCACCGTGAAATCACACACAATATTATGAGTGAAGTTTAAAGAAGAATGTTCTCCGCATCGCAAACACGGAAAGTGGGAAAAGAACCCGATTGTCTTAATTCGTCTCCATCCTTCTGTGTAAGATTTAGCATACAGGAAATATATTACTACAGCCAGCTTCATCCCGTGAGGATTAATGAGCCTGATATACTGCGGACATTAATATGACTGAGGAAACAACACTGAATGGTGTGCTGAACAGCACGTTTCATTATACAGTGGAACCTCGGATTACGAGCTTAATTCGTTCCGAAGTGGGCTCGTATTCCAAAACACTCGTAAACCAAATTCAATTTTCCCATAGGAAATAATGGAAACCTAAATTATTCGTTCTACAGCCCCAAAAAATAAATACATAAATATAATTAATACAAAATAGAAAATAAAAATTAAACAAATTAACCTGTACTTTACCTTAAAAAATGTAAAAATAAACCCCGATAGATAAGGGTTTTCGTTTGTGCACGCAGAGTGTATGTGTGTAAAATGTGTGCACGCGCACACACACACACACACATTAACGGATAGACCGTTTTTAAAACCATTTAAAAATTAGAAAGGAACATTCCTAGTCACACTCACGTGAGCGCATACTAACAGGATCACTGCTGTAAGTAAAACAACAACAAAAAACAAATTAAACAGCTCCACACCTTTGAAAACAATCGCGACAGAGAGAAGTTTGTGTGTTTATTTGGCAACCTAAGAGAAGGGGGGCTAAAGGGGGCTCACTCACGTTTTACGGCCCCCTTCTCTCAGGTTGCCAAACAAACACACAAACTCTCTGCCTTACACAGACACAAACACACACGCACACTCAAAAACGCTGCAGGCACTAAGACCCAGCAGGAGAGGGCATAGGTCTCGGCTTAAGAGCTCCCCTTCTCTCAGGTTGCCAAACAAACACACAAACTCTTCTCTGTCGGGCCAGTTTTCAAAGGTGAGGAGCTGTTTAATTTTTATTGTTGTTGTTGTTTTACTTTACAGTAGTGATCCTGTTAGTATGCGCTCACGCGAATGTGACTAGCGATGTTCCTTGCTAATTTTTAAATGGTTTTAAAAACGGTCTCTCCGTTAATGTGTGCGTGTGCATGCACATCACACATAAACACACACACCCAGCAGGAGAGACGATTACCTACAATTCCGCTGCAAGAGAAAGAAAAAACGTTGGCTCACTTGTGATGACGTAACGCTCGTTGTTAAAACAAGAAGCGCATGCGTGAAACATGATACTTAGTGCTCGTAAACTAAGACAATGCTCGTTTTTTAAGTCAAAAATTATTAAAAATGGTTGCTTGTCTTGCAAAACACTCGTAAACCACGTTACTCGTAATCCGAGGTTCCACTGTATAAAGCTTCTAGATGGAAGTTTGGCTACCAAAGTTGTGTGTTCGAGATACCTGATTTTCAGATCTGAGGTTCCGGGTTTGAACCCTGCGGTCAGTGTGTTGTTACACCCCGTACCACCCAGCTGCTACATGCATTGGCGGTCCCATTCAAAAGATTTTAATTATGTTTGAGATATTATAAAACTGCATAATGCAAATTTCCTCTAACCACTTTGTTCGTTATACCAAGTATTGCACATTTGGAATCCAAGTAAATCTGAGTATTTTAAAATAGTGATTAATTATGATTAATCACAGATTATGACTGTGGTTAGCTAGATAAAATGTTTTTTATGTTTTAATGTTCTAACCACTATATATATGGGTTTGTGTGATACAGTATGCTCAAACGCTGTGCAAATTGCTGTCCTGTAACAGAGGGGTCTGGAGAGTGTTATTGCGCTTACCACTTACACCACAGCGGTTTGTGATTTGTTCATGAACAACACACATTTAGAGTTCGATATGATGTAGTGGAATGTCTGCTACACAAATTGCCTCCTGTTATCTCTTGAATTATAGCACCAATAAACAGTTATTCTCTGACCAGCATTTTCGTTTCTCTCTCTCTCTCTCTCTCTCTCTCAACACAGCTGGTCATTTTAAGGAGACCCGTCTGTCCTTCCATCAATGTTTAAAAAACATCCTATTACAAAAATTTTATTAAATGAAAGATTATACATAACATTTAAAATGTGCTTATTGTTAGTCTTAGATTATGTAAAGCATCTGTTGTTCAAGTCCCTGTGTATGAGCGGTTACTATAGAAACTAGAGATGGGGAAAATAATCAATTCATCAAATTATGGCACAATTCATGTACAGCCACCCGAACCTAGCCCATCCAAAACTAAATGAAACTTAAATGTAATATTTTTATTTGTATATTTTGGTATTTGAGGTGGTAAAATATTGCAGTTCCTCTATAATCCAACAGGGGGCACTAAACTAATCACACATGGTCAGGAAGGTCAGCATCCAAACAAATCAAAGTTTGTTTAAAATTATAACAAAAAATTAGTAGCAAATTAGGATATTTATAAAACTGTGATACTTGCAGAATCGCAATACACAATGAATCGGTTTTAATCTGAATGTATATATATATATAAAAAATGTGAAATACTTCTGTTTTACAAAATAATACGCAACGTCTGACTCAACTAGACTGTGGTATGTGGTATTTGTGGTATCTATCTATCTATCTATCCTTCTGACCAAAAATAAATCTTATTTATTAATACAAACAAAACACATTAATTTCTGTGACCATTAAGACGTCTAAGATGTTTAAGCGAGCTACATTTCAAACGCTTCTGGATGATGAAATTCCCAGAAACAACAACTGCAGTGCTAAAATGCGATGATCTCACTGAATATCCTCTGACCTTCTTCATGCATCCTCTCTAATGCTGACTGCAGGAATTAATAGATCCGAGACGGGAAATGTCACTCAGTGCCGCTCCACTTTACAGAGGAAAAGAGACACGACACGCCGTTAATCCTGTCCCTTACAGTTAAACACTGTACATGGGGAAAGAAACCAATTATGCCTGATCATGGCTTACAAACAAATATCGCACAAATGCTAAAGTGTGGAACAGCAGTTGGTTGAATCTGAGGCTCTGACGCATTAAGCCAGTTTATTTATAAATGGAACAGTGACATTTCTGAGGCACGGTGTGTTCATGGAGGAGATCAAATCAAAACTCAACATTAAGTCTAAAAATTGGTTAATGTGCAAAGACAGAGTCGCGAGTAATTCTCAACATAATGTTAAACATGCATTTTAACTCTCTGATTACTATTGAAGCAACTACAAGTCGCGTTCAAGTTCAACCGGGATTTCTTATTGTACAGAATAACAGAACACAGTTTTAAAAGTAAAATCTCCCTTCATTTCTCTATATAATCCCTGTTACACTAATGCACTTCCCCCAGTGTCTCACTAGTGCCTGAATAATGATCCAGGTGTTGGTGAACGATTGTGTGTTCAGTTCCCACAGACAGATGCGTCTCCTCCACAAGTTCGCAACAAGTTATCTATTGATTTTTAAGGATTGCATGTGCTGCTCGCTAAATGTTTACAGAACGACCTCAGTGGGTTTAGATGCTTAATGCTTCAACATTCTTAAAAAATCCATTAAACACATTTTTGTTGAACTGGAAATATTGTTGCATCATCGAGCATGAGTGGCTTGGCACCACTCGTGTTATACATAAAGTTATTTGGCTTTCAAATTAAACATTGTGTTTTGTTGTAGTTTTCTGTGCCAGAGAATAATAATTTTTCAAAATGAGTAAAAATTTAAAAAACAGTGTTTATCACATTTTGCTGTCATAAACTTCGCATACAGTATAATATGTATATATGAATAAAATAATGTTTTTTCTCAGTACTCGCTCTTTCAATCGTATCTTTACGTTTCACACATTGGAGGAGCCAATCAAGTCTTAGAAACATTTCTGTCTGTCTGTATATCCCTATGTTTGTCCAACCACCAAGTCACACTTTGGCACACTCGTTGACCTCCAGAGCACTTGCCTTTCAATGAACTATGAGGCATACGGCGTAGACACTATTTTAAACCATCTTTAAAGTGCGCCAGTAGGGCAAAACTATGTATACATATATTCACTTAGTGTGTTTTATGTCTGTGTATAATCTTTTGATTATTTGGTAAAACTACGTACGGCGTGTAATCATCATTTATAAACCCCTTTTTATTAGATGAAGGTAGAAATAAGTGTGTAAGATATGGGACCTCTGATCCAAACTCTACATAAGTTAGACGGTGAGTTCTGCCGTACAGAAAGACCGACAGACTTGTAGGGTAATGGGCTTCAACCTGATATAATTATATTACTGTTTACATTATTTTACGCTAGAATGTATATATAATAATATAACAACAATATAATATTACATAATACAAATATAATTATCAATATAACAGTCACACATTTACTATTTACTCAACGCAAATCCATATAAATGATTCAGCCTCTTCTTACGCACACAGCTGCTTATTTTCAGCACGACATCATGAAATATGAAATATGATTTCAGTGCATCAGAACATACAGCTGTGTTTAAGATTTCTAAGATATATGAGAATTTTTCTCCAACATATTTCCATAATTCCCTTTTTTTTATTCGATGACTTAATAAAACCATAATAAAAGCTTTTCAGTGCTTCAGAATCCTGATGCATCTCATAAGGGACCGAATGATTACTGTACTGTAGAACGTGCAACAAAGCCCGATCACATTTCCAGCAGTGTCTGCTATTTAAGATAAGAACTGATTCTCTTTTTTTAAACCAAAGAAAGATAAAGATAGTAATGTTTAATTTAACTTCAGCCTGTCCTAATTGCTGCTTTGTTAAAGTTTAAATGTACTCGTGCTGCTTTATAACTAATAGAGGAAACAATAGCCGCCCAGGGCCCCAGGTCACCCAGAGAAGCTCATTAACGTGTGTGTGTGTGTGTGTGAGAGAGAGAGAGAGAGAGAGAGAGACCTCTACCAGCACGCGCTGTTACCATAGTAAACTCCGGAAAGATGCCTGAGGGATTTAAACACGTCTAGCTAAGGGGCTTACACTCCAACGCGTCTAAAAATATACGGAGGTGCAGGTTATACACTTTCATGCCTATCTAGCAGTTCTTGACTTTGAAGTTACTAAAAATACAATTTTGATAGATAAATAAAGAACAACATGACTGAATAAATATTAAACATATTTTCTGGTGTTATTTTCTGTGGCTCAATTTTATGCTGATATTTTAGAGGCAGAGTAATTATGTTGCGACTTAAACAAACAAAATATGTGTGTGTGTGTGTGTGTGTGTGTGTGTGTTTTCCTTCATTTTGAATGCCAACAATCCAAAATCTGCAATCACGCCCAAACACATTTTTCACCCTTGACATGGCTTCCTGCAAAAAAAAAACACTGGCTATAAAATATAAAGAACTGCACATAAATTTGGATTTCCAAATGTGATAAATTTCAATTCCGGACTGTTTATATCAAACGAACTGTCACGGAGTCACTACATGGCCTTCAAATCATCTCTAATCATATTTGTTGCTTAATTAACTGAAAAAGAGTTTCTTTTGCCAAACACAATGCTGAGATTCACCAACCTGCCCGTGCACAAAGAGAACGGTCTAGCTACACCATCGTTAACAATGAACAAGATTAACATATGTACAGTAGTCATACTATCCTTCTGGAGGTTGAAAATGTTACAGCGCTTGCAAGCTTCTAACAAGACCAACCAAAAGGGCAACATACAGTAGTGCACTTAATTGGCGAATGATGCTTATATCAGCAGAATACAAAGATGAAATACAGTCTTGTGCTTTCATCTTGCGCTTCCAAAGAGGCTTTGAAGAGAGACTTTCTTGCAATGTTAATAAAGTCTTAAGGAATTGTTCTTCAGGCGTCCTGAAGGATGTTTTTGGCTTTCATTTTTTGGCAAGCTCTCATTATTTTCAGTCCAGTCCCTGTACCTGAGCAGGTTCAGATGAATCGTTTTGTGTTTGTTAAGCCACACAGTGACCTATGAATCATCCAAACATAAGAAAAAACATCTAATTTAAGGCATGAACCAGTGAGAAACCGGGACAGATGATGACAGATGATTAGGCCAAGTGATGTTGATGAATGCTGAGTGATTGGAACAGACGAGAGGGGAAATGAGGCTGCTGCTGAGATTGTTACATTTACAAGAAGTTTTTAAATTGTGTCTTTAGGCACTTTACAGGCTGTTGGAGTAAAACATTCGTTTCCTTTTTTTTTAAAGATAAATTCTATATGAAGAAACGAGGTGGTAAATACTTTGGCACTGTACTGTATGCCAGAAATGCATAAAATGTCATTTCAGAAGAAAAAAGGTGTCATATGACATCATCTTTTTTTAGATTTATCCCACTAATCAGTTAAATTACAAACTGCTATTATAATGCGCAATATAAACTAAAAATATTCTAACTGTGTAGGAGATGCTGCATCTGAAAAAAATGAAATAAGCAGTATAACATGTTCCAGCTCACTGGCTATAGACTAAAGGTTTCCTACAACCTGTTAATCCTTTAACATGCTGACTACCTTCATATTTTAAATGAAAAATAAATATGTATTATTATATAGAATCATAGTTAGATTTACAATGTTTTTTTTTTTTTTCAGAGACATCCTCCAGCAGCATCTCCAGAGGACACGTGAACGCTGCATAAGCTGAAACCAACTGCAACTTCCACAGGTTGAATGCACAGATTGCAGAAGAATGTGCAATACCCCATGGATTTTTTTTTCTTAAAAAAAAAAAAAAAAAAAAACAGAAACAAAGCCAATAATGTCTCTAAAGACTAGCGACAGTGAGGTGTGCAAAATGTCAAACTGTCACGTCAAACTGCCTGCTGCAGTT